>NW_028327185.1:8750000-10000000 GCF_987537825.1 Furipterus horrens | reverse complement strand
GCGACACCATCACGTGACATCGGTGTGGGGGGCCTAAGAGGGACTCCAGTCTCAGGTAGAATTAATTCCTCCACCTGCCTGAGGATGGTTTGGGGCTCTCCTCGGACGCTCAGTGAAGATATAAAGGGAGAACCAAGTCATAGTTCAGAAACTGTAGTCACGTGGAAGAACGCATGAGCCTGAGTGACCGATTTTTCCGGCGCCTTGGCCACCAGGCCCTCAGCCGTCCACTCCACACGTGAGCGATCGGGGAGAAAGCCTGATTCTGGCGCGTGGTGAGACACGCCAAGGAATATATATGGAAAGCTATAGAAAGATACACATATAGACAGAAAGATAAAGTCATGGTTCTTTAAAAAGCTCGGCACTGAGAGGGGTAGCTACATAAAAAGTTAAGTTTTGTGAAAAGGGAAGCTGGGTTATTTAAATATTAATTATCAACGGTTACTTGGCAATTGAATGCTATGATTAAAAATTCTCTTTATTATTTTTTTATCCTCACCTGAGGACATTTTTTCCTTGCTTTTAGAAAAAGAGGAAGGGAGAGAGGGACAGAAAAACATCGATGTGAGAGAGAAACATCCATCAGTCCTCCCTTACGGGCTGGGGCTCAAACCCATAACCCAGGAATGTGCCCTGACCCCAGATCGAACCAGCAACCTTTCTGTTTACGATGCCCAACCAACTGAGCCACACTGGCCAGGGTGAAAATAGGGCCACTTTCGATCAGACCACCCGGTGAGGCTGCAGGTAGGTTTGGGAACTGAGCATCACTCCTTCTTTTATCCCCCATATCTACCCACCAGGGCTCCCCAGAAAGCCTGGTGGGGCTCATATTGTGACGATGGCCAGGTTCCCAGGATAATAGCAAGCCCCACCTGACAATGATTTAGGGGGTGGATTCATACCCACCCTGTCCGTTTCAGCAGGGCCGCCTCGAACGGCAGCAGGGCCACGCGTTGAGGCTCGCTGGGGACCGTGCTGATGCTGGCTGTTCCCTGGGGGCCTACGCTGCTCTGGGGCCCCCACTGCAGTGCCTTGGCCAGGGATCTCCTGCCCACCAGTGCCCAGAGCTATCCCAACGTGTCCTTTATATGTCCTGTTCAGAGAGCCCATGGACTGGCACGGGCCCACAGAGATGAACAAGAACTAACCTATGCAGACTGGAGGGCACAAAGTCATCACACAAACTTCAGCTTAAGGTCATGACTACAGTAACAGTGGCAAACGTCGGGAGCATGGAGGAAGCCCAGAAGGCTTCCTGGAAGAGGTGGTACAGGAAATGAGCATTGAGAAGGTAACCATTACGAGAGAACATCATGAACAGACAGGGAGGTGAGAGGCTTGGTCTCAGTGGTATGCTGGTGCTGGGTCCTCTGCTGGACATTCAGGAATATCCAGATGTTAAACCTTTGGTAGCTTACATTTGGTCATAGTGGGAGTATATATACCAAGGAAATTGATAGATGCTACAGATAATGACTTTTTTTGTATATTAGAGCACCAGTTTACCGGCACACCATTGGATCATACATGTGAGCTACCAAAAGCATTTGTCCATCTTAGAAGGAATGGGACCCTCTGTTAAAACAGAAGTTCATGCTGAGGATACTGGGCTGTCTTGTGGGTGCCAAGGAAACTGCAGGCCTTTAGGAAGGGACATAACCAAGAACTTGAACACTCTCAGGACCTCCCGGCTTTCAACTCTGCTTCCTTCTGGAATATTCCTGCCTCTGTCTCTCCCGCATGTTTTGCTCTCTCCTTCATACTTGCTCATTCTCTTACTGGTCTCTCTGTCTCTGTTCCGATGTCAGGAGACAAGGCAGATATGACTCTTAAATATGATGCCTTCAGCTCCTGAAAGAGACTTGTTTCTCCTTCTCTGTTCCAGTTACAAAATGTTCTAGACAAAGAATGTAATTCACTCACTTGGGCCAGGTGTTCATTTCTGGACCAATCAACTGTAATAAGAATGTGACTCAGAGAAGGAACTGAAATCGGTCCCTATTTAGTCAAATGCCACCCCAGAGTCAATCAGCTGTGGCCACGGGTCGCATGAATAGCACAGCTTGCAAGGTAACGTGTGGATGTGGGGTCGGGGGGTAGCCATTCCCAGAAGAAAGCAGGCACTGGGCACAAAAGCAGCAGTAAGACTGTAAGGGAGGCAGACTTCTGTGTGGCAGGCTGGGGCTATATGCAGTGGGTGACTCAGGGGACAGGGCGAAGGCCCCTGGGGAGGAGTGGTGTGATCAGATTTCTGTTCTGGTTGGATTGCCAGGCCCAGCAGGGAAGGATGAGTGTGTCACAGGTCGGACTTGTGGCACAGAGAACAATTAGAAAAAGATGGTTCTCACCCAGGCAAGGATGTGTTGCGTTTATTTCATCTGACCTTGTGCTTACAATGTTGTATTTTGCTTCCCCTTTTGCTGATTTTCTCATATGACTATGCGTCCCTTTCTCCCCATGGGCCAGTGTTTACCATTCCAGGGGTTACCTGCCTTCACCCAAAGATCTTAAGCAAACTCATTGTTTTCTCTGATTTAGAGCAAACAAGATGCAAACTATTTCCACACAGGAAGGCTTTTTAATCCCCCATGGTTGCCTTCTTTCCCTCGCTCAGACTTCTAAAAAGCCTTTACTTCCCAACTTTTTCCCTTGACCCTTCATAGCAAAGGCTACCTCGTTTTAATAAAGGAGAAGCACAGAATATCAGAGAAGAAAGACTGAACTGAAATAGACAAAACAGAAGAGCAGGAGAGAGTCAGGGGAACAGCTCTGCAGGATTGGAGCTCCAGGATGAGCTGGGGAGGGGAGAAGATGATTGAGAAAACTGGAGGCTCCGAGCTGAGCGGCACAAGAGGGCGCGAGAGGAAGGGAAGACCCGCGTGGCCTTCGAACCACTTTTGCTCGACAGCCTCGTGTCTTTGCTGGACCGTGTTTGTACCAAGCCTGATCCATCTGGGGTCTCAGAGGGATGTAGGTTATAATTTGCTAAGTCTCTTTGGGAAAGTTACCATAAAAAAAAAAATTTATCCAGTGAGGTTCTTGGATTTTTGTTGTTGTTGGAATAGAGATACAGAAAAGGACTAAGTGAGCAGCGCAATGAATTTTCACAAACTGAACAGAATGTACGTGTGTGCCCAGCACCCACATCCCGGAATAAAGTATTACACGCACCCAGGAAGTCCCCTTGTGCTCCCTTTTGGTCACTGCTCACTAAAAAGAGAAACAGGACCCTTGCATCTAAAAGAATAGACTGATTTCTGCTTGTTTTTGAAATTTATGTCTATAAGTAGACTCCTCTGGTATTTTTTTTGAGTCTAGTTCCTTTGGTTCAACATTATCTATGTGATATTTATCCATATTGTAGCAAGAAGTGTGTATTCTCATGGATACACAGAATTCCACGGGGGTGAATGGGCTATAATTGATCTATTCTTCCGATGATGAACGGTTAGCTGGTGTCCAGGTGGAGTTACTATAAATAGTGCTGCTGTGTATGACCAATCCAGTTAGCTGTTAATATGAAAACTAGTACTAAATTCCTTATTCCTAAACCATTACTTACAATATTTGTCATTAAGGATCAGATGAAGCCAGGCCTGAATTTAGCCTGTCTAGTCTCGGTCATGGAGAAATGGGACAAGCTACAGAGTGTGAAACAAAAAGACTGAAAGAAAGAAAGAACAATATAATAAAAGACAAGAAAATTTTGCTTCTGGCCAAATGGAATTCGGTTGCAAGACAAGACCACAGAACTACAGAATGTCTTTATCTCCCTGGGACACTCTCTCTACAAACTGACCTCTCACAATAACAATAGAACAATGCAAATGAGTCACTGAATCCATGGTCAACAGCCACAGTCACACTTCCTCAGTGTCTGTCCCTGCTACTTTTGTTGGACAAGAAATCCAAAATGGAATTATTCCTTTTGCTGAGACAGACCCTGTCACGTTTTAAATTGCTAATCCCCCACCTTCTCCTGTTCTTTATTTCTCCATATACATTTGCCTTTGAGATAGAAATTCCGCCTATTTATTACTTGGGAAACAAAATAAAAAATGATCTCTGAATAAAGCAATGTATGGCGGGCCGCAGCTCATTAGAAATGCACACGCAGAGTTTTCCACCGTCTGGATTTTCTACCTTATTAGAGTTGACATTGAGACCCACGTTTAAATTGTAGGAAATGACTCTTCTAAAATAAGCTGGCTGAGCACGGATGGCCTTGCCATCTCCACGAATTATTTTAACTTCAGAGTTTAATGAAATACGTAATAGCAAATGTTGAATTCCCATCTGGTGGATTTAGCCAGAAGCCGCATTTCCTGTTACCTATTTCTTGAAATAAAAGAGGGGGAGAAAGTGGGAAACCGAGATGGGGAGCCCTGAGAGGGGCCGAATTTCCATTGGTCATTGACTGAAAGTGACCATGACCTTGGCCTCGTGTAGATTTCACAGGTGCAGTTAGGAGGCAGGTGGGAACACTTATAATGTGCAGGAAACACTGTCACCCGGTAATGGATTCTGTATAAACGCTGTGGTTGAGGGAGAGAATTTGGGGGGAACATTCTGCCAACAGCCTATACAATTTTTCTACATCATTGATCAGTTCCTCATTTGCAAGGGAAAATGTTTGATTTGAAAAGCTTTGCTTTTTAAAGTGGCTTTCAGCACAGGGAAGAATGCAAGACAAAGAGCCGGAAGACTTGGGTGCCTGTCCTGTCTCTGCCACTTACTAGCTGTTTGTCCCTGACAAGTCACAGCCTCTCTGGACCTGCATTTCTTCACTGATGAGTCTCAAACAAACGACAAGTGCTCTCTGTCATGGTTCAGTCCTGCCCCCTGCCAATGAGATAAGCTGTGACAAGATATTTCCCTTGGAAAAGTGAGTCTTACAGAAAAAAATGTGCCAGCTAATAATATAAATGTTTGTACTCTGTTCTTCTGTCAATTTGCTATTCTGTCTGTGGGTTCTGGGCCATGTGAAAGGTCCATATGCACATGGAGATGAGCCGTCGGGATATATAAGCAGGGACACATTTGTCCCCACTGTGGATTTATTAGTCCATAACCAGAGTGTGTGGGTACGGGTGTGTTGGCTGGGGGTGGGCTGCTTTACAAAGAGATGTTTGTCACCACGGGCTTCTAACCTCTTTAACGCTAAGAGTCTTGTCCAGTGTTCACCGTGCTCAGACATATGCTTCTATGTAAGAGGCTTCACCTGCTACATGGAAGTCTGACTTGCCTTCCAAACTGTAGGTTCCTGGCAGTCTGGAGGCCTGCAATTTTCCTGGAATCCTTCTGTTTCTTATGTGCTGCCTGACCTCTCCATGGTCAAGAATTTTAGCCCAACACCCAGCACTGATGGGCATCCTGTTCACATGGTCTTCCCTCTTGGACTTTCGGAAACTTTTCCAGTTATTATCACTGAATCACAAATTACCCCCAAACTTGGTGTCTTCAAATAACATTTGTTTTGCTCAGGGCTGGGTGGAGATAGCTTGTCTCAGCTCCACCTGGCTTCAGCTCGCATGGCTCCAGGGTGGGGACTGGAATCACCTGAAGGTTGACTTACTCACGTGGTAGGTAGTTAGTGCTGGCTGTCAGTTTGTCTACTGCTGTTGGCCTCTCCGTGTGGCTTGGGCTTCCTTACAACGTGGTGGCCGGTTCCCAAAGGTGAGTGTCTTGAGAAGAGGGAGTGAGCCAGATAGAAGTCATATCGCCTTTCATGACCTAGCCTTTGAAGGGTCATTTATACCACGTTTTATGAATTGAGGCAGTTGCAAAGTATCCCCCACACCTCAGTTTCAAGAGGAGGGAAAATAGAGTCCATGTCTTGGTTGGGGGCACAACAGTGTTCTGGAGACACTGTGGAATCATAAACATTGCTGCACCATTTTAGGAAAATACATTCTGCCACAGCAATTCTTGTGATGGTGATGTTGTGGGTTCTTCTAGAAGATTTTATTTCTTTTACATTTCAAATCACGATCGGTGTACTTAGGGCTACCTCAAATTGTGAACTTCAGATTTCTTACTCTGACTGAAATGTTTGAAATGAAAGTAAAAATTCTTAATAACATTATGGAGAAAACAAAGCATGCATTCATATGCTTTTATTTAAAATATTGCTTGTCAGGAATAAAATAAGATCCTTATTGTTTATGCCAACAGAGTATGATCTCACATTGGTATTTGTTTCTGATGCTGGTAGGAGACCTGATTTTCCAAGAGCTTTTCAAATAAATTCTTCTCTTGCTGTCTGCACACACATTTCCATCTGTTCATGGCTGACATGGGAGGTGGTCCAGCTTCCTTCAAGGTCATTGGAAGCAACTTATGTTGCATCTCAGTCAACACTTCACTTGGTAAAACTACTTATAGAATTATTGGATGCATACGTTTCGGTGAACTTCAACCAACAGCTCTCTTGGATCTGTCTACAGCTCCCCACTGAGAAGGAGGCAGCATCTCGGCACTGTCCACAGCCACGTTGGTGCGAACTAGAACTTCAGAAAGTGTGGAAATCTAAACTAATTAACTCATGAGACACGGTCATTGGCTGGCCCCACTAAATTCACCTCAAAGGTGAAAACCAGACCTTTGCTCTGTGCCTTGGTGGGATGCCGTGACATTGGAAGAGGACTCTAACTCATGGACACCCTCTGGCTTGGGAATGCATTTTATTGAACATTCCTGCTCTTTGTCTCCCTGAACTAGATCCTGTCCCCAGTTTTTACTGTCTCCGTCCTGGTATAAGCCTCCTTATCTCATGCCTGGTGCAATCACCTGGCTGGGTTTTCTGTTCCCTAGGGGGTCTTCAGGTCAATGGCTATACATTAAAATGTACATTTAATTTACCTTTTTATTGAAGTTATTGGGGTGAAGTTATTTGGGTGACATGGATGAGAGGCCACCCTCGTCTCCCTCTTTTCACCGATGGAGAAGTTGTAGAACAGCAACTCTAAACTAAAGTTTATCTCGGAATGTTTCCAAGTGAGAGCCCTGAGCTATTGTTGGGTCAGTGGGGAGCAAAATGTGTTTAGTGAGTCATAACTAACCTTTATTGTCATGGGTTGGATTAGAATGGAATTATCGGAGTACATAGCATGTAGTAAAAGTATCATTTGCTAAAACTTCTGTTCCATTTACACACATACCCAGGGTCACAATGCATTTCTTACTGTGGGTTGTGTCAAGAAACCTACTGAAACCACTCATCTGTCCAAATCCCAACCTGTCTCCTATTTTCTATACCTTCTTGTTGGAGAAAGAAACTTCCCCAAGTATTCTAAGATTCCCTGGAAACTTCTCTGAACATCTGTGGCCCTGATTGCTCTGTGGAATATTCTACCAGGCTCAGGCAGTGTGGCTCTGCCCTCCTCCCACTGGATAGCATCACTCAGTCACTCGGTCACTTGGTCTGCCTACTGAAGAGCTCTGTCCCATCCGCTCCTCCTCACCCAGCTGCTGTCTCACTTGCTTTTACCAGCCTAAAGAGATGCATAATTAAGCTCCATGGCAACCAGCAAGATAGGAAAGCAATAATCTAATTTTTTCTATCACTTAAAAGGGCAGCAAAGGATGCAAGAAAAATGATAGATAATACAACTTAAAATGCTTGAGTGCCAGGACCAAGATAACATATTAACCACAGAGCCCTCCAGTATTTCAGCATGTAGCCATCAGTACTCGGGACTGGGGGTACCGGATGATGTCTGAAGTTTCCAAGGCATTAGTATGTGGCCCTTGCGTCTGAAACCAGACTCCTCACCTTACATCATGATCTACCTCCAAGGAGCATTAGGCATTTGGCAGTTCCTCCCGTGTCTGCAGGAAAGAACGGGATGGAGGGTGGCAGGGCAGGTCTATGGAGACAGTGCTGTACTGCCAATGAGGGGCAGACTTGGTCTAGTCCCACCTCTTTCTCTCACTGCACATGGACTTGAGCAAGTCATTTAGAGTGTAAGCACCAATTTCTTTTTCTCAAAATGGAAAGTAACAAAAATTTGCATTATTTATAGAATTAAGGTTAGTTAAGACCATTAACCCAACTATATACTGTAAAATCAGCTTAGATCTGAGGACATGCATAGGCTAAACTGAAGAGACAGAGAAAGATATTTCATGTCGATGGTACCCAAGGACAAGGCTGGCAATACTTGTATCAGACAAAACAGACTAAGTCAAAAACTGTCAGAAGGGGCAAAGAAAGACATTATATAATGATAAAGGTCAATCCACTGGGAGGAAATGACAGTTATAAATATATATGCGCCCAACATCAGAGAACCTAAGTACAGAAACCGAACACTGATGGAACTAAAGGAAGAATTACACGGTGACCCTGTAACAGGGACTGTAACACCTCTCTTTCAATGACGGCTAGAACATCCACACGGACCAGTTAGGAAACCAAGGGCGTGAATGACACCACCGATCATGGGGACCTCACAGGCACACCCAGAGCGTTCTGCCAACAACAGCAGATACTCACAGATCTGTGTCTTATGACCAACATTGTGTGAAACCAAAAACCAAGAGCAGAAGGAAAAATGAAGTGTCCACAAATGGTAGAAATCAAACAACAAACTGTTGAGTAGCCATTGAGTCAAAAAAGAATCAAAAAGAAAATTAGAAGATACCTGACACACCCACACAAAATCCAAAATCACAACACATCAAAATTTGTGGATTACAGCAAAATCAATATGAAAAAGGAAGCTTTTTGGCATAAATGCCTATATTAAAAAAGAAAAAAGATCTCAAACTTAATAACCTAACTTTAGACCCCAAGAAGCTAGAAACAGGAGAACAAAGCTCCAAGTTAGAAGAAAGGAAATGATAAAGATCAGAGCAAAAATAACAAAAGAAATTAAAAATGATAGAAAAGATCAATAAGAATAAGAACCTGTTTTGAAATATATCAGAAGGAAATATATCCAAATATAGCAATGATTAAACTGGAGAGTGGGATGACGGTTTTTCTTCAAATTTCTATATTCCTGAATTTTCGATTTTTTGTGTTTAATGAACATGTAAATATATTTAATAATAAAAATAAATATTTATTACAGATAGCCCAAAAGAGCAGCATTAATTTTTTTTTTTTAAGTAATAGAGAGAATAAATGACTCCTGATTGAAGAGAGTCAGAAAGTTTTTTGGAAGAACCAGGAGCTCCAGGAAAGTAAGATGCATGAGGATGTCACTTGTCACCTTGCACTCAGACCGCCCCAAAAGAAGGCAGTGTGAATATCCGAGTCACTAGAAACTGACTGAGATCACCATACATAAAACCGTATTTGTCAGATTTTACCATAACGTGGTTAAAATTCTTTCCTTAGCTCTGTGACTTGGAAAGGGTTTCTAACCCACGGGAGCCCATTTCCTCCGCTGTGCAATGGCAGGAATTTGGTGAAGGTTAAATGAGACAACGTATTTAAAAGCCCCTAATTGTTGTGTCCCTTCCTCTTCCAGCAATGATCTTTTCAGGTCTTTTTTTACCATAACTCCTTGTTTTACGGGAGCCTCTTTTATTTGCAAATAACTGAAACCAACTGGAAGCAGCTTAAGCCAGCAAATGTCCTGGAAAGACACAGGGGCACCTCGCAGATGGCTCCGCAGAGGCAGAGCCAGGCTCCGGGGCACCACGTGGCACCCGAACAAGAACCAGCAAGCTGTCGTGACTCACGAGCCCCGCTCGCAGTCTGTCCCCGGGACCACGGTGTCATGCCTTCGTTGTCCCCGGGGTTCACTCCACTTCTCGGCCCCAGCGGCTGGACAGTGCCTGCCTTCCCTCGTTAGGGCCGCCCAGGGCTCTTGACTTTACCCCCCATAGGTCTTCCTCTCTCAGCAACTGACAAGGTCACTGACACGCCCCTCTGAATTCAGGAACAAGCAGCTGATTGGCTGACGTGGGTCAGGTGCTCGCTCCTGGCCCAATCAACTCTTGTTCACCTGTCTTTTGGTGGATTGGACCCTCTCTACAGAAAAACACACAAACGTGCGATTTTTACCCCTAGTTTCAAGGGCTTCACAGATCCTCGGAGGCACAACCATGCGTTATGGACCCCAGGTGAAGAAAACCTGGCCAGGAGAGGTTCACTGATATAACTCAACCGCTCTTTCCTATGGGAAAGAAGTGAGTCATTAATATAATTTGCACAAGGTAAACGTTCCCATCCAGAGGCGCTTCATAGCAAAATGCTCCTTGGATACAAACACAGCAACAGCAATTATATTTTACTTGTGTCTTTCCAAACCTTTCCCGTACACCCCTTTCAGCGCAGTGCCAGCAAATAACACTTCCGTGGGACCGTTGCGCTGTGTCGCTCGCTGCTGCCCTCGCATTTATACACACCCACGTGTCCTTTTAAGATCGTGAGAATGCTCACCTCCCTTCCTTTCCTGTTTTCCACCTGGAGGCTGCGAGCCATGGAACCCTGGGCTCATATGAACGACTTCCCAGCCAAGCTTCCTCATCTGTCCTTCCCCCAGTGTCACCCCAAGTTGCTTGCTTCCATCAGAATTGTGAGTGGCAAAAACAATCAAGTAAAAACCAGAAATATAGCTTCAACTCATATGACAGAGAGAGACAGAGAGAGAGAAGAGAGAGAGAGAGAGAGAGAGAGAGAGAGAGAGAGAGAGAGAGAGAATTATTAGCTGATTAGCTGATTACATAAGAATTAGGTCCGGTAACTAAAAAGTGCAAAGTCAATAGGACAGACATTGGGCATAGCTATACCCAGGGACAAAGGTCATCTATACCAAGCCCACATCTCTTTTCTCACCTCTCAGTTCTGCTCTCCTCTTTGAGGAATTGATCTCAGACAGGACCTGTCCGCAGTGAACCTGCCAGCTCCAGGTCACATTTTCCTTTGTGCTAGCATCTCCAGTAGGAGAGCCTCTCCATCCCAGCAGTGTCATCAAAGTCTCAAAACTGAGCCTCTTTGGGCCCTGGCCTGGTAGCTCGGTTGGTTAGAGTATCATCAGGATACACCAAGGTTGTGGGTTCAATCCCCAGTCAGGGCACATACAGAAAGCAACCATGAGTGGATGGATGGGTGGAACAACCAATGTTTCTCTCTCTCTCTCTCCCTCAAAAGTAATTTAAAAAAATTTTTAAAAATACAAAACAAGTCTCTTTGGGGGGAACTTGAATCACACGTCCCTGAGGCAATCACTTCAGCTGGGGGAATGGCAGTCACTCACTGGGCAGCCTGAGGTCACCCAGCTACCGGTGGGTTTACCCCCACAAGAACCTTATGGAGGGAAAGGGAGTTCTTCAAAGGAAAACCAGAGCTCTTGTCAGGAGGAGGAGGGATAAACAGCGGGTGAGGAAAAGCACAAAGGCCCGTTCCCTTATAAGTCGGCATTTCCTTTCCCCCGTCCTCTTCTTGGAGTCCTGAATGTATAGCATCTGTTCACACCCCAGAACAGAGACAGCTCCATCAAAGCGCAGCGCCTACTCTGAGAATCTGTCTGTTCCAATACTGTCCCCTCTGGTGGCATGTATGACTCAAGGTGGCGAACCCTGAAAGCCCTGGGTACCCGGAGGGACAAAGGATGGGATGGAAATGTAAGCTCATGCCATCCATAGCTCACACCCTGGACAAGAACACGGATTGTTTTCCAGTCTTAGGTCATTATTACCGGTTTGTAGCCTCAAAAATAATTCTATGCACGTGTGCTTAGGCTTCACAATTTGTGACTCAGAAAGCCAGGCCATATGTTCATAGCTAAAGATAATTAGAAACAATATAGAGGTGACCTAGAATGTTTTTTCTAGAATCCCACAGAAGGAATTTTGATGAAGCACACAATGTCCCCCAGTTTTTCTCAGCGTGCAATAACCAGTGTAACTGGGGCTTTAGCATCTCTTCACTAAAGCTCAAGAGAAAGTGATTACATTTGCTTTTTAGGCCCCATTGCATACGACACGTGCCCTGCCTCCTTCCCAGCAGGCTCCAAGGGGCAAATGAGATCATGCCTGGGAATGTACTTTATAAAGTATAACTCAGAAGCAAGCTATTATTATTAAATAACAATTACACAGTTTATTAAATCATTCAACAGTTATTTTCTGAATATTTGCTGTTTCTCAAGCATCATGGCATCGTCTAGAGCTCTGAGAACGAACGAGATGCACTGTGAACAACGACAAGCCCGTGTCAGGCGGACCTTTGTCCAAAACATCCTGAGAGTTTGCTGCTTATCTGTCTCTGCCTCTGGCCCCCTCGTTTTTAGTTTCCTGGTCTCGACTGAGTTTGCTGCCATTTTAGATAATGGTGTGGAGATGGCTCCATCGTCCTTGCCAACTACCATTTTCTGTCCCCTACCTTTCACTATTTATCACCTTCCTTTGTTCCTTAAAAAATTTTCCTTCCTCTTTCCTCGAAAGGTATCTATGATCATCTGTCTGATCTGCTTTGAGGGAAGGACACAACTTTTCCAACTTGCTGTAGAGCTTTAAAAGCAGTAACCCCAATAATTGTTGCCTTTAAGTTTAGGGGGGGGGGGTTTATTATTAATAGCTACTGGCAGCCAAAACGTTCCTAATTGTCTTTTTAATAAAAGAAATTAATTTCATGTGGATACGTCCCTCCAAGTGGACAGAACAACACTCCACACAAGCAGGTATGTTAAATAGCTCTCCCCCCACCCCCAAATACCTGCAAATTCACAGGGTGCATCATAACTGGTTTGTGAGCGAGGCTCCAACTTTCATTCGAATTTATGAGAAAATCCTCTCAACCCAGATGTGAATGAACTCTTTGCCTCCATCTTCCCATCAACAGAACTGGCTGGCCCGGCCCCACCCCTGCTATGAAGAGTCCAGAGTGAGTGAACTTGTTTGTACTCCTACTGTCTCTATGGCCTGTCTGTCACGTCATCTCCAGGTGAGGAAGTCCCTTCTGTGCATGCTCTCTCTCTCTCTCTCTCTCTCTGTTTCTCTCTCTGTCTCTCTCTCTCTCATAAAGTCTTGATCTATGTGTACAGCTTGGACCATAAATATCTTCATTGCTGTCATGGAGCCCAATGATGTTCTTTTTATCAGCCACACAAATTCGGCCAACACTTCCGGTCAGACCAGGTGATACTGGGGTCATTATCTCTGGCACATCAAAAGAAGGAAATGCTTAAGAATTCACTCTGCATGACGCTTATTCTATCAGGTGAGGAAAAGTGAATGAAAGAGAAAAAATGAGAGTGTGAATCAGAGAACAAACATTCTCTGTGAAGCTACAGTTTGGTGATAGAAAGAGCATCCACCCCCTTTACAATCATCCACATCCAATTAGGAGAAAGGCAGACCATTACATCGCCAGGCACTTTACTTAATCACTAGTGAAGAGGGGAAAAAGCAAATAAAGACAGCAAGTCCCATTACCTCCATTACTCATCGCTCTCGGTTCAGGCCTACATTTCGGTACCTCCTGCCTGCTGCTTCTAATGACATTTTAATGGCTCTTTGCTCAGACAGTTTTGTTTGGAACAGTGGGAGAGAGTCAAGATTTGGACATGCCAATTCAATAATGAGGTGAAGGTCTGCTCAGGCCCAGGAGGAAGTGAGGGGCGGGCTGCTCCCCAGCCGCTCACAGCCAGCAGGACATTCGGGCGTCCTGCCCGCAGCCCAGGGCCTCGCATCTATTAACTCATTAGTGCTGTTTGCCCTGACATTTTGGACGGAACGTGGAGACCTCCTGGTGTGATGCTTGTGTCTGGGGAGACACGAGGGATGGCGGGGGATAGAAAAGGGCTAGGAAGGCAAGGTCTGGAGCTTTGTCTTCGGTGCCACAACATGTGTGAAGCAAAGTGCAGGGCCCTGTGGCCACAGCTGTCACCTCACACTGCAGTTTTCATGACCTCAGAAGTTGTAACTTCTATTACAAACTAGTTATTGTGGGCATTTTAGAAGATGTCCTCCATCAAGATGGGGAGTCACCCAAGAAATAGGAGACACTGCCTCCAGGGTACAGGTGATCCACAACAAGAGGCAAAGGGACTGTCCCCAGAGGTGATACAGGGAGGTCCCAGGAGGAGCCGTGCAGCTGGCCAATTCAAGTCAAACTGGAGGAGGTAAGAAGGGGGCAGGGCTTCCTGGAGAAAGTGTAGTTGCTAGAATCCCTACTGTGTTTGGAATCTATTAAGGGATTTACGTAAGTGGGAGAGAGTTTTGGGACAATTTGGTGATAAGCACCATTATTAACAACAACAAAAAACTCTCCAAAACTTAGGTCACAAGGTCAGTGTCAATGGCTCAACTATGAATAGGATTTACGTAGCCCTAATAATGACCTATCTATTGATTAATCGAAATGACCATAGAACTATGTTGTGAGTATGTGGAGAAGGGCAGGCGGCCTGGGGAGGGGAGTGAAGGCTCAAATTCTCATCTTCCATAGAAGGAAGTCAACGGACAGAGTTCAAAATCCAGAAAGCGAGATGGAGCGATGTGAGCGTGGCCTGTAGAGGAAAGGAGCTAAACCTCCCTCGCCAGAGACAGACAGACAAGACAGACAGACAAGACATGGGAGCTCAAAATAGCTGTTTCTAGACTACAGGAAATGCAGAGAAGAAGTAGTGGAAGAATCATGTTTTTCTAGCAAACCACGCTGAACTGTTTAACTTTCTGAACACATGTGTATAGAACGTGGATAGAAATAAGAAACCCTGAGTCTCAATGTTGTATTTGTCATGTCCAGTTCCTTGATAAAATATGAAAATCCCAGTTATATTTGAATTTCAGATAAACATCATATTTAAAAAATTCTAATATAGTTTGGGCAATAAAAATTGTATGTACTTAAGGTAGGCAATGTGATGTTTTGATATATATATAGACACTAGGAAATAATTACCATAAGCAAGCTAATTAACATATCCATCACCTCACATAGTTACCTTTTGATTTCACGGTGAGTCCACTTAGCAAATTTCAGGTACCCAACATAGTGTTACTCACCAGTCACCATCCCCAGAACTTGTTCATCCTGCGTACCTAGATGTTTGTACCCTTTGAACATCTCCCCAATCCCCTCACGCCCCAATCTCTGTAACCACTTTCTACTCTCTGCTTTTTGAGTGTGACTGTGTCAGATTCCACATATAAGTGAGATCATAGAGTATCAAATAATGTCTTCATATGGGTTATGTCCCTAAGAGTTCATGGGACATACTTACACTAAAATAATTATTCATTGCTTATCTCACGCTCAGATTTAACTGGTGTCCTATGTTTTTATTTGCTAAGCCTGGGGTCCCTAATTATGAAAATATCTTATTACTAGATATCTCGTTCACTATGCTACAGAGGCCATTTTACAAACAATCATAGAAGAAATTTCTTTAAGGTCTTAGTTTCCAGAAAGAATGATCTCCTGAGCAACTCATTCATTTTGTTTTTCTTCCGTGCTGTGTGACCCATGTAGAAGAATTGATTCTGATGAAGTCTACACATTGGTCTAAGTCTGATAAAACCACCACCAATTTGTAGTATTGATTGACAAAAGACACTGAGGAAAATGATTATATAAACCAAACTTAAGTTATAAACATTTTTTAAATAAACAACAACAAACCAAGCCCTCTGATTTTTGAGTCAATGCCTTTTGGATGGTCTCAAAGAAGAATCCAGGACTGGCTGGGCCAGAGACATCAGCACTGGCTGGCTGGGCAGTAGGGTCTGTGCTCATAGTGCTCCCTGGGACCAGCCCTCGAGCCTCATAAGCCAACATCCTTCTGACGACACAAACATATCTGGAAATGAAACCTTTCCCTTCCCTTGTCACCACACGAGCATCAGGCATGAAACCCCAGCTGGCCACTAATTAGGATGCCAGATTTTGCTTCTTTCTCTCCTGTGGGAAGAGCGCGTCTGTCAGTAGGGAATGATATTCTCAGTCGCTGGAGAAGGGGAATACATTATCCCTTGCTTGACATTCCCTGCCAGCTTGTTAGCAGCCCTGACAACTGCTCAAAGGCAGAGAGCAAGAGAGGTGGGAATGAAGGAGGGGAAAAGTTGCCCCTTTCAAGCTTACACGGGGCAGACTCTTATGTAGAGCAGTTAGCCGGCATCGGTTTTGCTCATAAGCCCTCCTACGCCCTGGGTTCCCGTGTGACAAAGTAAAGCCTGCCACCACAACAGCCGTCACCGTCTTATGCTTCTTCTGCTCCGGTCCCACCTCATGTGATGTCAGCCAGAAAGAGATGAGAATTCCCAAAAGCTCCTTCCCAAGGCTGCAGGGCATAATGTCGGAGTTCAAGGGTACTCTCTTGGGTCAGAAGGGCCTGGGACTTAAAACGTGACTGAGTCAGGGACGTATTATCTGCGTTCACCTTGAGGAAGTAGCCTCCTGAAGCCTTTATTTTCTCATCTGTAATACGGGCATAATGTGTGGCCAGCTTCCAGGACGTTCCTTAGCAGATCGCTAACACAGGCCCTTTGCCACTTTCTCTCTCCCATTCTTGCACACTGGAATGTGGACGTAGTGGCTGGAGTTTAAGCAGCCTTCTGGGGTAGAAGCCAAGTGCTGAGACACAGGCAGCTAGAAGGAGCCTGGGAGCCTGAGTCTTTGAGACCCAACATTGGCTCTGGACTAGCCCTCTCTGACTTCTTTCATGACAGAGAGAGCTAAGCCGGCTGGGTGGTAGCGTACTTGGAAACAAGCCGCTCACAGTCTCTGCTCCAGGCCCCTCACCGAGCCTCCTGGCCCCTCCAGGAGGACATGAAGACACCCCCACAGAATCAGGCCTCTTTCCCTGATGAACCCCCAGTTCTCAGGGTACAAGACATGTGCCAGGGCTTGGGACCGGGAGTAGAGTGGAAGTTTAGCCTCCTTTCCTGCTGTAGGTTCACTGTTTCTCACCCCCAAGAGATGCCGATGGTCCCCAGACATTGATAAAGTCTGTGAGTGACACTAATCTTTAGCTTCTGGCCCACACCTCCTCCTGCTCACGCATTCCCAATGCAGAGTCCTTGCTGGGTCTGTCTGATTGCGCAGAACTTGGTCATGGGCCACATCAAGGTCACAAGAAGGTGAGGACAACCCTTGTGTGGACTTGACTCACACAGTGGAAGCCCCAAATACACGAAGGGGAGGCGGGAATCAGGGAGGGCAAACCAATAAAAAAACAAAACTGGCAATGCCCACCATGTAGCCCCTCCATTATCACTCTCACCCCAAGGTCTGTCACTGGGTCCTTTCTCCTCTTTTGGCAAAAACAAGCAAACACACAAAATTAAAACCCCCTGTGCATATTAGACTTCACAATTCAATACTTGGGAGAAGGAGGTGGTGTCCCACACAGCAGAAGACTGCAGTTCCAGGACAGAGGGGCCTTGGTGATAACTCAGCACGCAGAACCGCAGGCAGACATCTAACAGGAGACAGGGAAGAGGGCAGGGAACCGGTGGCCAAGGCCTAGAAGCTTCGGGAGGCACTGTCCAGATTGCTTCCTGACACTTGTAAAGGAAAGAGTTCATGTTCTAAAGACAAATAGACCGTGGGTTCGAATCTTGAGTCCGCCACGGTGTGAACTTATACATGTTACTCCATATCTGAGCCTAAGTTTCCTCATTTACAAATAATGGAGCAGAAAATTGCTGAAAGCTTTAAGTAAGGTAATGCATGTCCAGCGGCTGGCAGATTGTGGCTTAATAAATGTCCCTCTGGAGAATTAAGGATAAGTAAGATTCCTTTTGGAGCAATAAGCTAGTTATATATCTCTGCATCGTTTTACATATTCACAAGTGTCTTATGAAAGTATTTTAAGATGGCTGGGAAAAATACCCATAATTATGTTTAATAAGAACTTTTTTTATTTTAAAAAGAACTTATATTCTAAGTGGAAACTGCAGATGAAAAGTTATGAGAAGTAAGTAAATTATAACATATTGTTAAAAAAAAAAAAAAAAGAGGCAACACCCACAATGGAGTCACTTAAGTTCATGTCAGCAAACCAAGATTTAATACCCAACCTAATCTCAGTGTCAGCTTCCCAGGAATGTAACCTTGAACCAATCAAACATGGAATTACCTGGTCAGCACTGGAGAGCTAATCCACCCCATAGACCCCTTCTGCTCCCCTGGGGAGGGCAACCATGTCTGAAACAATGCATTCTTCACTAATAATTTACTTTTTTCCTCCCTACACCCTTTCTGCCTTTAGAAGCTGTTCTCCTTCTATAGCAGAGCAACTTTCTATTTGCTAGATGGGATGTGGCCCAATTTATGAATCATTGAATAAAGGCAATTCCATCTTTCAATTTACTCAGCTAGATTCTTGTTCTTGAACAATCTGATTTCAGGGCTTATAGGCTAGAGGGTAAATTAACTTTCGTAGGATGTGGTACAACTGGGCGCCTGCCGCTATGCTGGTTGCTTCACATTTAATCTTTATGACAGCCCTATAAGAAAGTCATTTTACAGATATGCGACCTGAGGCTAAGAGACATGAAGTCATTGACCCAAGGTCACAGAGTAGAAAAGTTTGTCTGAATATGAAGCACACTGTCGAGGGTTTAGCTCAGCTACTCCACGTATTGCTGCGTCGGCATCCATTCAGTTTGGCCAAGAGGCCCGGAGGAGCCTTAAATGGACACCAGCCCCCCAAGCAAGTGCTCACCCCAGAATCGCAAGCCAGTGTAAGTTCCTGATGTGACTTCCCAACAGCCCTTGTGATCGACAGTCTCTTGGCCTCCCAGGGCCTGGATGCCTCATGTGTCCCTGAGATAAGACCCCATGGTCTTCGGGTTTGAACTGACTCATCTGACCCGAGCCCAGAAACCCAAAAGCACTCTACCCATGAACCCTAATAAGGCACGTGCCCCAAGTCCCATCTCTCTCTCTCTCTCTCTCCCTCTCTCTCTCTCTCTCTCTGTGTGTGCGTTCTCCCTGGACCTTGAGGTGTGCTGTGTAGTCCTCTGGGACCCGTGAGTAACAAACGTCTCTGTTTCCATTTCTCCTGTGGTCTGTCGATGAACCGGGACTCCCCATCCAGCACCCCAGGCTCCGCTTAATGCAGGTTGATTTCACATGCGCTCCAGCTGCATCCACCAAACACTCTTACACACTTGGATCATGGATACCAAGCAAAAACATAACAGGCACGTCCACCGGTCCAGGAGTCACTGAACTTCAGCACTGACCACTGACGGACTGTTTATTGCAGCCCCATAGACTGAACCAGGAATAAGACAGTGAACCCAAGTGGCTGCAGATACTCTGCTACTCACGGCCCAGCCGACGGCACAAGCTTCATGCTGGCATCTGTTTCCTTACTCCCCAAGTGCCACCCCCGGGGATGGTGCAGAGGTGGGCCCAGTGGATATTGAGCACGGAGCGGATGTCTGACGGCTGAGAACCCCGAGCTTGCTCATCCTCCCCTCCAGAGAGGGAGATTATCTACACTATCCCGCAACGTAAACACATTTTTCCCAGAAGGGAGAAGCATCTCTATCCTGATTGCCCTGGAATGTAAGTACATCTGAGCAAATTAGCTATTAATGTCTAGATGTGAAGAAATGTGAGGTTCATCAAGATTTGTGTCTCATGGCAAAAAAGCAACGGGATGTTTAATATACCACCATTTTGTGGTCTTTTCCTCCATTCATTAAACAAATATGTCCTCATTTATTGACTCATTCAAAATGATTTCACATATTACTAAGTGATTCCTACATGTACAGGTAGGTATGTGGGTTGCTGAGCAGAAAGCCATAAGCTAGACAAACAGCCCTTACTGGACGGGGCTAACACATTTATTTTGCCCCAAGATCTCGTCCTGCAAGACATCTTTCTCAGCTATGTCCCCTGGGCTGATGCAGGTAACCCGATTGCTTCTGTACTCGGAAAGCAGGGATGGGGACTTCAGACCAATGATTCACAAAATCTTTACAGGGAAGGAGCCGTTTAACTACTAAGTGAACCTATACAGTATACGAGTTCTCCACTAAAGCGGGAAACTGAACGTCGGGTCATAGGAGGTTCCAAAAGACGTTCACCAACTCTAAGGAGTGAGCAGCTGGTGTCATTGCTGACATTGGGGACATGCAGGTGCAGAAAGGACCGAAAGGACAAAGAGATGAGCAGTAGTTTTCTCCTTAGACTATAAACAATCCTAGAAACAAACATTCTTCAATTTCCACGTTAATTACTAGTTTGCTTGCTGGATAATATTTAGCTTTTTGTTGTATCTGAAAGTAATGTGTGTGTATTGTAAAACAATTGAAAACATGTAAAAAACATAAGGGAATTATTAATCACTCATTATTATGCCACCCAGATAAAACAATTTTAACTTTCTAGGACATTCCCTCTGGGCAACTCATAATTACCTACTTATTCATATATAGGGAGTTTGTCTTTTATTGAATTGGAATCCTATTGTATATAGAGTTTAGTTTACTGTTTTTTTCCCCACTGAACATTTATAATAATAGTGTTCCAATTTTAATGGCTCCACATCGGTCCATCATATAGATAAACATTAATTTACTTAACTGGCCCCCACTGTTGCACTTAACCCCGCGTTTTATTTTTCATTGTGATAAAGAGCTTAATGATCAGCATCTTTTTTTTTTAACATCTTCCACCCACGTCTGTTTATTTCACTGGGATCGACTGTAACAGTGAGATTATTAAATTAAAAGGTATTCACATTATTGCTGAACTGCCCTTCAGAATACACTGCTCTTAATGCTGCACCATTTTCCTGAATGTGATTCCCAGCAACAGGCTCTGACTGACCAGAGCTTCTGGATTCTTCCTCCCGCGGTGTCCACTTGAATTCTGAAGGGTCCTAATGACAGACAAAGCCACTTAGGAGTCAAGGCTTCAGTTTCAGAACTGAAGGTTTTGCTTCCTTTCCAGAGCTTTTCAAATGGCAAGAGGTTCCATAGTCTCAATCAACGGCCCAAGATCGACTCTTTAAATCAGATCCAGTTTGCAAAAGTCTGTCATTCAGTGTGTCTTTGTTTTTGTTCCCTAAGTGTGTAGATATTTATCTCAAAGATATTATGTAATCACGTTAAAAATTGGAAATGCAGAGAATTATTCTAGAAAATAAACCATATATCATCTTCACAGGTGTAGTGATTGTTAACATTTTTGTATATTTCCATTCAGGCTGTTATGCATGTGCATATGATTTTCTTCTTTCACAACATTGTAAACATACTACAAATAGACTTTTTTACTCAGCTTTTCCCCCACTAACCCTCGCCATGAGTGTTCTCCATGATATTACATAACCCTCATAAGTACTCATTTTCATGGCTGCAAGATACTCCAGTGAGAAAATGAACCTTGGTTTATGGTGATGTACCCTAAGGAGGCTGTTTAGATTTTCCAGACTATAAATAATCTGTATCAACATCTTTGTGCATAAAGCTAATTTTCTAGTTAGCTTTGATCTGAGATAGGTTTTTAGATACAAAATAGTAATAGTAGCTCAAAATAACGATTACTTATTGAGCACTTACTAGTTTCTGGGGATCTTCCTCGCATTGCTCCTATTCACAATGACTTTTTGGGGTAAATAATAATATCTCCATCTTGAAAATGAAGAAACTGAGACTTGGACATTAATTTGCTTTAAGATGCAAAGCTAAACCTAAACCTAGATCCTTATTGTTTCAAAGTCCCTTCCCATCCATCCAAATATACTGGTATTTTATTATCTCAAAGAGTATAAATATTCTGAGGGATCTTGACATACATGTCCACCATCTTTTTTGAAAAGTGAAAATTTTTTATCTTCATGGATCTGCCTGTTTGTATGTATGGCCGTGGAACCTAGAACAGTGTTAAAAGTTTATTATTGCTAAATGTCAGTCTCTCCCTTTATTCTAAGCTTAAAGAAGGTTCGTAAATGTCTACTACTTTTTCTTTCCCATTTTTTTTCTATAGATTGAATTTTTTTATACTTAACTCCTTATTTCATCAAGAATTAAGCTTAGTATATGGAACTGGCATAGAATGTAGTTTAGTATGTACAATGAGTATAAGCTGATTTTTCTCTCAAATTCCTACCCATTTAGCCTCATTTTATTACAGATATCTCTTTCTTATTGAAAGATATTAGATTTTTTTCAACCCTTATCAGAGGACATATTCATTGATTTTAGAGACAGAGGAAGAGGAAGAGGGGGAGGGAGGGAGAAACACCAATCAAGGGCCTCCCACACATGCCCCAGCCAGGAATCAAACCCACAACTAGGTATATGCCTTGACCAGGAACTGACGCTCCAATGGACTGAACCACCTGGCCAGGGCTTGAAAGACATGAGACTCTTATATGTAATAGAATGTGTTTCTTTGCTGTCTCTTTTCATTTATCCATTCACTCATTTAGCAAATACATACTCAGTGCCTGCTACTTGCCAGACACTGTGCTAGGTCATGGGGACAGTCATACGGGAGAGCAGGTTTACTAAACAAATAAACCAACAATGCTTAGTTATAATATGCCTAACAGATATGCAAAAAATTGAATGTCACGATAGCTCGTAGCAAGCCTGCTCTGTTCCTACATGAATAACACACTTTTAATTACTAAAGTTTTCTGAATTTTAATATCTAATAATTTAATGTTCTCTCCCTGACTCATTGCTATTTCTGCCTGCTTTTTCTGCCAGGTGAACATAGAAATAATTTTTTTCAACTTATGAAAATATCACATTGTACTATTGAATTAAATGACAGCGTAATTTGTAAAGAATTGATGTCATAATATTCCATCATTCTATTCATTTTTTAGTAATTCTCAATAACATTTTGTTAGTTTTCTCTAAATACATTGTAAATTTTCTTGTTACAGTTACTTGTAGGCATTTCATACTTTTTGTTATAATCAGAATCCCTGTTTTTATTATATTTCATAACATGTTTTTAATATGATAAAGCTATTGATTTTTATGTATTTATTAGGTATTCAGCTACCCTGATCCCATTAATTTTCATATTTTTCAATTTTACTCCTTTCAATTTTCTATAGATGTATTCCTATATGCAAATAGTAAGTTTTTTCTTTACAATATTTAGGACATTTTTCTATTCTATTTTTATTAAATTGGCCGGAGTGTTCAGAAAAGTGAATAATAATGGTGATTATGGGCTTCCTTACTTTGTACCTGGTTTAATGCAAAGTTCTTCATTATTTCACTGTTTCTTATGATGCCTTCTAACTGGGATAAGAAAGTATTCATCTATTCCTAATTTTTAAGTGAGCTTTTATTAGAAGCAGGTGTTGCATTTTATTATTTCTGCCATCTCCTAGGATGTTTTTTCCTAACGATGTCTTACGTAAGATTATCCTTTTTCAGGAGTCTGGGCTGCTTCTCCACTCACATCTGACTGTGCCGCTTGGTGGTTTTTCTCTAAAGATGGCTGCCACATTCCAGAACACTTTGTAAAGAGGCTTGGACCTGGAGTCCGCCCACCTAGGGGTGGAGGTGGGCTGTGAATTCAAGTGGAAGATCCTCCAAGCTCCTGAAAAAAAGACCCAAGTCCCCAACAGACATCTGAGGGAGGGCCGCTCGCTGCCAAGCATCATGTAACTTGGGGCAATACATTTCTCTTGAGACACTAATGAACCTGGCTGATACTGGAATGGACATTGCCGTTTTCAGTGTTAGAGTTAGAGTTAGCAGCTGAATGAGCAAAACGTGGCTTCTTGTAGACTACACTCTCCAGCCTCTAGGGGAGTGACTGGTTCCCTGAAATGGGTCAGAAACAAAAAAGCTTCCAAGGGTAGAGCTGAGCAGCCATGGGCTGGAGGAGGAAACATGGCGGGAGCGTGTCCCTGGCTGGATGGGGCAGGCACTCTCCTGACAATGGGTCCTTTTTCAGGTGGTTTGGGGGTCCCTCCAGCTCTTCTCTCCTGTGTGGCTTGGAGTGTGGTGGGGGCGGGTGGGAATCTGTTACTCAGGATGACTGCTTTCCCTCCCCTGGAGGTATACAAAGGTCAGTTTAAGTCCATTCTCTCTCCGGGCTCACAGATCATTGTTCTCGCTGAGTTCATCAGTTGGCCCCATAGGCCAGTCCCTGTTCAGACTAGAACTCCAGGAAACACAGTTCAGCAAACGAATGTCTTTGTTAGTAAAGAATGGGACCCGGATACCCACATTTTTCTGTTCCAAATAAGAAATCTAACCAAGTCTAGGTGTTACTTATTTCTCTATCCATTCACACGGAAGAAGAAAACGTCAGTGACCCTCTTCTAGTTTATTAAACAAAACTCCCAGCATTTATACCGTTCAGAAAACAGAAAAAAGTAAACATTTGCCTGTTACTGGGGCAAATAACCATTCAGTGAGATAGCCATTAAAAACTGCAGAGTTTTCTCCCTACAAGCCTCCTTTATCACTTGCAAGAATTGTTTTATGATGCAGAATAGTATCGAGAGGGTAGAGACCTTTCTGTCTTGCTGAGATTGTTTTCCTCAGTTGCAAGGATGCGGTTTCAAGGCTAAGTGACATAATTCCGTTGTTTGGCATCTAGGGAAGAATAGCTGAGGCTCTGAGGACCCCAGGATGGCCAGGAGAGGGGCAGCCTAGCAGTAGGAACGAATGAAAGGCAGGGCAGGAGATGCTTCTCATCAATGCGCTTAAAAGCCATTCCAGTTCTTACTGATGTTCGCAGAGCACATCACAGAGGATGTAGTTCTGAACCGCAGCCACGGTCTCAAAATCTCTTTCCCTTTCTTCCCCTCTCAATCTTTCTCATACGCCTCTGGATCAAAGCCTCCGTCTCCATTTCATTTCCAGCTCGCTGCTAACACTCTCCTGAGACCTTTCCAAGTAGCTCTGACTCCTCTGGCCATCCTCCATCCCCACTCCTGGATCTTATTTTCCCTCTCCCACTAGCTATCTGCTTCCTTCCTCGGAAATGCTCTGGCCTCTTCTGCTAGATGCTCCAGCCCAGGCGCTGAGCTGACAACTTCAGACTTTCCTCTGGAAGGAAAGCAGGGGAGGGAGATTCAAGGGTTCTGTTTTACCATCAGGGGGATGGGGAAGATTCTGCAAATCTCATAATTATTTTTTTTCTTATGATTCTTCTTATTAATGTGGCAGTAGCTTTACTTTTTAGTTATGGTTGACATTCAACATTATATTTGTTTCAGGCATATGGTATAGTGATTAGATATTTATATATAACTTTTAAAGTGATTCCCCCAATAAGCCTAGTACCCCCCTGGCACTGTACGTAGTTATTATGATATTGTTGACTCTATTCTGTGCTGTATTTTCCATCCCCATGACTATTTCGTAACTGAATGTGGCCATATCTTAAGGAACCAGATTAGGGTACAAAGCTAGAAGAAATGGCCCACAAAATCCAGACCCCTGACCCTCAGGTTTGAAGAGTGGAGGTGCAGGGAGAGGGAAAGAAAGCTGTCGGTCTCCAGGGGACCTTTTTCAAATTTTCCATGTTTCTCCCAGGAAATTCTGAGCCCTTTCTCTCAACTGAGAATCACCTGACTCCTCCTTTTCTCACATCCTGTGCTCAGGGTCTCAGTAAATGCTGTTGACTCTACTTCAGAGTCTGCCCAGAATCCAGCCACCACTTCCTGCCACCCCTCCAGTCCAAGCCATTACCAACTCCCACCAGGGTTATTACCTACTGCCGCTGTCACGAATTGCCACAATCTAGCAGCTTAAAAACAACCCAAATGTACTATCTTCCAGTTCTGGCGGTCAGAAGTCTGAAATGGGTCTCATCAGGCAAAAGTCGAGGTGACGGTAGGACTGTGTGTTCCTTCTGTAGGCTCCCGGGGTGAATCATGTCTTTTCTGGCTCCCACGGAGTTCCTGCCTTGCCCAGCTCAGGGCCAAGTCCTTCCTACCCTTTCACTTCTAAGACCCTGTGATTACATTGGTCCAACGTGGATGGATAATCCAGGACAATCTCCACATCTCAAGGTCAGCTGATTAGCAACACTATTTCCATCTGCGACCTTAATTTCCCCTTGTAAATTAACATACTCTAATTTAAATATGTGTGTGACATATTCACAGGTTGTTGTGATTAGGATGTGGACGTCTTTGGGAGGGTATTATTCTGCCTACCACACCTCTAACTCAGCTTTCACTCTTGCCTCGCTTCCATCTGTTCTGCACACCAGCCCAGGTGATCCCAGTAAACCGTTTACCACTTCATTCTATTGAAACCCGTCTCATGGCTCCCATTCCCTGGTCCCAACACCCCTCAACACCACGAAGGCTTTTATGAGCTCTATTAATACACTTGCTCATACCGAATAAGCCTTTCATTTCTGGCATGGCCCCTCCTGCCTTATGTGGAAGAGGACTGTATTCTATTCGCTCATGTTTTATTTAGAATGTCTTCATCTATATTCATAAGCAAGACCGGCCTTTTGCTTTTTGAGTTGTCTTTGTTGAGTTTTGCTTTGTAGAATGGATCGAGGACTCTGCATCTTCTGTAGCTCAGTGCTGTGTCAACCACACAACAGGACAGTCAACACAATGTCCCCAGCTGCTCAGAGTAGCATGTGCTTTTATAGCAAAGACACATGGCATAAGACTGCCCTGTTATGCAGCTCAATATTTTTCCTCTCTCTTTAAATATCTCAAATCAATGAGAATAGTACTACATCTTATAAAGTGATGGACTAACCAAAAGCCACACGAAATCATTAGCTTCCTTAGATTACAGTGGCAACCTGTGTAAGACATGAACCCCGGCCCCAGGCAACACACAGTAGAGGCGGGGAGACATGAAAACAGAACAGGAGATCAACCCGATAAGTATTTAGCAGACCATACGCCTCGCATATAATGTGGATTCAAAGAGAATCAGCTGTTCGCGTTGCTATGGTTGCTATTGTTAGTATAAAGTTATTGTGAGAAGCCTGAGAACCCTGCTGAAAAGCACACTGATGTCCTGTTCAAAAGCACACTGATGTCCTCACTGCCAACTTTGTCACCATCCACTTTCATTCTTGGCTGTGAAGGGAGCCGGGCGGCATGACAATGAGCCAGTGCCAGAGGGTGGTCTCCAGGGGAGGAAGCCATGAATGGCCATCCACTCTCAGCCGCCCAGACCATAAAGAATCAGAAGGAGGAGACAGAGGCCAAGACCCGACCGCCTGCCTAGAGTCAGAGCCAAGAGAGGCGGGGCCTGCGGAACCAGAGCCAGAAGCTGGATCCAAACCCGGCTGTGAATGGGAGAAGCCGCTGAAGGTCAGGAGCCAGGGAGAGCCCAGAGCAGAGAAGGAGCCAGTCTGGAGTGAATCAAGGAGGGTTCTGGGAGGCTGCCGCAAACAGTGCTGGAATAGCCATGGTTCACCTTTACCAGCCATTGGGCATGACTGTGTTTAACCATCTGCGAGCTGAAGGGTCAGGACTTGTAAGCAACACTGTGAGATAGTGATTCTCAAAGTGCAGGCCTTAGGTCCGGCAGCATCAGCTTCACCTGGGAACTTGCTAGAAATGCAAGTTCTCAGACCCCACTGCATACTGGCTGAATATGAAACTGGGTGGACCCCAGCCTCTGCTATACCATAAAATCACATGAACAACCCACCCTAGATCAGTTAAATCAAAATCTCCCAGGGATGGGGCCATGGGGCATTTGGCTGTTTCTTTTTTTATTTGTTTTTTAACTCCCTGCATTATCTCAGTGGTGGAAAACCTCTAGCCTGATAACCTTCCTAAGGGAACTCCCTTCCCAGACACAGGTATGTGTATGTCATCATCACTGCACCTGTCCTGGAAACCGGAGGGAGCCTTTGCTCCGGGTTTCACGCAGCCTTAAATGAGACGCCTCTTGGAGGGACCTTTAACCACAGGTGACGGTAGTTAGAGAGGCTTTCTCCTCTCCTGTCCAACAGATTACCCCGTAGGTGTCAGAATAGAAACTCTGATCCTCGAAAGTGAGTGAGCTTTCCAGAAACCTGGGATCGGCCCAACTGAAGGCACCTGCGTGTGTGGCCTCCTGGGCTGGTGAGGCCTCTCTGCTGAGTTTCAGTCAGGAGCGCAACTGTGCTCTCTCTGGCTTTTCCTCTTTCCCCTCAACACCTGGTTCCTCCTCCTTTACCAGCTTCATGGGGTCTGAGAAACGTCATGTCAATTTGAGGCGAATGACACGTCCTCGGGTCTGCGCCTTGCTTGTGTCAGGACCACTTGCAGCTACCTCCAGCCCTAATTGCCGTTATAATTAAATACAATTATTTGCTAAGTGTGCTTATGAATTTGCCAGAGAGGCTAGATCAATTGCCATTGATAATGTCTTAAAGCTTCCCATCATGTTAAAGGGCCACTTAATTCCTTCCTTCTTCTAAATTAATTCACACGCAATACGCGCTTAATGGTCTCTGAATAATTAACAACGTGGTCCAGGGTTTGCTAAGCTCAGCCCAACCCGGGCAGCCCCACAGGGTGCCCGGCAGCAGCACTACCCCCCTCCCGGGTCCCTGTAAGGGGACCTGCCTCCCCCAGCATCTTCTCTCAATGCCTCCTGGCCAGCAGCCAAACCAAGGGCCCTCTCCTCATAATAACATTCCAGAATATCTTCAGCTGCTTCTTCTTTGAATGAGAAGAGAAGCAGAAATAACTTCCCATTCCTTCAAAACCAATCCTTTTACTCAACTTCTCACTGAGAGCTGCAGGGGACAACTGAAGGACAAGTTCAGCAACCATGGGGTAGGAAGGTATGGGGCCCCAGGACTAAAGTCACCAGGATGACAAACTGAGTCACACCGCCTGGCAAGCCACCTAGTCTAGCAGAGGTGTTTGCTGAGGGTAAGCAAGACAATGAATAGCCGGTGTGAGTGACCCCAAGACCAGTTCCTAGGAGAGAGGCTCTAGTTTGTCCACTAACCTTTTCCTTGGACGTCGCTGCCAGGGAAAGAGGCCTGCTGGTATCCCGGAGAAGCTGCTCCAGAAATTGAATGAAGTCGATCCACATAGTGGGCCCTCTCGTGAGCTGCCAGGACCTACTCTGAGGACTGAAGACCTTGTCCCCGCTCTGCTGAGAGCGCCGACAGCTGCCTGCCAGCCAGCCAACGGCTGGGTCATCTGCTAAAAAGCCCTTCCTGGGAATTGCCCTTAATGAGATAATTCCGGGGTCTCCCAAGACCACGCCCCTTGTTAGAGGCACCTGAACCCAATGACTGGCCCACGGAGAAGCAGAAAGATCCAGCATGCTCCAGAAACTCAGCGGAGGCTTTGATGAAACTATGGTTGCTGCTCTTCCAGCCAACTCTGATCTCGGTCCGTCCCGCCTGCGGTCGCAGGTCCCAAAAAGAATCTCTGATAGACTCGCTGCCGCCTCCTCTGCACGCCAGGCTTTGCTTCTGCCATCCCTCGACAGAAACCCCTCTGCTCTCACACTCAGCAGCCTCGTCCGCTCTCGCCCTTTCCTGTAGCGGAGACGATATTTGGCTGCTCCCTACTTTGCTCTCTGCCTTATTTCGGGTGCACAGTCTGGACGGGGGATGGAGCACTACTCACTGGACTCCTTCCAACCCCGACAGCTATTCTCATTAGGAAATGCAGGAAAGACCAGCGCACAGAAGGCTGGCTGGGCACCCAGAGCGTTATCCCATGTGGACCGTCATTCATAGAACGGGAATCTGACAGGCCACCCTGGGGTCCAGGGAAGCTGGGGTGGACTCTCCCACAGCGAGAGGGGTTTTCATTTCAGGCCTCCTCCTTCGTAAGCGGCCTCACTGTAGAGCACCTTTCAGCCAATCAGGCCAAGAATTTCCTGACAGCGAGGAGGGACAAGGTCTTACAATGCACCTGCTAAGCTCAGCATCCGGCCAGTCATTAGCGGGGGGTCCAGAGAAAATAACACGGACTTGGGACAAGAGTGACCAGTGTCACTATCGGCATGACCCTGAACAAGCTACCTAACTGTGCTGAGCATGCGTTCCTCACCGGGAACGTAGAATAAGAGGAGCCTTACACAGTCGCTTGGATGATGAGATAAGATAACGTCTGTAAGGCCCCTGGCACAGAGCCTGGTCTTCAACAACTGACAGGCATTAACATTCTTCACACAAAGAATTTGAAGCTCCTGAATGTGATGAGTGATAACTAGCCTCCCGAGCCCATTCATTTACCTCCCTCTGTGCCATTTCTAAATAGGGAGACTGTTTACACCTGGGCAGAACAAGATGTAAGTTTGGGGAACAGCTATCTAGGGCAGGGAGCTAATGAGCACGGCTTATTTTTATCCACCCTCTCTGCATTTTAGACATCATGATTTCGATACAGGTCAGACCTTCTGGTAAAGTGATATTCCTCTTCACCTGCAAAGGGCATGTTATGTAATGCCTCTGGGCACCAGCATGGTCAAGTTCTGGTGAGGACCCTTTTCCAGGTTGCAGAGCCAAAGTTTTACTGTATCTTCAGGTTGGAGAGTGGAGAGCAGCAGGTTCCCCATGACTCTTAAAAGGGCACTGATCCCTTTCATGGGGGTCCCACCCTCGTGACCTCACCTAACCCTAATTATCCCCCAAAGGCCCCATCTCCCATACTACCCCTTGGGGGTTCAACATGGGAGTTGTGTGGGGGTGCAAGCATTCAATGAGAAACAAATGTCTCATGTTTATAAACTGCCCAGCCTGTGGGACTTTGGTACAGCAGCCCAAGCTAAGACAGGATGTAACCTGGGCTGCCTGGTTAGAGCCAAACCACTTAAAAATTTTCAAAAGGAAAGTCCTGAACAGCTAGAACTCCTTCTCCCCGATGCTGTCTGAGAATGCAAAGTTCCAACGAGGAGCTCAGGCCCAGAATTGCTCTTCCATCTCTGCTGACAGCCCGAGATCAGTCCCCTTCACTTATGGGCATGAAAAATAGCATTGGAACTGGTAAACCCTCATCCCGGCGTAGGCTTACATTATTCAAAACCGCAGTAATGATCCTTTAAATAGAATCTCTTTGCCATCATGTCCTTACCTTCAAAAATGAGAACCAACATCACTACCCTGGAGACTATTTTAGGTATTCCCAGAGTTTCTGATTGAATTAACTAAATGTCAGTGTCCCTAGTGGTATCTTCTGGACACCGAGATAAAACCCAGAGTCGCTAAAGCTCTCAGCTGACAGTTCAGCCCAGGCACGTGGCATAGTCCAGAATGTGGAGCCAAACTCACCGCTGGGCCCCAGCTTACTGCCATGTGACCTCTCTCCCCTGACCTCAGTGTCCTCACCTGGTGGCACGGAAAGCGAGATGGCACCTCACCTGGAGGATTATGGTGAACAGTCTCAGTGAAGTGCTTGGCATGGTAACCAGGCATGTCGGAATGCTTACACGTAGTTAAAACCATGTCATTAAAAAAATCGTAAAAGGAAAGAATGAGAAAAATAAATACATGGGTGAGGGGAGGACAGTCTTCCACGCAGAGGCATCCCAGCTCATTTCTACGGCTGTCCTATCCTCCGGGAGGTGTGAGCCGTGCAGTGACGGCCCTCCACAGGGGACAGCTTGGAAGCGGGGAGAATCCCTTCACAGCAGAGACACCTGGCACACACGCCGCAGCCAGGTGATCAAGATCAACGGCAGGGATGTGTCATCTCAGCATTGTGGACCCTTGAAAATGTGACGAAAACGGCACGTTGCCTCTGTGGTCTTCCTCCCCCAAACACCTGAAGCCAGGGCCAATCACAAGCAAAACGTGAGTCAAATTACCATTAAGAGGTATTCTACCAAACACCTGATCGGCACTCTACAAAAAGGCCAAGGTCATCAAAAGCAGGAGCGTCTGAGAAGCTACCATGGCCAAGAGCAATCTAAATGCAATGCGTTATCCTAGTGGGATCCCTGAACAGAAAAGGGATATTATGTAAAAACTGAGGGAATCTGAATTAAGTAGTGACTTTTGTTTTTAAAAAAAAAAATCATTGCTGTTTAAGATTTTAAACTATTCCAGGGAGATGCAGCCCCTTGAACAGTGAGCTCCGTCAGCGGAAGTCCAGTCTCGGGCCTGACAGGTCTTGCAGAAGCCAAGATAGTAGGTTCTCCAGCATGAGCACGAGAAAGCCAGAATGAGGTCAGGGCTCCCCCGTTGGGTCAGGTGCTGTTTTTCCCGATGGGATAATGAGACAGAAGAATCAAGGCCGGCAGGAGCCCAACGGCACTGACCCCACACCTTCCCCTTCCGGTTTCTCCACAAGCCTTCAGATGAGTCAGAGCCCGTCACAGCCTCTCACTGGGCCAGACCTCTGCTTGTCCTTGAGGATCGTTTTCATTTCATCCTTTGGTTTTCTCAGATTGAAGAGTCCCAGTCTCTTCAGGCTGCGTCTCATGCTATCACCCCCTTTGTCACCTCCTCTGAGCCCTCTCCATGGGACCCTGTCCTTAAGTTTGGAACCCGAGAAGGATGGGAGGTTCCAGGACTCAGGCCCTTCCTCTGGGTGAAGTCCTCATCTTTAGAATCAAGGAAGGAGCAAGAGCTGCAGGCTCAGGGTCCCTGAGTTCTAACTCAGCCTCGTCCAAACCTGAGTGCTCAACGCTGCATCCAGTTCTGGTCTCAGCTCCCTCAAGGGCATGGGAAGTTGAGGTATAAGACAGAGCCATCGCTGGGGGGCAATGGCCCCGCCCCACCCCTGTGACACCTCCCCTGAGAAGCCTCGCCAGCCCCCACCCCCATCCGCCCCTTCACCAAATCCTGGTATCCCCAAAGATTGTACCATCACACTGTCCACTTCATGACGTCCTGTTTTGTTTCTTGATTGTTTCATGCTAATTTCATTTTCTCCGTGATACTTCAAGATCTTTTAGGAACAAGAAGATTCTCTCACCTTTCTCATTCCCCCTTTTTTTCTTCTTTCAACCTTCACAGCCTCTATCAGGGTGTCGGGGACCTAAAAATCACTCAGTGAGTACAAGGAGAGGACGATGGGTGAATTCTGGCAACACCGGCACCCAGGAGGACGCCACACACAGCAAAGCTCAGTGGGTGCTGATGAATGAATGGACATCCCCCTGCCTTGGAAACAGATCTACTTACCTCTGATCCTGCATTCGCCAGCCTGGTGAATAAGAATTCACCAGGAACAGAATAAAAATATTTAAAAAGTGAAATGAGACTAAAACACAGTAGAGTGGGATGAAGTGCTTGGTCCTTAAGTGAATTCTCTGGTTTTGATGGGGAAATCCTGACTCATCCTCTCAGTTAATTAGCAGAGGGGGGCAGGAGGTACAGTATATTCAAAATACATGTTAATCGTAGGCCTTTCATTTAGGATTTTCACTTTTGTCCCCTTTCAAAGCTCTCTTCCTCTCCAGTACCTCTAACGCAAGCCGCAAGATAGAAAAATTTATTATAAAAATAATAGCATCCCTGGAAGCTGCTGAGAGAAGGTCATTTTGAAAGAAAGCCTTTCATAGTATGTTCAATGCTTTTAGCTGCTGTCTGCACACTGCAAAAGTAGATTTCTATTTACTGATGGTGGCGATTATGGCAACGTCTTAGGCTTAACAAAGTGATTGCTTACTCTAGCAGATACGCTACTTAACTTTCCTGCCATGGGCCATTTTCCATCTAGTGCAGTATGTTATTCCCACAACCTGAGACGGAGCAGCCCCTTGCGATGAAACCCGTCTTCCTGGCCCCAGGAAGATCTGACCAGAAGTGACCAGGGAGATTCTGCCAGAAGAAATGTGAATGAGTGGCACAGGGGCTCTAGCCAGGTAACCTTGAGTGTCACTTCTTGTCTCCTCATTTGTAAAATGGGCATATGATTTTGGAATTAAAGGTATGTATTCACTTACCATAGTGCATGGAATATAACTGCTCAAGGAATCTCAGCCATTGCAAGGATAATTATAAAATACACTGCTGTAAAATACATCGTTGCTGCTGTCAATGCTGAACTGAAAAGCATGTGGAGTTGGAGCCTGAAGTGACCATATTAGGCCTTGATCAGCAGGAGAAGGAAATGAATTAGAAAGGAGCAGGGACCAAAGAGACCACGAGTTCCTGTCTTCCTGGTTCTGCTTCTCCTGATTTCTTGCTCTCAGACGTTCATAAAATGGAATCTAGCCCTTACGTCCATGCACCTGGGTAGCCAGCCTCAAGCTGGCCCTCAGGGTTCCTCCTTGCTACTAGCCAAGCCCATGTATAGTCCCTTCCACCTTCAAGTCTAGGTCACAGATACTAGGTCAAAGATACGTTGCGATTCCTCTCTCTCCTCTGGATGAGGAGGAGCCATGGACCACGTTGTAAGAAGCCGACATTATGAAGAATGAGGTCTCCTGTTTCTGGCAATGTAATAACTGTCTTCCTTGCCAGCCATGACCACAGACCCAGCCAACATCTGGGTGACAACCTCAGGAGACACCCTGAGCCAGAAGACCCAGCTAAGCCACTGCCAGATCCCTGGTCCTCAGAAACTGCGACACGATGAATGCTTAAGTTTTGGGGTGATTTGTTCCAGAGCAACAGATAACAAATACATGGCTCTTTGCTTCAACTTGATTGAATGCCTTTTTGTGCCTTGCAGGCATGATCTCAGGCCAAGATGCTTTCAAAACGTTGGCATACAAACTAGAAAATACAAACAGAATTATAATTGTGGAAGTTTTTAAGTTTTCTTTTTCTGAGGTGTATAGAAGCTGACCCTAGTTTTAAGGTACACTATCGACCTATGTACCTGTCTGTCAATCATTTCCCATCACACATTCATCTACCTATGTCATGCCTTACGATTGGGGTTTGAAGATAGAAGATACATAGATAATTAATATGTAGAGAGGGGATCATTTTCTTTCTGGAACTCCTTTTGGGAAGGTTTCTTCAGAAAACTGTTTTTTCACCAACTGACTTGGGATACAAGTTGAGCCTCTAGGGCATGACTTATTTAGTATGAGACTATGTTGTGTGTGTGTGTGTGTGTGTGTGATTTGCATATCTTTAGGAGAAACACAAGAAGCATGCAAGAAAGGGAGAGGAGCAGATGAAGGTCAAGGGCTCCTTGATATGACTCTTTCCTTTGTATCTCCCCATCTTATATCAAATTACTAAATTCACAAAGTAGTTGAGGCATGTGAATTGAAGAGGTAAAGCTGGTGACGAGGAAAGGCTTTGTGTTCATACTGATGCTCTAGAATAAGGACTGTCCAACAGTTCATAAAAGGCAGAGAATGTTTAGTTTCAAAGAGGTATATCATGGGGGGTTGAGGCTCATTTGAATCTCTGAGGGCTGCTGAGGTTCCCAGAGGGCGTCATGGATGGAAGGAAGGAAAGAAGGGAGGAAGGGAGGAAGGACAGAAAGAAGGAGGAAATAGCTGGGTGGGTAGATGGCAGCCTGGCTGGGTGGATGGATGGATGGAGGGAAGAATGGCTGCATGGATGGAAACAGAGGTAGAGAAATAGACAGGTGTGTGCTCCTTGAGGGTTGAGAACAGCAGGTTCATCCTATTCAGCTTTGTATATTCAATGTAGGGCGTGGCAGAGATTTTACAAACTTGGATGGTATAAATGAACGGATGCGTGAATAAATTATACACAAATGAATAAACAGATGAATTAACTTGCAAGTGTTAATCGTATGCACTCTGCCCATTTACTGTTACAGTCATCCTGAAATTTTTGAGTTTATGTCATAAGCTTATACATATTTCAGGGTTGAAGAAGGCAACTCCTCCGCTTGAGGAGACATACCACAAAGCAATGCTTTCCTGCTTACAAAAGACATGCTTCCTTCTGGTCCCCCAGACAAACATGTATGTTCTGTCTTCACCTTGTGCCACACACCTGGGGGCAGTGGGGCGGGACAGTGGGTTGGGGGATGGACGTGACCCGCTCAGGAGCAATACATCTCCAGCCTGAGCAAAGCAGCAGCTGCTACGAATGCACTCGCTTGTGCCGAGAACTGTACTCTGATTGTCTCTTGGCAGTTTCTCCGGGATTCTGAACCAGCACATGCCATTCTTCTGTGCCGGTCTGAGCCGCTCCTGTTGTTGGATAGATGTGAGAGTCCTGCGCCTGTGAAGTTCCAAGCCAGGCACACAGCCCCTGCCAGCTCCACACACAGCCACACGCAGCTCTCCGCTCTGCCCTGGTCTGCAGGCTGCAGCACATGACCTCAATTCAGCTGTCTCTTCTCCTGATCACACAGGGAACTTCAATAAAAGGGAACCGTTCCAATGGCAGATGTCAGCTTCAGTGCTGATCAGTCTCACCTTGTCAGACCTTGAGCCCCTCCTACATCCTATATCATAGTTCTGAGTTCATCTGAATTTATGAATTATCTGCAGAGATAATGAAACCGATCAGATTACCTTTCAACTTCATTCAGAGGAGACAATAATGGCTTAGGGGAAGACTCTCATAGCCTTTAAATAGCCTGGTTTCCTCTCTCCTTTACCCACGCTGCCATTCCTTCACTCCTCGCCATTAGCCTGCTAGCTCCTTTCCCTTCTGATTGATTGGAGGCCTAGAAGGGCTGGAGAGGGTGCGTGTGTGTGTGTGCGTGTGTGTGTGCTGATTCTAATTCAAAAGGAGCAGTAGTCCTCATCTTCCCACTCAATCTCAGCCTCCCCAAAACCCCCTTACTGCTAGTAAGGTTTTGAAGGGCAACCCTCAATGATAAAAATCAAACAAAAACAAAATTACAAATACAATTTTCCTTGTCTTCCCTTTTCTCCTTTTATTGCCTAGAAGGTGATTTATAAACGAGGAGCTCTAGTTCAGAACGTTCTCCTCAGCTCCCTCTATTTTACTGCCTTTGAAATATTTCACCTCAATGACCAACTGATATTCAAAGACATCGATCTGTGATGAGGACCACTTCACATTCACCAACCTCCACCTCGAGACTCCAAGACTCTGTGACGGCGTTTGGGGGTGGGGGTGGGGGTGGCTGTACCAATGAGATCTAAGCAAAGGGAAGTGAGAAGTGATGTGCATTGGTCACGTGATCCTTCTGCTCTTTTCCCATCTGTTGACCGAATGGAGAGAATCCTAAAGACCTTGAATAGGAGGAGCTACAAGATGGAAGGAGCCTGGGTCTCCCAAGTCCAAAAATGGGTTTAAAGAGAGAAGAAGAGCTGCTGACTTTGGCTTTCATCATGGTTGGGGGCCAGGGTGAGGGCTGAGGGCTCCCACATTTTTGACAATCTCAAGACCTTCCCTTTATGCCTTTTCCATTTCCTTTAGAGAGCCTGGGCTTGTGAGATACTTGTAAAACCTCTTGTTTCTGTCCTGATTAAATCCTCTTCAGCTTTGTACCATCCTGGAATTGATCAGTTGCCTTCATCAAAGTCGCTGAGGATAAACGTTGACCATGACAAGGTTCAGTACAAAGCTCCATGGCACCAAATCTGGGATGATCTTCCGCCGTCCAGGCTGATGTGGGTCCATGAGCCTGCACTCTTGGGTTCCCTCCATTTAGAAAGCATCATCACCCAACTGGCGCTGAACACCTGGGCCTGACTGGGCCGGGTTTCCCCAGACTTTGAGGCTGAAAACCAATGATGGGAGTTTCATAGTAACCCAGGCCTGCCTAGGTGGCATGTGCCTCAAATGCAGAATACAATCAGGACTCATTTTCTCACTTTTTTACAGAGAAGCGGCTGCTGCCAGATGGTGCTAGATCCTGAGGTGGTTGTCTTAATCCAATGAATCATAAGATATTAATTACACTCAAAGAACTGCTGATTTCAAAGAGTAGTTGCCCGGGGTGCAGGGTTCTGAGCTGTCCCTTGGGGATCTGGCCCACCTGCTGGGCATTTGATTATGCTGTGGTCTTCATGTCACTATGAGGCCTCTCTGTACCTTGCATGGTCTACAAAGTTAGTCAACATCAAACCTACTCTCAATTTAGCTGTGGGAAAATAAGACCTGTCCTATGATGCCACCAACCAACAAAATCTCCCCCAAAGCCTCTAGTGCTGCCCAGCTGTTCTTTTTGCCACCATCAAAACAGACCATCCCAGGCATGGGGTTCTGATTGATGTGTCTCATTATAATTTAATGGAGGAACTGGTATTTAACCAGCTTCTCATTTTCCCTACATCCCCTGATCTGAAACATCAGAAATATATTCCTACCAGAAAGGTGATGTTTTTCCGATGTACCGAGCATTCCCGAAAAGGCCAGGGCTTCCTGCTCAGAGCCACGTTCTGGCCTTTGAACAGAAACCCTGAAACAGCATTGGAGTCCCTCTGCACTGATAGGCAGGTAGCCACACTCCAGGAGATGAAACAAACAGCTTCCTCGGGCTATTTCGACTCTAGACCAAAAGGTGTGTGTCTGCCCTGTGAGGTACCTGGAGGCCCAGGGAGGAGGGAGGGCAGGCAGAGGAATAGCAGCCATAAGATGGCCGGGAGGGGCACACCTGGATCGTGAACAGCAAAGCCGAGCAGAGAACAGATGAGCGGAGGAAAGAGGACAGTTACTGAGCTTATATTGTGTGCAAAGCACAGCACCAGGCACTTGACAGACATTATCTTACGAATCACTAAGTCTGCCTTGTAAGGCGGGTTCACCCAGCTTTTGGGCAAGAGGCATCAACCCAGCTAAGAGAGGACCTTGGAGGACTCCCAGGAAGGACACATCATACAGGAAGAATGACAGTCCCCAAGTTAATGAGAGGGCAGCGGGGCGAGGGTCAAAGTGTCAACATATTTTCATGCTCAGCAAAGTATGTGTCTTTTTCATCTACAGGGGACGAAAGGAACAGAAGTGGCTGCACCGCTGGTGTCACTGCTGTGGGGCGGGTGGCAGGTGTCACCATGAAAGCAGTGGCACTTTCAGCGTCTTGAATGTTAGGTTCTGGTGCCCAAGTCTGTGGAGGTACTGGCTGCCAGCTGCCACTTGGGTCACTGGCTCCTGCAGTGTGGCCAACCTTGTGCGGGAGCTCGAAATAGTATAGACTAGTGACAGCGAATACTAGTAAGTGGTTAAAAACTAGGCCTGGAGGGGGGAGGGGGCAGCGAGGGAGAAGGAGGGAACTAACCTGCAGCATCTGCTGATTTCTGCGGTGTAAACACCCTCCCAGCACAGACAGTTTCAAGCTAATGAGACGTCACCCAACAGAAAGCAGGGAAAGACGCACCACAGTGGGCTGGTAGCTGGTATTTCCGCCAGACACAAGAGACGAGGCCTTGGGAACACGGATGATGGTCAAGGGCAGTAACATAATCGGGAGGTGAGAAATTTTGACTCTACCTTTGTTTTTAACATAATTTGTTTAATTGTAGGCTTACATAACCAGTTTTAATAATGGCTGTGTTGAACTGTTTAGCAAAATCCCTTAAAAAATTTAACAGTTGGCTCTCACAAACCTGTGGAAGACAGCTCTAGTGCACCGCAGGCTGGGGAGGAAGAAAATAGAGGCATCGCGTGGAGTCCTAGAGGTCAAGTTCACAGAACAGGAAGCTACGCGTGAGACATCTAGAGCTATGCGGCAGAATTTTGCAGGAACAGAAATGATCATAGAAGGGGAGGGCAAAGCCTGGAAGATGCTGTTTATGTTCTGTCAATCATGTTTCTATCACTGGATCACCGGAAGCAATTAAACTCCAGTCCAAGGTGTTAGTACTAAGATCCTTTCCCTCTACAAACGCAGCTGTGCAAAACACCGCAGTACCTCGGTACTCGTCGTTAATTCGTTCCGGAACTGGGGGCAAATGCCGAAGCCGACGAGTATCGAACGAATTTTTCAGGTGACGAGTGATGAAGCATTTTCTCTTGTGGGGCGGCTTCGTGACTCAAACAAGTTACAGCAAGTGCGACAGGCCCCGAGCAAGCCCCGAGCGCTGAAACACTTCCTTCTCTGCAAAATGCAATGAGTACAGGGTTTGACGGCTTCTGAAGCTGACGAGGACCGAGGTCCGACTGTGCTTCCATCACATGCGGGGCACCCGGGAACAGAGAAGCTCTGCTCCCTGCCCTCACCAGCATGAAGCTAAGGCTGGTCGCCATCTTTCCCTAGGAATGCCAGGTGATGTCCTGAAGAGCCACCCCCTCTGCTCAGCCCATCCCCCCTCTGCCTTGGATGAGACAGGGCACAGGGCACCGTCCAGGACGCCTCGCCAAACACGCACAGAGATGACCGCTTCCTGCCTAAGCCGTGACAGCAGAGGCCGCCCCAAGGTGTCCGGCTTGGAGACGCAGCCCCGAGATCTATCTAGATTTCATGCGCACGAGCACGTTTGGCAATGGAGCAGCGAGAGTCCCTGAAAGAAAGGGTTATGCAGCGGATCTGCGTGATGACACCGCCTGTGTGCAATTAACTGTTGTCACAGCACTTTGCCGGCTGCGTTCATCTCCTATGGAGGAGAACAAAGCTGTCATCACGGTGACAACTGTATTCAATGTTGGTGCAATTACCAAGCCTGAGAATAGGGAGTAAAGGAGATTTTTCTCTGGAGGGCTGAGCTCTGTTACCTGCCTCTCCCATCTGGGACAGGCTGCCCCCAGGATTGAGGGCGGAAAGGAAAGAAGCCACGTGTTACTATGAGAAGCACTTTACCATTTCATTCTAGACAACCCGCCCTTTAACTCTCTGTAGGGGGGGAGTGGACCGCTGAGGACCGAGGTTTGCGGAGCGGCCACGGCCAGGTACTTTAACGATCACAACCACACTCAAAGGGTAAGTGTCATTGCCCCCATTTTAGAGCTGGGAAAGCTGAGTCTCAGAGAGGTTAAGAAGTTTGCACAAGACCCCATGGCGCAAATCCTTCTGATTACAGGCTCACGCGGAGGTGCCTGCTGTGGAGCCTGACAGGTGAACCGAGCCACGCTCTGGGACAGCCCCACATCTGCTGCTTTTTCTCTGCTTTTCTCTTCCTTCTCCTGTCCCTTTGCCCTCCGTGTACTGTCTCACCCTTTCAGGAACACAAAGCGGCCAAGGCCTGGAGCAAAGAGGCTATGGCTGGAGTCTAGACCCCGGGACTCACTGGGATCTGCGGCCTCGGCTCATTTGGTTAACCTCTGTAAGCTTTAGGATTTCCACTAGAAATCGGGGGCAGGCATAGTTCCTACCGCGTAATGTTGTTGTGGGGATTGAGGGAGAACGTGCCTGTTGTATGCTTTGCACAGTGCCTGGCACACAGCAAATATTCGACAGCAGTGGTTCGTGTCCGTGGCTAAAGAAAGTGGCATTGAAGGAGGTCTCAGGGCCTAGCCTGGCCTCCACTCAGGGAGCAAGGCATCAGGAGGACAGTTGGGTCCAGGGAGCTTCACTCCTTCCCCACATGGCCCGGGGACGTCCCCACCTTTGGAGGTCCCTGCCCCGGATGGACACAGGGCACAGTAAGGATGGCGAGGACGATCCCCCCTAGGAAGAGTTAGGTAGTGCTTACCATGGTGGGGTGGGGGGCTCCTAAGTCTTTGCAGATAGGAAGTCACCTCATCTTTCTAACAAGTCAGAGCCACGGGTACCCTTCCTCACCCACTTGGCCGAGTGAAAAGGGAGCTTCACTGACGTCCCCCATGTCCTGCTCTGACTCTCTGGGCACAACCAGGCCAGGCCGACAGCTCTGCGTCCCTGGGGGAGAAGGACCCAGATCACCACACCGTGCTGCCTGCGCCCCCGGAGAAACTCTCTGCTTGGTGCCCAGACTCGTGCTCAGCAGGGAGAGCCTCCGTCACCCAAGGGTCCCTGCCCCATGTGACCCATCCACGGGGCCGCGGCTCCTGCCTCACTCTCCTTCCTCCCCTCGGTCGTTTCTGTGCGAGGTGCAATGAGAGGCAAAGACAGCGGAGCAGACGAGATGATGTGAGAAGCAGCGGGCCTGGGTGGGAAGTTCGCCCCTGGCTGGTAGGGGGTCTCTGCAACTGTCTCCTTTCACAGGGTTTCCTCATCTAGAAAAGAGATAACAGCAACCTCGTGGTGTCGCGAGGAGGATCAGGCAGAGGCGTGTGAATGCAGAGAATAATGCCCCACACCTGTCTGTGGCTACTGTTAGAACTGGCCCCTTCCTTGTGGCACTGAGCTGACGTCTGGTTAGGTCCCCTGGGGAAGCGCACCTGCCCTCAGCCTCCCCGGTTTCCTCGTCTGTAAAGCAAGGGTAAGACCACCCTGCTTTGTAGGCTCACTATGAGGGCTGGGTGAGCTTATGATGTAAAGGCTTAGCGACCCTGGCACACAACAGGGACTCCACCAACTGTGCCCACACTCTTTCCAAAGCCTCACCCAAGGATACGCTTATTGGTTTTACAGAGTGGGAGAGGGGGCGGGGGGAGGGGAGGGATAGGGGAAGGGGAGAGAGAGATCTATCAGTTGCCTTCTGCACGTGCCCTGATGGGATCAAACCCACAACCCAGGCATGTGCCCGGGCCAGGAATCAAACCCACAACTGCCTGATGCACAGGACGATGCTGCTACCAACTGCGCCCCCCGGCCAGGGCACCGTGCCCGTTACTCTTACTTACTCTTATAATCATGATTGGCTCCTCTAGGAATTGAAAACTGGCTCAGCCTCCCAACAAAACACGGGTTATTCTTTCCCCCCAGCACAACCTGTAGGAGGAAAACTCTGGATGTTTCTCTTTCAGAAAATAAGAACTGCCTGAGAGGTGCTGGCAGCTTTGAAAGCTTTCAAAGGACCACCTTACAAAAGAACCTCCTACGAGACAGCAAGTCTGAGGCTGGCACATAAACAAAAAGAAAACCAGACACTTCTGCTATAGCTCTACCTTAAATATCTTTTCTCAGAAAGTTAATGTTACTGATCAAACCTTGAGGACGCTAAGCTACTTTGCCAACTTTCAGGAGTGACAGAAAGGGCATGGGGTTTTTAAAGTCATACGACCCGACTTCAAAGGCAGGTCTGTGACTGCTGTGTGACTAGAGGTAAGTCACTTACCCTCTCTGGGCTTCAGCTGCCTCACTTAGAAAATGAGAAGAATAGTATCAGCTCTATAGGATTGTGAGGAGGGGCAGATAAGAAGATGTGAAAGCAATGTGTAAAATGTTAAGCACTGTGTAAATGCAAATTGCTATTATTTACTGTTAAGAGAAATATCTAATTTAATGCTCAGTCACAGGAAACAGAGTAGCTCAGGAAGTTGGTATCTCTGTGTCCATTTCTTTATAAGTTTGAATTTCCGTTTCCATTTTAATGGTCTTTGTGTAGTGTCTGCGATTATAAGCTACTTCAAATCTTTCTGGAAGGAGGCAAAGTACTGGGTTGGCCAAAAAGTTCATGTGTTTTTTTCTGCAAAATATAAGATACACGTTTCATTTTCACTAACAACTTTATTGATTTGGATATTTTGAGTATGCCAGCCCTCTCCCATGTGGTATAACGTTGGTTGGTCTCAATTAATGTCTCAATTTGATCGCTATCAACTTCAACTGGTCTCCCTGACCATGGAGCATTGTCCAGCGAGGACTCTCCAGCACAAAACTCCACAAACCACTTTTGACACATCCCATCAGTCACAGCACCTTTGCCACACACTGCGCACATCTTTTTTTGTGTGTTTCAGTTGTGTTTTTACCTTTATTGAAATAATAAAGCATAATATGCTGAAAAGGGCATGTATTTCTTCCATCTTCAATATTAACATGGCTGCACAAAAATTCACCAATTTCTGTACATTTTTTTTTAAATGCACGCTGATATGACAGCTACAATCTAACAAAATTGTTTCGAATGAAGTTAAAGACAACTAAGCGCCACTAGAGCCATTGTATGGGAAAAAAACAAATGAACTTTTTGGCCAGCCCAATTTAAAAACAAACAAAATAGCTCCATGGTGAGAAGTGACCCAGGCCGTGTGGACCCCTCCCATCCAGTTGTATTTGTGAGAAGCTATGGGGTTAGGTTTGCCGGCAGCATCCTGGACACTGGGGATGTTCCTCTGGATGTAGGGGGGTGGGTCTTCCCAGGAATGGTGTCAAAGACAAGGCCGGGCAACCCTAAAGGTGACTCTCCATCCCAACCACATTTACCCCGCCGGGGACTGTGGGGATGGGCCAAGGGGAAGCCTGCTTCCAAAAATACCACTGGGAACTCTCTGGTTTTAGAGCTTCAGCCTAAGAGCAAAAGTCTGTATTTTGTTGTCGGTAGAATATTTAGAAGCAAAATGCCTTTGGGAAGCTCTGCCTTTTCTACCTACCAGTTTACCAGCCACACGGAGGTGAATCCAGCCAGTAATGAGGTTTCAGCGAGGCAGCCGGGTGGGCGAGACACCCCGGTTGTCACTGCGCTGGAAACGGAGCACATATGCATTACACCAACACCATTCATAAGCCTGAGTCACAGGGTCCAGGTGGGAGCTGGGTACACGTATAATTAGCCCGTGTGTGTCAAACAGAAGAAAAGAAGGGAAGTTGGGGGAATAAAGGCCACAATCATTGTGCCCGATTTGAACACCACAGAAATCTCAGACTTTTCATTATTTACAACCTCTCAGCACAACTCCCACTCAAAAAGGAGGGGAAGTCACAGGGAGAATTCTAACTAAGCGAACATCCTCACGTTGAACTAAACAGTGCGGATGGTGCAGCATCAAAAAACGAAGCTGTAATTATGTTGTTTCATGTCTCAGCTGCCAACCCCCCTGTCCTGAGCAGCCGCTTCGGCATTTTCTGGCCTTGGTAGCGTTGACTAGTGTGGACCAGTTGTTTGTCTTCAAGCGTCCAGTGGTGGCTTTGGGTGGTAACATCTTGAACATGTAGTAAGTGTTCCTAAAAACAATTATTTTTCTGTGATTCCTCCTTCCCGGCCCACCCCCATCCATGACTTTGGGCACAATTTATGACCAACATGTTGCCCCCAACCCAGCTCCAGGGTCACTAAGCCGGGCTCTCTCACAAAGCCGAGCATGCGCAGACACCCTGAAAGCTCAAGACTGGGTCCAGCTGAAGGCAAAGTCACACCTTCCAGACGCTCTCATGGAGGGGACGGGCGTGGCCATGGCTTGGAAGAAGCACTAGAGCCTTGGGGGGCCCATGGTATTCTTGAAGACTCCAATGGGTCCCACAGACGCAGCCTTGACGCTGGGTCACTCCGTTCCTTAGCAGGCCCCTTCCAGACTTCCAGCCCTGACTCCCAGGGTCCAGGAAGTCAAAGGGAACGTGCAGGGAGATGTTTGATGAAGCGGATCCAGGAAGCAACGATGTCTGCTCAGGAGCGGTCCGGAAGGGATGTACCACCCGAGTGTGGGTGTGAACGCTGAAGCCTGGGACACAAGGCTTACGTGGTCCACTGGCTGCTGCCTGTCCGTGTTCTGAGTCAGTCGGCATCAGCTGGGTATCTTCCTCATACATCCACACTCCAGTCACAAGCAGAAGTGACTTCTCAGCCTTGGCTCTCTTCCAGCCCAGTCTCTGAGGATGTGCGCAGTCTTTAAGAGCTCACTAAAGTGTAGATCATGCTGGATGCAGACAGAAAGGGGAGAGAAGGCATTAGTCGGGGCTGTGGGGGGCTCAGACTGGCCCTCAAAAGAGGGACCTGCCAAAAGCCAGCCCCTTGTCATTCCTGTCACTAGAGCATCTCATTGGACGAAACATTTGTTAAGAGAGGCTACTGTGTCTCTCGGATAAAAGATGTGATGCTCTGACTGCCTATTATTACTCTGAAAAGACTGAATATTGTGGCTGTTAGTCCTCGTTCCACGACTGCAGGCAGGTCGGGGGGCGGGGAGAGGGCTGCTGCGGTGGAGTCTTGGTCCCACCAGCTGCCACGGGCCCACAGGACAGCCATGCGCGGGGCTCCCAGCTTAGGCTGGGTGGCTTGTCAGCGCAGGCCAGCTCCGCAAGACCAAGGAATGTTTTGTACAAAATACACACTTTATTGATTTGGTAGAAAGAGAAACAGCATCTTCTCACGTGGCAGAGAGAAAAAAGGAAAATCCAGGAAAGAAAACCAAAGGGAAAAACCTGAAGTGTTTTACTTCCAGCCCTGCCTGGCTGCAAAGCCCCAGGGAGCACTTCCGCGCGGCTGAAGCCCCGTGTTTGAGGACCTGTCGTGGAGCACCTCCTGCATGCCCGGCGCCTGCCACGTGCCCAGCATCACCCCAATGCTGGGAGATGGTGGTGAGTGTGCAGCCCTGCCCTCACCTAGAGGGGAGTGCACAGCCACCCCACAGCCATGCCGAGGGTTTAGTGAGCACCTACTGTGGGCCAGGCACTGCAGACACAGACGAGCTCCCTACCATCAAGAAAACCATATAACTGGGCAGGGGTGGGGTGCTACCTTAGCTAGAGGGTATCCACCGGCTTGTGCTCTTGACTTGAAAAGATCTTTCTGTTGAGCAGGCAGAGTCCACACTGGACTAACCAGCTGGTATTAGTGTAAGTATGTTAGTGTTAGTGTTAGTGTTAGCATTAGCATTAGCAATAGGCAGTCCCCACCCGGTGTAACCTGCCGGCCCCTCCTGGTCCACCGGGCAGCCTGGGGAGGGGTGTTGCTGGTGGCCGGGAGGGTTAGTACCGTGTAGTGGGAAGAGCCACGTTCCGGGGCCAGATAAATAGCTGTCGGCTAAGACCTTAGACACATTTCTTAACCTCTCTGAGCGTCTCAAGAATCCCAGCCCGATGTGGACAGAGTCCAGCGGCTGTCCCTGGAGCCTCACCCTCTGCTCAGCTCAGACACAGCTGTCCATACACGTGCGTCCCCTTCCCTCTCGAAGACAGTGGCCGGGGCTGACAGGCCAGTGCCATCTACCAGCTCCAGATGAGGGCTGGGAGCTCCTGCAGCGGGAGAAACGGGGCCCCCAGAGAGCCCCCATGGGAGAAAGCAGAACCTTGGCAGCCACCCAGGGTCCCAGGGAGGCCTGGAAAGCAGTTGTTTCTGATTGCGTTTTGGATACAAAGTCATTAACAACCGTCTCATGAAGCAGCTCCAGAGGAACTCGAGGACAGACAGTCCAACAGAATGTCTGGAACACGATCAGTTACAGAACAATTGTATCGAACGCCCCGCTCGGCCCCCTCCACCCCACAGCCCAGCAGGCAGAGCTGCGCTGCCGTCTGAATTCCTGTGCCTTCTTCCCCACAGTGCCTCAGGCTCAGCTGTTGCTGCAGATGAGGGAGCTTGGGCCGCCTCTGTCTACACCTGTGCTAAGGTGGGTCCCAGGCTCATGGGGCAGGAGGCAGCGGCAGGCCTTGTTCGGCTGGCTTTGAGGATCGCATGCTGCCCCTGGGGACAGGCCGCTCAGTCTATGTCTCTATGCAGGGACTGTCTGCAGGCCTCAAAGAAAGAGGTTGAGCATGTTCAGGGAAGAAACCGAACCTCCATGTCAGCCCAGGAGTCAAGTCACCAAGAGGGCTTGGGCCACCCTCTAGGTTTCCCAAGACAGGAACCAGCCGGAGCGAGCTCTAGTGGCCAGGGAGGCCAGGCCTGGAGTCAGAGGACATGGGGGAACCTGCTGGCACCTCAGAAATCTCCAGAAAGGCCGCAGAGACCCTTAGGCTCCTTGCAAGTCGAAGCAGGCAATGTTCCAGGACACTCCATCCATCCAGGAGGAGCCTCAACCAAGCCTTGACTTCAAGAAGAACATGGAGGAATAACTGACACCCCTCCAAGGCTGGGTATTCCAGGGGAAGCCACCCAGGGCCCCTGAGTCCTTTGGACACAGGATGAGGAGGGGAGAGGGGGCAGGACGCAGCAGCACCCCAGGGCGCAGGCCTTACCCTCAGCTGAGCTGCCGAGCCGCCAGATTCTGAATCAGCAGGTCGAAGCCCGGGAATATGCATTTTGAGAAGCATTCCCTCTTCTCCCCCCGACTGTGATACAGGAACTCCAAAGACCACACTTGGATCAAGACTTTTCTAGAGGTTTCCTAAGACAGGTGGCAGCTCAGAGCTCAGTCTTTGGGATCAGAGTTGAAATGGACTGGCAGCTGTGATACTGTCAGCTGTCACTGGGAAAATTATCTAATTATCTGGATTCCGTTTCCTCTTTGTTAACATGAGGACAATGACAGCATTTAGCTCATAAGCTGAGCGATGCATGTAAAGCTCTTAGACCAAAGCCTGGCTCGTTTTTAAACGCTGGACAAATGCAGCCCTGGAATCTACCCCCACCCCCCACCCTCCTCTTCCTTACCCAGCTGCTGTCAGCCGGGCCATTTTGGAGACAGCTCTGGCATACTGGAAGATATCATGCCCTGCCACAGGGATCAACAGGACAGCAAAGTGACAGGAGAGACACCTCAGAGAGGAGCCCAAAGGGGAACAGGAAGAGGGAAGAGATGCTTCCAGGAAAGGCAGTCTCTGGGGTATGGGACCGGAAGGCAGTCTGTTTATAGCCATGGGCTCAGCTAGGATGTTCTGGGTGAAGAGGTGAAAAGGGGGTGATGCCTGCGGCAGACTTGCAAAGTCAGTGAGTTCTACTCAGTTGCAGTGGTGCCCTGTCACATCGGGAGAAGTGCAGGTGTAAGCGCTCAATGGCGCACACGCCCCTTGGGGATGTGTGGCTGCCGCGGGGTCTCCATGGTGGTCCCAGGCCTGCTCACACACAGGCAGCTGCGTGGCTGGCTGCGGGGTTGCTCGAGGCTGCGCCCCATGGGAAGCAGACCTGCCCCTCCCGGGGAAGAGTAGGATGTGCTTTCTCCGAGAGCCCTGAGGATGCGCAAGTGACAGGCAAGGACCTCTGTCCCTCACCGCTTCACACGGGAGCCCTTGCTCCCACCCGTGTGGGCCAGCGCCGCAGACCAGGAGGCTGGCCCGAACCCCCCCCCCCCCACTCCCTGCGGAGTCAGACCCGCGGGCCGGCGCGGACTCACCAGTACAGGTAGTAGAAGAAGGAGAGGAGATAGAAGGCCAGCTTGCACCAGGCCTCCTTCTGACAGTAACTCAAGGTGTCCGCGTTCATGACCACCGGCGGGTCGTAGGCCAGCTCCGAGCTGTCTGCGGGACAGTGGAAGTACCTGCGGGGGAGAGGACGCGTGTCACCGGCTCTGAGGTTTAGAAGGGAGCTCTGAGTCCCCGGGGCCGTGCCCTCCGGACGCTGGACTGCCCTCCGGGAAGCTCTGCTGAGCAGGGCTCTGTCTTCTGCTGGAACCACAGCCCCGCCTGCCTTCTAGCAGGTTCTAGTGACTCTCCTGCCACTCGGGTCTCAGGTGGCGCCGAGACTTCACCCGCACGCGAAGCTGCTCCGACGGAGGGGAAACATGTCACCTGGTGGCACCCGGGAGGTACCAGGAAGAGCCTCCTTTCTGCAGGGTGTGACGAGGGGTCTGTGCTGTGTGCCCACGTGGCTCTCAGTACAGGTGGAGGTGTGGGCTGAGGTACAGCTGCGTCTCACTGCCTCGATGCCACCTTGTCATCAACGGCTTTGGATTAAATACCGTCCCTCTAGCCAGACCCTCTTTTAAAACCCTGACTACTCTGGGAGGGACATTATATTCCCACTGGAGTGACAGAAGGACCCAGAACAGCAAAAAGAGCAATGGCCACCGCGGGGCGAGAGCAGCAGCCCCAGGGGGACCCTGGGTGAGAGGAAGAGCAGCGTGTGGAAGGCAGGACACGGGAGGGAGCAGCCTGCGTGCCTCAGATGCCACCGCGGCTCCACGTGGCTGGCCTTGGTCACAGGAGCGGAGACTCGCGGCCCAGGAGAAACCGGGCAGGGGTGCCTTTGCATGTGGCCGGGAGAGGCAAGGGCTGCCCTCCGTTTCCGCTGCCCCACATGGCCCCCGGGGCCTCAGCGGAGCCTCCTTCAAAGGAGCCCAGGGGGTAAATTAATGGCTCCTGCCACTCTGGGACAGGCTGTGGTTCTGGACTGTGACAAGGACCAGGAGAGCGGGCTCTGACCAGACTAATCACACTGGCTTTGAGGAACATCCGTGGAACGTAGCAATTCACAGGCTGGCACTGACAGACCTGCCGTGGCCGCTATGCTAACAGGAGGTCACAAGGCAGATCCACGGATATCGGCCAGCCCATAACCCCCCAGGCCCCTCGCCTCTCCTCATCCCAGGGGCAGATTTCAAAACCTATTTACTTTTGCTGTGGCCTTGCTGAGGCAAGGGTGTCAGAGCTCTGCTGCTCCCTGGTCACCAGACCGACCTTCCTCGGGTCAGTCATTACCCTTTCTGAGCCTCAACTTACCCATCTGTAAAATGGGGAGGAAACTGCTTATGTCAAAGGGCTATTGTGATGATTACATGAGGGGACGGATGCGAATCAGCTGCAAAGAACGGGGACTGGATACCAGCTCCATAGTTCTACTTGTATTTAAAGAAACAGAACTGGGGCAGACGGGGCTCAGTCTGCAGGAGAAATGCCACTGGACTGGCACTGTTGGAAGGGAGGGGGTGGGGGCAGATGGGGAACAGAAATGAAAAAAGGAGGGCGGTTAAGGACTTGCAGGTTTAAAGGACCCCTCCCTCCTCGTTCCTTTTCTCATTCATTTTCTGAGTGCTTATGAACTGCCAGAACAAGGCTAGACCCTGCCAGGGATTCAAAAAAGAAAAAAGAAAAGAAGACAAGGCCCCTCCTGGCAAGGAGACGTGGAGGCCCGGTCACCGCGGGAACATTCGGAGTCCCAGGATGCGGGCTGCCTCTCCCTTTCTCCCTCTGGGAGGAGCAACAGCCCTCAGGAGCGGGGCACAAAGAGCAGCCTGGTGAGGGAACCCCATCTTTGGTGCCTGGAATAGCGACACATTAGTCCAGGGACCTTGGGTTCAATTCCTTTCATAGGGAGAGGAGCCAGCCCTCCGGGGAGCGTGCCAGGTGACAAGGACATGGACTGCCATCCAGGGGCTGACCCTTGGCCCTGCTGCGTCCTAGCTGAGCGACTCCAGGCAGTGACACAGTGAGTGCCTGTGTGCCTGTGTGTAAAATAGAAAAGGAGCCCCTACTCACCTGGTTATTGTGGCTGCTGAGCAAGGGAGGTGTGGAAGGTCCCTGAGTGGGTATGTGACACATTTCCACCCCACAGCGGTTCAGTCTGACGTCTCTCTAAGGTCACATTTTAGACTTCCTGTGCTTAAAGCAGGACCTTCCTATCTAACCAATCACCTGTAACTTCTCTCTGCTCTGGTCAGTGGCAGCATCTCCCTCCCAGCCCCCCCCCCCCCCAACACAGAGGCTCACTCTCCCACAATTCTTGCTCCCAATTATTGGCCAAGGCCTGTCCACTTTACCTCCACGAATCCTCTCCTCTCTCCATCCCAACCTCCACTACCCAGTTCAAGCCTCCATGACCTCTTCACCTGGAATTCTGTCCTAACCTCCTCATTGGATTTTGTCCTTGAACTTTCGTCCTCCAAGCCACCCTTCGCACTGCAGCCAGCACCACGGTCCTAAAAATCAGGCCAGGCATTGGCCCTTTCCTCCCCAAGAGCTTCTGAGGGCCGACCAGTCCCTACAGAATAAATGAGCTCCAACTTCCCCATCCAGGGGCTTCAGATGACCCCGTGCCTGATCCCCAGCGGTCTGTCAGCCCGTCTCCATTCACGTCCCTCCAGCACATGGAACAGCTGCTGTTCCCCAGACCCAGTGAGTGCTCTCTGGCCTCTGGGTCTTTGCATATGGTGGTCCCTCCACCTGGAATGTGCTTTCCCAGCGTTTCCAGTATCACACTTCCAGTCTGGCTTGAATGTTCATGTCTCTGCACTCTTGCATGGATGCCTCATATATCTGTTAAGGACAGAGTATTTCCCTCTATCACGAGGGTATATATATATATATTCCTGGAGGGTAGAGATTACGTTTTACATCAGCTTGGACTCCCCCACCATGTCTGGCATGTGGCAGGTGTTCCCTACATTTGCTGAATGAAGGAATGAATATCCAGGATGTGACTAAATATAGACTCTAATTTATGGTAAAATGACAATGATGAGATAGATGTTTGGGGGGATCGTAGTTCTGGGAGCGAGGGGTAAAGGGGGGTTAATTTGTCTGCACAATCACATTCTTTACTGCTTTGCAATCCCCTTTCCTGCCTCCTGTATCCCTTTGGTAACTGTATTTTCCACACAGCCCAAAGCACGTGACCTGGTGCATGGTCTTGGCAAGGATACAATAGTTAAAATCAGAACTGTCCCAAAAAACCCAGCCCATCTGGTAGGTGTTGATTTTTTCTTAAATTAAGGTACAATTTACATACCAAAAAATTCACCTTTTTTAAGTTACACAATTCAGTGGTTTTTAGCATATTTATAGAGTTGTACAACCACCACCAGTATCAAATTTCAGAACATTTTTTTCACCCTAACAACAAAGCCTGTCCCCATTACCGGTCACTCCCCAGCCCCCTCCCTTCCAGCCCCAGGCAACCACCAGTCCACTGTCTGTAGATTTGCATATTTTGGACATTTCCTATAAATGGCCTTTTGTGAGTGGTTTTGTTCACTTGAATTTTTCTGAGGTTCATTCCGTTGTAGCATGTATCAGTACTTCACTGATTTTTATTGTCAAATAACGTTCCCTTGTAAGGATATGCCACATTTTGCTTATCCATTTATCTGTTAATAAACACTCAGGGCATTTCTATTTTTGACTGTTGTGAATTATGCTGTAGCTGCTTTGAACACTGACCTGCAGGGCGGGGACTGCGGTCAGCAGAGCCTCTAAAGGGCCCACCCCTTAGTGGACTTGCTGCCTGAGAGCAGCGTGGGAAGAAGGTGCTGGAGAAAGGTGTTCCCGAAGTGAGAGGTGAGAGGGAGCCCCTCGGCGGCTGGTCCGTTTGGGGGACGTCGTCCCTGGAGGGCAGGCTGCCCAAGCAGGAAGGGGGCGGGCAGGCCAGCCCCAGGCAGACTTACCTCCAGACGTGATAGAAAAGCAGAGGGACGTTGAGCCCCAGCGTGAGCCACTCCTGTGCGCACAGGAACATGATGCAGAAGAGGCTGTGGATGGAGTATTCCGGCAGCACCAGCTGAGGGGGGAGCAGAGAGCCAGGGCGGAGTCAGCGAGAGGGGGCAGCGGGCGTCTGCCCCATACTGCCTCCAGGCTGCTGGTGACACAGGCGTCCCTGTGGCAGCAGAGTCACTGCCCCCGAACTGGGATTGGGCTCGGGGAAGTCCTCCTCTTTCTGGTGCCAGCGCCTGTTTTATACCCAACCTCAGTGGACACAGGCCCTCTGCACCCTACTTGCCGGGACAAGGCCCTTGTTCCTGGAGGCCCCCCAAGGGTGACCACTGGGAGGACTAGAAGATGCCACCCCACCCCTGTGAGGTCTGACCCGAGGCAGCACCTGCTAGGAGCAACACTGATGGGTGTCTAGTGATTCTGTAACTGCCCTGCTCGCGGGTGCCTAGCCCCCGTGCACCCTCCCATAGGAACTCACAAACTTAAAGCAAACACGTGCATTTACTTCAAATAGAGGAGGGCGGGGAAGAAATTAAGAAAGAGCATTTTGCTTGACGGCGGCTGGGTCAAGAGGAGCCCGAGAGACAGAACGTGTCATGGTGACAAGAGGGAAAGTTTAGGCTGTGGAGAAAAGGCACCGTCCAGACCAAGAAGGGCCATGCGGTGGGAGGGGACCAGCAAAAAGATGGAGCTCCCCCACCCGCATCCACTCACACAGGCGGAAATTGGGTAAGAAGAGCTTAACCTCCTGAAGGTTGTTACATCTTAACAGACATCGGACTGTAACTGCAAAGGAGAAATATGGCCTCCAGACTAGCAGTCAGGAAACCCCAAGGTAGAGATACAAATGCACCATCTTTGCCAATCACATAGGAGTGTGCATGTGTGTGAGAGTGTGTGCGCGCACATGTGTGTGTACGTGTGTGTGAATTGCTTAGGCCGTCATGAATGCTTTGGTCTTCCCAGCAAAATCTTTCTCAGCACCCTTCAAGGCCCGTGTCAAATGCCACTTTCTGATGGACGCTCTGCCCATCCTGCCGCACCCCACCCTGCAACTCTGCACCCCACAGCACGCTTTCTGACCCTCCCCTGGGGCGCTGTCCACAACCTCTCTGTCCACTGTGGGGTCGTTCCCCTCCTCCCGCCTCCCAGCACACGTGGATCCACTCCACTATCCCACAAGCCGTCGTGGCCAAGCTCTAGTCCTCTCTCATCGCCATTTGCAAAGCGCTTTTCTGCACTTAGCAGAGACTTAACCAGTATTTGGTTAAAATGATCTGACCTGACCAAGTGCATGTGTTCGCAGCATGGCTGGCTGGGGTTAGGGTCGCAGCCTGTGATCACAAACCCAGACCTCTCGGGGGGTGGGGGTGGGGGGGCGGGAGCAGGCTGTCTCAGACTGTTCTGTTGGATACGGAACATGACTTTGGTCTCATTCCCCTCTTCTTTAGTCAGATGAGTTAACTGCCCCAGAGAGCAAATGCAGGTGTCAGGGATGGGGGAGGCAGGGAGGGGGGAAATGCACTAAAAATAAATACATGCAGAGGCTCACATATAAGAAAGCATTGCATAACTAAGTGACATTGTCTTTATTCTCAAGTCCAGGGAAAAACAACATGTATGTCCCACGTCTTAGAATTCCCAGACAGTGACCCTGGAATCAATGTGGAAGAGCCATCGGCCCAGGGCCAGTGGCCTGAATGGGTAAACGGGGCACAGCAAGCCCCTCTGAGCCTCAGCTGCCTGGTGGGAGGCAGTGTGTCCCTGTGTCCCTGTCGCATCTGTTCACAGGGCCTCGCAGCTGTCCTGGCCAAGCCGTCTGCGCCGGCCAAGGCAGCACCCTGCCTCCTCCGGTTCAGAGAGGAAGCCCACATTCTCGGAGCCAGGCACGCCAGCCCCAGGAGGCAGCAGCTGTGACTTCTGCTGTGCGTGTCTCTCCTTTTTCTTTACGTCATCGGTTTCAGCCACTTAGGTGGAGATAATTAACAGAGTTAGAGATGGCCACCCTAGGCCTGAGTCATCCATGAAAAGGCACCCGGCCCGTCTCCAACTCTGGTGACAAATCTCTGACTGATTACAGCTTGGACTTCAGGTCCCACTTTTAATCACTGCATCTTCCCTCTCTGGGGCTTGATTTATAGGGGAAGCTGCCACCTCAGGAGCAGTGTGGATTCATCACTGTCGCCATACTGAGGAAAACTGTTTAGCGGAGGCCAGCTGGTTCCGGGGGTCCCCGGTCCTGCTGGGGGTCGGGGGCGGGGGAGGCTGAAGACTTCATCCTGATCTCTGGGTGGCTTCTCCCAGTTGCCTCTTATGGTCCCTGAACAGGGTCCTTACAAGTGAGAGTGGCTCCTCCAATTCACCTGGGGAGACTTTGGGGAGCAATGGGGCCCTTTCCACACACACCGGTTTTGTTGTCCTTGTCGCGATGGCGTGGGAGATGTGGGGACCTATTCCTCCCAGACCAGCCCCAGGCCAGCAGGGTGGGCACCGCTGCTGCCCTGCGCACTTCCATCCCTGTGCCTTTGGGAGCACAGCGAGACCGCCCTTCCAGGCTCCCCGTCCTTGGGTGGGGCTGGAGGTCGGGGAGCAGAACTGATGTGCAGAGAAGAAGGATGGAGTGTTTACGAGCCACAGCAAAGCGTTCCAGCGTCTCTCCCCTTCTCCCCTCTGACAGAGCAAAAAGCATTTAGGGTGGGGGGTGCCCCCTCATCCTGGAACCACAAGTGAAGGAGAGGCCCCAGGGTGGCCAGTGACGGACATGGGGCACGAGTGAGCAAGACACTTGGGTTAGTTAAAGCTCCTGAGATGAGAGTTATTTCTTACCTTGGCGTGATTTAACCTGTCCTGTCAGACAGAGGATGAGCAATCAACGGAAAAGGTGAGCAGTGTTCATCTCTCTGTATCCTGCCCTGACAATCCACACCCAGACCTTCCTTCCACAGGCACTGGACATGCTTTGGCAGGAGCTGAATGACCACCAGGCAGGGACCTTGTGGGGACAGCTGGACTAGCTGTCCCCTCCCGACCCTGAGCTTGTCTGTTACATAAAGGCTGCTCCAGAGTCCACCAGGCAAACTACAGGAACACCGAGTGAAGCGCTGACCATGCTCCCGACCCGGCATCATCCCTGAACCCTGGAGCCTCTGCCGCTGAACCCCGGAAAACACCGGTGTGTCTGGTCAGAGGAACTACTGAACGGCGCCAGTCTTGGTCCTTCGCACAACAGACAGGAGCCGTCTCCCGCAGTCCGCAGTCTGTTGAATTTCCGTGCCTTAGCAGGCTCTGCTTTATAGCGTCATCATTATTAAATAAGTGGTCTCATATAGGTGTTGTGGGATTGCTGGAAAGACTGTGATTCATTCCAACGAGGGGGCTCCCAGAAGGCTCCCAGATCGAGGCAGAATCAAGGGCATTTTAAAGGATACGTGAGTGAAACCTGATTATGCGAGGGAGCCGGAGGTCAGCATCGCAGGAAGAAAAACCATGAGAGCCAAAGCAGACAGCGATGATGGTCACTGCCCGGGTGGCTCCTGCCGCCACGGCCACTAGGTCACCATTGCTGGCAGAGGCCAGGCCTGACGAGAGCCACAGGCTGGGTAATGTGAGTTTTATTCTTCTCCTATGAGGACCAGCCTTCTCAGCTCCTGGTGCTGGAGCCTTAGTGTGACACCATCATAAGCAGAAGGGTGAGGACTTGTCATGAGCATGTGATGACCACACACCCTCCTCCCTCTGTCCCCTGCGCTGATGCATGACAGAGGTCAAATGTCAGGTAAAGTCCTCAGAGCACACTACCCAAGCGCAAAGATTTCACCGACTGCCCAGCTTCTTCCACCACGTCTAAGAGGATGCAGGTGGCCTTGGGTGAGGACCCCCATCCTGACTTCCTCTCCAGATTCTCATCCTCAATTTCCATCTGCAGGCAGGCACTTCCATCCGGGTATTCCACAACCACGGATACTGAACGCTCACGTTCCTCCCAGGACCTGCAAACCTGATCTCCTAAATGCCCAGTTTCTGCTCACAACAGCTATCTCTGATTCTGATTCCTCAGTCTCGTCCATCTGCACACCTGTTTCCAAATCCCACCATTTCCTCCTCACAGCCACCTTTTTTATGTCACTGCCTCTCCAGGTCAGGGACTCTGCGCGCCTCCCAAGGCTGGCACAAGGACCTTGGTGCAGGCTGCAGTCCCCGAACCCAGGCTCCCGCCACCCAGCGGAGCAGCCGCCGCCTCTCACCAGCCTATGCCACACTCCGCTGGGCTCTAAGCTTTCATCCACATCCCTGTTTTACCAGAATGTAATTTAATTTTTATTTTATCTTGTGTTCAAAAGGGTTCATCTCCATGTACGCATCTTAATTCATCTACATATCCGTTCATTCACTGCTCAGCTCACAAATGATTTTTATGTATCGTATTTATACATTGTGGGGGAATGATGTAACGACGAACCAATGTCTGCCTTAGTTCACTGCTGCGGGGGAGAGGGGCATGAGGAGCCAGGGGACACCTCTTCTAACCCCCGGAGGGAAAGGGAATAGAGAGGGGGTGCTGGAGGTGAGTGAAGAAATGAAGCTCCTGGGGAGAAAGGGGGTTCCTAAGATGCGGGGGTGGGACGAGCAAGAGGGACGAATAAGGGGCAGAGAGGGGGACGAGGTGGCAAGTGCCCTGTGTGCTGGAGACCTGCTTCTGGCTCCCAGCCTGCATGCCTGGGACAGGTTCTGAGGGGCTCATATGGGCAGCCCAGGGACCAAACGCACTGGGAAGCAAGTCATGGAGGCCCTGGTGACAGTCCCAGGCTTGGTGGAGCTTGAAGGGCGTGGCGGCTCTGAGACCCAGGTCTGGACAGGCCCTTGATTGAGACAACACGCTTTTCCTCTGGGAGGGAGGTCAGCACTCCAGCTCCTTCTGTCCCGGAAAGCCATGGCCTCCCGCTTGGCCGTCTTCTGTCCGTCCTCAGCGGGCCACCTGACGAGCTCCTACAGCCTGACTCTGGCCTCCCTTGGATCTCGCTGGATGTCCCTGGAAAGTGACTGGTTCCTTTTAGGACCAAACCATGGGTTCTGGCCTGTCTTTTATCATTGTTTTCATGCAACTTCAAGACACACTTGAATTTCAAAAGCCTCTCTGCCAGTTTCCTCACTGGCTTGTTAAAGTGCCCACTCAGGGAGGAGGTGAGAACAAAGCGCCCTCTCCAATCGGGCCGCCTTTTTCAAGGGACGAGATTCTCCCACAACTTGCCGGCAATTCAGAGACAGCTTAAGGTAACGCGGCAGCTACCCACTCCTTTTCCTTCCTTCGAGCCGGGGATATGGGAGTAGGAATCGTGCTCAGAATACAGGGAGCGATTAGGCAAGAGATCAGATTCTTTGAGAGGGGAGGCACTGACGGAAGGGAATGTTCTCAAATGAGAAGGGCAGAGGGGTGAGGCTTTAGTAAGCCTCCCAGTGCTGGAGAGGCCCCTCACGTCCCATGCAGCAAACATTTGTCATCGGAAATGCCGAGGTGGGGGTGCAGAGCAGTCTGGCCCGGGGAGGCCGTGATGAGAAAGAGCGTGTGTATCGCGGCCTCTGCAGCACCACAAAATGGTGACCAGCGTGCTCACGGAGACCGCTGACGAGCCCCAAGACGCAGGGAGAAAGGAGAAAGAAACCCTTCACTGAGGGAGGAAAAGAAAAGTGGGGGGGGGCTCCTCCAAGGAGATGGCCTCTGAGCTGAGATTGAGAGGTGGGCAGAATGGGGTAGGGGGAGGCAGAAGGTTGAGGCCCAGGATCGCCCCCCACTGAGGTGTCTGGGAATCATTTTTTCTTTATGTCCCACTCAGACATCACTTCCAGATCTTCCACGGAAATGACGCTGAGACTGGAATCCTTTATACCAGCCTCTTCTTAAACCCGGGGCGGGCGGGGGGTGGAGGGGGGTCTTCTAGGGAATTGTCATGATGACTTCCTCTGACCAGGGAAAGCCACATGACAGGAAGTGGCCGAGGGCAGGAACCAGTCATCTTCCGCCTTTGTTTGTGACTACAGCCTGGGGACCTGGTGATGACAATCAGTGTCAGTGTAGGACACACCTTCACCGGGTTTGCCAGTGAATGTCAGGCACAGCTGCCAGCCCGCCACCTCTGAGTGAAGGAAAGGAACCCCAACTCTTATTGGGAGAAGAGGGTCCTGAAGCCCCAAGACCACACCTTCCTAATCCTCTGCCTTGCCCCCCTTGGTGGCATTTCCATGTGAGGCCTCTTGTGCCCCATCATTTAGGTAACAGGAACCTGCTGTTTTCAGGTTGGGGCTTAGTTCATTGCCCCACAGATCCTTCCTGCATGGAGCGAGCCTGGTCACAGCCTGAATCTTGAGCTGCACTATTAGCTTTGAAAAGAGAGACTTCTCCAGGATTAAAAAAAAAAAAGAAAAAAAAGATTATCCTACTTAATAGCTATTAAATGGTGTTAATTACTTATTACATTTAGCAGGTTGGAGAAATTTTGCTCAAAACAAGCAAAAGAGAGTGATTGAATGAGAGGACAGGTATGACATTTGGGAAAAGAGAGCAAACTGTCATTGTCACCAGTGAATATTGATTGCGTGCCCACTGGTACACGCACAGGGAAGCAGGCCCTTGGCTAAACGTCAGGATCGCAGAGCCCCGAGTGCAAGGAGGAGACGCGTGAATACAGCCTCCCAGACTGCCCAGGCGGGCATGGTCTGAACGCCACATTCGCCAGCATTTCTCTGAAGTCGGCTGGAATGTGCCAAGCTTTCACCGAGAGTTTGATTTAGCCAATTAGCACTGGGAAGAAAAGACAAAATACTGTCGTAATTTTTGCTTCCAATAAGGGCTCGAGTGGCAGTGTCTTAGTGAAAAGAGTATTAGATTAAGGAACAAGAGATTTGGGCTCTAGACCTATTAAGCTACAGAACGAGGTAAGCTATTTCATTTCAGTGGGCTCAGTTTCTTCTCTATAAAATGGGGATAATGATAGTATCTACTTCACAGAACTTTTACGAGTATTAAATGAGTTAACATGCGTGAAGACTTTAAAATAGCATCTGGCACATAGTAACACTCCATAAATAACTACTATCTGTAAGAAGAGGCACTTGACTGGCACAAGCCCTGCCGTTCTTTTCAGCTCAAATATCCCGGTTAATCACTCTACCTGGAACTTCAGTGGTGGGTGGCCGGCTCGTTCTTTCCATCCACTCACTCAACAGACATTCTTCAGGGCCTCGCTCACACCAGAGTCCTCGCCAGTCAGCAGTTGGGCGACCTCACAGCGCTCACCGCGAGGGTGCGGGGGGGACCCAGTCAGTCCTTCAGAACACGGCCTCCTTCCACCATGGCAGGGTGGGGAGCAAAGGGAATGGGCCAGAAGGATCATTAGGGGCGCCCTATTACCTTTCACATTTTCCCTTGTGCCACCTGGTCTCAGTGAGGTGATTCTCGGTGAGTTTAAATATGACAGGCTTGTGTGCAGCCTTTGTGATAGAAAACTCTGGAAATGTTTGACTGAAAGACAGGGCCTTCTGGTGCCCTGCTGGCTGCGGCCACCAAGCTGGTTTCTGGAGGCTGTTTTAATTTCAGGGAGACCAGGCCTTGTAGAGGCTGCTGAGAAGGTAACGTGGCATTAATGCTCTGTTGCAGACCAATGGAAAATTCATTGAAACAGGAGCAAAAGCCAGTCAGGCCGAAGGACTAATGAACAGATTTCATCCTGGGTAGAAAATGGTGCATTTTTTGTCCCTTCTTCCAATGAAGCAGGCCTATGTGCATAGGCGATGATTGATAATAATAATAATAGCTAATGTTTATCCCGCCCCTACCACTGTTAACTGCTTTACTGCCTTATCTCATTTATTCCTTACAAACAACCTCTGAAGCTGGTGCTTTTCTAATCATGTTACAGAGTAGGAAACTGAAGCTCAGAGAAGTCAAAACAACCTGCCCAAGGTCATAGAGCCCTTTAGCGACTCAGCCAGGACTCCTGAGTGTGGGAGTTCAGAAGTAAACCCCAGACATTCACAGATCACATCCATGCAGGCAAGGCGCACCGAGCAAACCAAGGCGGGGGCCGCGGTGGCCACAGTACGGCTCGGAACGGGGCCACGACTTGGCCATGACCGTGAAAACCACGTCTCCTTCTCAGAAGTTACATGTGTTTTTCCCCTTTTGACTTTTCAATAAAGCCAGACACCTCAACATTCATTGAAAATTTTTCTTGTCTTTTTTTAAAACAGAGACACATTCTGGAAGCCACAGTTGCACCGATTATGTTTTAAATAAAGTGTCAGATTGCAGAAGATGGTTTCTTGGGCAGTGTGTGCTTGATGCCTGGTTAACATATCACTGAAGATAATTCCCCGAAGATCTGGGGTTTGATTCCAGTACCCTCATGAAAGGGCTATGAAGCAGCAATGATGCCAAGAATGCTGGCTGCTGTTGAAAATGCTTTAGGAGATTTAGTTACTAAGGGAGGTTATTTAATGTTAGCCTGTCAGTCAGTACATAGCTAAAAAACAGTGTGGCAGCTAGAAAATCTGAGAAGTGTTGGAATTTAGGAGAAAGCTTTCTAGAGTTTTCAAGGTGGCTACCAGAGCAACCTCACGGACCAGGGGCTGGAAGAGTTGAAACATCCTAAATTAAAAACACCCATGATCATCAGAAAGACAGAAATGAAACAACCAAATAATCAGATACACACTGGAAGTTCTTATAAAGATGAGCATGTTCTCAAAACCAGAAATGATCCAATCTATAAGAAATATTTTGACCCTGGAAGCAAACAGATTTCATTCAACGCGACCCCCCAGAGTCTTGATTATCACCTGCATTTTCCACAAAATATTGAAATTAAAAGCTGCTCTCCCCGCTTGAATTTGCTCTCAATTCCTGGTTATGTTACAATTCCTTCTACCATTCATTCATGTCTCACCTCTTCCAAGAAGTCCCTCATACATGCATGCATTCAATCATTCATTCATTCAACAAACAGTCGCTGAGTAATACCTCATATTACTGTGGGAGATATCCTGCCAGGTGATCCAAAGACAAGATGACTAATGACAAAGTCCTGCCTTTTGGAAGAGTCCAAAAGGAGAGATTAGAAAGACACACAAATACCCCCAACACAAGGCCTTATGAGAATCTGTCATGTGATTGTGGGGTCACAAAAGTTACTGGTTCCCCAAACTGTTGGACACCTGGATCCTTGGGTAGAGCTTTATAAAAATGGAGATTTTCAAGCTCCACTTCAGAATGTCCAGAGGGTGGGGCACAGAGATCTGTATTTTAAATGCTGTGCATCTGACTCTGACGGGCTACCTACCACGTGGGAAAATGGCAGCTAAAGGCAGGAGAAAGAACTTACCGCTGCTGAAATGCTAGTTAATGATTTCATGGAAGAGGGTATGCTTTAGGGGGTACTTCCCAGCCCAGGGATGATACAGCACCCAGACGGAGAGGGTGTTACCTGGCCGGCCAGGTTCAAGCTGGGGAGGAGTAGGACAGAAGCCTAGGAAAGGCCCTGGGAAGGGTCGTGAAGGTCAAGAGAAGGAGCTGGGATTCCATACAACAGTTGATGAAGAGCCATCAAAGGTCTCTGGGCACAGGAGTGACGCACACAGAAGTGTTAGTGAAATTAATTTGGCGGAGTTGTAATGACAAAAGTTGGCATCTGGCTTTAGAGAAATCAATAAGGAAACCTCAGTTCTTAAGAGTAAACAGATAAAAACTCAAGAAGGCTGCAGAAGGGATGACAAGGAAGAGATGAGGAAACATTATTTCACATTTGTATACACTGCTTTGTTTAAAAATAGATTGTAGGTCGTTCACAAATATGTTGTTAATTAATCGTGACATGTTTGTCTCTGGACAGCTATTTTTAGTAAAACCTAGGATCATGCTTACTTATTTGTGTTTCAGAATACATTCCTCTGGGTTTGTTCTATTTCCTACTTGGGCAAAAATGCAATTTTGTGAACAATCATTGACAGTGTGGCTCACATGTGCTAGGGCTACAGGGGCAGTGTGGAGGGCCAAGGTTGAAGATGTAGCTTGGGCCTCAGGTAGACTGCGGCCAGGTAAAGGATTCCGATGTGTGGACAAGACATCACCATGCAGGAGGCCCGTACCAAAAACTCCAGTGAGACAGAAGAGAGATTACTTCCTGTTTGGTGGCTTAGAGAAGGCTCATGGAAGAGGCGACCTTGGAGTAGAAAAGCAAAGATAATATTTTAGCCAAAAGAGAAGAACGTTCCAAGTGATGAAATAGTGTCAGAAAAGGCACGAAGAAAGGAAATAACAGAGCAGAGTCTTCTTTATCTCCATTCACAGTACTGGCACAATCCCTGGCACATAGTAGGTACTCAATAAATGTTTGGTGAGCAAATGAGGGTTTGAAAGGAAGTAGATTTCTGGAAGGTGGAGAAGGATAGGACATCGCCGAGGGCCTTAGAAGCAATGCTGAGGGTCGGTTATTTATTCTCCAAAACTGGGAGCCAGAGGAGGCTCTGGGCTAAGGAAGTTATACATGATCACAGTTGGCCTAGATCGTTCCAACTACGATGCGCAGGGTGAATCACGGACCAGGACTAGGGAACAGACCAAAGGCTGGGTGGGGTGGGGGACCACCCGGGAAGCTGCTGCAATAGCGCAGGCAAGAGAAATGACTCCTGTGGAAGTGGTTCAGGGGTGAGGGCTGTAACGCATGAAGCACTTCGGAGCAGAGTCCAGAGGCTGGCAACAGATGCAGTGTTCAGCCTGGGCGGCATGCAAGAGAGGTTCTCAGCGAACCAAGATGGGTTCATGGACAAAGCAGGTGGTAAAGCAGCAATGAGCTCATGGCAGGTTGAATGAAGGGAGAGCTCTGAACCCCTCAATTCCTGCCTTCGCATTCCTGCTCCAACCCATACGACAGGAACTCCACCGACCATTTCCATGTGCCGGGAAGTGTTAGGGATGAAGACCATGGTGAGGTTCTCCTGTTCGGGGACCTGAGTGTCCCTGAATGGCAGGGTTCCCTTTCTGCACTCCCACAAGCATGGGGCAGGTGTGTGTGGTCAGGGTCCAAAGCCCCCTTCCTTGGCAATGCAAACCTGGAGCCCATCCCTCTGTGGCATTGTCACTGTCACTCTCTCCTGCACTAGGACATGACAGAGTCCTGCCATGACCTTGCATGAAGCTGGCTGGGTATGGCTCTGTTTTTCAATCCTCATCTAGACTCTTGTGTCTGTTCTTGATTGGTTCAAACCCAAAGATGTAGAGAAGTGTGTTCATCAGCACTGCTCACCCCAGCGCTGAGGTTGAGGTACAAGAGGTAGAACCAGGTAAAAATGCTCAATAGATGGTTTAAAAAGCTCTCCCGGAATTCAAGAGAAGGGATAGACTTGGGGCGCTGGGAGATGAGGGAGGACAGAAGCTCCAGCATGGAAGGGATGAGTTCGAGAGAAAGCAGACTCTTGCACTCAAGCCCATCCAATGCGAGACGGCCGGGGGAGTGCCCAGACAGAGCTGATCCAAAGAACACACACCCCATTGGAAGGGGTCATCATGACCCACTGCCTGCTGCCCGCTGCCTGGAGGGAGGTGGTGCCAATGTTGCCAGGAATATTAAATGGGTCAAACCAGACAAAACTGCAGGCCATGTACGATCCACAGGTCGCTGATTGCAACTCTTATTAGAGGACAGGAAGAAGACAAGGTCAAGGGCAGAACATGAATGAAGCCCTGTATCTGGCGTGTGAAGGAAAGAGGAGTCAAAGGAGACAGAGATGATGTCACACCAGGAAGCCAAAAAGGAGGTGACTAGGGTGTCACTCTACAGAAGGGTCAGGGGGAGAAGAATAAGGAAGCCAAGCTGTTGGATTGGGGGGTGTCTTTGGTGACCTTCAAGATACCTGTTTCAATAGAATGAAAGGAGCATCTGCCACAAAGCCAGTGATTCTGAGATGAGTAGGAGTGAGGAAGTGCAGGCGAGGGGAGTCGATGACTCCAGACTGTGCAGCATCTGAAAGAAGAAATGCGTGGGCTGGTGGTGTGAAGGGCTCCCAAGGCCAGTGAAATAGTGTAGAACAAGGAAGACGGGACGTGTTTGAAGGCGGGGAAGAGCTGGAGGGCAACGAGAGAGAGAGGACCCTCAGAGGGAGGGAGCCAGCGTGCGTCTGCTCCAGTCTGAGCTAGGAGGAGGCTGGACGGGGGGAACCCATGGAGGCTTAGCCTTAAAATGGGGCAGGGAGGGGCACTGAGACAGGAGGGAAGGACCTGCGAGACAGGCTGTAAAGCAGAGGGAGGCAGCGGCAGGGCACCCCCACATCAGTGGTCCCCAGTACTCATGAGCATGAGTGGTCACCGTGGAGAAGCCTCAGAGTAGTTGGGGCACTTAAGGAAATCAGGGGAAGTCAGTGATGGGGCGTGTAACAAGGGGGAAGAGTCAGAGGCCCGCTGCTGGCGGCCGAGAGGACCCACTGCAGGGCGAGGGCAGACAGAGGCATCTCTGGCAGTGCCCGGGCTTCACTCGGGACAGGACAACTGGTGAGCAGGAAAGGCAGGTCACCAGGACAGGGGGTCCCTCCTGCTGTACCTGCCGACAAGGCTGCACCAGCGTACTCTCAGTAGGTGCTGAAGGCAGAGCAGAAGTCCCCTGTGTTCCACAGCCAGGGGGCTTGGTCCTGCTGCTCACAATAACGTGTGCACAAATCTCTGGGAGAGCTTGTTAAATGAAGACCATGAACCCCTAGTCCTGGCGGGGGCTGAGGTTCTGCATTTGTCACAGGCTCCCAGGTGGTGCCGGGCAGCTGGTCAGGGACCACGTGAACAGCGACATTCTAGGAGCGGTGCCAGGACTCCGGTCGCTTGATGGCCAACTCCACAAAGAGGAGAGAGAACAAAACTGCTTCTGTAAGCTTCATGGTTAACGCTCCATCGTCCGCACCAATAAAGGGCGTCCCTAGGAAGTTCCAGAGCAGCCTGGAACCCCGTATTCAAGGTGTTTTGGGATTGTAGATTTTCATCCAACAGATTTGCTCTCCTGGTTATTAAACTTCTATTAAAATGAACTTCCCTTTCAAAATGAACTTCACTTTCTCGGGGTTGGAAAGAAGACGTAGCCAATCAGAGGTTGGATGTTTGCAGTAAATAATATTAAAAATTACCCACGTGTGAATGAGGGAAAGTCAAAGGGATTTGGGAATCAGAAATGAATCAATAGCCCAATGAAATAAAAGCGAGTTATGGAGAGGAGACGCAGGGTACAGAGGAGACCAAGTCAGACTTAACTGCAGTTTGAGTGCATTGGGAGCTCTATCTCCCCGCACGTTGCTTTATCTCTGGGGAAGGAGCTGGACCAGAATCCTCTAGGTCCTTCCAGCTCTGACGTTCTATGATTCTGCCCTTGAGAAGCATGACTGCAGGATTCTCAGAACTGGACCCGACTCCCCAGGCACTTCCTTCCGGTCGCTCACTGAGCACGGGCTGGATGCCCATGATGTGGGGGCACCGGGCTAAGGTCCGGGGCGTTAGGCCCACAGCAGACAGGCCCTGTCCATCAGCAGCTCTGGATCAAGTAGGGGAAAGGAAAATGCGATGCTGCCTGGTAAGGGCAAGTGGACCTCAGTCCACGGAGCCCACAGACTCTGCCTGAAGAAGGAGGCAGAGGCTTCCCCAAGTGGTGACCAGAGCTAAGCTGTGCGGATGGAAAGTTTCAGACAAAAGGAAAAAAAATAAGTGGAGGAAGAATGAGTGAAATGAGCAAGAGTGAATGGTGCTTGATTTGGTCTGGCGAGAGCAAGGTCCTGTGGCCGGCTCGGGAAGCAGACCCTCCCCACAGAACTTTCTCAGCAACCCACTGCTGCCCCCAGGGTGACAGCAAGACCACCCCTTCCCTGCCCACTGCTGTGAGGTTGTCTCACGTTGCTAGTAGGGGGGGCTCGAACCTTAAACCTCCAACATAAAACAGGGAGGGAGGGAGAGAGGGAGAGAGAGAGAGAGAGAGAGAGAGAGAGAGAGAGAGAGAGAGAGAGAGAGAGAGAGAGAGACCAGGTACAGGAGGCCCTGGCTGGAGGGGACAAGGCTGACCCACCAGAACATGCATCGATCAGAGTGGCCCGTGACTCTCGACCACGACGGGGCTGCATGTGGATGGCGCAGCCCCTGCAGAAGACATGGTACTTGTCTGCTCTGAACACTGAGAAGCAGGCAGCTGCCTGTTCGCCTGTTGGTCACCCACATAAATATTTACACGGGGACAACAGGGATGCAGTCCCCTGTCACAATGCCCCTCCACCCTGCCGTTGCTCGTGAGAAATGTGGGGGATCTTCACAGACCACCCACACACATCCAGGGACTCTTCAAAAAGGTCAGCATCGTGAAAAAAGATGGAGAGGCTGTTCTGGATTAAAGGAGGTTATGGGAAACATGACAGCTAAGTGCAATGCATGACACATTATTGAATCCCGGGTTTAGAAAAATATGTGGAACATTATTGGGGAAAAGGGAAAATGTGATGTGAGCCCAGCGATGTCCTTGGCCGTGGTAATGGTACCACAGTTATACTGGAGGACATGTTTCAGGGTGGAGGGCCCCAGGGTGTGTAACTGAACCGTCCAGCAAAGACAGGGTACGCTCTGCATCCCTGGGGGAGGGAGGAACAGATAAATGTGGCAAGGGATGAGCTCTGATGAAGACTATCCAGCGCATCCTTACTTAACTTCGTCAATGAGTTCTGAGACTTCAAGCAAAACGATGGGTAAGGAAACCGATTCTACCAGGGGCTGACGGATAGAAACAAGAGGTAAGTCGCAGCATCCCATCGACGTGCCAATGAAACAGTGTTGCGCAAAGTGACGTTATTCAGGGCTGCGTAGGTGTGCGTTACACCACCTGTCCACATTCCCTTACATCTGACGTTTCCCCGCACCCTCACTTTTGTTTTTAATGATCCCATGTCCAAACCCCACCACTGCACTAGCAACTCAGAGGGTGGGCCAGGGCCTCAGCATCTTCACTTTATGAGCCTGCCAAGGGGGCTCGACCCCACAGGCAGGAGAGGACACCTCCACCCGATTTTATGTCAGGGTCGGAAACACTTCTGACTTTGGAGGGCTTACCCATCCCAGCCGGTAGGGGGCTCTTCCCAGCTGTTGGAGGTGCCAAGAGATCTGGAGAGCTAACGACCAGACGTCTGCCTGTGCCTCCCAACTAGGGAGGAGACCCCAAACTAGGGAGGGGAGTGGCAGGGCCAAGGTGGAAGTCGGCCACCAGCTGCGCCCCAGCAGCCCGGCCGCGAAGAGCAGCTTAATCGCGTGCCTACGGCTGCAGGATGAAACCAGCTCAGCAAAGGCACTCCAACATGGCTGCACATTGGAATCACCCTGGGGGTGGGGGTGGGGGAGTTTAAAAAATCCTGACGCCCAGGATTTACCCCAAACCAATTAAGTCAGAATCTCTAAGGATGGGACCCACCCATCAATATTTCTTACAACTCCTCGTGATTCCCGTGTGCAGCCACGTCTGAAAAGCAGTGCCCTGGAGAGCCCCTGGCAAGGGTTAGACATCAGGGTTAATGATTACGTGCGCCTGCCTGGCGATTAGGGTGGCCGGCCACTGATTTCCTGTTGTCATGGTGTCCTTACCTGCCCCGTTGCCTCTTTCAAGGGGCCCTAACCAGTGGCGGGAAGAGCAGAGTTTCGGAGCAGCTGTGTGAAAATCGGGCCACGGAAGAGGCCGGGTTTCGGTGTGCCAGACCCCTGCACCAGGTCTACACACCTCTCGTGGCCCCTGTAGGGAGGAGGGCTTGGGTGGATAGCTGGCCGTCAGCCCTGTGGTTGGTCCCCCAGTGGACACTTCTGGTAAGAAGGGACAGGGTGCCAAGTGGAAGAATGGGTGATCTGTGTCCTACTCAGCGCGGAGACACCCCCGGGATTTCATGCATCTCTGGTCATAGAGGGGAGTGGATGCACCTCTCCTTCTGTCCTGGACTCAGTGCTGCCCCTGGCGGGGGTAAGGAGGCTCCCTCTGGGGCAGTGCGGTCCCATGGGACCTTAAGGGCTCTGAGAGCCAGAGGGGGGGGGAGGGGGCTTTCTGCAAGGGTTCAAGTCAGCCCTCACACCTAGCATGTTCCTGCAGGGCCGCGGCAGTGAGTGAGAAGCTGCTGCTGAAGGAAAAACCTGCGGTTTCCAGCCAAGTCTCCCCTGACCTGCAAGGAGAGAACCCGAGGAGGGAAGGGGGAGGGAGGGAGGGAGAGTCTGCACAGACCGTTAGAAGCCTCTGGGGAGCTTCTGAAAACACTTCTGCCCCTGCCCCACTGACAAATTGGGGTTCTCTGGGGAGGGATCCCTTACCAAGATGAGATTGTAAAAATCTCCCCAGGGGATCTGAACATGCTGCCCAGACTGGGGAGCTCTGGCCTTTGAGAAGGACTTTCCGGGGTACGCCTGCAGGGGCTGAGGCCCGCAGGCCAGCCTCGGGGCTCCCCAGCAACACCTAGCCTTGGGGACAGCCACGTGGGGAAACAGACACCTCTTCCTCTGCAGAGGAAATAAATATTGCTTCAGCTGTTTGGGGGAAATAATATAGCAATTCTGAGAAAAGTACAAATTCATATACGCTCTGACCCAAGAGCCTCACTCCTGGGAGACAGACGCACTAAGGTGTTTATTGCCCGGTATTGGCAGGGGCCTGATAACCCTAAAAACAGACAGAATGCCCATAAATGTGGAAATGACTCCATATATTGTGTGCTGTGGAGTACTAGGAAAGTTTGTGCAATTATTTTTAAGAGTTAGACCTATCCTACTGACCTGGGGTGCGGGAGGGGGTGTCCATGTAACGGTACATGGGGGAAAAGCAAGTTACAGAAGAACAGTTTTTTCATTAGCGGGAAGAAGAAACAACCAAACAGACACAGAGCCAACTCCGAGTGTGTGTGAATGTGAGCGGGGGGTACCTCTGCCCGTGTTTGAACCTGTGTGGAGACAGCAGGAGTTCACAGCCCCGAGCTTTGACATCAGCTCTGTTGGAGAGTTAGGAATAGAGAGGGGTGAGGAGCGTATCAGTGTTTCTTTATATTGGCTGAGCACCATTTCCTAGCCCAAACGGGGATGTACCACCTTTACAATTAAAGCAATTAATAACGGAAAACCAAAGAGTGTGCTCTGGGGTAAGCCTACCTGGATTCAAACCCTGGCTGTGCAGGTCCTGGCTTTGGTCCCTTAGCCCCTCCGCGTTTGTCATCCTCATCAGTGACAGGGGCCACCATGCCGCCCGCATCGGAATGATGTCCCCACCACAGGGCGAGTATTACGTGAGACGATGCATTGAAGCTCTGTGGACATGTCCGGCACAGTGCAGGCCACAAAGGGTAGCTCCAGCATCGTTGTTTAGGAAAAACCTCTTCCTAAGCCCCTGAGGGCCAGTCTTCCTCAGCCTCGGTATGTTTGCCCCTCCAGCAGAGGGAACGTACCCAAGCCCGTCCTCCCTCTGCGCTGCGGAGGGACACCTGGCGGCCGCCTTCCGCGGCACCGTGACATAATGGCTTTTTGTGCAGCCTGCACAGCACTATGGGTGGGCAGAGTTCATTATTCCTTCCTCCAGCCCCAGAAGGGGTCATGCTGTCCTACCAGCCAGTGACAACTTCTGGGCAGGGAGGCACTGGGATCTCCTGGGAAGGGATGCCCTATAAACGAAGATGGTTACAGGAATTATACAACTTTGGTCTACCTCAGCAGTTGGCAGCTCTGCAAAAGCTCTCATCGCCTACATGGATTTGGTCCTGACCCTGGGCCTGTGGGGAGACAGGAACTGAAGCTAATTAGAATGATAAATGGCCCGTACCTTGTCCAGTGCTTGCTGAGTTAACTGTCTAAGCCTGGGGGACTGGCTTGGCATGCTGCCCCCTGCAAGGGATGTGGCAGGTCCAGTCCCCTGTGTTTGGTCCATCTTCCCTGGAAAATGATGCGGGTAATTCTTTTTTTTTTTTTTTTTTGAGATATAACAGACCTACAATATTATACTAGTTTCAGTCATACTACATAATGATTCAATGTTTATATATACTGCAAAATGATCAATCACCACAACAATTCTAGGTAATCTTTGTCACCATACACAGTTACAGAATTTTCTTGTAGTGATAACTTTAAGATCTACTCTCCTAGCAACTTTCAAATATGTGATACAGTATCATTACCTATAGTCGCCATACTGTGCCTGACACCCCCATGACTTACTTTATAACCGGAAGTTTGTACCTTTGACTCCCTTCATCCATCTTGCCCCCCAGCCCTCTGCCTCTGTTCTCTGTTTCTATAAGCTTGGTGTTTTGTTTTGTTGTTAGATTCCACATGTAAGTGAGATTGTACTGCATTTGTCTTTCTCTGGCTGACTTATTTGACTTCACATAATGCCCTCAAGGTCCATCTATGTTGTAGTAAATGACAAGATTTTGTTCTTTCCTATGGCTAAATCATACATCTATGCACGCCACGTTTCCTTTATGCATTCATCATTAACTGGGCACTAAGGTTTTTCCTTATCTTGGCTACTATAAATAATTTTTCATAGGTTTGCCCAGCATACGTTTGCTTTTTCTTCTGATAAACATGCAAGAAAATCCAATGGAGAATCAAAGTCTTGCCCTCTCTTTCACTGGCTCACATCTGTGGATGATGGGAAAATACTAGGAAAATCTAAATCCAGGAGCTCACTACTCACCCTGTTTGCTATTTGCCGAGGAGCAGAATTCATAGTAAAGTCAATCATTTCTCCTGACCAAGGGGATGTTGTTTCCATGCAAATTCTTCTCTGGCGCACAGATCCTGTCGGGGGATAAAATGTCCCCCCTCCATCCTGTTTTTCATATATTGAAGGCCTAACCCCAGGGCCCCAGAATGTGACTATATTTGGAGACAGGGTCTTTAAAGGAGAATTTAAGGTTCAATGAGGTTGTTAGGATGGGCCTTGATGCAATATGACTGGTGTCCTTATAAGAAGAGATTAGAGCACAGATACACACAGAGGAACAACAATGTGAGGGCACAGCGAGCAGGTGGCCGTCTCCAAGCCGAGGGGAGAGGCCTTGGGAGCAACCAACCCTGTCACCACCCTGACCTGGGTCTCAGAGCCACCGGCACCACAGGGAAATAATGTCCTGTTGTCAAAGCCCCCAGTCTGTGACACTTTGCTATGGCGGCCTGAGCGGACTAACAGATCCCGCGGGCACCTGCCCAAGAGAGGGCAGGGTCTCCTGAAGGCTCTTCCGCCCAAACCACCCATTTTCCAACAGGCACTTAAAATTGGGAAGATGCCATTGATCACAACCTCTCAGCCTATTTCCGACGCGGAGGATGAGAATCAGCCGAGAAGGGAGGAGCGCGGCGCATGGGTGCACGTGGCCGACAGTGGGTCACGTGGATGCATAAATGATGGGGCGTCAGAGAGGGTGTCCAAGTTGCTTTGAAAAAAACCGAAAGGTGCGGAACTGTCCCGGGAAATGTAGGGGAACGCGGTTTTAAGCCGCAGGGGTTCGGGGAGCAGAGCCGGATTTGAGTCCAGACCCAGCACGTCCCACCTGAGCGACCCGGGCAGGTGACGCGGGGCCTGCAGACCCCCATCGGCACTGCACAGAGCGGTTGCACGAAGAAGAGAAATGCCACGATTCCCTAGGTAGGGGGCGGAGCAGTGAGCCGCTTACACAGACCCTGCCCTCGCCAACTTCATAGTCTACCGAGGAAAGCCGACACCTAACAAGAGTTTTACCTCTGACCCTCTCCCCTCACCCCACCCCCACACCGCCCTCCTTTTAAAGTCCAGAACAGCCGTGCTTGCGATACCGCATCGACAACCTGAAGCGACCCAGTAGCCACCGCTCCTGGCTCCTGTTAGCGCTTCGCATCCCCGCGACCGGGGCACCGGGACCCAGTGGCGCGCGTGGAAGCCTCGCTCACGCAAACAGGATTCCGCAGAACCTCGCTGAAGACGCCTCGCTCGTCATTTCATCAGCACGTCCTGCCAATGCGAGCTGAACAATGCGGATGTGCCCCGAGGAGAGGAACCTCGCAAAGCGGCTGCTTTAGTGGGTTCTCCCCAGGGCCCCGGCGGCACGGGTAACACTCCGTGCAGGTGTGTTGAGGGGTCGCAGCGGTGAACTCACCCCTGAAAGGCCACAGCAGCGGAGCTGTTGTTCCTGGGTGTTGGCCGCCCGCCTCCCTGAGCCACAGTCGGTGACCATTGTCCCCGCGACCGCATCACAGCTTTGACCATTTGGCAGCTGTGGGAAGGGAACAGTATGCTTTTTCTCTCCCTTTAGAATGATGGCACTTTGCATTTGTAAAGCAGATAGAACTATTCAGTGCATTTTCTTGTCTGCTGCCTGGCCTGATGCTAATGAAACAAAACTCCCTGTGTTTTGCAATTGTCTGCGCCATAGGGACCGCTTAGGGATCAGAGCCAGTGACACTCCGTGCTGGAGGAGGACCAGCGCCCCAAATTGCTTCAAGAATAACAAATGGCATGTAAGTTGCAAATGGAGCCGGCACGACAGCGCAGCAACATAGCTCTTCCTGGCGAGAAGCTGCACCTGGAGCGTCGGACTCAGCTCCGCACCAGCCCGGAGTGCAGGGGAATGCTCCCCGGAGCCTCAGGGCTCTCTCTCTGGGCCCGGCCTGGGAACAGGCTGGTCCCCAGTTTTAACTTTCGGGAGAGGCAGAGTCTGGTCACGCTACAGGGAATAAGTGGCTATGAGGGTTTGGTAATATTGGCACAGTTAGTGGCCTAGAAACATAACCCAGAAATGTTCCTTGTTTCTTCAGCAGCCTGGAGAAGGGCAGGCACTGGGAGGGTTGCAAAAACAGATTTCGTTACTTCTCGCCACATTCTGGAAAAGGGGAGCCTTTGGAAGCAAAGCCCCCACCGAGAAAAACAAGTTCTCCGCGGATTCCTGGCAATGAGTCGACCCACTGGGTTGACCATTTCTGAGGAAGAAGGAAATTGGGGACTCACTCCCTCAGTCCACTTAGGCACCCAGTAGCAAATTACTGCTTTTACTCTGGTTCCATTTAGAAAATGATGGCTCTCTAAATCCTACCCCAGAGGACTGGGAAAGGGGAAAGGCCTCCCTGCAGGCACTGCTGAAGGCTAGCTTCCCCGCCAGCTCAGTGATTTGCAGCCTCGCTGCACATTAGATCGCCAGGGTGTGGGGGTGGGGGTGCTTTGCAAACCCCAATGCCCAGGCCACAAGCCAGACCAAAGAAACTGGGGGCAGGACCTGGAGCCAGTATGTTTCTTAGCTCCCCAGGTGATTCCAACGTGCAGCCAAGGTTGAGAACCGGGGCTCCTGCTTCATCCACGACCATGCTCACACACTGGGCAGGGAGGGATGCTCTCCTAGGACAAAGCATGACACACCTTCCGCTGGCCTCTCTTTGGTCTCCCCCACTTGCCTTAATCCCAGGTCCGCCGTGAGAATTCTGCCTCAGGCACTGTGAAAACAATGGTCAAAGCTGTTGTATAGCTGCTGGGCTCACGTCCACTAATCTGTTTTGCTAGGTAACCTGACTCAGACACCACACTCGGCAATGCAACAGATACACAAATTTGGCCTGCCTCCAGGAATACAAGTCCCTACCGCATGTGTACAAGCGGCTGTAACACAGGGGCCATGGTGATTGGGGCTTTGAGAGGCTCTCGAGCAGGGTTTCAGAGAAAAAACAAGATCGCTTTTCACTGGACTGAGGATGTCTTCACAGCTGACGCATCACACCACACACACACGTGCACGCACACACACACACATGCACACACACACTTCTCAGCACACAATACAAGACTAAGTACATAGCAGGTGCTAAAGGAATGAATTCCAGTTGATTTGAATAAATTCACACCGGTACTCACTGGAAGCCGCCAAGGCCAACACCGGACTCCTCAGTGCCCATCTCCAGCCCCCGTTTTGCACAGCCTCCTGCAAGTACCATCAAACCCCATCTCAGCCCTGGCTGCTGTGGCTCAGTGGAGTGAGCATCAGCCTGCGAACCAAGTGTTGCTGGTTGGATTCCCAGTCAGGGCACATGACTAGGTTGCACGTCAGGTCCCCAGTTGGGGGCACTAGTGAGAGGCAACCACACAGTAATGTTTCTCTCCTTCTCTTTCTCCTTTCCCCTTTCTCTATAAATAAATGAATAAATAAATAAATAAAATTGTTAAAAAATAAATAAAATAAAACCCACCTCGACCTCTAATGTCTACTCTCACTCCTCCCCCACTCCCATGCCCATCTCCCACTGCCCTTGCCCATAAGAGGCTGTGTGCCCTGCACTGGCTGCTCTGTGGCCTGGATTCCTCCCCGAGACTGAGTCCACTCTCCCTGCTTTCTGGAATGAAACCCCTGATTTTGGGCTGAGCACCTAGCTTCCCAAAATAAGACCAGGAGTGGCCATTTGCCTAAGATCTGGCCGGTGAGCTAAGTGGGAGTAGTGTGTGCAAATTCTGGGTCATGTCCTTCATGGGAACGGCCCCTGTCCTCTTTCCTCCTCTGGCTTGCTGCTTGAAAGGATGTCATGGTGTCATGTCCTCGTAACCATGGGTTCAAGGAAACGCCTTAATGATGGCAGCGCTCCTAAGGCAGGAGGAGCCTGGGTCCCCAGATGACCCTGGGAGGCAGTCCCCCACACACCCCCACCGCCTGCACAGGGTCCCCCAACAGAGCACGCTCCCTTTTACTTGCAGTAGAACCCACATCCAATACACGTTCCCACCACCCACACTTCCCGCAATACCTGGAGTTCCTTTTTATATTAATGAGAAGAGAAAGTTATGATGGAAAACCAAGTTATTTCTGTCAGAACGGTCAATGGTTTGGTGACTTCTCATAGCAAAACTGCCAGGAGTCCATAAATCTCTATTGCTCAGAAGGTCAGCCTGGGAGAATCTGCTTTGCTGATGAACACAGTAAGCTGACCAGCCTCTTTTTTCTAGCCCGTGCGGTCTGTGGCGCCTTCAGGAGACAGTGACTGATCGTCACTCTCGGTTAGTGGCCTGCAGAGACTGGCCCCTCGTGTAGAGGCGAGCAGCTCTGTGGAAGGTATGGAAAGTCCGCGACTTCCATGGAGAAAAGCAAATGGAAGCAGCAAGGGACAAACAGAGAGAGCCTGGGCTCAGGAACCAGAGCAGGAGCTGGGTGGCCTTGAACAAGGCAAAAGCAAATAGTGTCACCCAGCTCACAGGGTTGCTGTGAAGGTTTAGTGACACAGACATCCTGGGCCCCTCTAAAACGTCCCAGGATTAGGGCAGGAATATCAGTCAGGGTTCTCAGAGAAACAGAACAACCAGATACGTGTGTATGTGTGTGTGTTTAGATATAACTATATCTACTTACATCCACCTATATCTACATAGGGGGGACAGAGAAAGGGAGAGAGACTGATTTTAAGAAAGCGGCTCATGCAGTTTTAGTGGGTGGGTAAGTCCAGTTCTGCAGGGATGGCCAACAGGCCAATGTTGCATTGAAGTCCAAAGGCTGTCTGTCTGTCTGCTGCAGAATTCCTTCTTGCCTGGTAAGGGGTGGGGTGGGGGGGGTTTGAGCGATTAGATGAGGCCTACCCACATTACAGAGGTTAATTGTTACTCAAAGTCCACCAATTACACCCCCACAGCAACTTCTAGAGTCACGCCTGACCACGTATCTGAGCACCATGGCCCAACCAGGTTGATACATAAAATTAACCATGACCAGGGATGGGCCTTCACGGATGCGCATTTTTAATGATCTCTCTAGACATGATGAGAGGCACAGCCAGGTGTGGGAGCCCCTCTCAAGGAGGCAGCCAAGGTCGCTGACAGTTTCTGGGTTCCTCCCAACCACCGCGGGGACTGCTGGGCCTCTTATATCTGTGAAGCTGGTCGTTCGGGCCCACAATTAAGCCAGAACCAACGTTCTGTCCTGCTGGGGGTCAGTCAGGTGTCCCTCCCACGCACAGCCAGGACACAGCAGGCGTGGGGAGGCTCCTCGAGCCCAGGGCCCAGCTCCTCCTGGGCAGTCTGCAGTGGGGCGGGCAGCTGTCTGCGTTTGCCAGTGACTGCCAGCCTCTGGTTTGAAGTGCTTCTCCCTATCATCTCTCCCGCAGCAGGTCCAATTCTTCAGACCCTCGGGAGCTGCTTATGAGTCAGAGCATTTTCCAGAGTGTTCCTCCACCTTGGCCACCTGGGAGAAGCACATGCGCAGCATTTTCGAAGCACAGACAACGGGACCCTCCCTAGACCCATGCCCTCTGTCCTGTAACACTATAGTCCCTCCCACTGTGACCCTGGGCTCAGCCATGTGACTCACTCCAGCGACAGCAGTCACTAGTAGATTTGATGGAAACTAAAGCTTGAAAATGTGCTTGTGTGTGTCCACATCTTCTCTTGCTTCTCTATGACACCATGAGATCAAGCCTAGGCTAGTCCCTGGCAGACAAGATATGGACCAGAACCAGCGCCCTCAGATGAGGCCCTCACAGATTAGCGGGTGGGCTGCTGACTGCCATGCATAAGCACGAGCCCCAGCCAAGCCCAGAAGAACAACCTTCTCCACGCAAGCCCAGCCAAGATCCATGGCATCGACCCAATGACCCCTGGGATGGCGACAAGAATAATCGTGGCTGTTGAAGGCTGGTTTAATACTCTATTCCCATGGCAGTGGGGACTGAATGAGGGTGAGACCAGCTAGCGACCCAGACCCTGTACATTAGGCCGCTGTTGTGAATGTCTTTTGCTTTTCCTGCTGCAGCTTTGGGCGCAACGTGGGGACATGGTCTTGCTCCGGTCCCCTCCGGCCTCCGGTTCAGCAACCCCATGACAGCACCCCTATGTAAGTGAGGAAAATGGTCCTTCCTTCTTTCCAGCTAACATGGAGTTTGCCACAGAAAGTATCTGAAAATAAGTTATATAGGAGACATGGTTTCTGGACTAGTTGCAAGTTTTGTTCCAGGATATTTTTACTTTCCTTCAAACATTCCCTCTAGGGGTGGTGAACTACCCTACAAGAAGTTAGATGGAATTAGAAAAGAGCCGTAAAGAAATCCACTTGGCCCCATCATGGTCAGTGAAGCATATCACAGGGTCCCTGAGGCCCCACGTGGCTCTTGGTATTTGTATCTTCCCTTTAAAATAGCTGAGCAATATTACTGTAGTGATGGTCCTTAAGGAGCATGTTGCAGAGAGAACCAACCATTTCCCCACAACGTGGCTGATTAAAAACGTGGACTCTGGTTACACAGACTCGCCTTCAAATCCCAGCTCTACCAAGTTACGAAATATGAGACCCAGAGATAGGTGCTTACCCTCTCTCAGCCTTGATTTCCTCACCTGTTAAGTGAGGTTACTTCATAGGGTTGTAAGGATGGAAAGAGTAAATACTTTTAAAGGCATAGAGTAGCCGCTCAAGAAATGCAGGCAGCTCGGACCACTGTATGCTTTAGAAAGCCTGCAGGAAAGAGAGAATTGTGATGTGGGAAACTCGTAAGTCAAGGCTGGGCTCTCGGCGGCATTCCCAGCAACTGCCTCTGAGCTTATGTGTCTCTTTTCGCTGCATCATGTCTCTCAGTTAAGGTACACCATCTCCTCCAGAGCCCGGCAAGAGGAACTGCATCAGCAGATAGAAACCCTGGAAATCAAGTCAGTCCCTGTGGCGGGGAGGCCCTGTGATTAGAGACAAGGCACCACTTTCACCATTTTCCCAAGTATTTTAATATTTAGATGACAAATGTGCTCCAAAGCGGCCTGGGTCTTTCTCTGGATTCTGGTAGGTAAGTGCATTTAGTAGCCAGCTCTTAGGTCAAAGAAACTGGAACAGTGTTTGAAACTGTTTACTTATAAATCTGTAGAGACAGCAAATGGTTATCTCTGGCACAGAACAAAATCACTTTTTAAAGAAGATAATTTATTTATTTATTTATTTTTAGAGAGGGGAAGGGAGGGAGAAAGAGAGGGAGAGAAACATCAATGTGCAAGAGATGCATCAATCAGTTGCCTCTTGTACACCCCCAACTGGGAACCCAGCCTACAACCCAGGCGTGTGCCCTGACTGGGAATCGAACAGGCAACCTGTTGGTTCACAGGCTGGCACTCAATCACTGAGCTACACCAGCCAGGGCTAAAATCATTTTTTAAAAAAATTCCCCCCTTTTGAAAGTGGCACATGTTTACAGTATCAGCTAGCTACTGCTATAATAATGCTGCGTAACAAATCACCCCAAAGCGGTAACACTTATGCTTGCACACACCTCTCCAGGTTGGCTGGGGGTTTCCCACCACTGAGCCTTGCACCAGACCACGGCACGTGCCCTAACACAGGGATGGGCTCGGAGGCACACAAGGCAAGGGGCATAGGTGGCCAAGGCAGTGACATTTGTGGCCTGATCACTGTGTGTTCTTTCCAGAATTAAACCTGGAGCAGCTGCCCCCTCTCGCCAGCCAGGTTGCACCTCCCCAATGAACTCAATACCCCCACCCACCGCAACCTCCATCCATTCACCCTCCTCTCCTCCCTCGTCCCATGGTGCCACTTGATGGAGAGAGTGAAAGTGATCCATCTATGAGAGCCTCTAATACCCACAAATGTCCAAAGACCTGCTGTAAGACAGTACACACTCTTGGGGAAATCAGGGGGTGAAATGGACAATCACAGAATTGTCACGCTGGAAGGGACATTCCAAACTATGCAACTAGGCACCCCCTCTCGGGCGGGCTCAGTCTATCTCCATGCCCTCTCAGACACGAGGTTGTCTCTCTTGGCCTAAGGTAGGCGAGCATTTCATAGCCTCCCAGAAAAACCAGTCTAAACATTTGGCGACTGCCGCTTACAAAGCAATGTGCTCCTTATGCTCATTCCAGTCTTGGGCTTTTGCTTGAGCTCATTTCCTACAGCCATTCCCTGAACTTGGAGATGCAGCAGGAGGCCCCTCGTCAGCCTTCTCCCCACAAGGACCCTTTATGTGCCTGGAAGCAGCCGTCAAAGCATCTCTTGCTTTCCAAGGTGCCTCCTGCTCTGTAATCTGAACTTGACAGGGACCCACAGGGCTGAAAAAATGCTCGGGGGGAGAGCAGCACAAGAAGCAAGTGGCTCTTGCCACAAAAAAATGAATCATAAACACAAGTCAACACAAGAATCCTGCGGTTCAGACAATTACCCCAAGAACACATTTTCTGATAATTATAGAGCTAAAAATGGATCCACTTTGCAAATCCCTTCCTTTCTCTGGAGAAAGCTGAGGGGGTGGTTTAACCACAGTCAACTGCTGAGATGCCTCACATTCTGGGGTGTTTGGGAGACGAGTTCCAATTCATTTCTTGGAAGGTACGCTTCCCAGAAGGTGGTGATGCTAACTTGACCCATTAACTTGACCTACTCACAACATGCACTCACCGCTGGGACTCTGAACCCAGAAGCCCATTCAGGACGAAAGATACAGGACAGAGGATGCTCCGGCCATCCTGCCTTGTGACTCTGCTCAGACATCAAACAACAGGTGCCTAAGAGATTGGGAGGGACGCTGAGGGGGATGTCACCAGTCAAGGACAGCCCCAGCCTGCTCCAGCGCCAAGTGAGGGTCAGGGTAGTAATAAAAATCACATTTAATACATGCTGAGCATTTATGAACTAGAGGCACACGTGTTACCTCATTGAATCCTCACCACGCTAAGCAGGTGTTGCTATTCTTATCACCCCCACTTTGGAGTCACACTGAGGGGTGCACAGCTAGTCAGAGCAGAAGCGGAAGTTCTTCACCATCACCCGTCACCACCTTTTGGGAGGAAGGAACCAGACTCGGCTGAGAGAGACATTAATAAGGTTAAACCGCCAATGGCAAAGAGGGCAGAAGGCGGAAATGCAGGAAAGGAATGGGATGGGATGGATAAAGGGTAGGTTGGAGGCCCTCTGTGTTCCCAGGGAATACAATTCCATTCAACGTGACTGTAAAATACAAACTGATGCAAGAAGTAAATGGACTAAAATGTGTAAGTTGTGTGCAATGTCGTGGACACTAATGAAATTATGAAACATAAAGATTATTGATTATCCCAGTGTCCCCCAAAAGGATGTAGATTACAGGAGGGTCAGAAAGCCAGCTTCAGTCACCAATTTATGAGTAAATATTTATTAAGCACCATCAGCAGGCTATTGCCATTCTTCCTCCTACATCACCAGACATGACAATGAACAAAGTCATCATCTAGTGGGAAGAGGCAGATGCACAGGCCCTCAATGTGCCTGTGGGAATACAGAGAGCTACCAAATCAAGCTAAAAAACAAGACCTCAATGGCCAGACCATCAGAAACACCAACAATTTAAAATTACATATGGAAAGAAATCACGTTCACATCAATGAAAATGGCCTTGGGGATCCAGGGCTCAGAGACGCAGTGGTGACGAGTTAACAGAGCCAAGTGGCAAAAAGATGGAAGTGCTCCCAGCAAGAGGGGTGGGGCAGGAGGACGATGCCCCAAGGAAATAAAGCGGCAGGCACATGGCTTGTTGCTGCTTCAAGACAGCCAAGGGGTGCTCGCTGCCCTGTGCAGCTCCCATGGGAGCTAAAGTCTTAATGTTAGTGTTTCCCTGACCTTGAACTTTCCTCCCTGGCATTTCCCACCACAATGAACAGCTATCGCCGTTGACGGCACAGAAGCAGCAGAGGCAGCCACACGGGAAGCAGGGGTAAATGAAAAGGGCAAAAAGCAGACGAAGGTACCAGCAGCACTGTTTCCTGCCATAAAACACCTCAGTCTGCCGTGTATAGGCACTTACGTCCACTATGTACCAATTTGCAAAGGATGATGCTAGTTATCACGCAGCCTGCGTACTCTGGCCTCCTTGGCTCTGACTTTGAAAGGTCCAAAGGTGCGGACAGCAGGACCTTGGCAGAGGTAGCCACAGGCCATTGCTAAATGTCTGGCCAGAGTTGATCATCAAGTCACGTAGAAGGATGAGCCAGGCTGAAATGGGATGGATACGGATTAACACTCTGCCAGAGAATTCAGGAGGGTGACTTTCAGCTTGGCAGAAAAAAGAGCAACTTGGGGTATGAAAGACACTTAGGAGCAAACCAGAGACTATGGAAGCCACAGCGGGAGTGGGTTATTGGTGTCCAAGATGTCACCTGAGAAAATAATGTACACATTCGTGAATTACCCTTAATACCGCATGTCTGTGTTCCTTGGGTCACTAGTATATACATATGTACTTTCATTCTTTGAGTGAACCTCTCCCACTATGATGCACAAGACATGGAATTCTTACCATGCTGAGTTTAAAAGGACGAGTAATAGCTAGAAAATTGTTAACTTCTTGATTAAGTTCTCTCTCCCAATGAAAGACATCATTACTAAAATACAGAAAAAATTTCAAAAACTTGCAGAATTATTTCCCAACTATTGATGTTGGCCTGGCATTTGGTTTCTCTCCTTTTTACGTAAAGCTCAAAAAACTCCTTTTGAGTTGACAGGTAGCTTTCTTATGGCCTGTGGCCCTTCTGCTCCGGACAGAGGTCAGGGATGTCCTCTGGCTCAAGGCTATAGATACTGCAAATTGCTGTTCTCTGTATTTTGCTGCAATAAAAATCACACACTTTCCTGACTGGAGAGTGAGACTGATCTCTCTGGTCCCCTGACCGTGTCACAGAGAAGAGCTAAATGCCAAGCTTGAGCTGCACACACATGTGCATGAATATGCGTGCACACGTGTGCTGCCTGCATGCATTTGGGGCAGCTGTGACCCGCTGCCCGTCCGTTCAGAGCAACCCTCTGAATGCTTGGCTCCCCCAGGAACAACGACTCCCACCCCGGCCCTCTGACCCTCCCAACGGTGTTGCCAGCCAAAGTGCAAAGCTGAGTGGCAGGCGGAAACCTCAAAGGAAGCCCATCATCCGGTTACAGACTTGGCTAAACCGGGCAGGCAGGAGCAGTCCTGAGCCCAGGCAACGTCAGCTGTAATGGCAGCCACCATCATGCAAAGATAAAGAACCTCGGAATCCAACTTTGATTGAGGCCGCCCCTTTAATGAGCTCCTCTTGTCTCTGGAGGCTTCAAAGAACCCATCGCTGCCCCCCCTCACCACCATTTTCTCTCCCAGGGAGACAGGACGGGAGCAGGCGCTGGGCCTGCACGTCCCCTTGCACTGTGACCACGCGGGACCACGGAGCCCTTGCACTGACCTTGCGCAGAAGGAAACAGATGCGCTCGATGTTCCTCAGCCGCTCCCGCTGTCAGGACACATGAGAAAGAAAGGAGAGGGAGGGTTAGAGCAGACAAGCCCCCACATTCAGCCCTGGGAGAGGAGGCGGAACCCGCCAGACGCCCCTCCCGGCCACGTGTCTCGCGTGCTCCCACTGGTGGCTTTTCCCAACAAGAGTTTTCCCATCTACCTTGTCCTAGTCATTTGCTTTTAACAGAATTCCAGCAGCAGACACTGTGGGCCCGGCTTCCCTGTCAGCCCAGTAGAGGTATCTGTACTTAGCTCTCAGGCAAAGTCCCTGTCAGCCTCTGTGCACCCATAAGATGGCCCAGCTGCTGACTGGGCACCCAGTGTTCACCGAAAGCCCTAACGCCTACAGCCAACCCTCCCAGGAAGACCTCCCCCTTGGGTCTCGAAGAGCAGATGTGCCCTGGTTAGTGTCTAAGGAAGAGATGTTCTCTGCTCGTTGGCATTATTTTTCTAAATGGAGCATATTGAAAGGAAGGAGTCTCTCCACTCAATTAGACAGTAGCAGTGCCCCAGGCTAAGACTTTTCAAGATGTCCAAGTTCATCGTTCCTCTCCTGGGTCTGGCTCACTGTCAGGGAAGACGCTGGGCAGGTGACTGTGCTCACACCACACACTGACTGCTCCTCCCCTTTCCCACAGTGACTTCCCTGGCTTCTGGAGCCAATGTGCGCACAGCTGGGGCAGCTCCCGGTGCTTCCTTCAGTACCAAGGCAATTTGGTTGCCATAGACGTGATCACGGCAATGAGACTCCTCAGGGGTCTGGAGAAGACAGGTGGCTGGGACACTTCAGTTCCCCTAATTGAATCACAAATACAGTGACTCTTGTGCATCCTTTAAGCCCAGAAGGAAGAGCCCATATCAAGACAAATTAGTGTCTACATGGCGAGGAAGAGAGACCACGTCCCCCTCAACACGTGTGCTCACATGTACAATGTGCACATGCAGATACACACAGAGAGCTGGGCATCAGGGCTGCCTACATGGAGCATAATGCGCAAAGGTGTGGGACGCCAGGCATGAACCAGGGTGGTACAGGACACACACTAGCTCCTCCCCCAGCACGCCAGAGCCCGGGAAGGACATTTCTCGTCACCTTACTGTGATCTGAATGCCCAGCAGTACAAGGAACGGGAGGGGACAAACAAGAGAAACTAGGAGAGAAACAGAGCATCTCTCCTCCTTCCCACCTCCTGGGAGGCGTCCACCCAGGGGGTCCACTGACATCTGGAGCTTCAGGAGGCGTTAGCCTGGAGAACCAGTGGGCCTCTTGCACGTTCATTTAGAAATGCATTGCACCGTTCAGCAATGCCTTGTGACATAAGTCCTTCCATGGCTGCTGTGACCCACCACAGAGGTGGCCTTTTCAAGCCACCTGGTCCTGAAATGCCACTCACTTCAGGGGCTCCGCAGCCCTAACGAGCTTGCAGATGAGTTAAATGAGGCGTTCAGAGCATTTAACTTCCTGCCAGGGACTCACATCACAAGAACTGGGAAGGTGTGTCTAATATTCTTCCATTTAAGGTGTTTATGGATTGTTTTAAAATCCCAGAACAGGAGTCTTTCCCTAGTGGTTGCCACCTGTCCCTGAGATGTCCGGCCTTCAGAGCCCGGGCTAGGTAATGACACTAACTAATCAGAAGTGCAGCTTTAAGAACGGGCGTAAGGAGTTGAGATCCAGCTTCTACGCTACGCAGCTTCGCCCTTCAACAGGCATGCCGTCCTTCATCAGCAAATTGTTACGAGCACCCACTGTGTGCAGGCTGTTCCGGCCCTGACCTTTCAGGGCAGCTCCCGTGGGGCTTTGCTGGTCCTAACTCCCCTTTCCTGTGTGACCTAAGAAGCTCGCCCTGGGAAAGGAGAACGGGCTTCCATGAACGTCCCCGCAGGCCCGCCAACCACCTGCATGCACCCCAGGGTGGGATCTGCATGACGGAACTAAGTGGCAGGGCACATGTCTTCTTTTTTTTCTTTTCTTTCTTTTCCCTTTTATTGTTGTTCAATTACAGTTGTCCCAATTCATCCCTGGTTGCTGGCCCCTGAGGAAACATTTCTCCATGAGTGTTCGCCTTGGGACCGTTGGAGGAGGCTCTGGGTGTTCTACGGGAGCTCCTTTCTCCTATGAGCCCGAACAGCCAGGAGGAAGGAAAACAGGCTCTGGGCTCCCTGGAATTCCAGACTCGAGTAGCTCCGGGCCCCTGGCAGATATTGACAAGCCAGACACATAATGTTGGTGCCAAACACAGAAACATCCAGAAAGAAATGAGGCCTGGGCCTCCCTTTCAGGTCTGGAAGAGCCAAGTGATCACAAGTGGGTAATGAAAACACAATGGGTTTTAGCAATGACACATTTCACGAAACAGTGTAAGTTTTTAAGCGGAACTTAGGGATCTGTTCAAGCAACAAAATTCTGCTTTGCACATTCGACTTTGAAAAGGTTTGTCTCTATTTCAGAGAATCAAAGGATGTGATGCCAAGGGGGCCTCGGATTTTATAAAATCAAGTCTCTTAAAGAGACAGCATTGGTAGATGATAAGAACACAGGCTTTGGGGACAGGCAGAGCTGGGTTCCAATCCTGACCTAGGAGCATGACCTTCTTTAGGGGACCTGCAGCTAAGAACAGACCTCTCTGTCCCTGTCACCAAAGAATGTTGGCATAAGCCTTCCAGGCTTTGAAGGCATCCCACTAGTAAATCCTGGTGTTCTCCCTGTAACTTCCGACTGAAGAGATCAGCAGAGGAAACAAGGCCTGGAAGGAACTTCAGCTACACAGAGGCCCGGTGAGTTCAGATGGAGACACACACTTGAGTGGACTGTGTGTGCGTGTGTGGGCACACAGGCACACACATTCATGCACACTCCATCCTTTGAGCCCATTGGGGCTGGTCTGCCATGAGTCTGGAAAAGGCTCTGTCCACACACATGGTTGGTCCCTGGCTCTGGGACACTGAGCTAGCATGGCCAGAGAGAGCAGACAGCTGCCACCCACTCCACTCAGTAGAAGGCCTGTTCTCCTCCTTCCCCTGCATCCCTGCCTCTTTCTGCATCATTCCAGGGGGCGGGGGCTGGGGGGGGGGCTGATGAGTGAGATGGGGCGGGAAGACTCTGGGGACCACCAGACTTCAGGAGACCCCCTCAGGCCCACAGAGCTTGTGCAGGTGAATGCTTCCTGGGCGACGGATATGGGGCCAGGAGCTTTGACATCAACCCACCCTGCAAGAGTGGGAACAAGCACTAATGACACTCCTATACCCTGCCCCACATGGGGACGACACTCAACAGCCATAGCACCTGGGGTCCTGGGACTGCCGTGCTTGACTTGGAAGAGAAATCAAGACCTCAGCACCTCAAAGACACCAAGTCTCCTCAACAGCCCCGAGCTGGGCGCAGAGGCACAGTCAGGGCTGAGAACATTCTTTGCCGTCCTACCTGCTGAAACCCCGCCCCCCTTCCCAGGCCCTGGGGCCTGTGGTGAGTCTGCCCTGCCCGCCGCCAGCACCCCCCACTTACCGCATGAACAGGGTTGCACTGGTCTATGGGGCTCTTAAAATCTGTTCTTAACTCATCAAAGGCAATGATCTGAAACAAAATACACAGAATGGAGGCATTAGTGCAAAGCTGAGTAAATACAATGTGTCAAAAGCTTCCTGGAGCTTAGCTTCAAAGCCGCACAGGAGGCAGGAAGAGGGCGTCCATGACGCAGACCCGCCAGCCGTGGCTGCGGTGCGCGCTGGTTGATCATGCTCTCCTGTCTACTTCTGTGTTTACTTAAAAATCTCCCACACGGGAAACGGGGGCGAGCTTGTTTAATGGGTCATACTTGCAACGAGTAGATAAGTAAGTTCTGGGCATCCGATACGCAGTACAGTGATTCTAGACGCAAAACTATTATAATAACAATTGAGAGGGTAGATCTTAATTATCCCCGACGCTAGAAGACATGATAACTATGGGACGGCATGGAGGTGTCAGCTAGGGCTACGGTGACAACCATGTTGCAATAAAAATGCATCACCTTAAACGCACAGAATGTTGTGTGTCAGATATATCTCAAGTTTATAAAATTTCCCAAATAAGGTTTCTTAAGTTTTCTGTGCATTACAAAAATGATGGTCATGGCAGGTTGGGGGCTGGATAAAGGCACAAAAAGTGCAGTTTCACCTTCTCTCGTTACAGGAAGAAGCTGTTGGTTTCTTATTTTTTTGTTTAGTTTGGCAGACATGCTGATTGGAAGTAAAATGAACGGAAGTGAGGAAAAAGGGGAGAAAAAACAAGAAAGCCGAGCTGACAGTCATAGAAATACCCCCAGCTGTAGCTGCCCACAGGCTGGGTCACCAGCTCCGGGACAGTCAACACTTCTCAGCTGGGTCCTTGGGGTCAAGTTTATTCTGGACAGACTCAGCGTTCCCCAGAGAGCAACGGTTTCCCCATTTGACTGGGGGGCGGGGGAGAATGTTGGAGGTGATCTTCTCCAGGTACAGACTGAGGCAGGGCACACGCACAGGGAGAACGAACGAGAGGTGGAGCTCCCTAACCCCAGCCACCTTGGCCCCAGCAGGGTGACTCACTGACAGAATGACAGAACGAGGTGGCATTTGGCCAGTGGGCTGCACAGCAATGGACAGAGCAATGCCCCCCGCCCCCATGACTGCACATCCCAGGGAGCCCTGAACACTTCAGCAGAACGGCCAAAGCGATGCAGCCAGCACACCCCCAACTGCGTCCCTGTTCTAGCAACACTGGGCTGAGAGGAAGTACCACCTGAGCCAAAACAACCTATTTCCCTCCGCAAAGCAGGTATCGTTTTAAAGCAGTCACATGTCATCCTGATTTCAATACTCCTGCAGAATCAGGAGAAAATTCTAGTATAATCTGAATTTAATAGACACATTTCTCCATCATCCCTTGCCAAGTAGCTAATTATCCAGCCTGTACTTGAGCCTGCTAGTAACAAGAGACTCATCACGTACTGAGGACGCTCATTCCATTCCCGGCTACCTTTAATTAATCATTGTCTTCCTGTATCAAATAAACATTTGACTCCCTGAGGCTGCCATCCTCTGCCTAAGCCCAGGTCGGCACGCTAGAGTCCCCAGGCCCGATCCAGCCTGCCACCCATTCTGGGGCAACCTGTGAGCTGAAGAGAGGTTTTTACACTTTCAAAATAGTTGGAAAAAAATCAAAAGAAGAATACTACTTTGTGACGTGTAAAAATCATATTATATTAAAATCTCAGCTTCCCTACGGTTTTATTACACAGACGCATGCATCCTTTTATATATTGTTCCTGTACACTTTCGCACGACATGGGCCAAGCTGAATAGCTGCAACAGACACCATGTGGCCTGCAAAGCCCAAAATTGTCACTGTCGTGTCTCTTACAGAAGAAAATTGCCAATCCTGGTCCTCTCCTTTATTTGCCCTCTAGAGCTGCACTGTCCAATAAGGTATCCACATTTGGCTATGTAAATTTTAATTTTAATTAGTTCAAATTAAATTTAAAATTCAGTTTCCACATCTCAATTGCTCAGAAACCACAGCTGTCCGGTAGCGATTAAACGGCAGGGATGGAAGGCATTTCCAGCGTCACAGAAGGTTCCATGGCACAGCACTGCCTTAGAGGTCAGATCACCCTTCCGGGAGGAGCCCCTGTAAGAAATGTCAGCTGTCATGAGCACAGCTCTCTCCAACTTTTGTTTCTATAAATCAGCACTAAGTTGCCTCAACATTCTGATAGCTCTGCGTTGACATGACAGGTTAACGTCTATACTAAAATGTCATTGACAGAACTGAACACCATATTCAATGTGAGGTCAGCTAGCATAGAGAGTGAAAGTGTCAGTCACCTCCTCTGTTCTATAACTTACGCCTCTGTTAATGCAACCTGACAGCATTGGTGTCGAGACCACATCACAACCCCAGGAAGGAGGCGGGATCCACCGGAGAGCGGGGAAGGGAGGCATCAGCCGCCTCAGGACCAGTCCCTAGACCTGAATGATGAGTACAAACTGGGAAACACAGGGCATGGCTTATGTACCGTTGTCTCTGCCAGAATTTGCAGACCTAGCTGGTTCTGAAACTGCTTCCCTGGTCCCGTCTAGTTAACAGGAAACAATGACGCCCCAGAGCCATGCACTTCTGGGACAGAAGCCAAGAGAGCGGGAGACGGGGCAGGCCCAGCCAACTGGCTCCTGCCAACGCTCAGCAGAGCGTCCCAGACTCCAGCTGGCAGCCTCCCGGTCAGGGTAAAATCCAGAGCAGAGGGGGCGAGGGGAAGGCCCACACATTCTGCTGACCTGTGGGGGACGCGGGGGCAGACCCTCTGAAGAATATCAGCAGTGAGGGAGGGGCAGGGAGGGGGGCAGCCTGCAGCATTCTGGGGCTCTCCTGGTCCCACCCAGGCAGCCACACCCCCTGCTTTGCCCAGCCCCCAGCTCAGCCCGCCCGCCCAGCACCCCCGCTGGCCACTCCAAGCAAGTCAGGACCCTCAGAGCATGCTGTTCCCATAACTGTTTCAGCCCCAGTCCACCTTCCTCCCACCAAGCATGTGCTTGCTCGGGCATTCTCCGACATGAGAGTTCAGGAGCAGTCTCCTGCTCACATGGTTTGGTGACCCTCCACACATCCTCTGGGTCTTGGCCGTCAGCGTCCCCAAACTTCTGGGAATCACTCCTCCTTCTGGTCCCAATGTCCTCTGCTCCTCTGGGCAAGCAAGTCCTGAAGCTCGCGGGCCTGCAGTGCCCCTGGGCCAACGTAGCCCAAGCTTTGGAGGAGTGCACGCCTGGGAGTGAGTGTGGGCGTGCATCGGGGGGCTCCCACACCCCAAGTATTATATCTTCCTGGGAAAACCACCACTATTCATGTGCCCACTTCCCAGGCCCTGTGGCAGGAGCTGGAGGAGGTATCACAACAAAAAGCAAGGCCACCGAGGCACGGGCCTTCACCAGTGACAAGGACGTTCCTTGACCAAATCTCAACTAAGCTTCAACCTTGGGCTTTCAGGTCCGTCCTTGCAGAGTCTCGTTTCAGCAAGAATCCTGCTAAGTCGGTTTAGAGAGAATCCCTACCCCAATATCTGATCGCCTGGCCTGCCTCCAGCAGGAATCCTAGCAAGACCTTCAGGAAGAATCCCCCTACCCTGGCTGGCTCCTCTTAGTAATTTTCCACCCACCAACCCTTTCTTCACCTTGCTCCTTGGCTATAAATCCCCATGTGTCCTTGTATTCAGAATTGAGCCTGATCTCTCTCCCCTAGTCTTGAATAGTCTTCCTTACCACCTTAACAAGTATCAGAATAATGTCGTCTGTAACATCGCTGTTTTGTGTTAACTCTGAAAAAGCAACAGTCTCTGGGAGTAGCAGTCTATTAAGCAGGCATTGATTGTTCCAGATGCGCGTGAATTCTTCCATCAAACGGAAGGCGGTGTGTGTAAAAAGGGAGGCCGGGCTCCCAGCTCTGGGCCAGAACGTCAGATTGTAAAAGCTGGTGGCGGTGAGCTGCTTTCTATTTGTCTTGAGACCCTCAGGGGCAGAGGGTACATTAACCCTACCCCTTGGTTCCCGACACAGTAACGTCACTGATCTGAGCAAGGCCCTCTCTGGTTTTATTTATTCTTTCATTCATTTCCATTTATCCCACTCCATCCTAGACGACTATTGGTTTACGTTTAATGTGTACCTTTCTTTGTTGTTTTCTCACGAAGAATGCTTATGTGTGGGTGCATATAATTTTAATTTGCCCAACTTGTATCTCATTCCCTTTCTTACCTGTTGCACTCAGCTGTAGTGTAGCCACTATGTCTTGTCTGTCCAATGAGAGACGGAGACTAATCTGAGCTTTGCAGCTCAAACAATGCGGCAAAATCCCCACGCGCCTTCCCTTGGGGGTTGGTGTGGCCATTTCTTTGGGGTTTATACCTAGGAGTGGAACTGCTGGGTCATGTGGTTTATGGCTTTTTAAGTTGAACTAAGTACTCCCCAACTGCATCCCATATCCCTTCCAACACCTGGCAGCATCTGCCTTCCAGTTTTTACAGCCTAAGAGGTTTCAAGTAAACATTTTGTTGTTTTAACTTGTATTTCTCCAGTGAGAGCCTTGCTTCATACAATGGTTCGTCTCAGGGGAATTCCTCTTCTGTTAAATTGCCTGTGTAGCTGCTTTGCCCATTTTCCTATGGGTTCCTGCTTTTTTTTTTTTTTTCTGACTTCCACTTGTTGCCAGTACGTTGTAGATGTGAGTCCTCCTTCCGTTTTAGACACATTGAATATCTCCTCTCATCTGTCACCTGTTAATTAACTCTGTCTGTGGCATGCTTCATTGAGTGGAAATCAATCAACTGTTGCCTTATATTTTATACTTTTTGAAGTTTTATTGAAGAACTCCTTCTTTGTCCCTAAGACACAAAGAATCCCACTAGATTATGAGTGTCTTGCGATGCTCTAAGACTGGAGTCACTGTTTTGGTTACTGCCCCAACCCTAACACCTGTATCAGGGCCAGGTACACACGAGTTGTTCAATAACTATCTCTTGCAACAACGAATGAGTTTACGCATCTTTGTATCTGTGGCCTAGGTTTGCAAAAAATGTTAAATGAGTGCAGGAACAAATGCGAAACATTTTAAACGTCTCAAAATACTTGCGTAAATATTTTATGAGTTGATCACAACCAACCGCCCAGGTCTTCTTGTAGACAGGGCTTCCCAGGTGGGAATGTGTGTGCTTAACAACAAATTGTCTGCATGCCCAAGATGGTGCTCTGGGGGAAGCCAGCCTGCTGGGGGCATGGGGTGGGGGGCGATGGCCAGGGTCAACTCCCTGAGTCACACACCTGCCCATCATGCAGCACACCCCGGGATTCAGAACCTCCGTCCAGACCACTCGCCTCCAGAGCCACTGATTAGCCAACCGAATTTACCTGTATTTAGGAGTAAGAATGCTCTACCTTATAAAAAATATTATTTCAGGTGGTATACCAGAAGTATATATAAAATAGTAAAAAATACTTGAGAATAAAAATTATATTCAGGAACAAAATTCAAACCTAAATAAAATGAAAAAAATTAGAGGCAGAAACACACACACACACACACACCCCAGAGAGCTAAATTAGTTGGCTTGAAACCTGGGATCTAAGCTGCTCAGAAGCTAAAGTGCAAAGAGAAATCAGTTACATAGTTCTTAATGTTGTCATAAAGAAAAAGCATACTGGTTCCTCAGGGGAAGCAAACTACCCCCAACACTCACATCTAAAAATCATTTATTGCACACATTTTAACTCCTGTAGAGCATGCACTCAAACGACAGCAGACCCAGCAATGGGTATTGGATTTGTACTGCAGCATCGCTCAGTAGTTGCTGAGAATGTAGCACAAAACGGTGACCCAGCGAAAACATTCTATGGGGGAGGCTAGATGTGACAATACGGCCCTGGTTTTGAATGTGCTTCAAATAATCTTCCACTAACGTATCTCCCAAGCAGACATTTGGCAGCTGGAGAGCAAGCTGGCGGGGGTCAGGCTCCTCAGCAAAGACCGAGACCACAGGTGATCTGTGCTGCTCATTAGCCATGGCTCTCTGCAGCCTGGAGGTCCCATGTGCCCACAGTGACATTGACAAAGATTTGTGAAAATTGAGGGATCGAACGAGGCTTCTCCCTCCTGCCTGGATGTCCAGTTTCCTTCTGGCCAAAGGTGAGCTGAGCTGAAAAGTCTCCAGCGACCCCTCCAGATCCCTCGCCATCCTTCTGCAGCCAGCTGTCTCTTGCCCTCTGGCCTCCCACATGGTCAGGCCTGGTAGGTTACCTACTCCCCTCCCTGCTCTCTGACCTGGTAGGAGAGCTGTGGGGTCCACACTGACTTGCACGGCAGGGAGAAGGCGATAGCACCTGAGAGTTTATGTGGTGTTCACGCAGCTTCACCGTGCATAGCGTGAGAGCTGAAGAGAGATTACAGTCTTTTATTTTCTTTAACAGACGCCTTCATGAAGAAGTGTGTAAGTGATCAATGGAAATGTAGAAATAGCTGAAATCCAATTGCTCCTCATGTCAATCACTGGCCTGAGACAATGCAGACCCGTAATTTAAGAAGAAAACCATGAAGCAGAGATGAAATGCCTAATAAACTACAGTCGCTTGTAAGGATAAGGTCCTCCCAGTTTGAAATGCGATTAGCCCAAAATGATTTTAGAAGAAAAATGTAACTTGATCAAAAATTTATTTCCCCTCTCAAAACTGGGCTGGCCACTTAGCCGGACTGGCACAAAATGTGCTCCCTTCCGGGACCCTCAGGGGATAAGGATATTTCTGGCGAGTCCTCTGCCTGCCTGCCCACTTCCACTGTCCTGCCCCTCTCGAGGCCTGCCCAGGTAGGCTTCGGTGAGCAGAAGCACAGGTACCCTGCGCCATCTTCCCAGGGACAGGCAGCACGCGGCAGCCAAGCCCCACCAGCTGGTACAGCCTGGATTTATTTTGCTTCATGGCTTTGCGTCAAAGGCCTGTCCTTCCACGTTGCTGTGGTTTGTACAGCCAGGCTCCTTCCGCGGCCACCCTGCCCGGTGTAGGACTTGCTTGCTGGAACAAGGACACACCTGCCGGGGTCCCTGACACAGCTTAGCCTTGTCCATACCTCTCCTAGGGGCCTCGAGTCTGGTCCCCTTACCCCACCCCTTTCTTCCAACACCAAGCAATTGGCCAGAGTCCAGCGGACTGCAAATGGAGCGATCACTGGGAAAGGATGCTTGTTCCAACCTCATTTCCAGTAGCGCCTTCCCACTGCTGGGTCTTCACTCCAAACTCATCATCAGCCTGCTGGCTCTTATGCACAGACCACCCAGCAGTCCTCAGCGACTGGGGCCACGGGATTTCCCACCACCCAGTCCCAATCTAGGCATGGGAAAGGTACCCCAACCCCCCCTTGTTTCCAATGCACCTCTGGCTCCCGTGTGGTCCAGCCTCTGGCCTCAGGCAGCTCACAGACAAGAAAGGTCTGGGTGAGGTCACAGGCCAGTTAACTGGTGTCCCCCTAACCCCTCCAATTACAGGTCAAACTCACAGGCTGATACTATTTTGCAGGAATATCCATCAGGTCGATAACATTATGACAGTTCCTCAACCTCATTGATAGGCCTGGGGATGCAAATGAAGGCAATAATGAGATATTTTAAACCTATCAGATGGAACAAAAATTAATTGTGATAAGTAAAGTGCTGCCAGGGAAACAGAAAAAAGGAAGTCCCACCCACTGCTGGGGACAATGAGTGGACTAGACACAGCCTTTGGAAAGCAATCTGATAATACCTATTACTAACAGAAATACACCTTTCCTCCCTTAGCAACCCCCCTCTGGGAGCTAGCACATTGAAACAAAGGCACCACTAGGTAAGAGCAGACACCCAAGCACTGCCTGAGATGGCAGAAAACCAGAAGCATGGCAGGTGCCCCTCAATAAGAGAATTAATTGAATCTGCAGTGACATGATGCAGCCCCATGTTAGATCTGAGCCAGTGAATGGAGGGGCACCTCCCTGAGTTGTTACTCAGTGAGAAAAACAAGATTTATAGAAAAAAATTTAAACCAAAACTCTAAAAAAGTGCTTGTGTTTGAGTAAGATGACATGAAGGGCCATTGCCATCAGTGACCCTGAGTATGAGAGGTGTCGGGGGTGGGACAGGAACCCAGTGTCTATGGGCGGAGGGAGTAGTCAAGCAATAACAACCACAAAACCCACAGCTTTGTAAAGTGGATAAAAACTAGAATGAACGCTATAATTCCATATAACTCCATTTAAGTAAAATACGCGCACAGGTGTCCACAAAAAGAAAGTGTCATCCTGGAATGCTAACAGAGGTTGTCGCTAAGTGCTTTTCTTACACCGTTCTCCCATTGTTTGCGTTTTTACAATAAATATGAATTATTCATGTAATCAGGAAAATACCCCCCAGAGCTATTTTACTATTACATCTTTTTAAAATTTTTCCCTGCTTTTCTACCTCTATTGTCACTCCAAACTCACTACTTCCAACCAAATAAACCACAGCAGGGAGGCAGGTGTCCACTGCACGGGGCTCACATTGATCAGTTTTGCTGTGCGTGTGTGTGTGTGTGTGTGTGGTGTGTGTGTGTGTGGTCTCTATATTTATGATCCTCTCCTGCCCCCTTCCCTTTTTCACTCCAGCCCCCCACCATCTGAACAAGCATGAGGAAGAACTGAGGACTCGTGCCAAAAGACCCCATAAAGCCAGGGCCTACACTGAACGCAAAGGCTCCAAATCTTGCTCCTGGCCTTCCCCCGGGGAGCCCAGGTCTTCACCCAGGCTGTGGGCGGGCGGCATCCCCAGGGCTCCACCAGACAGCCCAGCAGTCTTCTCCTCAATTACCTGGGTCCTGACAAATCTTTTCCTGAGCTCTCCCTTCCAGGAAGAGAGTTTACGAGGCCTCCAAAACCTCATGTGAATAGCAAGCAGTTTGCAAACAGCCTGCCAATGTGCTAAAAGAATTTTTGTTGTTGTGGCTGTTTAAATTGGAACAGTCCTTCCTTCCCTTGCCCTCCCTGGCCGTGTTTGGCCAACACAACAGCCCCAGCGCCCAGAGCCCCGAGCAGAACTAAACACAAGGGCAGCGGGGTCAGGGGCCGCTGTTCTGAGGAAGGGCTCAGGGCCAGGCCACTTGGCTCTGGGGCTTATTTACATATGCTTTTACATAAATTTGCATGTTGGTCTCCAGAGGCCTGATTCCAACTATTTCAAATCAGGTTGGTTCATTTGTGCAACTTCTTGGAATTTTGTATCCAGTCAGCCTCCCTCCCTGCTTGGTCTGAGCCCAGGGACACTTCAATCCTGTTGAAAAGTGTGCCAAGCTGACCTCCGCTTCAACTATCACAGGTCCTCCTCTGACTCCCACCCACCTGCTTCCCTCTGAAAAGGGGCTTTGTGGTTATATTGGGTCCCCCCAGGGGATCCCCCATCTCAATAATTCCATCGGTTCTGCAAAGTCACTCTTCCTACTAAGGTAACATAGTCACAGGTTCCAGGGACAGTTTTCTGCCCTAAAAACCAATCCTCTGTGCTCTCCCTGTTCATCCCTCCAAACCCTGGCAACCACTGGTCTTTTAATGTCTCTATAGTTTTGCCTTTTCCAGAACGTCATAGAATTGGAACTGTACAGTATGTAGACTTTTCCAATTGGCTTCCTCCATGTAGCAACATGCGTTAAGTTTCCTTCAAGTCTTTTCATGGTTTGATAGCTTGTTTCTTTGAAGGTCTGCCAAGGTTTGGAGCTTGACCTTCTCGTAGGGGTTCTGACCCAGCTCAGCGCTTTGGTTCTTGTCCTCACTTTCAGTTTTGGGAGAGAAGTTCCTGCAGCAGCCTTGGGACCAAGTCCCCGCCAGTAACCGCGGTGCCAGCTCCTGCCAACCCCTGGTCCCCAGACCCAGGCAAGAGGGTGGTCAGGCACTCCCTAATCAAAGTTCATACTCTATGGACAAGCCAAGCCAGACTACTTAATAAGAGTTTTCCCAAACGCATCCCAACCGTGTGAACGAATCCGTCCATCCTCCTCCTCTTCATCTGTAAAAACACGCAGGCCCAGATAAATGTCACCTCTCCATGATGCCCTCATCAGGCGTGACCTTGATTTGAACCTCTATCCCGGGCCTCTGCTGCCTTACTTTAGAGTTGTGACCTTGGATTTGTGAGATCCTTGAGGACTGGACCTTTATCCTACTCTTCATATTGCCTGTAAGTCCAAACACAGTGGCTGACAAGTGGGTGCTCAATACGTATGAATAGAATTAAAAACAACTGGCTTCCCTAAAAGGCTACCCCACATAGAGCCGAAAATAGCCCGTACATTGCCAAGGGCAAGAGATTATGTGACTTATGAATTATACATGGTCCATGCTTCTCTTTTGCATCTTCCCATTGCTTCCTGCCTGTTGGCCTGCTTGGCCTTATTAACTCTCAGGGAAAGATGGCCAGGAAGAGAGAATGTGCTGTAACATAAATTCCTCCATCTGGGGGTGGGGGTGGGGAATGGTAGACATGACCTGGATTTTTGGATGTGCTTTTCTTTAGATTTTTAAGCTACAAGAGATGTAAACATCCACTGTCTGCCAGGACCACAAGGCCACCTGCTGCCCTAACAGCCTCCCAGACTGGGATGCCCTATGTGTCACGGCGTCAACTGGACCAGAGTCTAAACCTCACTGCCCTCCAGACTCTGTAAAAGGCTCACTTTGGAGACAGAGGACAGGTCCCAAGTGTATGTACAGGTGAGTGCACAGCACTGACTTCAGAGCAGGTTGAAACACTTGACACTCAGCCACTGCTGGGGACCTGAGTACCCACAGCAGGAGACAGCAATGACCACACACCGAACACCGAACAAAGCAAAACTCAAGGAAGTAACCCAGGAGAGAGGAGGAGAGGGAGGAACAAAAGAAGCTAAGGAGGGGAGAGCAACGTGGGGAAAATGGGACACCTGTAATAGAACAACAATTAAAAAATAAAAAGAAGAAGAAGGAGAAGGGGAGGAGGGGCGGGGGAGGAGAAGGGGGAGGGGGAGGGGAGGAGGAGGGGGAGGGGAGAAGGAGGAGGGGGGAGGGGGAGAAGGAGGAGGAGGAGAAGGAGAAGGAGAAGGAGAAGGAGAAGAAGGAGAAGGGGAAGGAGAAGGAGAAGCTGCCACGGAGAGGCAGGGCCAAGAGACAGATGGTGAGAGACAAGAAAAGGATGGAGAGAAGATGGAGAAAGTAAAACACCAGGTTTTTTCTCGGTAAAGACCTCACTCCCTTCTGGGTATTCCTGCTCCTTTAAGACAAAAGAAGCCTAGCAGCAAAGACAAAGAGCAGTTTCCCACCGGTCACTGCTTAAAGCGGTCGTGCAGCCCCTTACACAGTCCCCTTCTCCGCAGCCACGCAGAGACCTCAGCCGCTGCCCGCACAGGTTGGTACACGAGCAGTCGCGGTCCTGCGGCCCAGCTCAGATGCCAGGCTGCGTGGGCGGCTGTTGATGAACAGGTTTCCAGGACTGGCTCGCTTGCCTTCTCTCCCACGTCCTCAGACCTTTGAACTGCAGGCATCCTGGGGTTGTGCAGAGCCGCGGCCCTCTAGTGGCCGTGCGTGCGCTTTGCAGCTTGGGGGGGGGGCTGGGTCTCAAAGACGAGGTTCTTTAGAACGGGCAGGGGTGGGCAGGATGGGGGGATTGTCAGCGCTTTAAGCAGCCAGGAGAAACTTCACTAAGAATGGATGATAACACAGATAAATGGGTAAGGATTAGGATGCTTTCTTTCCTCCCTAGAATTGTAGAATTTGTTTCAATTCGACAAACACATCATGCCTGGCCAGGCAGAAAGTTAGAGGGGGAAGGTCCCTGAGACATCACCCAGTGCAGCCCCACTCTCCCTGACACTCTGTAGCGTGTCTCCATCGCTACCTCTCGGGATGAGAAATTATCCAGCAGAGATGTGTACAGCCTCTTCTACACACTCGGTGTGCAGGACCCGGGCTAGGTCCTGGGGAAGGAGCTAAAACCAAGGCAAGCCCCAGCCCTGCCTTCAGCAGCTTTGGGTCTGAGAGGTCCCCAGGGTCCCCAGCCTCTGCCACAATTCAAACACACACTGGATTTCCTGGGCTTGCACTCCCACCCACCTCCCTGCTTTGGAGATGCCAGGCCACCAGGTCACCTGACGCCCAGGTCAGCTGTCTAAGCATCTGGGCCGCAGGGAAACGGCTGCCAGGCCTTCCCTTCAGTCCCCAAACCTGTGTCCCCTGGTCTTATTTCCACAGTCCTGCCTGGGTCACTCCAATCAAGCTGATGGCCTGCAGGAGGCAAAGCAGGACCAGAGCGGTTGTATTTTACCACTTACTGTACTTCCTCCAGTTTTCTTATGTGTAGCTGAGCCTCTGTGTAGAAGCGGCTGGAACCAGCGTCCCAATCACATGCCCTGTGGACAGAGCGCCATGACTCGGGAGGGGAATAGCTCACGCTGCATGGGTTTTCCCCAGGAGACTGCTGTCTGCTGTCTCCTTCAGGGCAGGCCTCTCTGTGTTCCTCCCTACACTCCCAGCACCCAGGAGCCTTGGTAGAGACTGACATTGAGTCAGTGCATTTGAAGACAGGAATATGAGGGCTACAACCAAGGGCATACCCTCCAAACGCAGGCCCACGGTCACCAACAAGAAGAGCAAAGGCCCTCGGACGTGTCTGAGCTACAGAGCACAGCTGGGGGGCACAGGCAGAAGTCAGGGGCCCTGCGGGAGCCTCGGAGGAGGACCACGTGGTGATGTTCATGTTCAGCTGTGTTAACAAGCATCCCTTCAGAGCTCCCTTAGGCAGTAGCCTCACCTGCTCCTGCCTGATGCCTAACCTCTCACCTCCTGGGGTCAGGCTTCCCATCCCCAGGTGGGTGATTTAACTGTCTTGAGTTTTATTCCAGCAGAGACACTCTGACGTATGGGGAGCTCTAGGACCATGAGGATCAGAAGTACTAACCATTCTCTTTGTAAAAAACGATCTACCCACAGATCCTAGGGCGCTGAAAAGGTTACCCCAGAGGCATGGCATAGCAGAGAGGTAAGGAGCGAAGTTGGTAAGGTGGGTGCTCAGCGGCCGGGCTGCCTGGGACCCACTCTGCCACTTACTGTCCTTGTCACCAAGGGCAACCTCTCTGTGCCCCATTTCCTCATCTGGGAAAGAGAGATAATAACAGGGCCTGCGTAATGGACACTGGAGGCGGGGGTTAAATGAGGCGCCGGAATTAGAACAGTGCCTGGTAGAGTAAGCATTTACTCAGGATCAGCGATTATTTCAGGGCGACCTCTTCACAGCCTTGCACAAAATAGCAATACAGGGAACCTGTCGCTGTTGAATGAATCTCTGTCCAAACTGAGCAGAGCCGGCCCTGCCACACAAACCCAAATCACCAAGAGCAGAAAATAATCTGAATTTCGTGAACCTTCCCAGTTGATTCATGCACCCACTGAGGTTTGGGCGCCCCGGTAAGGAAGACCCTACATGGAACTACAGCAAGAGGCAAGACACGCACCACTTTTCTGTGCTTTTACAAAGACAATTTCCCATCTCTTGGCCGTTCTCCATCAGCAGAGAGATGAGCAGGGATGAAGATGGGATGGGTCCCCGTCCTCGACCTCGGGTGACGTTCAGGTGATTTAGGTGTGACGGAGAGTCTCACAGCCAACAACGCACATACGTTCCATTAACTACTAATGGGACAGGGTAGCAGGTGCCTCGCAGCTTCAGGAATTCTTGGAGGGGGACAGACCAACATCCCCATCCTGCTGGAGAGATGCTAGAACGTGCAGAAGAGAAGATGGCTGAGGAGAAAGGAAGTGTGTTATGTGGAGAGGACCCTACCTCTGCGAGTGGGCTGTCTGTCTGAGAAATGCACCCAGGCTCAGAATAGACCCTGGAGTGCAAAGCTGCCCCCGAAGAGGCCGCACCTGGGGCAGCCATGCTCTGAGCAACACCTGCCACTCAGACATTGGGACACTCGTCAGCCACAGGGCTGGTGGTTCCGGCTTCCTTCGGGGCCTAAGGAACTGGGATCCTGGGCTGGTAACTGGAAGGGGAAGCAAAGGCTGGAAGAAACAGACAGGGCCCTGCTTCTCCACCGATGGGACAGGGGACAGAGAGGCAAGGCACATCCTCAGGGGTGTGTCCAGGCTCTGTGCCTGGGTGCTGGGGAATAAAGGTGGGGACTCCGGACAGGCCAGCTGGGCAAGGGTGCCGGGGAAGGTTCCCGGCTGAGTTGTACACGGTCCCCTCAGGGGAACCTCCTGGTCCCTGGTCATTTCCTTCCTCCCACGGGCAGACCTCAGCCGCCTGTGATGCAGCTGGTGTCACAGTTCAGGGCAGCATCTGCCACCCCCTCGGTGACTGCCACCACATGGTACCTCAAAGACTAATCACAGCATCTTTGTGTCCTGGTTTCTATGCAAGGGAGCCTCCTAGGTCGGGGAGCATCGCACCTACCTGATCAGGAAGCACACCGCACGCAGGCCAAGTAAAAGAATTGAGTGCAATCTTTGCCACTTGTCACTTCTCTCATGGAAAATGCGTCCCCTCCACTCTTCCTCACAAGTGAGGGCTCCTTCTTCCTTCACCCTGGCTTCTGCTGCTTAGAAGACAGAAAGCAGTGGCCTTCGCCCTGCCCCCAATAGCTCCTGCCCCCTAACCACGGCTCAGCTACCCTCTGGTGACAACTCACACAAAGGGCATCTTGGCAGAGGGTGGCTGAGGTCCCCCGCCATCACCCAAACCTCTTGCCCCTGGGCTCAGTGCTGCCCCTGCCGAGCCTCGCAGCACAGGGGGCGGGGCCCCGTCCCTTGTTCCCCCAGCCCCTGCCTGCTCTGGGCACAGACGCTAATGAGCAGAGAATGGATGGGAAAGCGGTGGGGATGCTGCGAGTCAATAAATTATTCAGACGGTCACAGCAACAAAATGCTCCGAGCGTCTGAATCACAGGCAGAGCTGACACCGGCATCTTGGCAGGAAAAGGGCTTTTCTAGGCAGCGCCCAGCACGCTGCCTCTGGGGCACCTGTCGCCCAAGGACTCGCAGCAAGGAGGCACACTCACCGCTCAGGTCCTGGGCCCAGCCCAGACCCTCCGAGAAATGCGTCTATGGCTCAGGCCGCTACGGGCACCACCGACCTCGCCTGCCCTCCTGTTACAGCGCAGGACACTGAGGCCCGGTGCAGGGAGCAAGGCTGGGACATCAGGAAAGGCGCACTCGAGGGGAGTTCTAAGACTTGCCTGGGAAGGTCAGGCCTGGCAGGACACGGGGTAGAGGGCCCACAACAGGCAGAAGTGACGCCATGGTGAACAGGGCCCAATGGGGGCTGCGGGTCTCCTGGAGGTCCCCCAAAAGGCTGGCCCCATCCAACCTGAAGCCCTGCCCCTCCCCTGCTCCCAAGAACCTCCCTCTGGCTTTCACCTGTTGGCCTGCATCCTATGCGGACACTGCCTGCCCCCTCCCCGCGTCACCCAGACAGACTGAAGCCTGGCAAAGGTGGCCAGGCGTCCGGAGTCAGAGCCCCAGGTGAGCCCAGCCTGGCACGCCGACCCGCTGGCGCCTCGTCCACAGGCCTGGCCACAAAGCGCTCTTCTCATCTCACGGCCTGAGTGTGTTCCCTCCTTTGTGGCTCAGGTGGGAGATACTTGAGCTTCACACAAAAGCAGGGCTTGTATCTTGGAAACGATAGGAACCAAAAATGCCACTTACGTCCATTTGAAAAGCATGGGAGCCACCAGCACATGTGATAGACCTCTGCAAAGCAGGGTCACCGGTGCCACCAGCAAGGAGGAGAGCCTGGAGTGGGGTGCAGATAGAAGGGTCAGGTGGCCAAAGGGATCCCCTGAAAGACTAGGAGAGCGGAGAACTTCGGAAGGGGCCCCTGAGAACTAGCCATCACATTGCTGTCTCCAGCCAGCAGAACACGGTCACACTGTGAGCAGTAAGGCCTCAACGGGCCACGTGGGGACAAGCCTGCCATTACCCAGCTCATGACCTCCTGTCCTGTAAGACTGAATAGGCCAGAGGACAGACACCATGACAAAGGGAGAAAGGGTGTGGCATTCCTGGAGGATTACAAATACCTTCTGAAGATAAGGGAGGGGCCGGTGCCAAACCAAATCTCTCCTGGAATGCACGGAAGCACGGAAGCACGGTGAAGCAGGAGAGAGGGCAACCCCCACTCCCGAACACCAGGAGGAAGAAACGACCCTCCCACTTGACAATTAAAGAGACTGCAGCCCAGACAGAAGTGGACTGACGTGTCGGGGTGTTTGGGGACAGGCCCCCAGGAGCAGCACGTATTCCGTCTCACAGCTCTGGATCAGGACTGCGTGTGTGCGCGCTGGGCCTCTCAGGTGGCGACCTCCGCCCACGAGTAGAAAATGCACCTCTCAGCGGGAAATAAATTAAACGAAAGATTTTAAACAACCCTCCAACTCCTGCCTCCTCAGGGCATGCAACACCTTCAGTATGCCATCGGCAGAACAGTAAGTGTCCCTCTTTTCTGAATTCAACCAGCTCTCTTTTTCTTTAGCGCCATCTAGAAAGCAATCAAATGTCACCACCTCCGATCCCGATTTGTGGAGGAAGCAGGTTCTCGGAAAAACATCGCTTCATTCTAAGGTTGGTGCGAGGCCAAGGGAACCCAGCTCCTGCTTACACCAAATGGCCTGCGGTAAAATCTACTCCCTTCCACGTCACCTGCCTCAGGTCACGGCACCTAAGGACGGCGTTAAGTGAGGCCCTACTATGCGAATCCAAATCCTTCGTCTGCACAGCTATAAAGCTCGATAGACACACTTTCAGTCCTGATTTCAGTCGCTCTCACACACAGTAGGTGGCCTGATGAACACTCCGGGGCCTGGAGGAAGAACACTGGTCTAGGAGTCTGAAAACCTCAAGATCCGCTCTGGGCTCCGCCACAAACGGGCCTGTGGCCTCAGCCCTGGCCCTCTGCCTCTCCAGGTTCAAGTATACTCATTCCAAATGTGAAGACAGACCCTTTATGTGTCGGGAGTCTAGGACTGCGTGATGACATGGCTCCATCCCCCGGCAGCGATGTAAGATAGATTAAAATAAAACAGATCAGCAGGCCATCAAGCCAACTCACCGACCTCTGCCCCATTCCCAGAAGAAGCGCACGGTCAGCTGAGTGCAGGGCGTCATGTGTCAATATGGAGCAGCCTGCACGCTCCCCAGATCCTTTACTGGACTGGGTTTTGGTTTGTTTTATCAGGTCTTTATCTTGAATAAAATGTTTCTGTTGGTGTTTTAATGTCAGAAAGGAGAGCTGAGAACCTGAGGAGGGCATGGGTTAAGAAGTAGCTCTAGCAACCCAGTTGTTCGTGGGGCACTGCTGGGTGCCTGTCCCTGTGTGGCTAATGTCTGTCCCTGTCCCAGGCCACCACTTCCCTTGCCCCCCTGTGGCTCGGTGGGACTGACTTCTTAAAATCACCACTCTGTCCCCAGAGTCACTTCTCCCTGGGCTCTAATAATGCTGCCACATCAAACTTTATTTTGCTCCTTTATGACAACCCCAGGACAGCGGAGGAGCTAATTTTAACGGAGAAGCCGGCGCACAACGCCACTCTGAGCCAGAACGACCCCTCTCCCCAGGGAGACAACTGAGGCTGCCTCCCATTTGCAGAGCAAAGGAACTTACTCTGTGCAGGGGAGGAAGTTGCCGGGTTTACTAATTACAGGACAGTGGCTCCCGGTGGGGATGCAGAGGGAGCCGACCAAGTGGTTCTGACAGGGCCTGGGGGAGCCTGCGGGCCCTGCTTGGTACAGAGCAGGAGGCGGAACTGAGCACAGCTGCTCAGCGCAGTCTGCTGGGGGGCCACGGGGGGTTTCTCAGGGAGAGGAGGAAATGGGAGGTCGGAGGCTGCTTTCCCAAGAGAACAGGAAGAGCTGGGTTTCACTTCACCAGTCACACGTCCTAGAATTCAGGACGAAACAGGTTGGGAGACACACCAGCCAGGGCCCAATTCCTCTTTCTTAACCTTTGCATTCTGGGGGGGCTAGAATCATTTGGCTACATCCATACCCACAACCCTTGAACGCAGCCGCTAATCCCTTTTCTCAGTAAGGTTCACAGAACACATTTAAATATTTTTTTATCCCAGATACAAATGTCTCTATTATATAGAGGACCATCTGGGCTGCTATAGCGAGCTAGCTATGTTGCTATCAACTACTTTTTTAGGGTTTGTGAATCAGTTGCCAATAAGGGGAGGGGAAGAAAAAAAGGAAGTCGGCTCCAAGATTCTGCTTTCCACCCCTGCATTTTTTTTCCCAGAGAGAGAACTGTATTCTATAGTCCAAATGGACCCTGTGGACACAAAACCAGAAGAGACAACTAAGACTGGGGCTCTGGAAAGGTCAGCCCTGGGTTCTAGACACCTTGGAGGAGGTATGTGGTGTCAGGAAACTTCCCAGCCCTTGGGCCCTCCAGCCAGGCTAAGTAACCCTGCTCAGCTGCAGCTGATCTAGGAAATACGCGAAGGAGAGGAATAAAAGGAGGCCAAAACAGAGAAAGAAGGGAAGAAGGAAGGGGAGAGAGAAAGCAGTCAAGGCCTAGGAGTCCCTAATGCCTGGGGCTCCCCAACAAATGCAGGCTTCCCCTGAACCAGCCAGGAGCACCTGCTGGGCAGGGGTGGGGAGCTGAGCTCTGGGCGGTAGGTGGCCCAGACCTTCAAAGAATGTGAACGGAGCCCTGACCCGTATGGCTCTGTTGGTTGGCCGTTGTCCTGCAAAGTGATAATGCTGAGACTTTAGGCAGACAGAGAAAGAATGTGCAGACTTTAGATCCGAGACCATAAAAGTGTCTCCTTGTGGAAAGAGGAATAAATGCACCTACCTAGAAGGCAATAATGTCTACCTGTGGAGTCGGGGCTATGGGGGGGTGGGGGCAGGGAGAGACGGACTGCAAAGGTCGGTGCATGCTACACGGCAACGGGTCTCCAGCAGCAGACGGACGCGGCTGTTAGCCTAGGTCACAAGTGCCCGCCCTCCACCTTCAGTCCCCACGCCCTGGAGCAGAGATCGTCCCAACCCAGGTGCTGAAGTCGTCCAGTCCTGAGGCCGGGCACACGCAAACGCTGGGGACTCTGGTACAGTCTATCAGCTGCATCTCGGCTTCGATACCTTTGTGAGTGTTTGCTCTTCTGGCTTTATTGTAGCGTGCGTGGGAATGCCTCCTGAGTTTGCCTCTCTCTCCACGCCAAATTAAAAGTACCCGCCAGCCTGCTCACTCAGTGCTGAGCTGGTATTCAGAGAGCAATTCAGGATTTAATTGTGCACTTGAAGTTTTCAGTGACCTTTATGGGAATTAATTAGCTTCCAAGTGCTACTAAACGGGGTGCAGGCACGTCTGAGTTACCCATGTTCAGACACAGAAGCCCCAACTCTGAAAGATTCCAGTTGCCACCGTCCACCCCACAGATGGGAGTTTGTAACCCGTGTGCATGACGTCAGTGTTCGAACCAGGACCGCCTTAATGCCTCTCCCCTGAGACGGCTCATTTTCCTTTCCTAAGGACCCTCCAGGGACGAGTGGAGGAAGTAACCCCAGAAGCACTCTGACTGGCAAACACATCAGCCTGGAGTTGAATATGTGACTTAGCGAAGCCACAAGGGACTATCTACATACCTGGTCACCAGGGGATGGAAGACGGATGTATTTCACGGTCATCCACTGGGTACCACAAAACGCCATGGGGCACCTATCTTGAAGCATGAAATCAGCACAGCCTGTGCCGGCCCCAACATCGTCCTCTGCCCTGAGGCCCCAGTGTGACAGCCCGTTTCAAGGACAGCCATTCCTCTCTGCACCGGAGTCCAGCGTGGCCCTCCTCACCTCCAGCTAGACTGCTCTGTCCCTCCCGGGTCTCCCTCAACCTGGTGATTCTGGACTGAGCTCAGCTATCCTTCCGCTGTGCCTGGGACTCCGTGGGCCTCCAGGGGAGCCCGGTAGTGTGCATTTTACCTGATGTAACCAGGTAAGTCTGGGTAACCATTCATTAAGCAAGAGTTTGTCAAGCTTGGGTTGGCTACAGGAAATTTTCCAGAGCCTGAATTTCTGTATTCTTCACTCACTGACGACTGCGCCACCTCTGTGCTGGGCACTGAGGCCACAAACGAGGGGAGGGCTCCTGCCCTTGAGGGGCTTATGGTGCAGTCAGAGAGACGGGTACAAAATCACATGACCAGTGCAAAGTGGGGCTCAAACAAGGGGACAGGCAGGGGGCTTGGGTAAAAGGGGGAGTGGGGCTTTCCTGAGGATAAAACTGGCCAGGCGAAGAACAGGGTGGGTGAAGAATATTCCAAGCACATGAAACAGCCTGCTCAGGTAACCCCATGTGGTCGAGGGTGTGCAGATCACAGAGGACAAGAAATGAGGCTGAGCAGCTAACTGGGCCCTGGTCCTGCAGACTCTTAAACTTTGTAGGGGACAGAAGCCAGATGAATGTTTTACAGGAATGACAAAAAGAGATCATTTGGGTTATAAGAAAGGGCACTCTTAGCAGCGACGTGGGGGGTAACCAAGGAGACCAGCATGGAAGAGACATGACGACTTGAGAAGGAGCAGTAGGAGCCTGACCCGAGGCAGGGCTATGAGGCAGGAAGAAGAGGGATGGAGAAAGGACAGACAGGCGTGGGAGGCACTGGTAGTACTGCATCCACTGGGGCTGTGGAGGAAGGGGGGTGTGAAGATGCATTCGGCCTGGGACCAGCTGTGTGACATGGGGTAGGCAGTACATCTAATCTATGTGGGGTGACAGGTGTGAGAGGCGGGGAGACCACCGGCGGGGGAATGAAGAGAGGAGGAAGAGCCCACAGAGGGGCAGGTGGGGAGCAGTTGGGGGTGCCAGAGACACAGAAGCAACGTGCAAAGAGAGCCACAGAGGAAGAGGACATGGATGTGTCAGAGGCACCGAGAGGTGATTACGACTGAATGGCATTCAGACTGGCCAGTGGCAGGTCACCGTTGCCCTTGCCAAGAGCAGGGCCGAGAGGAGGTGAGGGCGCAAGGCCAGGGTCACAGAGGAAATGAATGCCTTAAAAAAAGCAGAAGCAAAAGGGGCAAAATGCTGACATCTGCCAGTTCCAGGTGGTGGCTACAGAAGGCTGTTTTAGCCTCTGAACTTCTCTGCATGTTTAATGTAAGAATAGAAAGAGGCTGGGAGGCAGGATGTGGTGAAGCCAAAGTTGTCTATGAGGGATGAGCCAGGGTGGCATCAGGGGGACAGAGGGGCTTGCCTGTCAGCTCAGAGACGTCCCCGCCTTGGTATCTGCCGGGAGGAAGGACCAACAGGAGGGGGCACTCTGCCCCTTTGGAGTCAGAAGAGGAAGAGGAGTCGTGGGGCAGACTCAGAGAAGTTCAGGGGGTGGGGAGGTGGGCCATCGAAGCAGCCCTGTCTGATAACCTCTATCTTCTCTGCGCTGGAAGAGAAGTCATCTGTGGAGAGGAAGCGGCGGAGGCTTTGGCGAGCTGTGGGGGAACTCTGAGAAAATGCCAAAGGCCTAGAGCAGTATTGTAGGAGCTGAAAGAACTGAGCGGGATCACACCGATGAGTTAGGAGGCCCGACTGAGGCCCGCGGAGGTCCGACAACGTCACTCATGTCCGCCCCAGCAGCCCTCAGGCACCTGGGGGGAAAGCAGGGGACATGGGTGGGCTCCTGGGAGGCCAAGGGCTTCCAGAGGGGCAGCGACAGGACACAGGTCACAGCTGCTGAGAGCAGTGGTAAGAGCCAGGTGGGGGACATGAGGTCTGATGACACAGGGTGGGACCTGGGTCCTGTCCTCGAGGGTGAGATGGCACAGCTACAGTGATGGCCAAGGAGAGGGCAACAGCATGGGGTAAGGCCCTCCAGGGCTCACGCCTGAAAGGCAGGTCCAGGGTGTGGGCCCCAAGGGAAGGAAGTGGTCACTGGAAGTGACAATGACCAGCAGCACCTGGGATGGGTAATGCAGGATAGGGGGATGTGACTGTCACTGGATGCCAGGTCCTCGGTGGATCCACATGACAGCGACAAGGAAGGCCATGAGGTCCCTGTGCAGACAGCGCATCTCCAAGGGAGAGGTGCCACCGGCACAGAGCCATGTGACGTAAGGCAGAGACTGGCCAGGCAGCCAGAGGGGCTGGCCCGAGGCGAGCGAGGTCACCAGGCCTCGAAGTTCAGGAGGGGGCTCTGCCGGAGCGTGGCGGCGGGGCCAGTGCAGCTGGACACCCCAAGTACACGGCAAAGGCCTGCCCTGCCATCAACGTTTGTCCGGCCCCTCAACCGTCAAAGTCAAATGGGGCTGTCCCCTACCACATCCGACCCCACCAAGCGGTTGGAGCACGGAGCCAGTGCCGGCTTGCCTTGTGTCATCTCTGAATCCTGTCGCCTTCTCTCCTCCCTCCATCTCGCTGGGGTAGGAAGACAATAATGATGGAAGTAAGCCCTGCCTTTCAGGGAGGGTTTGGAAAGTCACCCGCCAGCGCCTCCATGGCGGCAAGGGCGCGGTGGCCCGGGGAGCACAGACAGCGTCCCCTAGCGAAGGCATTTCCTCCAGGCACAGCCAGTCCGCTCCCCACGCTGCGCCCCTGCGGGAGCCCCGCTCCACTGCCATTAAGACAGCCCCCGTGCCAGTGGTAAAGGCTAGTCGTCTTTGGTGACGACTCCAGTTCCCACGGCTTCGAAGTGCCGGGGTACAGCAGAAGATGCACAGGGAGCGGTCCCCGAGAAGCAGCCAGAAGCCAAATCAGAAGTGAGTCGCATCAGCCAGAAGTGTGCCAAGCCAGAGGGAACCAGAAATTATGCTGCAAGTGTTCACTGAGCCCCTTCTACCTGCCAGGCACTGCGCTGGGCTCCAGGGAAGCAGCGGTAAAGCAGGAAAGGTCACATCCACGGCAGACCGTGGATGGCTGAGAGGATGAGAGAAGGGTGGAGCAGAGTCTGGGAGGGCAAAGGTCACAGCCACAAGTGTGATGCCAGAGAAGCGTGGGGATGTTCCACACAGAACGAAGTGGAGATCAAGTGAAGCATGGCCGAAGGAGGGTCTCAAAAAGAGAAGCTACTGTCAACCCCAGGCATCCTACCACTTCACATAAACCTTTTTTTTCCTCCAGATGAATAATTTGAGAAACAGAGCAGTTCACTCAGTTTCCAGAGGCTGAATCCGTGACAGAGTGGAACTGGTGGAAAGGCTCAGCTATAAAGACATTTCGCCCAGCAAATCTGCCTCTCAGTGAACATGTATTTGTTAGCACCGGTCGGGACCCATTAAAACTCTCCCATAACAAATGCTGCTGTGAACCCAAAGAGATATTGCTGGGAATTTATTTTATTTGAATGTTGTCATAATTTGGAATTTTAAAATATGACTCTACCTATTTTTAAAAAACCTTTAAAAGTTAAAACCCTGAAATAACTGGGATTGAATCTTTGACCTTTTCAAAGGACGGTTTCATCTGTGTTTACATAAACAAGACAATCTGCAAAGAGGCTCAACCAAGCTGAGCTGAGAGGGCTCTTGTGGGTAAATATTGTTCATTTTATATCGGCTGGAAGCAGACATCACTTCATATCTGAAACCCATTAGAATACTTTTTTTCTTCTTCTAAACATTCATATGCAATTTTTAGAAATACACACATACCCAATGATTGGAAGAGAAGATACCCAAGTCTTTTCCGGATGATAAGATTAGTGGTGATTTTGTTCCATTATATGTCTGTGTATTTTCAAAATTTTCAGCAATGATCTGGTGTCATTTTATAAGCAGAAAATGTAATTTTGAAAAAAATTAAATAGAATTTCCTCTTTTAAAAAAGGATATATAGTGTATTTTAGTATCTTGCTGTTGTTATAACTCCGAACAGAAATCCCAACTCTAAACGTTTTATTTATACAAAGGTTTCTATCTTTTGGATAGAAACATTATCCACTATTATCCAGGTTAAATGATCCAGTGACAGTCACTAGCATTAGAAAAAGGACATGGGCATAAATCCCAGGCTCAACACAAGCCAGCTGTGCAACCTTGGGCAAGTTTCATAACCTCTCTAATCCACAGTTCCCTTATCTGTGAAAAGTCAGTTGTGAGGGCTAAAGGGCTACCTGGACAGTAAGAGACTATGTACCTGAAGGTATGCAAAGCCACAAGCACGCACGCACACAGGCACACACGCACACAGGCATACACGCACACACATGCACACACACGCACACACAAACTCAGTTTTATTCTGCATCTTCCAAATGTGACAAATGTACTCCAAGATAGTGGCTGATATAAAAAATAAATGAATTGGAAATTTGAGATATTTTCATTTGGAATCAAATGCAGGTAAATTTTCAAAGAAACAAGACTTGAGAAAAGTGTTTTGCTTGTGGCTGGCCACATCCATCCTTGCTCCCAGACCTCCAGCAGGAAGTAGGGGGAGGCAAACAGCTGCAGGTCCATCTGTGAGGTCCTCAGAGTGCCTAGAGCTGGCCTACTGTAGACACTCAATAAATCGTAGCTACTATTATTACCCCTAAGTAGGAATGTAGAATTAAATAAGAAAAACATCTCATCTTCCTGTCTTATAGCCTAGACGTGGCCGTGGGGCAGGCCTTTTAATTGCTGTGTGTTGTTAAGTGCCACATTCCTTATTTGGGGTGTCAGTATATGCTAAGCAATCAACATGGTTCATCAGATCAAGAAACATACATGGACTATACGAAGCTGGAAAGAAAGCAAACACACAGTCTATTATAGAGCTCATTCTCCTAAATTTTGGTTGAAATCATTTCCACCATATAGCTAACGCCTACACAGGTACTGTGTGCACCAAAATCAATGAGTCTTGTTTCCCCTCTCAATAGTCAGGAACCAAATCAATGCAGTGGGGCTCCAGGTTATTTGATTTGGAGAGGGAGAAGGAAAAGACTCGGAAAGGAAGTGGGGGCGCTGAGACTTGGGAAGTGTTACTGTAATCTGAACTCAAAGGACAGAAATTATGTTTATTCTTTGAAATTGGAATCTTGCCATTTCCACTGGGTATCAAGACCTTCCCCAGACTTGTATTCCAACCATTCAGCTACCCCTGGAAAAGAGGGTGGATGTAAGAGACCTGGAGAGCAGGGGCCAGCTTGGGGTCAGGGCCATGCCTGGCTCTGATTCAAATGTCTGTTAGTCAACCAGTGGCTCAAACTGTTCATTTAATCAACCTGCTCTTGAATTATTTACCACCTTCCCCTGAGTGAGAGGAAATGATTCTTTCTGGTCACCGGCTCTACTTCAGGGGCTAGTTCAGAGACCCCCCCATGCCTGACAGCTTGATGGAGCTCTCTGCTACCTGCCACACTCCGGCCAAGGCAGACACATGAACAGCAAATGAAGTTATTTTGGAAAAGGGGAGTACTGTAGTTAGCCCTCTAGAATGCAGATAACTTCCCCAAACCAAAAATGCAAAGGAAGGTCCTGGAAAACACAGGAGTGAGCGTCTGCTGTGCCTCTCGGGCATGATCTGTTCTGCGCCCCTTTTTATTTTAAGTCAGGTGAAGTTTCTTCTTTCCTTATCAACTGTCGACAACCTCAAGGCTCAATTCTCCACCGGAGATTAGACCCAGAATTCCGGGGCAGAGGAAGAAAGGGTGCAAAATCCCATTACTTCTCTCCCTCAGATCCCTAAACCAACTGACTCACCAAAGCACACCACGTCAGACATAAGGGGAAGCTTGGAGATCATTGGGGTCCACTTTCTCACCTTTGAGATATGGAAGGTGCCAAGCGCATCTCTAAGGTGACATTGGTTAGAAGCCTTCCTCTTCCCTGGGGCTCCCCCTCCCCCTTGTGATAGGTGGTGTTCTAGCTGCCTGGTTCTATTTCAAGATAAACACTCACATTCTAGAAACCACTTACACTAGACACCACATCTCACCTGCCCGGCAACCTCTTCTTGTCTTCATTCTGAGTTGTCTCCCACTGTATGCATGCTAGGGCTCCCCAGAACCGAACCTCAGGGTCTGCATCTGAGGTCCTCCCCTGTCACCTGGGCTTGCTAGGCAGGGCAAGGGGATCTTAACGGTAGGAGACTATACAGTGTGGATGCTCCTTCTAAATCACTTGACCAGAGCCATCTGGCCTCCAGCTCTCTGATGGTGAGGGTGGAGAGCTTAAACAGCCTGGGAGAAGGAAGCCCTGAGAGTCTGACTCACCAAGGGTTGCAGGGTCTCGAGAAGAGGACCAGCGCTCCTCCGTCCTGTCCCCCATCTCCCCTCCTGCTTCTACTCAGAAGCATCCATCGCCCCTCCCCCACGGCACACCTGCGTTATTGGGACCCACCACAACCGCCCTCAACCTGGGTGGCCCCATGGAAGGATGGTAGGAAAGCTGGTTCCCACCGGGGATGCTGCGGGCCCCCTCGTGGTCTGCCACCTGCAGGTGATCTTCAGGAGATGGGGGGCTCAGGCCCAAGAGAGCAAAGGAGGTAACTTGCCCCTCTTGGCCTCTCTCTGTGTGACTTTCCTCAATGGCCTCAGACATCTCGGTCCTTCCCCAGGCTCCGTCACCTCCTGGCTTTTCTCTGCATCTTCCATATCAGCCCCCAGGACCTCGCGGTCCCTCCCCTCCCCGGCCCAGCCTCTCTCTACTTTCTCTTACAAGGCGCTCTCCTAGTCTTTCACTTTGTCTCCAATTATGTCTAAACGCAACCCACCACAGATGCTGACATTTTAAATGTTTAGTTGTTATAGTTACTTGACTAATTGCTGGGCCCCACTGCTGCGCTCCTCCCGCGGGCAGGAGAGGAAGGGCAGGGGAAGTAGAGGAGTAAGGGGGCTGTCACCACCACTCCCAGGCCAGGGGGGTTGGTCAGGCCCTGGCAAGGGTGCCTTACTGAGAACCAGCGGTTCCCCCCTCCTCCGCCTCCACCAGCGGCCAGGTCACTGAGTCCGCGCCCGGTGCCCCAGCCTCGGAGGCCACAAACTGTTCCCGCCCCGGGACAGGGAGCGACAGAGGGTCTAACCTGCAGATGCGCCACGGCTGCCTCCCAGTCCGCCCACGCTTGCAATGTGGGGAGAGTGAGATGGCATTTTAGAGAAATTGGGGAAGGAGGTGGACGGGAGTGCATTTGGGGGTGGAGGGGAGAGAAGAGTTAGAAGCCGCTGCTGCTGGTTACTCACGTGCCAGATGGCGAAGAAGATGAGCGCAGCGCACAGCACCAGGGAGAGCATGTAGCAGAAAGCGGCGAAAGTGAAGGCCATGGTTAGCGGGCGGGCTGCCCGCACCCCAATCCCGCTGCACACAGAGGAGTCCCTAGAAGGTCAATGTGCCCCTCAAGGACCGCGCTCCCTCCAAAGGGGGACAGAAAGGAGCCACGCCTGCAACCTCCCCTCGAAGCCAGTGTCTGGGAGGCGGCACGCCACGCGGAGAGAAACTCGAGGGTCAGCGAAGAGAAACAGGATTCCACAGGCCCCGACGACCCGGGAGGCCAGCCAGCCAGCACAGACAGGGACAGATGCGTCGAGCGTGGTTGGCGGGAATCGTCTCCAAACTGAAGAAAAAACCAGATCGGTAGAGAGCTTCTGCAGTTCGCTGCCAACCGCCGAGCCTCTCTGGACAAGCCCAGCGAGGGACACGAGGATGCCGCCGAGGGCAAGCGAGAAGCTCCCGCCTCCCGGAATCCCGGCAAGGGCCCCCAGCTTCCCGCTCCTACACCGAAGAGCGGAGGCGAGCTCGCCGCTCAGGACCCTCCGGCGCCACGGAGGCGCAATCGGACAGCGTCCAGCGAGGCGCCTGGGCGCTCTCCGAGCTCCTTCCAAATCCCAAGGCCGGCAGCGGCTCTTTCCCGGGAAAGCACCTCTTCAGGGAGCCAGGAGGAACCAGGTACCCCTGGACCTGAGCTCTGAACGCGGCTTCCAGGGCAGCTGTGCGCCCCTGGGCGCACCCGACCCCAGCTGCGGCTGCGACCGGCGGTCCTCGGTCACCCAAGTTCCCCGAAACTAGCGATCGGACCCGGGGTGAAGGGGCAAGGGCTCCTGCCCCGCGGGCCTGCTCCCGTCCGAGCGGCTGTAGTGCTGGATTTCAAGGCCAAGAGCTGCATGCCGCGGAGCTCCTTCCACCTGCTGCAGCCGCCGCCTCTGCCACTGCGAGCACGGAGGCTGCTTGCCCGGGTCCCCTCCCTCTCGGCGCCCCACCCTCGGCTCCGGCGGGCGGAGACTGCGGCGGCGGGGCTGGGAGAGGTGGGTGGTCGCGCCCTCCTGGGCGCTGGGTCGCCGTCGCCGCTGCAGCTGTGCGCGCGGGCCTCTCGGAGGAAACTTGAGGCCAGCGGCGCAAGGAGGCCAGGCGTGGGTGGGGTGGGCTGACGCGGCGAGGATCAGGGACTTTTTAAACACGTGCGTCTGGAGGAGGTGGGAAGCTGCGGAAGGGTATGGCGTGTACCTGGCACCTCAAGGCGGCAGCTGCCCCTCCCAGTGCTCGCAGTTTTGCCTGAGTGGGAAAAGTGGAGGCAGAGGGAGCTGGTCTGGTGTTGTTTGGGGAGACAGGTCAAGCCCAGGATCGCGCGGGTGGGTTTTCTGTAAGGTTTGGGTGTTCCAGAATGGTTTGCAGTGCGGCTCCCAGTCCCTGCACAATTCTCCATTTGCCGCTTCCCCTCGGATCCTCCACCCTCCCCCGCCATCTGACCTTGGGATTGAAGAAACTAGACTCTGTGCACTATTCTGGGCTGAAGAGGCAGAAACATCCGCTCTGTGTTGCTGGTGTTGGTCTAGTGGAACTGTCGAGACTATGTGCTTCTGCAGTCAGACCCTTTAGTAACTGCAAGTTTTCAACCTCTAAATCTCGGTTTCTTTATCTGAAAAATAGGGCTAAGAGTACTTCCAATCCACTTTAAGGGATTAAATGAGTGCATAAATAAAGAGCCTAGCACAGAGCCTGGCACTCGGTACACATTCAATAAGTGGCAGGCGTTATTATCTGCACACTTGGCCCCAGTGGCCCAGCATCTTGGAAGGGCAGCATGCTTCCTTTATAAGGGATTCATCCGGCAGTGAACGAGGTTACGATCATCCCAGACAGAACTTGGGTCTCAGATAAGCACGGAAATCCAGAAAGCAAGGAGAAATATCCTGGAAAATGACTGTAGATCCCAGTGGAAGACTGCGACCACTTACTGGTTGGGAGTGAATCTCAGAGCACGTGGTCCCTTGCACTGAACAGGCACTAACTAAATAAGTGATGGGTGCTCACATCTGTTCACAGATGTGATTCCGATGGCTTTAAGAGCTGGAAGGAATAAATTACAGAGAGCTAGCTAGTCGTACGACTAGCTAATGACAGAACCAGAATCAGGTCTGCAGACTCCTGATCCCGGGCTCTTTCCACGACACCCCGACATTCTTGCAACTGTTTGGCTGCACCTCCAGTTTGGCAACTAGAGGCCTCCCAGTGGCAAGTGGAGAAACTGGAGCATGTCCAATGGCTACTGACAACGTGGTCAACAGATCAGCATTTCGTTGCCTCTGGGTCAAGATCGGCTGCATGCTTACCTGCACCACATGCAAAATGAAAATGCAGGGCTTCTTGTGTTAACAAACGAATTTAAGAATTTCAGAACAGCAACAACAGAGCATTAAGCCAAGTGTAAAGCCATCTGAGTGCAGGACACTGGGCAGCTGTCGAGGAACGCCTCTCAGTAGAAGCAGGAGGGGAGGCGGGGGACAGGACGGAGGAGCGCCGGTCCTCTTCTCGAGACCCTGCAACCCTTGGTCAGTCAGACTCTCGGGGCTTCCTTCTCCCAGGCTGTTTAAGCTCTCCACCCTCACCATCAGAGAGCTGGAGGCCAGATGGCTCTGGTCAAGCGATTTAGAAGGAGCACCCACACTATATAGTCTCCTACCATTAAGAGCCCCTTGCCCTGCCTAGCAAGTCTGGGTGACAGGGGAGGACCTCAGATGCAGTCCCTGAGGCTCGGTTCTGGGGAGCCTTAGCATGCATGCAGTGGGAGGTGACCCAGAATGAAGACCAATGAACAATAAATCCCCATTTCCCCTCCCCAACCCCTCACAACCACCATTCTACTTCCTTTATGAAGTTGACTACTCTGGGCATCATATGTAAGTGGAATACCACCCTGCCTTATAATTCAACTCTATATGTCTGTCTCCCTCTATAAACTGGGAAGTTCTTGACCTTAGAAACTCTTCCTTACTGGTCTTTGAATCATAACTACCCCTCACTGAGTCTGGAATATAACAGGTGCCCAATACATGTTCGGTGGGTCGATGTATGGATGGATGGATGGATGGACGGGTGGATGGATGGGTGGATGAGTAGATGGATAGATGCAGTTGTCACAGTCTGACCATCAGTTGACTTAAACCTGCTCCACCAGATGATAAGCTAATGTGGACAAGGACCATGTCTACTTTGCAGTTACTTAACTCTGCTTCTCTGTAGATACAATAAGTAGGGTGCAGCCAATACCTGGAAGGAGCTCAAAATCTAACAGAGTTGCACAAAGCCAACTATGACTTTGATAAGAACAACAGCAGAGGAGTGCAAACGTCATAGAAGCATCTAACACAAGGCTTCTGACATCATGTATATACAACAGATGTATTTTCCACTAAATTGAATCAGATGACAAGCTCGTAGGAAGCTTTGGGCTTAAATTCCCACTTTCAAGCTGTGCTGGCTTTATGAATGTAACTTCATCTCTCCATGTCCTGCAGATGGGTGTCATCTCTGACATGAAAACCAGGACGCAGCAAATGCAGAAGCCACGTTTTCCTCAAAGAAGTGGCAGAGAGAGGGGCAAGGGGAACAGAGGAGGGTCTCTAACCACAGAAGTGACGATTTCAGAGAGACCTTGGGTTAGGGAGGCAGAGTGATGGGACGCAGCTTCCTGCTTGTGTTCCTAACTCATCTTAATGCCATCTTCCCACAAACCCTGCCTTCCGAGGAAATTAAGTGATTTTCCTATTAGTAACACCATTAAACAGGCACTGTAAACAGATCGCAGATGATGAGCCTTTGTTAGAAATTTCGTTCTGGTCCCTGGCTCCTTCCACACCTGGAGACACAGCATCTATTTGAACCATACTGCTTAAGAGGCAGCTGTCCTGTCAGAGGAAGTCGTCTTCCTCGGGAACTGCTGAGCTCTGGTGCGGGGCAAGCTTCACGGTGCATTCGGGAGATTCAGAATGCCCACAGCCTTCCCCCACCCATCTAAAGCCCAGCTCCTCAGTTTGACTCTTCATCCTCCTAAAACATTGGTAGTGGGTGCCTCTGTAGACAGGATTGGTATTATTTATAACACGAGAACTCTGTGCTGCCATTATTTTTTTTTCTATTTGCTAATTCAGATAGGAAACTTGAGAGCCTAAGCCTCCCCATTAGATGTGAACCACCTCCCTGGGCTTCCATGCGCTGATAGCGTGTGTGCCATTCTTAATAACGATGTCAGTCATCCTGGGGAACATCTGAGGCAGTTAAGTTTAGCCCCACAGCTAATGAGTCTGTAACTCAGGAGATTAATGTGGATCTAATTTTACGGAGTCTGAGTATTAGGGCCATGATCTCCTTTCCTCCCAGGTCCTGACTCCGGGATGCCCTGAGAGTCCTTTCTCTGCTCACTGAGCTCTGCTCTGCTGCCTTCTGTCCCTCTGTGCCTGGCCAGAAGGTCAGTTTTTAAAAGCTGTGCCACTTAATGATTCCATTTTCCTCAGTTCACTTAATGGATGTCTGAAACCATTATAAAGACCAGTGTCTGCACACATACATGAACACATGCACAGAGAGCACATACACGCACACACTCAGCATCTGCACATATGCATGTGCACACACAGTGTCTGCAAACATGAACACATGCACAGAGCATCTGCACATGCGTGGTACATGTACACACAGTGTACACATGCATGCGCGCATGTGTTGTACACATGCATAGAGTATACAGATAAGTGTGCGCATGCAGTGTCTTTACATACACACATGCTCCGTACGCATATGTGCACACGTGCACAGAGTATACACCTGCATGTACACACAGAGTGTCTGTACACACATACACATGCACACACCTGGAATGAAAGAAACTCTTTCACATTTGAACAAGAAGTTCTCAAAGCTTCATCTGAGTACCAGCTGTCATATGATAAGCCCACCAGATAATGGCAGCAAATGTCTATGTGCTCTGTGAAAGCAGTTTATCAATAGTGGTTATTGATAACCAATGCTGATTGCTTACTGGGTGCCAGATCCAGCGCAAGCACTCGCCGGACACCACCCCCTTTAATTCTCACTCTACAATGTGGGGATTATCATCTCCACTGTACCGATGAGAAAACAGACTCAGAGAGGTCAGGCACTTAACTGAGGTCACACAGTAAATAGCAGGATTCATGTCCAGCACTGTCTGACTCAAGCCTGAGCTCTAGACCCCTTTCTGTACCCCAGAAGTGGAGACCTAGGGCTGCTGGATTCCTGAATAGAGACAGAAAAAAACTGGCAGCTAAGCCTCAGAGAGTAAAAACGGGTTGTTTTATAGTTCAGTGTCTGGGATCTATAAAAATATAAGCTCTCCAGTGGGAATCACACCAACTTTTACGTCCTGCTATGCAGGGCAAGGAGTGGATACCAAGATAGTTGGACCTGAATCATCTGTGGTCTCTCCTAATTCTTTGAAATGAACCTCCAAGAAACTCACCTCCCCAGTGAGTCCCAGCTCCTCACAGAAACCATTGGTAGGGCCAGAGGTACAGAGAAGTTAGGTAACTTTGCCAAGGACACACAACTAGTACATGGAAGGGCAGGATTCAAACCCAGACAGTCTGACCACAGAGCTGGCTCCCAAACCCCACACTTCATAAAGGGCTTGGACTACCTGCCCGAAGTTGTGCTGAGCATAAATGACTTCACAGCTCAGAGAGAACAGTGGCTGGGAGAGACGAGGAAGTCGGCAGGGGAGATGGCCCTTCTGCCACACCTGGAAGAGCAGGTAGGAGTCAAGAAAGTGGAGGGGGGTGCAGGGTGCCAGCATGCATGTTATTTCATTGCTCACTGAGCAGATCTGTTTGCTATGAATTAACACAGGAATGAGATGACAGCAAAAGGTAGTTTTGGGGGCCTTGAATGCCAACCTGGATTAAATTCAGGAGAAGTTCAAGAGAAGTTAGGGTCTACCTTTTCCCATTTGTCTCTCGTATCATGGTTCTGTGCATGTCACTTTTGGGATGGAGCTGTTTCTGCAACAAGACCCCTATAGATCTTGCAGGGAAATGTAAAGCCCAAATGAAGCCCCAGCAGTGCCACCAGACACAGCTGTCACAAATCCAGCCCGGGCCTACCACCTGCAAGGAGAGGGCCAGGGCCAGAGGCATGGAAAGAGGCCCTCAGGGGCACTCCTTGCTCATGGATGAGATCGGGAGCAGTCACAGCGAGAGGACAGGCTGTCACAGGGGTAAACAACCCAAAACAACTAATAATTCAAAACTCTTTTACAAGGTCATATGGTGGAATTGGGGCTTCAATTTTCTATCCATTTATTCAGCAAACATTTACTCCTGATCTACCGTATGCCAAGTATTGTGTTAGGATGGAAAAGCAAATATTCTAATATACTGGTAATTCTCAAATCTCCCAGCCAAATCAGCCCTCACTTGGAAGGATCTGGAAAACCCTTCCCCCTCCAGGGAGTCCCTTGCTGGCTGGCGTTTGGGCAGCTGCGTGGGTGTTATGGGTTTTAAATCGTTTCTCTTTCCCAAAACTTGAGTTTGGGGCAGAAATACCGCTTTAACCGACAGAGCAGGCATCAGAGATGAAAGTACCCAAATGTCAACAAGCAATCCATGCTAAAAGCAGCCTGGACCACACCCTCCTCTGAGAGTCAGCTTTGAAAAGAGGCTGCAGCCTGCAGCTCCCCCAGGACAAAATCACTTTTGTCTGCACATAGAAAGGCACGCAACATGTATGTCCTTGAACCCCACAACCTCCCTCTCATCTGAGGAGACCAAACCGTTATTTCGATTCAGAATGCAGAGGTGTAATGATGATGTGTTACACCTTCAAGTGCCCTTGACCAAGATGGTGATTCAGGGAGCTTCCGTGGCAGAGCCTGTGGACAGTCCTAGTCCTGAGCTTCTGCCCCTTCGAATTAGCCAGCTGTCCTAACGGCCAGGCAAAGGTGAGGCAGAAGCACATCCACACCTAGAAAAGGAAGTTTCGACTGTGCGTTTGGGGGTTTTCGGAGCAGCAGTAATGCGCTCACTTGGCCACTTTTATCCCCAGAGCTCAGGCCTTTAATCAAGTCTCAGAGAGATCTGGGAAGTTGATCCCCTGGAAAATGGCTCAAAAGAAGAAAAAAAAAGTGGGTCAGGGAGAAAGAAGCTCATGGCTTGGCCCTAGGCTTAATGCCACATCAAACTCAGAATTTAGAACAGAAGTTTCTAGGGCCGGTCTTGACTCTCGCAATAGGTCCCACAGCCGGAGAAGCCTGCCACCAAAATCCACAACCTTTTTTTAACTCCTAGAATCAGCACCATCGCGTTAGAGCTGAGAAACAAGTACGCATTGGGAAGCACTGCCAGCCGAAGGAAACCATGCAAAGATCTAGTTAATTACTCAGGACATGTTGGCAGACATCTCTGCTTGTCAAATTCCTCATTGTCTGAATGGTTATTTACATCTGAATTAATTTACTGTGGGAGTTTTAAGTACTTTTTTTTTTTTAAGTAGCAGCAAAGATCCTACTAGATTATGCTGTTTCCAAATAATTCCTCTCCTTCATGTCTGATTTAGTCACAGACAGAGGAGACACTGACATGAGGCCATGACTCGTGCTTAGAGAGATCCCAACTGGGAATTTTCACTGAGACATCGTAACCAGTGCCATGGCCACCCTCCTGGCTCCTCCTGGTCCCTGCGCCTGCTCTCAACCTCACGCTCTGTGACGTGCGGGTCCAGGGCAAACGTCCTAAGAAAATCTGAAGTCTTTAAAACTTGAGAAAAAAAAGTGTGTGGAGGTAATCAAAGTTACAAACGTCCAGTTGTAAGATAAACAAGTTCCGGGGATCTAGTGTCCAGCAGGGTGACTGTTGTTAACAACACTGTATTGTAGACTTAAAAGTTGCTGGGAGGGTACAGGTTGAAAGTTCTCACCACAAGAAAAAAAAAAAAAAGTTGGCCCTGGCTAGTGTGGCTCAGTGGATTGAGTGCCAGCCTGCGAACCAAAAGGTCGCTGGTTTGATTCCCAGTGGGGGCACATGCCTGGGTGATGGGCCAGGTCCCCAGTTGGGGGCGTGTGAGAGGCAACCACACATTTATGTTTCTCTCCCTTTCTTTCTCCCTCCCTTCCCTTTTCTCTAAATATAAATAAATAAAATCTTTAAAAAAAATTCCCTGTCAGGTCTGCTTCGCCTTTCTAAAGGAGCTCATAGAACTTAGGAAACCTGTTTGCTCACTAGATGACTGGTTTGTCACAAGGGGTAATAAAGGAAACACATGAACGGCCACGTGAAGAGCTCCACAGGGTGTGGTCCAGAAGGGTCCTGAACACAGGAGCTTCTGTCCCCCAGGGATTAGGGGTGTACCACCCTCCTGGAATGTGGGTGTGTTCTGGTTCAGCAATCTGGAAAATCTCCCAACCTCATTCTTTTGGATTTGTCTAGAGGCTTCATTATGCAGGCACGATTGATTACATCATTGGCTGTTGCTGGTTGAACTCAATCTCTATCCCTTCTCCCATCACCAGAGGTAGGGAGGGGGCACTGAAAATTCCAATGCACTAATCATGATAGGTTCCCCTGGCAACCAGCTCTCATCCTTAAGTTACCCAGAGACTTTCCAAAAGTCACCTCATTAACCTAAACTCAAGTATGGTTGAAAAAGACTTGTTATGAACAATAAGATATGCATTTCACCTCTGTGGCTTAGAAGCTATTTCAGGAACTAAGGACAAAGACAAAACAGCATATATTATAACAAAAGATGCTCTGATTGCTCTTACCGCTCAGGAAATGAGAAGGGTTTGGGGAGCTGTGAGCCAGAAGCCACAGACGAAGACCAAAGGTATGTTTCTCATTATGTCACAATATCACGTTGCCCATTTCTCCACCCTCCCTTGAGCCACTGAGTCAGTGTGTGACAACTGGAAACTGGAGTGGAAGAGCTGCACTTTGGTTTAACTTTGCCAGTATACTACCTGGCACATCTACTGTGTGGGCTACGGAAGCACAAATGTCCCCTGAAGGGACTGTGTCTCCTGTGTCTTCCCAACATCAGCATCACAGCAGCACGCCTGGCATATGGCAGATGCTCGTTAGGAGTGTGTTGAATGACTGTGGGATCTAGAAGGCTCCGTGATAGAGGTGACATTGAGTCAGGCCTTGAAAAATAAGTAGGATTTCGACTGAGGAAGATGGGCCAGAAAGGTATTATAAGCCAAGGGCAAAAGAACAAAGACATGCCCTGGCCAGGTGGCTCAGTCGGTTGGAGCATCATCCTATACACCAAAAGGATGTCGATTCAGTCCCCAGTCAGGGCACATACCTCGGTCATGGGTCCGATCCCTAGATGGGGCACATACAAGAGGCAACCAATCAATGTTTCTCTCTCTCTCTCTCTCTCTCTTTCTCTCTCTTTCTCTCCACCCCCTCCTCTGTCTAAAAAAAAAAAAAAAAAAAAATCAATAAACATATCCTTGGGTGAGGATTAAAACAAAACAAACAAAAAATAACAAAGACATGAGGGCATGAGAGAGAGTGGCATCTTCAGGAATGGGGAGAAGGCCGGCAGTGTAAGCTGTGGGCTTGAGTGACACGCCTGAGACTCGGGGTCCTAATTGAGAAGGAGGCTGGAAACAGTGTGCTTCTGGTGTTGCTCATAGAAATTAACACTTTATTGGTCTGTGTCAGATTAGGGGGCAAGCCAGCATGGCGGGGGGTCTTCCCTGACCTTTTGAGATGGAGCTGTGTCTTTCCCATTCCTAAACATGCCTCTTGGTCCCATCCTCATAGATGCTGTGCCGGGCCAGCCCACGCTGACACTTCTGAGATGCCATGTTCCTCCCTTACACTAAGGCCGAGGAACATAGTCAGTCAACCAGGCCACAAACTAGGAGCATTCCAAAGGAACAAATGTCACTACCAAGACATGCTTCGTACTTTTTTCAAAATGGTCACTGTAAATCAAAATGCTGCATCACGTAACAAAAAGAGAAAAAAAGAAAATATCAAATGATAAGTGCATCTGGTCATTAGATTCAAATTTTGTAATCCTGATGACTGCAATGTGAATATTTTTATCAGTCTTTGTTCCGTGACAAAAAGGATCAGCTTCCGGAAAAGAAAGGGTCTACATCAGCATTTTGTTGTTGGCCTTTTAATGAAACATTGTCTGTTCTGGCATAAAGGGCTTGTGGTAGAACCAGTTATATTTTTTTCCTAATCCCCAGAGACTTAGATCCAGTTTGTTCAAGATCAGGAAGTACCTTGCTATTGTCAATATCACCAGGCACAGCGTAGCCTCTGAGTCTCCCATTATTCTAAGGATGTTCAAGGACGAGCTGCAGGTGCAGGGTTTGTGGGGCTCGAGTGCCTCCATGCAAGAGAAACTTGAAGACTTTTATCTAATGCCTTTGCCCTGTTTATTATAACTCTCTTTTAAATGAGAGACTTGGACACAAATGGAGCTGGAAATTATAATAAAATAGCTTTTAAAACATTAAAAATGATGGTAATGTCAGCGATGCTGGTCTAGTGTACAAGAAGATCCTCTTTAAAAATTGTCCACTGGGATCTTAAAGAATTATGTAGTCAGAGTTTCCTCCCAGGAAAGGGTCCTGAGTGAGGTTAACACAGTCACGAATGAGCGGGGGAGCCCAGCGTGAGCTACCCCAGACGGTGCGCAGAGAGTGGGACAGGGCGCAGGGCATCACAGGAACTGGGGCAGGGAGTGCTCACATGCCACGTTGGGGCTCCTTACGCTTTCACGGAGCCTTCTTTCCCACTTCCATTGCTGCTGCCCTAAATCCCAGCTTCACGACAGGAAAACTAGGCTATTGCAATCACCTCCCATTTCAGGGCTTTTTAACCAGGAAAGACAACAAAATGGCTCAGGAGCTTTTTCAAAATATGAATCTCCCGGGCTCTGCACCAGGCCTCCTGTCTTGGAATCTCCAGTGGTGGGGGGCCCAGCCCAGGCAGTTTCAAAGGCTCCACAGGTGAGTCTGAAGCACATCTCTGAGTAGGGATCACTAAACCAAACAACCTGGTCTCTAAACACCCCAACCATCGCAGAGCCTCCCCCAGCTAATCCCCCTAAAGCATCTCTGATGACGTCCAAGGTCATCAGAAATTTTCAGTGATGAACAGGACAGCTGACAGTTTGGTTCTTGCCCACGGACCCCACGTGCCATTCAGATCTGGGCCCTCGCTCTTCTGTAGCTCAGCCACACTGGTCCACCGGCCGGTGGGCATGTCCACCCTGGGGCTGGGACTCATGCTGCCCCTCACCTGGCATGTCCCCACCCACCCTAAAAGCCATCCTCCATCACTCCCTGAGAGATAACCCCCGTCCTCAGAGACTCACCTCAAGTTCTGCCTCCAGAAAGCCTCCTGTGGTCACTCTTGACTCTGTCCATCTCCAGAAAGCGTCTCTCTGTCCTCGGAATTCTTACGGCACTTTGTGTACCTGGGGAAGGTAAGTACATCACTGCATGGAGGGGGGATTGTCTAAAAGCACAGACTCAAGCGACCCAAAGCAATTTTTTTTAATTTAATGATTTTTTTTGTAATGTATGCATATGAGTTTTGAATTCTGCACAATCTTTATGGAAGGCAGTGACCCCCTACCAAGAAAATGTGCTGTGTTTATTGTTACCACCAGCACGCACTGTGTACCCCAGGGATGCATCCGTTGAAGTGATATGGCCGAGTAACACAGAGAGAAGGGACTCAAGAAAGATGTTTAAAATAATGAATAAATGAAAAATAAAGTCAAATTTCTCTCCGCTCCATTGTTAAGAGCTGGGTAGGCACAGGGCAGCTTCCTAACCTCCGGGCTGAGAGACCCGACCACCTCAGTATTCAGAGAAACGAGGTGCAAGAAGTCCTCTGGAACAACTTTGGACTCCTGAACACATCATTTGGGGTCCCCTACCCTCAACAGGCCCCCCAAAATATGCCTTCCAAACACACACACACCCTGTCCAAGAGGAACTGGATGGACCAAGTGTCTCCCACTGCATGACTTATATATGTAAGAAAGAAATTCAGCGGTGATTCATCCATGTATTTCAATATCCATCACCACTATTTTAGATTAAAACCCAGTTGGTAGCTACATCTGGGTGAAAAAAACGTATTATGTTTTGTTCTTTTCTATTTTTATGTAACAGGCTGTCATAACCAAACCCTACAAGAGAAAGCCTGGCCACATCTGTCCCTACCTGTATTTTAGAGGCAAATACCAATGTTTGCCTCTAAAACTTTATGTTAGTACACCAATACCCTCGAAGGCCTGGCCATCTAAGGCTGTCACTATAAAGAGCAATTAGCAGAAATAAATAAACCCAGGAGCAGCCGGCAGAGGCACAAAGAGAGAGAATAAAGGAACCCCCTGGCCCTTAACATATTTTAAAGCAGAAAAGCCAGATGGTATGTTAAATTTATGAATGAAAATTCACAGATCACCCAGAATTCCTGAATTCTCCCGTGTCCCCTCTGCCCAGTTATTGATGTCAGTCTTCATTCCTGTGTTGTGCTCACCTGCCCCATCATCAGTGCTGGTAAATGTGTAATGTTACTGCTGGCACATCCAGCCTACATCCAGCCTGATTCCAGAGACGTCAAAAGGCCCCCAGAACAGGCAGCTCCAGCGACCTCCTCTCCAGGCTTCCCAGAATCCTTATCCCATTGTCATTTGGATATGAACAGTCTGTCCCTTGAATTCTAGGTTTATGAGTGACTCAGAAGTTATCCCTGAAGATCTGCAGCAAAGCAAATGAGCTGACCATGACCACCATAAACCATCTTCCAAGAAAAGAAAAATGATGCTTGTCACCATTAAAAAGCCAGCTAGTCAATACAAAATTATGGGCTCATGAAGACACTTCATTTTTCCCCATGATGCAAACGGGAGCAGTGTTTTCAAAAGAGTCGTATAACTTACATCTCTCACATCTTCACACGGGGAGATAGTCAACATGCTTTGGGCTTCGCACAGCCTCAGGAGCAATGAGTATTTTGTCATGTGCCTGGTTATTATTTGTACCAGTTAATTAGTCAAAATATATACTCAGATGAACTAGCAGATAACAGAGAGCTGTGAAATTCAGACACAAAAGCAACAGGCTTTTATACGAGGGGTAGAAGGGAGGAAGGAAACCAAAGCGATCTTTCCCATCTTGTCCCTATGAAGATGCCTTTTTTATTTCAAGAAATGTCAGGGCTGGTGTTCAAGATGGAAGACTAAACACAATCATCGGCCTCTGCTCCCTCCAGAAAACCCCACAAAATAGGAGAGAGTCATGTGGGAAGGCTGCCCCCTGGATCAAAGAGAATAGGAGAAAGACGCAACCCAACAGCAGAACTTTGAGAGTGGAGGTGAAGTCTCGGCTGAACACGGGGATCCGGCTGAAAGTCTATGAAAGACGCAGTTAGGCTCCACCCCCTTTGTTCCCTTTAGCACCACTTGGCTGAAGACGGAGGCTTACTCTCCATAGCGGGCGAAAGAGCGGGACAGTAGGGACGGCTGAGGTTATTAAAGATTAAAAGCGTATTAAAGATATGAGGAGGGTGACTCAATTTTGGGGCCCCACCGTATGCCAACTTCCAACTCAGTCCCTAGATGCTGTCGGTGAGACTTTTACCCTTGAGGAGACTGGAGGAGCCTGCCCTGTCGAGAGCCCAGGTAGTAGCTAAAATTTACAAAGAGTCCCAACAACTCTATAAGAAAAAGACGTAGTCCCCAATAGAAAAAGTTGGCAAAAGACTTGAACAGGCTCTCCACAAAAGAAGAAATAGAAATGGCCTCAGCCAAATGAAAATATGCTCAACTTCATTTGTCATCCGGGAAAAGCAAAATTCAAACCACAATAAAATACTCTTTCATGTCTACCAGAGTGGCAACAGTGAAAAGCTTTGCCAAAACCACGTGTTGGCTACGAGGTAGAAAACCCGGAACACTTACGTCCTGCTGGCGGGGGCGCACACTGGTTCAAGCACTTGGAAAACCGTGCGGGATTGCAGCACCTGGTCACAGTGAAGGTGCGCCGTACCCTGTGACCCAGCGGTCCACGGCTAGGACTGTGCCCTTGAACTCCAGAACACGGGCCCCAGGGACACATGCGAGACTCGTTATAGAACTGGAAGCAGTCGGAGGGTCCATCCATATTAGAACAAATAGACACTCTGCCGCGGAGTCGCACGACCTGGCCCAATAGCATAGAGAAAAGGAAGCAGTTCCAGTGCTACACAACACCACGGGTAAATGTCACAAGCAAACGTTTGCGTGACAAATACAAGTCGCAGAGAATACGTACAGTATGACTCCATTTCTATAAAGTCCAAAAACATGCAAAACTACCCAAGACATTGCTTTGAGATCTAATGAAAAGTGAAAAAGATATTTTTAAAAGGAAGCGAGTGATAAACACAAAATTTTGGAGAATGGTTACATCTAAGGAAGGTGAAGGATGGGCTTTCAAAGGTCAAGCTGAACACAGGTGTTCGCTATTATAATTCTGTACACGTCACCTATGTTTCATGAATATCTTTTTTAAAATGTTTTATTTATTTATTTTTAGAGAGAGGGCAAAGTAGGGAGAAAGAGAGGGAGGGAAACGTCGATGTGCAAGAGAAACATAAATTGATTGCCTCTCACACGCCCCCAACTGGGGACCAGGCCCGCAACCCAGGCCTGTGCCCTGACTGGGAATCGAACCAGTGACCTTTCGGTTCACAGGCTGGCGCTCAATCCACCAAGCCACACCAGCCAGGGCTGAATATCTTTTTGAAGCTATTCAATAGTCAATCGAAACAATTAAATAAGATGATGACTAAGTAAAATGCACAGCACAGTGGATAGAACATGCTAGGTGCCCGGTCTCCTAATTCTTGTTTCACTATCAATTTTTTAGAACAAATTTGAGCAAAACTAAACAGGGGCTTTCTTGCAACTCCCATGCTTGTTGTTGGATTGAGGAATGCCACGGGATCAGACTCCGGGTCTGTTCAAAGTCAGGGACGAACACGCCTCCCCCATTCTGGTTCCTGACCTTCTGACACCCCACTCCAGTCCTTCATGCCAATTTCACTAAAAAGAAGCATCTAGCAGGTTTCACCCTTTCCCCCACATTGGTTCCTTTTTTTTTAACGAGGAAATGCCTGTGGTGAAACCACTATGAGAGAAGCCTCGGTGTGATGATGGAAGAGTGAAAACTGAGGCATGACGGATGCTCCCCTGCCCCCGCCCCCACCCTGTGGTGCCCCCGAATCATTGCTTGGCCTGTCACAGGCAGAGAGGGAGTCAACATAATGGCTTGCTTGATGCCTGCCTTGGATTATCGCCTGGCCTGAATGTCCTGTAACTCCCTAAATCAACTTGAAAACATCTGTCATGCAAAAGGGTCCCAAACCAAAGAGAGCTGCGGGAATGTTGACATTTCAGCAATAAAGGCTCTGAGGCTGGTCTTCTCTTTGCAGCTCTGCTTCTGCCTTTCCATCACCATCATGCAGTTTGAGGAAATAAACATACATGCAGGGTTTAATTATTTCATCCAAAAAGGGCTTCAGAGAAGTGGCACACAGGTATGATACAAAGATGAGCAATAGAAGTCTCTGAGTTAATTAAAATAAAGGGGAGAAAAACCAGGCCAGGTGAAAGCTATGTCTCCACCGGTGGTTGGAAGATGCGGGGTGGGGAGTGAGGGTGAATGAGGGACAGGAGAAAAAGAAGGGAGCTCGCCGGACCTCAGCAGTGTCAGGACAGCAGTGACAACCGAGAGGGTTCATTCAATCGCTCAGTGCTTGAGCACCTACTGTGCGCCAGGAAAATAAACACAGTCCCTGCCTCATGGAGAATGCAGCTTAGGAAGGGAAAGAAAGAAACAAATGAAGGGGAGGTGGTAAGTGGTGTGATAAAATAAGCAGGGGCTGCCACACAGCACTAGGCCTTGGCGCTCAGAAAAGCCTTCCAAGGGGGAGCAACTAGTCCTCAGACTTCAGAGGAGGTAGAGCTGGCCAGACAGCAGGGGTGGTGGGAGCAAGGGGCAGAAAGCCCCAGGCAGGAGAACAGCAGGAGCGGAGGCGGAGGGGCCAAGCGCAGGTGCTGTGGAAGGACACCAGATGGAAAGGCCTAGAGCAAAGAACGAAAGAAGGCGGTGCTGGGGTCCCGCTCCCCGGGGGCTTAAGCCCACTCGACAAGCCCAGGAAATGCTCAGCTTTATCCTTGAGAGCAGAGCCTCGTGATTCACATTCTCCACCTTGGCAGCAGGTGTGACGCAGGCTAGGGGGCATGGCTGTGACATGACAGTGACTCAGAGCGCACAGCTGGACAATAGAAACTGACACCATAATTACAAGATTTGTTTAAAATGTCTGCAGGAAATGAACACTTGTACTGAGTTCCCTTCCACACACTCACATACACACACTCAGGTCTACTGCTCCTGAGGCACGCCTGTTATTTACGAAGAGGAACCTCCAAGCATTGCAAAATCATTGCGGGGAATGGTTACCAGCTTTATAACCTGCCCTGTTGTTACTGAAAAAACCTCTGATGAATTCGATCAGCTGGACTTTTCAGTTCCAAATCTGCCTGCACACAGCCTTAGGGGCATTTGTGATGCGAGACTTAAGAGGACTCTGATGCGTGGGCGAGGTGTGCGCACCCCTGGTTTAGTCTGAAATCATCCACCCTCCCCGCCTGGCCTCTCAACTGCTGTAGGCTCTCTGAGCCAGGGACCTGCCAGGAACCAATGGAGCCACATCCATCCAGGTAGTGTTGTATGTTTTTTCAACTATAGTTGTTCCTCCTGGGAGACAGAGGTGTCCTGGTGTGAGCCCCACCCAGGTGAGGGGGCTCTGCATCTGGTGCTTAGAAGGGAGGGCCTGAGGCTCACACTTAACTCCAGACTTCCCAGAGCAAACCCAGTGGTAAAATCTCCTTTTCATCCTATTCAGCTCAGCTCTTCTGGTCACGTGAGTCCATTTTGTGACTTCCTACCCTCTTCCAGTTAGCTCTTGTCGCTCATTTTGGCCTGATCTCACAAGGAGGATAAAAATATTGGCTTGTCAGAGACAGGGGTTGAGAGTGGGAGGCAGAGAAAGTTTATGCTGTATTTATCTTGATGTCTCGACAAGCCCTGGTGGCAGCCTTCTGTCCAGAGACAATTCAGATAGAAATGATAATGGATTATTTTCCTAAAAAAATTAATGTTAGGGTTAAAGCTAAATTGTTCTCTTCTGTTGTCACCTTAAAAAACAAGAGACATGTTCCAAACTGGTAATGACCATTTCTTCTGCTACTTTGTGCCACCAGTGCCTGGCAGACAGCATACATTTATAAACATTTTTGATGCTAGATTATGGATAATTATTATCAGAGTCTGCATGTATAGAAAAAGAAGTTTCAAGAAGAAAAAAAAAGATCTAGAAGCACAGGCAATAGACTACCCTCCCCATATAGGGCACACCTCCCCATGTGTGTCCTGGAGAGAGCCAACTCTATGAAATCGAACATAACTATGACTCACATCCCACCGAACCTTTCCATGTGGGAACCCAATCCTCTTTAGGATCCCACCTGGAAATCCATGTTGGAAAAACATGTATTCATCCTATAGATTTTGTTCGAGATTCCATCCTTTCCGTGGGAAGATGTCATTCAGAAGCAGCGGCTTGGGGAGACCAGATGGCTGGTAAGCGAGAGGCTATTCTCAACTCAGGGCCAACAGGAAAGCTGAAAGCCAGAGCCCAAATTTAGTTTGAAACCTGGTACCCAACAGTATAAAGTTAGAAACTCCCTTGAACCATCTGGCTCTTTTTAAAAAAAAAATACCTGTCCAATCCTAGAATGGAAAGAAACCTCAAAGTCTAGCTCCCTTTCCAGACACAACATCTGTGTAACGCTTAGCAGCCATGGGAGATGCTCACCATGGACTAGCTGACTGAGCCCAGATTAATGGCTGCAGATCCAAACTATTAATGGCTGCAAAGAACTATTAAAGTTCTTTGGAATATTTCTGATTCCATACCTCTTTCACACTTCTCTTCCCTCCACCAAATTCTTTTTTAATTACTCTACCTGTGGTTAGAATGCACACACACACACACAGAGTATGTATCCCTATCTAAAATGTTTCAGGGTATCATTGCCTTTCTGCCAACCCACCCATAATGGCCTACCCTTCTCATTGACATACACCTCTTCACTTTTTATCATCTCTTTCTCCCTTCTTTGACAGTGACACCATTTATCTATAACCCCTAAAGATCAACATTTCACCCCCTCTGTGGAGTCACCATCCCTAACTGTTTTTGAAATATGCTGTCACCCAGACAGATCAACACTATCACTCACCCACCCCCCCCATTTCCAACCATCACATACGTGGCCACCCCACAGGCTTCCCGTGTGCTAACCCTACCTTGATCTTTTACCTTGACTACAGATGGCCTGACCTGACCAAACTCTTCAGTTGAATCTTCTGCCCTTGGGAACAGAAGCAAAGAGTGACAGTCTAGTGGGGGGGGGGGGGGGTGGCAGTTAAAACCACAGGAAAGGAGACAGACACAGGACCTCATTTAATTGTTCCCCTTTTCTCTCCAATCCAAAAGCCTGTTAAAGAATAAATGAGATGATGTGCAAATGCATTCAGTAAACTTAAAGCCCAATACAGATGTAACTCAACAGAGCTCTTAATTTTTTCACAAACAAAATACTTCATTAGCACAGAATGAATGTCAGCCATGGTTCCTTCAGATGAGCTCCACCTCCATGACACAAGGCTTCGGTCTCAGTCTTAGAGCCATCTTCAACCTTACCCCCTCCCAAGCCCTCCACACTACCAGGCACGAGTTGCCATTCATTCTTCTTTCAGAACATCCTTCAGTCTGTTCTCTTTTTAATGTGTTGCTGGATCCAGTTTGTCAATATTTTGTTGAGGATTTTAGCATCTACTTTCACATATATGCTGTCTACAAGAGACACACCTCGAAACAAAAGATTTACACAGACTGAAAGTGAAGGGATGGAAAAAAGTATTCCAAGCAAATGGACATGAAAAAAAAGCTGGGGTAGCAGGACTTATATCGGACAAAACAGGTTTCACAGCAAAGGCCATAAAAAGAGACAAAGAAGGACATTTTATAATACTTAAGAGAACAATCCATCAAGAAGATATAACCCTGGTAAACATATATGCACCCAACAAAGGAGCATCTAAATATATAAGGAAAGTCTTGGAAGACTATCAACAGCAACACACTCATAGTAGGGGACTTTAACACCCCATTGTCAACAATGGACATTTCTTTGAAGCAAAGAAACACCAAGGATATTGAGGCACTGAACAACACTCTAGATAAAATGAACTTAGTTGATATATATAAACTTTTCACCCCAAAGAAGCAAAATATACATTCTTTTCAAGTGTACATGGAACATTTTCAAAGATAGATCACACAGTAGGACAGAAAACAACCCTCAACAAATTCAAGAAAGTTGAAATTATACCAAGCATTTTCTCAGATCACAATGCCTTGAAACTAGAAATCAACCTCAAGGAAAAAACTCAAAGACATTCAAACTCATGGGGAATGAATAACATACTATTAAATAATGAATGGGTTAACAATGACATCAAGGAAGAAATCAAGAAGTTTCTGGAAACAAATGATAATGAGCACACAACAGCCCAAAACCTATGGAACAGAGAAAAAGCAGTCCTGAGAGGAAAGGTCATAGCAATACAAGCCTACCTAAAAAGGATAGAAGAATCTCAAATAAAAAAATCTAACCCTACAGCTACAAGAACTAAAACACAGCAACAAACAAAGCCCAGGGTGAGTAGAAGAAAGGAAATCATCAAGATCAGAGCAGAATTAAATGACATAGAGACTAAACAAACAATTTAAAATATCAATAAGAGTAGGATTTGATTCTTTGAAAAGATAAACAAGATCAACAAGCCTTTAGCCAGGCTCATCAAGAAAAAAAAGAGAGAGGACTCAAATAAACAAAATTGGAAACGAAAGAGGAGAAATTACAACCGATATCACAGAAATACAAAGGATTGTAAGAAATTACTACAAACAACTATATGGCAAGAAACTTGACAACCGAGATGAAATGGACAAATTTCTAGAAACATATAATCTTCCAAAACTGAATCAAGAAGAAGAAGAAAGCCTGAACAGACTGATAACAAAGAGTGAAATTGAAACAATAATCAAAAAACTCCCAGCACACAAAAGCCCTGGACCAGATGGCTTCACAGGCAAATTTTACAAAACATTTAGGGAAGAACTATGCCTACCCTTATCAAACTATTCCAAAAAATCCAAGAAGGGGGAAGACTCCCAAACTCTTTCTATGAAGCTAGTATTACCCTAATTCCAAAACCAGGTCAAGGCATAACAAAAAAAGAAAACTACAGGTCAATATTACTGATGAACATAGATGCTAAAATCCTCAACAAAATATTGGCCAACCAGATCCAGCAACACATTAAAAAGATCATACATCATGATCAAGTGGGATTCATCCCAGGGATGCAAGGATGGTTTAATATTCACAAATCAATAAATGTAATACACCACATAAACAAAATGAAAGACAAAAACCACATGACCATATCAATAGATGCTGAAAAAGCATTTCATAAAGTACAGGAAAAATTTATGATGAAAACACTCAGCAAACTGGGAATAGAGGGAGCATACCTCAACATAATAAAAGCTATATATGAGAAACCTGAAGGCAACATCATACTCAATGGACAAAAACTGAAAGCATTCCCCCTGAGATCAGGAACAAGACAAGGATGTTCACTCTCTCCACTCCTATTCAACATAGTATTGGAAGTTCTAGCCACAGCAATCAGACAAGAAAAAGAAATAAAAGACATCCAAACTGGAAAAGAGGAAGTAAAACTGTCATTATTTGCAGGTGACATGATAGTGTACATAGAAAACCCTACAGACTCCATGAAAAAACTACTTGACCTAATAAGTGAATTTGGCAAAATATCAGGGTACAAAGTCAATATTCAGAAATCAAAAGCATTTCTGTACACCAACAATAAAATATCAGAGATAGAAACTAGGAAAAAAATCCCATTTACTATAGCAACAAGAAAAATAAAGTACTTAGGAATAAACTTAACCAAAGAGATAAAATACCTGTACTCAGAAAACTACATAACCCTGAAGCATATACCATGGAAGCATATATGGAAATATATACCAATAATGGTATATTTAAATAAATGGAAGCAAACACCATGTTCATGGATGGGAAGAATCAACATCATTAAAATGTCCATACTACCCAAAGCAATTTATAGATTCAATGCAATCCCTATTAAAATACCAGCGACATATTTCACAGACCTAGAACAAATACTTCAAAAATTTATATGGAACCAAAAAAGACCCCGAATAGCCACAGCAATCTTGAGACAGAAGAATACAACAGGAGGAATCACAGTACTGACATCAAACTATACAACAAGGCCACTGTAATCAAAACAGCCTGGTACTGGCATATAAATCAATGGAACAGAATAGAGAGCCCAGAAATAAACCCAGGCCTCTATGGTCAACTAATACTCAACAAATGGGGAAGGAACATAAAATGGAATGAGAAGAGCTTCTTCAACAAATGGTACTGGGAGAACTGGACAAGAATGTGCAAAAAAATGAAACTAGATCACCAACTTGCACCACACACCAGAATAAACTCAAGATGGATCAAAGACTTAAATGTAAGCCGTGGCACCATAAAAGTACTAGAGGAAAACATAGGCAGGAAAATTTCAGATATCCCATGTCGCAATATTTTCACTGATACATCTCCTAAGGCAAGGGAAATAAAGGAAAAAATAAACAAATGGGACTACATCAAACTAAAGAGTTTCTGCTCAGCAAGAGAAAACATCAGCAAGATGAAAAGGGAACAAACCATATGGGAAAACATATTTACCAATGATACCTCAGACAAGGGCCTGATCTCCAAAATATATAAAGAACTTACATGTCTCAACACAAAGAAGACAGACAGCCCAATTAAAAAATGGGCAAAGGACCTGAACAAACATTTCTCCAAAGAGGACATACAGAGGGACCATAGACACATGAAAGAATGCTCAACATCACTAACCATCAGAGAGATGCAAATAAAAACCACAATGAGATACCACCTCACACCGGTCAGAATGGCCATCATCAACAAATCAACAAACAACAAATGCTGACGAGGATGTGGAAAAACGGGAGCCCTACTGCACTGTCGGTGGAAATGCAGACTGGGGCAGCCACTATGGAAAACAGTATGGAATTACCTCAAAAAACTAAAAATGGAACTGCTTTTGAACCAGCAATTCTGCTGCTAGGATTATACCTGAAGAAACCTGAAACACCAAATTCAAAAGAACCTTTGCATCCCTATGTTCACAGCAGTGCTGTTTACAATAGCCAAGTGCTGGAAACAACCTAAGTGCCCATCTGTGGATGAGAGGATTAAAAAACTGTGGTACATTTTCACAATGGAATACTATGCAGCAGAAAGAAAGAAGGAGCTCCTGCCATTTGCAACAACATGGATGTAACTAGAGAGAATTATACTTAGCGAAATAAGCCAGGCAATGAAAGAAAAATACCATATGATATCACCTGATACAGGAGACTAATGAACAACACAAACAAATCAACAAAATTGAACAAGGAATAGAGTAGCAGTTATCGGGGCGGGGGGGGGGAGATAAGGGAGTAAGTAGGGGGAGGGTTGAGTAAAGGAACTAGTGTAAATGACCCATGGACACGGACAACGGGGTGGGGACTGACTGTGGGAGAACGGGTGGGCTGGGGTGGTTAGCAATGAGGGGAAAAAGTGGACAATTGTAATAGAAAAACAATAAAAATAAAATTTAAAAAAAACTTAAAACAAGCAAAAGCAGCTTTTAGAAAATGATACAGGAGAACACACTTACAATCAAGAAAGAAAACTTGCAAACCTTAAAGGGAAAGAGGGATGTGTTGGAATAATTAAAATTAAGAACTTTCATTTATCAAAATCAAGAAGTTTTGTTTTGACAAGTAGAAGAGAATAAAAATACAAACCAGAGTGAGAGAACATAGTTTCAACACACATAACCACTGAGGGGCTCATAACCAGGCTATAGGAAAAACTATTAAAAGTCAATTAAAAATAAAACAACAACAGAGAACCCAGTAGAAAGAAAAAAAACTTTGAACTGGAGTTCCACAAAAGAAGATATCCAAATGTCTAATAAACTTAAGAAAAGGTGCTCAATATCATTAAATCATGAGGGAAAACACATTAAAGCCACAATGAGGTATCACTGAGCACTCCCCTGAATGGGTAAAATGAAACAGTTACCACCAGGCTCTGGGAGGAATTGAGAGCGACAGAAGTCCCGTGTGTTACTGAAGGGTGTGCCAATGGTCCAATCACGTTGGAAAAGTGTTTCCAGTATCAACCCCATGCTCACCCTGTAACCCAGCAATTCCGCTCCCAAGTATAGAAGTACCTGGAAGGGGCTTTACATAACACATAATATGGATACTGAAAGACATACATGAGAATGTTCACAGTGGCAATATTAGCATGAAGCAAACGCCCACCAAGAGTCAGATGGGTGAGTCGATTGTGGTATAGCGATCTCACGGCATACCACAGTGCAAGTTAACGAATCAAAACTACATCTGACCATACGGGTGAATTTCACAAATACGGTGCTGTGTGAAATATACTCTAGGACTATATATATAGTCCAAAACCAGATGAGACTAAAATCTGGTGTTGAGGGATTCATATTTAAGCAGTTAAAAAAAAAAAGGCATCGACGTTGCTAACCATGAAAGTCAGAGCAGTAGTTACGTCTAGGGAGAGAGGAAGGGTGTATCAGTAGGAAGGAGTGAGAGGGGCACAGGAATGCCGGCCACAGTCTATTTTTGACCTGAGTATTTGCTTTATAATCATTTTAGAACCCTGCTATTATTTTATGTCTTTTATTAATTCTATTATATTTCACAACTTTTAAAAAATAACTTTTTAACTTAAAAAAGGAGACCCATATAGCTAGACCTAGCTCCTGCCTCTGAGAGCTTACACGTAATTGCTTGACGGGGAAGATTCAAAAACCCAGGAGAAATGTAGGAAAGAAAAGACCAATCATGGTTAATTTCATAATATGATAAGCATTTTAATCTCTTTTTTTTTTAAACAAAATAAGTAGAAGACAGAAGGTACTAGTCATAGAAACTTCCTTTGCAGCAAAAGTGTTTGCCTAGCATGTCAAATGCACAGTCAGGCTGCCTCTGTCTCTGCTCCTCCCAGCTTAGGGCTCCCCTCTCTCCACCTGGCTGGCAGTTTGAATTGCCAGGAAAGATGGCACCGTGACTCACATTAGCAAGAGATGACGAATGGTTAGTTTTGCCAAGGTATTCTCGGTGCCACCTTGCAAAGGGCGCTTTCAGTACCCCGGTAATTAATGGGTAAGCTGGCAGGCACTTTTTCACTCAAAGACATTTATTTCTTAATTAAAACGACATGCAAATGTTAACATTTATTAATTATTCTACCAGCTCACAGCAGTATAATTAACTGCCTTTAAAAGTTGAAAATGATACTGCCATCTCTCAGAAGCTGCAGCCCTGGTCGGAAGGAAAAGGGGAGGCAGAAAGGCTTGTTCCTTCAAAGCCTCCTTTCACAGCGCCCTCCCCACATCTCCCCCTGTGACTGCTTACAGACTGAGCTGTAATCGTCCTTCCCAACCCTTATACACCAGGGGCTCCCCAAGAGGGAGGTGTGGTGGGAGTAGGTTGCTGGGGGGAGGAGGGAGAACACTTCATGGCTTAGAATTGCCGGAGTTTATTACTGTTTTGAGTTCCCCGCAAGACGCACCCTCTCACTGCCTGCTAGTACTGAAGTGACCAGTGGGAGAGGCACGGGGACACCAACTGGCCAGGTCATTCCACCTCATTGGTTGCTTGGTGCCTCTTCTGTCGTTGATGCTGTGAGCCAGACCTGGGCCAGGACTCCATTTATTACCTGGTTTCTATTCACTCCCCCAATCTTATGGGGTCCCCTGATGATAACACTTTGGTTCCAAAGAATCAATTTCAACTCCAGCCCTGTACTGCGCTTTCTTGGAAATGCGAGAACATTTTTGCCCCCAGTAAACAGTTAGTTACTCAAGTAAATGACAATAGGCCACTTTGGGGAAGGGCTGGGAGGATCACTGCCACATGCCCTTGCCGCGGTGTTGCGGGGTCCTTCTATGGCAGAGATCATGGAAACCTGGCCTCTTCTTCAGTCAGTTTCGGGTCTGAAAAGTGGCTCATATCTGCGAATTAGGCAAAAGATTATGACTTTTTAAATCGTAACAGTGGCCTTTGGCCTGCTGGCCATCCATCTCAATGATCTTGATTGTATACACTGAACCACATCCGTGGTGCTCATCTCTTGCCCTGAGGGATGCCATGTTCTGTTAGCCATCGACATGGGCCCGGGTGCCTGGTCCCTGTGGCCCGCCCTCTGACCTTGCCTCTCGTTGCAATAATAACGCTCCATCTTCCTCTGACAAATCAGTGTCACCTCCTGGCCGCCGTTATTTGGGGAACCTACCCCCTCCATTCTTGTAAGAGAACTCAGTTCTGTGACAGCATCTCCCAGCATGAGCCCTGGCCTGGAGAGGAGAGTCACTGCAGAACTTCTCGATGATGCTGGTACGACTCTCTTCCTCCCTTATTACTTCGGTAAACACCGTTCTCAGGCCTGAGCACCAAATATAGTCGCCGGTGAGTTTCCCAGCTTCAGAGAGATTTCCACTCTAGCACGCCCACTTCTCTGAGCCTTTTGGTCCCTTCTTCCACTGTCTGCCACAGCATTTCTGACATTTCTACTTCAGTTAACGTGAACCATGGCTTCTTCCAGGCTTCTGAGAACCATCCTAGCTGCGTATTAGCACTGTTTCCCAGGATCCTTGCCAAGACATGAAGGCCTGTACTGTGACAACGTAGTCTCCCACCAATAAACTGTCATCACCAACTTTATGTCCTCTCTCAATCCAGAACCCTCAGAAGTCTTTCCCATATATACTCCCCCAACCCCTGCCAGTAAATACTCTTGTAGCTCCTTTAGGGTAGCAGACCCCAGTACTTCTCCAGCTGGGTTATATTATGACTCAACCCCATTTATTGGCCTAGCGGCATCACTTTGAACTAAAAGGGAGTGCTGGCCTTTCACAGAGAGCGGTGGGTTACTTCTCCAGGCCCAGAGGTTCAGAGGCATCTAGAGATTCCAGATTTTATCCGCCCAGATGTCCCCATTGCACGTCTCAGGATTCCACTCTGCCGCACCCTAGGCCCTGACCTTGGAGTAGCCGACTAGACAAAATTGACAATTCAACCTCCTCAGGGACACTGCTACTCTTATAATGAAGATCTGAGCCTGGTCCTCAGATTCATTCTGCCATCTGGCTGCGGCTTTCACACTTAACCTTTAACTGGTGACTAACACACTTAGCCTCATTATTCTCCGATGCCTGGAGAGCTGCTGTCTACAGCCCCCCAATTCTGTCTCCCCAGCCCCCCCCCTTAATTGGCAAATGCCTGACATATTACCGTGGCCAGTGCATTCACTTCCATTGATAGGTTCCAGTTTACCCAGCGAGAATTTTGAGAACTGCATCACTACGGCATGCCAGGGGCAGTCCATGCTCCCCTCCATCAGTGGTGGGGTCTCATTGCCAGTCTGATGGAGGGTGATCGATACATGTGTTCAGTACCGGTCTGGTGAATGGACAGGGTACATGGCTATTTGGATGGATGGATGAATGGATAGGCTTCTACTAAATCACACTTGGTTAGCTTGAGAAATACCTGGAAACCACTGTCATTTCCTAACAAAGGATTTTCCTTTAATAAGGGCCCTATGAAATCAACAAGGACAGAAGAAACAATTATGTGAAGACATCTGAATTTTCAGTAATTAATAATAAATCAGTGAAATCATAGTTGAAATGGACAATCATTAACCAAATATAAGACGAAAATGAAAAGTTAAACTAAATTCTAATAGGCTTCGGTCAGAGTCCATGTTCAGTCAGAGAAGCAAGAGGAGACCCTCTTTCCGATCCGAGGTCTCCCCGTCCCTCCAGGCCCTGGACTCCGGTGATCAATGAGGACCCAGGTCACTTTCAGCACTGCCTCCCTTAGGATATTTATGGTGCGATGACCAGGCAAAGCCCAGGAAAGAGAGGGGAAAGGGAGCATTTCTTAACATCGGACGCCTCTGGCATTGTCTTCAGAGCACTTCCGGATTACGGGGCCCTTTGTGTTCAGCCCCAGTCATTTGTCAAGTTGCCAGAGGAGCTGGAATATCTCCAGTTGTTAGGAAATCTTGCAATTCTGGAGATCGATACCCTTTCGTTCCTTCAGCCTGTGGCACAAAGACAACCTGGCAGGTACGAATGCAGGTGGGCCATTGGGCTGTCAGTTAGTACTTTCACAGTCCGACGAAGTGGTAGAGAATCTTATTTCCTGCTTACGATTATCATAGGCTTTGTGGCTAAAAACATGTGCTCCATCCAGAGTCCTGCTGTGTCCTGGGTCAAATTTGCCCCATCGCCACTGGGGAGAGACTGGAAAGTAGCAGGAAGGGAGAAGCCATCTTTTTTCCTGATTCTAGTGGAAACAACAGTGACAGCAGTGACAAAAGCAATAATGGTGGTGGCAGCAGCAGAGGCAGGAGTGAGCAAGGGCTCCCGGGTTCCAGCCCTGGCCGCCAGTCCCAGCATCAGCCTCAGCAGCACAGCAGTCATGGGCTCTGGTGACAGATAGCACGTCATCTGTGCATCCAGCTCTAGTGGTGAGCGGCGCTGCAGGGACCAGGATTTGAGTAACCCAGCCCCCTTTTTGTCCTCCCACTGCTCCAAGACCTCTGTGACCAATTTCCTGCGCTTAATCCCCTTGGTTTAAAAACCCTACAGTGGTTTTTGTTGCCCGACAACACTGAGGCTCAGCTCCTAAAATAGCCTCCAGGAAACTGACTCAAAGACACAGAGCTGGACTGGTTCTCTGAGCTGACTTCGCCAGAATGCAGGGTTATTACCTCACTGCCCATGGGAAATGGGACACTGGTAGTCCAGGGCACACAGTGGCAAACGGTGACTTCAATTATCACTGCTGGCTACATGGGATGAAGTGCTCACGAAAGGCAAGGACCAAGGGGAAGCTGTAAATGACCACATGGAGGAGAATGATGACTAGAAGGACTCTGTTTGGGCTGGCTGCTTCTGAACGCACTGGTGAGTTCACGGGAAAAAACAAATTCCAGGCTTTAGTATCTCAGCAGATGTCAAGGTTAGAGAAACACAAGGCTCCTATAACAGATTAAGAGAACCTCTTGTGCCTTACAGCCTCAAGGCCAATCTAGCTAAAAAGTCAGACCTCATATTTGATCCTGCTGGTTGCAGAATTGTAACGAACAGACTAGTGGGTTTCTCACATGACCTACACATCTACAATCAATCGGCCAATCAGGCAACTGTTCCGGGTCCTGGGTATAAAGGTGAACAAGACCAATAGACCTTCCACCCTCAGAGAAGTCCCTGCAGAGATGCACAAGCAGAGAAAACAGAAGTGCCAGGCACTGAACTGGAGCCAGCCGCAGGCGTGGTTAGGAAGGGTGAGGCCATATCTATGGGGGCCCATAACACTTGGCAGGAAAGCTTCAACCTGAGAAGAAAAGAGGAAGCTACTGAAGCTTCTTGGCTGGAGAAAGGTCTGATGAGTACAAAGCATGATAGCAAGTTAGATTGCCGGTGACCATGAGAGAGTGAGAGGTAGATGCAATTTTTTTTAAAGGATACAGCAGTTTCTGGAAAACAAAAAAGAAATAAATCACAATAATACCTGTAAAATTCAAGTTGCTAATGAGAAGAAAACAGTAAGTCTCAAAGCTACAAACAACCAATTTATGAACATCCCATAGACAAGAAGAGCCAGTGGCACGTGGTGCTTGTCATCTCTCTGCTTGCTTCTGTGGTACTGCCTGCCCTTCAGGAGGCCTCAGCATGGCCATTGGTTACTGGCAGGAAAATTCAAGCCCAATGAGTAGCCTTTTCTTCTTTAAGGAGAAATCCGGCATTTTTGCTGACTCAGCTCAACTTTACGCATGCAGAACATGTATTTTTCATGTGCACTCATGCCCTTCTCCCGCTTTCTTCTCATGTTAACTTTTGCTCACTTATCCCAGGGAAATGTCCCTCCCTTCTGTCCCCTTTTCCTTCCATTTGGGAGCCAAAGAAAAATGACCCTAATTTGAATGATAGGCTTAAAGTAGCAGTGATACATCCATGTGAGGAAAAAAAGGAAAGTCCTACATTTGGAAGTGAGATTTAATGTCATAAAAAAACCAATAGCATCAAATTAGAAAGCCTGGGAAAAGGCCCAAGTTTCTCTTCAGACTCTCCACTACAGTACCAATCTATATTTTCATCTTCTTTTAATTAAATCTATTTTCCACAGGCATTATCATTTAGCAAAAATGAAAAACTTTCTTGATCAATTTCAGGGATGAGAGATTACTGACATAAATGTTAATATTGCAATGGATGTTTTTGTTTACTAATTTACTAATTTTTCTTGCAAAGATACAATGTGACATCAATATTATGAGTTTAAATGGCTTTAGTGGGCAGCCTTGGTACCTAGTGGCATTTATAATGGCATTTGTATTAGAAAATGCACTATATCTCTAACCAAACAGACTTTCATGCTGATTTCTGGAAATCTAGTTCTTGAAAGTTGAACACTTGGCTTAATTCAATAAAACGTTCTAATGAGAAATGCGAAGTTATATAATTATTTTACGTATAGTGTTGCAAAATTTCCACAGGCATGTTTAATACATGTGACTTCCTTTTCTCACTATTTAATTGGTTTTGGTAGGCAGCCAGTTCTTTATTTGTTGTTTTTCAACTGTCATTACGGATTCTGCTGGCTCATAGAGTGACAAAAAGATGAACTGAAGTTATGAGTTATGGTGCATGAGTTTTCTAAATATACTTATTAATGTGCCTTAAATTATCCTCAAAAGCTGGGTGTCTCTCAATTTAGAGCATCTTCCCGTTTGGCTGAGCACCACAATCTCACTTTCATTGTCCAGAGAGACAGATGCAGCTGCATTTATTTACATTTTTTAAATGAATGAAATGCTTCACTTGTTGACATATTGGAGAGTCTAAAAATGTCCTGCTTCAAGCCATCATCCCAGCCACAGCCACGTGGGCGGCCGCTGAATTAGCCCCACTTTGTAGCGGCGTTGATTTTCAAGAAAAATGTTTGAGTGAAAATGAAGAGCTTTAGAAAGCCTTTATTGTTGGGTGAAACAGAAAAAACTATTTTGGTTGCATTTCAAGTTTCCTACTCAAATGTCAAGTCAAGGCCGTGAGACAGAACCCCCGGAGCAAAATGGATCGAGGGCGCAGCTGCACTTCCGTTTCCGACTCCCCATTCGGTTACCTCTCCAGTAACTAGAGTATCTCCTTTTGCACTTCTGACTGTGGTGAAGAACAATCAGGAATTCCGAAGCCTCTCTATTACCCACACTGTACGATCTGAAAAGCATTCATTCATTCATTCACTCTCATTTATCGAGAACCCGCTGTGGGATGGAGCCGCAGGCATACGGGAGTGAAGAAGTGCAGCAGCTGCCCTTGCGGGACTCGTGACCTGGAGGGAAGGCAATTAGCTATCATATAAAGCAAAGCGACAAAATGGAGTCTAGTAGAGGAGTAAGCAGAATACCGTGGAAAGGCGATGATTCATTCCAATGAGGTGGCTCGGGGAAGGCTATGCGGAGGGGTGGATTTGAATGGAAGTGAGGAAGCGTCCAGAGACAATACCAGTAAAAACACAGAGGTCTGAAGGGCAAGTTCAGGCAAGTCTGAGGCATGCAGTGTGACCAGGAGCACAAACGCAGGCACGCTGGTGATAAAGCCAGAAAGATAGGTTGGGGCTGAATCCAGAGGGTCTTCAAGCCACAACCGGGAATGGAACTAAATGCTTTGGGTAAGAAGAAGCCACTGACGATTTTGAGGGGGTAAAACTAACTGACTTGTGTTATGGGAAGATGACTCGTGTGACAATGAAGAAAATTGCCTAGAAACATGTCAAAGCTATTGAAATAATCCAGAGAAGCATTAGTAAGTGTTTATATTAGAGCAGAGCGAGGGCATCAGACTGGGAAGGAAGAAAAGGAGGATGGGGGACACTTGGCAATTGATTATCCAGATGCCAAGAGAATTTGGAGTCTAAAAAGAATGGAGAGCAAACAATGAAAGGTGACTAAGGTTCCCAGCCCAAGAGACAGCAACGGTAGAAGGCCCAAGAGCCATGACCAGTAAATAGGGCAAGAGCAGTGGTATGGTGTTGAATTAAATGTGATCAGTTTTACCTACTGCTGAGATATGCATGCTGAGATATGCATGCAAAGATATCTAGGAGACCATTGGAAATTTGTGTTCACAAGAAATTCAGCAGTGGATACAGGTAAGATCCCTCCGAAAGGGAACCTGGCAAGAGGAGAAAAGATAGGAAGCTAAAACTTGGAGGAAGCGACATTTGAAGACGAAGTAGAGATGGAACCAGAAAGAAGCAGAGGAATGTTCTCCTTGGGAGTTAAAGAAAGGATACATAGAGAGGCTTGGGATTTGAGAGCTCTTTGAGACTGCTACTTGCGGTTGCTATGGCCACACCAAACAAATTAAACAGGGTCCCTCCTGAGGAATGGGACTGTGACCCCTGGCTCTCCTCCATATACTTGTTCATAAGAATCTCAGAAGCATGTCCTCTTGGCCAGTCAGTTACGATCTCGAAAACAACCACATCCATGAGACTCTCATGGGGTGAGTTAAAGAGGGAACAAATCCAGGAGTTTGGCGAAGCTGAAGTTGCGACCTTTTTCCTCTCAATTAATGTGCCTGATTTCTGTTCTTAGATCTGCCTGACTTCCATAACCTGAGTCCTCTACCTTTAGTTGAGGATATAGAGTCCTTTTGTTTATTATGGGTGGAACTGGCCATGAGTAGCCATACACAGCCCATCAGGTTAGCTGAAGTGGTTTAGGTATCTCCCTGTACCCCCATCTAGAATGCCTAACAGGGTTGGTGGCCTCCTGTAGAGGCATGTGACCACTGTTACCTTCTGCACTGCAGAGGGGGAGCCGTGGGGCGGGAGCTATTGTTCACCTACCCCAATTTCTGTTAGCTTCACCCCGCCAGCAGCTGGAGGGCAAGAGAGTCTATGGATGCACTCTATAAAGGTTGTTCTCCTTGGGGTACCAAGAAGGATGAGTGAGGGTCCCAGGACCCTGTGAGAAGATACTATGGTGCTCTCCCTGATTCTCACACCCAGAAATTCCTTGCACTAATTTCTCTCTTGGGATTGGGTCCAGGTCACTTTCCCAAGTCTTCCTCTTGCTTGCTCTCTCCATTATCCGGACCCCACCTTCCTAGCCAGTATTTTCCTCTTGGCAATCTTGGCCTCTGCTTTAACATGACCACCCCGTCTGTCCCGTTTTTGTTAAGTTTCTCTCCTTCCTTCTCTGCCCCATCATCCTTGAGCATTAAAAGAATCTATATTAGGACTTAGCATTAAGATACAGCTATTTCCCAAGGTAAAAAAAAAAAAAAAAAAAGGTGCTACCAACATGCAAACAGGCTCTAAAGGGGAACTTTTCATACTAGGCATATCCTTGGCCAGGCAAATCAAAGTTGCGGAGGGTAGTGGGCTGCTGACCACGGGCTCCCGGCCCTGCCTGGCATGATCAGTACACATTTCCCACACCCACCTCCTTCCTGGGACCCTCACGTATCCTTCTTGGTACCCCAAGGAGAACAACCTTTACAGAGTGCATCCACACACTCTCTTGCCCTTCAGCTGCTGGCAGGATGCAGCTAACAGAAACCGGAGGGTAGGTGAAAAATACCCCCCCACCCCACGGATCCCCCTCTGCAATGCAGAAGGTGACAGTGGTCGCGTGCCTCTACAGGAGGCCACCAACCCTGTTAGGCAGCCACCTGCTACAGCCACAGCTACCGCTGGCCCTGGCTCTGGGAACCACCGTCCTTACCCTGCCTCCTTCAGGCCAAAAGGTGGAAGTGCACCCTGTCAGTAGGTCACTGGGTAGTCGTCTTCGCTCCCCATCCATCCCCTGACTCCCTCCTCCTGTGTCTCCTCAACGCCACATTTGTGGTGACCTGGCAAACGAGGCCCTTTTACAGAACAGGCAGTGCTCAGCAGCTCCCCATGCGCCCCGTGACGCCATCGACAACTGCAAATCGCTTAGCAATTGGTTTGCTAGGTTAACCTAAGAGTACGAGGACACAAGGGAGACAGGGAAACTGGGATGAAAAGAACAATGTGTTCATTTCCCAGGGCTGCCGTGACAAAGTACTACAAACTAGGGGGGCTGAAGACAGCAGAAACTTATTCTCTCCCGGTTCTGGAAGCTGGACATCAGAAACCCAGGTGTCAGCAGGCCATGACCCCTCAGAAGCCTATAGAAGAGAGAGACTCCTTCCTTGCCTCTGCTAGCTTCTGACATCTTCTGGCAACCCTTGGCCTTCCTGGGCTTGAGCTACAGCACCTCGATCTCCGCCTCTGTCGCCACGTGGCCTTCTCCCTGCATGTCCCTCCCTTCACATGATGTTCTCCTTGGGTCTATGTTCCAACTGTCCTCTTCTTATCAGGACACTAGTCACATTGGATTATGGCCCACTCTAATCATTTCATATTGACTTCATTGCATCGGCAGAAACCCTATTCCCCAAAAAGATCCCATTCTGAGGTTCTGGGGTTTAGGACTGCAATGTATCTTTGGGGGGAGCACAATTCAACTCATAACAGATGGGTTCAAAAGCAGAGGTTGCTAGGTACTTATCAATGCCCCATGTTTCGAAGAGGCTGAATCCGCAAGCGCGCTGCCGGCAGCTGATTACTACCTGCCAGCGCAGCACCTGCACCTGTCACTGAGGAGCTGATATGGGGACTCAGGGAGAAACCAGCCTCCTGACTTATTCAGGTCCTGCGGGTGAGCCAAAACATCAGCCCCCCTAATGAAAAGGTACAAAATGGAAGACCTAGGAAGCGCAGGTGGAAGACGCTGTCTATGGTACTGATATATTGTCATGGAGGCTATATTTAGACTGTCATTGTGGAAAATGATAGCACATTCATGATGGCCTTGCCACTGGCTTTTTCCATGTTTGCTTTCCTGCTGCTTTCAAAGACTTTAACTCAAGAAAAATAATCTCTGTTTTGATACCACAGACTTGCTACTTGGGTGTGCCAAGCTGGCAAATGCTATTTTTAAGTCATTTTTAAAAATAGAATCAAGGGACAAAAATCTGGTAACATCTTTGGAAAGATTGAAGATCTAAAATTCTTAAATCTCAAACTATAAACTATAATTCTCTAGTGCCTTGCCTTATCAAATCAACTCAGCATTTAAACTAACGAGCTTTGCCACCCACGGTAAAGCATTGCCCAAACTTCCCCATGTGGCATTTAAGACCCTCAGTAATCTCACTCAATGATGTACACACCTCATATTCAATACGTGTCATTCATTTTATTTATTCACTCAACAAATAATAACTAATCAGCTACTATTTGCTTAGCAGGTGTTACAGGTTGAACTGTGTCCAAAAAAAAAATGTGTTGAAGTTCCAACTGCACCAGTACCTGTAAGGTACCTGTATCTGTGAATGTGATTAGGAAATAGGATCTTGGAAGATGGTTAAGATGAGGTGACACTAAATTAGGGTGGCCCCAATCTAATATGACTGGTGTGCTTTTAAGAGGAGAGGAGACACAACAGGGACAACACATGTGGTGACGACGAGGCAAAGACTGGAGTGACGCCACCACACAGTGAGGGATGCCAAGGACTGCTGGCAACCCCAAATGCTAAGAGAAAGGCATGGGACAGACTCCACTTTGGAGCCTTCAGAAGGAACAGGGCCCTGTCGATACCTTGACCTTGAAGTTCTAGCCTCCAGACTGTGAGAGAATAAATGTCTGTTGTTTCTAAGCCATGCGGTTTGTGGTAGTTTGTTACAGCAGGAAAGCCCCTACATTTAGCCAGATTGGTCCCGCATGCCCTTTCTAATGCTCTAATCTCTGTCCCAGCTCTGTGACTTTGCAAGAACATTCCCCTCTATTTGGAACGTCCTCTTTTCTACTTTCCACCTCTACATGTCAATGAAGTCTCACCTCTTCTCAAACTTAATTCAGGCTCTCAGCAATGCCAGCACACAGCAAGTGCTCAGTAGGGTCAAGCTGGCTCCCCTCTGTGGATCTTCAGGTAACCTTGGGCTGAAACGGTCTTGGTTTCCATGCCTACATCAGCATGTAGAAATTAAGGATTATATCTCTAACCCCTCACTGTGCCCATCACACCTGGTAGGATATGATGGTAGAGTTGGTTATCAGAAAGAAGTTTTACTTTTAGCAGATTAGGCATAACTAGAGTTAAAGGATTCTTTATTTTCACCAAGGAGCCCTTACAGAGAAGTCCTCAGGTGGGTACTGGAAAATCACCTCCCCTCTCTGCCTTCTTATCTCTTCTGCCCCATAGTTTCCTCTACCCTGTCCCACCAACTCTCCACCCGGAAGGGTCCGAGCTTCACCTTGGAGGAGCAGCTCATTGAGGTTCTGTGTGAATCTGGAGGAGGTGCTAGGTTCTTCTGACCATTCAGAGTGGCCCCTCTCCAAGACAATACTTTCTTCTTGCCAGGATTGACCCCCCGATAGCATTCTTGCCTCACATCAATATTCCTGGTCTGATAAGATGGAATAAAATAAGTATGCATCCATCCACTGCACAGGTGTGAACTCATTCCTTTTGCCACACTTTCTTCTGCACACACACTTTCTTGAAAATATACTGATAAATAAATACACCGGCGGGTTGACACAAGTTGATGGAGCAAAGAGGAAAGAAAGACTCAGTTTCTCTGCGCCAATAAATGATTGGGTCCCAGTGCAACACAGGAAAGGAAGAACAAAGCTAAACAGTTGTTCTGAACTAAAAGAACCTGGTGACCAATGTTCACGAGGCCATGTGATGGCTCAGACTCACCCGGCCCTCCCATTTTAGGTGGGAGCAGTGAGGGCTGCCTGGAGGTGTTTCCCTGGAAGAGGTTCCCCTACAGTTTCCAGGGCTCTCCCTCCAAACCACACTCATACCATGAAATAAGTGATGTCAGCGGTCTGTCTTCCTTAGGCATGTGGGAAAGGGCTCTTGGGAAGACAGCAAAGAACCTGAAAATTCCCCTCACTTAATTCTCAACACCATTAGCTTCCTAGATGACCATGCATGGGGTGCAGAGTCCCTCAAATGTGGGATAGTTGTGACATGACTCTCATGTGACAATATCAGATATATTATTACCACTTATAGGTTTCAGTTAATTCTTTTTTAAAAACATTTTTTGTCTTCATATTCCCATCACAAAATATATAATCATGTAGAAAAATAAATCATAATCATTATAGAACATTTGGAAACACAAAATAAACCACTTGCCATCCCATGACCTAAAGGTAACCACTATTAATATTGGATGTTTTACTGTTAGTTCTGTGTGTGTATGTAGATATATAGATATAGATATAATTTATTTATGTTTATGTGTATATTCAGAGAAGGAAAACTCTGATTCCAAAAAACCTCCGCTGCCTTGCGGCATACCTCTTCAGGGGAAAGGCTAAGGGAGTAAACCCCGACAGAAAATCCGGAGCCGGAGTCCCTAAGGCGGTTCGACGTTGTAGTCAACACCGGCAACTCCTGCGGCGCACCTGAAGCCAAGCTGTATTGACTCCGTCTTTCTCTTGGACCCTTCAGCTGCGAAGAGAGGGGGGGTCTGCTGCATGGGCAACAGCAGACCCTCCATATCACCCTGCCCAGGCTCTGTAGCTTCAGCTTCACTGGAGAGGACACTCCAGCGTCATCGCAAGATGTCGATTCAACACGGGAGGAGACAGATACCGTGTCACTCCCGAGTCGGACTGCACAGCCATTCTCGGCGGTGCAGATAGACTCTTAAGAAGCTACACCATCGTCTCTCGAGACGGACGGCTGCCTTCCTTCCTGTGTATATATATACATATAATTTTTTATAAACTCTATGTACTGTAACCTGTTTTTGTTGCCTAACAGTGTATCAAAGTCAATTTTTTTATAACTTTAAAAGTCCTTTTAGAAAGGACATTGTATGAAATTCCATATAACATCCATCATAGGCTTTTAGTAAATCATGTTGTGCTATAAATACAGTGCAGTTACTAGCAACAAAATGTTCATCAAACAGAACCTGCTACCAACACCTGTTTTATCAGCACCAGCCCGTATTTTACTCAGGATTTATCAGGATCAGTCCCAGTTTTAGAGTTTGTTGCCTTAGTGACAACCATCAGGCCAAGTCCACAATTTCATCCAACGGCCCTCTCACTGGTGTTTCTGTGAAATGAAGGGCAAGTGTCCTTCAGTAAGAAACAGTACTTTGTCTCTTTCTTCCGGGATTAAAAAATTATTGCAGGGGCTGCCAGGATTCCTTGAACAGAAGGGCGATAAACAAGAGCCATTGTTTCCTCTGTCAATCAGCCACAGATTGACAGCAGGCTCCAGGCCTCTGGCGCGCTCACCTGCGCCCACCTCCCTCGTCAGCAAAGCCCCCCGTGGGCAGGTCTGGGCCCACCGCACCTACCCCACCTCAGTGCTCACACACACCTAGAGACACCCAAACTCAGCAAGCTTCTCTGAGCACCTGCTTTGGGCCGACACTGTGCCAGAAGCTGAGGAGGAGTTCTGACGTCAGATTTTGGTGGGAAGCTAGGATACAAACATTCCCAACAGAATAAAGCAGGAGAGAGAAGCAGCTAAGCGACTCTGCCGCCCCCCACCCCGGTCTCCGACCTAGAGTACCATGTGATTTGATGCAGCCCCACCGGCCTGCTAAAGCAGAGGGCGAGGGGGAGCCCTGCGGTGCTCCCCTGGCATCCGGTGATAACTTTGAGGCAGCAGGCGGCTCAGCAGACCCTTCAGAACCGCCTGGAGCATCGCAAACTCCGCGCCCCGGGACATGGCAGCCCTGCCCAGCGTCTCACTCTTGTGTACGAGGTGAAAATAGACTCTCCCATTGGGAAATGAAAAGGGGCCCCAGCGTAGGACGTCAGCAGTCCTCTGCCTATTTCATGTCCCTCTGGACATCGTGCGCTAGCAGTGAGGGAGTCCTCAGCCAGCCTACCTGCCAACGCTGTTCTGCTCTTGAAGAGGACCCCCTCTGCTCATCGTTTTCCCTTTCCCCATCGGAGGAGGGACACCGGGGAGGATGCTGTAGTGACCTACTTCCAGATGCTGCAGGTTTGGGAATCGGGGCTTTCCTGGGGCTGAGCAATCAGGGGCCCTCGTTAGCCATGCTGAGATTCCCCTGGCAAAACAACCACCTCAGAAGCTCAGGACTTAGTACTCTTTTGGTTGATTTGCGTTCGGTCATTTCATGGGATATTAACCAAAGCAAAAGATACTGGCCTTCATGTAGACTCTGGCCTGGGAGCTCTGTCTCTTAGCAGCAGCCTGAGGACTCTACCCTCCTTTCCAACTTAATGGCCTCTGTGCACCCTCTGCATCGGGGAAATTCAAAACTGTGGCCTGGAATAGGAAGGCTCAGCCAATCTGCCTCCTGCCCCGCAGCCCAGGTGATAATTAGTATTTTAATGAGTCAGTGATTCGTACTCTCAGACCATGTCTCTTCTTTCATAGTCTATGATTAGAAGACTTTAAAAATGTTATTGACATACAGAGAAGTGTAGAACTCATATCTCTCCAGCCCATTGAATTGTCACCAACATGTACAGGGGAGTGAGGCCATCACCAGGTCAAGACACAGAACACGACCAGGACCCTCAGAAACGCGGCGTGCCGCCCCCCGGTCCCTGCCCCTTGCCCCTCCCCACCAGGTCTCCATTCACCTGAGCTCTAACACGACACATTAGTTCTGCCTGTGTTTGAAGCTCCCACAAATGCAGCCCTACCAGGGGCGAAGCGAGGACAGCAGAGGGGCGGAAAATGGGCCACTGAGTCAGCAGTCTGCGCCATCTGTTCAGCGCTGCTCTGCCCCGGCAGGCGTCCAAGGGCCCATCAGCTCCTGCTGCGCAGGCTCAGGCAGGGGCCTGGGCGTCCACAGAAGTCTGTAGAGATGGCGAGGACCAGGCCGCACTGTCTGGAGGGTGCAGGCGGTTTGCTTAGGCCCAACGCAAAAGGCAGAAAGCCCATGACTCTTCATGTTAGCACCTTTGCTTTGGGATCTAAGAATCGACCCCCTGTGGCAATGAGCCTCTGAAAATACAAGGATAAAGAGCATATCACAGCTGCCTGAAAGGTTCCCAGATGTGGCCAAATGATGGGCTTCCTAGGTGACCGTAAATTAGAAAGGCAACTGAGGCTGGACTGTGAAAGGCTTCCCGAGTCAAGGCAATGTGCTTGGATCACATCTCTAGATTTGTGATCTCTAGATTTTGTGGGTGGCAAAAGATGATCCGTAGGGTGAAGGAAGGAAATAATAAGATTTCTTTGTATTTATTCTTTACATGATTAAATACCAAATAAATTACGCTTTATGAATAATCACGGCAAGTAATGACTTTCATGCCTTCGCTTGGTCCCCTTGTCAGAGGGACCATTGGCCGACAATGGCAACTTTGCTTCTGGGCTGTCTCTTAGCACCATGTGATCTGCTTCAGACGAGCCGAGGTAAGTGGAATTCTAGCCCGGATCTAGTTTTTAACTAAACTAACCATTCCCCAAATGGGCAAACGGCTTAAATTTTTGTTAAAAAAAGAAGACATGGATTGAAGTAATAACGCAAGACAGTGACCAACAAGGAAAAGGCAGCCCTGCCCAGTTCTGAGTCAGCCACGTGAGAAAGGAAAACAATTGACAGTATAATCAGATTTCCCAAGTCAGCCAAGAGGTTTTTAAATTACCAGAAAGATCATGTGAAATGTAGCTTTACATCTACTGTTGGTAATGAGGAACAGAATCCTAAGCCTACAGGGTGCCTGAGATATTAGTTAATGACCATTGCAATTAGCAAGACATTTAAAAATACTGTTTACAGGCATTATCTTTACCAGGTCTTCTCTGAATTGTTGCGCATGCCTTACAACCAGCGGGATGTATTGGTGCTACAGTCATGAGTGTATAAAATTACAAATGAATGAGTACCTCCATGGGGTACCACGCTTTTCACTGCTAACACTGGGCAATCAAACATCTTGGGGGCGACTGCTTGAAACTATGCAACCCAAAGCTGGCCTAGATCTCCAGGTGAACCCCACCCCATACTCCCCAATAACTTCCTTGCTCAGCAACAAGAGGAAAAATGTTTAAAAGGGAGGCTGGGTGCTGCATCTTCATAACTCTGTCGAAGACCAGCCCGGGACGTAAGACCTGCCCACAGTCTAACCAGATTCTTTCTTCCTGGCCGGCCGTGGCCATGTGCCAGAGAGGAAACATACCCGGCTAAACTCAGCTCTGCCACTTGCAGATATTTGGGGCAATTCACATCAATGCCCCACATGCAAAGGAAAGGAGGTATATAGGGTGCTTTTATTTTAACATTAATTCTTCATCTTCATATGTATTTGAAAAATACTGATTTTCTGTTGATGGTAGCGGTTTTAAGATCAAATTATGTGCGTTCTATATGAATGGATTTTAAAATACAGTATTCCCTCACTTATTGCAGGTATTACATTCTAGACACCCCCCCCCCCGCGATAGGTGAAAACCTGCGAAGTAGGAACCTTACATTTATTTGTTATTTATATATATTTCAAGGCTTTATAAACCCTTCCCACACACTTATAAACCATTCCCAGTCTTTTATTGAACTTTTCAACACTTTTATAAACACTACTTATGTTCTTAAACATAGTCCACACTCTTAAACCTACGTAACTTTAACAACGTACATATACAGTACCGCAAAATCCCACGATATAGCAAAAAATCCGCGATAAATAATTAAATATAATATTTTTTAAAATCCCGCGATACAGTGAGGCCGCGATAAGTGAACCATGATATAGAGAGGGACTGCTGTATTAGGCAAATAATTTAGCTGGGGTGAAGATCAGTATGTCAAAATTGAAGAGGTGAGATGTAAATGATGTAGATTCGATGACCTTTATCTAGTGCCCAGGTCTGAAACTGTAATTACTCTTATCTCAAGCAGCCATAAACTAAAATATTGTAAAGCCCTTCTAGCAAGTAGCAGGCCTCAGACAAGCATGTTTCAGTCCAGGTTTTGCCCCATGTCCTAGTCCATTCAGCCTCCTATGACAACATCACCACAGGCTGGGTGGCTTCAACAACAAACATTTATCTCCTGCAGTCCTGGAGGCTGGAGAGTCCAAGATCCAGGTGCCGCGGATTCAGTATCTAGAGAGGGCTTCCCGCTCTTCATGCTGTGTCCGCAGATGGCAGGAGGGGCAAGGAAGCCCTCGCTAATGCCACTGACGAGGGTCCCACCCTCGTGACCTAATCACCTCCCAACGGCCCCACCTCCAAACCCCATCCCCTTACCGTTATGGCTCAATATATACACCTGGGGACACGTGCATTCAGCCCACAGCACGTGGTCTCTGGCTCCTGGTTTAAGGTGAACAAATACAGATCAAAGGATGGTGAATAAGGTGGCTGTTTGTGGTGACAGCTTCTGTGGCTTGGAGGCAGGACACCTGGCCTTGGAGCCCAAGACCCTCACGGGCCCCTCCTGGGGATTCCTACTATCTCTGGGCAGCTTTGCGTTTCTTTTTTCAAAAGAGAATAAGGAGAAGGGGGTGTGGGGAGGGGGGCATTGGTCTGTTCTTTTCACAGAGAATGTTCTCTACTGTGCTGCTGTGGAATCTGACTGGAACGGGAAGAAATGATCAGATTCCAGGAAAGAGAGCGATGAGCAAACAGACTAATAAAAACACGAGTTTGAGGGCCTGCCGCTCACCCAGCTGCGCCTCCAGGCAGAAGCCTGTGGGTTTGGCGCCCCCTGCTGTCCCTTTCCTGCCTGTGCCTGTGCTCTGAGTCCCCTCTGTTCCCTCTGCTCCCGCTGTCCTGGTTCCCATGTACTGTGTCCTGTGTCCTGTCTGTCCTGTGTGCCCTGTGTCCCCTGCATTACCTGTGTTACCTGTCGTCCTGTGTCCTCCATTTCCTGTCTCCTGTGTTCTCTGTGTCCTGCATCCTGTGTCCTGTATCCCCTCTATCCTGTGGCCTCTGTGTCCTGAATTGCCCGTGAAGGGCAGGGAGGATCACTGGAGGATGAGCAGGTAACCGTGGAGAGCGCACAGTGTTTCAGAAACGCACCTGAAACGTCAGCACTGTCAAACCCATGACTGTTACAGAAATCCAGTGCCGGCAGGTACCTCTGCACCCCGCCCCCACCCCATCACGGACCGCCTCTGCCCTGAGTTCCTGTGTGACCTGAGAAGATGACAGCAGAACCTGGCCAGAGTCCCCAGCTAGATGGCCCCAGAGTTCCCTGGGGGGCGCTGGGAACATAACTACTTTTGTGACCCCACTTGCATGGAGCGGGACTGAGGCTGAGAGCAGGGTGGTCACCCGGGGAACACAGGACAGTCGTTTCTTCCAGAAACAATGATGAGCTTCCACACTTAGCGAGGAGGCTGAGGGCAGGGCCTCTGCTTTCAAAGGGCAAAAAGGAGACGCAGAGAAACATTAAAAACATAATGGTTAAATTAATATTTGTCACCATGTATGGAGCCAGCCACATTGCCATTGTCTTCAGTATTAATGACATCGCTGTAAACTTATCATCGCCAGGTTCCACAGGGGGAAACTGAGGTTCAAAGAAGCCAAAGCACACAGGCCAGTACAGGTCAAGGCAGGTCTCACACCCTGGTCCTCCTGACTCCACACCACAGCAGTGTGCACTCGCGTCCTCCCATGGTTTGGTGTGTTCTCTACGGGGAGAAAGGAGAGCCACCCACGCAGGCACAACACGGGCACACATTCATGCACAGGAGGGCACACGTCCAGGACAGTGTCACCTCTGGGGTTTGAGGGAGGCAAATGCGAGGCACAGGGGATATACCAATGTTTTATTTCTTTTACGTGAAAACACACAAGGTTGAAAACCACATGTAACTCAAGGTGTGCTGTTAGATTAGAATCTTTTTATTTTAATTTTTTATTGAATTTATTGGGGTGACACTGGCTAACAAAATTGCATATTTCTGAAGCACAGTTCAACAATAACACATCACCTGTATGTTGTATTGTGTGGTCACTATCCCAAGTCAAGTTTCCTTCCATCACCGTTTATCCTTTCTTTACCCTTTTCTACCTTCCAATAAAAATATTTTTAAATGTTAATAAAAATTCTTCATTGCAAAAAAATGTCAATATTTATTTATTCTGATTGGTGGGCACATGGCTGTTATTTATATCAGTACAGCTCCATATTATAAAAGAATTTTCCTAAAGAATATTTTGAAAGAAGAAGGAAAGAAACTGGAAGGAAATAAGTATCCTCCAAGAACCTGAACCTGAAATCATGAAGCCCACCCCACCCACTTAGCAACCCCCCATGAGCTTGCGGCAAAACCACAGGCCCCACCCGTGCGGAGAAAATTCAGCCCTTTGCCCAGAGGCGTCCGTCTGGGGACCTCTGAGCGCCTCACAAACACAAATTAATTGCACCTCCTGTCACAGTCTAAACGATGGAGGCGTCTCTTAGATTGTCAAGTCGAGTCTGGGGAAAAGGAAGCGTCTCGTCTAACTTCACACCGTGAGTTACAGACTGAGCTGGGCCTCGACATGCAGGAACTTGACAAGCAGCCCTGTGGCCCAACCACAACTGTGACAAGGATGACACCCAGCACACCAGGCAGACCCTCCTGGCCCAGAGCTGCTGGCCCGTGCTGTGCCTGGAAGGAGCCCCTGGGGAGAGGTCGGCCCCCCTTTCTGCACAGTAGGCTTCCTCTTAAAATACCCTCCTGCACATAAATAGAGCCTTTTCAGGGACAACCCAAACCACATCCTCTGGCTTTTCCTGCGCGTCTCCGGCCAGGCTTTTCTCAGGGCTGGACCTAAGGCAGGATGAAACGGCTCTCCTCCTTCGCCTTCGCCCTGTCAGCATCAGGCCTCCCCCACCCCCACCCCCCCGCGGGAGGTGCCACCCTGCAGAGCAGGTGCAGAGCCCTGGCCCCGGAGTCCCCCTGGAGTGGCCGCACACTCTCTGAGGGTCCGTCCTGGAACCTACTTCTGGGGCAGTGCTTCTCCCCTTCCTAATGGATTCCCACGGTGCCGGGACACCAGGAGGGTCGGGTCCTTGTCATCCCACACCGCAGTCCCTGGCCTCTAACGGTCCTCCGCGGCTCCTGGCTGCTGGAGGCGACGGTTCTAAAACGCAGATGTGCCCCTGTCTCACCGCCGCCCCAAACCCCCTGCCTCCCCTCCTTCGCACGGACCCTGTGGCCACTCGGCGCCCCCAGAGCCCTCCAGCCTGTCCTCCATCCATTCAACCTTTCCAGGGGCTGAGTCCCCCACGGGGCCGTTCCACCCACAGACGCCCAAGCCAGCCGAGGGGACAGGGTAGGGAGTTCAGTCGAGTTTAAACGAGGTGGGCAAGTGGCAGAGCCTTGAGAGCAGCAGGTCATGAGAAGCGGGCTTAGACAGGCAGAGCCTGAAGCCCAGACGCTGGCGGCCGCACGGGCCTCCTGCGTGCTTCCCCGTCCCAGTGCAGGAGAGCATTCAGGAGGGGACACCGGCGCCTTCTCCGGCCCCCTGCCCACGGTAGGGAGGCCTGGGCTCCCCTGGGGTTGCCGCCGGAAGAAACTAGCCCGGTCCACAGAACGCTGAGGACGGACCGAGGCCCGGAGGCTGAGGCACCGCCATGAGCCCAGCGCCGAAGGCTCCTGAGCGAGGGTACCTGAGCATCAGGTCCATCCTGTGGCCAAGATGGAGCCCTGGAGGCTTCCCCCCCCCCCCCGGGGAAGGACAGCATCACATGGGGTGTGGAGCAAGACCACTGTGGCAGCTGTCTGGGAACAGGGACACACTTGGGAGGCGATGGCAGGAGTCCTAGACGACACGACAAGATGTTGGGGGTTGACATTACGGGGCTACCTGCTCTCGGACACGTTTTACTTCTAGCTTTTGCTCCGATGTCTTGTTCTACTGCAAAATTGTAAGTTACATTACGATAAAAATCTTTATCTTTGAACCCCCGGGGTCTAACCCTAACCTCCCAAAGAAGTGTTTAATAAATAAGGTCAATAAGCTCTCACTGGCTGAGTACAGAAATATATACAATTAGTGGGAGAAGCTGGAGGGTGGAGTTCATGGTTTAAAGGATGTTGCATTAAGGATAGGCAGTTATTTGCTTATTTGATACTGTAAATAATGGGGAGTCGTGAAATTTGTATGAGAGGAAAATAATTTTATTAGAGCTATACTTAGGAAAACTGAACTCGCAAGGATGCGTTTAATGGGTCAGAGCCGGGAGGAATTAGACGTGAGATCAGTCAGAAAGCTACAACAATATTCTATCATAAAGCGTTCCTTCAGAGAGCGTCACTAATGGTCCACGGCCCCATTCTGCAGAGCACAAACTAAGTCACTAACCATTAAATTGAAAATCACATCTCAGGAATTCCAATGAAGACAGACACCGATACAGTATAAGAGCCAACTGGTTTGTTCAAATATTTCTGTCTTTGCTGGGAAGGGCGACTCCTTCAGATGCCAAAAGCATTTACAACTCTCCCAAGTCTGAGCCTGTGCCATGGTGTACATTTGAAGAGGCCCACATCTGGCTTTAATGACCATCGTCTAAAAAGAAACATATCTGGAGAAGTGGAAAGGAAGGAAAAGCTTGTGTCTATGGGGAAGCGGGGAAGAAGATGTTTTATCGCAAACCATCTAGCTTCTATTTTATAAAATTCTCCACTGCCAAACCCATTTCAGGCCTGGATTCTCAGTGCTTCTGTACCACAGAAAATTAGGACCTAAAATGGGAATGCCTCGGTTTGTTACCCTGGGGTGGCAGGTGACTCTCTCCTGGTATTCAGGGAAACGGCCTTTGCTTTCAGAGCAAAAGCCTATAAAACAGTGAAAAGTTGCCCAGGAATGTCTGACCCCCTCAGGCATAGGCATCAAATATGCACAGTGTGTCCTTGAATAGCATTTTGTTCAACACATTTTGGTTATAATATTGGTAAAATGTCATAGGAACTTAACTCTTGTTTATATCCATTAGCCTATGGTAAAACTGGTTTCATTATACATCATTTTACTTAAAGTCGCAGAAACTATTGATGACCTGAAGTAAGAAATTCCTGTATATAAAAAATAAAGACCCTGGCTGTTGTGGCTCAGTGGATTAAGCATCGGCCTGTGAGCTAAGTGTCGCTGGTTTGATTCCCAGTCAGGGCACATGACTCGGTTGCATGTCAGGTCCCCAGTTGGGGGCACAAGTGAGAGGCAACCACACAATGATGTTTCTCTCACTCTCTTTCTCCTTTCCCCCTCTCTAAAAATAAATAAATAAATAAAACAAATAAATTATTTTTAAAAAATAAAAATAATAAAGAGCATTCCTGAGCAGGGACCGGGCCTTGTTCATCTTCACACAGCCACAGTGCATTGCATGTAGCAACTGTCTCTAAATGTGAATGCATATAATAATCAGTTCAGTGAGAAGTCTCAACTCTTAAGGTATAAATATAAACTAATCTGTCATTCTGGTAAGCCTATAAGGTTTCTACAGTTAAGTAAAAATCCAACTGGGAAGCCAGATGCCAAGAACTCCCATCTTATAGATGCCCTTGATAACACAGAAAGGGTGGGCAAGGAGGGGGCACTTTTTTCAGGTTATACTTAAATCTTTTGGTTTAACGATGGGCCCCAGTTGACAAATCAGGCCGCAGTATTTAACGTCATGGGCAGAAAAACGAGAGAAAGGTCAAATACATATATACAGTTGACAAATACTTATATGGAATTTATTAAGTGCCAGCCACTATTTTAATCACTTTTAAAATTATTAATGCATTTAATTTAATACTCATAACAAACCCAGAAGATATGTACTATTATTACCCTCCTTTACAAATGAGAAAACTGAAGCACAGAAAATATACTACAAGGTCTGTCCAGAAAATATGCAGCCATGTAATATGAAAAATTGAGACATTTATTGAAGAAGATACGAGATACAGGGAACATTGTACATAGGACAATGATACCCAGGGTGTCTACTTTGAATGTGATGGCCACACAGCACATATGCTCACTCAACGGCGTCTGTCACCCCCACTGACTAGTACAGTGAAGTCGTCATTGTTCACACATGTGCTTTCCAGTCCATTCTTCTTGGCTGACGGGTTACATTGATGTCGCGCAAACTGTTCTTGTTATTTTAACAATGGCTGGACTTTTTCCAGACAGACCTCATACATATACTTAACTTGCCCAGGGTTACCCAATCTGTCTGACCTAAATTCTGTGTCATAATGGTAACAACTGGCCTTTTACATGCCTCTTTTCTGGGTTGCTACATCAACTCCCTATTTGATTTATTCTGTCTAGAATGATAAACACTTGATTTGTTTTGAGAATTGGTGCATTCCTTGTTTTTGGAATAATAGCACTTGTTGAGAATTAAAATGTGATCATTTTCTCACTGGTCCAACACTAGGCACAGTGTGGTTGCTTAACACGTGTAAAATTCCAGGATAGAAAAGGGTTTAATGCTAAGACATTTCCCAAGGGTGGCTGTTAGACATAGCAGCTTGCCGGCTTCCCCTTCCAACCTTGCACGAGCCTAGAAGGGCTAAGTCAGGTTCAACTTCAGGGAAGGCCTTGGAAGAAGGGACAGGCAGTTTGCCCTTCCCCAGTGCAAATGCCCCAAGGAGTAATGCAGATGAAAACTCAGTGCACCCAGCAGCAGAGCCCATGATGCCGGCAGATCCTCGGCTACTGGGGCCATGAGCAGGGTATTGCAGAGCAGAAGCCAAGCCTGGGGGGCCAAGGGGGCGGTGGGGAGGAGCTAAGACTGTGAAAACACACTGTGTTGGCTTCAGACCTCTGCCTGACGTGTTTCCCACCCCACTGCTCCTGGACAAGGAGGAGCGGCTGCGCATGCAGGGGGTGCATGTGTGTGCAATGAATGAGAATGTGGCCCCGTCCCACATTCACTAACAGCGCTTCACACCCAGCTGCTTTAGTTACAAAGAAATTCCATTCCCAAGAGATTGGCTAGTCCCTAAAGACTCATTCCTAAAAGATCATGAAAGGTCAAGATTCTATGAACCTATGCTCCTTAAAATAAGAAAAATGCCCATGGACCTTGGGCACCAAAATCCTTCTGACTGACGGCAGGAGAGAGAGGGCACTTTCAAAGTGGCAAACAAGGGTTAAGCCAATCATTTCGAGAGAAATAACCAAACTTTTAGTGCAATGGGTCACAAGGACCAAAGTACTAATTTCAATTAAAGCTTTAGCCTGTTCAAAGTACTGTTCACCTGCAGATTTTTTTGTAGTCAGCTGACAGTTTACCAATTTTGTTAAACACTAAGCATTTGTACGGCACCAGTATAACCAGTAAATAAAATTAAAGTTTGGAATCTGTTCTGCACAGACGTGTGACTGAAAGGCACAAACAATATAAATAAAACGAAACAAAACCTCAGAGTGAAACAGACCTGAGTTTGATCCCCAACCCTGGCAGCTGTCACGTAGGTCAAGTTACTCCATCTCTTTCAACCCTGGTTCTCTCCTTGGTAAAATGGGGATAATTACACCTGCCCTAGGGATTTGAGGCTCCTGTGAAAGTTAAGTGAGGTAACATGTAGAAGTGCCCAGCACTATGCCACATATACTGAGGTTTCTCTTCCCTGCAAAAGGGCGGAAAAACAATATGCCATTGCTGCGAAGTGGCAACATTCTGCAAATTTACAGATGAGTTGACCAAAATGGGGGAGAAAATGTATTCAAGGCATTTATTGAGTACCCAGTGCATGTAAGTGGAGAGAAAACAGAAGGCAGGGCCTTCTTCAAAGGGGCTTGCACTTAAGTGGGGAGCAAAATGCCCCCCCCCCAGGTCCCTGCAGCACAGTGAACACTGCTGAGGACGTCCACTGTGCTGACGCTTCATGCTGCCCGGGAACAGGCTCTATCTGATGATCCTCAGAACGACCCAGTGAAGTAGTTCCTGTTATTCCCATTTTCCAGATGAGGAAACCGAGGCTTAGCAAGCTTCAGTTACTCCCCCAAGGCCACAGAGCTCCTGGGTGGACTTCGAACTCAAGCAGCCTGACCATGAATGCTGGCAGGCGAGGCCGCGCTGCGGCTGTGTCTGGGCGGAGGAAGGAGAAGGCGGAGCTGGAGCAGGGACACGAGCCTCTTGGAGAACTGCGTTCTAAAGGCAACACCGGCTCTGGGCTGGTGGAGGGGAGGGGAGAGGAAGCAGAGTGAGGAAATTGCCGCAGAAGCCTCCTGCTGAAGGGGAGGAAACCACAGGAGGAAAGGGGGCACTTTTAAGGGGGAAAGGAAACGGGAAGGGGCTTGATGTTTCACAAACTGCTGCTGGGAACCCAGGATCCCAGCCAGAATCATAGCCGGCGTAAGACGAACCTCCCACGTCCTTAGAGAACGCACCAGTTGACAAAGCGCTTGCACATCATTTTCTCCCTTGCTGATTAGAGGTAGCACTTATTGAGCAATGTGCAATAAACCAGGCACTGAACAAAGCTCATGCCAGCCCCAAATGACCCTATGAGGTGGGCTCTCCTCTTGCCCCTCCTAGATGAGAAAACAAAGGCCAAGGTCAGCTACCACATGGCAACGGTAGGGTTCAAACCCAGCTCTGACTGGAAGGCATTACTCAATCATACAGCCCTCAAAACAAGCTAGTTGGGAAACAGGCCAAGGATTCACACCATTTTCCAGATGAAGAAACTGAGTCTCAAGGAGAGCAAGGAAGCTAAGTTCACCTCCGCTAATAACCAAATGGGGTGTTGTGACGCCTGCTCCTCCACTCCCCCTCCCCCCACCTCAACTAGGACAGACCGCCCAGAGCCCTTCCTCCTTTCTTTGACCCCCCTTGAAAGGAGGGAGTGCCCGTGCGCCTTTCCAGGACTGAGGGGTTTCCGGGCGCCCCAGGAGCTGGCTGCAGGGCGCTGCGCCTGCTGGGCCCGCCTGTTATTGCACAGGGGTTGGCACTGCCAGAGGGCTGGGTCGGGCTTCCTGTCTATCTCCTCTGCAGCTGCTGTGTTTTCAATAGGGAGAGACTCCTGCTCGCTTCTCCCCCCCGTGGGAGGACCCACTGCAGCTCCCCTTATTAAACACCAGGCTCCGGAGTGTGCCGCTCAGGGTTGTGTGAGGATAAGATTAGGAAGGCGGACCCGCCCCGTGCTGTGGGTAGGCAGAGGCGCCCGCCGGGGCCCTTGACTGGACAGCCTCACCCAGAGGCGGCAGCCTCTGCCCTCTGGGGCCCGGGAGGCCCAGGCTGTGAACCTCAGCACCAGGAGACCCTCTGGGGTTCCGGGCAGAGACACCCTTCCCACTATGGGGACCCTGGGCTTTGTCAGTGCGGGAGCCTGAGACTCCAGGGGGAAGAAAGTGAAAAGGAGGAGGGAGACCGAGACAAAGAGAAGGAAGAAAGAAACGTGGACAGAAAAGACAGAAAGGGCTGCAGGGCCAAAGACCCACACAGGAGCAAGTGCCGCCAGCCCTGGCTTTCAAACACATATGACACCCGCGTCTCAGGCCCTGCTTAACGAGTGTTAATTGCATTTATACAAAACTGAGTACATTTAGGGACGAAATCGTGTACTAGCTGCGAATACAAAATAAAGACCGTCCTCTTTCATATCCCCCTCCCGAAGGGGGGTAACTTCACCCGTGCCCAAGTCTGCCAGGTTTCCTGCACCTGGACTCTCTCAAGGCAGCTGCGCGCCTTAGAACAGATGCACACACACCCCTTCTGAGAGGGGCACCCAGCCGGTCCTCCCCTCCGCTCCCCTCATCCTCCGCAGTTACTCCCCCTTCACCTGGGCCCGAGCTCGCTCCACCACTCACAGATTTTCATTCTGCACTTCACCCTTCCCTCCGCCTTCTCTGTCTCTCTGGCTCTGTTCCTGGCCATGCACACGGTTTTTCAGTCCACCCCTTCCTTTCAGTGGTTAGAGAAGGGATAAAAAGCTTTCCTTTATGTTTGCCAGTGTTTAAACTGCTTCTGAAAACACCCCGGGGTAAAGACTATGAAAGGGGGACAGTCTTTTTCAACTGATTGTTTATGAAGAATTTAGCAGGGAACGCCAGCAGGGCGCTTAGTAACCACTGGTCCCAGGCACCTGGCTCTCGGCCCGCCCCTCCGCTACCAGCAGCCCACCTGCCCAGCGCTGGCTCCCTCTCCCATGCCAGGGGTCCCCACGGCAGGCGCAGTGGGGTTAGGCTGTGAAGAAACACCCCCCACCCCAGAAAGGGCTTCCCACTCCCGCAGCCCCGCACCACCTTCAGGAGGTTCCTGGGGTCCTTCCTCCCCATCATCCCTGCAGTTTCTTGGGCTCTGTTCGCATTGATCACTTCTGGCCACAGCCCCCGACCAAGGCAGACGTCTGCTTCGGCCTCTCACCGCCATTTCATCCATAAAAGAGTTTGCTTCCCTCTGTCTGCAGGCTCCGAGGAGGTAAGGGCCTCAGTCACCAGGCACCATGCTCAGCAGCTTCTGGATTCTGCCCACAGGTGGGTCCCTGAGGAAGACCCCTTTCTGGCAAACCACCTGCACAAGACCCCGAGACTGCTCCACGCGCCTGCCTCTCCGCACCCGACACCCCGACACCCTTCAGCACCGGCCCTCTACTCCCTCGAGTTCCTCTGCCCCCCTGTACTGCCTTCCTCCCATCGGTCCCCTCTCACAGGGGCTCACCTTCCAGGACAGCATCTCTTGGCCGACAAATTCCGGGATAAAACGTGTCAATGCTTAAGGGCATGAACTTTGGTGTAGAAAGAAATCTAGGTCAGAGTCTCTCTGTGACTGTTGGCGCGCTGTGCCACTCGAACTAAACCCCAGGGTCCCGTCTGGAAGCTGGGAGTGATAACAGGGTCTGCCCCAGAGTGCCATTGCCAAGGCTAAATGGGATTAAATGACATGGTGTGAGCAAAGCTCCCCACACAGGGCCTTGGCCGCCGTAAGCTCTCCATAATGGCATAATGATTAGTCACGACCAGTTATTCAACACACTTAAGCCCCTACAATGACAAAGTACAAACCCTCCTACCTTAAGGGTCTTTGTGTTCCATGGAGGAACCAGATATTTTGAAGAATGGATATAACACTGTAAAATAATAATAAATATATACAGAGAGATCTTTGCGCCCAGTTCCTCCTGTTTGGCCTTTGACCCCAGTTCCTGACACAGAGCTCGGAAACCCTTGTGGTCTCCTGAGTGAGCAGTGTCTGGCACAGAGCCTAGACAGCCAGGAACTTCCTGGGTGGGAGCTGTGCCCGTTGTCCTAGGGGGTCTGACTCTGGGTGGGCTCCTGGGTGGGGGCTGGTGACCAGCTGAGAACCTTCAGCCCCACCCTCCTTCCCTGGAGAGTGGAGAGGGGCTGGAAACTGAGCAGACAACTGATCATGTCTGAGTGAGGACACCTCCCAGAAAGTCCCTACGAATGGGGTGCTAAGAGCCTCTCAATTGGTGAACACGTCCCAGGCCGACAGGGCGGAGCCTCCCACGGCGCAGGCGCAGAAGCTCCTGTGGTCGGGGCTCTGTGCACCTGGCTGCCCATCTGTGTCCTTTATTATCCCCCTGATAACAAACCTGTGAGTATACGTGCGCGCTTCCGTGAACTCTGCGGGCCGTTCTAGCAAATTATTCAACCCAATTATTGTCCTAGGAACCCCCATTTATAGCCAGCTGGTCAGAACTACAAGGGACAACCTGGGACTTGTAATTGTCATTTGAAGCGGGACAGTCGTGTGGGACTGAGCCCTTGACTTGTGGGATCTGATGTTAACTCAGCATAGAGTGTCAGAACTGCACGGTGGGACACCCAGCTGGTGTCAGAGAACTGGCCTGTGTGGGATAAAAAGACAAAATAAAATAAAACAAAACCGCACACACACACATCTTTGTCAGGGGCATCGTGAGTGTGAGAGTAAAGGAAAACACAGCACTTTTTCCTAGACAAATGCAGAACAGAATGAACGCAGTGACACACGAGCTGGAAGCATGCTGTGCCCTGGGGGACAGGGGGAGAAAAGAAGGACTCAGCAGCACAAGAGAAGCAGCACGGTGGCAGAGGTGGCCCTTGAGCAAGGCCCTGAAGCACTGAGTAGGACTGCGGTCAGTGCACGCAGGTAGTACATCCCAGGAAGCAGCAGGAGGGAAGGCCTGGAAAAGCGAAGGCACAGGGTGTGCAGAGTGAACACACACTGGGTGCTTCCTTAGGTTCCAGACCTTCCTTCCTCTTTCCCAACAGCCTCGATGTCCATTTAGGTATCTGCTCAATTCTGGGAGGAATCTTGCATCAGGCAACCAGTCAGCACATCCCACAGGCCACAGGGACTGGTGCAGGGGTAGGCATATGACATAAACAAATCTAATCAGATTGAGGATAGGTTAGGAATCCGGGGGCAAGATATTCTCTCTTTCTTTGGAGACATGAACAAAGAAGCTCAAAGTCCAAGAGTTGCTGGCAACTACCTTGGGATCCTCAGATAAAAATTAGGTCCTTGGGGAAATTGTTGAGCTGCTGGATCAAGCCTTGCCTGAAGCTCACCCTGATAAGATTTATTTTTAACCCAGAAGCAAACAAATTTCTGTATTATATAAGCCAGTTCAGATTAAATTTTTCAGTTTTTTGATGTTCAAGAAATGACCTAAAATCACAGGTAGCAGACATTGTGGGTACATGGAAGGTTATAAAAGATGTTGAAACTAGAAAGGATCAGAGGGTTAAATCATAAGAGGCTTTCCATGCACCATACTAGGGTATTGCACTGTATGTAAGCAGTGGCGCACCCAGTGAAAACTGTTCAGGAGGGGAGGTGACGTGATTGAATCTGTTTTAGAAAATTAATTCTGGTGGCAGGGCTGATGACAGACGGGAGGGAAGAGAGATTAGAAGCAAAAAGTGTGATTAATAATGAGTATGGGGAAAGGGCATGTTATCAAATATCCCCAGAGGTCCACGTCGCTGGGAGTGGAAAGGGGAGCAAGCAAACATGCTCCCATGGCAACCTCTCTTCTTATCGGTGCCAAAGGCCTTGCCTGGGCCCTTGAACTCGAGGCTATCCTGTTGTCTTAGAAGTTTCAAAAAACAAGAAATATTTTTTCATCTAAAAGTTAATGTTAATTTAGTTATATCTTTCAAACTAACGATGCTTTTAAAGGGTGGTGAAAAGAATGACACCCCAAAACAACACCATATTACGAAGTGTCTCCACCCCCAAAAGTGTGTGAATCACCGATCCAATGCTCCCAGCTCCCCTCCCTGGAGGGAGCAGGGGTCACGGCATGGGTTCCCAGTCCCTGGGCAGCTGCCAGGGCACGAGAGCCTTCTGGAGCCTGTGGACGCGAATGAGCCTCCAGAGCTCACATGCTATATGTTCATGAGAAAATGCAAATCTCCTGGAACGACGTGTAAGCCACTCCTTTTCTTAGACAACCAGAGGGAGCCTCCCTCCCCGCTGCCCTTCCCCCTCTCCGGGCACTGCCTTAGGCTGATAATTCGGGGGCAGCAAGGGCTCCACCCCCTCCACCTCACCCTTGCCTGGAAGCTTCCTCCCCTCTTGATAACCTGGCTGTGCCCCTTCTGACGTGCTCCCCAGGCTTTCCCACAGGCAGACTGCCGCCTGCATTCCAAACTGACTGCTTAATTTACATAATTCCAACTAGCGTTCATTGCCAGCTTCCTGTTTTTGTGAACTCCTGTACAATTTTTTCATTTCGTAAGAAACAAAAGCCCTGGCTCACAATCACACTCTACCAACCTAGTCCCCCTGCCTCAAAGGAGACAGGGCAAGTGCTATCCCGATGATTTCCCTTCTTGTTTTAGAAACAAAAGCTTCAAAAACACCCAGTGGTTTCCAATTCAGAGAGTTTCATGCAAGCTTTTGCCTTCACTGGTTACTGGCTTCCTGTTAGCAGAAAGAAGTTTCAAGCTGAGTCAGAGAGAGCCAGGCCCAGCAGTGATTCATTAGTGTTGCTAATGACACCCCTGCCACCACCAGCAACCACTGTCAAGGCTGCTTCTGCTGGAGCCTCCCTGTGAGCCTAACCCTAGGAGAGCAGGAAACTAACACCGTTTTTCTGACCTGCTCTTCCAGATGGTGTGGCAGTAGCAGCAGTAAGCACAGGCCAGGCAAGGCTGGCGTTGAGATAAGGGGACCAGATGGGCCCTGATTGGGGTGATTTCGGGGATGCCCAGGAAGGCTCTGTTGCTTCAAAATAACTTCCCACTCTTTCCCTCATCCTACCCCTCCCCCCCCCCCTCCGAGCCTGCAGGCTCCTCCTTCTAAGCTTTTTCGGTCTTCCTGTAAGACACAAATATAGCTTCAACAGGCACTCACACCCTAATATAATTAATGTGATGAGTTCACTTTGGAAAATATGAAGCAGACGCAAGAGATGCAGAAAGGATAACCCAAAGATGACCAGGCCAGAGAGAGGGGCAGGGAAGGGACATCACAGTGAACTACTTCTCGGTTCTGCCCAGGACCAGGCTGGGCTGCAGGGTCAGCAACGGGGAAACCCTTCACTCCTTCACCATGACTCCATTCGGGGGATTTCTCCTGATTCCAGGATTCTCCCGAAGGGCCTCAGCAAACAGCAACCCACGCAGAAACTGCTTTATAAATGCATGGCTAAGATGAGGGGTTTCCAAGCCATGCCGTAACCATGACAACAGAGAAAGCTTACAGGTCTTCACACAGCTAAACCTATTCTCAAACGCACTGGCTCATTTACTCCTCACAGCCACCTAGGAGATACAGCTTCTCCCGATTCTAGAGATGGAAGGTGAAGACAACTCCACCAGTGAATGGGACCCGGCTTTTCTAACTCAAAGTATCATAATACATCACAGAATAACTGATTAATTCCTAGATTTATTAAAAATCAAGATATAATTCACATAACATAAAAATCATCACTTTAAAGCATACAAGTCAGTGGGTTTCAGTGGATTCACTGTACTGTGCAGCTACCATGGCTACCTAATTCCACGTGAAATGGGCAGATGGGGACCCCCCATGGCTGAGTGGGCCAGCCAGAGCCTCCTCAGGTGGACGGCAGTGGGTAGACGCCAGGAGACACCAGAGCAGAAGCCTGAGGAAGCAGAAGATCTGAAGAACCGGGAAGAAGGGAGGGCAGTTGTTTGGTAACCGCTGGGCTGGTGCAGGAGTTTGGAGCTGGACAAGCACCTGCAGCCGGGAGGACAAGGGACCGAGTCACCGGGAGGACACAAGATGGCGAATGATTTGTCACATCCCAGGTCACGTTCCACTCCCCGTGACGAGAGCATGTGTTCTCCTGCTTCTTGGCATCTCTCTCCCCACGGGTGTCCGATAAGTGCCTTACCCTTGACTGACTGCCAACTAGAACTCTCCATTTTGCTCCTCTGCGTCGGCTCCCTTTTCCCCTTCCCACTCCATCTTTGTCCTCCAAACTCGCCGGCCTACTCCCATTTCCCTGAACTCACTCTGCTTCCCCTGTGTCAGAGAACGTACACACGCTGAGCCCTCCACTAGGAACGCTGCCCCCAGCTCTGCTTCCCTGGGTTCCTCTTCCCGCCAGCCTCTCCGGGGAGCTCAGCTCAGTGTGCGGGCTCAGGGAGGGCCCCTCGGAACAGCGATGCCTCCCTACGCTGCCCTCACGGCTGCTCAGGCCCAGCTTCTTCCTAACACTTACTGCGGCTGTGACCGGACACACAAAGTGTGCTCACCTCATTAATGTCTACACAGACCCGTCTATGTTGGCCGGCTAACACCTAGCACAAAGCCTGACACCTGGAAGGGCAATAAACATGTGATGAACAAATACATTCAGTTTGTTTTTTGTTTAGTGATCAACTGCACTATAATTGACATGTAACATTTTATTACTTGCAGGTGTACAACATAATGATAGGCTACTTGTATACACTGCAGAACGATCACAGTAAGTTAGCATCTGTCACCACACAGAGTTACCCCCAATTTTTTTTTCTTGCGATGATTGAGACAGACAGAATCCCTAAGAACTCTCTAGGATAAAGTGGCTACAGAAAGAACCTTTAAAGAACCACAAGAGTTAAACTATAGCAAACCAGTGTTCAGTGCCCTCCGGCTGGTTACCACATTGCTTTTGCCACAAGCAAAGGTTTGGCAAGAATGCGGATTCCAGAACAGGGATCGTCAGGCAGTGCACTTGACAAACCAGTTACTACTTTTGGTCTGCTTTCTCATCCTCCCCTTTCTGCTTTCAGAACGTAGGCAGAAGGAGGATCGGAGACCAGGACAGTGACCACTGTCAGGCACACATTCTCTCGGAGGCCTGAGTCCTGAAGGTCACAGGGGTACAATGAGAGGACTTTGCACACCAAAGAGAGGGGAACAGAATTAGTTCATTCTGATCCCTTCAACTAGACAGCATAACCAAGGCCTCAGTGATTTTTTTAAATCCTGTAGGAAAATGATATAAGATCTAATTTCTCAAGGTCCTTTGAGTCAATTGTATTAAGAAGGGATGTGAAATACCAACACTGCTGATAACACATTCAGAAATTCTATTGCCTCCGTGATAAGACATTTGGAAATCGACCCCGGTGGCTTCTAAGACTAAAAGACGGAAAGACAGTAATGACTTGGCAGTTAATTTGAAGAACCACAGCTGATTCTACACTGTCCTTTCCCATCAGAGCAATACATTCAAGCATATTGTCTAATAAAATGCTGCAACACTGGAGCTAACTTACACAGCATTTGGATTCTGTGCCCATAGTAAGCACAACATAGTGTTAATGAAGGAACTCTGACCCCCACAGATTGGAGAGGAAGGTAGTCCCTCCTCCAGGCGCGGGAAAGGAATGGCATTCTCTCCCCACTCTCCTCGCCTCCCACCCCCACACACATAGGGCGTGAGCCGCACCCTTGTTAGTGGACTCCCTAAAGCACTCAGAAGTGCCAGAGAGTGGGACCGACCTGGATTATCTCCCATGCATATGATGAAAAAACAAACCATCCCCGCACTGACAACAGTTCTATTATAACAGAAACAAATCCCTGCTGATACACTTCGCAACTCTGGACACCTGGCTGAAAAACTAAATAACCAGTTGATTGTTTTCCTGGAAAAGAGACTCACTGGTTTTCTAGCCCAGGTTTACAACATAACCACTTCCTGCTAACCCAGGGGATGATCTGGCTTGGTTTCAACCTCTTTGTGATTCTGTTTCACTTAACACATAGCTGTGTTCCTGAAAACCTGTGTGCATTTCGTGTTTTGTAAACAGTACAGATTTGAAAGGCACAAAGGGAGCTTCCTACCTAAAGGAATTCCACATGAAGCAAATAGCAAAACCATGGCCACAAAGACTTGTGGCAACATGAAAAATGCATATGACTTGGTGTTAGGAGGAAAAAGCCATAATCAAAATTGTGTGTACCCTACAGTTAAAAATTTTAAAGAACGTGTGTGTGTGTGTGTGTGTGTGTGTGTGTGTAAAATAAAATTTTGGGATAGAATTTATCAAAAATGATAATAGTGTGACAGACACATCAGGGTGATGGACTGTTTCTCATTCTCTTTTCCAAACTTTCTGGAGAGATCTTTCTAAAACTGAAAATGTAAATTATAACGTTTCTGTGATAAATCTTATTTTAAAAGATGAACAATTATTCAATTATGCTACCAATCTGGATCTTCCATGGTGATCTTCATTTAAATTGGGATAAACCTATATTACAAAGGTTTTTAAACCATTAATAGTTCCAATAGAAATAAATGTCAACAGTTAGAACCCCAAATCAATCAAAATTAAGCTATAGAGAAGAAAAAGGCCAGTAAATGAGGAAAGGCCTCTGTTTCTCTGTATGCTGCTCTGACACATTCTTGTGCGCGGGGCAGGCTAAAACAGGACTCTCCCTCACCTTTGTGCTTTGTTCGGCCCTGGAAGCCTTCCCTCTCCTCTCTGCCCCTTCCCCGCTGTTGACTTTTCCTTATTTTCACTGACAGCAATCATACCCCTTCCTTGAGCCTTTGGGGCATCCAGAGAAGCATCCCGTTCTTCTCACCCACCCTCAAAATATGTACAAAATCTCTCTCTCACACACACACAATCAGAGCCCCAGGTAGGTTTCCCTGACTTTCTGGTTTCCTAAGGACAACTTCAAAGGCCAAAAACATGGCTTGTCAACTTCCTTTATGTCGGCAAATGTAAAACTCCTGCGTGTCTATTACACAAATCAGTCACCTACCCAACAGTCTTTTCATCAGCCACCATGGACGTTTATATACTAAGACTCACCAAATAACACTCAACAAATGGATGCCTATGAAAAAAAAAAATTAGAAGAGGAAAGATTTTATTTCTAGGCTTAAGATACCCTTGTTAATTGATAACAAGTAAAACCATCTTGTGGGATGAACTGAAGACTTGGGTCAATGCCCTCATGGCCCAGGGAAATTGTGGACCTGATCCTTCTAAGTGGATTAGCCAGCTCACTCTCCTCCGCTCTGACATTATACTAAAATGGCCACCGTCATGTAGTGCTGCCAGCAACAGATAGTCTGCTTTTCCATTGTACTTCCCTAAAGTCCTCTGCTATAAACTTAGAAATAAAGTCAAGACTTTCGGAAGTAACCTCAAAAAGAGATGTATTAAACACTGTCGCAGGTTCTCCCAACTACTGCTCTGACAGTAACCACACGGAGGAGTTCTGGCTTCCTAGTCAGAACTGACATCATTCCCACAGACACCTGTCCCGTCGGTATCAAGGGACTTAGTTGGGGTTTCCAGAACTCCTAGCACAAAAACAGATGGCTTCATAAGAGTAGGCTGACTACTTAGCCCAGAATTGACAAAATAAAAATTAATTTCCTGGGATTAAGCAAACTGATTTCACTGTGAATAATGTTCTATTTTCAGTAAGTATATAAGGAAATATCATTTTCTTTCTCCTTTATCCCTAACCAACAGTTTAAGAAAGGATACTTTTATAGACTGGAATAAAACGTTCTTTAAGTGGTATGTATTCCAATATCCCTCCTTAGAAATCAGGGGGGAAAAACTTAGGCAAATTTTTCGTATATGTTTTAAACTAGGAAATTGAAAAAAAAACTTAAAAATAGTGATTCTTTAAAATGTATTAACAGACTTTATCTACAAACTACCCAAGACAATGGTAACAATGATTAAATATTATTCAAAATGCTTTTACTAAGCCCCTTTACTTTTCATGATCATATAGTTATTTACTCAGGCTTGATAAAAATCCATCCTCTTTCCTGTAAGATTAAACTGGATAAAAATTTGCCGCAATAAACACAACACAAACCATTAGATATGACAAGCTACTACTAGGACCAAGGACTACGGTTTATAATTTAAAGAGAAATGCCTACAAACAATAACGTGCAGGTAAGTGTTTAACAACCAACTTCTCCAAAGAGAAAAGAAGCCACTGCTCTGTAACATGTGCTGATGTCTGCGGTGTAAATATCCCCCTCAGAGCCAATTTCGACATGGCGTCACCGAGCACAGAGCTGGGAAGAGACGCACCATCATATAGTATTTCCACCACAAAGATACCACAGATGTAAATAACCTCAAGGGCATACCTAAGAGTTAAATGCCATGCAATAATTCCGTGGTGGGGTGTTGAGTATTTATCACCACTAATTCAAATACAACTTATTTAATAGTAAGTTATAAAGTTTAATTTCTAGGAATGGCCATGTTTAACAAGCAGCCTACAGAAGTCCTGTAAACTTAACAATCAGCTCTCGTGGGCCAGCATGAATCAGTGCCAGCAGACCACTCCCAGAAAACTGTCCTGGAACCTAGTCTATGTTTCACAGAACATCCGCGGGAAATAAAGAATTTCCTAGCAAGCCAGGAAATGACCATCTTGAGGGTCTCAGACAGATGATACACTTACAGGCTACCGCAGGTCCACCTCATAGAAGCAAATCAGATGGTCCTTGTTCCTTAGCTCAGTAGATGAGCTGCTACAGGCAATAAAATAATTCCGATACATACAGGTAAATTACAACGATAGAGGATTTACAAGCTCTGGTTTTATTAATACATAACAAGGATGGCTTTGCATGTTAACATCTCTTATATATTATGTAAATCAAACAAAATATCAAATGAGTTATGTTGAATCAGAAAACCTCAAAACAATTTATGAGGTCAAATCTGCACATCAGAGAGGGACTTGACCATAAAGACAGCTTGTGAAAATATAACTAACACCTGCTGAGCTACCATTGTGGGACACTGTTGATGTCTGAATATAGTTCTCAACCTTTGTAAATACTAAAATCACATGAGAAAACTACCGTTTTCCCATCATGAACACAATGACAGTAAATTCAATTATTTGATAATTCTTTTACTTTAAATACCAGTAGCAATGTTTTTTTTTAATTGTAAGATAAAGTTTATTTAGAAAATCACAGAGGTCAAAGTGACCCGTAGAGGAAATGGGCTCAGGAAACGAATCACAGCAAAAGAGGGGCCCTTGGAGCTTAGCAGGTGTGGGGCAGGGAGAGAGAAAGAGAGAGAAAATTTCCCATTTTTTCTGGCTTTTATTGAAGGAAGAGCTCAGATTGCACTATACAAGGCAGCTGAAAGTCAGAAAGAAAACCCGAAGTCTTACTGGCTTGAAGAACCAGAGGACAGAGGAAGTAAAAGGGGAAGTCCTAAAGAGCAGACAGCCAGAAAGGCGGAGCCCAAACTGTGAGTACAGATTTTGCCCAAATCTCTGGCTGATGCCAGCCCAACATGTGTTAGGCAGACGTCAGCAGTCCAGTTAAGACTAAAAGAACTGAGCAGAAACTTGAGCTATCATTCACATCAGGAAGGGCAACGTTTATAGTTTGAATTCAGCCAAGTAAACTGCCTACTCTTAAAAAAATAAAAAACACTTTTCAGGGAAACATAGCAGGACTGAAAATCACTACAACGTATCGTTCCCAATGTCCAGGATACAATCCAAAATTATGTAACATTCAGCGTAGCAGGAAGACATTACCTACACTAAGGAAAACATCAAATCAATGGAGATCAACCCTGAAATAATTAACATACTGGAATTATCAGACAAGGTTATAAAACAATTATTATACTTAAGCTCAACAACATAAAACAAAATATGCCTGTCGTGAATGAGAAAATAGAAAGTATCAGCAGATAACTCGAAACTATAAAAAAAGAGCTAAATAGAAATTCTAGAACTGAAAAATAGATATCTGAAATGTTTTTAAAAATCATGGCATAGGCTTAACAACAGAATAACTATGACAAAAGACTCAGTGGACTTAAAAAGAGATGAAAAGATTAATTATCTAATCTGAAGAGCAGAGGAAAAAAAGATTTAATAATTAACAGATTCAGGAACCTGTGGGACAATTTAAAAAAGACTTAACATATGCACAATTGGAGTCCCAGGAAGAGAAGAGAAATAGAATAAAGCAGATAAAATATCTGCAGCAATAATGGCCAGACATTTCTCAAAACTGCAGTGTCCTATTTAGATTGCAGGATCAACGAAAGCAAGGAACCCCGAGCTATAACTCTTCCGCAGTCCACACAGCAGCTAACGAAGTTAGACTACATTGTAGATTCGCAAATAATACACATGTCTACATTCAGCTTCCAAAATATTTATCCACTGAGTGCCTACGGCGTAGAAAGCACAAGGAAAGGCACTAGAGACATAAAGGTGCCTTAGGTACAGCCACTGTTCTTAACGAAGGAACAAGAGTTTGGAAAAGCTACAAGGATGAAGCCCACGGCTTCTTTCTGAGGAAGGAAAGGGTTTCCAATGGCTTCTGTTGCTCATGCTTTGTGCAGCGACGCATTGTGATTTGCCTGTAACGGCCCCTGCGGAAAGGAGACTGTATCAGCGGGAATCCAGAGTGAGAAGGGATCGCCTATCACAGGCTGTGGTTCCAAGTCTGCCTTCTCAGGGCCCCTTCAAACACTCGTCTTCTCCCCTAACTTCGTTCACTTTAGGACAAAAGGGGGAGCCTCTTCTGTACAATTTTCACTACTTTGGCTTGAAGTTGCCTTTAGCTTGTAGGCAGAACTTATGTCCTCTAGACCCGTACAGATGATTAACCATGACATATTTTGTTATTTCAATAAACGGCATTGGAACATCGGAGAAAGGCCATTTCTCCACTTTGGGGAGAAGACACAGAGAATGCATACCTCTCCAGAACGCAGAAAACACAAGATCAAAAGGGTCGCATGTGTGTATGGGAAACAAGGAGGTAGAGGAAGTCAGGCAGAAACAGAGACTCAAGAGACCCGCAGACACAGAAAGAACCCAAGCGTTGAATTCTCCCCATGTGAAACCCAAAGCACTGTCCCTGGTCTGTCTTACGAACTGCCCACTAACAGTGAGTGATCCTGAGGAACCAGTCTGTCCACAAATAAACTCAGCCAAGCACCCCAACAGAGAGGCATTGGCATGACATGCACATTTCACGTTGCCGTGGATATAAGGACATGGTCTTAGGCACAAAGCCCAAACTAGATGCCTGGAATCATAAACTTAGTAAATCCCCTTGAAATGAGCTGCTGGAAATATCTTGTTTCTGTTATAAAATAGAATTCCTCCATAAAGATATAGGCAGAAATTAGATTTTAGAATGTCTGCAGGAGGCCCTGAGCCCAGAAAGTGGCTTTTATGAGCCTGGTTATGGATCTGTTACTGGCTCTCCAAGTGACATTAGTCAGTATTCTCGTCTCTCTGGTGCCTGTTTATTCAGTCAGTTGGGGACAATACTCTTTGCTCTCCGTTTCACAGCTGCACGGCATCTGTCATAATCCTACGAGCTGTCACTTATTGAATCACTGCTATGCATCAGACACTGTGATGAGCACCCCAGTTGCATTATTTCTGACCCTGAATATCATCCTGGAGGTGGATGCTATTCCATTTACAGATGATGATACTGAACCTCAAAGAGGTGTAGCAACTTCAAAAAGGCCTCACCAACCAGTCATAGGGTCAGGATTCTACCAGATGCCTATCACCACATCATGCTAGTTTGCTTTTATTTATTAAGCCCAGTTGATATCTAAAGAAAACTCTAGGTACGTAGATACTCTGAGAAAAAAAGACAAAGAAATCTTAGGAACTGCATAGAAGGAGTGTAAACGTAGGTGAAAGACAAGATATGGCCTAAGTCAACTAGAGACTAGAAACAAAGCACAGAGTGAAAGTCCCAGGCTGCATGAAGGACTGGGCACAAAACACAAAGTGAGGGAGCATCTGGGGTACTTGGGGGGTCCCCTGGAAATCACAGGAGACGTAGTTTCCATGTTGTGTGCACCTGAGCCTGGATAATAAACCAAGAGTCCTACACACACACGGCCCACAGGACAAAAAGGGTCATGTGTCCCCTACCACGTGATTTTTGATGTAACTTGAAAAATAAGTCTCTAACGTTTATGAATCAGAAACACTGGAAAAGGCAGCTTCACAACCTGCTAATTGTTGACGGGTACATGCAATCTCACTGTATCAGCCTCTCTCTATTTTTCCAGGCTTAAGATTTTCCACAATTAATGTTTTAAAAGAAAGAAAGGGGAAATGAGAAAGGGAAAGAGAAGTGGCAGCCTGCCTGGGATGGAAGAAGAGCAACGCCTGGAAACAAAGAAGAAACTCTGATCCAATAAATGAATTATGAGGGAGTGTCTTTCCCCTGTTGGCCAGTAGTCATAGGATTTCAAGAGGAGAAGACTAGGGAAGAAAGAGAAAGATTCTCCTGGGAAAATCCAACAGTGTTCTTACAAAAAGTAAGGGTTCCTGAATGGCCAAGAAAGCCAACATCTTGGAAGATACACCACAGAGGCCCAGCACAGAGGAGCTGAGAAGGGCTAGGTAAGGAGCTCAGGAACGAAGGCCAGGCTTGTCACAGAGAACTGTTTCCCAGAACAAGAAAAGCAGCTACTAATTAATATCCATCATGAACATAGATACAAAAATCCTAAGCAAAGGTTAGCAAAGTGAACCCAACAATTATTAAAAGGATAACACATCATGACCAAGAACGATTTTATCCCAGGAACGTGGCATGGGTTTAACATTCAAAAATCAGTGTAAGTGATAATGTTAACAAATGTGAAAGGAAAACCATGTGATCAACTCAATAAACGCAGAAAAAGTGTTTGAAAAAATGCAACACTTTTTTAATGATAAAAACACTCAACAAACGAGGAATAGAAGGGAACTTCCTCAACCTGATAAAGGGCGTCCAAGAAAAACCTGCAGCTCACATCATACTTGACCGTCCAAGCGTGAATGCTTCCCGCTATGGTCAGGAGCACACAAGCATGTTCATGCTCATGACCTCTGTCCAACGGTGTGCAAGAGGGTCTAGCCACCAGGAAAAGAAGTGCAAGGCACCCCGGTTGGAAAAATTGTCTTTATTCACAGACAACATGAATAGCTAAGCAGGAAATGCCACGGAATCTACTAAAAAGCTGCTAGAATAAGTGAGAACACTAGGTCAATATAACAAATCAATTGCATTTCTGTTTATTAGCAACACAAAACCAGAAATGGAAATTTTAAAAAAACCAACTACTATTGACTGTTAAAAAATAAATAAAACAATAGGAATAAATCTGACAAAAGATATGAAAAAGATACACTCTAAACCACACAATATTGCTGAAAGAAATTAAAGAAGACACACGATGTTCTCCGGTCAGAAAACTCACTATTGCTAAGAAGTCGATTCTCCTCCCCAAACTGTTCTGCAGATTCAATGCAATCCCAGTGACATTTCCAGGGGAGCTTTCTGTAGAAGTTGACAAGCTGATGTTTAACTTTATATGAGACTACAAAGAACTTAGAATTCCTAAAACAACTTCGAAAAAGAATAAAGTTGGAGAACTCACACCTGACTTCAAGATTTATTTAAAGGCTACAGGAATCAAAACAGTGTAGTCTGGTGTAAATAGGGCAAAAAGATAAACGCAACCGAACAGAGAACCCAGAAATAGATCCGTCCACACATGGACGACTCATTTCTAACACGGGTGCCGAGGCAAGCCGGTTGTCTTTTGAACGAAGAGTGCTAGGACGACTGGCTGTCCCCAGGGCTCGACCGTCCTCTGCGTAGAAGGACCAATGACGTTGAGTGTCGTGCTGAGGTCTCCCTTCCCTGGAGAGCTGTGCACCGCAGCTCCGCTCCTGTGCGCGGGCGCCGCCCTCCAGGACGCACAAGTGCAGGCAGGACCACCCCTCCCTGTGGGCCACACCCTGCACCCCTTCCTCCGAGGCCACCCCGTGTTCCCGGGCTCCCGGTGGTGAGTTGCTGGATGGGCGCAGTCAAGCAAGAGGAGTCTTTGCTCTTCCGGAGCACAAACTTGAAGAGCGGTGGCGCTCAACACAAGCATAAAAGTAGGTGTGTGACCTAAGGGGGAGTCACGGGAACGCGGGGGGGAGGTCTGGCCAGCGGGGGAGGCGGACAGTGGGAGGCCCGCGGAAGGTAGTCAGAGGTGGTGGCCTTCATCGCACCTGGCTCTGCCGCCCTCGCCCTGCCCTCTGGAAGGGAGCATGTGCGGTGCACCCCGAGTGGCCTTGCTCCTGGCCTGTGAGACCTGGCTCCTGGCGGCCTCACACCTGCGGGGCGTCAGAAATGGGACACACACACCCCCAGCCCCTCCACTGGGCAGGGCCTTGGGAAGAGGCAGCCCACCCCGGACAGGAGCGCTGCCGCCTTCATGACCAGGACCACCAAGGGAGCTGCGGAATTTTCTGGCTTCGGCCACACACTCCCCAGACCAGCGTCTGCTCAGCTGCTGGCTCCTCCGCCACCGTCAGTGAACGAGATCAAAGCGAGCCCAACGCACTCCACTCCCTCAAAACACACAGAAGCCCGAGAGGTCCCTGGGCCCCAAACCAGAAGAGGGTCGGAGCCCTGGAGAGGAATAGCCGCGACTTCTGGGCCTGCTGCCCGCGCGGGGTACTTCAGCTACAGTTACTCAAGTAACACATCCCTTTCGTTTATAAGATTTCACAGAGAACTAAGGGATAAAGGAAAATAAGTCCTTCCCCGCCCACACCCAGCTGCACTCCCTCAGCATCCCAACATAGTTTCTAATATATCTTCATAGAAAATTTCTATCCAAGTATATTCTGTTGAATGTATTTGCAAGAGTTTTACTTATAAATAATTCACTTAATAATAACTGATGTAAAAGCACAACTTCTTTACGTTGTTAACTGGAAGCGGAAAAACTAAAGCCACTGAAACTGATACAAGCGGACGCTCAATCCTCCCAGGGTGCAGTTTTTGGAATGACCACCAGGTGGCAGGGTGACCAATAGGATTCCCCAAATTACAACTGGAAAGTTACAGGAAGGGAAAAGTACCCGGCTGGACAGGAGATGGCGAGATGCCTCCCCAAACAGGATTATTTGGACCTTTGGCCCAACATTCTGTCTACTTAGAGTTGAGGGAAGGCAGTAAGGGGAGCTGCAGGAAAAAAAAATATGACGTTCTCAGACCACAGATTCCCACCCGGTTGGGTACACTTTGATCTTGAGAGCAGCTGTGAGGCGCTGATAAATGTCACATGGGAAATATAAAAATGGCTGGGCAGCCAGTCCGCCCATCGCTGCGAGGCTACTTGTGGACGCCAGAGCCATCTCTCCTCTCCTCAGCCGGGTGACCAGAAGGAGGTGTGACCCCGAGAGGCAGACGCACACAGAAAGAGGGTTCAGCCATGGCCACCCTTGTTTATAAAAGAAAATCCAGTTCTGTAGGAGGAGCCCTTACTAATTAACCTTTAACTTCAGAGTCTCTTACTCACTTCCAGTTTGAGGTACTCGCACATACTTGCTCTACCAGGCCAGACCTGGCCGCTGTCTAGAGCTGCTGACCTAGAAAACATTCGCCCTCCATGCTTGGGAGCAGGGGGGGTGGGGGGGGAGCAGGCTGTGGTCCAGGGGCAGTCACAGTGCTGCTCTCCCTCCAGGGCTGAGCCCTGGCGGCTTGGCTGGACCTGAAGCTGACGTATGCCCAGGACTCCAGGAGACGCCCATGGCCAGCCTCGTCCTAAGTCTATTTGGATCACCAACATAGGTCCAGGCAGAAAAGGGGATGTTGAAGCAGTTGCAACACAGACTTGTGCAAGGAGGGGACAATGACCTTGGCTCCAGAATGAGCAAACCTCTTCCCTGGGAGGGCACAGCTGAAGAGTATCAAAAAGAAAGGAGAATTCCTGCTACAAGCCCCAATTGGCATTTGTCGAGGCCAGTGACTTTTTATTTTTTAATCTTCACTCGAGGGCATTGTTTTCATTGCTTTTAGAGAGGGAGGAAGGGAGAAAGAGAAACATTGATGGGAGAGAGAAGCATTGATTGGCTGCCTCCTGAATGTACCCCGGCCCGGAGTTCAAACCCGCGTCCCAGGTATGTATGTGCCCTGACGAGGAATTGAACCCGCAAACTTTTTTGGCTACAGATCACGCTCCAACCAACTGAGCCACTGGGTCAGAGCTAGGCCAGTGATTTTCACCCAGTGCGCTGTTAGAATTTTAAAACATGCAACATCTGACTATTTCGTCAGGGGCATTGACCTCCCTTCCCTTAGATTGTCAAATAAACAGATGACAACAGCCAACACAATAATAGCCGTCCTGTGTGAATGAATCAAAATTATATCTATTTTTTGGTCAGACTGGCAAACAAATATATACCTTTGATGTGCGGCAGAATTTTAGTAATTAGTTACATGTGGCACGAGATGAGAAAGGTTGAAATTGTTGGTCCAGACATCCCATTTCTGGCCGTGGGTCCGGCGAAGGCTTCTGACAGTGTCCAGACCCACCACACACTGGGGCTCTTCATGGCTGGAACCTGACTATGCATAACGATGCTGAGCCTGTGGAAGGCACTGGGAGGTGGTGTAGGAAAAGGGGAGGAGGCGGGAAAAGAGCTCAGTATTTCATAGACAGTGTTATTGATATTTAAATACTAGCTGAGTCTTGTAATTTCCATGAATCCTGACAGGCAGGTGAAGGAGACCTTTTTATGTGATCTGAATGACCTCATCTGCTAAACTGGTACATCCTACAGAGGCCACATGAAGCAACAGTAATTATTTAAGTCACCATACACTTTATATGCTATATACCTAATGTAAAATGACACACCTGTGGTACCATACACATAATAAAAAAAGCCAGTTATTATTCAAATGTAGGTAGTATTCATATTCCAATATGACCATGTATTATATTTGATGTTTCAAACATAATATACAAGCCAAACGCTTCCTTTACAAATAAAGAGGGATAAAGCAATGTTTATATGGGGACCTACATTAATTTACCATGACGGGTATAATAACTGTTGCTTTGATGTGGCCAACGTTGGTACAGCAGCTGAGATTTTTTTCCCCCATTATCCTATTACGTATGATATAGGAGGTGTGGAACACAAAGAATCTCTCATAATGCTAACCATACCCTACCCCTAATTGTTTCCAAGGGAATGCTGCCCCTGAGGAGGGTCAGGGTGAGCCAAAGGTAGCAGCCACCAAGCTCCACCCTAATCTGTTCCAGTTTATCCACCTCAAGGAGGCCAGGTCAAAGATGGGTCTCCCTTCAGGGCACTGAAGTCACCGTTTGGGGACTCCAGTAAAATCCCAGACCCACTAGGTTCCAAACAAGTCAAAGACTTTCCCAAACCCCTGGGAAGTCTTGCTATCCATCACGAGATCTACTTCATTGGACCAGTCAGGTGCCAACAGTTTTCCAAGTCCAAGATCCAGTTCACCAAGCAAGGTGTATCTTGAGATCCCCAGGCTTCTAGGTCCTCTGGAAAAGGAACGACCAATGAGGTAGCAGGATTCAGCCCCCCCCCCCCACACTGAATCTAATACCTGCTTGCCACCTGCCCCTCCAGTTTAATCATGCTTTGGGTAGGTGAGTCAGAGAGGAGGTGGGCGGTTATGTTTGGCTTTGCCATGTGTCTGGTATTCTAATGACAATGACTCCGCCCTCTACTTAACCCTTCTTCTAGAGACTCTACCTTCAAAGCCCTCCTTCTTCTAGAAACTCTGCCTTCAAAGCCCTCCTTCCTCATCAGTACCTGAGGCTATGTCCCTTCCAAAAAGCGAGTAAGGAAATCATTGATGTGGACACACTAACATAAAAGACTTCCTGAATTAGACGTGAGTCCGTGCACAGAGCAAGGCCACACGAAAACTCAGAGGTCACTGACCACAATTACCCCTCCCATAAAAGCAGCTTCCTTACCTGCAGCCAAGCAGCTTCTGAGGCAGTGACAAATCTCTGTACCTGTCGAAACTCTGGAGGAAACATTCCTCACCAGGTCTCCAGCCTGAGCTTCAGTGACAGACACCAGGAAGAGAAACAGACTAAACCAATAGAAACAAGAGAGAACTGGTGCTCCTAATCTCTAGATGGTTCCTGACACTTCGATTATGTTCAACGGGATAGAGCTGAATTACTGTTTAACCTTTACAGAGCCTCCTGGCTTCACCAAGGAAGTATTAGTTGGCAGAATTGAAACAGGAGAAATATGAGTTGGGCACCCATTAGCAAAGACCAGAAAAAGTTCACCCATAGAAAGGAGCCTATCAGTAGTACTAGCCACAACACTGGGTAGACAAGCATGGCATCTTTTATTCAAGGAGTCATGAGTGTGGTACATTTTAGGTGTTGCTAATTTGCAACTTACTTCCTAGAATAATGTAGTGCATTTCCTTTAAGCAATTTCACTGTTAGCTCAGCAAATGGCCAAGGAACCTCAGGTCTGACTTCCCCGGTAGCTCTGCTGCTATGACGACAACCAGATCTCAATAAAATGGTTCCAGGTAATCCTGGCAAATGTCAATGCGAAAAGTTCTTAATCCACAATCTTTGGGACAACCTGACTCAGTATCTAAACAAACAGATTTCACTCTTAATACCTCTACATGGGGTGAAGGGAGAGAAGGGGCCCCAGTCTTCTCTTTGTTCCACTTTTCTTCTCAGCTCGATGCTATGACAATCTTCTTTCAAGTCATGTCAGGGCTATAACACCACCTCACAATGAAAAGATATATCCCAAGTTCTTCTGATCATTGTACAACAAGAGCTGCAACTTCCAACGCCTTTCAGGTACGAAATAGATTTGTTTCCTAATATCATCTTGAGCTGTATCCTTTTGGCCCTGAAACACTTGGCTTTTAGCTTACTTTACTCTTAATTCTACTATCAGAAATACAACAGCACAAGTTTGAGCAGAAATGGCAAGTTGACAGTCAACCTCAATGTTTGGGAGGCAATAGGGAGCAGTGGAGACTCTGGTGAACTGGAGAGCACATAACCTGTATAAAAGTAGAAGCCATGGTTGGTGCCAACAGTTAGTTTCGCAGAGGTGCAGACTCAAGTCTTTCTGCAGAAACCAGAGATCCAGATTCTTTTGTATAATTTCCCAATATTTATAGATGAACTATTTATTAGCTTAAAAAAAACCAAACAAGTCATCAGGTCGCCACTTTGCCACCTCCCTTTGATGGCTAACAGCGGTATGACGGGCGTAGAACTAACCTAGAAGTCAGGAACCCAAGGCTGTCAGAGCTAGCACTGTCACTGGGCCTCGGCTACCTTGTGTCAAAAGTCTGGACATCCAAAATTCCTTTTCATCATAAATTATTATACTGCATAATTAAATAAGCTTTCTAGAGGGTCAATTTCCCCAAGAGTAACCTGAAACATTAAATGAAAAAACAAAACAAAACAAAAAATAGATCACATGCCATAGCAGGGTTTATTACACTGTCTAGACATGGCCTTGGTGTGGCTAAGCCAGGTGGCTGATACAACCTCAAGAATAGGATCTCCTCTGTAATAGCCACCCACTCTTTGGAGAAAATAAAAATGGTATTATCTCCTGTATATCCTGACTGTGGCAGGAATCACCCCTCTATGAAACAGAACTCCCTTGGGTTTTTTAAACCTGAACCTAAGGCTTCAAGGGAACATTTTGAGTCAGAAAACAAAGCTGGCCAACAGGTTGCCCTGAGCCATGACTCTTGCTTTGCGAGTTCAGGCTCGGCCGCCCTGCAATGAGATCTGTCGTTGCCACATCGTGGCCTTCTGCATGAGCCAACTGTACTCAGAACAGCTCTCGTTACATAACCCCGGCCACGGCCCATGTGTGTACCCGAGCACACGGCTCACCCTGCGGAAAGGCACACACAGCGCTTCAGCTAGAGCACCTTTCCCCCCAGGGAGCACAGGAAGAGAATGAAAAAGTATTAAGTGGGAAAATCATGAAAGATGGGTGAATTAAGGGCTTTTCCCACTGCAAAGGTTAAAAATAGGCACATTTCAGGGCAAGTAAAAGTATTCACATTCTTGTGGTTATAACTGCGTGGCTTGGGCACACTGAAGGCATGAAGAACAGAAAGCCAGGTGAATTCTAACTGGGCAGCCTCTTCTCACAGCCCATCCTGACACAGATAGCTTGGCTCCAAGTAAAGTGGGAAGGGGTATCCGGCACCTCCATTCCGAGATGCCTTTGTGCATCAGTTGTGAACAACAGGGCCTTTTCATTTTGCCTTTGGTGGCTGCCAGTAAGTATCCAGTATGTTTTAAAGAATGAATTACCTTTGACTCCAATACCAGCTATGATCTGTCTCTTCGGTTCTGTCTCTCTTAGAGGCATTTTCTTCACTGTGCCCTGGCTTTAGCTAGCCAGTGTTTGCTCTAAATCAGCTGGTTACCCTAAGGCTTTTGTAATCTCTTCCTTCTTTTGCATTTAATCATTTATTGATTTGAGAGAGAGAGAGAGAAAAACATCGATTTGTTGTTCCACTTAGTTATGCATTCATTGGTTGATTCTTGTATGTGCCCTGGCCGGGGATCAAACCTGCAACCCTTGTGCCATATTGGGACAAGGCTCTAACCAAGTGAGCTACCCGGCCAGGGCCTCTAAATTCTTCCTTCTGCCTGGAATGCTCTTTACTCTGATCTTCACAAGGGCAGCCCATTCCGCTCTCAGCCCCTCACAGAGGTCCTCTCTGCCCATCCAGCAGAAGTTCCCCATGCATTCTGTGTCGCCTGACCCTACGTCAATCTTTGGCCTAGCATTTGCCCCACCCAACAGAGTTCCTGTTTGTTTCTTTCTTTATCACCCGTCTTCTCTCACTAGTATATAAGCTCAGTGGAAATAAGCATTTTGTATCTTGTTGGCTGCGTATCTGCAGTGCCCTGAATATGGCAAATATTAATATTAGCTGAAAGAACGGATGGATGGTTGGATGAATGGAAGAATCCATTCAGCAAATGCTGTGAAGTGCCTATGGGGCCCTGGGAAACAACGAGGAATAAGAACCTCCTTCAAGGGGTCCACTACCCCTACCAAGGAGGGCAGACATTTCGATGGCACAATATGGTAGGAGAAAGGCTTTATCGAAGTATACCAAGCCCTCTGCCCACGATGAGTATGAGGACATTCTCTAAGGAAATTTAAGAGTTGGCCAAAAGGGCACAGGTAAGAATTGGGGCGGCAGGAAAGGCACGTTGTTGAGAAACAGCACAGCAAACAACCAAGCCTGAGAACAGGCCACGGGCCCAGGAGCCACAGGTGAGGGAAGAAGGAAGGCAAGGACTCAAACGAGGCTTGGGCCAGTTCTTCCGGAACCTTGTGGACCAGCCTCTGGATGTTAGGTTTTACTCCTCTCAGCAATGGAAGCTCTTAAGATCATTTTAAGTAGGAAAGTGACATACTGACTTGATGTTTCATAGGGATAATTTTGGCGTCGGTGAAGACAACTAACGAAAGAAAAAAACAAAGCACTGAGGAGTCTGTTGTCCAATCCAAGGGAAAAACATGTCAAGGATCCCAACTATTAGTGGCAATAGAGAAAGAAAAGACAGGTCGGAAAGCTATTAAAAAGGGTACAATCAATAGAGCATCGTGACACACAGAATGTGGGAGGTGAGAGAAAGGATGAGGTTAAAAGAAAATCCTAGGCCGTGGTTTGTGTTTTCAGAATTAATGGTTCTCGTGGTTTAGGCCTGTGAAGTCCTAAATTCATTTCATCTGCGTCTGCTGGCTTCCATGAGCCCGTGGAGACTTGCCCAAGTGGCTGTCGACGGTCCGAGCACAAATGTTAGCTTATCTGCTTATTAAGTACATTTGTGTAAAAGTCCCTCTGATGTGCGTGCATCAGATCTGCAATGTGAATGATCCCTCTGTTCATAAAGTTACGCGTGTTATTATTTCAATGCCATTTTTGGAGACACACACTGATCCATCACCACAGAAGCATGACTATTGGTCTAAATATAGATGTGCCTGTCACCTCAGAAAAAGAACAGACCAGAAGTCATGATTCCACTTACTCCAAGGAAATTTTAATGTGTTAAAATTGAAAAACAAATCAATGCAATAGTTCTTCAGTCTGTAAATCTGATCGAAAGATCAAATTCTGATCACCTTACCTATGTTTCTCTTCTCTTGACCTTAACTGCTCATTGAGACCCCGGCCCCCTCTAAAGCAGCCGCCACACCAACCCCAAGAGATTTCTCACAGTCTGCAAGGGGTATCCCATAGGTCCTCAAAAGCAACTACACAGATGGCTATCTGGCCGGATGCCCTGCAGGTCTCCCCAGTTTCTTTCTTTTCTCCTACTCTAGCCCCCGTTTGCTGCTACCACCTAGGAGGCTACAGAAAGTTAAGAACATGGGCTCTGGTGCTGGCCAGCTTGGGTTTGAATCCTGGGCGTGCCATTTGTAGGCTGTGTGTCCTGGGGCAAGTTATCTAGCCTCTCTGTGCCTTCGTTTTCACCCTAGTTAAATAAAAATATTATCTAACCTACCTCATGGGGTAGCTGTGATTACTAAATAAGGTAATATTTACCAAGTACTTAGAAAAGCATCTAGCACACGGCAAGCACTCAATAAATGTTCGCTATGATTCCTACTACCATGGCCCCTGGGGGCACTGGGGAAGACTGTAGTCCAAAGGGAGAGTCTAAATCTCATCCTTTAAAAGAATGAAGGATCAGCTGTAGTGTTCAATTGCGTGTAAGTGGAAAGCAAGTATAAACTGTAAAACCATGCTAAACTCAAGACTAAAGGGGAGTTCTAATATGAACTTTTCATTTATCTTTGGTGATGAAGTACCTGTCAATAGTCTTAACATTAGGGCAGAGAGAAGAAAATAAAATTTTAAAACATAATACCATTTACATTAGCATCAAAAACACCCAATGGATATAGATTTAATCTAAGAAGAAGAAGAAAAAAAAAAAAAGATGCGCAAGACCTGCCCTGAAAAAACCAACAAATCTTACCAAGAAAAATTAAAGAAGACCTATATAAATGGAGAAATATGCCACATTCCTAGACACTAGATTCACTGCTATAAAGCTACTTGTGCTCCCCCAAAGCTACAGATTTTATTCAATCCCAGTCAAAATCTCAGCACTTGTTTTGTGGAAATTGACAAGATGATTCTGTTTTTTCGATAAAATGCAAAGGGACAAGAATAGCCAAGGTGATCTTGAAGAAGAAAAACAGAACTGAAAGATTTACCCTCCCAGATGGCAAAACTTATAAAATGACAGCAACTAAGCCAGCGTGGTATCAGCGCAAAGTTTTGCCAGTTGAAGCAAAAAGAAGCACAAATGGCACGAAGACTTTAGGAGCAGCTTCCCACATGGCCAGTCCTCTGATTTCCGATAACGACACCACTGCCTGTGTTTTCAAAGTGGTCCTGGGTTATCTGGATAGCCCCGCGGAAAACCAAATGCCCCTCAGCCCCTCTCTCGCAACTGCCACAAAACTAAATTCTGGAAGGATCGTAGACATCATTTGGAAAGGCAAAACCTTGAAGCTTCCAGAGGCTAACTAAGGAGCATATCTTCATGCCCTTGAGGACAGGGAATGACTTCTAAAGTAGGCCACAAAAAGCACAAAGCATAAAGGGAACAATTGATGAAGTGGATTTCATTAAGAACTTCTGCTCATCAAGACACCATTAAGAGAGGGAAAGCAAACCACACAGAGGGAGAAGACATTTGCAGTCCATCTAGCCAACACAGGACTTATACCCGGAGTGTAGGATGATGTCCACAGATCGATTAGAAAAAGGAAACACAATTTTAAAGGGGCGGGGGGGCGGGGCAAGAGACTTGAAAAGGCACTTCATTAAAAAGAATATCCAAATGGCCCCCAAAATGTATTTGGAAAAGGCTCAGCATTGTTAGTCATCAGAGAAATGCCAATTGAAACAACAATAAGGTACCGCTGGGGTCCTGGTAATACTCTAGTTCATGACAGGGAAGGAGGCTTCACGGGAGAAGATGTGCCGTGCCATACAGTTCAGGATGCGTACGCGCCTCTCCATGTAGTGTACTTTAATAACAGTGTTTCCTAAAAAAGAGAGTTTAGAAATACATCGACCAAATGTAACGTGCGGACCGTGTTTGGATCTTGCTTCACACAAGCCAACTGTTAAAAGAAATTGTGAGACAGTGAGGGGAATTGGAACACTAACTGCATATTTGATTATAATTAAGGGATTATTAGATTTTTAGGTATCACAATGCTATTGTGGAAATATTTTCAAAGACGCCTTATCTCGCCCTGATTGGTGTGGCTCAGCGAGTTGGGCATGTCCCGCAAACCCAAAGGTCGCTGGCCTGACCCCCTAGCACATCGATGTTTCTCTCCCTCTTTTTCTTACTCCTTCTCCCTCTCTCTAAAAATAAATAAATAAAATCTTTTTTTTAAAGACATCTTCTCTTCTAGAGCTACATACTGAAGTATAAATATGTATTATAAATAAATATCTTGAATTTGTTTAAAAACAATCAGAAGTGGAAGGATGGACAAAACAAGAATAGATCAATTGATGGCTACTGTAGCTGGATGATGGGCACCTGGGAACCGTGGTACTGTTCTCTCTACCTCTGTGTATGTTTACATTTTTAAGAAAAGATTCTAGTTACTTACTTTTAGGGAGAGGGGAAGGGAGAGAGAAAGAGAGGAAGAGAAACATCGATGTGCGAGAGATAATATCGGTCAGTTGCCCCTGGCATGCCCCTAACTGGGGACCTGGCCTGCAACCCAGGCACGTGTCCTGACTGGGAATCAAACCAGCAACCTTTAGGTTCACCAGCCGACACTCAATCCACTGAGCCACACCAGCCAGGGCACCTCTGTGTTTGTTTAGAATGTTGCATAATAAAACCTTTATGAAACCACAGCAACTCCCAGGTTTTGTGTTTTTTGGCTATTTACGACTCCTCTCTTCCACCCTTCCCCAACTAATCAAACAATATTATGTAGTGATGGTGGAAACCATAAACTTTGAACCCACAGGCTACAGGGGCCTCAGGAAGTCATCTTGGCTGTTCCTCCCTTATGAAGCTGAGGACCTGAAACAGAGGACCGGACCACACATGCACACTGACCGGCACAGGAGGCAAAGTGTGCTCCTCTCAGCAGTGAAAAGAGAAACATTTCCCTGGGACCTGGATAAGGCAGAGTAATCGTTTACCCATATTCTTTGGGGTACATGCCAATGTGAGGTGTCGAAGCAGCTTGGTTGCCCTCCCTAAAAGAGCAGACTCTTAACAGAAGCTCCTGTGGCCTCCCTGGACCAACCCTTCTTGCTTCTCCCTACCTAGCATTGTCCCAGTTATCTGTGACCCCCTTTGCCAGCTCCCACCAGAACCATCAGGTATGGATTCCCGGATAAACCAAGTCCTCCTCCTTCTTATTCCAGGTCCTGCACTAGTGCAGGCTTGCACCGCTGAGAAACCCTCACAAGACAGATACAAGGGGTTGTAAAAATAACCAGGCTGGGGCCTCCCGACTTGCTACGTCACCCCGGAAGCCCTCCAGGTCCAGAGCTTTCCTAGCTCACAGAGAAGGAAAAGGCCATCATTCCGCCTGGCCCTCAGTCACTGTTTCAGGATGTAACCTGTATAATCTCCAGGTCACATCTAGCTTAGTGCGCTGTCCCTTTTAGGCAAAAGCCTGCATTTCAGTAAGGACTTCTTGGAGAAGGGAACTGTCTCTTCGATAAGGAGCTTTCAGGCCCTCCCTGTGGTAGCTTTGACTGTCCCTCCTGGGCTCACTTATCTGCTGCTAATTAGGCTGATGAAATGGTGAGGGCTTCAAAGGTGAGGCCCAAGGTTTCATAGACACAAAGAGGGCGAAGTTCAAAACGTAATTTATAGATTTGCTTCCCTTCCTTCTTTTGACCCCTAGCAATTTAAACCGTGGGTACTTTTCAGACAAATACTAGGCATCTCTGAAAAGCAGTGGAGTGGAGAGGTGAGCATGTGGCTCTCCCACGCGCCAGCTGTGGGACCCCCAAGTCTTCTGTGCCTCAGTTTATCGCCTGTGAAGTGGGGGGAGGAAAAGCATGTACCGCATTAGGTTGATGAGAAAGTAAAATAGTACAATATATGTAAAGGACTTCCAACAGTGCCTGGTTAACATTAGCTCATAGTGTTATTTTATTGCTACCAAAGGCCTGCCGGGAACACGCGCCGTCACCAAAAGGATAAGAATGGAAAGGGTGCACACTTGGAAACAGGATGAGAACAGTGCTGTTGAAATACTGTGGTCGAAGCTTACGACCACATCTATTTCTATCCATTTCCATCGTATTTGTCAATAATTTAGAGATAGAGACAAAGATACGCTGAGATAAGGGTCAGAGGTAGAGGAGGAAACTGGACATCCTTCTATTTCAGAAACGCATACAGAGGCGCTGCTCGTGTGTGAGCAGAGAAACCCCGCGAGCATTAAAGGAAACGGCAAGTCTCTCAAACTCTGCAGGTCCCGGCTCAGCCGAGCACAGCTCTGCGGGCCACAAAAAGACGCTAAGCTGCTGTTCTGTTCTTTTGCTGTTAATAACTGGCACTCACAAAATTGCGGCCACTGTAATGTTTCATATTTGCGTATACATTTGGTATTATTTAGTAAAGAGCACAATTTTAGAATAAAAATAATTAACTGGAAAAGTCCAGAGATCCTTTCAACGTTTTTTTTTTTTTTTTTTTTTTTTAACTTTAGGAATAATGACCTACTATACTCTTTCACATTTTTAATTTTTGAAAGTCCAGCCACTAGGCCATTTCTTCTATATGGGCTGTGCATACGTCTTCAGAAAACTTACTTTCTCAGAATAATTAGCATGTGCTTGTGGTTAACAATCACAGTTGTATTTTACCCTTATTATTAATGGTTATCACCACACCAGGAACATGAACAGCATATATAACTGAGAATAAGGAAGACTGCCCAAAGGGCCTGTTGTCTGCTGTGCTGGGACTCCAGGGGCTATTAATTATTTATCTACTTTTCAAAGTTAATAAATAGGAATGTCTTTTGCCCTTTATTCCCCAGATGAATTTAACCAAATGAGATGGGGGTGTGTATCTGTGGAGTTAGCCATCTGGGAACACAGGAGGTGCAGGTAATGGAAAGGAGATTTTTTTTAAGACAAATATATTTAATGCCTATTAAATATGTACATCACTGCTTTATCTGGCATGTTCTTATTATGATTAAATTCCATGAATATTTTGATGGCTTTAGAAAGTACTTTAAAAAAAATGAGTACTTTAAAAATATAACATTTATTAAAACAAAAAAGAAAAATTCAAATAACACATCACACACACAAAAAAAAACTTACATAGTTAGAAAATGCAAACACTGAAGAAGAGGGTCTGATGGAAAAATAAGAACCTCCCCCTCACCACCCTATCCTTCCAGCCACAGGTAAAGCACCGTTCATGCTTTTCTATCCCACGAGGGGAAAAAATGTATCATATATATTCATTTATTTACCAAAATGAATCAGATCATACATGTTCTGTTGCACGCATTTTTCCTTAATAACACGTCTTGATACTATTTCCATATCAGCACCGTGACTACCACGTCTTTTGCTCTGACACACAATTCTTCAGTGAGTATCATCTGTGGTCACACAGCTTAGTGTCAACATGTGTTTGGGTTTTGTTGTATCAGTGTGACCTACCACAGAAGTCAGTGCAGCAAATACAAGCTACTCCAAGCAGTCTATCCCAGCTGTGTGGGGAGAAAAGAACCTTCTAGTTTCCTTGGTTTATTTGAGTTCTTTCAGAAAATTTCCTGAGACACTGTGTGGGTCTCAGGAAGAGCTTGAGGGGGCTCCTGAGAAAAGGACCCGTCTCAGATAGGTGACTCTTTCCACTGGTTCACTTCGGGGTGCAAAGGCTCACATGACAACACAGGAGTCCTGTCTTTGCACTCAGATCCACCTGCTGGCCACCCCCGCCCCACCTCCAGAGGGTACTGAGTGTTCACGGCATGACAGGAATGCCTGGAGAAGTGGGGACAAAAGCAAGTGCTCGAGAGTCACGCATGGAACAGCAGGCAAAGTGGCCAGATGACCATGGCCTTCGCTCTATGACGCAGCTATTGGGAACTCCCCGATCATGGGAGACCAATATTCAGAGGTGTCTGCCTAGAGGTGCACAGGAACTCGGCAGAGTGGCAGAACGGGGTCAAAAAGTGACGACTGAGTTCACAGCTCAGAAATATTAATAACAATAAACCATCTCATACCTTTGCACTCAGTGGCCTCAAATTCTTTTCTAAATGATGAATGATTTAAATTATATTTCTAAACCTTTCAATGTACTATTTTTCCAAATATCTGTTATCTCGGCTGACTCACACATCAATTCTATGAGGCAAGCAGGCCATGTCACTCACTGTCTCCACTTCAAAGATGAAATGACTGTGGAGCAGCAAAGTTAAATGACCTGCCCAAGGCCAATCGGCTGGCCAAGTGTTCCAACTCCAAGAACTGGGCTCTTTCCTGACTTTTCCCAAGCCCACCCAAGTCCAACAAGGCCAGCAGCCAATTTTAGAACTCCAAACAAAGGAAAGCTAAGAACGAAGCTAGAGAAGTAAATATAAATATATCCCTCCCCACAGATACCTGAAATCCTAAAAACTACCTCTTCCTAACAGAACTTCAATAAAGTGAATAAAATTAATGTTGCTAAGTACCAGGTTGAGATACCAGACTTAAACCTTGACGGAAGACTAACAGTCTCTACTAGGTTTAGAGACAGCTGTGAAAACTTGGTTGCATGTTTCCTTATAGACATCAGACTATCTCAGCTTTTTTACAAATCTAGAAGCTCTTAAGGCATTGCCTTGGACAGTACTAGTGGGTTGTCACTTAGACACCTGTCACCTATTTCTTGAGTTTCTGTCAGTCAGGACTGTCCTAGATGAGTGTTTTTCAATCGTTTTTTTTTAAATGGCCTAAATATACATTCCACTTCTTTGTTTTTAAAGATTTTATTTTTATTTATTTTTAGAGAGAGGGGAAGGGAGTGAGAAAGAGAGGGAGAGAAACATCAATGTGTTGCCTGTCACATGCCCCCAACTGGGGACCTGGCCCATGACCCAGGCATGAACCCTGACTGGGAATTGAACCAGTGACCCTTCAGTTTGCAGGCTGGTGCTCAATCCCCACCAGCCAGGGCTACATTCCATTTCTTTTTCCTCAAAGATAACTTCAACCTTTTCCTCTAAATCCATCCCAGTCTCTTCCAGGAGGTGGATGGAAAGGGGAAGGTAAATCAAGGGGACAAGGGCCTAGAATACGCTCCTCTCTGGTGATTTGAGGAAAGGGTCTTAACAAGTTTCAAAAAAAGAGGAAGAAGAAAAAGAAAACATCACAAGCAGCCTTCAACACTGGAGGCCTATGCAAAGGATACTCACGATAAGGGCTAGGAGGCTGGAGGTCAGGAAAGGCTCCCTGAGGAGGTCCCAAGTGAGCAGAGTCTTGAAGGAGTGACTGCAATCAGAAGGGTGGAGAGATGGGGGCAGGGTGTGACCAGAGAGCACACGGACCCCATACATTCAGACTTCTAGTAAGATCAGTCTTGCTCACAGAAAACTCAGAGAAGCTGGGCTGTCCACGTGGAGATTAGACAACAATTTCGTCCAGTTTCTTTTTCCCTTTTACCCTTGCACAGTACTTTGCTTAATGAAGTGTGAGCCTTATCTGTAGCGACCACTGACTGTCTCCTTGATGAAAGCTGCAACTTAATTCAGAAGCTGGTCCTCCACATTAAGAATACAAAAGTAAATGGAGAAGCCAAGAACTTATATGCATGACCCACGGGCATGAACTAAGTGGGGCGATTGCTAGAGAGTAGGGAGGTACTGGGCAGAGGGAGGCACAGGTGAAAAGATATTGGGACACCTGTAACAACATAATCACTAAAATATACTTCCAAAAATTTTTTTAATTTGAAAATTTTTAAAAATTAAAAAAAAACAAAAGCTTGTCCTATATCCTGCTATGGGCCCAATAAATGATTATAAACGCCAAAATTAAATTTTGTATAAACAATAACAATTAATAATAAGTTTGTCTAAAGTTAATATACAAACAGGATCTCTGAAGGTGTTAACTAATTAAAGTCAGGCTCTGCTGGATACAGCGACCCTACCCCATGGGCACTCGGGTCTGTCCCAGGTGAATGAGAACCTCGACTGTGGCACCTTGCGGTTACAGGGCCACCTGCCAGGGTTTTTAAGAAGAGCTCAAAACGACAAAGCTGAATCTCTGTGAGATCCTGCCCTGGTTTCCTGTCCCTCCTTCCCGTCTGAAAATCCACTGAGCTCCGATTCTTGACTAATTTCTCATTAGCGTCATTTTTTATTCTTCTTCCATGAAAACGGGCCGTCTTCCAGGGCCTCCAAGTTCCTCTTGAGTTATCGACACCATAAGATTCAGGGACCTAGGATGTGTTGCTGGAGACTCTAGCTTTTCGACAGGGAAACTACATGAGACGTTTTGGTGTTTTTGCAATTTCTGAGAAAATGTTTGCACATGTCAGGTGTATATCCTACCAACCACACACATGTAAGGAACTGTTTGGGGTCACGACTCGGCGCAGTTTCACGTCCACAGGAACAGAGAAGTCACGGTGACTCAGAAGCCTGACACCTCGCCTAGAAACTCCAGCCTGGATGTCGAGGGGAGGCTGCGTCCTCCGCGGGAAGCGTGTCGGCGGGCAGCTGCCCGCTCTGCGCTGCTGCTGCCCGCGCTGGGCGGGGACTCCGCAGGCAGCCGGCCGTGGGGCCGGGGTCGCGCCGAGAGCGACGGTCGCCCCGGCGCCGTCCCTCCCGCCTCCCTCCGCACACCCGCAGTCTGTCTGCGACGCGGGTCCCCGCCAGGTGCTGCTCTTACAGGTCCTCGCTGCTTCCGGGGTAGCGCGCAGGTGCTGCTGGGCGCCTGTCAAACTGGGGGTTCGGGGTGGGGCGTCCCGGTCACCACGGGGCGAACGGACAGGGCCTGCCCTCCCCGGGCGCCCTGCAGGGGTGGCAAAGCCTCGCCACCTGCTCGACCCCCACCCGCACCCGGGGATGGAGAGCGCGCCGTCCCTCCGCGCGGCTGACACTTGCAGGTCACCCGGGGTCCTCACGCACGCACTCGCGCCCACGAACGCGGCCCGTCGGCGCGCCGCCGGCCTCCGAGGGCGGGCGCACACTTACTCCTGGACGAGGCGGCCCCGCCAGGCGCCGGGAGCGGCCGGGCCCCGCTCCCCGTCGGGTCGGGTCGGGGTCGGGTCGGGCCCCGCGGGCCCGCGGGCATCCCGCCCCTCTCGGGCCGGCCGGCCCCCCGCGCACGTGCCGGGTGACAGGCCCCCTATAGGTTCCATACCTGCCACCGGAAGTGAGTGAGGAGGGCAGTATAGGCATTTCCTGTGACGCGAGCGCCTGGACTCCATTAGGCAGCAGCTGGGGGAAGAATCAACACACCAGGGAGCGGAGCGGAGCGGACCCGAGCGCAGAGGCGGCAGCTGCCTCCGCTGCCGCCCGTCGCCGCCGCCGCCGCCACCGCCGGGGCTCAGCCGAGCGGCGGGCCCCGCGCCCCCGCAGCCGCCCCGCCGCGACCCCCGGGCCGCGCACCCGAGCTGCCTTCGGGAGGGGGGGGGGAAAGGGCCCGGATCCTCCTTCTCCCCCTCCTCCTCTCCCTCCTCCGCCCCTCCTCTCCCCCCGACCCTGACCCCCGCCCCGGCCCCCCTCACCCCGACCCCCGCCCCGGCCCCCGCCTCCCCTCCCCCTCCTCGCCCCCCCGGCTTCCCACCACGGCCTCTCTCGGCGAGGAAACTCTGGCCTCCGCTTCCTCCTCCTCCGACTCGGACACCGGCGGAGCCTCCCCGCCCCCGCGGAAGAAACCCCGAGCCTCGGCGGCGGAGGGAGCAGGAGAGCCCGGGGCTTCGGCAGGCAGAGCGGGCCTCTCCCCTCCGTCCTCGTCGTCCTCGTCCTCGTCGTCCTCGTCGTCCACCTCCTCCTCCTCCTCCGTGGTGGTAGTGGTGGGACTCCCCCCGGCTGCTGCCCCTCCCGCCGCCGCCGCCGTCCCCCACCGAGGTAGCGGCCACAGCTTGGTCAGCGGCGGCATCATGCAGGCCAACGGGGCAGGAGGAGGAGGAGGAGGTGGCGGCGGCGGCGGCGGCGGAGGGGGCGGCGGGGGCCAGGGACAGACCCAGGAACTCGCCTGCCTGTCGGCCCAGAACGGGGAGTCGTCCCCCTCGTCGTCGTCGGCCGCGGGGGACCTGGCCCACGCCAACGGGCTCCTGCCTTCCGCCCCCTCCGCCGCCAGCAACAATAGCAACAGCCTGAATGTCAATAACGGGGTCCCCAGCGGGGCCGCCGCCGCCACCGTCGCCGCCGCCGCCGCCACCACGGCCGCCGCCTCTTCCTTGGCCACCCCGGACCTGGGCAGCAGCCTCAAGAAGAAGAAACGGCTCTCGCAGTCGGACGAGGACGTCATTAGGCTAATAGGACAGCACTTGAATGGCTTAGGGCTCAAGTAAGTGTCCTTTCCAGGCCGCTGCTGGGGACCGACCGGGGGACCGCGGCTGCGGGGGAGGGGGCTGCGGGAGGAAGGCTGCTGGGCCCGGGGGGCCGGGACGCGGGGAGCCGCAGCTCCGGCAGGCCCGCTGGCCGGCCCGGAGGAAATAAGGGACGATCAATCAGTCTGATCGATTGGGAGACGGGACAGGCGGGTCGCGGTTTGGGGAAGGGGCGGTAGAAACCAAAAGGTGCCCCCCCCCCCACGCACCTTCCGAGCCTAATTGTCTGTCAATAAAGACAGGCCGACGGTGTCCCTGTGTGCGTTGGGGGAGGGGTGGGTTAGAGCTGGTGGAAATAATGAACCTTGGAGGATTTGTTTTTCAAGTGTATCTCAGAGGCATCTTTGTGGGACACCTCCCCACCCCCAGCCGGGACAGACAGCCCAGGCAAACCACCAGTCGGGAAGGACAGTCACCTACAAGTGTTGGTGGGAACGAGGGGCTGGGGTCGCTGGGAAGGAGGCTGCTGGGGAAGTGGGCTGGGGATGATGAGGTCAGGCCCCGCGCCGAGGTCCTGCAGAGGCCTTTCCGTGGGTGCCCGAGGCCTGCCCCTAACTCGCTGCAATCCCGACTCGGCACCGTGAAAAGGCACATCTGATCTGGTGAATCATTTGTTTTCCGATACAGTTTAGGCGGCCTTGTGTACCCAAAATAGGGGGAAGGCAGCCGGCGAGCCGGGCCCCCAACCACCGTGTTGTGTACACACAAAGAAAAACTCGAGGGGTGGAGGGAGGCTTGGGGGTGCTGTGGGGAAGCAGAACCAGAATCGGCCCACGGGGAAGACGGGCAACGGCCGGCCCCCTGGGCTCGCTAGCCCGCGCCCTGGCTGGGGCCTTACAGACCCGTTCTGGGGAGGGGGGAAGAGCGCTTTCAAAAAGTGGCCCAAGTATTTTGACTCCCAGGCAGATGATGGATTGCACCGTTTAGCCGAAAAACAAATAGGGCCCGAGTAAGAAAGCCTTGAAACATAAACAGAGACGTCAGGCTGATAAAGGAAGGTTCTTGGGTATCAACATATCTGGTGGAAGAAACGGCGTTTGATGAGCCTCTCGCGCTCGCAGAGAGAAATATAGGAAGATTTCACCTTTTCTTACCGGAAGGAAAAAGAGTGAGGATGGAAACAGGTTTTTGTAAATGCTAACCGGGTATTGCTGAGAGGAGAAGCAAGCTGACAGCAGCAGGAGGAAGTAACTCGTGACTCTTTGGAACCTCCACCATAGTAAATTTGCTATTTTTAGTAGAGAGAGAAAGGGAAGGGTTTTTGATGCTGGATTTGTTTTAATTTTAAAGACTGACCTACTAGAATTTCTATGCAAACATAATATCTGGAGGGGAGGCACTTCCCTAGCACTGGTCACCTCTGTCGCCTTGCCCGGAGCTGACAGTTTTTTTTACCTTTCCAGATGGAGCAGGGATACTATGTAGGTCCTGGTTTTTCCACTTAGATAACCAGTCGGTTACAAAACGTTTCTAGAAATTTTATACTTCATTTAAACTCGAGGCATGAAATGGCAAAAGTCGGAAGAACTTACTTTGATTCGAGTTTCAGGAAGGATTTTAAAAACTTGACAAATGAAGGTGGCAGTTTAAAAATCAAGTTGGTTCAGCCAAGCACATGAAAGCTATTTCTTCTTTTTTTTTTTTTCCTTCATGAGATTAGCTTAAAAACTTTTGCAACTGTTTTCATAGACTTAGTGTATTTGGAAGAGTGAACCCTGAAGTTGGCCAGGTCTTTTTCACACTGTATCTCTCCTGCAGCCAGACTGTTGATCTCCTCATGCAAGAGTCAGGATGTCGTTTAGAACATCCTTCTGCCACCAAATTCCGAAATCATGTCATGGAAGGAGACTGGGATAAGGTAAAGTAGGGCCTCTAGAGCTGTGTGACCGCTGCTAAAATTCTATATGTGACGCGCATGTGGTGACATTTCTGTTTTTCTCTTATACCGATTTTTGCAGGCAGAAAATGACCTGAATGAACTAAAGCCTTTAGTGCATTCTCCTCATGCTATTGTGGTAAGAGGCGCGCTTGAAATCTCTCAAACGTTGTTGGGAATAATTGTGGTAAATACACTTTTGTTCTTAGTTTCACGTTTATGCTTATGTTCGTAGGCTGTTGATAACTTAAGGCTTCTGCCTCTTCTAAAAGATAAGGCCTAAAAAGAATTGAACTTCGTATAATTAAATTTGTCAGCGAGGATGAGTGTTGATGATGTTTTAAAGTTTGAGTTCTGTATTTTTAAAATCATGTTTTATAAGTGTGTCCCTTGAACCTGGTTTATAAATTAAGCTTCTAGAAAATTGAAAGATCATGCCTTAGTGGTATTCATAGGAGTTTTATACTTCTCAAGGATAAGTTACACTTACATTACTTAAACTACTGAATGCACTGCTAAAGAATGGGTGTGTGTATAATCTGTATAGCCTGAAGTAGCTGATACTTTAATTTTTTTTAATCTTTGGGAAATTATAGTTCATTCAAACCAGCTCCATTGGTGTGCTCAAGCCTTCCGTTCTTGCATTCCAGTTGTGTGAACTGACAGTGTCAGAGTCTGTGTCATGTTTGTGACAGGTGGAGGGTTGTATATAACTCTGACCATTGGGCTCTGCCTACTGGCCTTATTTCCCCAACAAGATCAATTTAGTAGTTTACCTGTTAGCCTCTTTCATAAACCTTAATGAGTCTTTTATACTGACAGGCTTTAATTCTTCAGTAGATGTTGGTGAGAGAGAGGAGGGGATAAGTTATTTGCATAAGTGCTTGTGATTGGAAACCCTGGCGAATCAGCTGCTAGCCTCTGCCTATTGGCTTTTTAACTTCTGGCTGATTGATTTGTTGTCAAAAGCAGTTTCCTGTCTGATGTGGGGTGGTGGTGGTGAACAGATAGTGAAGCAGGGAAACCAGCTATTTAAATATTAGTAATGAGATTTACCTTTGATTTTTTTTTTTTTAATTGGGTCAAGCATTAATCTTTCTGCCTTTTGTCTATAAACCTGATAGAGTCTCCTGTTTTTGTTTTTTGGGTCTTAAAAAATCTTAATTGCACAAGAGTTTTCAAATTCTTAATGTAATTTTATACAATAATATAATCCTAGAGAATGACCTTCAGGTTAATTAAAGGTACAGATAAATAATGAACAGATATGGGTTCATTTAAATTGATGATCTTTGTATTACCTCTTTTAGTACATATTTAAAATACTAAAATTTTTAACTTACTGAATCAGATGACTGATAACTAATGAATTCATGGAATAATCAATTCCATGGTAAATTTTAAAAATGAAAACACAGAAGTTAAAATAAATAAACATCTGTATTCAAAAGGATTACAAATTTTCTAGTGGCTAAATTTTCCTTAGTATGTTCGGATCTTTAAAAAGAGAAACACCTACATATATCGTAACTGGCCAGTTTTTCATTAATCGTTAGCTCTGACAGAATGGAAGGTGACCCCAAAATAAAATAAAGGCACGTCAGTGGCCAGAATAGGGGTCGGACAGGGTAGCACTGCTTGTGTGACTGTAAAGGACTTGCCCGTGGACTGTTTTAAAATAAGGGTGTGATTTCTTGGAGGACTGTTTTCCTTTTTTAAGCTTTACCCAAATTATATCTCTCATTGAGTGGTAAAATGTGCATGGGCTCACTTCCTATTTTTTTATGGTCTTATAGTAATTTGAGACTTCTGTATTGGATTTAGATTATGATTATATCTCATTAGAAACCTTCATTAGAAGCAACATGTAAACGGAAAAAGGTAGTTGTAGATAATAAGGAGAAATCCTTTCTTTTTACAGCCTGTTCAGTCTATAGAACATTCTAGGATCTAATAAAAGATGAAGATTAAATCTCTGGCTGAGCCTCACACCATCAAACTGTTTAGGTATTTATACAAAGAAAGGGGTTCCAGTTTTATCTCACTTTAAGCATTGATGAATCAATCGCTTTTAAAGATTCAGTTCAGCGTTTTTTCACCTTTCTAATTACGTTTAGATTTACTCCTCTCCCCGCCTCCACCTCCAGAAGATAATCTGATGTAAGCATAAATTTGTAATAATACAAGTAATAGAAGACAAGTATTTGGGTTTTTTTTAAAAAACATAATTATTTTGACTACATACCCAGATATATTTGATGACTTAGTCTAGACTAAAATTGTATTTTATTTTTAAACCTGAATGTTTTTATTGACCTAACCCACTCTCCATTCTTCCCCATTTGCCTGCTCTTTCCCACCCCTCCACCCCCATAGTTTTAAATGGTTTCCAGTTAACTGATATTGGAAATAGAATTTGCTCTGGATTTTCTGGAAGCTGGGCTTATGAACCAACATTTTTTAGTTTGGGTTCAAATGTGCTTAGCCGTGTTTGAGGAATTGGGGTGTGTATTTGAGGTCAAAAACACAGAAAACTTTTGTATGTCTAAAAATATTAGATTCTTTATTTTTCAGTGTAATACAGATATACTTAACAAAAGCGTGCAAATATTAATGTACAAAAACAACTAGTATATTTTAAAGTTAAATAGGGAGGAGTTTTAAGAGCCATGGTTTAAATATAATTCATTTCCCCTTTCCTCTGAGTCATTTAGTTGATATAAGTTTGTTATAACCATATTCCAGAGTTAGTCAGAACCACTACTGAGTTGGCTAAGAGGCTGTCCTGGATAAACAGACTTCCTGTGTATCGTTACTTCTGAGTTCTTTTGCTCGTTGAGTTAAATGTAATTATATGGGAGGAGAGGACAAAGCAATGCGAATATTGGGTAGGATTGGGGAGCAACAGCCAGATTTACCATGTGAAACTGTCTTTTAAGCTCTCCTAGTCACTTTTCTCTTCCAAGTATCTATTGGTAGGAAAAGAAAAGAAACACTGCTGGGCCCAAAGATGCTACAAAATTATCAGAAACCAGAAATAATCTAAAAAGTTAGGATTGGGGGAAAGAGAGGAAGGAGGGTTTATTTTCCTCTTCTTTCTTTCTTTTTTTTTTTTTTTTGGTCTCCATTTAAGAAGCTCATGATCTTTTCAAAAACCATTTGTAAAGCCTTGACTCCCACCCCAGCAAACTTCAGTTTTGCCTTATTTTAAAAAACTTTCAGTAAATAACATCTTTTTTGAAAGATGTTCATTTTCTTGAAATTGTATTTGCATTTTTGTGCCTTAAATTTTGGGCTATCAAATACAGTTTTCCTCTCCGTTCTTACCATGTGTATCAAATACTTGAACTTAACCAATTTTAAGGAGAATAAACATTTTCTCTCTCAACCAAAACTCCTCCTGTGCTTGGCCCGCAGCTTGTCTGTTACCATGTCCGCCGCTAAGATCTGATGCCCAGTGATGTTCTCTGTCTTAATCTGGGTAAAGTGACTCGTAGGAAAACGTCCTCACGCTGCTTCACAGCGTTGCCCGTAGACAGAAGCACGTGTTTGTGTCGGCTTCTCTGCCTTCCTCTTTGCTGCTGCCCTGCCTCTGCCCCATGGAAAGAGAATGACATGTTCTAGCAGGATCTTGGTGGGAAAATAACGGAGAAGTAGCACTTGGGACACTGTCCCTACACACATTGGAATGGGGGGGGTGTGCACAGGACCCAGTGACTGATACCCAGTCAATCAATCAATCAATCAATCATAGTTTGCCCTGAATTTTAAAAAATTTTCCCTCCAAATACCCAATTGCTAAGAAAATTATGAAGAAATGAAATACACGTGCCGGCCCATTAAAATGAAAAAATTCTGCAACTAAATACGATTTTCAAGTTTGAATCAAAAACTGTGTAATATGAAATTTCTAAGAGTCCATTGATAAGTGGAAATATATGAACTCTTAATTTCATAAAGAGTTGAAATTTTTTAAAAGATAAAATAGTGAGACTATCCAGAGTTAACTTCAAATATAAAATCCTTTGATATTTTTTAGATTGTTTTGTTTTAGTCTTTTTGTTTTTTGTCACCTGATGGACCTCAAAATATTTTTTAATTTTATATATAAAAGTAAACTTAAGGTTGCATGTACAGCAACAATTTTTAGGGCATCTTGGAAACTAATTTTTCTGAAACACTCAATTAGTCAATCTCTATGCATAAAATTTGGTAACTGTAATTTTTCTAGAGTTATAGGAGCTTATAGTTTGAAATTTTTTTCTTTCTTTAGCTGCAGATTTAAGATTACATTATTACCAAACATAAGCAATGTATCATACACAAGATAAATTTATGCCTAATTTACATGAGAGGGTTTGTTTTTACTTATTATCTCTAGAGCCATTTTTATAAGTTTGCAGGTTATGCCTTTCTTTTAAAGACTCACTCATAGAAACTTAAAGATCAATTATATGATACTCTTAATTCTGATAATTTCTTCAAACCATTTTTTGAGAGCAATATATTTTAATGTGTTTAAGCATTACATTTTTTAAGTAAGTGGATCTGAGGTTTTTACCACTATATTTCTTGGAGTCTCTAAATATAACTAATATTTCCTGTCTGCTAACTTTTCTACCTACATCAGTTGGCTTCCTTAAGACCACAAGAGGCTGATATGATGAAAAGTCCCTGCCAGCAGTGTCTGTGACTAGATTTAAGGTTTAAAAGAAATGCCAAACTTGATATTCATAGAGATCTCTGTTCTCTAGCAAAAAGCTGCTCAGACTGTGACAATCGCTTTGAAGTTAAACGTAAAATAACACAGTAAAGGAACATTAGAAAGTATTAAAGCCAAACCCATTTCAGAAAAACACTAAATTTGAAAGTACTTCATAAATTGGAAATGGCTTGTCCTTTGGGAAGGAAAGAGCTAATAATTGTGCTTCATAGTTAAATGCATCAGTGATCATTGTTACCAATCCACAGGCACAAATATTGATAATTTTTAAAGACTTTAAAAAGCTGATCCTTATTGCCTCCTAGAGAGAGTCAGTCGATCAAGATTATACTTGTCCACGTTAGTCCTGGGAAACTCAGTACTTTGCACACCCGCTTTTTAGTCCGTTTGCTGGGCAGCTCTTCTTATTTTTGATAAGCCAAAGTCTGATACTTGGCAGTGTGTGCCCCCTGGCTCTGCTGCTGCTTTTTGGTCCCCTTAGTCATCCTTTCACATTGTGGAGTTCACATCATCTTTTCATTGACTGAATTGTCTGCAGTCTTCTCAAAACCTGTTGCATAAAATGCCCCATTGCCCTATTGTAAAAGTCAGACTTTTTTAAAAAAGCAAATATAGAATACTTTGAATAGTTCTAAGTTTTTATAGAAGAAATAAAATGTTTTGAGAGCAGAATTCATTTTTTCCGGTTTTGATGTCATTAATGATTGTATCTAACTTGAGATTCTTTGTTCTGAGTCGCTTTATTAAGACATGGAATTGAGCAAAGTCACGTTTAATATACTGTGACTCTATTAAAACAATATTTTGAGTCATATTAAAGCGTTATAAAAAGTTATTGTCAAAGGGCGTAGTAGAATGGTTTCTACTGTTCTGTTTAGGCACAAACATTTTCTGAACCTTCCATCAACTTTTTTCCCCTGACTGCTGCTTTCTGTCATGTCAGAGGATGAAGTTTTTGCTGCTGCAGCAGAAGTACCTGGAATACCTGGAGGATGGCAAGGTCCTGGAGGCACTTCAGGTTCTGCGCTGCGAACTGACGCCACTGAAATACAACACAGAGCGTATTCATGTTCTTAGTGGGTAAGGACGTGTAGTTCTTGACTCCAGGTCGGTGGAGGGCTGTTGCTTTTTTCACGGTCACCGTTCAGAGCTCCATCTCTTTAACATTTTTCGAAAATGTGAATGTTGCTAAAATCTTAGACAATGTTTACCTGGATAGATTCACTTATATGTTTACTATTTTTTTGTCACCCCAGGAAGCTTTCCCTACTAGAATAGAGAGATATTGAAGTAGATAAGAGGAAGAAGAAAAATGTATTGCCAGGAAAAGGCCATTTCCAAATATTCTATAAAAACCTATGGCAGTCCTGGCTGGTGTGGCTCAGTGGATTGAGCACCAGCCTGTGAACCAAAGGGTCACCAGTTCGATTCCCAGTCAGGGCACATGCCTGGGTTGCACGCCATGTCCCCAGCTGGGGGCGTGTGAGAGGCAACCACACATTGATGTTTCTCTCTCTTCTCTCTTCTTCCCTCCCTTCCCCTCTCTCTAAAAATAAATAAATAAAATCTTTAAAAAAAAAAAAAAACTAAAACGTATGGCAGAATCGTCTATAAAACTAATAAGCAGTGAAGTTTCTAGAACTGATGCTTATATTCTTTTAATATATGCTTATCAGGTACCGGGTCCTTGCCAAGCATTTCCTGTGCACAATCTCATTTTATTTTCATATCACTCCTTTAAAAGTTCAGAGTGCCCAAAGGCTTGGTTCTGGACCTCCTTTCTCTTCTGTCTGCGTACTCTTCCCAGGCACCCTAATTACGTACCATGCCCCCGCGTACCACCTCTACGCCAGTGGCTCTAAAATCCACTCTCTCACCTGAACTCCTGATGCACATATCCAAGAGCCTACTTGACAGTCCTCCTTTGACCAGTAAGCTCAAAACAAAATTCTTGATCCCAGCTGTCCCTCTGCCCACTTCACCCTTCCAGACCTGTTCCTCAGTAAATGGTAAGGCCTTTTACCCAGTGGTTCAGACAAAAAACCTAAGCCTCATCTTTGCATTTTTAAAAACCTTTTCACTTTGACGTTTATTGGCCTAAATCCAAAACATCCCAGATTTGTCCATTTCTGTTCATCTTCACCATTTCTACCCTAGTGAAGCCACAAACACCTCTCCCTCCATTAATGCATATTTCACACAGCAGCCACAGAAACACAAGCAAAACCATGTTTCACTCATTTCTCTCCCTCTCGTAAAACTTCCCACTGGCTTTCTAGCGCACTTAAAATGCAAACTCTCTGCTCGAGCCCACAAGGTCCCCGATCCTTTCCTGTGTCTTTACCTTCTTACTGTAACAACACTGACGTAAAGGCATTTATACTGCCTGGTCCCTTTATCCTAAATGTTCTTCCCCTAATCTGTGCATAGCTGGCTTGGGTCCAAGCCCAAATGCCCTCTCCTGAGGCCACCCACCAGGCATTCTCTGACACATTGCTCTGTTTTGTGTTTTATTTTCCTTTATAGCATTTTTTACTGTATGATACGGCCTCAGCCTCTAGAATAGTATCTGACACATAATGAGCTTTTAAATAAAAAAAATAGGCCTACAGAGGTACAGGGTTCATTTTAGGTTCTTTGCAGATAAGGAAACTGAGTCTCAGAGAAGTGAAGTAAGCAGCCCAAGATGTAGCTAATAAATCAGCCAAAATACAAAGCCTGGTTTGACTGATCCCAAAATCATAGGTCTTTACCTGCTACTACATCTTGAAATAGTAAATTCTGCTGGATATTTTCATATTATGGCTGACAAATTATTCTCATTACCTTTTTCATAAGGTGTCTGATTTCTGTATCACCTAAATTACACTCACATGGTAGATTCCTTTTTCTGGTCTGGCAATAGTATACACAATTTAATCATACAGTTTTTATTCTGAAATGAGCTTTGTCAAGTTTGTACTTTGAGTATATCACACAAGGAAATGGCCCAGAGATGACAAGATGTGGAACCGGCGTCAGAACCCAGTCCAGTGTTTTCAGTTATAACATGCGACTTTCCATAAACACACTCATTTGAAACCTTAAGGTGCAATATTTTCAAAAGGTCACAGAAGCTCTTATAGGTCACTTCTGCAAAATCTAAAAATAAATTGGTTTTATGAAATTATTACTAGTAAATTTTACTCCCCAAAAGTTATTTTTGAAACCAAATTTTTATAATATCCAGCTTATAGTAGAGTGGCTTAAGTCGTAACTACTCACACTATTTCTTTTTTATTTTTAAGTAAAAAGAAAAAGACTAAGAGACTGTGTACTAAATAGCAAGAGGGCAGGTAGCTCTGCAGTCGGGTAAACAGCCATTAAATTACTTGGATGCTAAATGCAGTATGCTTTATGCAACTGAGAAAAGGAGGAGGCGATAGGTTAGCTGAGAGATTTCTGGTACTTATAATATATAAGCTCTATGTGTCTACCAGTTAGTGCCCCAAGTACCTCGTGGACCCCATCTTATGTAATCCTTACTATCTACCCTGTTTCCTGCGCCTTGTACAAATGAGAGAAGAGCTTTGTCTGAGTCAGAGTACCAGGCCAGTAGCAGGAGTTACTTACCAGGTCTGATCTCCATGTTTGTACAATGCCTTCACTTCTTTTACTTTTAACGTCTGTTCTGAGGGTCGGGCAGGGTGTTTGTGTGGGGAACAGTAGGGGGGAAATGGGACAACTGGAATAGAAAAACACATACATACATACATGCATACATGCCTGTTCTGAGAAGAGCCAGACCCAGGTCGGGGTCGCACTGCCAGCAGGGGGCCCTCATGTGTGCCCCAGAACCCATGTGCTGTGTGCTCACGCCTCCTTCGGCACAGAGCGAGTAATAAAGCAGGTCCCAGATTTTCTGCTTCGGGATCTTGGTGTCTTTCACAGGATGACACAAGGCTGGTTGTCCGGTTGTACCATTTCTTCTTGAGTGACATTTATGATAAACTCCTAAAGATGTGTTGTTTGTTTAATTTACCTAGTATGTCTTTTAAGGTGTTCTTGAGTTTTGCTTTGTTTTACTGTTGAGAAGTGGTTAAGTTAGCATCGTAGTTAAGAGCAAGTTCTGTGGCCAGAACACCTGTGTTCATGTTCCCACTTTGCGCCTTAACTTAACCCTAAACCGGCGACTTAAACTTTCTGTGCCTTTGTTTCCTCGTATAGGAAAAAAGGGTACCAGGGCATACCTCGTACAGAATTGTGAGGAGCTGTAGATGAAGTAATTAATAATGGATGTTGTGTGCTTGGGACAGAGCCTGGCACACAGTAAGAGCTGTAGATATCCAACGACAATAAATATAAGAATATATAAGTAGATAATATATACCATAATGATATATTTAGCTATTTCTGTTACATTACATTTTATATCCAGGTGCTGGTTGTATTTCAGGAATGGGGTCCCCTCTAGAAGTTTCTTCCTGATAACTGTTTCTTAGTGAGAACTAGATAGCCCACGTATGATCAGTACTTTTTCAATGATGTTTAATCCAGAGACAAAGGCTTGATATCCGCTTCTTTCTCTGCCGTATTTTCAGGTATCTGATGTGTAGCCACGCGGAAGACCTGCGCGCAAAAGCCGAGTGGGAAGGCAAAGGAACAGCTTCCCGGTCCAAACTGTTGGACAAACTTCAGAGTAAGAGTCGTGGTTTTTGGTGTTCCTGGGTTTGCTCTTAGACTAGAAATAGGTATTAGATTCATTTAGGAAGACTTGTGTCTAGACGTGCCTGTGCTGGGTGGTTACTTAGGGAGAGGCTGTGGGGAAGTCCGTGAAGAGACCCTTGAAACCAGGGAGTCAGGGAGGGTGCTTGTCCCGGAGCAGCTCCCCTTCCGCGTGCTTTCCCTACTGAGGCTCCCCGTGAGGGGTCGTCGGGGGGAAAGCGCTGTGGCCAGAGAACAAGGAGGTAAATACAGCTTTGAACCATGGCTGTTTATTCCCTGCATTCTCATTTGGTATTAGAAGCCATTTGGTGGGGCCTAGAATTTGACTTGTTCCAGCGTTTTGACTTGTTCTTTGTTAACCTGAGGTTTTTTCTTTACTTTTAGGGATGCATAGTCTCTCTCTGTTACACAGTCATCTTTACTGTTTTTTTCATTGTTCCTGCCTTTTTATTTTTTTGTTGATTTTTTGGGTTTGTTTTTTGAAAAAATCCACGTACAAATTAAAGCTCTCCTGTTCAAGCCACACATCTGTAGCTGCAGAGAAATAAATATTCATAAAGCTCACGTGTTAATTGCCCAGAACTGCTCTATTTAAGGGACAATATGATTAGGGTAGGGGCAAGTGCAGCAGAAGATAAACAATTGTCTTAAGTAAAAGTCTATCCTGTTTTGCCTTTTTAATTTAATTTTTATTTCTCTTTTTAAAAATATTTTCTCCTAAAGCGTATTTACCGCCGTCGGTGATGCTTCCCCCGCGGCGCTTACAGACTCTCCTGCGGCAGGCGGTGGAGCTGCAGAGGGACCGGTGCCTGTACCACAACACCAAGCTCGATAGCAACCTAGACTCGGTGTCTCTGCTCATAGATCATGTCTGTAGCAGGTAAGAGGGAGCGTAAATTCTGAAGGAGGCGAGCACTTCACAGGCTCAGCTTGAACTTCATTAGAATGTTTTCTTTCCTAGTTTTACCCTGTAGCTATGAAACCATTCATGTCTGATGTAGCATTTTTGCATAAGTAAAGCTAGAGCTACTGAAGTCGAAAATGAAGCGAAATCTGCATGTGTTTATATATAGTAGACCACCCTTGAGAACTGAAAAACCAGTTTTTCTTTTTTTCTCTGTGGGTTTGGTTCGTTATTTTCTGTATCTGGCCCTTCTTATAAGGACCCGTCAGGGACCTTGTGTGGGAACGCCAGGGATCTAAGTGTGTGCTGCACTTGGGTGAAAGAGGTCACTTAGTGATTCCTCTCTGGACATTATGACTATTTTAACTTAAGGCCCAAATTATTTTCTGCCCATAAAGATCATGAAAATACTTTTTCCTAATGACAGTTCTGCTTTTTAGCGGAAGAAGTCCTCTAAACTAAAAATCATTAGAATAACAAATAATAACTTTCTGGTTTGGGTTTTGTTTTTATACTTACCAATGTGTATAGGTTAACTTGTAAGAATTCAGGCTTCATTTCTGATGTTAGGAGTATTTTGAGTAAAAATCTCCCTTCAATTTTTAATAATCTCCAAAATGGTAGGAGAGCTTTAATTTTTAAGATATTGAAAAAACAGATTGTGCAATCTTCCAAACTCCAGTCAAGAAATCGGTTTGGGTCTGGGGGACCAGGTAGGAACAGCTGCAGTACATTTGGTCAGTTTCTTTTGCCAGCTGTCATCCAGGAACTACTGAAAGGGGCATGTCTAGGAAGGACAAAGATACGAAAGTGTGAGGGCTCTGGAAATGAGGAACTTCAGAATGAGCATCCAAAAAACACTGATGCACTGTGAGTTAAAATAATTTTTTAGGTGTGCATAAACTACTTCCACAGATAGTTGAGTTCTAACCTTACTCTCCTTAGTTGCCAATAAGAAAAAAAAATTATTATTTGAGCTGTTGGCCTTAAATTTCAAGTGTTATTTATCTTAAAGTACTGGATAATTACTTGGTGCCTGTCTGAAATGTTCTCAAAGAAAGTGACTGGAGATCCTTTTCCTTTATCCCCTTTTACTCTTTAACATTGTTCTTTGACTTGCTAAGTCTTGTCATTTAAATTGAACAGAGGTAGGAGGAGATAATAGATTAAAAGGCTCCATGGTTTCATATTTCATAGCTGCTTTAGGGAATTTGAGACCAGTGTGAAAATTAAGGCAGTTATGGACCCAGATCTTTCTTTTTTTTTGGTTCTTGAATTTATTGTCTGTGTAACACACTCAGAGGTATTTATGGGAGACTTGATGGTTCAAAGGTGTCAGTAGGTTAAGAGCTCATCTTCCTGTTTGGAAACTGAAGTCTATGAGAATGTGACCGGCATTTTCCTAAGCTGTACCTTCTGTACCGGTACCTTTGAAAGTAAATGATAGAAAATACCTGGTTTAACTTTCTTCAGTCTGCAGATCAGGGGTCCGTCTCCTTATAACCTTTGTAGAAAGCACCCTGACATTTTGCACAGCAATGAAAGAGTTCCTGCTCTTCAGATAACCATTGATTGAAAGGTCTTCTCTTAATATTTTTAAAACAAAACAAGACTTGGACTCTGCTCCTCCTAGTTGCCCCCCTCTCCCCGCCTCTGCTTTAAAGCCAGATTCTTACAATGGTTGCCTGCCACGCTCCACGTTGACAGTGCCCACGCCCCTCTGCGCCCTCCAGGGGCCTGTGGCGGGCTTGTGCAGCCGCTGTCACCCCAGGACTGGGAGGAGCAGCGTCCCTCCTGAATCCGATGGCGGCTGTCCACCCTGTTCCTTGACCTTTCTCTACCATTTGACTGCTTGGCCTTGAAACTTTTCCATTGACTCTAAAACCTTCCAGACTCCTGGCTTTCCTCCTGGCTACTTTTTAGCTCCTCCTCTTTACCCATCCCTTTAGTAAGTGTGTGTTCCAGAAGTACGTTCCCTTTCTCATCCTACTCTCCTCCTTTAGGTTACACTTCCATGGTTCTAGTGGGCCCTAAGCCGGGGCTAGAACTACAGAGTTCGTCTCCTTAGCCTCATTAGACCTTTAACACAACAGCGCGGGTGTTGCTCAGGTCCCTTAAATGGAACGGCAGAGAGAAGCTTGCTGTCCTTGGCTGTCCCTGCAAAGCCTGCTTTTCCTCCTGAGCTCCTGCCCTCGGTGAAGGCTGCCATTCGCCCAGTTTCTTCAAGCCAGAACAGCAGGCCTAGCCCCGACTTCCCCCTGTGGGGTGCATTTTAAAGACATTAAGAGGGGAGATGTCAGGCATTAAGTCAGTACAGACAGTCTTCCTGGTGAGTTGTACCCTTTCTTGCTGAATTGGGAAAATAGACCTTGAATTTGATTCCTAGTGTTCCACCCTCGTCTAGAAGTGTTCAGAAGAAAAGCTGATACTTCTTACTATCTGCTTTACTCCCTTTTAAAAACTAGATTTTAGCATTCAAACTAGAAAACTCTTCAGAAGTTAAATCTTACCATTGAAGTGAGATACCAGCTCTTCTCTCTTCTCTCTGGAGAACAGAAAATTGATTATGATTAAGTAAACTGTAACTTTTTACAAAGTCCTGATCAGCACTGAAAGGTTTTTATTAGATTGTATATTATTTATATTTTTACAGTTAATGTATACATATTTTTGGTTAAATTTGACCAGTAATGAAAAGGAAATTTTTTTAATGACTTGTGATTTTCTTTTTCCATAAGAAACCATTGGAAAGATGTCTCCACACATTGCTTTATCAATATGAATTTTAAGTAAAGGATTATAAAATATTTATAGAAACTTAAAATGTTAAGGTTCAGTTTAATTAAGATGCTACATTTTATTCAGCTTTTTATCTGGAAGATACTGATATTTTTAACACCATCTTAAATTTTAAATTTATTTGGAAACAAAGGGAAACGTATCACTTGTATACATCCAAAATTAGACTTTTAATAAACAGGAGGCTGTCTTTTTAAAAGACTTTTTAAGTAACAAAATAATGACAGTTTACCATTTTCATGACACTCAGATACAACTGTCAATAGACTGGATGATTTGTGCCCTCTAATTTTATTACGAATCTCCTTTTGTAAGGCTATTTTGCTACTCTGATGTTAGATGTCTCTGTTCATTCATGGCCAACTTCAGCCATTTGAATTTCTGTGTATTTTATGCCTCGATATAAAGTGTTTCTCAGTGAATAAATGACATCACTATTAATTAATACAGGAAGGGGAAAAACCATTTTCAGTATTGAAAGTACTTATTTGATTAGGATTTTATCCAGCCCCCATGTTTTAAAATATGATTTAGTAATGATACTTGGCAAGAAAACTGGCCTTGGAGTCAGCCGTAAGTTTAAGTCCTAGTTTAGTCATTGATCAGTCTGTAAGATCTGGTAAGTTACTTGCCTTCTCGGAGCTTTGTGAAAATGGGGGTGTTGACTTCCCTTGCAAGGTGGTTTTGAGAATTGGCAATACTACGTATAAAACGTACAGCACAGTGCTTGGCATCTAGTGAGTGCTGAATAATGTCAGTGGTATTGATTCTGTTTCAGTTCAGATATAGAATAACAATTTAATATTAAAGGAGTTTATGATTAGACAATCTGAAAGTTTAAACTGGCCTCCAGATAGCCAACTGCTAATGCAGATTGACATGTGCACCAGATAAAGAAAGTTAATTTAATTTATTTTTAAACGTATACTACCTGTAAGGCTAATAAACTGACAAAATATATTTTTAAATTATAGATTGATTGGGAGGGAAACTGGGAAGACCAGTAACTTTTGTTATAATAGAGAGAATATATAATATAGTGATGTACTCTCCAAACCGTAGCCAGTCATTGCATATGACCATTTAAATGTAAAGTAATTCAAAGGAAACTTAAATTTAAAAACCCAGTTCTCCCGTGCACTAGCCACATTTCAGACGCTCTATAACCACATGTGGCTGGACGGCCAGACCGACGGCACGGCTGTGTCCCATCCCACTATCACGGAGAGCTCTGTGGGACGGTGCTGATGGAGAACTCAGAAAAGGATAGAATGGCGTTCTGTTTTGTTTTTTAAGTGAGTGTTTAATGAGAATGGCCATGCTTGCGATCACTTTTTCCTCTTATTCTCGGTAAAGGTAATGATAGAATTCCTTGCCCTTAATGTATAACTACCACTTACAAAATACTAGCGAAGTGCCAGACTCCATCTAAATGCCCTGCCCTCCCACGCCTTTATTTCCATCCTTGTATAAGGAGTTCTGGAACTATCCTAAGGCTCCGAGGAGTTAATGCCTTGCCAAGACGTGAAAGCTGTGACTCAGACCTGTCAGACCGCAGTGTCGATTCTCTTTGTAAAACCAGGTTGCTTTTGCATGAATGAAAATGTATATTATTCCTTCTAAAACAGCCACATGCCGGCCAACTTAGACAAGCCCTGATTATTCATTGTTATTTATTCAAGTTGACTTAGATGAAAAAACCTGGGACAACATACTTTCTCTCTCTTTAAAAAAGAATCAGTTGAAGCAGATTTTAGATTACCAGTTTCCCCTAAGATTGCCTTGACCAATGTTATATTTCCCTTTTTTGACATACCAGTGTACACTTGATTGTTTACATTCTCAAATGCATTCATATCTTGTTTTTAAAGTTTTTGATCTGCGAAGAAATTTTATCAGTCGTTTAACCTTTGTCATTACTATTAATCTCTTTTGAAAGAATAATTATTTGTCGACTTCTTTGTTTCAGGAGGCAGTTCCCATGTTATACTCAGCAGATACTTACGGAGCATTGTAATGAAGTATGGTTCTGTAAATTCTCCAACGATGGCACCAAACTAGCAACAGGATCAAAAGATACAACAGTTATCGTATGGCAGGTGGATCCGGTATGTACTCCAGTACGAGCGGTTAGATTGCGGAGAGAGATCGTGTTTAATCTGATTGAGCACACATAAATAGCGTCTTCCAGAAACATGGTTCTGGGTCATCTCTGTCTTGTCTTACCTTTTTCTGTGTTGTCAACTCATGGATCTAGAAATTATCAAAATTGTGGGGTGTTCTGTGCTGGTGATTGTACCAAGTCTGTGTGTGCATTATGTAATTTACTCTTGAATAATTCCCTCAGATAACTAACATTTCCTTTCTTTAAATGACAAAAGTGGTCAAAAAGTTAAATGCCCAGACTCTCTCAGCTGGTAAATGGAAGAGTTAGGCTCAAGTCCAGGAACATTTTTATCCCAGACCTACTGATTTTAATGTCTCTGCTCAAAACTATGCTTTGTTGTGCTTTCTTCTAGCAGCAGAGTGTTAGAGTCCTTTGGTTTAGCAGGTGCGCGTTGAGCGCCTGCTGTGTGCCAGGCTTTTTGCTAGAGAGAGACAGGCTGAGCTCATGACAATAGAGGGTAATTGTTCTACGGTGGTTACTACTGGAGCTCAAAGAAGAGATGCTTCTGGACCTGGAAAGCCAGGGAAGTAAGACGAGTAAATCTCAGGTGAAGGAGTAAATAATTATTTAGGCGAAGCTCGTTGCAGCTGGCCTTTGGGTAAAAGAAAACGTGCCTGGGCATTTGGGCAGTTTTGGGAAAGAGACTTTGTAGGCTAGGAGATGAGGTTAATGAAGTCAGCAGCAGCCAGATGAAGAGGCTCTTAGATACTTTGCTTTTTAGAGTCTGACGCCAGTGTTTCCCAGATGCTCTTGTCAGAATTCCGGTCGTGCAGAAGGTTAATAGATGTTACATGTGAAGGGCTTTTGTGGCCAGATTAGCTTGAGAAATGGCAGAGTTATGCTTACATTCCAATCTGAGATATAGTAAGTTACAGTTTGGTATGCTGGTATTTTATGTCAAATACTATTTGAAAAACTTGTGAGAAAATTGGTGATCTTTTTTGCGTATGTATTTTGTGGCTATTTTTAAAAAAAAATTTTTTTTTAAGATTTTATTTATTTCTTTTTAGAGAGACGGAGAGGGGAGGTATAAAGAGAGGGAAAGAAACATCAATGCGTGGTTGCCTCTCATGCCCCCAGCTGGGGATCTGGCCCACAACCCAGGCATGTGCCCTGACTGGGGCTCAAACCAGCGACTCTGGTTCACAGGCCAGCAGTCAGTCCACTGAGCCACACCAGCTTGTGGCTGTTTTTTAATGAATAGAAAAAACAATACGTAGAGAACCTTAAGGTTTGAGTTCATGTGATTCCAGCCCTAGTTTCTTTTGACAGATTTTCTTACCTTTGCCCAAAAAACAGGAATTTTGCTCATTCCCCCTGTCAAAATCCAAGCAAAGTTAAGTGGATTCCATGAACATGGTATTTATGCTTTAGATAGGTTAGTATAGAGACATTATACTTAGGAGCATATAGTATTAATATCCTCTTTCTTTTTTTTAACTTTTATCTTTTACACAATTATTTTTATAGTGCTTTTGAAGTGGTTTGTCATTAATTTAGAAGTAAATCTTTGTGTAGATCTGAAGCATCACTAGGAATGAAGATTTCTTCCTGGAAGATCTTGAGCCTAATCCAAGACACTTGATTTGCTTATTAAATTATGCAAGCCACTTTGACCTAATGACACTATAGTCTAGTACAGATATCTCATGCTCATTATTTCCTTCCCGAAGACAAATCAGAAGTAGCTGCATTTACTGTTTAATTTGTCAAAATAATGGCAATTTGGACTAAATAATTGGATGAGTGATAAACTCAGGATTCAGTGAAGAAAAAAAATACAGTAAACACATTCATTTCTGGGAAAAAAATTCCCAACCTAGTTTTATCAGACTAGTTCCATACCTGGTTCTGTTTATAAGTTATCAGTTCTGAAATTTCTGCCAGGCTCAGAACTGATCTCAATAAATCTTTAGACCAAAGTCTGAAACTTAACTCATTGCTATTTCCCACCTCTGGCCAAATCCCTGCTTTCTCTGCTCTTCGTCCACATCTATCCATATCCCCAGGACAGAAATTCAGAGGTTGTCTTTGAAACTTCTGTCTCGTTCTGTTAATTTTATGTCCCAAGTATATTTTGATCTGACCTCTTTTAGTCTTATGTTTAGGACCTCATTTCTTGTCTTAACTGTGCCTGTTGTGTTGGCACATAGTGGTGTTTTTATCCCGTGTCTCTTTATTCTGATTCATCTTCTTCTGCATTGTGTGAATTCTCTTCCTAAAGCCGGTATCGTATCATGTATTACACAACTTAAAAATCTTCGCTCTTTGCTCACAGGATAAAATTTAACCCCTTAGCCTAAACTCAAGATGTCAGCTTTTCCAGCCTTGCCTCTTACCGCTCCGTGTCTGCACCCTAGTTCATCCTGCAGAGCTCAAGAGTCTCTGCATTAGTAGGGAGCCCTGGCTCAAATCCCCACTTAGAGAGGCAAGTTCTAACCTTCATCTCCCTCTGTGTAAATGGGTGAGGAGGGTGATACCAACCTTCAGATTTATGATTATTAAATGAGATATTGTTTGTGAACAGTGCTAATATTGATTATCACTAAATAAGTGGTAGCTCTGCTGATGGGAATGTAAAATAATACATTTGGAAAACAGTTTTGCAGTTCATCAAAATGATAAACATAGAGTCAGCATATGATCCGGGAATTCCACTCGTAGTTTAACTACCCAAGAGAATCATTGACACAGGTCGGCGCAAAAGCTCATGCATAGTGGTGGCAGCATTATTCATGATGGTCAAAAAGTAGAAACAAAATATTCTTTAACTGATGAGTGAATAAAGAAAATAGGGTGTGTCCATAAAATGGAATATTATCCAACAATTAAATAAAATACTGATATATTCACAACATGAATGAACTGTGAAAACATTATGCTAAGTGAAAGAAGTCAATTACAAAAACCACGTGTTGTATGATCCATTTACATCAAATGTTCAGAATAGGCAAATCGGTAGAGCAAGTGTGGTTGCCAAGGGAGGAGGGGAATGGTCAGTAACTGCAGTGAGATGGGTTTCTTTGGGGGGTGATGAAAATGTTGTCAGGTTAGATAGTCGTGATGGTTACACGACCTTGTGAATGTACTAAAAGCCACTGAACTGTATACTTGAACGAATTTTAGGTATGTAAGGTATATCTCAATCAAGTTGCTTAAAAAAATAAGAGGGAACTCTTAATACACCTGTCTTTTCAGTTTCCTTGAAGGCCCCCCAAGGACGTAGTTGCTGTCGTCTTTATATTTCCATCTAGCATATAGTGCCTTGCGCAGAGTAGGAGCTTAATAGATGTTGGAGCATGAACAAGTCTATGAAGCCAGCTTTTAGAGCTTCAGCTGGGGGAAAATTGGCGAAGTTGTGAAAACTTCCTCGGATTATATTATCAAAGTACTTCTTCGCAGCTGTTTAAGTTCTTGTGCCCAAGACACGGCGACTCTAGGGACGGGAGCTAACTGAGTTGTCTGTTTTTGCTCCTAGGATACACACCTGCTAAAACTGCTTAAAACATTAGAAGGACATGCTTATGGTGTTTCCTATATTGCATGGAGTCCAGATGACAACTATCTTGTTGCTTGTGGTCCAGATGACTGCTCTGAGCTTTGGCTCTGGAATGTACAAGTAAGGCAGTTCTATTTTGGGTGTAGCCTTTGAGTAAAGCATAGTCATACAGCACATTTCGTTGTATAGGACAGGGCCAAGCAACCAAAATTACCATAACGTGTCTCATAAGAGGAAATGCTTCCAATGGAACCCAAGTGTCCACATGTTTTATCGACTTAAATATTATGCTAAGTATAATAACAGTTTCCGGAAGAATGATCAATACATATTTTTAGGAATGGTGTGCTGTAGAATTTGTAACTTTTCACTGTGGTACTTTGTAGCCCCCAAAAGATTTTATATTTCATAGTTTTCATAATTGTACACAAAAGTTACTTTTCAAGTGTGAAAACATCAACATTAGCCCAGAGTTTCTATTCTTTTTTTTTCTTTTAATTTCATAGAGAGGGAAAAAGTGTGAGAAGGAGAGGGAGAGAAATATGCGAGAGATTGGTTGCCTCTCACATGCCCCCAACTGGGGACCTGGCCTGCAACCCAGGCATGTGCCCTGACTGGGATTTGAACCAATGACCTTTCAATTCGCAGGCCGGTGCTCAATCCACTGAGCCATACCAGCCAAGGCCAGAGTTTCTATTCTAAAGACAGTTGCACCATCTCCTGATCTATATTTAATTTTTGATTTAGTTTAATTAATTTAAATGTTTTCAGTTCTTACTTTTAAGGGGTTTATTACTGTTTCTAAATGAAAACTTGAACTTGATCTGGGGTCCCATTTTAGATAAATTGAGCATTAAGTTTACTCCATTATCTATAAACTGTGATTTGGAAATCTTCTAGTTACAACTTTTAAATTTTTTTAAAACTTCCTTTTCTAAACTGGTTAGGTGATTTTTTTTTAACCCCTAGGCAACAGAATGGTCTGGCCTATGATTTGGGTGTAAATGTGTAAGTTGATGGGATAGGATTTTTGAGTTTGGGGAACTGTAAGGAAGTTGATTTTTACCAAGAGACTGAAGATAAAGCTGCACAGAAATGACTCAAATAAAGATAATATAGAGGATAGAAGGAATGCTAAGATGTACCTGAAGGTGATACTAATCCTGTAATTCTAATCCTGTTATGTATCAGTAAGGCTGTCTTACTACTCAGTCATTGATTTATGTTACAGCCTTAGCTTTTTATGAAGGAAATTTCCAAATATTAAGAAAAATTGAAAGAAGAGTTCAATAATAACCCATATGCCCACCATTCTAGATTCAACAGTTGTTATGGCCCTGGCCAGCCATCCCAGTTGGTTAGAGCATTGTCCCAGTACGCCAAGGTTATGGGTTTGATCCCCAGTCAGGGCACATACAAGAATCAACCAATGAGTGCATAAATAAGTGGAACAACAAATTATTGTCTCTCTCAAAACAATTCAAATATATATATAGATAGATAGATACACATAAACAGTTGTTATGAACATTTGTGTGTACATATATGCATACAAATACACATGCATACACATTACACGTATACCATATTCAGAACATCTCGAGGTAAATTAGATATACTTTACCTCTAAAATACTTAGGCATGTATCTCTGAAGAAAAAAAAAACATCTTCCTATATAACCAAATGCCATTATCTTATCTAAGAACATTAACTATAATTCTCTACTGTCTACTGTTCATTTTATAATTAAAACTCCCCAGTGGTTCCCGAAGTGTCTTTGTGCCATTTTTATCAAACCAGTGTTGTAGTTGAAGGGGGTGGCAAAGCACAGAATAGAATAGATGTCTTTTTCTCATTAAAATAGGTTTTAAGGGAATATAACCTAAAGACCAAATTTTTTTCCATTAACGCTTTCTTTCCCCTCAAATGGAGGAGGTTTGTATTCATAATCCTACAGAAGAGCCGTAATTTAGAGTACCTGCGTAGTCTCTTCCTTTGAGTCATTTTGAATTTCTGGACAGTGAAACTATGTTCTAGCTTAACTGTTCTACTGTGCATTACTTCATAGACTTGTTCTAAAAGGGTGATCTTTTTTAGTCAGTTTTCAATTGTTTCTTTATGTTTCCAGGTAGGTTCCAAAATAATAGCCTTACAGACTCACTACCCTGAACCTAGCAGAAGAAAAGGCCATTTCAGAACTTGGTGTATTAACATGTTCCTGAGTAGGACATGACGAGGGTTTAGCTCTTGGGCGTGCATTTGTGCTTCTAGACTTTATTTTAACCGTTTACATCAGGCAGCCCAGGACAGTGAATGGGTGAGAGCGGTGAATGTGGGGGAGGGTTTAAGTCGCTGAGTATTTTTTGCAGTGTAAGGGAGACATCTCATCTTCTATTTTTGTTTCCCTTTGTTTTTATTAGTTGGCCCCATTCCCTGATCGTACACTTTGTTTTCACTCTTCTTTTTCTTTTCTTTTTTTTAAACTTTTGATTACCCATTTCTCACAGGAAGATTATGCCCATGTACTTTTTATTATACCAAGGGCAGCTCTTATCTCTCAGATCCTGTTTCTAATCCATGAGCAAAATGGAATCAAGACTAGATTAAATGGTATGTGTCTACCTTCTAAGTTCAATAACTTAGAAAAATAACAGGATATGTGAAGGCTGTAACACTAAGTAGTCTTGCTTAGTTGGGAATGCTTTAGAATGACTATGCTAAATAGTACAGAAATGGCTCTTTTCTGTGATTTTTAATGGGAAAAAGTTACATATCAGAAAAATGCTTTTCATTTCTCTCTCTCCAATCTTCCCTACTACATTTGCAGCATCTTGAATATGAAATTTAACAAAATTCAGACTGCGTACACCCTTGGCCTAGTTTAAAAGCATACTTTTTCTACTTATTAATAATGTTTTTGAGGAGTATTTTGAATTCAATGTATAAAGAACTATGGACTGAGAAGTAGAAGAGGCTCAGAAGGAACAGGTGTGCAGTGTTAGCCTTTCCATCCCACCTGGGAAAACTTACGTGTTTTAATTTATGAATGTAACAGATTTAAGATCAGAGTTTTGTGGGAGTTTCATCATCTCTATTCTCTGGGTCACCCGCGCCAGGCAATGATCAATGCCTAGATTTTTCTCTAAGCCTTTAATTTCTCTTCTGAGTGCCATAAGCTTTTTTTGTAAGACCAATTTAAAACAGTTTTCTCTAATTAAGAAAACTAACCAGTTAGTATTTTTTCTTTTCTTTACACATTCCCTTTACAGGGGTATCTTGAAGGTCTTATTCACAGTTTTATTTCTTCATAGACGGGAGAGCTAAGGACAAAAATGAGCCAATCTCATGAAGACAGTTTAACAAGTGTGGCGTGGAACCCGGATGGGAAGCGCTTCGTGACCGGAGGCCAGCGCGGGCAGTTCTATCAGTGTGTGAGTACTTGGTTCCCCTTTCAAATGCCTGCTCGTTTCAAAGCCAGCTTCGTTTTATTTAAATAAAGAATTCACTTGACTTCTATAAAATATACCATATGAAGACCTACTTTACCATTTTTCTAGATAAACACTGTCCAGTAAAACTTTCTGTGGGTTTTTTTCCTTGTTCAGACGTTTCATGTATAGACTTTGAGTTTAGTAAAATATTTAAAAACTGTTTCACTAAGTTCATTTTTATAAATAAGCTTCTAAGGTATAGGAATGAAGGTTTAGTATTTCTTTTGAGGTTTCTATCCTTTGAATTTTTTGTATTAAAAAAAAAAAAGATGCAGTCTGATGTTGAAGAAAAAAGAAAAAGTTGCTGAGTTTCATAAACAGAGCGTCTTAAACATTTGAGGAACGGAAGTGGTAGTGACTGCTACCAGACAACTTTTCAGTCTTCAGTGGAGGGGTCTTTTAATGGTTCCTGTCCTGTTAATCTCAGAGTGCTTGGATGATAAAAATAAGTAATAGCTAAACAGTCTTAGGACAAAGTCTGTCTTAATTTCTGTCTCATACACTGCCCAATGTGGTTCCAGTAGTCACTCCTAGATTTGTTTTTAAAACTAAAATTAAACAAGATAATAAATTCCATCATGTAACTGAAGATCACATACTGTAAAGGCTTTTAGGTAGCCATTACACATTACTGATCTCTTTCAGTAAGAAGGACATGAGACTCGGGGAATTTGGTCCCTGTTCTCAGCATGGTTACAGGCCATCAGTTCCCAAGTCCTTGGGTGCAAAGTGACCGTGTACCTTTCTGCTGACTTTGCCATCACATGGAGTGTCTAAACCTTCAGGATATAGGACTTGGTCATTCCCAAATCTGTAAAATGCCTCTGGCACTTTGAATATTCAATAAGCTGATGATCCTTAGAGCTTTGATCATTAGAGCATGTTACAAGTTGGGGAAGTTTTGAAAAATAATATAACAGATTCCTAAGTTCTATAGCTGTAATTTTTTTTTTTCTATATCACAACTTCTGTTATAGGACAAATTCCAATATAGTGAATTTTAAAGGAATTTTGAATATTTTCTAATAGTCGTGAGACCTTTGAACTTAGGGATTCTTTCTTTCTTTGTATTTATCTGTGTGGGGGTGGGGGGTGTCTTTGAAGGGAGGATCGATTCACTGAGGTTCTTAATGCCTCCCACTTTGGTGGTGGTGTAATGAAATTTGACCTATATGCAAATTTTTGTGTCTAACAAACCTTAGTGGTACAATTTGGTTGAGATTAGTCTGATAAAAGCCAATCTTATTACAGAGAGACAGCGCTAAGGAATTGTTTTGTCTCTTGTTTTACTGAATGCTGGTCAGTAGCAAAACTAATTATAACTAACTGTCGTTGTCTCCTGCACAGGATTTAGATGGTAATCTCCTGGACTCCTGGGAAGGCGTGAGGGTGCAATGCCTTTGGTGCTTGAGTGACGGGAAGACTGTTCTGGCCTCAGATACACACCAGCGAATTCGAGGATATAATTTCGAGGACCTTACAGATAGGAACATGTAACTATTTTTTGTATCCATCAAACAACAATTATCTGATTAATTTAAAATGTGTAGTTGAACTTGCTCTTTCACACGAACTCTTTGTTATGTTTTTTGTTTTGGTTTGATTTTTTGGTAGTTTGGATTGATGGTCAGATGATACTTAGTAACCACTAACTCAAATTTTGTTACTTGATTGAAATATAGTGTGAAATATTGACTACAGGCAAAATTGTGGTATATAAGCTAAAAAATTGTATGTCTTAACAATTTGAATGTCTTGATTCCTGGTATGTTGCTTTGACAAATTATTTTCTGATTACAGAGTACAAGAAGATCATCCCATTATGTCTTTTACTATTTCAAAGAATGGCCGATTAGCTTTGTTAAATGTAGCAACTCAGGTAAGTTTTATTAATACAATATAATTCTTAGAAAAAAAATAATCTTAGTTCTAATCTTAATTGCAATTTCTATTACATATAAACAAAAATATTTGTACTAAATATTAAATTTTACTGCATGTGTTTGATCCTCAAGTGTGTAGAATCAACTCTAAATTTGTCAGAACTTTGCCATTGTACATAAATTGAAAATGTTTCATCAGGCAAAGGGATTACCTTTTCAAATTCTTTTGAGTCGAGGTAGAATAAATAACTTTATTCTCTTTTGCCTACAGGGAGTTCATTTATGGGACTTGCAAGACAGAGTTTTAGTAAGAAAGTATCAAGGTGTTACGCAAGGGTTTTATACAATTCATTCATGTTTTGGAGGCCATAACGAAGACTTCATCGCTAGTGGCAGTGAAGGTAAACATTTGTCTCACTATCAGTGGGTTGAAAGTTCTGTATTTTTCTCAATTGGTGAAGGTGGTCATATCTCCAAGCAAGTTCAGATGTTACATTTAAAATTGTAGAAGTGGTTTACCCAGCACGCTGTTAATTCCGCCTTTATGGATGACTGTGTCCTCTTGTCAGGGATCAGCAGTGCCCAGTCTGACCATGTGGACATGTGTTTGATGCATGTATCAAATCAAGGTTTAGTTAAATCTTTTATATGTTGATTTTTATTTTTTATATAAGGCTGATGTTTTCCAGAGGTTAGTAGTATCTAAAAAGTCAAGGTTAATTACGATGTTTCACCTGAACTTGAACAGAATTGACTCGTTAGATCTTTTTCATTTCTTTAATGGCTGAAGAAAGTGATTTAGTTTGATAATTCATATGGTCTCAGAAACACTGAAATTACAGAATTGTCTCTTTTTGAATAAATTTACTCTCCAGTCTAACGTCAGGCAGTCTCACTTAAAAATATAAATTGTTTGCCCTGGCTGGATGGCCTATTCAGTTGGAGTGCTGCCCTATGCACCAAAAGGTAGCAGGCTCGGTCCCCAGTCCAGGCACGTGTATGGGAGGCAACCAAACAAATCGATGTTTCACCCTCCCTCTCCCTTCTCTCTAAAATCAACAGAAATGTATCCTCGAGAGAGGATTTTTTTTTTGTAAGTACATTTTATTGATTATATTGTTACAATAGTTCTAATTTTTTCCCGTTTGCTTGCCTCTGCCCAACACCACCCTCCCCCAGAAATCCTCCCTCCCCCAGTCCATGCCCATGGGTCATACATACAAGTTCTCTGGCTTTACCCTTTCCTATGTTTTCCTTAAAAAAAAATTTTTTTTAATTAATTATTTTAACAATAAAAAATAATAACCCCCCCCCCCCCAGACTTAAGACCCTTTATAATTTTATAAAGGACAATGAGCGAAGGTGTTGTGCTCCTCTAGCTGCTTCAAGCTGGACATGGTCGTCGTCCTACTACCCTTGGGTCCAGAAAACCCTAAGAGGAGTGGGGTATCGAGGGGAGGGTGGCCTTCCCACATGGGTAAGGACCGTGCAGACTCCAGGTCAGTTGGCTGACCCTGGACAACGGTGTGCTTGGTTTAACAGGCTGGCATCCTTGTGTTCTGGGGGCAACAGATTGGGCAACAGGGTTAAAAGACATCATTCAATCCATAACCACTAGATGATAAAAGGCAGGGATTAATTTTTCAATGTCCCACATTAGGGAAAAAAAGGGCGTCTTTGGAGGAAGGTGTGCAGAGCACGTCACACCTGTCCAAAGCCCTTTTGCCCTCTATACTTAGTTTAGGCTGAGGGGAATATTTTAGGTTTCCCCCCCTCTCAGACCTCTGGGCCCTTTCTGTCCAAGCCATTAGGAGAGAAAAGAGAAACCAGTTTTAAAGAAACCCACAGACCACCCCATTCTTCACCAACCCAGCCACTTAGTTCAGCCGAGAGGATTTTTTTTTTTTAATGATATAAAATATACATAAATTGTTTAAGGCATGTAAGCACAGATATGTAAGGCAGTATTAAAAGTTAGCGTACTGAGAGACTTACGGCCAAGATGGAGGCACAGACAGACACTCTGCGTCTCCCTTCACAACTAAGAAGGAATACAACTACCTCAAAACTGGACGCAACTAGAAGTTCCAGAAAATTGAGCTGCATGGAAGTCCAGCAAACAAAGATATAAAGAAGAAATACTCATCTGGACAGGTAGGAGGGACGGAGCCAGGGCAGAGCAGAAGCAGTGTGGCGGTGGTGGCAGAGGCAGTGGTGACAATGACTGTGGCCAGCTGGCAAAAACACAGTCACATATTTAAAAAAGTAGGGAGGGACACCTGGGGAGTGCTCTCAGCATCAGACCAGATGGTGCAGCTCATAGTTCCAGCACGGGAGAAAATCAAGACTTGTTGCTTCTGACTGTGCAGACCAGTGGGGGTTGGGGTGGAGGCAGAAACTGCTGGTCTCTCAGCAGAGTCTGCTTGTTTAGAGGTTCCCCACAGTCCTAGAATGTCTGCAGGCACACCCACTCTGGGAACAATGGCCAGGGCAACAGCCAGAGAGGTGCCAGTCCCATATGGAAGTGGGAGAAGTGCCTGGAAAAGGGGTGAGTGCTGAGCAATCAGCATGGTTCCCTCCAACACCCCTCCCCTATATACAGGACCACAACGTGTTGAAACTGGTCACCCAGTACTGACAAATCCCTAAGGCTTCGCCCCTTACAATATAACAGGTGCGACAGCTCTACCCAAGACACAGAGGCAAGCAAACACAGGAACCTGTCAAGATGAGGAGACAGAGAAGTATGGCCCAAAAGGGGGAACGGATCAAGGTTCCAGTGGGAGAACTAAGTGACGAGGAGATAGCCAGCCTAACAGATGCAGAGTTCAAAACACTGGTGATAAAGATGCTCACAGGCTTGACAGATATGCTTAAGTACAGCAAACGCATAAGGGAAGAAGTGAAGGCTATGCTAAGGGAAACAAAGGAAAATTAATACAAAACCAATGGTGAAGGGAAGGAAACCGGGATTCATATCAACAATTTGGAACATAAGGAAGAAAAAAACAGTCAACCAGCACAGAGTGAGGAATCAAGAATTGAAAAAAAATGAGGAGAGGCTTAAGAAACTCTGGGACAACTTTAAATGTGCCAACATCCGAATCATAGGGGTGCCAGAAGGAGAAGAGGAAGAGCAAGAAATCGAAAGCTTATGTGAAAAAATAATGAAGAAAAACTTCCCAAATTTGGTGAAGGAAATAGACATACAAGTCCAGGAAGCACAGGGAGTCCCAAACAAGGTAGACCCAAGGAGGACCACACCAAGACACTTCATTATTAAAATGCAGTTTCAAGATGAAGAGAGAATCTTAAAAGCAGCAAGAGAAAAGCAGAGTTACCTACAATGGAGTCCTTGTAAGACTATCAGCTGATTTCTCAAAAGAAACTTTGCAGGCAAGAAGGGACTGACAAGAAGTTTTCAAAGTGATGAAAAGCAAGGACCTACAACCAAGATGACTATCTAGCAAAGCTTTCATTTAGAATGGAAGGGCAGATAAAATGCTTCCCAGACAAGGTAAAGCTAAAGCAGTTCATCATCACCAAGCCCTTATTATATGAAATGTCAAAGGGGCTTAATTAAGAAAAAGATCAAAACTATGAACGTAAAATGACAACAAACTCACAACTATCAACAACTGAATAAAAAATAAATAAAAACAAAAGCCAACTAAGCAAACCAGAACAGGAACAGAATCATAGGTGTGGGGATCAATTGGAGGGTTATCAGCTGGGAGAGGGGAGGGGGAGAAATGGGGAAATGGTGCAGGGATTAAGAAACATAATCGGTTGGTACAAAATAGATGGGGGGAAGTTAAGAATAATATAGGAAAGGGTGAAGCCAAAGAACTTCCATGCACAACCCATGGGCATGAACTAAGAGGGGGTGGGATTGCTGGAGGGAGGGGCGTACTGGGCAGAGGGGAGCAAAGGGAAAAGAAATTGGGACACCTGTAATAGCATAATTAATAACATACACTTTTAAAAGTTAGTGTACTTTTTAAGGTGTTAGAAACAAAAACAACAGCAAATTATTGCAATTTTTCATTTAACACATTTTTCTTGAATACTTACTATGTTCTAAGTACTATAACAGCAAATTATTTAAATCACTTTTTAAAATACTGAATATGTTTTTACAAGATACTTCAAGGAACTGGATTGTGTTGGCAAACACTTTGGATAACATTCCATGTTTTGTGTAAGATCTTTAGTGTCCCTCTCTTGGGGCTGGTCTCAGTAGATGCGAGGATTGCATGTGGCACATGCGTTTTTCCTTTGTCCATAAGGTGTACATGAGGGTTAGCACAAGGGGGCTTGTAGGAATTTAGACTTGAGCATGAAGGATATGAATTTATTTTTCCCTCTCCCCCCCAAAAATCAGTGACAGATATGATTCAGAGGCAAGACGAGTGTTTGTTAGGTAATCATAGAGTTTACTTCCAGTTAAAAAATCTTTTTTACCTGTTGGTTCCATGTTATGTTCTCGCAGATTCTCTCCTGGTTTCTAATTTAATATGGCCTACATATAACCTTCTACTTGCTTTTTAGCTTCTCCTACTCTAAGATCTTTTTCCCTGTGTTCTGTTCAGTCCTGCTTCTCATGGGTTTTTCCCTCCTGTGATAGTTATACCTCACAGCCCCCTGTAGTTCTTAAAAATATGTACATTAGAAGTGCTTTAAAATATATATGGCTACTGTTATTTCTGGTAATGCTCTTCCTTTTCCCAAGCCCAGGCTAAATATTTAGAACTAAACCTGAGGAAGGATGTAAATATACCACATTATATTCAGTTTAGGGACAAACATGAAACATATTTAACTATTTTTCTTTTTTTTTTTTTTTATTGTTTTTCTATTACAGTTGCCCCATTTTTCCCTCATTGCTCCCACCCACCCAGCCCACCCCTTCTCCCACAGTCAGTCCTCACCCCGTTGTCCGTGTTCATGGGTCATTTACACTAGTTCCTTTGAAACATACTTATTTTGAACAGCATGTGGATAGAGTGAGAATAATTGTCTCCCAGTGTGGCCACAGTAATTCATTTGTCATTTATAAGGAATGTATTCCAAGGACCTCCCAAATCCACAAGCAAGTGAATGCCATTATCAGATTGTAGGAAACCTTTCCCCCTACAAGTTATGCCATTACTCAAGCTTTTTCGTTATGCCAACGATATATAGAAGAATTGCTTAGTCTGTACCTTTGCATGAACACTGGATTCCCTAGACGGATAACAGCAAGCAGGGTTTGATCGTAAAGCTCGTCATTCTGACCCTGACAACTTCAAATCAGTCGTAGCCGCCCCTTCAGGAGACACCCTCCTTGGATATGTATTCGCAAAAACACTTCCCCCGAAACGTAGCAGATTTCAGTTGCATTCACACTTCTCAAGCCTATATTCTTTCTCCTCTGTAGACTTCTTCAGTTCCAGAAGCAGCATAACTAATCTATTTTCTTTTGCATTTGCATTTTATTTATTTGCATCTTTGAATGTAAACAGATGTTGATAAAGATGATAAATGTTATGGAAATGTGAGCTGACACAAGCAATGTATCCAAATTTAAAACCAGCAGTAATGATGACAGCTAGGTCTTCACTGAGTGCTTGCACTGAATCTTCACGCAGTTACCACCACCGTCGTGAGGTGGGCGCTATGGTCACAGACAAGAGGTTGAGCACCCTGCTCACGCTAATGGCTGGTAAAGGGGGACGCTGGGGCTGTGGAGCCCAGGAGGCCCCACTCAGCAGTGCACGGCGAGCGGACAGCTGGCCCACGTCTGCATCAGCACAGGGCTCTGCGGGCTGCAATTTATAATCTCATGACGTGACCATAAAACCCAAACCGCCCAACAACTTTGTTACTTTGTGGTAAAGCTAATCTTCAAAAAAAAACCAAAGCCAAGCAAATAGTACAGAACAGTGTTCAGAGTGTGGGCTCGGGAGTCAGACAACTCTGTTCACACTCTCCCCGTCACCGACTGGCTGTGTAACTTTGGATACGTGGTCCGCTCTTTGCAACCCCTCCATATATGGGGTTCGTCCTTTCTCATCATGCTGTGAGGACTTAAAAAGTTTGTATACGAAAAGGTGTTCTGAAGAGAGTCTAGTACACAGTAAACGCCATGTATGACCATGAAGAGTTAATAAGTTAGGTGGTGGTTCTTAAACAGAAGGCAGAATCCCAGTGTAAGTCAGAAAAGTATCCAGTCTGAAGATCTGTCAGTCAGCTGTGTGGTGAGTGCAGGAACTTCCAGTGGGTGTGCTGCCAGCTGAGGAAACTTCTGAGTCGTGAAGAAGTAATGAACTTGTAGAAGAATATATTCTGGTTTCAAAACTTCTGATATCAAGATAAAGATCTAGGACTGTATCTGAACATCTTTTTGTGTATGTGAAGCAAAAGCTAAGACAGTCATTGAAGAACTGAATTTATCTTTCCCAGAAAGTATTTAAGTCATTTTTGAAAATATTTTTCATGAAAATAAAAGTGGATACGTTGGTTTTCTGTCATCTCACATTTCCATAGAGATGATCATCTCCGCCGACATCTGTTCGCATTCAGAGGTCTTGGCTGTGCTTGTGAATTATCGTGTATCACAGAACCCTGCAGATCTGTGGTGACCTGAGAGCCTTTTAAAGGGGGGGGGGTGGGGGGGTGTGAAATGTGTATTTTATTAAAGGGGCTTTTCATAAGGTCATTTGTTCAGTTCCTCGTTATATTTTTTTAAGTTCTGATACTCGTCGTATGTTCTGTGTATGAGGGTGATAACTGAGAATCGGCTGGTTTGGGTCACGTGTGACCACTTAATAACTTTTCTCTGAATCACTGTTTGTTCAGATCACAAGGTTTACATCTGGCACAAGCGTAGTGAACTGCCCATTGCGGAGCTGACAGGGCACACACGCACAGTCAACTGCGTGAGCTGGAACCCGCAGGCGCCATCCATGATGGCCAGCGCCTCCGATGACGGCACTGTTAGGATATGGGGACCGGCGCCCTTTCTAGACCACCAGAATATCGAAGGTAACGCCCCTGCACCGCAGCGCCGGGCCCCCTCCAGGTGAAGGCGCGCCCTGCTGATGGGACAGTGGCGGCGGTGTTAAGCAGTCCTTTTTTTAAGTGTGGGATATAATTTATTTCCTCCCTTGTTTAGAGATTGCACACTCTTACCCCACAGAGGAAGTCTGAGCTACAGTCGTGTTTTTTGTTTGTTTCATTGGTGGCAGCCAGGGGAATAAGTCAGAATGTGCCACCTCAGTTACATCCAGTTAGTACTGTCACTTTAAATTTTGGGGGATATCTTGCTTCGTTGTACGAGAAGCATTTTATACTTTAGACCAATGAGAACTGCCTAAGTACACAAAATTTGAGCAACTTTAGAATGATCTTGATTATAGATTTTACTCTTAAAAATAAACATGTATTAAAACTACATACTAGCACACCAGCATGAGCCATGCATGATGGACAGAGAAAGAGAAGGGAACTAGAATGTGTCCTGTACCTGGGCGCTAACCAGCGTGCCAGGCTCACGTACACTGTCCCGCGGAAAACCTTCACAGCCCTGCAAGAGAAGCGGTTTTTATCCTCATTTCTGTGGGTAGGAAAACGGGAGTGTGGCGAGACTGACTGAACTGTTCAGTGCGGCCAGAGCTTCAAATCCAGATCTGGGAGATTTTTTCCCACTACTCTCAGATCCTTGGAGACAAAGAAAGCCCAAAGCCAGAGGCCAACAGTTAAGGGCACAGCCTAACCGAGCCGAGTTATCAGCACTAGAGAGAAGAGATGATGAGAAATTCTATGTAAATGACGCAGCCCTCTTTTTTCAAACAGAGCAAGTGAAATATTTAGCTTGCTTATTAGAAGGAAGCTATTTACTTAGAAACATTATTTTGTCACAGTGTGTCCCACTTAAGTGTTTTAGGAAGAAAGATGACCAACTGCTCTCAGTTCAGGATTCCCAACGGACAAAGGTTTCAGGGGTAGCGTCTATGGTTTGAAAGGCATATTCTTTATACCCTTTTTTTCCCGACCAGATCTTAACTGGCTGATCAGGGTATATGCCCCAAGATGGGAGTGAAAAGCACGAGGAGCATGTGGGTCACAGAGTGAGCACCTTGAAGGGCCTTTTTGTATTTGCAGATGACTGCATGACACTCCAGCGTCCCTTATGGTAAATCAGGACCAAAACTTTACCTTCTTTTGGTGTCCTGTGGAGATGTCAAGACCCACTCTATAAGATGTTTTATAAATCTGTAACTGGGATTATACGTGCTTTTCTATTTTATTAGTCATTTGAAAGTTATTTCTTCAAATAAGCATATTTGATTTAAAGAAGTAGGAAAATAGGGATATAGTAACAGACTTACTGTAGGTGGATTCATTTTAGACACACCCTTGAGGTGTGTGCGCTGCGCTGGCGCGGGGCAGACGTTCACTGCTGTTGGGGAACCTGATTCACGGGGATGCTCGCCCCAGCGGGTCAGCCGGGTCTCACCTCAGTGGGGCGGTCTGGGCCAGATTCAGGAGCTGTCCCTGTGCTTTGGCATCATAGGTGTAGCCGTAAAAAGGTTTTCGTCTACACCTGAAACGGGAAAACAACTCCTATATAATTAGTTACTTGGTTCCATGCCTTTTATGCAGGTATCGTCTGGGTTCTTTTTCCCTTGCTTGTACACATGCTTTTGTTAGTTTGTATTCTAATTAAAGTAATACCTGTTTGGAATAGAAATTTTGAAAAGTATAGATGAGGCTAAAGAAGATGACATTCAGAAGTCATAATATCCTGAGATACATTATATAATATATTTAAATTAAAGTATTTCACTTAATCACTTCTCGGCCTTTTGGGCTAGGAGCAAGTGTAAAATACTTCACTTAACTCCATTTCAAAATAGAGGACTTGCTGACCTTTTATTATAATAGTAGAGTTCTATATTGATTGTGTGTGGTTTTCTTTTCTTTTTTTCTTTTTCTTTTTTTGAGGAATATATAAAATGGAATATTCTCAAGTACTAACATATGCCACAATGTGGATGAAGCTTGAAAACAGTTTGCTCAGTGAAAGAAGCCAGGCACAAAATAGCACATATTGTGTTTCCATTTATATGAAATGGTCCCAAATAGGCAAATCCACAGAAGCAGAAATTAGACTACTGGTTGCTTAGGGTTGGGGGTGGAGGTTTATATATGCTAATAGATGATGAAAATGATTTGAAATTGATTGTAGTGATGGTTGTACAATACTGTGAATATACTAATAGTAATTATTTAATCGTACGCTTTAAATGGGTACATTGTATAGCATGTGAATTATATCAATAAAGCCATTGACACATTTGTCACCCCACCACCATCACCAAGTAAAAAAGGAGGGTTTTGCAGAATTGCAGACTGAGCTGCTGAAAGGACTTCAGTATGTAGCTCTAATGCAGAGTTCTGCCTTGGACTGCCAGATATTTCTTAATGTCGTACACTATCATAACGATTTTTGTATTCTGCATAACTGTTTCAAGGTTCATTTTAAAAGTATGAGATTCCAATATGACTATTCACTTGGGTTCTACAGTATTCAAAATAATCATGAGTGTAGACTCTAATGTATAGTCTAAGACATGATGCGGGCACATTGTTTTAATGATTATGACGAGAGTATAGAGAGTCTGCCTTGATGTGTTTGTTTTTTAAACGTTAATGTAGTAATGGCGTGATGCTGATTTTAAATTTTCTAACTGGAAACTTCTTTCTCCCCCTCCCCTCTTCTCCCTGTCCCCCCCTCCCCGGTGCATGTCATCTTGTCTTCAGAGGAATGCAGTAGCATGGATAGTTGATGGCGAATTTGGAGCTGACGACTTCTGTTTAACTTAAATTAGTCGTATTTTAATGGCTTGGGATTTGGTGCAAACAAACATGATTGATAGCTGGACAGACATGCTCGTCATGAAAAAAGAACCATTTCTGAAGCCCAGTTGGGGCCAAACATGTACACCTTGCTTCATAGTAACCAGTTGAGATGAAGCACGTCGCTAGAGCGTTGGACACCATGTTGAATTACCCCCCGTCGGTTGTGAAGAACTGTGCTACATTCAGGCTCACCCATTGAACTCAGTATATATATTTTTTTCCCTCCTGCCTTTTGTCTGGTGGGATACCATTCTTGTTGCTCTTCTGTGTAATGAAGTTTAAATGCTTGTTTGGAAAACTTTATTTAACAGTTTAGAAGGCTTGATAGAAAGAGTGCATTAGTCTGAAGAGTATACATTGGATAGGAAAGAATTTCCTTTTGTTTCTCCAAATCTTTCCGCCTTATTTAGCTTGAGATCTTTGCAGCTTGGTTCATGGATTCTAGCCTTGCCCGTTGCGCAGTATATACAGATCCAGATGATAAACCAGTGAACTATGTCAAAAGCACTCTCAATATTACATTTGACAAAAAGTTTTGTACTTTTCACATAGCTTGTTGCCCCGTAAAAGGGTTAACAGCACAATTTTTTAAAAAATAAATTAAGAAGTATTTATAGGATCAAAGTGACTTCATTTGTATACATTTGGAATCTAAACCAGCCTAAAAACAGTTTCCTCGATAACTTAGATACATAGTCGAATTGACGCTCTTCTGGAATACACGTGAGACATGTCAGCAGTAGTGCTTGGAAGGACATCACACGGAAATTCAGAGCAATGCTTGGAAGGTGTTCTCCCTTTTGTTTTACTCCCAAAATAACATCAGTACCTGATCTTGAAGAAATTCAAGATTCAGAAGGAATTTTAAATATATACCAACATGAGAGATCAGTGGTCAGTTCAGGTTTTCAACAAAGCCTGTTCCAAGTTGCTCTCCATTTGGGAAATCGTTTTGGTGTGATACCTAGCAAGAGAGTAGAGATCAGCAGATGTAACCACTTTGGAAGTTGATAGAATAATCGAGCTTGTTAGAAGAACTCAGCAGATTGCAGACATACTTAACCTGGGTTTTAAACCTCGTAGTCATTTCTTAATTGCCCTTAATATGTTGACATGTAGGGACACATACAGTTAAACAGTACTCCTCCTCGTTCTTTCAGATATTGCCATACTGAACCTCATTCTAAACTGGTGCTGTGGATAGTCTTTCCCTCTCCCCTCCCCTTTTAGTTAAGGAAAGGTTTCCTTTATGGAAAAGCACTTTTAATTTTGAGAATTTTGCAATTAAAATAAGCCAAAAGCCTAGTGTTCACATTGTGCTTTTAAACTCCATAACAGCTGGATTCAACCACCTTAGTTAGACTCCTTTGAAATTCCCTCCCTCTGTCGGTAGAGGATCGATTTGGTGACCACAGCTGTTGCATTGGGAAGAGGAGTGGGATTGTCCCCAAAATGAGCTTCTGGTGAAGAAGTTTTGACCTAAGTTCCCTGTGAGGCTCAGCCAAGTCTGTAATGTGTTTTTACCATAAGTAGATGCATGAGGGTCCACAGCACAGACAAAGGCTTGGTGTCAGTGATTCTTCTTGGGGGGAGGGGGCGGGGATGGCAGCAGGGAGAAATGGAAACGTCAGGGAAGGGGAGAAGAAAGACAAACACAATTGGCCTTAAAAACAGCACGGAGTCTCCCAAAAGCTCTTGTAGTAAGAGAAAATGACAGATCGTGTTCAGCAGATTATTTTATCAAATTGGTATGTAACAAGATTTCTTTAAACTCCATTTTGCAGAGATCACCACTTAGAGAATCAAGAATTCCTGTTTTGCTACTTCTAAGTTAACTATATGTTACAGTTTATCTGGTACTTCATATTTCTTAACTAAAATTACTTTTTACTTTAAGCTTGAATAAAAATCTTCATTGGTAACTGTATATAATTAAGTGGCAACTTCTCTTTACCTCAGTACAGTTAAACCCATATTTTAAGTGATGCATGTACATACCCTTAAGCCGTTAATACACCCCAGTCTCTACAGTAACGTCACTGACACTCTGTGGGCATAGAAACTCCACAGCTGTTTACAAATTTGGTTCCAGTGTGCTCGGGTGTCTTTGTAACACTCACTGAGATCTGTGCCCATTCAGGGGCCATTTGGCACTCACTTCCCCCAGCACCCCCCTAGACCAGAGTTTTCAGAGTGCTTCTGAAGTACAGCTAAACACACTTTTAAAAAGTGCAGTAAAAGCAAGACACATCTTCCACGAACATAACTCCATTGAAACGGAGTCCCAACTATGCAAAGGTTCTGCAGCAGCGAGGTGCGTCGCTTCCCAGGCCTCTGAACCGGCAGCTTCCTCTGTATGCCGGTGCTTTGCTGTGCCAATCCATGTAAACGTCTCATGCACTTGCCGTGGCTGCTGCAAAGGGGAAGGAGGTGCTGAAGAAGCCTAGGGTCTTAGGGCACAAAGCGCCTGAGAGCAGGAGGGACTTACCCCCAGACGTAACTGTAAACTGCTCACAATGCTAGTCTGCGGAGGGTTAAGAGTGAGACTATGAGAGACCACTGTCGAGCCAGCCGCAGATACTAACAAATGTATAAATTGAAAAGTACCAATACTTTTTGCACATAGGTCAAAATACAGTAGAGAATTTTGGCTCCAAAAATCAGGTTAGTAGGCTCCTTTCCATGTGCTTAAAAATGTTTTTGTTGTTGTTATTCATTGATTAAGGGCTAGAGCAAGTAAGAAATTAAATGTCTTTCCTCCAAATATAATTGGTTACTAACAGTCCAGTGTCGGATTTGGGGATTTCTAAGATTGGCGAGTGGGTGGTGAGCAAGAATTCAAGCGGGTAATCAGTGGGGAGGGACTACAAAGCTTCAGTTTTGGTTTTTGTACTTGATTAGTGTTCATGCCAGAGACCTTTGTTACTCTTACTGACCAGATAAATGTGTTATATTAAACCAGGTAAGTAGCTTAAACAGAGGAAATTTTACTTGTAAATGTCCCTACAAATTGGCCCATTTTCGTGGGTGGGAGAACAAAAAGGGATTAGCTAACTTTAAATATAAACTAAGTAATTAAAATAACAGGCTAGTTGAAAGGGAAAAATGTCCAGCTTTTGTCAGTATTTTCTGAATCTGAAATGACACTAAGTAGCAAGCTCATGATCGTTGTTATTAGGAGTGTTCTCCCTCCAGAGTGGCATTTCATGACATTAATAGAAAACCCTTTTTCCCCACCCCTCCCCATCTTGAAATTTTCTTTTTTAGGATGTTGGTTCCTGCACACAAGAACCTCTGCTCACAGTGGTAAATACATGGTACCTCTCTTGAAAGGGACATATCCATGTCAGTTTCTTTCACAGCAGAAGATGGCTGCTTTTGAATGGGGAGGAAAGAAGACATTTTTCTTAATATCCTTTTTGTCCCATCTCTAAAATGGATCAGCATCTTGATTGAGGTTTACTTGAGTTTCTCATTTAGACATTGGCAGCTCTCTTTGGGGGCTGCTCTCCAAAACAGTACTTCTACTCAAAAACCATGTCTGATTTAATATAGCCTGCTAATTTAAAAGAAGAGGTGAATTTCATTTACACTTAGACACTTTCTAAAAACAGGGTGAACTTAATTGAAATTTTTCAGTGTTGTTAAGCTATTGTTATAGTAGCTGCCCGACAGTGTAAAAACAGAAGCTGTAAAAACTTATCCCCTGTCTACTTAATCCAGATAGCCTGGATTTAATGAAACTAATAGTATAAAAATGTGTGTGTGTATGTTGTGTGTCTGTGTGGAAGAGAGCGAGTACGTACTTAATTCATAAAAAGGCCTGGAAACAGCTGTTCTAGGTTCTTGTCAATTTTACTGAAAGTCTTGTGCACATGTGAAGTGCCCTCTCTGAATTTAAGATTTGGTTAATACTGGTATATTTTTATAAGATTGAAATTGTGTCCCCATCTTTAACTTAAACGTTTTCATTATCAGGGTCAATGTGCTAAAACCGAAGCGTAACATTTTTAGGCACAGATGGAAAAAAATGTTATTGGTTCCTTGAAAACGTGTGTGTGTGGCGAGGGGAATAGGTCCACAAAAGCATGTATGTCCTTACAAACCAAGCTGTAGAGATCCAGAAAAGAACTTAAATGTTGATCTCAAGATTTCTAAATTGTCAAGATTTACATGGCATTGTGGTGGAACTAGCTAACATTAGAGCTTTTGGTATGTAATAACTATTTGCTATGGACTGATTAAATGTTTCAGAGGATTGTGTTCTTAAATTTTGGGGGATTTTGTTTTTTGTTGTTTTTTTGTTTTGTTTTTAACTGCCTCTCAGATTATATTTAGTAGTTTAAATTTCTTTGCTTTATTATTTCATTAAAGCATAAAAATCTTCAGGTCTCTGATATTTATTTTCACTTGTTCTACTAATTATTTACAAAACACTCTTTGTTAACTTTTATTTTATAAATGTGTAGTATATTAAACGCCTTTAAAATTTTGTTCAATTGAAGCTCATTAACTTTGATTTGCTTTACTGGGATTTTTTAAAAACACACCTTTCCGTGTCGGTGCGTAGCACTTAACCAATCGTTTGTATCCCCTTTCAATCCAATAAACAGAATGGACAAGTCCCTGTGGTTGTGTTAAATCTTGTAAAATCCATTCCTCTGCATGTGTAAGCAGTCCTTTTTTTTTTATCAGACACAACCAATTTGCTGAATTTGACGTCCACATATCTACCTGGAGGTTTTCTTTTTATTTATTTATTTATTTTATTTACTTATTTGTTTATTTTACTTTTAGAGAGAGGGGAAAGGAGAAAGAGAGGGAGAGAAACATCACTGTGTGGTTGCCTCTCACTTGCGCCCCCAACTGGGGACCTGACGTGCAATCTAGTCATGTGCCCTGACTGGGAATCGAACCAGCAACACTTGGCTCGCAGGCCGACGCTCAATCCACTGAGCTACCTGGAGGTTTTAAATGATGCCTAAGGAAGCACTTGCTTTACCTGTTGGGTTAGCTTTTTAAAGAGCTATTATGTGAAATTGTGGATTAACTTAGAAAAATTTACACATCTTGAAAATTTCAACAAACAAAATGATCCTATCACCTCAATACCACTTTGAAGCATCTTAAGTGTCACCATTGACTTTGTGGCAGTGGGCTCTTCTTCAAACTTGAGTGTTGGACTTAATGGGAAACAGTATTCTAACCACAAAGTTAATAAACTCTCCCATCAACGTGTAACTAGCTAGTGCGGGAGACAGGGAAGGACAAATCAATCAAGTTTCTGTTTCTTTTTTGATGTGAGGATTTAGTGGCTGCTTTGGTCATTATATTGATACAACTGGGATCCCTCGTACAATTTAAAACTTTAAACTATACCTTTTAAAGATTTATTTATTTTTAGAGTGGGGAAGGGAGGGAGAGAGACATCAGTGTGTGGTTGCCTCTGCACGCTAACTGGGGACCTGGCCCACAGCCCAGGCACGTGCCCTGACTGGGAATCGAACCAGCAACCCTTAGGTTCGCAGGCCAGTGCTCAATTCACTGAGCCACACCAGCCAGGGCTTTTTTTATTTTTATTTTTAATACAGCAGGAAAACAGATTTTAAGACATTAATTCGGCATGACAATAGGCCATATCAGAATTCAAATTAATGAATGTGTTAAATGTTTTCCATTGAACTTTGAGAATTTTAAGCTACCTTAACACCCCAGGTCATATTGTGTTGCCATTTGACACTCACTTACTGGCGGTTTTTGGGAACCACGGGACTATGCCATGTTACTTCAGCAATGAGACCAGGAATTAAAAGCAGGAGCCAGAAAGGTATTGAGAGGGACTAACCACAACACTGCCCATGTGTCTGGTCACTGAGTAACATTAAGGGACAAGTATTCATTTGGGCAGATGTATTGGGTGCTTACTGTAGGCCAGTCACTGTGGACGAGCCACTTTATACGCATGCTCGTTCAATTCTCAAGGTCGCTTTACGGGGCGCTTGACAAGTTCCCACCATAGAAGTGAGGGGAAGAGGCTAAAACTAACTACCTGGTGTGAAGGAGCTGGGACAGAAGGCTGGGCGCTGAGCTCACATTTTCAAACACACCATACAGTCTTCCTTACACCGAAGATGGCCACTTGCCTTGGAATGAAATTGACCGTTAAAACTCGTCCAAGATAGGCGAAAAGTTTTAGGGCCCACTTCACTGATCCTAGGTAACTGCAGAGTTCATAAAAGGAAAGGCCACTTTGGTAATTGCGTCAGATAATTTTCTCCATACAAAGCAATCAAAACAGAAAAACAGACTTTGGAAGTTTTATAGAGGAAAATCACAAATTTGAATATCTTTCAATTGTTTTCTAAATGTATAGAATAGTGGTTAAAATCACAGGTTTTGGAGTCACTAGACCTGAATATAAATCCTGTCACTTGGTCTGTCACCTCAGACAAGTTGCCCTGTCAAAGCCTGGTTCCCTTACCTGCAAAAGCAGCTCACTATCTTGCCAAACAGCATTGCAGTGTGTAAGAATGCACATCGCAAGATCACAAACCTTTAGGAGTGATTTAAAAGCTAATGTCATAGAGAATGCGGTCAGCAAAATCCGGGATATCGGAGGTTCTACAGAACAAATGATCGCTATGTCAGATGACCCAGTTTCTTTAGCAAATTGCAAGGAAAAAAGAGGAAACCTAAATTTAAGAGACAGTAACCAAATGAAATGTACAGATCTTGTTTGGACCCCCATGTGAACAAACCAGCTGTAAAACGAGTCAGTGGGGTAAATCTGAGCAGCAAATGGGTATTTAGTACCAAGGAATTACTAGTTTATGTGCGACGTTGGCACTGTGGCTGTGTGTTTAAGAGCCTTCATCTTACAGAGGTATGTCAATTACTACATAATGTCCGCTGACTCAGAACACAGGGAGGGGGAAGGTCACAGATGAAACAGGAAGGCCCGAGTTCGATTGCTAGAGGGAGTGAAATAGAACGTTACCAAGTGACAGAGAACTGGCCTTGCCCTGCAAGTCTCCTTCTGATAGAGTAGGTACAGTGACAGCCAGACTTGTGGCTTTTACATGAACCATCAAGTTCGACTCACCCAGTTTGCATCCAATCTGAAATGAGACTGCTGAGGAACTCGAGCGAGAAGATGAGGCTCTAGAACTGGATTCCATGCTATATCCTCGCAGAGACCATCCATTTGAGTGAACTGAACTGTGAAAATAGACAAAGGACTCGGGCTCCTTCCTTGTTCGAACACCAGCCTCTTGCCCCAAGAAGAGCAGATGGAAGGCGAGCTGGGGGCCCCTGGCCCCAGAGGGGGGACCCCAGCCCCGCAGGGCCCCAGGCAGCACAGCCGCAGGCGTCAGAGGGCGGGGGAGCTCCAGCCACGTGGAGCAGCGTCACCCTCAGGCCCCCTGCCCCTGCGGACCTGGCGCACAGGGGCTGCATCAGAAAAAGAGGAGCTGAAGTGCTTGGGAAAGTGGCTCACCTTTGGACGAGGCTCCCGTCTTCCGTGGGAATGGATACAGAGGACACCAAGCAAGCAGCAGAGGAAGCCACTGCCAAACCTCTGAGCTCTAGGCTCCCGGACCTGACCCCCCGCCCGCCCACCGTTCCCCAGTCCGCTTCAGAGGGAAACTGAAGACGAGCTTCTGTCAAGGAGTGTCTTCGGGAGAGCGGCCTGAGCTAGCAGTGAGCCAGCTCAGTGACCAGCTGTGATGGCCGGAGGGCACAGTGCTCACCCCAGCATTTGGGTGACCCTCCGTCGTCAGGCTGCATTTGTGGAACTACAGCAAAACCTTTTGGCTGCTAGCTTTTCCAGCTTTCACCAAGCATGGCTTAAAGCTAAAAGGCTTCACTGACAAACCCGCAGCCAAAATAGCCCACTCTTTGAACGGCCTCATTAAGGGAAGTGTCACAACAAGAATATTCCAATCTTTGTTCCACAGTCAGGTGGCAGAAATCTAGGTGATAAGCACAGAATTTCCAATTTACTTTATCTTGCTGCCTGTTTCTACTAGAACAAGGTGATTTACATTTTGGGGTTAGTGACACCGACTGAGCAAGGATGGGGCTTGCAGCTGCTTCGCTGCTCCTGACCCCAGGGCATCATCCGTTGTCTGTGTGTGAGGTCCTGTGCCAGACGCCTGGGAGGAGTGAGTGTCCTGGCCCTCCAGGGGCGTGCCATCTAGCAGGAGAGACTAGCTGCCCACCAGTGGCTGTAACTCCTGCCAATGAAAAGCAGGGAAAACAAATCTTTACAGCCTTTTAACCAAAGCTTTTCCAGCTGGGGCTTGCCTCCCCTTGCTATCATTTGTAGAGAAGCGCCTAAAAATAAAAACAAAAAACTAGAGTGGTCCCCTTCTCCTGGCTGTGCTACAGACGAGCAATACAAGCATGGTGGTTTTGTATCAGCTCATGCTTCTGAAGGGAAGAGCTCCTGTCCTTCGTTGTGAACAAGGACCTTCCTGATGGGGTCGGCCTCAGCAAGGCACGCCTGACACCAGGTCAGCTGCGAGCCAGAGACCCTCACATAAGCGGGTTTGATTTTGGTTATTGAGAATACTTAAGTAGGAAGACAGGACATTTTGGTCAACAGTCTGGGAGTAGTCTCTCAGTTCTAAGGATTTCAGCTCTCCGACAGTTCCTATTGCTTTAATAGCTTGAACAGAACACTAAGAGGCACTGGAAATGAGGGAGAAAGGTAGAGTGAAGGGACTTCTTTTAAACAGAAGTGCCTCGGAAGGAAAAGATGCAAGCAAAGGAACTTCTATGTTAACAGCTTCTTGGCTCTTGGGCACAAATACAAGATAACCCCAAGGAGCAGTTTCCAAGACCCCAAAGAGGCCCACAGAACCAAGGTGACTGGGCCTCCCAAGTGCGGCCAGAGCACCAGTCCGCCCTTGAAACGCAGGCCTACCTGTATACGGAGTTTTGCTGGCTTCCTGGCTTCCGCAGAGGCCAGATCTCATCCAGGGTTGAAAGTACGTGCAACATTTGATCTTTTGGTAACCACACGCCTTGTTTAGCCGCCCAATTCTGCCTCAACGGAGTGAATAACCCCTTCAGACTCTGCCATAAGACGCAATCATGTTTTGCCTAAATGCCAACACTTAAGATAGCATCAGTAAATCACAGACTAGGGCTGAGAATAAACTGCCAGGTTCACCTTACCCGGCAAACAGAGCTAAAGAAGTTGACTGCTCCCATCAACTGCAAGACCTGACAGCTGTAGCTCCCAGGAACTGAGTCTCATTGAGTATTGCTACATCTATGAAATGGCATGTACTGGACAGCCCAGTTCCGAGCGGTCAGTGCAGGACAGCACACAGGTGACCCGCCACCAAGCAGGCACGCTGAATGGCTGGCTATTCCTGCTCCTACTCTGATGAGCATCTTCTACGGAATCACCTCTCCAAACCCACTAGAAAATGCATCAGAAAGATCAAGAACAATTGGATCGATCGGTCAGTGTACAAACACGAGACCTGGCAGGAGCTGGGGGGAAGGTACAGGTCTGCAGGTGAGCGTGGGGGCACAGTGGCTTTTAAATGAAGGCTCTCGATTCAATTTTTTTTTTTTATTTTCCTTCCTATAAGCAGAAATGACATTGTACCTTGGCAAATGGCTTATAAGATTTCACAAATTCTGTAAAGAAATATGTAATTTTTGAAATGCCATTTTCTGTTAACATTCTTGTGGAAACAGCGTTTAGCTGACAGTCCCATAGAATCTTTAAACTATATCGAATACACAAAGCCACTACGATACGGGCAAAGGGTAACTCACTCTCTTCCTCTGCCCAGATAACTGTGTTGCTGTGGACTCGGACTTTTCAGTCCACCGGATGAGCGGCCCTGCTGTTCTCCTACGTTCTCCCTTGCAGGTGTGCCCCTTATTTCTCTGGGATGCAAGGCTGGGCCGGCAGGCCTGTTCTGACACACAAATTACCATCTTCAACATACAGAGGATGACAAACACCTTCGCATGTTGGGGTTCAGGCTAAAGGTGAGAACCAGAAATCTACAAAAAACTCAATTCACGTTTTTTAAATACTTTATATGGTAAAAATACAGCAAAAATATTTTTTGTTCGGAGGCAAAAATATACTGCTATGGTTACGGCTCTAAGGGTGACTCGGGTAGTCTCTGGCTCCTCGCTGTGCACTGTAGTGTCGGCTGACTTCAACCCCGGCTCTCCAGCTTCAGTCATTTATCAAAGCCAAGATCATACTGTGGAGAGAAGGAATTACAGTTACTAGTGTCTGCTTAGGAATGTCCCACAGAGTCTGGACTGTCCAGATTGTATCCCTGAGGCACAGCAAAGAATACTCATTAGAGTAAAAGAATCACTTATACCTAAAGGAAAGGAAATCCAGATACTAGGGCAGGAAAAAGAAAGAGTAGCAAAGACAGTTACAGGCGTGTTAACAAGCCTTACAGCTAAGAAATAACTAAACCACAGAGCAACTCTCTTAAAGGTCAGACAGAAAACTGGTTCAAAGACATACATAAAAAAAACCCCACTGCAAGAAATTCAGATGAACCCCAAAGTTATGCAATGTGGATGCTAAATCCTGCAGCAGAGCATTGCACCCATCCAACAGAGGCATAAGACCCAGGAAAATGCCAGGAGGATGGTAAACTCACCTATAAAGATACATAAAGAAACAGAGCAGGTGGAAACCAAGCTTGATCATGGCTTCTTTCATGTGTGACTTCAGCTGCCCTCGATTGTGTATTTCTGTTGGATCGAACACTCCCATGTTACCACTTGGCACCATAATGAACCTGATAAAGGATACACACATATTAGAAGGAAAAACAAGTAGTCAGCATAAACATTCAAAACGAAGTAACAAACAGTAATCAACATTTAAAAGTGAACCAGTCATAGCAGTTTTAAATCCAGACCAAATATAGACAGGGTATTATGATGAAGTCACAGGTCGCTACTTAGTTTTCCTTTGAAAGATACAATACTGTTAATGTTTGGTGTAATTTTCCTCCCTCTAAAACAAATACCATAACACTCCAGAGAAGGACATTTAATGCATTGAGACCCTCTTACACATCTTCTATAGAAAATTACTGAACCAATTATATGTACAGCATTTTCCATTAGACACAAATGAAGGGGCCTCCAAAACCAAACCAATTTTATCAAGTTTTTAGAAACTTCTTTATCTAAAAAGTTCTAAATTAATTAATACAATTCCCTTCACTTTTACAACATCTTTATAAGGAAGAATGGTGTCAGACATAATTATTCCCACTTTGCAGATGACAAAAGAGATTCTGCATTCACAATAGAAACCTCATCTTTGATGCTTCTTCTAATCAACAGATAATAGATGGTACCTATTTTAAAAGAGCAATTTAAAGGAGACAACAGGAATGAAAACATGTCCACACAAATACATGCGCATAAATGGTCACAGAAGAATTACTCAGAACAGCCAGAGATTAGAAACAACTCAAATGCCCATCAACTGCAAATGGATAACAAAATGTAGTATATCCATAAAATGGAATCTTATTCAACTATGAAAATGAGTGAAGAACTGATGAACATAGATGAACCTTGAAAATATTGTGCTAAGTGAAAGAAGCCAGTCAGTCCCGGAAAACTGCATACCGATCTCTTTTATATGACATGTCTGTCTGTCCAGAATGGGTAATTTTATAGAGACAGAAAGGAGACAGGCAGCTGCCTGGGGCTGGGGGAGGTGAGGAACTAGGAATGACGCTAACGGGTACAGGGCTGCTTTTTAGGGTGAAGAAAATGTCCTCATATGGATTGTGGTGACGGTTGCTTAAATCTACACATATACTAAATAACAGTGACTAGTAGACTTCAAATGGGTGGACCTGATGCTACCAGTACTCATATTTACATACAAACTCCCTGGACCAAGTTCAAGGTTCTCTGTGACCCATCCCAATGAACATTTGTCTAGTACTAATCCTTCATCTGTGTGATTTCGGCCAAATTAGTCCTTAAACATGCCTTGTGTGTTTGCTCAAGCTTTCCCTCCCACCCCTCCCCTTCTCCTTCACACCCCGGAGCACCCTCTTCCCATTCGCCTCTGTCCAGCCTTACCCATCCTGTAGGGCTCCGCTGAGACGCCACAAGCTCCCTGAAACTGTCCCTTCCACAGTAATCCATCTCTCCTCCCAGCCTCTGGGAACTGCCTCCCACTGCCTCAGCCCACTGCTTGTTTCACCAGCTTATTTGTCATTCAGTGCTTTGCCTCTTTGTCCTGTGGGTAGAGTCCATTTCATATATGTCTGCATCCCCAGGAGCATGAAGTACAGACATCTCAAAAGAGGAAATGATCCACCTGTTGATTTTTTTTAACCTTTTTAAATAGAAGGTAAATTAGTGACCAGGAGACAGTCAATATGCCACTGCTGTTCCCAGGGAATAAACACATACGATCTTTGTCTTTAGAATGATACGAAACAGAACCTGTGGGCATTATTGCTCCCAAATAAAACTTCATAGAGCTTTTCACCACAGCGTGTACCATACACAGGGAAGCCTGCTCGTCCTCAGTCACACTTTCATTCTGGTAGAGGTGACTGATGGCATGCTCTGGGGTGTCATTAAGATCTGAAGTCTCCCAAGTCCCCACGCCCACTCCCAAATCTGTGTTCTGCTTAGTGGGATCAGAGGGCTGCAGGGCTACGTGCACAGTCTGTGGGAATCACCCCTCTCCGGAAGTGCAAGGAATCGGTATTTCCAGAGCTGAGCTGGGGTTAGGGGGCTGGCCTATGGGGTGATCATGGGGGCCCCAGGAGGAACTTAAAAGAAAACAAACAACTCTACCCCTTTGGACCCACCCTCTGGAAAAGAAGTATAGAAATTTTAAAACCTTTCCCCAGTTTAGGTTCTAGTCTCATGAGCATTATAAGACCCACTCACTCCCTCAGCTCCACTACCTTCCATTACCTTTCCACATGCTTCCCATCCCCCCATCCCTCCTTTATTCTTTTCTATGTCCTTCTTATTCGTTTCTTAAATTTTATTTTTCAGTCACAGTTTACATTCAATATTATTCTGTATCAGTTTCAGGTGTACAGCACATTGGTTAGACAATTATACACTTTACGGAGTGTTCCCCCCAATATTTCCAGTACCCACCTGGCACCATACGTAGTTATTACAATATTATAATATGTCCCTCTTATTCTTTCTAGCCAACTTTAAATCTGCCAACGATTTTACCCCTCCCTTCTCCCCAAAAGAACTAGATAGTAATAAAACCTAAAAACTTAGTAAGGCAGCAACATACTATCATGAAATAATCCCAGATTTGACAAGATTATCCCACAGTTCTTCATAAGAAAATATGCAGTATACAACAGCCCACCTAAAATTGTACCCAATTAGTTTCTACTGAGCTGTCTGAACAAACTTCCTAAATTTATTAAGCCAAAATATTGTTATATAATTTGCAGAAAATAATATTTTCTTTGGAGTATTCTAAATACACTCTAATGAAAAACTGCAGTTATAAATAACAAGGACCTTATTATATTCTCAGGCTTTTGATCATTCTTAAAAAAATATTCAAGACAATCAAAAAACTCACAGGTCTTTAGACATCGCAACTAAATATTACATATTGCTACTTGCCCAATATACCAAAGTGAATAAAACGTATGCTGATTTAATGAAGCATTCTGCTGTCATTTATTTTATGACTGGCACGTATTTCATTGGAGAAGAGAAAGCTATTAAAATAAAAAAAAAATTTTTCTTTAAACTGCCCCGACACAGAACAGCACATAAACTCTGCTCACCGATAGATATTCCACGTGGCCACAGGCAGGTTGAGAAGGAAGATGAACCAGTGCAACGAGACGAGCATCAGCACGGCCACGACGCTGTGGCTCACCAGCTCCGGGATCACCCACTGCAAGGCAAGCACGGGGCGCTGCACCGCACCACTACGCGCCTCCCGGGTGCGCGCGGACGCGCCGCGGGCAGCGGAACCAATGAAGGTACAGGGGACTTCCAAGCTAGTGTTTCAAGATATTTTTAGACTCGGGGGTCCCAGATTTGCAGACCGCTCTAGCTGCTTACCCCATGCACATACACCAGGGCACAGCTTAAGAATAATGCACCTACACTTCGGTTATGTTTTAGCCTAAGCAGAGGTTCCAGTTCATCCACTATGACCATTAGGGGGAAAACAGAGTATTGACTTTCTGGTCCTATAATATGCATGCTAAAGCCTCTTACTCTAATTTGGGCTGGGGAATCCACATACATGTTGCCTTTCATGTCAGACTATCAATCTTAATCATTTTTCAATCTCCAGAATCCTGAGGGAAATAATTTCACATTCCTATTCACACACACACACTGGTACTTTAACAATAACAGCTCAAAGTTGTTGAACAAATATGATAATGAACTAGGTAGGATACCAGAGTCCCAGCCTGTTGGCTTTATAGCATCCAATGCCCTTCTCTACGCTTTGTTTACTGGGCAGCACTCTAGTTCTTGTGCATCCACAGGGATTGTGGCCAGTTCTCAAGTCACCAATGGTCTTCTTTCCCCAGCAGTAGTAATTTTTCTTTTAACAGAAGTTAATATTTATGGAGCCAAAAACTGGCACTGCCCACCTGCAGGAGTGAGGGAAATAAAACGCAGAGAGACTGAGCAACGGGCCCAGCTACTCCGCGGCACGGCAGTACGGTGTAAGCCCAGCCATGCTGGCCCCAGGCCTCTCGTATTTAGATTTTTAGGTACTTTTTTTGCAAACAAAGAAGGGGTTTTTCTGGGCCTTAAACCTAATTTCTAACCAACTGGAACTTTTTAATATGTTACATGCATTTTAAAAATGTGACCAACTTAACATAAGTGTGACCAGCAAAACCAAACAAACCTGGAGAGGAATCCTTGAGCTATCCTGTTTATTAGTGTTCAATCTAGGAAAAGTTACCTATACAAATTAACATTAAAAAAACTACTTCCAGTTGAAGGGCTAATTTTCTCATAGAAGAATCCAGATAAGATTTTCTTTGTATTTAGATTTTTATTTTTATAAAAGAAAACTAAAGAGTACCCATCTAAAATATTAAGAAAGCAATAATATTATATAAAAACACACACAACCCATCTGTTTATAGTCATTTTTCTAAAGATGAGAAGGGCTGAAGTTAATTTAGTGTTATATATATCTCAAAAAGTTTTTTAAAAGAATTCTCCAGGCACAGCAGACAAACACAAAATCTTTTATGTAAATCTATCACTATATTAAACCATGTTCTGGAAAATTTGACAGAAAGAAACAAAAAGAAACAGGAAGGAAGGAATATACTTCACTAGAAATTTTAACTTTCCAGGTGTATCTGTATTTCCCTCATGGGCCAGAGAAACTGAAGTGATTGACCATGTGAAAAGACACGGGAATCACTTTCAGGTCAGGCCAAAGCCCCTTGCAGTGTTGTATTTTTACATGACCTTTTATCTGGAAAGCTCTTCTGTCTGCTCATCTCAAATGAATCAGGACCAACTGGTTTCTCTGCATCTAGACAAGTCCTGCAAGTCAGAATATTCTTGCCAATATAACATTCTGACCAGATACCAAAGGTAAAATGGCTTTAAAACAAATCAGCTAATTAATTCCATTTCTCAGCAAGCCACAAAAAGAAGGTTGTCTTTCACTCAATAACAGACAGCTTTTTTTTCCATGAAAAGGGAGGAGGGGCTTTTGACCTAGTCTGAGTAATAGTGTTGTCCACTGGGGGTAAAGGGACAAGGAAGAAGCAGAGTAAAGAAACAAAGTTCCAGGTGAAGTCTTCTAGTGCAGTTTCATGATTTAAAATACTGCAAAACACATAGGTCTACCAACACTCCAACACTCTAACATCAGATAGACATATGTTGATGATCTATAATCATCTCTAACATGGAAAATGGAGAACTGCCTTCAATTCCAGAAAATGAGCAAAGAAATGGCTTACCTTGTTTAATTTCGAGCAACATGATCTAGCATTAATGTAATCACATTCTAAATCAGACAATGTAATTATCTGATGATCAAGATAAGGAATTATTAGACTTCTTTTATAACAATTAAGTATTTAAGTTTCAGAAAGCAATCCCAGTTGCAAGGCAGAATTAGACTTGACTTATAAAAAATGTAGTTATTTCCTTAAAGCTCACTCATTAGACAACACAATTTTCTCATTCATGTCCCTTCAAGAAATGATTTTCACAGAATAATCCTCTCATTATGCTCAATTCTACTGTGACCCATATCAGAACATTCCATCTGAATTCCCTAAATGCCAAACACTGGTTATAAGAAATAGAAAAATAAGACTTTATATATTTCTCTATTTCCAAAACTTTCTGTGATAAACAAAAAAAGGTTGTTATTACAAAATATAAACTCTCAAATAAAAATCTGAAGGACAGATAGACAAAAGGAAAAGTCTTCAACTGGATGACAGTGCCTGGGATTTACTTTAAAATGCTCCATCACCTCCCCCCAAGAGTTGAGAGAAAAGTGAAAAAGAATGGCAAGCCCTGGCCACGTGGCTCAGTTGGCTGGAGCATCTCCTTGTGCACCAAAGCCTGGTGGGTTCACTGCCAGTCAGGGCACATACCTGGGTTATAGGCTTGATCCCTGGTCAGAGCACACACAGGAGGGAAATAATCGATATTTCTCTTTCGCTCTTCCCTCTCTCTCTAAAATCACTAAACATAACATCGGGTAAAAATTTAAAAAAAAAAAAAAAGGCAAAATGTTGAAAATCACTGTAGGTATGTGATAGAACATGGGATTTATTACACTATTCTACTTTTATGTTTGAAAATGTCCAACAATACAAGTATCAACAAAGATTCTCAACTAAATTCTAAACACTTCCATATGGATATTCCCCCATCACCTCAACACAGCTGAAGTCAAGTGTATCACTTTCTCCACGAATTGTTCGCCCTCCACTGTGTTATTTATGTCAAAGACACGTGCATCTTTTGCCCAGGCTCAACACAGGGAAAGCGATGCCTGCCTTCTGTTTCCTATCTCCTGATTAATTGTTACCAGGTCCAAGCAATCACTTCTACCTAGTACTACTCGCATCAAGGCCTCTTTTCACCTGCCCAGGATTAGCTCTCTACTTCAAATCCGTATGAACCCTAATGGGTTCTTAACTTCCAGTCTTTTCTGTTTCCAACCCACTCTGCTGGTTCATCTTCCTAGTATATCACTTTATGTCAACAATTTTCAATGGCTCCCCATTGCCTAGAGGATACAAGAGAAAGCCCTCCACTCCACGCCTAACATCCAAGCCCTCCAAAATCTGACCTAATCCAGCCTTTCCAATCTGAGCTCCTATTTTACAACACGGCCACCATGATCAACCAGGTGCTCCATGTGCTCCTTAACCCCATGGCCCAGAACGTCCTGGGCCTACCTTTGCTCTTGCCTGTGTGATTATATTGAAGAAATACCCATCCCTTTACTTCTCCGCAGGTTTCCTTCAGGGTTCAAAGTCCGGGAAAACTCCTATCCCTCCAGAACGTCTGTCTGCCCCGCCCATTTCCCACCTCTTGGCTCTAAACATTAAGCTAGTGCAACTATCCAAAAATCCAGTAACACAATATGCCGAATTTCATCAAAACACACCCTGAATGTACCTTAATGTCTAAGTCAAGTATTCCACCTAATGCTTTTCTATGTATGTATATTAAATCGGTATAAGCCGAGGCTATTTTAAAACATGAAGCCTAATTTTCCGAACTGCAAAAAGAGAAACCCAAGTTTCACTTCCCTGAGCGTAAGCGCCAGTTCCTTATGTCACAGGAGGCACAGAGGTCATCGAAACGCAGGCAGACGATGCTGCCCTTTCCCTCAGTTCCCCAAACCTCATAAAACTCAGGATCTCATTAGAAAACATCGGAAAAGGCAAAAACTGCTGCTGCTCCGGGGGAGAGGAAGGCAGAGCGATATTTACTGAACATTCGCCCCGGGACAGGCCATGTCCTAGGTGCTGAGCACCTGTTCTCACTGCACGCACACCTTTCTGGGAAGTACACATTTCCCCACATTTTAAAGAGAAGGAAACTAAGGCTTAGGGAGGTGAAGTAATGTGCGATACAGGAATCCAGCTAAGCAAGGAGTCCCGATTTCCCCTTCTCTCTCGCACCGCAACAGGCTGCGTTTCCGCAATCAGGCGTGAAGCCACAGTGGACGACGACCCTACAGCCAGGACACCGGGGCAGACGCAACGTTTCAACCTGTCGGAAAGGGGCCCGTGGGATTTCCAAGGAAAGACGAAAAATGCAGAGCTTCCCGTGCGTTTTCTCCCTAGCTCATAGCTAACGATTTAAATGAATTGGGCGTCAGCGAAGACCTCGTGCTTCCGCAAGAGCAGAGGCGAGTTGGGGCCCACACAGCTTCGAGGTTCAATAACCGTTGTTGTCGGCCTGGAAATGCAGCGGAAATACGCTGTAACTAACACGAGGGGCTACACGAGATACTGAAGTTTTAAACGGGGACAAGCCCAGAGGAGCGTACAAGTTGAGAAACGACTGGGAACTGTACCACGTGTATAGTTACTAAATGCACAGATGTGCAATCCCCGGGGGCAACCAGAATAACCAACTGCAGATGGTTTTTAGAAATACATCCTTCCCAACACCCCCTGCAAGACGGCATCGCGAAGGAGGTACTTCGCTCGTGTTCGAAAGGAGTCAGCTCCTGCCCGGGAAAGGGGCCCCGATTAAGCTCCAGCCCCCGCGAGAACAAAGGGGCGGCGGCCGTGGTGGGGCCTGGAGAATGATCAGGGGCAGCAAATCGCCTCGGCTCGCCCCAGCGCCCGCTGTCCCGCAGCGGGCACCCCCAGGACGGGGGCAGTCGCTCCCGGGACCCCCGCATCCGACCAAGCACCGGGCCCGAGGCATCTCCAAGAAAACTCCCGACCATGGCTCTCGAGGGCCAACAAGGAGGCAAAGCGCGACCCTTCTCCTCTGAAGACCTGGCAAGGAAGGCCAAGAGCCTGCCCCGCTCAGGGCAGGGCTGCTCCCGCCATCGTCGCGGCGAGCGGCGGCGGGCAGGCCCGGCCGGGGCGCCATGGCCGGCACCTGAGCAGGGCAGGCGGGGCAGAGGAGGGCCGCAAGGCTCTCCTCTCGCCCCGGCCTGCCACCCGGGTCCCAGGAGCCGGCGCCTAGGGACACGCTCCCGCCGCACCCAGCTTCCCACGCACCTGCCCGGGTCCCCACCCGGGCCCAACCTCAGCCCCGTCCCTCCAGCGGCGGGCCCCGGGGAAGCCCCCGCCCGCCTCAGGCAAGGATACGAAGTACACGGAGAGGAAGATGAGCGCGCAACAGTCGATGAGCGAGAAGACGAACACCACCGCCTCCATCCTCTGCCGCCGCGGCTCCTTCCGTCAAACCGGCTGGGGTGCCCTGCCCCGCCCCACCCCGCCCCTGATAGGCCCTCTGCTCCCCCATGCCAGGGCTTGTAATCTACTCCGTGGGAGCGCGGCATGCGGGGAATTGTAGTCCATTTGCTAAACGGACTGCCTTAATTCTGATGCATGCTGGGAAATGTAGTCATTAGCACGAATAACTATCAAAGAGGTGAGCAAGGCCTCTACTCGGAATCTAATTATTTCAAGAAGTTGTGACAAGGAATTAATCAACGAGTACTTACTGAACGCCCGCAATCTGCTAGATACCCAGTAGACTTCCTTTGTTATATAACAAATTTTCTTTAGATTCTGTGCTGGGCCGACTGGATTCCTCAGCTTGGGCAAGGTAAGAGGTTTTCATCTCAAAGCACAGATGTATGTATTCTCAACACTCTTGGCTTGACAGTTGAGACTCGCCTTTCCTGATCTCAGTTTCCCCGGAAATTTCACAATCCCTTGCTTATTCTCTGTTACAGTGACGTTTCTCTCCACGTTAGAGTTTAATATCTTTGACATTTGAATATGTTATCTTCTTCATTCAATTAACAAATATGTACTGATTCCGCCACCTCTTCTAGGCCAAGAATTTCTCTAGACTCCAGAAATGCAAAATGAACGAGGCAGACAAGATGGTGCTCTCGCTGGGTGGGTAGAACAAGCAATAAAGTACCAACTAAATACAGAAGAAGAATAAAATGATTATTTTAAAGGATTATAAGCTCAATGAGCAAATTATAGCAAAGTCATATATTCATTCAACCAATATTTTCTGAGCAGTTAGTATATACCAGGTCCTGGACTTTAGGGATGCATGATGAATATGGGAGAAAAAGTTCCTACATTTCTGTAGCTTACATTACAGTGAGGGAGACACACACCCCCACACACAAATCTATTAATGACAGACAGTTTCAAGTACTTGGCAAATGATGGGGGAAGGGTGGGAAGACACTGGGAGAGTGGGTGATCAGAGAAAGCCAGGCTGGAAATGACATTTGAGATGAAATCTGAATAGCTACATGAAGATTTGCAGGCAACCCTGGCTGGTTTGGCTCAGTGGATTGAGCGTCGGCCTGCGAGCTAAGTGTCGCTGGTTCGATCTTCCAGTCAGGGCACATCAGAGAAGGAAAACTCTGACTCCAAAAAACCTCCGCTGCCTTGCGGCATACCTCTTCAGGGGAAAGGCTAAGGGAGTAAACCCCGACAGAAAATCCGGAGCCGGAGTCCCTAAGGCGGTTTGACGTTGTAGTCAACACCGGCAACTCCTGCGGCGCACCTGAAGCCAAGCTGTATTGACTCCGTCTTTCCCTTGGACCCTTCAGCTGCGAAGAGAGGGGGGGTCTGCTGCATGGGCAACAGCAGACCCTCCATATCACCCTGCCCAGGCTCTGTAGCTTCAGCTTCACTGGAGAGGACACTCCAGCATCATCGCAAGATGTCGATTCAACACGGGAGGAGACAGATACCGTGTCACTCCCGAGTCGGACTGCACAACCATTCTCGGCGGTGCAGATAGACTCTTAAGAAGCTACACCATCGTCTCTCGAGACGGACGGCTGCCGACATATATTCAGACGGTGGGTATAGTGACTGCAAAGACCCAACTGCTCATAGAAACCTGCTGTGTTTAAGGAATAGAGAAAAAGGCCAATGTGGCTGAAGTACAATACAGTGGATAAGGGGGAGAGAACCTTGGGAGGCCAGAGACGGGGAGGACAAGGCCACACGAGTCTTGTGGACCCCTGGCAAGAAGTGTGACTTTTATTCTAATACAATGCTACACCACTGGAGAGTTTTAAGTATGGAAGTACCTTGTTCTGATTTACATTTTGAAAATATCCTTCTGTTTGGTGCGCTGAATGTAGGAAAGAGACATGTTTGTCTGCAAGGAGCTCAATTAGGAGAGAAGAGGATGAATCAGGGAATTTGAATGAAAGCAAAACCAACTGGATTTGCCTGACACAACATAGATTCATAGGATCATAAGGGGTTCATAGGTTAAAGCTAAATGGACTGTTAACAGATTACTTATAAGCCAGCTGCCATTACACTCCCGCTGCACCTTGTACACACCTCTCGTGGAGCATTCATCACATTGTCTTCATTACATGCCTAGTCAGCCGCACCTTAGATTATGATAACAGTAACTGATTTTATTAGTTTGTGTACCCCTAATGTCTTCTATTCTGTAAAGAGCTGGCGTTTAATAAATGTCCACCAACTGAATGACCCATATTGTCTATTAGGAGCGATTTTATTAAAACTAGTCCAGACTTTATTAAACACATAAAACGATAAAACTCCTATAGAAAACATAGAGGAAAGTTTCATGATATTGGGTTTGGCAGTGATTTATTGTTTATGACACAAAGGCACTGGCAACAAAAGCAAAAATAGATGAATGACACCACATCAGACTTTAAAACTTCTGTGTGTCAAGGGAAACAACTGATACAGTAAAGAGGCTAAGTAATGGAGGAAAATATTTGAAATCATACATCTGTTAAAGAATTAACATTCAGAATTAATAAAGAACTCTTACAACTCAATGCCAAAAAAACCTCCAATAACCTAATTACAAAACGAACAAGGCTCAAATGGACATTTCTCCAAAGATGTACAAATAGCCAGCAAGCATATGAGAGGATGCGCAACATCATTAATCATTAGAGAAAGGAAAACCGAACCCATAATGGTGATGGATGTTAATTAGACTTATTGTGGCGATCACTTCACAATATATGCAAATAGTTTATCATGCTATACCCCTGAAACTAATGAATATTCTGTGTCAGTCATATCTCAATAAAATTAGATAAAATTCAACTACACAAAACTATAATTATAAATTTGTTGATATGCACGATGTATAGAGATGTAATATGTGACAATAACAATATAATGAGGGGGACAAATCTATATAGTAGCAAATTTTTTGTCTACCATTTAAACTAAGTTAATATTATAAATTAAGGTGTTATAAACTAGATTATTATACATTAAGATGTTAATTATAATTTCCAGGGCAATCATTAAGAAATTAGCTGTAATGATATGTAAATAAAAATGAGATACCATTTCACACCCATTAGGCCAGCTATAATTAAAAGACAAAAGAAAATAAGTCAGGGAGAATATTGAGTAATTGGAACCTTCACACATTGCTGGTGGGAATATAAAACAACAGCACCTCTATGGAAAACAGTCTAATTTTGATTCAAAGAGTTTAACATTGAATTACCAAATTACCCAGCAATCCTACTCTTAGGTATATACCCAAGATAACTGAAATCAGGTATTCACAGAAAAACTTATACACAAATGTTTATAGCAGCATCATTCTTAAGAGCTAAAGAGAAAATAATCCTAATGGCAATCAACTGATGAACTGATAAATGCGATATATCCATACAATGGAATATTATTCAACCATAAAAGGAATGAAATATCAATAGGTGATACAACCTGGATAAACCTGGGAAACAAACCGCTAAGTGAAAGAAGCCAGACACAGAAAACCACATATTGTATGACTCCTATTTATATGAAGTATAATGAGCAAATCCACGCAGACAAAGAGGAGCCCGGTGTTTCTCAGGGCCTGGGGAAAGGCAGGAATTGGGACTGACAGCCTAATGGGCATGGGGTTCCTTTTTGGGCTGATGAATGTTTTCACACTATATAGTAGTGATACTTGCACAACACTGTAAATATACTAAAAGTCACTGAATTTTACACTGTAAAATAAATAGTAAAAATGGTGAATCTTGTTATGCAAATTTTACCTCAATTTAAAAAATAATTGAATTATACACTTAACATGGATGCATTTTATTATACATGTTACCTTCATGGAGGCTTTTTTTTTAGTAATAATGATATTGAGTTCTTATTCAAGAACCTTTACCTCTTCTTGGCCATTTGCTCTTTCATTTTAATTTCAGACTCAGCTTTTTATATTTCTTCAAATAACCTACACCCACTCAAATTCATGTTTGTTGTGCATGACAAAAACCTCAGATAATGGTAATTTAAACTAGAAAGAAGTTTATTTAAGTCTCCCCCTGATCACTCAGACTGAGGTGGGCTCCCTTCGTTATACTTGGTCACAGTACCCTGATTATTTACTTTAACATTTTCATTCACTTAGCCATTATTCACTGAAAACCTTCTATATGAAAAGTACTCTTCCAAAGGCCATAAAATCCTCATTCTTTCCCCTGATTATAATTATATATTTTTCGCCTGTCCCTCTTACTACAACATAAGTTCCAAGACCTGTAGCCTCTGACTTCAGTATAGTAATTGTCCTATAGTATAAAATAAATGTCTGTTGATTAAATGCCTAAAATGTCAGGTCAATATATTATTTTCATTTTATTAAAGATTAGGGACATGAATGAGCCAATCATCTCAAAATAGATCAAACTTGATTAGAAAGCTACATTATTAGCCTTTTCCAAACAAAATAAATCAAAGGTTTTTTTCCCCCCTGACTTCAGAAAACATGGATACAGACTCAGCCTCCAGCTCCCAGCTAGCAGGCAACCTCCCTTATGAACCTCTGCCATTCACACTCTCACATGTTCATGTTCTTATTCCACACAGGGTGACCGTATCATGTATTGTCCAAACTGGAACAACACTTTTTTGAGATGAAGGTGAGGAACTGAATAGTCAAATTAACAATGGCCAGACCATATATAAAAACAGAATTCTGCCTTTTATAATCTGCAACAACCAGTCCAGGAAGCCAGTCTGCTATCTGTAAGTCAGACTTACATGAAACCAGACCGCTATCTCCAACAAAGGAATCCAAGAAGCCAACCATAAATCCTGTAACAATTGGCCCTAAATGGCCAGGACTCCATTAATAACTGACAATGTCCCTATTTTTTGTCCCTGTTCCTCCAACTTAGGGCCAACCAGAGAAAGCCAAATATGCTCCCCTAACCCTGCCTCTACTTAGCCCACCTACAGCTTCCCTGTGGCAGCAGTCCTCCATCAGGGCATATCTGAAGGCTTCCCTTCTTCAGTTATAAAGCTTTCCCTTTCCTCTGCCTGCATTTGAGTCTCTGCCAAAATGCAAGTAACTGGCTGACTCCCTTACTATTATTGCAAGCTCTTTGCCTATTCTTGTTTAGGTGGTTTTCATGGGTTTTTTTTTTCCATAAAGAGGAGACTATTAATAATTGTGCTGGACCAAGAGGCAAAAATCAGGACTGTTCTGAGTAAATGAGCACATAGGTCACCCTAAGTATGAAGCACAGTTAGACGAGAGGCTGTTTGCTAGTGAGACACAAAGGTGTGAGGAGCAGGAGGTGAAATGTGCCCCGCCACTAGGTGGGGCTGCACCACTACAGAACGGAGGACACGCAGTTGCAGCGGGAAGCTCTTGAGATGTCTATGCGTTCAGGTCACTGTCCAGTATCCTCTTTGTTTAGATGCATAGTACTGTAAATTCTGAACACTGGAATTCATGTAAAACTGTCTCCAGGGCAATAAATACTGGAAAGGATTCCAGTGGAAAAATGTTCAGGCACACCAGTATTGGTATTTAAGTATTAAGTACTTTCGGTTATTGCCTACTGCACATCTGAGGCAGTAAAGAGGCAAAAAACACACTTCTTGGCCCGCAGCAAAACTAAAATAAGGGGTGACTTGTTAAAAAAGTACTACTTTTTCAAGATGGCGACAGCAGAGCACAAAGCCACGTGTGGGGTCCTTCTGAGCACAAAGCCCCCTGTGAATGCAGATCACATACCCATGAAGGCAGCCCTGAATGTAGAACACTATTCTGTGACAAAACATAGACTAATAAACCATGGTGGGTGGTTGGGACAGGGGAGAGCAACGGTGGGAAAAACGGGACAACTGTAATACAACAACATTTTGAAAAAAAAGATGAGAGGTGAAAAAAAACAATGATTATGTTGCTGGGCCCTTCAGCCTATTTTCATTCCTTGTGGTATATTTAGCATGCATGGAATTAAATTATATTTAAAGAGTTACTGGGGAGACTTCTGATCAAGATGGAGGTCTAGACAGACATGCTGCATCTCCCTCCACAACTAAGAAGGAATACAACTACCTCAAAACTGGAGACAGCCATAAGTTCCAGAAAATTGAGCTGCATTGATCCAACAAATAAAGATAAAAAGAAGAAATACTCATCCAGACAGGTAGGAGGGGCGAAGTCAGGGCAGAGAGGAACCAGTGTGGCGGCAGCAGCAGCAGCAGCAGCAGCAGGCCAGCAGAAAGCACAGTCACACATTTTAAAAAGTAGGGAGGGACACCTGGGGAGCGCTCCCAGCATCAGACCAGACCACACAGCTCATGGTTCCAGCACCAGGGACAATAAAGCCTCATTGCTTCTGACTGTGCAGACCAGTGGGGGTTGGGGTGGAGGAAGAAACTGCCAGTCTCAGCAGAGTCCACTTGTTTAGAGGCCCCCACTGTCCTAGAATGTCTGCAGGCACACCCACTCTGGGAACCACGGCCATGGCAACAGCCAGAGAGGCGCCAGTCCCATATGGAAGTGGGAGAAGTGCCTGGAATGGGGGCAAGTGCTGAACAAGCGGCATTGTTCTCTCTCAGACCCCTTCCCCACTTAAAGCGCCACAACGTGGTGAAACAGGTTGCTCTGTACTGATGAATCCCTAAGGTTCCGCCCCTTACAACATAACAGGAGTGACAGCTCTACCTGAGACACAGAGGCAAACACAGGAGCCTGTCAAGATGAGGAGACAAAGAAGTATGGCCCAGAAGAGGGAACAGATCAAGATTCCATTGGGAGAACTAAGCAACGAGGAGATGGCCAACTTAACAGATGAGGAGAGAGACAACCTAACAGATGTAGAGTTCAAAACACTGGTGATAAAGATGCTCACAAGCTTGACAGATATGCTTGAGTACAGCAAATGCATAAGAGAAGAAATGAAGGCTATGCTAAGGGAAACAAAGGAACCCCCCCCAAAAAAAAACCAATGGTGAAGGGAAGGAAGCCAGGGTTCATATCAATGATTTGGTTCATAAGGAAGAAAAAACCAGTCAACCAGCACAGAATGAGGAATCAAGAATTGAAAAAAATGAGGAGAGGCTTAGGAACCTCTGGGACAGCTTTAAATGTGCCAACATCTGAATCATAGGGGTGCCAGAAGGAGAAGAGGAAGAACAAGAAATTGAAGGCTTATGTGAAAAAATAGTGAAGGAAAACATCCCAAATTTGGCAAAGGAAATAGACATACAAGTCCAGGAAACACAGTGAGTCCCAAACAAACTAGACCCCAAAAGGACCATACCAAGACACATCATAATTAAAATGCCAAAGTTTCAAGATAAAGAGAGAATCTTATGAGCAGCAAGAGAAAAGCAGAGAGTTACCTACAAAGGGGTGCCTATAAGACTATCAGCTGATTTCTCAAAAGAAACTTTGCAGGCAAGAAGGGACTGGCAAGAAGTATTCAAAGTGATGAAAAGCAAGGACCTACAACCAAGATTACTCTATCCAACAAAGCTATCATTGAGAATGGAAGGGCAGAAAAAGTGTTTTCCAGACAAGGTAAAGCTAAAGAAGTTCATCATCACCAAGCCATTATTATATGAAATGTTAAAGGGACTTATTTAAGAAAAAGAAGATCAAAACTATGAACATTAAAATGACAACAAACTCACAACTATCAACAACTGAACCTAAAAAATAAAAACAAAATCCAACTAAGCAAACTGGAACAGGAACAGAATCATAGGTATGGGGATCAATTGGAGGGTTATCAGCTGGGAGGGGGGAGGGGGAGAAATGAGGAAATGGTGCAGGGACTAAGAAGCATAATCGGTTGGTACAAAATAGATGGGGGGAATTAAGAATAATATAGGAAAGGGTGAAGCCAAAGAACTTATGTGCACGAACCATGGACATGAACTAAAGGGGGTTGGGATTGCTGGAGGGAAGGGGGTGCTGGGTGGAGGGGAGCAATGGGGGAAAAAATTGGGACTACTGTAACAACATAATCAATAAAATATATTTGAAAAAATAAAGAGTTACTGGGCATTTACTGAGTTAATTGCTGTAGGGAATCATTACTAAAGTTTAATATATTCAAGCACATACTTAATCTAATAAAAAAGATGGTATACAAGTTATAATTCCTTAAAAAAATTATTTATTGATTTTGGAGAGTGGGAGAGAGAGAGAGAAGCATCACTTTGTTGCTCCACTTATTTATGCACTCATTGGTTGCTTCTTATATGCGCCCTGACCAGGGGTCAAACCCACGACCTTGGCGTACTGGGATGATGCTCTAACCAACTGAGCAACCTGGCCAGGGCTCCAATTAAAATTCTTTTGCTTTTTTCGCAAGACCCAGGGGCAGGGCAGGGGCTGAAACTCGTAGGCACTCAATAAATACAGTGCTGAACGAGTGAGGAGGATTCAATGGGTGTAGAAGGGAAGTATCAGGAAGGGCTGAAAGGGAGATGGTTAACTAGGATTCCAAAATGCCCAGGAAGGGCGTTGCAGACAAGAGGAAATGTCAGTGGAAACGAAGTGCTGTGTATAATTGAATTGTTTATTATCGTTACCTTTCAACAGAACTTACTGTAAGCGCCACAGAAGCAGGAATCTTCCCTGTTTCTTCAGAGCTGGCCCCAGTGCCTGTGAAATAGTAGGCCTCCAATCAATACGAGTATGCATTGCATAAGTGCAGGTAATGCTATTACACTTAGTGAAAAGCAGAGTAAGTATATGGTGAAGAAGTAGGGGATGATGTTAGAGCCCAGTTGACCAATGTGTTTAGTATCAGAGTGAGAACCTATACTCATTGTTCAGATAAGAACTATTGGAAAGAGCAGTGATATAATCTGAATTCTAAACAGAAAATAAATCAGTAGTATCCTGCTGACATCTCACCGCCTTCTCTTAATTCCATTTCCCTTCCTCCCTCTCTACTTAGGTTGCACCTAATATTATAAGACCTCAAAGAAGAATATTAAAAATTCAATTAACAAGCAAGCAAAAACTAAAGACGGTTCTTTTCTTGTTTTTAAGTGATAATTGTCCTTTTACTCTGTCTCCTTAACTGAAAATGAACTTCTTGGGATAAATACGTACGTTTAATAAAATTCGGGGCTATGGTAATTGCCAGGGGGCGGGGCGGGGGCCTGTGTGGAGGTGTTAGAGTGTATAAGGGGGCTGAATGGTAATGGAAAAACACAATTAAAAAAATTAAAAAATAATATCAAATTGCGGGCCAAGATTGAGTGTTGCACTGAAGATGCTGAACAAACCCTCTGTCGGAAATGGCATAAGATAAATGATTCCAAATGTAACAGATGGTTTAGCTTTCTGGTGAATCAGTCTTTCCTTGCCTTCTGACACTCAGCCTTTCTGTCGGCCTCCAGAACGTGGCGATTAGGTTGGAAAAAGCAAGCAGCAGGGCGGCGGTGTGTTTTTACCCTTTTTGAATCGTCCCAAGTAGCTACAGCTTTTGCTTTGAAGATTCAGAGTCCGGGGAGAACCGCCCCACAGCCGCCGCGCGCACGTGTTCGCAGAGTTGGAAACAATAAAGTTGAGCTTGTTCAAAGGGGTCCTTGTCTTACGGGGACTGTTGGACAAGCCTGCAAAATAAGATCCCAGAAACTCCCTGGTGTTCTCTCCAGTCTGCTCTTTGTTCCCGGTAGTTTTTCCCCGCACACGCGGTACAAAAGTGCTGCGGGGACGGCGTGGCCCAGGGCGCGCGGGACGCATTTAGCGAGCAGCTGGCCCGGCAGTCGCCGCGGGCAGCCTGGAGGAGGCCCCCGGGTCATGTGCAGCCGGGCGCCCAGGCTGTGGCGGTGGAGGCAGAGGCGATGAGACCCAGGCCTGCAAGTTTCGTGGATAACAAGCTGAAGCAGCGAGTCATCCAGGTGCGTCCTGGGCGCCGCCGCGCCTCGCCGTGGTCTGCGTTCGCTGCCCAAGGGCACCTGCCTAGGGCGGCTCCCGTGTCGATCGCCTGGCCGACCGCCCCAGCGTGGGTGCGGGCGTGGAGCTGCTGACAGTTCACTCCTCTGCTGGGGGTGCAGGGCCTTCCCTCCCGGCCGTGGGCCGGAGTTTCCAGAAGCCACCCGGGACGGGGGAGGGTGAGCCAGGGCCCCTGCCGGGGTCTCCTGGACCCGAGCGCGGATCAGTAAGGACAGTGGACAGCGCCTCTGAGTCCAAGTCTTCCTGTCGAGGCTTTGGGACAGAAACTTTCTTTGGCCACCCCCAACCCCAACTGCACTGGGCGCTTTGGGGGACCTTAAAGCATTTCCAGTCTCAAGAAACCGGGGGTCAGGTTGGGATGCAGTAAAAATAGGTAGCGTGCATGTGACACTAGAATACGCACTTTCCCTACGGTTTGGGGTTTTTTCCCATAATCATCAGTACAATGGGACAGCCAGCAAGCAATCTTATTTAGAAGGAGGGAGAGACTTTCTTTGTATTAGATTTTAGGAGTTTTTCCTTCACCGGCTGCTGTGCAGTCTCCTACTTGGAACTGCCTCTTCCCAGCGGTCTTTAAACGTTGGAAGCGACCTGAGCCACTGTGCTCTTACTACTTTTTCCTTCTCTCCCTTTTTTTTTTAAGATTCTATTTATTTACTTGAAGAGGGAAGGGAAGGGAGGGAGAGAGCGAGAGAGAGAAACTTCAATCGCCTGCCTCTTGTTCCTGCCGGAACAGAGGATGGGAGCCTGCAACCCAGGCACGTGCCCTGCCCAGGATCGAACTGGGGACCTTTCGTTTTGCGGGTCAAAGCTCATCCATTGAGCCACACTGGTCAGGATGGGTTAGAGATTTATCCTGTCCGAGACCCGCACTTGGTAATTACCAAGTATTGGCACACGGAAGTTGAGTTAGATATGCCAGGTTTGAAATCTGGCCCTTTCGCTTAGGTGCTTCTGAGCAAGTAATTAACCTTTTAAAGCCTCACTTAAACTTCCTCCTCTCTGAAATAGGGGATACTAACATCGACCTCGTGGGTGTGTGGGCACTAAAAGAGCTAAGGTGCAAAACGCCCCTCAGACAGGTTCACAGGGCTCTTAATTTCTCATTAATATTTTCATGGTGCTTCTAGACGAAAAATAATGTGTAGTAGGTCTGTTTATTAAGTACTTAGGTTTTCACAAGTTACTATATAGTTTGAATAACTTAGTAGCCTTTTGAGAATATAATATGTAAAAATCGGAAGAAAATGAATGTTTTTGTATTTTGCTTTTCAGTAACCACATTACTCAAGAGTGGGGTTTATGTGCCTGTTGAACAATTTCTCATCCTGTTCTGCGCTGATTTTTGCGTGGGATTTGTTTTTTATCACAGCAGTTGCTGAAAACCCAGTTTTGCAAATTTAAGACATCACCAAAAGGTGATTTACTATTGAAGCCATGACTGGTCTCAGGCTGCAGTTCCTGCCGTGTTGGGCGGATGTCGAATATTACTGTGTTGCTGCAAATTTGAACTAACCCTTGGTGCCCTTGGGAGGGGAGTGCTTTGTCCTGGGGTGTTTGGGGACCTAGAATGTAGTAAGTTCCCACTTGCTACCTTGTAGCTATTCCAGTTATTGTCTTTGTGTGTTATAATGATGGATGATTTTAATTAAATTCTCTGATTCCTGATGTGACTATACGTTAGTGATTTTCATTTATGTTTCTGGTATGCTTTATTAATGAAGACTTTACATTAAAGTATAACATGTTTGAGTAGCTCAGTCCCTTATTTGTCAATTAAAATCTCTGCGTTTGAAATGTTGAGTGTTTATCTTTATTGTATTTTCCTTTTTAGTACCTCACCAGTAACAAATGTGGCAAATATGTGGACACTGGAGTCTTGGCATCTGATTTACAAAGAATGTACAGGTAAAGAAGTGTCATCTGCAGATCCTTGCTTTTCTTTCCTGCCAGTGTCTAAGTTTCCATCCTGCCTAAATTTACAGTTGATATTACTAGCTGCTGGCATTAACTCACCAGTCCATACATTGGGAATTCAGTACGACTATACAAGCAGTTACCAAACACATGTTGTAGGAAGGAGCAGTCCTTGTTACTGGGGGCGAGAGGGTTACATCTTATCTTTCAGTACCTTATAGTCTGCTCAGCAATATTTCATTTAAAAATTAAAACCATCAGGCATGATCTCCCTCAGCTTCCTGAGTCTTTATGTAGAAATGAGTCACTCATTTCGTTTTCTTACTGAAGAATAAATCCTTCTCTTGTGCTTCTGACACCACATCTGTGATAACCTTGCTTCGTTAATGATCCCTTTGTCTGTTGTAGTGTTTCCGTTTTTTTCTCTTTATCTATGTTAGTTTGCGAGGGCTGTCATGAAGAAGTATCCCAGACTGGGTGGCTTAAACAACAGAAAGTTAATTTCTCACAGTGTGGAGGCCAGAAGTCCAATATTAAGTGTTGGCAGGATGGGTTTCTTTTGAGGTCTGTCCTTGGTGTGCAGACGGCCATCTTCTCCCTGTGACCTCGTGTGGTCTCTTCCCTGTGCATGAGCGTCCGTATCCTAATCCCCTCTCCTTATAAAGACACCAGTCCTTTGGGATTAAGGTCCACCCATATGACATCACTTTACCTTAGTTACATCTTTGAAGGTTCTGTTTCCAGGTACAGTCACATTCTGAGGTACTCAAGGTTAGAACTTCAACATAGGAATTTTGGAGGGATAGGTACAGCTCAGCTCCGACACTGCCCTCCCGCCTCCTGAAATTCGTGTCCTTCTTGCTTGCAAGTAAACAAACAACCTCAGAGGTCAGCCCATTTCAGGCTGAGCTCACTCCCAGGTCCCATCACACTCAGGTACGGGTGTGACTGGAGCTGTGAGTCATCCCGAGGCAGCCTTCCTCTCCAGCTGTGAACCTGGGAAAGCAGACGAGTTCTCTGCTACCAAAATACGACCGTGGGCAGACACAGGATAGACATCCTCATTCCAAAAGGGAGAAGTTGGAAAGAAAGGGGCTGTGTCTCAAACAGGTCTCAAACATAGCAGGGCGAGTTCTGGTGAGGAGCCCTGGCCCGTGGCTCACTAGGGCGGCTGCCCTGCTCCTGGCCGCAGGGGAGGCGGTGGTGCCACTGTGCAGGCCTGTGCTCCCCGGGCCCGTGGTGGCCCTCGCAGCTCCTCCTTGGGAGCCATCCTTCCTTTTTCTTTAAGGAGAATGATGTTCACAGCTGAATAGCCCTTTGGGCCTCTGCTGTAGAATCCCAGGAGTCCAAGGGCCTTCAGTGCACGCTGGCTGTGTTTCTGATGCTATAACCCCATTTCTAATCAGGAAAAATAATAGTAAAAATGTAAGCTCCAGAGTTGTTTGAAAATAGGTTTATGGTCAGTGTACTTACAGTGACAGTTATACATTTATGGAAATTTATGTGGGGAAGACCACTGTACTAAACTCCTGTTATGTTTTTCAGTATGGACTATGGTCGGAGAAAAAGAAATGCTTTTAGAATTCAGGTAGAAAGAGGTGAGTCTCTTAGTGTTAGAGATGAATTATTAATGAAGTTATAGAAAGAATGGTTTTAGTTCATGACATTTTTTTCTCTTTGTCTCAGTGTTCAGCATAATTCGTAGTGAGAAGGAACATAGGGATCTGAAAGAATTAGAAAATGAACATCTTGCAAAAAGAGCAAGACAAGGTGAAGAGGATAACGAGTAAGGAGAGTTTTTTCTTTTTTCTTCTTTTAAAATTATATTTTATTGGTTATACTATTACAGTTGTCCTGATTTTTCCCTCCTTCCCCCATCCACCGAGCAACCCCCTCTCCCTCTGGCAATCCCCCCACCATTGTTCCTGCCATGGGTCATGCGTGTAAGTTCTTTTTCTTTGGCTACTCCATTTCCTGTACTGGACTTTACGTCCCATGGCTATTCAGTAACTACCTATTTGTACTTCTTAATCCCCTCACCTCTTCACTTATTCCCCCAACCTGCCCTCTAATCTGGCACCTATCAAAATGCTCTCCTTCGGCCTGCGAGCCAAGTGTCGCTGGTTTGATTCCCAGTCAGGGCACACGACTAGGTTGCACGTCAGATCCCCAGTTGGGAGTGCGAGTGGTCTGTAGCTGTCCACTGGGTGCACTTGCAGGGGTTCCTGGACCCGCGGTCCCCCGATAGCAGATGAAGAAATTGACTCAGAGACGAATTGCCTGGGGAGGAAGGGAGAGCACCCCTCAGAGGAGAACGCTGCTGATCCCTTTCTCAGTAGAGCTTTTATTGGGTTAGCGAGGCGCAGAAATGCCTGGCTGCGAAAGCAGCCTGCCTCCCAGCCGTGAAGAGGATCATCAAAGAGGAGCATAGATCAGTACATCGTAACAATCGGTTAGACTTTCTTGCACCAGAGCACATTGCAAAAGATTTGATTGTACTCCTTGAGTCAAGCATTCTGTTGATAGTTAAACATCCTGTTGATACAGAGCTAAAGCTGAATAAAGCAGGATGGACCTCAAAAGATACATCTCATTCCTGTTCGTTCCCCCGAGCGGCTTGACCAACGGCATGGTATTTGGAACATGCCACCATCTGCTTTCCATTTTTGGTCAAGTCTCACAGTCCTGTTTTCAGGCCTGGCTTGCGCAGCAGTTACAATTTCCTATACCACACAAAACGGTCTCCTACATGCGCTGGCCCTGGGGTTTCCTGGATGTGCAGGCCAAGGTCAGCCCCCACCTATGTTTTGCCTGGGGCACCCTGTCTGAGCTATAAAACAAACTGAGATGGCTGCTACTTCTGCTGGGCTTGGAGATTTTGTCCATTTCAAAATATTATCTTATGGATGGTGTCTGTAGGATCTGTGGTAAAACTTATTTTCATTCTTCATACCTTCTTTTCTTTTTTTTAAATTTTGATTTACCATAATTTTCAGTAATTCCATGATCATGGATGTTTGGTTTCTAGTTTTGCAGTATTGTATGTATAATAAACAGTCCATTTGTGCATATATCTTTGTACACATTTGTTTCGTTTTTGTGTTAAAATTCCGAAGTGGTATTTCTGGGGTCCGAGATTCATAGTTTTGAGCATGTATGTTTGTGTACATTTAGAGCTGCCCTCCCAAGCACGCTTCACCAGTCTCTACTCCAACAGCTGGGTGCGAGGAGCACATTTGGCTGCACCCTTGCAATTCCAGTTATACGGTTACTTCGTCTTTGCCACTTCTATAGGCAAAGATTGATCATATTCCTGTTTGTAATTTTTAGTAACTAGTGATTTTCTTTTCACTGTTTAATGTTTCCTTTGCGAATTGCTTGCCTGTGGGTCTTGTATTTCATGTGAGAAATACTTGAATTTTCCTTATTAGTTGTCAGAGTTCTTTGTATAAAATAGCACCTCTTTTTATATGTATTGCACATGCTTGTCCCATTTTGCCTTTTGCCTTTTCTTTGTGTTTACATGATGTCTTTTGCTGAGAGAAGTTCTGCATCTTTACCTAGTCACATCTATCAGCCTCTTCCTGGATGGTTTATGCTTACATATATTTCTGTCACAGGAGTATACCGAATAATTACCTGTACCTTTTTCTTGTTCCTTTATGCTATTACATTTAACTCCTTAATGCATTTGTAATTAATTATGCTTGTAGAATATGAATTACAGGGGAAACATTTTTTCCCAGATAGTTGAATAATCCACGTTCTTACATTGAAAAAAAATGCCCCGAATTATATGAATTGAATTTAATGAGCAGCAAAAAAATTCATGTCTTAATTATAAAGGTGGGTCATAGCGTTCATGTAAACCTTTTTACTTAGGAAAACCCCTTTTTTATTTAATTATTTTTTAGAGAAATACTGATAGATAGTAACTGTTCTCTAGTTACTAGATATCAACTCTTGGTTATAATGAACTGAGACTACATTCTTAGTTTGTAGTTATTAGGATTTATATTTGGTTTTTGTCCCTCTGAACAGATGTGGAAAAGTTACATTTGTTTACATGGCTTGGTGATGTTGAACTTGTGAAGTTTTTACTCAAAGTGCTCAATTATGACTTGCTGGAGTATTTCCTCTCCTGGTATCTGCTATTCCTAAATGAGACCCTTGGATCTGATGGGAATTTGCATTTCACTTTTTTTTTTATTGCTAAGCTAAAGGAAACCATGATTTATTAAGCATTTTCTATGTATTAAGAACTTTGCAAGCTTCCATTTAATCATCTAACAACTCAGTGAAATGCACATTATTATCTCCATTCCATAGATAAAGAAGCTGAGGCTCAGGGAGATTAAATAGAAGCTAGTAACTGGGAACGCTGGATTTTGCATCCAGATTTTTCTGATCCCAAAGCCTGCTTTCTTAACCACCATAACACTCTTCCTCAGTGTACAATATTTTCTTGTTTTAGGTAGTAAACTTTTTAGGATGTGAGAAAAAAAGCCTTTAAAACATCCCTTGTCCTCTTTTTCCTGAGGTATACTGACAGCTATTCAGATGATAATTCAGATGTGGAAGATTACCCAGATCCACAGGTAAGTCAGGATTTAATGGAGACTTTCAACATCTTCACCAATAAACAATTGAATACTTCCTGTGCACAGTGTTATTGGTCTCTTGCGTTAACCGTTTTTCCCAGATCTGTGTTTATAGCCTATTATACAGGGGAACAAAGAAGGGAAGGGAATGGCCAGAAGTAAGGGCAGGCATCAACAGAAAGGGGAATTCATAGTAAAAATGAAGAAGAGGATACATTTTTCACCAGAGTTAGCATTGCCAGTAAATAGATTTGGATTAAAGGGAAGCATAGGAATAATATGTAAAATTATTTGTAACTTACTCTCTATTTTTTTCCCATTGGTAATTGAGTTTTTAAATTTATTAATAGTCCTGATGATACTCAGTTATATGTGACCTAGTTTTGAACTGATGAGGTAGTAGTAATTCATTGACTACCAGCTCATGTTCATACTTCTGTTATATTTTGTAAAAGCAACCATTCATATTTGGTTTTATTTACCTGCCAGTTATAAATTGGTACATTAACTTGGAGTGGAGAGGGGGTACATCCTTTTGGATAGTGAATATTTGTGTTGGAGTCATCTCATTGCAAACACCTGTTTTTCTAACTATAAATGTTATGAGAGGCGTTATTGGAAGCAAAATGTAGAAAACTATTAATATAAGCAAACTTTTATGAGTACCTGTTGAGTAACTTACGCTGAAATCATGTTTCTGCCAGTTGGCAAATCACATGAACACTTCCCTGCTCTCCTTATATCGGAAAGGAAATCCTGATTCGGTTTCAAGTACTCCAGAGATGGAGCAAAGAGAACCCAGTGTTTCAGCACCACCGATAACTTCCAAAACCAGCTCCGTTCCTTTGAAGAGCCCTGCCAGAGGTCCTGAAGGAGGATGGTTTATTGACAGAACTCCAGGTGGAAAGAAAGACAGTTTTTTCTTGGACCTATCAGAAGAGAAAAGTAATAATACGAAGCCAATACCTGAGATCCAGGTATTTTTGTAGTGAAATTTTACCCTATGTACTTAGAGTACTTTATAGTCTTTTCGTTAAATGTAACATTAAGCCAATTCTTCTGTTAAACAAAAGACAGATTACTGGCTGTATTTGCTCCGGAGCTCACTGTCCAGTGTGGTAAGTGCAGGCCACATGTGGCTACTGAGCACTTGGAATTTGGCTAGTGCAAATGGGGAACTGAATTTAAAAACTGATACTCAGTTCAGTTCTTAACAGTTTACCTCTAAGTATGTTTGGCGCTACTTGGGTAAATGAGTCTACTTTTTCAGCTCTAAATTTTATGAAACTTAAATACAAGTCAAGCATTTCCCATGAAGATTTAATGTCTGACTTGAGATATGCTATAAGCATAAAGTACACATTGGTCTTTGAATGGTTACTACAAAAACAATGTAAAACATCCTGTTAATTTTTTATACCGACTATTGAAATGGTACTGCGTTGAAGATACTTGGTTAAACAGATTATTAAATTAATTTCACTTTTTTCCTTGTTTCAACGGGGCTGCTAGAATACATACATTTACACATGTGGCCTGCATCGTATTTCTCTTGGACAGTGCGTCTCTGAGTGATTTACAAGAACCAGGCCTTTTGGTTTGCCAAAGCCTTTCCCCTTCTCAATTATTAATGGACCTTTTCCAAATCTCTTTGCTGTAATCATCCAGGATTCAAAAGAATCTTCTCTCCTGGAGAGCAGTAAAAAGAGGAAGGGCAGGCTGAAGAGTAAAGGAGGCAAAAGGAAGAAAGAAGAGCTTCGGGAAGCAGACGGAGAAATAGAAGCTGTCCTGCAGAAGAGAGGTGCGACGCCGGTCTCCTGGGTGCTGGTCGTGTCTGCTCAGAGGGAGGCATCGCTCTTCCAGGCTCATTTGCTTGGGGGACCTTTTGTCTGCAGCGACATTTATTTAAAAATGTTTCAATATCCGACGGGGCTTTGTTTACTTCAGAATTGTTAATAGGAGTTGTTACTGCATCGCTAACCTTTTCACTTCCTCTCTGTTCGCCAGCTAATGCCGTGGGGCTAGAATTCCAGACATCCGACGTGAAGTTCGAAGATGTTGGAGGCAATGACGCGACGCTAAAGGTTATTCAAGTTCAGCACATGGGGCATATTGCTTCCAGTGGGTCTGCTGCTAATCAGTTGTGCAAACCAGGCCCGCCCCTTTGTTTCCAGTAGGAACTAGGCGTGGAAAAGGAGATTGGCATGGCGCTGAGGGCAAACCTGACTTGTACCCTCCAGGGTATCGAGGACCAGAGGAAGCGTAACAGCTTCAACTTTGTCACCACTTTAATGGTCGTGTACAGAGATGCATGCTTTGTAAGGAACATCACTTAAAAGTAGTAATAATGATGGTTCCTACTTATTTTCCAGTGTCTGCTCTATTCCAGTTGCATGCCGGTTCCACGCGAGGCAGGCATGAGGAAGTGGGAGCTCAGAGGTGTTGCTGCTGAGCTGCTGAAGGCCCGCATTAGGCACCCGAGCCGGAGTCCCAGCTCACGCCCGAGTCTAAAGCCTGTACTCCCTCCGCTGTATTTTGCTGCTCCAGAGAACGGACGTTTCCCTCAGTGTTGATTCTCTCTCTCTCGGGCTGGGAAAGACATCTTTGTTTACTCCCTGCTAGGAGGTCTGCAAGATGCTCATCCACATGCGCCACCCGGAGGTGTACCAGCACCTGGGCGTCGTCCCCCCTCGTGGCGTCCTCCTTCACGGGCCACCAGGCTGTGGGAAGACACTGCTTGCACACGCGATTGCTGGGGTGAGGTGTGCTCACACTTGGTTGCTTTTGCTATTTTTGTGGATTATTGTTTGTTTTTTCTCTTTGATCAACTCGAACCAGACTTGTCGTAATCTCAAGAGGACTGATCCCTTATTCATTTTTTTTTCTCTTACCTCTTTCATTCTGCTTTTGGCGAGATGCTATTTTTAAAAATATTCCCAGTTATTTATATGGCAAGGATTGGTGGGAAGCATAAGGATTATGCTGTGAACAACCTTCTTTTTTTTTTTTTTTTTATGACATTGACATTTTACGTTTTAGTTACTTCCCTTTCTCTTTAAGCCAGTGGTTCTAAAGAGCAGTGAAATAAAACTACAGATGTATTCTTTTTTTTTTTTTATAGAGCTAAATTTGTTCAAAATTTTTGTTCAGGATCCATGGTCTTACACTTTTTAGGGTTAAAATATCCTTTCTAAAATAGATACTCACTTGGCAAAATAAAAAGTGAGCAATCTTAAATTTTAGTCCCATCAGATTTTTCAGAAACTGGTTAGGAGTTAAAATGCAAAATGTCTGAGTAATTTCAATTTGAAGAACCAGGTGCTATACTGCTTACTAATAGATTAGTGCTCCATGAAACAAAATTCTTTACATGGGAGAACCTGATGGATTTGCCTCATTTATTCATTTGTTGGATAAATCTATTTTGTGACCGCTGCATGCCAGGCACTGAAATACAGTGATAAGTACAACACACCCAGTTTTTATCATTAAGGGGTTTTCATTCTAATGTGGGAGACAGACCTTCAACAGTCGTCCATACTAATAAATATCCACATAGTTACAGTCGTCGGAAGTGGGAGACAGAAGAGGTACAGCATGCCGTATGATTGTTGCTGGGACACCTGAGTTAAGAGTTGGTGTCAAAGAAGATAAAGTTGGGGAGGTGGAACTTCAGGACGGCCAGAAGAGGGACTGGGGTTTGGGCAAGCTTGCTGCCCTTCGTGTGGGTGAGGTGTGCCAGTCTCCCTTCCTTTACTTCCAGAGCTGCCTCCTCTGGCTGGTAACTGGCCGCTTCCTGGGTTCGGGGCAGAGAGATGCTAGCAGAGTGTGTGGGGGACACGTGTGTGTCCTCTCCGACAGATCCATTTGTTTGAGCTCTTGAGATTCAAGACCCTTTATTCAGAAGAGACAATAACAATGATATAGTGAGAGCTGTAAAGTTAAAACAGGTGGAAGATACATTGTTGATGTGTTTGAATAAAACCGTAGATTTTTAAATAAAATTTTTTATCGGACCAACGCAGAAAGACATTCCTCAGGAAATTAGTCATTTTTAAAATGTAGTTTTGAGAGAGGGACCGAATAAGGAAAAAGTAGGGAAGTTAAAATTTAAAACTTTGGTCGTTCTTTTCCACAACTGTGCCCAGGAACTCGAGCTGCCGATTCTGAAAGTGGCTGCCACCGAGATTGTGTCTGGAGTGTCTGGGGAATCCGAGCAGAAGCTGAGAGGACTGTTTGAACAAGCTGTGGTGAGTCCGCCGAAGACTCATGTCCCGTTGTCACACTGTCACGCTGTCCAAGGCTGCGGTGAAGGTCCTGTGTCCTCCAGGGCTAGCGTTCGTTACCCATTCACTGGCCACCCTTTCGTAAGCGTGGTTGTGTGCTGTCCGGGATGGCTAAATATTTAAAGTAGATTTAATGATCCAGAGCACTGGATAAAATAATCTGTTTGATCTGAAACCAAACAAATAAAACTGGTGAGAAGTTCTGGGCCATCACACCCAGGAGTGTATATTGAAAATAGATTATCCTCGTGATAATTTGTTTTACTTTCCACCACTGAGGCTTGCCAGACAACTTGTACGCAATGTGCAAAATTTTAATATTAGATGATCACATTGTAAAAGCAGCCATAGCAATGCCAGGACAAACTCTTCTCTGTTTGCATACTTGAAGCTGTGAAAAGAATATCTGTCACCAGAACAACTACAGCTTGGATTTTATCCTAGTTGTAATTCATGTTACTAATGACATTTGTGTCCTATTAAAGTTTTGTCTTCGGTATAGTGTCACAGGTAATCGTCTCTAGGTTCGAGTCCTTGTACCACCGTGTACTGACTGTGTCATCTCAGACAGAGATTGAGCCACTCTGTAACCTGTAGCTTCCGTACTAGGAAACTAGGTTAATAGTGCTGCTCAGATCTCATGGGGTGGTTGGAAGTATTAAAGGAGAGGCTTCTTCTAGAACCTTCCATGTAGTGCCCAGCACACTGCAAACACCTGTAGACATTATGCACACTTGGGTGTCACCAGTCATCACAGTGGTTAAAAATTTCATGTCATTGTCTGTACCCACAATATAGAGGGGCTGGTGAAAGTGGCCAGTGCAGCTGCTAGAAGCCGATATGAAATGAGAAGAGAAATCGTATTTTAGCAGGAAATATTTTTTTAAATAGCAAGAATATAGAAGCCGCCTACTTGGTTTGACGTGTGGACAGTACAAGGAAGGTGCAGAGAAAGGGTGGGAAGGGTACTTGGCTGTACCAAGCGAAGCCAAACTCTCAGGCGTTACTGTTTTCCAAAATGCGCTAGTAAGGAAGCAATGAAGTGTGTGTTTATGGCGACTGCAAGGATGAATGAAGAAAAGGCACAAACATACACCTTCAGGTTGTGTGGTTTCCTCTCTGAACCAGTACTGAGCTTATTTTTGTTCTTCCTCTTTTTCTCATTCGGTTTTTCAGTCTGTTGATAAATACCGTGGTGCTTCTTTTCTGAGACCTTTGGTCTCTCAAACTTTTCCCTTGTCACCGGGCTCCGTACCCAGTGGTCATGGGTGCCTCTCCGCAAACATTGTCGTGAGGGCAGTTGGGAAGACAGAGCTAGCAGCGGGCCAGATCTCTTCCCTTTTCTATTGCAGGGGTCCCCATGGCGTTGTCTTAGCGAGGCTGAGTCTGACTGTTAGCATCATCATTGTCACCCCTGGTCACTGAGTAACTAAGCATTAGCTGCGCTTTAGATTATACATAGAGATATTTTTATCTCAAGGCTCTATCATAACTGATCCTTCTCTGTTTGTTTCCTGGTTTTTAGTATGGTAAGTAAGTTTACTTTGCTCATTTTAAACATCTTGAAGTGTACAGTCCTGTGGCAATAAGTACACTTATATTGTGCAACCGTAACATGAGGCGGCACCCATTGAACACTGACTTCCCATTTTCCCCTCCCTCCGGCCCCTGACAACCCCTGTTCTGCTTTCTGCCCCTGTGAATTCGATTAGTCCAGGTAGTTGGTGCTTATATTGTATCTCACCTTACTCTTTCCTAACGCTGTCTAGTTTATGTTTTAAAAAAGACTGAAGATGATGACGCATAGGGACTTTTCTGTCTTCCCTTATTCAGTGTAGTCTTCAGTCTCAGTGTGGGGTGGTGACTAGTTCTCTGGGGGGGGGGGGTGATGGCCGCATGGCATGATGCCATTAAACTGTACGCTTAAAATTGCTCAGGTCGTCAATGTTATGTATGTTTTACCCCAATAAAAAAAGCCTCTGGTGCTTTTCTAAATTCATCTTCTAGCAGATTCTAGGGGAGGCTTGGATGTTTTTATGTTGGTGGGAGCACATATAACATTTGCAGTAAGCTTAGGCTTTCCAATTTAAAGTTTATAAACATATACTCTCTTATTTCATGGCTTAGCAAATATGCCTCATTTACAAAAGAATTTTGGCAGATCTATCATTACAAAACATGGATTGATGAGAAGACTGTAATTGTGTTATCCCACATGACGTCTCTTTTAAGCATCTTGCTTCTCTTAAGTCAGATAAAGATCAGAATTAATACATTGTGACCTAGTTTCTTCAGAGTTATTATTTTGGTGAATGATCCTTGAACTTTAAGGGTTTAAAAAGTATGTAGTTAAATATGCTGCAGTATTGGGAATAAATTTATGATTGTCTTTTGTGATGTTCTTCTTTCTAGTCAAATGTACCCTGTATCCTTTTTATTGATGAAATCGATGCCATTACCCCCAAGAGAGAAGTTGCTTCGAAAGATATGGAACGAAGAATTGTAGCCCAGCTCCTAACCTGCATGGATGGTCAGTTTAAAATAATGAATTTGCTTTGTTTTTAATATTGTAAGTAATACGTGAAGATATAAAACATTCAGATAGAATAAAACTTGGTAAAAAAAATTTTTTTGTTCATAAAAGATTACATCATTAATGTTCCTGCCTTCACTCATCTCTCACCTGATTATCGTCATCAAATTGCAGCCAATGTTTTTCCTTTTTATTCCTCTTTACTTTGTTCAAACTTATAATTAGAATTATCTTTTCAAAACATGAATCTTATCAGAAAAAACTTATGGCTTCCTGTTGGCTAAAGAATGTGCTCTGAACGCCTCATGGCTTGGCTATTAGAGCACTTAATTAGCATCTTACTACCCGTAAGGGATGTAAACGTACTCTCCTTGCTGGTCAACCCTGGTTCAATTGGAAGAAATAATACTTATTAAAGACACACTAGGCCCCTTCCTCTGGCTCTTCCTGAAAATTGACCTGTGGATTAAGGCAGAGCAACTGAAGACTATATTGTATCCTGCGCCTCCTCCCCGCACCCCCCACCCAGCCATTTCTAAGTAATGCCGTGAGTTTGCTTAGAGACACAGATGCCTCTGTCTTGCCCAGACTCCCTGTGGTTGGACTTGTTGGACTGCTCACCTCGTGCTGTCACGCATACCGTTTACCTGTAGATGCATGTTAATAGCCTGTCCTTCAAGGCCGGACTGGTCGCCACTGCCGCCTCCAGCTCTCCATGGTCCCTCTTCCATGGCGTTCCCGTGGCGCTGCGTTCACACCTGTTGTTATGCGTCACAAAGTCTGTCTTGTGTTTCTCAATAGATTGTGAGCTGCTTGAGGACGGTGTGTCTTTATCTTCCTCACATGGCAGTCAGGAAATGTTAATTGTATATGTGTATTCTGCTTTCCAAATGTGTGACATTTTCTCCCTAACCACTTAAATGAGTTGTGTAAGCCTTTTTGTCCTCAGTGTCAAGAGCGTTGTTCACCACTCATCCTGTGTCTGGTTCTTACTAGATTTGAACCACGTGGCTGCCACAGCTCGGGTCCTCGTCATTGGAGCTACTAACCGACCAGACTCGTTAGACCCCGCTTTGAGACGCGCGGGAAGGTTTGACCGGGAAATATGCCTCGGTATCCCAGATGAAGCGTCCAGGGAGAGGTACGGTCCTACTGAGTGGCGTTTGGGTACCACTCTGTCCTCTGGATGGAGTGCTTTGGAATTGAGGGGTGAGAAACACATGCAGCTTCTCTCCACCCAGCCACTCCCGGCCTCTCTGTCTTTCTCTTTCTCTCTTTCAGTGACAGTTACATTAATTTGGAAAAGAAAAAAAGCCCACGTTAAATTAATGCTTTAGGAAAGCGCCTTACTCATTGGTAGGGTAACTGTTTCCGACCGTTTCTTCGGTGGTAATAATGGACTTGCATGTCTGCCCTCATCTGTCCAGTCTGACTACCAGTGGCTGCGTTTTTTAGTTTGGCTGGTCAGCTCAGGACAGTGGCTGGGGTATGGAATAGAGTGGTGCTCAGTTCACGTGTAGGTGAAACCTGACTTCCAAACTTGAACCTGTCGCACTAACCTGCCGAAGACCACAGTGTTCTGTGAAAAATAACTACATGGCAGCCAAGGAGTTGAAATTTGTGTTTTACAGTAGACCCAGCCTTTCCTCGCCGTTGGTGTTGACTGTCATCCGAGCAAAGGCACGTCCACTGATATGTCAGTAACTAAAAATATCCCAGGGGAGCACTGTTTAGGGGTAGAAACCTGAGATGTTTTGAAATACTATATTTATGATGGCTTTTGGCCTAAGTTAATGACACTAAAATTGTTGTACATGATCACCAGCCACTCTTAGGAAAAGTAGTGCATAGTGGAAGGGAGTAGTCGGGGGGCAGCGAGAAGGGGGGCACTGCGTGACTGCGGGTGACGGGTGACCGGAAGGCGCTGCGGAAGGGGCAGGGTTAGGAAGGACCCTGTGTCACCCTTTCTTCCTCCTTGTCCTTAACGTGGCTTCAGCTTCTGGCTGGTTGGCCGTATCTTCTTCAGCTCCTGTATTCATAGGCATCCACATGCCTGCTGATTGCATTCCCACATAGACAACCTTGAAACGGTTACTCGGGTGTTCAGGTTTGTGTACTGACTTGTTTAAAACTGCAGCAAAATATTATTTGATACTAAAGTTGTTCGCCTACATTCAACAAACATGTATTGAGCATATCGTGGATGTATGTACCATTCTGGGAGGTAATATGAGGAATATAAAGAATTATAAGTCCTTGCTTTCAAGATGTTCCCATGTTCTTTAGCCCTTTGTTTGATTAAGTGCCAAACTTCATGGTGGAGGCATAGACACGGGGGGCCCGTCACCCCTACCAGATAAAATCCGTTATCCACCTGCCCTGTATTCGGTCACCAGCCAAGGCCTTGAAGGGCTTTTGTAGATGGTCATATATTGAAAAAGTTTAAGCCTGCAGAGAAGTTGAAAGAATAATACAATAAATGTTTGTATGCATTTCAGCTAAGTTCACCACTTTTAACATTTTCTGTGTTTACTGTCACTCTGTGTAAAAAACATACATATGTTTGTGATTTCTGTGCATGTACCTATTTTATTTTGCCAAGCCACTTGAAAGACAGTTGAAGACGTCACGACACTGGCCCTAAATACTTCTCCTGAGTAACGATTATGCCATTTTTTGAAGAAGTAACTTCTAAAAGGAAATTGGATATTAAAGTGTGTATCAGCGTAACTGTTTGTAATGAATACAATTAATAGTTTGAGTTTGGACACTTTTATTTCTGATTAATATCTATTGAATGTACTCTGAAAATATCCTTGTAAATCATTTTTCTTATGTACTCTTTAATACTTGATTCAATAGTAATTATGCTACCGAAAAGCAATTTGGGGTCCTGCTGCCTGCCGCTCCACCATCTACTCTGTCTCTGCTGGAAGGAGGGTTACATCCCCCAGGATATGAGAGACGCCAACATTATCACCATGTACAAGAACAAAGGAGACCGCAGCGACTGCAACAACTACCGGGGCATCTCTCTCCTCAGCGTCGTCGGCAAAGTATTCGCCCGGGTCGCTCTTGCCCGCCTGCAGACCCTTGCTTCCCGCGTCTACCCAGAGTCCCAGTGTGGCTTCAGAGCTGGCCGCTCAACAGTGGACATGATCTTCTCCCTACGCCAGCTGCAGGAGAAGTGTCACGAGCAGCATAAACCACTCTACCTCGCCTTTATTGACCTCACGAAGGCGTTTGATCTGGTCAGTCGAAGCGGACTCTTCAGCTTGCTACGGAAGATTGGCTGTCCACCACATCTGCTTGCTGTGGTCATGTCCTTTCACGACAACATGCACAGCACGGTGTCCTACAACGGCGCAACCTCTGAGGCCTTCCCAGTCAGCAGCGGAGTAAAGCAGGGCTGCGTCCTCACGCCTACGCTGTTCGGAATCTTCTTCTCCATGCTCCTCCAATACGCCTTTAAGGACTGCAGCGAGGGTGTCTTCATTCACACCAGATCCGATGGCAAGCTCTACAACCTGGCCCGTCTACGAGCCAAGACCAAAGTCAAAGAGGTGCTCATCCGTGAGATGCTCTTCGCCGACGACGCAGCTTTGACATCACACTCCGAAGAGGGACTCCAGCAGCTGGTCACTTGCCTTTCCCACGCATGCAAGGAGTTCGGACTAGCCATCAGCCTGACGAAGACGAATGTTATGGCTCAAGGCACGGGGACTCCCCCATGCATCACCATCGACGGATACACCCTGGAGGTTGTCAACGACTTCACTTACCTCGGGTCCACCATCTCGAGCTCTCTGTCAGTCGACTTGGAGGTCAACCGGAGAATCGCCAGGGCAGCCACAGTTATGGCCAGACTGAACCAGCGAGCGTGGAACAATTCCAGCCTCACTGAGAAAACCAGACTGCGCATCTACCAAGCCTGCGTACTCAGCACTCTCCTCTATGGCAGCGAGACGTGGACCACCTACGCAAGGCACGAAAGGAAACTCAACAGCTTCCACATGAGGTGCCTGCGACGCGTCCTGCATGTCGCCTGGCAGGATAAGGTCCCCAACACCGAGGTGCTGAAGCGAGCCAATATGAGCAGTTTGCATGCAGTTCTTAGCGAGAGACGCCTCAGGTGGCTCGGCCATGTCAAAAGAATGGATGCAGGCCGTATCCCCAAAGACCTCCTCTACGGCGAGCTAGCAGAAGGCAAGAGGATGACAGGGCGCCCAAAACTGCGGTTCAAAGACATCTGCAAAAAGGACATGACACAATGCTCCATCAATCTCAACACATGGGAAGTTCAAGCAGACGACCGCCTAGCCTGGAGGCTCGTGGTCAGGCAAGGTACGTCACGTGCAGAGGCTGCGCGCAACGAGGAGGCGGTCCAGAAAAGATCGAGGCGGAAGCAGCGTCAGCAGCAGCAACAACAGCCATCTGCCTTCACCTGTACCAAGTGCGGCAGGGATTGTCACTCCCGAATCGGACTGCACAGCCATTCTCGGCGGTGCAGATAGACTCTCAGGAAGCTACGCCATCGTCTCTCGAGACGGACGGCTGCCGACGACGACTCTTTAATACTGGAAAACTCTTGAAGGCAGACAAGTTTTAAAAACTATATTTTTATTCTTCACAACATTGAATGCCATTCATAACAAAGCAGATATCTACCTTAATACTTAGTGGGATAAAGCGGGATATGTAATAGTGAGTTCGCGTTTGTTGAATGAATGAGCTATTTGATCTTACATTGTAACCGTTTTAATACTACTGATTTCAAACAGATGTATTCAGTGGCTTGTTTTTACTAGTAGTTTAGGAATCTGTATTTTTTCCCCTGTCTTTTCTACAGAATACTTGAAACTCTGTGCAGAAAACTAAGACTTCCTGAAGCTTTTCATTTCCGTCACTTGGCGCACCTGACGCCGGGCTTTGTTGGCGCGGACCTGATGGCCTTGTGCCGCGAGGCGGCCATGTGTGCGGTCCACAGGGTCTTACTGCGGCTGCAGGCCGAGCAGAGGACAGGTCCGGAGGCTGAAGGCCGGCCGTTAGAAGGAGGCCTGGAAGGAAGGATGGGAACTGGCCCTGCTTGTAAAACACAGGTGCTTTCTGTACAGTTACCTTAAACTGTCCTTTAAATGCTCCTCGTTTCTGTTATCGTACATATAAGTGTCAGTGTAGCTGAGGTTTAGGATTTTCTGTTTTATTGGCATTTTATCTTTAGAATAATTACCAGTTACACCTAAAATGTTTATTTTCAAAGTTATAATTTGTTGGATTATAATTTTTTTTTGTTTATCCTGAATAAATGCATTTTACAATACTGATTATGAAATTCTAGAGCAGGCAGGGGTTGGCAAACCATGGCCCATCTGTCTACCACCTGATTTAGTCAATGAGTTATATTAGAGCGCGGTTGTGCTCATTAATTTACATATTGTCTATTTCTGCTTTCACCTCTCACGGCAGAATTCACACGGGAGTTCCCCAGCAGAGTCATATGGCCCACACTTCCAGGAAGCTTGCCGACACCCGTTAGAGCATGGGGCACTTGGTTGTAGTTCCTGGTCCTTTTGGTTAGCTGGACTAGAAAGGGCTGACGCAGCCGTACCCTTGTCCCGTGTGCAGATGGCTCTGGAGGACAGACCTGGGAATGTGAGCGGGACGATTAGTAGTCCAAGATTAATGTTAAAATTTTGAGTTTGGTAAATCAAGACAACTCAAAATGACATTTATACAGCATTTGATAGTTTGCACAGGGAATGTCTGTAAATTATATAATTTGATCCATATAGCTTTGTCACATAAATATTATTACTTTCCTCATTTTATAATCAAAGAAACTAAGGGGAAGAGATTGTGACTTGACCCAAGGCCATACACGCCGTACTTTCCAGAGCAGGGACTTAGATCCAGGTCTTTGGTTTTCAGTTATTTGCTTTTTCTTACTCATTTGGAACCAATATTATATCTGTTAAAAATAATAATAAACTGATTCCTTTTATAATGTTGCATATAAATTAGGATTTTGTAAATTGAATTCTTCAGAGTTACTCTTTGTGCCTGTCCTTTCATATTCTCCACAAGGCAAGAAATCTGCCTTTGAGGTTCAGCGCTCAGTAGGGCTAGGATAGTCGCCAGCTTTCTGTTCATAAACCATTGAGGAACCATATTATGAATTTTTACTGCCATCAGAGAAACTTTTTTTTAAAGTTTCTATGTGATTTTATTTTTTATTCCTTTTTTCCCATTTTTATTCTATTACAGAAACTTTGTTTAGTTTCATCAAAATTCAGCTGCTGCTTAGATATTTATAAATGAAAATGGATATAATGTGGTTGAAATGAATCTGTGCCAACTGTGTATGTTTGCTATAGCTAGCTGTAGTGTAGGATACAAAAAACATTCTTCTGTATTTGAGTATAATTGATGTACCTTTCCTTGACCAAGCAAATCATCTATTTAGAATAAAGTTAACATTTTGTGTCAGTGGAGAAAATTATTAAAATACATAAAAGTTCAAAATAATTTACAGACATATTGCAGCAGTACGTTTTAAAAGCACAAAATGTAATGTTTCAACAAACTTTGTGGTTTTTCTTTTTTTCTCTCAATTGCTCCCGTTCAGGATGAATTGCAAAGTCTGCTGAGGTTGCTAAGAAACCAAGATCCCCTCTCAGAGGAGCAGCTGCAAGGGCTGTGCATTGAATTGAATGATTTCATTGTGGCTCTGTCCTCAGTGCAACCCTCTGCCAAGAGGGAGGGCTTTGTCACTGTCCCTGACGTGACATGGGCAGATATTGGTGCCCTGGAAGATATCAGAGAGGAGCTCACCATGGCAATATTGGTAGGTGTGCCTGCAGCTAAACACCGTTGGCCCGTGTGGAGATGGGTCAGCAGTCACGCGTGTGTACTCGGCTCTGTGTCTAAATGCATTTGACTGTATATTTGCTTGTACATGCTCTGTTGTATTATTATTAAGCCCCTAGTGATGGTTATCATCCTTCTGAGATCTGTTTTGGATGTACCCATTTGGTTGTGCTTGAATTCTGTGATAGTAGTAAAAATAAAAGTTTTAAGTTTCAAGCAAGACCAGATTGTTTGAGGAATACTGTCTGAACTCAGTCGTGCTCCTAAGGGTCAACGCAACTCAGTAATGGCCATGAAACTTCGAGTTTTTATTTACTTTTACGTTTGCACGTTACTGGTCATCCCTGTTTCATTAATGCAGTGTGATCTATGAAGAGCTGTGTAACTACTGAAAGAGGAAACGCAGGGAGGTTGCAGTGAACAGTGTCTGGCTTTTGCTTGTGTGCAGAGTTCTGCTGCCTCTAGTTTCTTAAAGGAGGACATTGCTTACAGTTTTTATAACCTAGAAATATAGATGATTTTTAAAAAACCTTTATGTTTAAAGTGTTTTCAGATTTAATGGGGATCACTAAGAGCAGGTGCTTTCTTGTTTATCACCATGTACCTCCTGCCTGGGCAGAGGTAAGCACTTTGTGCCAGACACTGTTCACATCCCTGGGCCTCATGATCCATGCTGAAAACACATGTCTGGAGATAATGTGAACGTGCGGTATAGAAGCCTATCAGTCACGGATCGCTGTTGGGGTTGTACTTCCCAGGCACCAGTGCGGAACCCAGATCAGTTCCAGGCTCTTGGATTGGCGACCCCGGCTGGAGTCCTCCTTGCTGGTCCTCCGGGCTGTGGGAAAACCCTGCTGGCAAAGGTGCGGTGTCAGTCCAACTGTGTGTATTTCATTTCTGTTATCAGGTAGGATAATAGGAATTTAACTCTGAATAGTACCCCGATTTTTGCGTATAATTTCCAGTAGACGTTCATTTTAGTAAGACAGTTCTCTTCAGGAAAGTTTCCCACTTTTTTTTTCTTATTTTTTCCCTGCCCCTCCCACCCATTCCTTGGTAACCTTCATTGTACTCTGTTTTTTACATACTTGATTTTTTAGGTTCCCCATATAAGTGATAGTATTTGCCTGTCTTTGTCTGACTTCCCTAGCTCAGCATAACGTGCTTCAGGTTCCTGCATGTTGGCACAAGTGGGAGGCTCTCCTCCTGTTTTGCGGATGAATAATATTTCGTTGTGTATATGTAACGCATCTGTTTTACCCATTCATTTATCGAAGGGTTGTTTTCACATGTTGGTTATGGCGAATAATGCTGCAGTAAACAGAGGAGTGCACACATCTAGTTGAAATCCTCTTTTTATTTCCTTTGGGTATATACCTGGAAGTGCAATTGCTGGACTGTATGGCACACCTGTTTTTAACTTTTTGAGGGAACCCCACTGTTTGCTGTCCTGGATGGGTCAGTTTACAGTCTTACCAACAGTGCACGCGTGCGCGGGTTCCCTTTGGACCACGTCCTCGCCAGCACCTGTGGTCTTTTCTTTCCGGTGATGGCTGTTCTCACAGCTATGAGATGGTATCTCTTGTGGTTTTGATTTGCATTTCCCTGGTGATTAGTGATATTGAGCATCTTTTCATGTGTCTATTGGCCATTTTGATGTCCTCTTTGGAAAAAATGTCTATTCTTCTTCCCCCGACTTTGATTTTAGTTACAAAAAGTACATCATTGAAAATTTGGAAAACAAAAACATATTAATCAACTGTAATCCCATCAATTTTAACACAGCAATTGTATCTTCTGCCTATCATATTCTAGCTTTTAATGAGTGTAATTTAAGTTATGGTTTGCAGCTGGTCTTGTTTTTTGCTTTTTTTTTTATTAAAAATTCTTGCCCAAGGATATGTTTATTGATTTCAGAGAGAGGAAAAGTGAGAGAGAGAGAGAGAGGCAGATAGACAGACATTGATTGGTTGCCTGCTGTATGCGCCCCCAACCGGGTCTCCAACCAGCAACCTAGTATGTTCTGTGACCAGGAATCGAAACCACAACCTTTTGCTCTATGGGACAACGCTCCAACTGAGCCACTTGGCCAGAGCATTTCTTGCTTTAATGTAGTTATTATTTATGACCTAACTTATTTTTTTCCATTTCTTATCATTGTTTTTTTAAAGATTTTATTTATTTACTTTTAGAGAGAGGCGAGGAGAGGGAGAAAAAAATCAATGTGCAAGAGATACATCGATGGGCTGCCTCTCACATGCCCCCAACTGGGGACCTGGCCTGCAACCCAGGCGTGTGCCCTGACTGGCAATTAAACCGGCAGCCCTTCATTTTGCAGGCTAGTGCCCAATCCACTGAGCCACACCAGCCAGGGCACAATTGTTTAACATTTGTAGGGAAGTAGAATAAGTCACAAGACGTTTCTGTGTTATCACATGTCATTGTTATTATTTTATTGTATATTTGTCTTATTTGTGCCTTTTTGTTTCCTCTTACTAGGCTGTTGCAAATGAGTCTGGATTAAATTTTATATCTGTCAAGGGCCCAGAATTACTAAATATGGTAAGTGGTTGTGACATCAGCTGTTGTTTAGACAAAAAAGGTAATGGTCATTCAAATTACAGGGTAGAATGTCCTCAGGTCTTTGAAACAGTTGTCAAATTTTGGTAAAATTACCTTTGTAGGAGTGAAGAAAACAAGCCTTACTCTAATATACTTAGTGTATGTACTTTCTTAATTAAGTCTCATAACTTTTGAGCCTCCATTTTCTCACCTGCAAAATGGAAATAATTGTCATAATTAACATTTTAAAGCATTTACTCTTTACCATGTATTTGTCAAGCACTTCACATATATTATTCTTTAACAACCCTGTGAGCCCTGGTTGGTGTGGCTCAATAGATTGAGTGCCAGCCTGCAAATCAAAGAGTTGCTGGTTCGAGTCCCAGTCAGGGCACATGCCTGGGTTGTGGGCCAGGTTCCCTGGTTGGGGGCACACAAGAGGCAACCACACATTGATGTTTCTCTCCCTCTCTTTGTCCCTCCCTTCCCCTCTATCTAAAATATAAATAAAAATCTTTAAAAAAAATAAAAAACAACCCTGTGAGATGCAAATTACTGTTTCTTCTGATTCACAGATGAGGAAACCTAAGTTTGAAGGGTTTGTATAGCATGGTCAAAGTCTGCCAGCAGGAAATAGGAGAGCTAAGATCTGAGTCTGGGTTGTCTGACTCCTGGATCTGCTTTCCTTATCCTGCTGCTGCATGGCCCAAATGAGTTACGTATTAATGAGTAAAAATACTTTGGGGGACAGAAATCACTGAGGTGCTACATAAGAACTTCTTTCAGCATTTAAGCAATTTATATCTCAGATCTAAGAGACTGAATTTCTTATTCCCTATTCATCCTTATAGAAAGTAAAAATTCAGTTCTGTAATATAGTCAAACAAAGGTGAAATGGGAGTGGTATCATTTGTTTTAAAGGATTTTTTAATTTATCCCCCCTCCCATTTTTTGTTTCCCTTTATACATTACTTTCTCCTAAAATAAGGGATTTTTACTTAAGTATTTCCTATGGGCTTTGTCTGTACCTCTTTACTTTTCTTTTACTTTATTTTGGCTTTCTGTTGAAGGAGGTCACAGAAATGAGCCTTGGAAGGAAGGGGACTAGTGGGGACAAGGCTGGGAAAGAAGCTTATAGTCCAGTGGTTCTCAACCTTCCTAGTCCCGCGACCCTTTAATACAGCTCCTCATGTTGTGGGACCCCTAACCATAAAATTATTTTCATTGCTACCTCATAACTGTAAATTTGCTACTGTTATGAATTGTAAATATCTGATATGCAGGATGTATTTTCATTGTTACAAATTGAACATAATTAAAGCATAGTGATTAATCACAAAAACAATATATAATTATATATGTGTTTTCCGATAGTCTTCGGCGACCCCTGTGAAAGGGTCGTTCGACCCCCAAAGGGGTCGCGACCCACAGGTTGAGAACCGCTGCTATAGCCAGACAGAGAAGGGTCTTCATCCTGAGCCAGAGTGGGAGGGCTGTCAGGAGGGTACCTGAGACCTAATGGAGGCTTGCTTTAAGCAAGAAGGTAACTTCTTTAGAGACTTATGTTTACAAATTTTTATTATGAAATATCTCAAGCATAGAAGTCACCATGGATAATATAATGAACCCCCATATAGCTATTGCCCAACTTTAAAAAATGAAACAAAACCAATATACTTGAAGCCCCCGCAGACCTTTCCTAATTGTATTTCCCATTCTCTCCCCCATAGAATTGACCATAATTCTGAATTTGGTGTTCATTAAATCAGTGTGCACTTCCTTCTCCATTTGAAATAGTGAAGTATTTACAAATAAGATCCAATGTCTGGGATTTCCTTTAAAATAAGGAGAAAGAAAGTGGATCTAGGGTATAGGTGAAGCAGCAGTGCAAGAGTTGAGTGATAATTGAAGCTAGGTGATGGGTGCATTTGGAGTTCAGCGTACTACCATGTCTTCTTCTGTTGTATGTGCAAAATTCTTTTATAAACAGTAAAGCAAAAACAAAAACTAAATGATATGTGTCCTTTTGTAACAGTTATATTGTTATTTTTGTTCAGCATTATATGTATAATATTTATCTTTGTTGATATGGTTACCTCTAGTTCATTTTGTGTGGTACTCTATTGAATGAATGTAACTACACTTAAAAATTGGACTTTTTTCTTGATGAATATTTAGGTTGAACATTATATACATATATCCATCCTCACACATGTATGTGAGATATTCCCCCCCCCCCCCCAGGGTATATACTGAGAAATACAGTTGCTGTATCTTATATATAGCATGTGTACTTTCAAAAACATCAAGTATTGCTAACTTCTACCCCTAAGTGGTTGTTAAACTTTAACCAGCTGTGAATGAGAGCTCCCTTTGTTCCGCAGCCTCTCCAGCTCTGCTGGTGTCAGATTGTTGCATTTTTGCCGGTCTGATGAGTATGAAATTTTACTCATTGTGATCTGCTTTGTTTGTTAGGGGTAGATGTGGGGAGAGGTCTGTGGAAGAGTCCAGAATGACTGTGAGAGATTAGGTGGTCTTAACAAGAAAATAGACAGTTTGGGGTTAGAAAATGTGTTTGCTCTCCAGTGTTTTAGATTTAAAGAACAATTTGGAGATACCCAGCAGGCAGTAGGAAATGTGCATTTGGGGGTCAGTATCAACCAGGTGGCACCTAAAACCTTGGGAACAGATGTGAAGTAAGAGAGCCTCTGACAGCCCTGGAAGCCACCAACAGTGACGAGGCAAGAAGGACACTGACTGCCAGAAGGCAGACATGCCCAAGACTTTCTGAGCCTGGAAACCGAGGGAGAGCTTCCTTCAGCCTTGTCAGCGTAACCGAACAGGATAAACGAAACTGGCAGTAGGACTTTGGACTTGGTACTTAGAAGGCCATCGGCGACTGGTGGGAGAATGTTTTTAATAATTATGTTTTTAAAGATCCAGATTATGATTGAAAACTGAATGGCAAATAAGGAAAGAGAGAGGAGTATAGGATCTTTATTTGAAGTATTTCTTAAGGGCCGAGGTAGAGTTTTTGTTTGTTTTCTTATTTTTAATCATTTTTGTCTTTATTAAGATTGATTTTCATCTGTCCTTTGACACTAGGTTTACCTTCTCCTGAATCAGATTTCCTTCTGCTTAGTCATTTGGTTTGCAGTATCTGACGTCCGTTTGCTGGCCACACTGATTACTCACGTCCATCCCTGTTTGAAACGCTCCCAGCCTACTCATGTCTTTTCCTTTACAGTATTCACTGGGTATTTTCGTTCAGCATTCCACATACATTTTTTGCTGAATTATGTTTTTCACGAAACTAAATTGGTTTACTGTATGTGTACACTGCACAGGGTGTTTGATCAGAGAGAAAATGAAACGGTCGCGGGTTCTGCTTTCCAAGGACTTCACGGTGGAATACAGTGAAGGCAGAAGAGCTCAGAACTTGCAATAGCAGGAAGTGCTACAGGGGCAAAGAAGGGAGTAGTGGGAAGAAAGATTAAGGGGATCTTTTCGAATGCAAGAACTGTTTGGAGGTAGTTGGAAAAGCAGCTCAAATAAGGGAAGCAAAACAGAATGCATGTGAGCAAAAGACAGGTCATTCAAGTGAAAGAAACACTCTAATCAGTGTCCTCTGTGATGTAGTCTATTCCTTTATTACGCTCTTATGACCTTATAGTCATAAAATAACATCGAAGGTACCTTATGATATTGCTGGCATTGGAAAGATGTTTCCAGATTGTTTTACTTAAAGTTAACTGTTTGAAATTTTACAAGAACAATTCCTTATGCCTAGGTAAAAGTGAAACCATATTCTTACATATAACTTTTTATTTTCGTTAGTGCTGGTGTTCCAGCTGCTAGTGAATTGCTCTGTTTCTTGACTCATCTTGGTGTTTTATAGTTTGATTAGACTTTAACATACACGATGCGTAGGAGCTGGCAGGCTCCCTGCTGACTTAGTGCGCCGCTTGTGACGGCATATGACAGCAGGGCTCTTCCTGTGTAAGACGCCGTGTAGACATGACAGCAGAACAGTAAATTGTCTGTTTTCGTTTAAAATACTGTTGAATCAATGCAAATTATTGCTGAGTATTTTATATGCACAAAGCTTAGGCGCCCACTTCTAAAATAAAATTGCGAGATTTTTTTGACCTAAAAAAGACCTTACATTGTATTTAGCCTTCATTTTATAAATGAGGAAATTTATAAGCTTAAATAATAACTAATTATATTAAGCTGAACCACATACAACTGGCTATTTTTATGGGTCAAAAATGGGCAAATACCAGCAATTGCATGTGCTTCAACCAGAGTACTTTTCGGAGTCTGACATACAAACGTCATTTAAAACTAGTTTTCTGGAACTTGGCGCAAACCCCAAAGCTGAACGGTCTCCACTTTCTTTCCCGTCCCTGCGCGCTTAGTACGTCGGTGAGAGCGAACGCGCCGTGCGGCAGGTCTTTCAGCGAGCGCAGAACTCGGCGCCCTGCGTCATCTTCTTTGATGAAGTGGATGCCTTGTGCCCCCGAAGGTCAGACCGAGAGGTTGGTATCCTGAATTCGTGATTCACACGTTTTTTTAAGCACCACTAACCTGTTATAAGTTCTTTTAAAGTTGATATAAAATTCAAGTAGTTCTTGTAACATCATTCCTTGAGAACATTGAGACTTGTTACGTGCAAAAACCTAGTAATTTGAAACCAGGGCCAAGGGATAGCAGTTGTAGTTTTATTAACCTTTGTATCTTTTTTTTAGTACATTAATTTGATTACACATATCTGATTCACACAAGTGAGTAGTTGGGAATGGCAGTGATACTGATCTTAAATAGCCTGCCTTGTAATCTTATCATTCTCTCCAGTTAAATGAGATCTGAGGCGGGAGAAAATGTAATCGAAGACGTGCACTCCCAGGAGGGTCAGGTAATAAACGCACTGACTCAGCCCCGTGACTCTCTGGGGAAGGTGCACAGTTGGTCGGCACGGACTGCCACTCACATTATGACACTGAGTCACAGTTCCTAGAAATTTGTACAGCGTGCCCGGAAACAGCTGTCATCAGGTGTATTGCTGTGTGAGAGTTGTAAGCATAGTGAAGCATAATGAGTATATAACCTTTTTGACGCAGATAGCAAAGACTATTGAATAAGTACATATATTACAAGATGACTAAGGAAGTGATTATATTTCTTTTGTGATTTGTTTTCAAATAATTATCCTGTGTGTATGCTCTTAGGCGGTGAAACATTTATTCAGTGCCTCGTTTCGCTTAGAATCTCCAGAAACATTCAAAAGCTCCAAAAACAGAACTTTGACTAATATAAGTGTGATTCACATCATAGCAATTTTGTTCCCTCATCCAAGAGTCATCAACTCATTGATATCATCACAGGATATCTTTATTACAGCCCCGTCTGATAGTCATGTCGGTGGCCCGGGCAGGGGGCCTTCCTGTCCCCTTCGCTGTCATAGCCCAGAATCCAGTGCGCGGGCTGGAGCAAAGCAGGACGCTTGCTACGCAGCTGCCTGGGACATGGCTTGCTCTGGGTCTTACTCTCGACAGCCCCTTTCATTGGTTTGCAGCTCTCCGTTACCACCTCGTAATGGAGTGTGGAGGGCTGCGTGCCAGAGCCAGGCAGAGCCTGCCCTCAGAGAGGTCTGCGGCCACGCAGCCAAGCTCCCCGTTCGGCTCGCTCTCTCTGGGACGGCTGCCAGCACAGTTCTGCATTCTAATACATGTGTTTTACTTTTCAACATTTTCACCTAGGGAATTGTAAAAATACCCGAAAGTTGGATGTATTCTCTTTTTATTGTACAAGTTGTATATATATGAACGTTTACTTGTGAAAAATTCAAATAAATATAAGCATAAGGAGAGTGAAAGTCTTTCTTCCCATTTTCTCTTCCCTGTAATTCTTCTTGGAGGGGTTACTTCTGCTAAAAGTTTAGTGTTTAGTATTTACCGTTCTAGAACTTTTCCCATAAACTTAAAAACGTGTGGTTTTTTTTTTTTTTAACTTATATATAAATGTGATTATTCTATCTTGATGATTTTCCCATGCACTTAATAACTTTATTTTTTAAACTTGCATAAATATTCCATAGTCTGGCTATAGAATAAGTTATTTAATAATTCCCCTGTTATGGACATTTACGGACATTTACACAGTTTACAGTTACTTCTCTTACAAACAGAACTGTAGTAGTTATTCTTATGTAGTAGTCTGGTGCACACGTGGGAGTGCGTTTCAGAGAGCACATGTCGGGCAGGCTACGTGTGCTTATTCTGTTGGGAAAGCTGATGGAGATCCTCCCTCACATAAACTGCTAGCTGCATACCGCCAGCCAACAGTGTGTAAAGGTAACCATTTCCTGCAGTTTTGTCAACATGTGTAATACCCATTTTTAATTTTTGTCACTTGTGTTGGCAAAACATGGTATTAAATTTTAGTATTCGTGTACCTAATTAGTAAGGTTAATCGCCTTCAATGATTTTGTGTTTCGTCTTCTATAAGTTGCCTGATCATATACTTTGATCCTTTTGCTACTGAAATTTTTTTTAGGAGCTTTTATGTATGGTAGAAATTAGTTAATTATCCAGTTATGTGTGTTGGTACTATTTTTCCCAGTCTTAACTACTTGTCTTTAATTTTTTATTATATACAATGTTATAATTTTAATATAGAATATTTATAAACCTTTTCCTATATTGATTCTGAGGTTTTTGTCTTGTTTAGGTAGGACAATGTTCTGTTTTTATTTTTACCCATTCTATATTTTTGTGTCTAGATTATAATTCCATTATCCTCCTAGCTGTTAGCATTGTCTCTCCAAGCGGTGATAAGAAGGTGCACCTATATATATATATTTTTTTTTTTTTGAGAAATCAGTGGGTTAAACTCATTACCACCTCTGTAGGTAAAATTTATGTTGAAGAAAGGCCATTAATGGCAAAAAGAAGCCCAGTAGCACTGTTCTCATTTCCTCCGTTGCGCATTTTAAAAACTTCTGCGGCGAAGTGATTTGTCGCTGTTTCCCACCCCCCTCCCTGTTTCCCACCCCCCTGATCCTCGCTCTTAGACGTGGCTGTGGGCAGCTGCGCTTTGTACTGTGAGCCTCAAGGAAAATGGAAAGGGCTCGGTGTCCCAGACGAAACGTCTGCTGTGTGGGGGAACCTGGTGTGGCGTTCAGACGTCGAGTCTAGATTTGTCCAAAGGGAAATGCATTGTGCCTGTTGTTTCTTTGACTAACTCAGAGGTATAGACTCGGGGATCAGAAAAATCGGAATTTGAGTTTAACCTGTATTCTTACCGAGCTGTGAGACATGGACAAATAGTCTCTGCCAGCCTTGGTTTCCTGTCGAAACTGTGGCTAAAATAATAGGATTGCTGGGGAAACACGGGGCCAGGAGCACGTTTTGTGCCGTCTGTACAGTCCCGACCAGTCAGGAAGTGATCATTGTTATCTCCCGATGAAAGCTTTCACTCCGGTTAGCAAGCGCATTATTTTGTATGGAAAAAAGGAAAAATGATGATGTATTTTTCTTTTATCGGGGGCTGATGGAGTTCTGTTTAATTTCCTTTTAGGCAGGGGCAAGTGTCCGGGTGGTGAACCAGCTGCTGACGGAGATGGACGGCCTGGAAGCGCGGCGGCAGGTGTTCATCATGGCGGCCACGAACAGGCCAGGTAGGGCAGACGCACACAGCAGGCGCACCTAAAAGCCTGCAGCATTCCCAAACCACAAAACCTGCAGACGGCCTGGCAAAGGAAGATTAAGTTTGGGGAATCCCTTTTCGGTCCATGAGTTGAAATAAAACCTTAGAAAGCTGTTATGTAAGGTATGGTAAAAAACATAGGAGTATTGCCTGGATGCCACGAGCTCCTTGTTCTTCTGTGTTCCTGCTGAGAATGTTCTCCTGTTGGCAGAGAATACACGTAACATACACTTTTGACCACAAGAATATTAATCAGAATTTATGTCCCATGGTTTCTCTCAGGCTTATAGGAAACAACATTGAGACTCGTCATTGTATCTGAAGGTTGGAGATAGGTTTTTCAGGTTTTATACCGGGACCATGTCCCTACATGTGGGATTATTAACTTAAAACTGTTTACAAGCACTCAGTGAGGGATTTAGAAAAAGACTCAACGCTTCAAAAGTGCTGGAGGTAGCTTTGACTCTGGGTCCTAAATGCTGCTTATTTTGTTTAATACCTTGCCATTTGTATGAGCCACTGTGTCATAGCTGCTCTGACCTTGATTCATGTGATAACCATGTCTGACAGCAGTGATGCGGTCATTTAATTCCTTAAAGGGGCTTCTTATTTGTCAAGCTGCTATAAGTTTTTCATTTTTGTTACTATGGAAACTCAAATCAATTGTATGCCATTTTATTGTAAAAAGAAAAATTGTAAGTTGTTGCGGTTTATACTTTGCTAATAATGAAATGCTCTCTTTCGAATCAGACGGAATGAGGTTCGAGTCTTGGTTGGTCTTTCTGGTGACCATCCCATCCTGAGGTTCTCTTGGGGCCAGCCAGAGGCACCTCCTTAGCATAACAAAGGCTCCGGACTCAGGACTCAGGAACTTGGGAGGATATTTGAAGCTCTAGGCCAGAAACAAGGGGCAAAGACCAAATATATTCTTGTCTCCCCCCCCCCTTTTTTTTAATGCATTCTTGATTATACCACAGTGATCTTGTACATATATTACTTTATCTTGCTAACCATCATTCTTCATCTATAAAATGAAGATAATACCTACTTGGCAGGATTGTCGTAAAGGTTAAGTGATGTTGGCAGTCTACCGCATTGTGTGGCAGGTAGCTCTTCAGTAACTACTACTGTCACGCACAACTGTGGCAATAGCAGTAGGAGCAGTCGTTGGTTCATCAAAATCAGTCTTCCTAGAAGAACCTTGAACGTCTCTCAGTTTTGGACAGAATCACCTCCTGCCTTTCCAAAGTAGATAACACATCTTTGCTAACAGATGTCAAGAAGACAGTGTTTGGTCTGCTGTCTAGAATAACCTTTTCTGTCTTTACCTGCACCCAGCGTTGGTCGTATTTGTTTAATGTGAAGACTCTTTTAGTTAATCTCTGTAGATTAGAAAATAAGTCCTCCAGCGTCACTAAGTTTTACTTAAATCCTCTCTTCGAAACAGTCCAGGGGCACTACCTCTCTGTTAGGTTCAGCGGAGAGAGAGGAGCAACGACAGGAGAATAGGAAATGAGTTTAAAAGATATATTTGGCCAGCTGCACACAGGCAGGCGGAGCCCAGAGCGGTGTCAGCCTCAAACTGCAACAAGGAGGGGTTTGAAGGGGTCAGGGGAGCGGGTTCGCCGGACCCCCTGCAGATGTTCCGTTGAGGGCATTGATTCTGAGAACGGAGAAGTTGCTAAATTCCTGTCTGCAGATAAAGGTACCTTTGAAGGACACAGGCAGTTGCTGTGGGGGCCGCAGGTTTATTGGGGACTCGCTAAAACTGGGCCTGAATTCCTGGAACCCAGCTCTTATGCCTAAGGATCGCCTCGTGGGTTTTTTCTATGTTCTCTTCGTTCATCTTCACAGTGCTCCAGAGTCTCCTTCTTTGTAAAATGCAGAACTGAATATAATTGTCTGTGTTGAATTTAACCAGTGATACAAATGACAGATGAATCATCACATGGTACCCGTGTTTTGTCCTCTCCTGTGTCCTTGAGTATTTTCTGCTTGTCCACTGCTCCTTACTCATCCCTTTTGCCCTGCTGTCAAACCCCATTCCCTTGAAGGCCTGCCTCCATTTTAAAATAGATCTTTTTCACTTGCATTCGTGCTGATGAGTCCATTCTGTACCAGTGCACGCCACGCTGAGACGTGTTGGGTGGACGGTGCGTGACTGGCTTTCTGCCCAGCTTTAAGAAATCCCTTCCTGCCTGATGTTCTGGTCTGCTGTTGCTGAGGACAAACCCCCCGCAGGACTTAGTGCCCTAAGACCGCCATTCGTGCTTTGCTTGCAGTCAGGAACCCAGGAAGGGCTTGTTCCAGGTGGTTCATCTCTGACCCAGATGCCATTAGTGGAGTGGCTGGGCCGGGGATCCCCTTCCGAGGTGGCTTCTTTACATGTCTGCTGCCTTGGTGCTCCCTGACCTGCCTCTCCCCGACCCTCACCGTCACCTTCCTGGGCCTCTCCATGTTCAAACTGTTCTTTCTTATCAATTTCACGCATTGCCCATTAACTTCGTTTTAAGGTAGAAGTTTGTTTTCTTATGTTCACCCTTTTTCCACCTCCTCCTCATCATGCTCATGCTGTCCGTTCTCTTCCTTATGTCCCCCTAAAATTTCATGTGTGTACATATGTATGTATATATGCCTTGTATTGTGGGAGAACTTTTATTAAAGCTGGGGACAGTGAACCAAGGAAGGGCTTAGGATAGAAGCAGCAGCAGGAGAGAGCCCAGGCGGCTGCTTTGGCTCCCTGGAGAGTCAGAGAAGAGGAGGCCTTGGGGACAGGTTCGGGGGTGCAGCTGGGAGGAGCTGCCGCTGCCCACTGCTCCCGCACACCTGAGAGGGCAGAAAGGTGTGGGCTGCTCCCGAAAGGCAGAGCGCGCTTTCCTCCCAGTGTTTCCTGTAGTTTTATCTCAGCTTCGGTTAAATCACTGCTCGGTGCTTACGTTAGTTATGACTATGTAAATATTGTCCTCTGCTCACCCAGGAATAATACTACAATTAGGTTTCCTTTTTCATTTGACAGTTTTATTCGTAGGTTTAGTAACCCTCATTTTTCATTTTTTTCTTTTGCTTTGTTTTCTGTGTTCTTTTTTTTTTTTTTTTTTAAGATTTATTTATTTATTTATTTGGGGCGGGGGGAGAGAAACATCAATGTGTGGTTGCCTCTCACGTGCTCCCAACTGGGGATCCGGCCCGCAACCCAGGCCTGTGCCCTGCCTGGGAATCGAACCAGCGACCCTTCAGATCGCAGGCTGGCACTCAATCCACTGAGCCACACCAGCCAGGGCCGTGTTCCTGTTCTTTATCAGATGTTATACAATAATTAATTTTATTTATTAGATGATGTATCAATTCCATTTGATCGTTTGTTATTAGAGACTTCCCTTCTGGAGCTTTCCACCCTCCTGCTCCAAGCCTGACAGGCTGCCTTCTGGGCCTGGGGTAGGAACAGCTGTTATTTCAGGACTTACCTTTCCAGCTTCCCTTTGTTTTGCCCGCTGTTTCTGGTCTTGTGTCTCTTGGTTTACCCTCACTTTGCTCGAGCTCATTGTTTAGTTGCTTTTCTAAGAAAGGCCATGTAGGAAGTAAATTTTTTTAGGTAAATTTTTGGAGATTTTCCTTATTTTCTTCTCACTATTGATTGACAGCGTGGCTGGATATAGAATTTTAATTGAAATTTGTTTTTCATACTTTGTAGGCGTTGCGTTTTTTTTGTCTTTAAAGGCCTATGTCACTCTCATCCTTTTTATGTGACTTTTCGATTATTTACTTCGTGTGTATGCTTAGTGCTGGATGAGAATTGATCTTCTAAATTTCTTCTTTTCTGCCATTTTCCATCTCTGTCTTTATTTTTCTTCCTAATTTTTGAGGTGCTGATTTTTCAAAAGTAAATGAAAATACCGTCCTCTCCCCATTTTACCTCTTGTTGTTCTGGAGAACTGTGACAGCCTCTTCCGATGGGTAGTGGGCCGGGGTCCCTGTCCTGATCTGGAAACTGGGGATGCGCAGCTCCTTGTACAAGTCACACTGAGACCACAGATGGCCCAGTGTTAATCTCTCCTACGCATACCTTTGCATTCCCTCCTTCAAATACCAACTCCTGTAAAGGATGTCCTCAGTTGAGGAACTGCTGTTCCCACTTAATTCCCTGTCGAGCTGGTTAAAAACATTCCTGCACAACATACATAGTTCACGAAACCCAAGTAGCCACACCAGCTTATCACTTTTTCTTCTAGTTGGTAGATGTCTGTTTCAGTAGCAATTCAGCATCCAGAAAGAGTCTCTGCCTTCTTTCTATGGCTCAGCTGAAAAAAATAATGAGTAAATTATGATGTCTGAGCTTCATTGCAGTAAGGATTAGGTTTGCAGTTTTATAGCAGGGAAATAGCTCTAGTTCAAGGTCTATCCATTGTAAGTCCTTAGTAATTATTTGTGAGATGAAAGAGTAGATGACTTACAAAGAACATTTATTTCATTATTCAGCCCCCTTAGTTCCAAGTAAAATGTAGTGTTCCCTCACCGATCTAGTCTGAATGGCCTCAGATCATGGTTGAATGCTACTTGAAGGCAATTGAACAATGAGTTGATGTCGTAGTCAAAGCCTGTATATCTTGCCCTTTGGCACGGTACTGCCCTTTTATAATTAACTTAGGCCCTGGCATCACCTCTGCTGACTTTTAAGTACCCTGGTACGTAATAGAACTCAGTAACTATTTGTTAAATGAATCATAGAAGAGACCTACTTCTGCTTCATGAAGGCTGTCTGATATTGTAATAATTTTCACTGACATACTGAAGGTTTTTGTTAGTCTGAAGATCTAGTTTTGTTTTTTGTTTGTTTTTTTTAAACAGCTTTAGTGACATGCAACATACCATAAATTTTACCCACTTTAAGTATATGATTCAGTCAGAGGTTTTGAGTATATTTAGTTGTGCAGCCATCGCAACAATCTAATCGTAGAACATTTCCATCACCCTAGACAGAAATCTGTGTCCGTTAGCAGTCACCCCCAACCTTCCCCCCACACAGCCCTCGGCACCCAGTGATCCGCATTCTGTCTCTATAGATGTCCCTGTTCTGGAGAGTTTGTGTAAATGGAATCAAACAATATGTGGGCTATTGTATCTGGATTCTTTCCCTTTAAGTAGTGTTTCCAAGGTTCATCCATGTTGTAGAATGTATTCATTCCTTCTTATTGCTGAAAAATGTATCATATGGTGGATACAACAGATTTTATTTATTCACCAGTTCAAGGGCATTTAGATTCTTTCTGGATCAGCAGATATGAAGGGTTTTTCTCTTCAAGCATCATCTCGTTTGTGAGTGAATGCATTTGTCTTTAAAGCTCTGGGATTGTTGGTTTCCATTGCAACTAGAAGAATTGATATCTTGACTGTGACCTGAAATTCTGTCACTGACACCATTGGGTAGGGAACCGGTTAGGAAAGATGTTGGGTGTTTGTCCCAGGCGATGATGCTTGGGGAGGTAGAAAGAATCTGGACATGTTGTGTCATAGCCTTGACAGGATTCACTAATGGATTTGATATGGATGTGGGAGGGTGGAGTCGCCTTGACTCCAGGTGTTGGGCCTGAAAAACTGGAAGAAAGAGTTGGCAATAACCAGGATGGGAAGGCCGTTGTGGGCGCTGTGTGGGGAGGAGACGGGGAAAGATCAGGGTCTCGGTCTCGCATACGTCACGTTGAAGAGGCCGGTGAGTCGGTGGCAGTGTTGGGTGGGAGCCAGCCTCTCTCACTTCCCAGCACACCCACCCCTTGCACACTTCCCTTCTGGTGTGTAAGATCTTTTAAAGGACAAAAAACAGGGGAGTTCATACCTGTTCTAGACAGACAGCGCATGAGGTTCCTGCATTAGAGCTAGTTTCAGGACACTAAGGAAAGACAAACTTCTCAAACCTAAGTCAGAGAACGCGGAGCCTAGCCCTCAAAATGCTCCCTAAATCACAGGATAAAAGGTATTCAGTCATGGCTGATGGTTGACAAAGGCAGCGGGGGCCGGGGCGGGGGGGGGGGTGCTGGTGAAAGAGGGGAAGGGATCAGAGGTACAGATTGGCCGTTAGTCGTAAGTACAGCACAGGGAACGTAGTCAGAAATATTGTAACAGTTTTGTGTGGCGCCAGGTGGGAGCTGGAGACATTGGGGGAGACGCTCTGTAAAGCGTGTGATCGTCTGGCCGCTGGGCTGCCCTCCTGAAACCCAGAGAAAATAGTGCTGAATGGAAACTGTAACTGCAAAGGACAAAACAAAGCCACAGAGAGAGGACCACAAGCCTGAGAAGGACCGGCTAAACTTGAGAAGACTGACCATGCCAAGTATCGTTAAGGCTATGGAGGGACTTGAACGCTCATGCCCTGCTGACGGGGATGTAAAATGGTACAGCTAGTGCTGCAGGTGGTTTGCCGAGTTTCAGAGGTGAGGCACCTGCCTACAGTGCGATGCAGCCGTCCACTTCGCGCCTCCCACGTGGGTGTTTACGGGGGAGAAGTGAGTGCCTCTACAAAGACTTATATACGATTAGTCATAGCAGCTTTATTTGTGTTCGTCCAAAAGTGGACACGAGCCAAATGCCTGTCAGCAGAAGAGTGGAACCCTGACTGGTGTGACCCAGTGGGTAGGGCATCGTCCGGCAAACTGAAAGGTCACCAGTTCAGTTCCCAGTCGGGGCACAGGCCTGGGTTGTGGGCCAGGTCCCTGGTTGGGGGCATGTGAGAGGCAACTGATTGATGTTTCCCTCTCTCCCTTCCCCTCTCTCTAAAAATAAATAAATAAATGTAAATAATTTAGAAAAACAGAAGAGTTGGAAAACTTAATTGCAGCATATCCATACAGTGGCATTCTACTCAGCAATAAAAAGAATTAACTACGAAGACACATAGCAACTTAGATGAATCTCAGAATAATTATGTTGAGTGAAAAAAGAAGTAGACAGAGTACATACTGTCTGATACCACCTACACAAAATTCTAGAAGATGAAATCTATAGTGACAGATTGGTGGCTGCCTAGGGATAAAAGAGGGACAGGGGAGGGCAAGATAAAGGTTACAAAGGCGTCCTCGGTAAATTTTAAGTGCAAAGGTTTCCCAAACCCAGAGTGTTTGAGACTGCCCTACAGGATCAGATGACCCTTAGACACGCTTGCCGGACTGTGGTAGGCATTGTTCTACAGTGGGGAGTGGGAGTGGAAAGAATTGGGTGTGTATTTTAGGAGGTAACCCTGGCAGCATTTTAAGGGGAAGTTAGGGCTGAGTGGGAGGACATTACATTTGGCCTTGACTGGAGGTCAAGGTAATGGAAGGCAGATTTGATAGGATGTGTTCCCGGTTAGAGGGAATGGGGAAACCTGCCTGGTATTTGTGGGGTGGGCAGGGGTCCTTGTCTGACACGGAGAATCCCGGGGGACAGCAGGCTTGGGGCAGGAAGGTGGGGGTGGACTTTCCCTCTCAAGAACCTATTTGTTAAGAAGCTTTTCATTTTAATAAAGTCTAATTAATCTTTTTCTTTTAAAAAAATGTACTCTTCCCATCTCTCGTGTTAATTGTACATTTTTAAAGATCCTATTTTACTTATTTAGTCTCTTTCCTCCCTTCTTCCCCAGATATCATTGACCCTGCGATCCTGCGCCCGGGCCGCCTGGATAAAACCCTCTTCGTGGGCTTGCCACCCCCCGCGGACCGCCTCGCCATCTTAAAAACTGTCACGAAAGTGAGTCAGGGCAGTGGGGCGTGTGTGCGCCTGTTTCTCTCATTTTCAGTACAGACATGTAGTAATTTAGGGTGCCTCGTCACCTTCTTTCCTTAGCTTTAAGTAGAGGCCCAGCCTCTGTCTCCCAAAGGAGAGGGTGAACTGCTTTTGATAAGTTGAAGAGACTTTTCATTCTTTTTTATTTGCTTAACATGGAAGAGGTATTTGGGGTTCAGTGCTCAACTGGTGTATCTGAGATACCGCTCTAATCACAGTTTCTCTTCTTGTAGATCTCTGTTGCTTTAGAGGATTTGTCTTGAAAGCATGTTTGAAATGGAATAGAAACGTTTAGAGATGAAAAGTAAATGGATAGAGGCTCATTACAGATATCCAGAGAAAAACTGGGCCCTCCTGAAGGGAACACAAGGCCCTGGCTGGGTGGCTCTGTTGGTTGGAGTGTTGTCCCCACTAGGCCAAGGTCGCAGGTGTGACCTCCGGTCGGGGCACATACAAGGAACAGCCAAGGAGTGCAGAGATAAGTGGAGCAACAAATTGATATTTCCCTCTTTCTCTAAAAATCAGTAATTTTAAAAAAGAAAACTAAGACGTGATGGGCAGTGTTTTTAACTATCCCTATCATAGACGTAATAAGCCTTCCAGGTCTGAGGCTGATGGGTTCTCTTACTAGAACGTGAGGGCATAACTCAAAGCCAGTTCATTAAAAACAACTTTGTGAAAGGTCAGAGCAAGGCACCCGAGGGGACACGGGCCTTAATGAGAGACCAGCCTGACCCAAGAGAAGAACTGAGGTATTGAGACGTGTAGAAGAATTACGTGTATGCAGTCCTCCGTGGATTTAGTTCTTGTGATGGAGCGTTTGATTGAAACAGGACAGGGGAAAGCTTGAGGTGGAATTGTGTAGCAGCACCTGAACTAGAACGAGGAAGCACGTGCTGTGTGACAGTCAAGGTAAGGCTAGTGGCTTCTGGTGAACATCAGAGAAGCCCGTAAGGGCGCATGCTCGCTAACCGCCGCCCCCCGTGCGCGGGGTGGACTGAGGGGCTCAAGGAGGCTGTGGCCCTGGCTTCCCCACCTCAGGCGTAGCTTGGAAAGCCTCCACGTTTCCGTCCTGCGTCATAATGTGTTACATGTTCACCATCCCCAATTAAACAAGACTCCCCCCCTTTCCATCCCAAATATAGCACAGGATTGTATCTACTCACGTCGAGAAAAGATACTGGGGTGTTTTTATTACCAAAATAAATACTAAAGGTTTAGAAACTTCCCAAAGGTCTGCAGGCTTGAACTTTAGAACTCAGGTTTTCTAATTCCTGGTCCAGTGTTCTTTCCACTTGTCAGACCTTTTTATTGAAGTACAATATATGTACCAAAAAAGTAGACGTTGCACTAAATGTCCAACTCCGTGTTTAACCTCCAGATAAAGAAAGAGCATTACCAGTTAAACTCATAGGGACAGAAAGTAGCATGGCGGTTGCCAGGGGCTCGGGGAGGAGGGAATGGACGTGTCAGCGGTACGTGCATGCGCAATTCCATTTAGGGAAGATGGCAGTTCTGGAGGCGGACGGTTGCACAATAGTGTGAATGTCCTTCATGCCGCTCAGTTATGCCCCTAGAAGTGGTTGAAATGGTCCCCACCCTGGGTCAGGTGGTTAACTGACTAAGTTGAAAACATTTTCTCCGAAAGGAACCTTAGGGATCATGCAGCCTGGCCATCTAGTTTTCCACACGACGGGAGCAGGGAAAGAAAAAGCAGTAAGACTTTTTGCGTAGGGTCGCACAGAGAATATTCCCCGTGGTTATTTCCCAGGTCAAAGTGGAGTGAGTGAGACACACAGCTGTTTCTTGAAGCTGAGTTAGATGAACATTTGCCTTTTATCAAATAATAGCAGCTAGAAGACACACAGTTTATTAAATTCTTCAGTTGTGCCCAGCTGGCAGGAAAGGAGAAGGCACCGTCTGGGAGTGGGCGGACAGGCAAGTGGCTGATCTGAACCACATCCTGCTTGGAGCACCTGCCATGCTGATCTTCATACACTTACTTGAAGCTGCATGGCATATGTTTACTCACTTTTTTGTGTGTTTCTTCTTAAACTCTTCTCTAATGTAATGATTGCTACAAAGACTATATGCAATGTCTGTCAGTTATGATTCAGAATAATAAAGCAAATACGAACCTATCACCTGTATCATACATTTTAAATCACTAAAAATAGTTTTATTTGCCTCTGAGCAGTATGATGATATTAATCGCATACTGTATGCCTGCAAGATGCTGTGTTAAGTGTTGCTGGAATTCTCAGACTGTTCTGATGTTTGTCCTTTCTAGCGTCTCTTGCTATTAGCTAACGGGGAATTGGCACCGAAGTTGGGATTAAGTTTAGGTAAAGGGTTAAGAAAGAACTTATTGAGCAGAGGGCTTTTGGCTTTTATTGTAGAGCAGTTTCCTGCTCATTCTCTCCTGGCCAGTTTCAATATTATTTTTCCCTCCCTAGCCAACCCAGAACTAAGCAATGTGCACATCAAAACAAAGGACTGCTTAAGTCCTTGCCACATTTAATCAGCAAAGGAAATATGTTTCTTCACCTTTGGGAAGAAGACTGAGGTGGTGATTTTGTTCTTGGTGGTGTTTTGTTTTTGCTGCAACTGCAGACAAATTCCTCCAACTTCCTAAGCATCAGTTGCTTTTAGCTTGCCCAGGTTTGGAGCCTGCTTCTTAACCTCCTTTCTCACGACTGAAATGTGTAAAAATCTTATAACACTGCACTATTTATTAAGACCCTATTAGGTGGAAGAGTATTGGTCTTTAAAGCCTCAATGAAAAACAGCTTTTTCTCTCTCATTTAGAACGGCACCAAACCCCCACTGGACGCAGATGTCAGTCTGGAAGCGATTGCTGGTGACTGTCGCTGTGATGGCTATTCGTAAGGCTCTCAGTCTCACGTTCATTACTTCTTGGAGGCTCAGTTTCCCCCTGTGTCCAGCGAGGGAGGAGGGGGTTGTTGGGAGGGTTAAATGAGGTATCCTGTGGAGCACCCAGTGCGGGGTCTGGCCCTTTGTTAGGAAAGCCGCTGCCCCCGTTGCGGCTCTGAGGAATACCAGAAGTGGGGGGTCCTCTCGTGCTGACTCTTGTTACCCGGCTGTCCAGACCACCTCTGCCGCCCTTCGCAAACTGTCCTTCCAGAATATTTGCGACTGGTTGCTCAATTATCCAGGTGCATCAGCATTTACAAGAGGAGAATCCACAAGCGTCTCATTGTCCAAGGCTCAGAATTTATTTTCACGGCACGCCTAGACATCTCCTCTGGCTTATTTGAAAAGCTCTGTTGATTGTCCACAATATACTTGAGGTTCTTGATATTCCTACAGGGCAAGGCCAGATAAAGGGCGTTCCCAAGCCAAGTCAGTCGGCGCAGGATTTTCATCTTTGAGGTCTTCAGGAGTCTGTTATTTAGCCACGTAAACATATATCCAAAGATCATACCAACTGGTAGCAACACAGGCCCTTAGCCATTTCCCGTCCTGGTTGAAGAATTACGCATAACCATCTCTTAAGAGTATGATTTCACTTGAAACCATGCTGATTATTTCTAGGGAGTGGGGTCAGAAGACAAAGTTTTGTCTCCAGTTTTTTGATATACGGACCCCCAGGGCTCCGAGTCCCCGTCTTTGTTCTGCCCCTCCAGCGCACAGAGAGGTGCTGCACCCGGGGCCGTACGCTTGGCTCACTGAGAAAGCAGTGGTTGCCTCAGTGAGCAGATGTGGTCCGAGTTCCGGGCAGTGTGGTGGGGGCAGGTATAAAAGCCTCCCCTTCCCTTTAAGGCGAATGTGTTTCTCCCCTCGTTGGGAATTGAGTCCGTACCATTCTGTACCAGCCTGTAATTAAATGAACTTACTGCTAAGGGGAAAACAGGAGACTTAAGTGAGTAGTTGGCAGTTTTCAGTGCTAAAATCCAAACAGGTTTTCTGTGCGTAACAGAAGCCGTTTTGATGGCAGAATTTACCCTGAGCTAAATCTTTTGGATGATATCATGTAGGGTGCTGGTGTTGAAAGGGGTGAGGGTTGAAGTGGAATGGTGTACATTTTGGGTTTCAGTGACATTGTCTTCACAGTTTGAGACACTGTGATACTACCGGCCAGTGGCATCTGCACCAGTGTTAGATTTAAAGTTAAGGAAGGAATGACTAGCCCAGCATGTACGGGATTATGAAATAATGGTACAACTCTAATACTTTACAATAGAAACAGTGGATTTAGTTAATAATTTAAACTCTGTGGGCCTTTAATTTTATACATTATATGGATCATCAACATTGTGTATTAAATTAGGTTGATGGCTGGAAATAAGGCTTTTTATCCCAAATTCAAACTCTTAAAGAATCTTGACGATTAACTCTTTAAAGAGCTTGAAGGTGTCATGTGGTGAAACGCCAGGCAGCACCAGTGTCTGATTCGTTGAACTCAAGGATCCTGTGGACTCAGCATATTATTATTACACAGAATAATTAAGTGAAGGCTTGTTAGCTCTTGTCATATTTTAAGTAACTTATTATGAGTTCATTTACTTGAGTCGAATCAAGCGCATTAAAGACTTTCTAGCATTTGTATTTTCCCCTTTTGAACATGGAGCCATAAATGACTTTTTCTATAAGCTTATTTTAGACATTAGGCCACGGTAGGAATGGGCCGTCAGCACTCTAGCACAGGCCACATGAACAGAAATTCACAGAAGAACGTGTCAGTTTCTATGACGATGCTCTGAACTTTTTATATTAACATGGGTATCTATAGCTATTATCATGGGACTGTTTATGATTCCTTGCATTGTTTCTTCCACGGTTCCCTTTCTCCTGAAAGTCAGAAATAGTTTAAATGGAAGCTAAAACCTCTTTCCTACTGACTTGAATCCCACTTTTATTGGTCAGTTTCTTTTCTGATTGTTTAATATGTGACATAAAAGAAAATTGCTCTCAGACTTCTTTCAGGCCTAAATAGCATCTAAGAATAAACGGGAACTCTTCTTTTACTACAGGGGCGCAGATCTCTCTGCTCTGGTGCGGGAAGCTTCTCTCTGTGCCCTGAGACAGGAAATGGCAAGACAGAAAGGTGGCAATGAAAAAGGTACGATTCTCTCCAGACTCTCTCCGCTCTAATCAGTTATCAGTCTGGATACCTAAAACCGCTTTTGACCAAGAATATGACCATTTTCTAGCGTCTATGATATTAAAATGAATATTTTCTGATGAGACCTTTCGAAATCTTTCAGAATATTATGTAACCTCTGTGGCTGACAATTATAATGATGGCAAAGTTATTTGGTGCCTTTCTAACAAAAAGTATTAGATCTTTCCTTATACAGATGCTTGAATTTAGGCAAGTGGGTCCATTCACCGTCTTCATCATGGGTTTGGTCTGTTTATCAGTCGTGGGAAACTTCAGTCTCTTGCTGAGGTCATACCTGCTTTCACGGTCTAAACTGGACATTTAGAAAACATACACACAAACGGAGAAATTAAAATTGAAATAACTTACCATATATTTAGACTCTCCTTTCAATATACAAAATCAATATATGTCATCATGTGACGATTTGGGGCCATCTCAGCAGCTTTGCACTGTTCTTCATATTTGACAGCGTCTTCATACGATTTATGTGTAAACAAAAAGCGATTCATTCGTGACCTGCATTCCAGTCAGGCCTCCTACAGAAATAGCCTTTACTTGGCTTGGTTCTTGTGACAATTAATTGTTTGATCAGTTGCAGTTTATGGATGTCCTTTACAGCAATTATAGAATTCCTTCTCCAAAAGTCCTGCTTTTTCCTCCAAATCTGTACTTCCGTTTAAAGTTCAAGTCTGTATTGATCTCCTTTTGTTCAGTCCATTCCCAAAAGAGATCTTTTTTTATTCATGCTGATTTTTTTTCTTTTTTCTTTGTCCTCCAAAAATCTTAGAATTCAATTTTGTTTACAGTTATAGCAGCATGTGCTTAGCTTAGATCTGTTAGCACACATCTTAAATTTTATGATTCAGTTATCTGAACTTCTTCTATTATAATCTATTTTAAATTCCTTTTGGAAGTAGGTGACATATAATTAGCGAAATTAGAATATCTTATAAAAATATATGTAGTTGTTTGCTGTCTGAGTGCTGGATCTGATGGCTATCTTGGGATTTGTTTTGTAACTAAAAATTAACAAGGCTCTACATGTATTGGCTGCTACTAATGCTTCTGTTTGGACATTATCTTATAAACATAAAGAACAAGTTCTGACATCGCTGTTTTGCTACAGTTGGCATTTCCACTGTCTGTACTTTGGGACTTTACGTTAGTAAAAGTAAAATTAGTAAAATTTTCAGTTGGTGTACTATAAGAATTTTTAGAACATGTGATACCTGAGTGTTTAATCAGGGGCACTGACCTCTTCCCTTAGATTGTCAGATTGAAAAAATGAAAACAGCCAGCGTAACAATAACTGTCCAGTGTGAATGCCCTGTCTTGAACCATAAATATATAGGTCATCTAATAGAGTTGAATCTAATAGGTCACATGGCATAGCTTGTGTCTGATTGGTTAATTCTTGGTACCAGAAATCCCTCTGTACAAGTATAGGCATCTGATTTTTTTAAAAGTTACTTTGGAGTAAAAAGGATAGGTAATTTCTATTATTATTACTTGGTGTGCCCTGGCTGGTTTAGCTCAGTGGATTGAGCGTCGGCCTGCGAGCTAAGTGTCGCTGGTTCGATCTTCCAGTCAGGGCACATCAGAGAAGGAAAACTCTGACTCCAAAAAACCTCCGCTGCCTTGCGGCATACCTCTTCTGGGGAAAGGCTAAGGGAGTAAACCCCGACAGAAAATCCGGAGCCGGAGTCCCTAAGGCGGTTTGACGTTGTAGTCAACACCGGCAACTCCTGCGGCGCACCTGAAGCCAAGCTGTATCGACTCCGTCTTTCCCTTGGACCCTTCAGCTGCGAAGAGAGGGGGGGTCTGCTGCATGGGCAACAGCAGACCCTCCATATCACCCTGCCCAGGCTCTGTAGCTTCAGCTCCACTGGAGAGGACACTCCAGCGTCATCGCAAGATGTCGATTCAACACGGGAGGAGACAGATGCCATGTCACTCCCGAGTCGGACTGCACAGCCATTCTCGGCGGTGCAGATAGACACTTAAGAAGCTACACCATCGTCTCTCGAGATGGACGGCTGCCGACGATTACTTGTAATCAATCAAAACTATACCTTTTTTTGGTCAGATCGGCAAAAAATGTAATACATTTTTTAGTGTGCTGCAGAATTTTAGTTTATGCACAGTGAAATAAAAGAGGTTGAAAATCACTGCATTAGCATCTTTTTGAAATTTAAATATCATTCACTTCCATTTGATTTGTTCAGCTACACATTTTATTTTACTTTTAGGTAAATATTCTTTCCCAGTACCTGTGTAGAAAGTGTACTATCTTAATTATAAATTATCACCATGTAAGTTGTTATATTAATATTCTAAGCCAAGCCTTATTTACATTTAGTTGTTTGACTTCTCTTTCTTATGTAATGGCATAACCTTGTGAAGCATTAGAACACCCTGCTAATCTAATATTGTGATAGTATCTACATATTTTACAGCGTGAGGCAAAAGTAAGTTTATAGTTGTTTGTATGGGAAAACAATACAACAATTAATAAATAATATAAGAATAAATTGCTTCCCATCCTCACAACTGCAAACCTACTTTTGCCCCACCCTATATATTATGATATTATATCTTCACAACTTCTAATTATGTGTATGTACTCTTAAATACTATGGGAGTCTACTTCCCAGTCCCAGTTAAATATATTTGAATTATCTTAGAAGAGAACAATTCTGGTTCTTCACAGACATCATTTTTGAGTTATGGTAAACAGTGTGCACAGGGCCTACCAAGGGTTGCCCGGTGAGGAGTGACAGGTCCCTTTGGGTGGTGCTGCATTAAAATCTGATGAGCAGAGGGCGGGGGAAATTGGGAGATGTTGGTCAAAGGGCACAGACTTCCTGGTAGTGAGGTGAGTAAGTCGTGGGTCTGTAATGCGTTGCGTGAGGGATGTAATTAGCAATACTGTATCGTATACTTGGAAGTTGTTAGAGAGGGGATCTTAAAAGTTACCACCACACACACGAAAAAGGTCATTGTGAGAGGGACGGAGATGCTAACTAACCTTATGCTCATCATTCACAATCTGCATGTATCATTGGTCACGTTGCCCACCTTCAACTTTCATATGTCAGCAATCTCCCAGTAAAGCTAGGAACTAATAAACAAAACACATGGACTGTTTTTAAAGGGCAAAAAAAGCTCTCTAATTAAAGACGAAGTACTTTTTTATATAATTTGTCTCAAAATAAACTTTTGATTGCTGGGGGGAGATAACACTAAAATATATGGTATAAAACTTAAGCACTTCTGTGAAATTAAATATGGTCAGAAATATGTAAATTAAAAGGAAAAAGGGTCTAAAAATATCTGATGAGCAGATTATATCTGTTTTGAAAAAGACTATAACCAATATCATCACTAATTTTCTCAGTGTTCTTTTTTTTAATTATGTATATCTTTAAGGTTCTATTTATTTATTTTTAGAGAGAGGGGAAGGGAGGGAAAAAGAGGGGAAAGGAAACACTGATGTGCAAGAGAAACATTGATCGGTTGCTGCTGGCACGCCCGCACACAGGGACCTGGCCTGCAACCCAGGCATGTGTCCTGGCCAGGGATCGAACCGGTGACCCTTCAGTTTGTGGGGGGATGCCCAACCCACTGAGCAACACCAACCAGGACCTCAGTGTTCTTCTTAAATACTTGGAAGTGTCTCGAGGGAAACCATGTTATAAACCACAACTAGCATACTATACCCAGATGTGTGTTCTTGTGCATTTGCTCCACACAGGTGAACTCAAGATTAGTCAGAAGCACTTTGAAGAAGCTTTCAAGAAAGTAAAATCATCTATATCAAAAAAGGTAAGACATGTTCTTAAATGTATAGAGAAAAGAGACTAGAATTTAGGTCAGTAGATATGAACTCATGGAAATAAGCAAAGTCATTGCCTTTGTGAGTGTTCTTAACACATTGCTGAGCGGTCACAAAAAACTTGTGTTTTCAAGCCCAAACATTGTTGGCCGATAACGCGTTAACTCCTGTTTACACTTGCATTAGCTTATACAATTCTTAAAAACTGAGAGTAATACAGGATTTCGTAAAAACAATTTGTACATTGTTTCATTTCAATATTCAATTAGGAAAAAATAGCCAGTGATATGGGATAGCTTTTGTATAAAATTGCCAGTTAACAAATAAAGAGCTTCTTGTCTTCTTGGAGCTAGACTACCCAAACTAAGCACTAGGGGCTTCCCTATAAGTTTTAGGAAAGTAAAAATATCTTCACTATTAGGTAAGCAAAGGGTTAAAAAAATCACTGTTTAACTTTTTCTTACCTAAAATGCCAGGTGTTAAATGTTGTTTCTTACTTTGGTAAGGCTGTCGTCTGTAATGAGTTAGAATGGTCACTATTCCGTAAAGGCAGGCAGCCCTTGGGTATCCCTGGTTTCGAGGCTCCTGGGACTGTCGTATGTGTTAGTCCTGAGAGCCTGTCCAAGGAGTCCTGCCATTTCCCTTCATCGTTAGCCCTTTACCGCCCAGGCGATGGCATTTCTTGTTACCATTATTGATTGAAAACTCTTAAGTCAAAGTCCAAACAGTTATCTGAAACGGATTGCTGTGTTTCAACGCCTCCAGCCTAGATCTAAAGCTCAGTTAGTTGATCATCTTTTAACTTTTAGGTAGCTTTTAGGCCCATGAGTTACTTCTTACTCAGCTATAGCAACTTTTACTGATAATAAAAGATACAACTTTTTACCTATTTTTTGGCAGAAATCTCAAAACTTGTTCACACCCTCTTGGCCAGGCAATGAGGAAGCAGTTGCATTTATATGCAGCTAGTGAGTTATCAGTTGATACAGCCCTTTTGATGGATCAAATTATAGTCGCAACAAATGTTGACCGAGCAACTCCTTTGTATGATTTTATCCTCAGAAATACACATCAGTGTAAAATTATTTATTGTTCGGAAATTGTCTGTAATAATAGTTGAAGATTGAATCTCTGAATGATTATATAATGAATTCTGTTGTAACTGCTCTAAAAAGACTAAAGAATATCTCCTAAATATACTGTTATTTTTAAAAAGCAGGGCTCATATGTACGACATGCCACCATTTATTAAAAAGCAGAAAAGATAATATTAGTGTTTGCACGTATATGCAGAGGAAAATCTAAAAGGGATACATTGATGGGAGGCAGTGTAGGAGAGAGCCTTTTTTCATTCTGTAGCTGTTTATATGTATTTTTGAACCTTGTGAGCATTTTGCCTATCCAAAAGAATAATTCAACAAAGTTAGGCTTTCACAGCTAAAACATGCTGTATTTCTTCGGGGTAGACGTATAGGAGCGGAATGACTAAAATGTAAGAGACTGGCAACGCCGGGGGTAGCAGCTAGAGCTCTTACACGCCGTGGCTGGCAGTGTAAAATGACGCAACCCCTTTGGAGAGTAACTGACAATTTCTGACAAACGTTAATGTTTCGTAAGAAGCCTCTGCTTTCGCCTCTCATTCCAATCTGGACGCAGTATCATTTAGAATTTCGCTTTCTTCACTAATAGATATAGACATAAAAATCTTTTAACCTGACTTTTGGAGTAAACAATTATGAGAGTCATGGGCATCCCTGGAGAAAGGAGTGTGTGTGGAATTAAACGCCATAACGAAGCACCACAGACTGGGTGGCTGGGACAACGGGAGTTTATTTTCTCACCGTCCTGGAGAGGAGAACCCCAAGATCAAGGTGTTGGCAGGGTTGGCTTCCTCTGAGGCCTCCCCTTGCAGACAGCTGTCTCCTTTCTGTGCCTCACACGGACCTCCCGCTGTGCATGTCTGTCTTATCTTCGCTTCCTGTAAAGATGCCCACCCCAAAGACTTGGTTTTCACTTAATTGTCTCTTTAAAGACCCATCTCCAAGTATAGTCGCTCTGGAGTACTGGGACTTCGGCGTGGGAATTTGGGGGGACACCGTTCAACCCTTAACAGTGCTCAGCTCTCTAGTCTGCCTTCTCCCCCCTTCTCAGGACCAAGTGATGTACGAAGCTCTGAGGCGGTCCCTGAGCCCATGACTCTTCTGTGGCTACCGGTCTGAGAGTCCAGTGTGCCCACCGGCAGCAACGCCACGCACCGGGCTGCTGCTCTCAGCTGGACGGATGGGGGCCCCGCCAGCGCTTATTCCCCGATTAACGAGGCCGAGTCGGAGCTGAAGATCCCTTCCCGCCTGGTCAGCCTTGTGTGGAAACAGCCTACCTCCTCTTTAAGAAAAAAAAATGGAACTGCCAAAATATTCTTTAAATAAAATTTTTATTTTGAAACAATCTCAGCTGTACTGCAGAAAAGCTGCAATTACAGTAAAAAGCACTGTCTTCCCCTGAACCTTCTGAAGAAAGCTGTCACCCGGTCCTCGGGCATGTTTCCTGCGCCCCAGTCTGTCAGCGCCCTGCAGCCTCCGCCCGCCGTCCCGCTGCCCTCACCCCGGGCCCATTCCCCTTTGTCGTGTTGCCCCAGTGATGCCCTTTACAAGAAATAAAAGGGTCCAGGTTAGATTGAGCTGCTGCCGTTAGCTGCTGTTTCTCTTCAGGTCTGGAACAGCTCCTCCGTCTTGCCTTTGACACTTGTGAGGGTCACAGGCCCGCTACTCGGTGGAACGCCCTCCGTGTGGGTGTGTCTGATGTCTCCTCTAGATGAGACTCGAGCTCTGCACCTTGGGGAGGAACATCACGAAGTGATACTGTGTCCTCATTGTGTCCGACCACCTGATGAAGGGGGTTCTGCCGCGCTCCTTATGCTGTAAGGGTGCTTTTCCCACAGGGTGGTATTGGAAACTATGTAAGTAGTCATTTCTCATCGAACCGAGGCATTACTATGTTTTCACGTGTTACGCATCACGATATATTGTGTTCAGATTGCCCCAGACCTGGTCAGCGTGGGAGCCCTTTCGTGCTGGCCTCTGGGTCCCTCTGATGAGCCCCCGGCTGAGACTTTCTGAGGGTTTGTGCTGTGTCTGATCTCATTCCCCCTTCACGGCACTGCTCACGCCATATTCTGAGGCCAGATAGGTGGGTTTGACCACCTGAGTTGTTTCCTTCCAGGGTTTCTGCTCTACCTCACTCAGCACAAATTGGTATGGTGCTCTGAAGAATGTAATTGATAAAATAGAGAAAGTACAAATACACAAAACAAATCAGATAACTAAAAGTATTTTTCACGCTGCTCACAGGGGGATACAGACATCTAAACGGGGTATCACTAGGTCCAAGGAAGGGGCACAAGGGCAGGGTGCCTGGGACTGCAGAGAGGCAGCCCCGAGGGAAAAAGCAGATCTGGACCGTGCCCTAGAGAGAAGATGACGAATTAAGGGAAAGTGAAAATGTTCTCCTGGCATGTTTCTTAGCACATGGACGGTGTAGCCTGGCTGCACTGGCGAGTGACCCTTGCCCCTGAGAGGGGGAGGGAGATACGGCCAAGTTTGCTCCCAAGAGCTCTTTCTTGGGTGTGGAGGCAACAAGTCCACGCTGTCTTACAGCCGAGGACACTCCATCTCCCAAGATGGAGAAACTCAAGTTCCTTCGCTTCCATTCCTGTCTAATGTCTGCTCTTCCTCCCACGGAACTTGTCCACGCCAGGACTCACAGCCGTCATCAGTTCTGTTGGCCATCAGTCATTTATTATTTAGAAACGCCTCTGACATCTGTCCCTCCTATTGTTCCAGGAGACACTGACCTAGTTCGGGCCACAGTCGCCTTTCATAAGGTGTACGCGGCCCCCAGTTCATCTGTTCCGGTCTCTTACACACTCAGCACAGGGCTGCCTTTCCAAACACTCATCTTAACATCCTTCCACAGCCTAAACGCATTAGACTGATCACACGTGGGCTTTTGCGGTCTGACGTCAACCCACCTTTGGCACCTGCCCCTTTCCGCCCCCACCCGCCCCAGCTGGATTTATTGCCGTTTCCGTGAAACCCATGTCCTTCCAGGCTTTGCTCACAGGGTCCCCACTCCCGGAACGCCTCCCCCCTCCCACCCGGACACAGGTCCCGCTTCTGAGCCTGCAATACCGCTCTGAGAAGCTTTGGCCGGTCCCTCCCCCTGCATTTTGTGCGACGTGGGCTGTGGCTCTTCAGCGAGCAGCTCCATTCCCGCACCAGGCTGAGAGTCTCCATGGTGGGGCCCCTGCTCATCTTGAAGAACAAAATGAATTTGTAATTGCACAGCTGAGCCACCCAATGGCACGAGGCACATCTAACATTGGGGAGATTTTATTAAAATAAAAGTTTACAAAATTAAGGCCTTCACATTTCATGGTTCACTATGACTAAAGAACGACTAGGTCATTTTTAAAAACCTACACTAAAAATTTCACTTTCACTTCTCCCATCCCCAGCTATTAAAATGGCCCGACCAAATGTTATCAAAGCAAGCATCACAATGCCAAGTCCTTTTGGACAACTGTCCCGAATGTTCCGTCTTGGCACAGGTGATCTTCCGTCCTTGGGAAGCATCCCTGGAGCTCCCACCTGCCCGTCACCTCCCAGTGCAACAAATGCAACGTCATGGTCCCCATGCACCAGACCACATCCCTGAAACCAGGGAACTGATTAAACAGCACGGATAACATCTCATGTGTCTCTCCCGGTAAATTAAGTAATAAAACACAGTTGGGGAGGTGCTGCCTTTCCTTGGGGAGTAGCTGGGTTTGGGGCTCCCTGAGCTGTCTGTTCCACAGTTTTCCTGTTTCTCTTTTCTTGGTCAGCAAAGGTAGCACTCACGTCATTCCTGGATGAGCCCCGTTCCTTAAACATAAGGGTCCTGCCCCATCATCTTCGTCGTCTTTAAAGCCACCGTAGCCACCACCTGCCCAAACTGAGGAAACGGGGCATCTAGGGGTCTCTTCAATTTTTAAAAAATTCTGTCATTCATATTGTTGATATAAATTGTATGGTTTGGTCAGATATCCGTCTTTCGTGTTAAACTATTCAAATAGCCTGAGGCCAGCACAGCGCCCCATAAGAACCGAACATTGGGGAGATGTAATGGAGATTTTATGTGGTTTTCACCCCAGGTAGCTACCAAACTGGGACTTCATGGTTCCCTGAAGAGAAACCAGCCAAGGCCGGGAGGCATTTAGTTACTCCTGGAGCCCTTTCTTAGCAATACTTTTCCCTGGCTGAGAGTCCCTGAGTTTGCTAGAAGGAAACTGTTTTCTACGAGTGTGGCCTACCCGAGCCGACCTGAGGGCTCTCGGGAACAAAAGCTTTGAAGAGGAGATTATAGGTATTTATTACAACTGAAATTCTAATTACCTTCTTCTTTTGCACAGATAGTAAAACCTGCTCTCCCACTCTGGCTGACCAGGAGGGAGCTGGTAAGTGGACAATGGGTTCTTCTCTTCATACTCCAGGAACCTCCACGCCTTGGACGTTCCTGAAATTAATATTGCGGAAAGACAGATGAGTTTCACAGTGAGCGAGAACTTCAGAAGTGGACATGCTGGGTGCGGGAGATAGCTTGGTTCAGGGAACAGTAGAAATGCTGCTTTGGAGCCTATCAGGAAATCTGTTTTTTAAGTAAAAACAGCCCTCCCTGGAAGGGGGGCCAAAAGCTGATCCCACAAACACCTTTGGGCACCTGCTTCATCTGGGCTTTTCCTCAGTTGACTTTCTTATCAGCCTCAGCTCTCCAGGAACTCGGATGTGGGAGTAATGTTCAGAATCTGTAACCTTTTATCACTCAGCTCAGTTTGTAGTCCAGTGGAGATTCACTTATTAAAAATGAACTTACCTGTGCCCCCTTTAACTTCACACCTTGCATGGCCCAGGCTGCAGCAAAGTGTCGGGTTCCGTCATTGCTGCCTGGCGGCATAGCGTGGGGAAGGAGAGGAAGGGGGGCTTTCAACGTGATTTACTAATACATCAAAACTGGAATCTTTGTTTTATGTTTGAGAAAACTGAGGCTCAGAGAGGTTAAGCAGCTTGTCCTTGGTCACACAGCTAAGTGGCATCTGGGAATCCAAACTCGAGACTGTTAACTCCACAGCCTTTGTCATTTTGTCACACCCTACTGGCTTCTTTGGCAGGAAGTGACTTCTGTGTCACGTCTCCTGGGGAATTATTGAGATGTTCTCCCTTCATTAACTAGTGCGACTTGTAATAATACTCTTCAGTAACTAGTGTTAATAGCATTTCTTTTCTTTGAACTCACCCGACTAGTACCAAACCCCTCTCCACAGTAGCCAGTCAGTAACCTTGGAAGGTGTGAAAACAGGCGAGTGTGGTGAGGCCCTGGAGAGGGAGGGAGCTGCCAGGTGGAGGAGCAGAGGCGAGCACTGGCTGCCTTCTGTACCCCAGCCTGCCCGGCACCCAGGGACAACTTGCACTGTCCTGTGAGGCTAACACGCTGCTCTGACGGGAGCCCGATGCCCAGACCTGGTGGCCAGGTTCTGGTTGCACCCAGCGTCCGACACTCACCCCTTATCTGTGCTTCCACCCAGGGCCTTGGGTTTTCTGCTTGCTTCTTCCTGATGGCTTTGTAAGGAAGGGCGTGTCAGGGCAGAGCTAAGTTCTTCCAGGCTCAATTCTTGACCCTCCTAGTTTTCTGAAACTCTTTTCACTTTGGTAGTTTCTACTGAGTCCAGGTTAGAACCTTCCTGCAAAATGAAGAAGTAAACCAAGGATAAAGGAAGACGGGGAGCAGAGGGGTCCCATGCAGGAGGGGATAAGGGAGCCCTTGGGGAAGATGGCTTCGCACAGACCAGGAGGGCTACCAGGCCAGGCCTCAGCAGTGACTCAGAGAAGAGACATGTTAAGGGTTATAGCCACATGGCAACTGACTGCCCTCCTACAGTCTTTGAACACGAAGACAGAATGTCCTAGGTGTGCCTGGTCCACTGACCTGTACTTGACTGCTTCTGTGGGTTCCCTGAAGCAGTCCACACCTCCCTTCCCGGGGCACCTGGGGACACCAAGGCCGTCTCAGACATGGCCGCTCTTTCAGCCACCAGCAGCCAGGCCGAGTCTGGAGGCAGAAGAGCCAGAGCAGCCCACTCCCTTTGACCGTGTTTCTGCTGGACAGGTTGCACCTCATTCCTGCTGGCCCTGCCGCACACCCTCAGAGGGGCCCCAGGGAGCCCCAAGGGAAGCTGAAGCCGGGCCCTGCCCAGCCTGCCACGGGGACATTGTCGCTCTTGCCCTACAAAGTGAGGTTTGCACTTGCTCAGCTTTTCAGAATTAAACTATGGTTTTTGTAGAGATGCACACATAGATAAGACAATTAAAAAGACAGGCAAGAGAGTGACATAAAAGTCAGCAGAGTGGTCATCTCTGAGGAGCAGGAGATGTGATGGGGGTGCTGCCCTGGGACCCTCTGTGGTGCTTGTTCTCAGTTTGTTTTGTTTTAAAAGATTTTATTTATCTTTAGAGAGAAGGGAAGTGAGGGAGAAAGTAGAGAGAGAGAAACATCAATGTGTGGTTGCCTCTCACACACACCCAAGTGGGGACCTGACCCGCCACCCAGGCCTGTGCCCTGACTGGGAATTGAACTGGCGACCTTTGGTTCGCAGGCTGGTGCTCAATCCACTGAGCCACACCAGCCAGGGCTTTTAACCACTTTACTGAGGCAGATTGACATATGAAAGGCTGTACATACTTAATGTGTACAACTCGATGGGTTTGGAGGTAAGTTTTCTTCTGCCCTCTTAATTAATTAACATTTCTATTTATGATAAGAACACCTGATGTGAGATCTACCCTCTTAGCAAATGTCTAGGTACAGTGAACCCTTGAACAACATGGGGTTAAACTGGGTGGCTCCACTTACACGTGGATTTTTTTTCGGCGAATACCGTAAGTGTATTTTCCTTACGATTTTCTTAATAACGTTTTCTATTCTCTGGCTGACTTCATTGTAAGAATACAGTAGGTAACACATAAGTGACAAAATGCCTGTTAGTCGCCTCGTTATCTTATTAGAAAGGCTTCTGGCCAGCAGTAAGCCCTCAGTAGTTACGTTTTTGGAGGGTCAGAGGTTGTGCGTGGATTTCCCTCTGCGCAGGGGTCAGTGCCCCAGCCCTCACTGCTCAGGGGTCAGCCGTATACAGCGCAGTGTCGGTGACCACAGCCACGGTGCTGGCTCCCGAGAGCTGCAGAACTTCCCTCGTAGGACCAGACTTTGTCCCCTTGACCAGTGCCCCCTGTCCCCTCTCCCTCGGTTCCTAGGACGATTCCCCAAACTATACACAGATACTCTATACTCCGCTCGGTGTTTACGACCTATTCCACAATAAAAACACTGTTAGCATCGAACGTTTCTTTCAGAAAGAACAGCTCTTGGCTGAAGCGAGGGGTCAGGAGGAAGTGGTTAGGCCCTGAATTACCGAGGAAGCGCTGCGCAGGACCGAGCCTCCCGCGGCCGAGCAGAAAGCAGGAGCGAGAGCTGTGAGTTTCGGCCGCCCGCCAGCCTGACCCACCGGGCCGTGAGCGCGCCCGTGCGCAGTCCGGACGCACAGGAGCACCTCTGAGCTCTCCAGAGGAGGTCTGTGCTGAGAGCTGTTTCAGGTGAGCGCCAGCGACAAACAAAACCTGCCTTGGGTGGCCACCCCCTTCTCCTGCCCCTGCAGCCAAGCCCAGTCGGCCGGCTGTTTGCCGAGTCCACACGTTAAGTTAAAATTTACTCCACTGGAACCTCACAGGGTCCTTTTTGTTTAACCTGCTTCTGCATATTTTTGACCTGCTGCTTCAGAGCTGGAGGGAGGCGTTTTGAAGTCAGAAGGCTGTACTGATTGGCCTGAGCAAGGATGTTTGTGTAACAGCAAAGGGGACGAGGGACAGCTGCCGGGAGCCCTTCTTAACGCTGCTTAGCATGTAGCACAGCTGGAAAAGAGGAAGAAGAGACTTGGAATTTCTTCAGGTCTCAAATCTTAAAGGATTCTGCGCTTGTTTTCACTCGGGGCCTGCTGTAACAGGGTCACGTGGCAGATTAAAATCAAGCCAGGTCCGTATTAGGTGAGGTTAATGATTTTTTAATTGGCATCAGGGTACAATAGATATGGTAATTTGCAGTCCACTTGTAACTTGAAATTAGAAACCGAAGGGCAGTAATGTAAGTGGGAGGAGAGATTTCATTAATTATTGACCGGCTGCTGCGAGCCAGGCTCCGTGCCAGGTGCTGGCAATATGGCTCTGAGCAACATTGAAGTCCCTGCACCATGGGCCCTTCCTGGGGGCTGGGGGCAGGGGAACTCGGAGGCAGTAAATCCAAGTGCGTACATGCTTATGTGTACACACACGTATCACGTATTGCAAGTGGTGAGTGCTGTGCAGAAGAAGCAGGGCCAGGGCTGGAGAGGGCCGCTTGCGTGGGTCTGTGGGTCGGTGGTTATTTTGCATGGACTGGTCAGCAAAGGAGTGAGAGCGAGTCCTGCAGGGCTTGGGGGCAGAATTCTCTGAGCAGCGAGAACAGCCGGGTGGCTGCTGCACATTCCACAAGGTCAGGGTGTAGGGTCATATGCATGTGGCTGCCATTCCTCAGCAGCTCCTTACTCTGACCCACGTGGGCCCATAATGTAAATGCCCATCGTCAGTCCATGGAGGAAAAACAGTGGGATCTACTCCCAGGTTTGCCACTGTCCCTGCACGTTCTACCAGCCTCTTCATCAGAACCATAGAAAGACGGTGCCACCTGCTCAGCCCCCTGGTTGGTGGGCAGCTCCCAAACAAACGTTTGAGCCTCCCAACAGGCCAGGTAGGTGGTCTTACAGTGACACACTTGTCGTCCCCACTGTACAGGAAGCCTCTCCAGGGCAGAGTGTCGCCGCATGGCACCTGTCCCAAGCTCCGTCTGTGCTGTGGAGGTCCCAAAACCTGATTGGGGGTGGGGTGCAGAGCAGTCGGTGCGCCCACAGGCCTGGTGGTCTCCCGGGTCACCAGGAGGCTGAGATCACCACCCAGCTCATTAGCAGCGTCTGTCTGTCTGTCTGTCTTTGAGCCACCGGCCCTCACACGTTTTACCTCATTCAGTGCACAGTCAGCCTGTGAGGGAGGCAGGGCTGTTATCCTGTAATTACAGATGGAGAAAGTGACCACACAGAGTGGAAGGGACTTGCCTGTGGCAGGAGTAGAGAAGAATCGGGCAAGTCTTGCCCACCGAAAATCCCTTCGTTAAGGAAACAAAGAACAGTCATGAGACATCTGAAGGTCTGGGTTGAGCACTCCTAGTCACAAGGGAACAAACAGGTGACTCATGAAAGGAGAGAGGACTTAAGGGCGGGCTGTGGGTGAGCACACTGAGGCAGAAGTGCAGGGACCGACTGAGGTGGAGAGCGTCTTCTAGCGCACTCGTGGGTATTCTGTTCAGCGTCTGCTGTTGCTAAGGGCACTCACAGACATTCGAAGAGATGGCGCAAAAGTAAGCCGATCACCCGCAGCCGCACTTCTCAAAGCCCACTGCTAGAACATTCTCTGAACGCTTGCCCCTACGCTTTCCTCTGGTCAGATGGCTTGAGTTGATTTTTGTCCCCGATCCTGAGGCTGGTCTCACTGTGTTCCGGTCCTGACCTCCCCAGTCACTCTTCATCCCTACAATCAGATTCCAAGAGGTGCAAGGTCCCTAAGGCCCTGGGCCCAGAACCCTTTGACCTGGTTTCCCTGGGAGGCACACCCTGGAGTAAGAAATGCTAGGTGGTAGAAACAGTCGCAGGGCAGGCCACCAGGTCGCCTCACAGCTCTGCAGGTAGCCCGGGCCTTTCTCGGAGCCTGACTCAAGGCTGCAGGTGAGGGCCGATCATTGACGGCATGCTGGCTAGGTAATCCAAGTGACGTTACATTCCTTCTTTGTCTCTTTTGTTTAAAACATCTCTGCAGTCAGTGAAAGTACCCATGACTTTGCCTACAAGAACTGGTATCGCATGCGTTAGTCTGCTTCAGCTGCCATAACAAAATAGCGCAGACTGAGCAACTTAAATGATAGAGAGAGACTTCTCACAGTTCTGGAGGCTGATAAAGAAGCCCAAGATCAGCGTGCTGGCAAAGCAGGTTTCATCCTGAGGCCTCTTTTCGAGGCTTGTAGTGTGGAAATTGTGTGTGTGCGTGGACACGTCCATACATGAGTCCTCTGAGCAGGCAGGTAGGGCCCTAGGGGGAGGCGATGAGAGGCTGGTCCTCCCCCACACACCTCTGCCTCTCTGCCACCTCACACATCCATACTCACATCCACAGGAAGTTGAGGTTTGAAAACCCCATTTCATGTGGCCATTCCAGTCCTAGAACAAGTATCTATTCAAATCGGATAGTTAGAAAACCCCATCGTCTCAACATGAGCCGCACTGAGTGCAGAGAAACGTAAGGTACCAGGTCAGCCTGAATGTTGCTTACGATGGCAGCCCCATGGACGGCCAGAGCGCGGGCCTGGCATGCGGGCTGGGAACAGGCGGACGGTGAACGGCCCTGGGGACAAGGGCCAGCCCCGTCCAAAGGGTGAGCGCCCTCTGCTCTCTCCAGCTGTGAGGGGCATTGGATCGGGGCATGGACAATGGCCTCACCCTCAGGCTGGCGAGGGTGCAGCTCTCCTCTGGTACCTGCCTCTGCCACTCGAGTGGGAACAGCCTGCTCTGGAATGTTTGTGTGTTGACACGTCCAGTTAAGAGTCTGACTGATTTAACAAACTGCCGAGTCCAAGCCATAGAAACAGACTGGTTGCCAGGGGCGGGGGGCAGGGCAGTGGCCTTTCAGCTTTGGAGCTGAGAGGTTCTGGGGGCTGGCTGTACGGCATGAACGTACTTAACACTACGGAACTGTACTCCTGAAAACAGTAAAGATGCTAAACTTTGCTATGTGCATTTTACTACAATTAAAAAAAAATTCTACGAAATACACAACTCATTGTTTGCACAGTGAGCATGAACTGCTGTGGTTTGGAACAGTTGTGACATATCCTTTTGTGTTTCGACATATCCTTTGTCCTAAACAACCGTTCCCAACACCTTGATGTTTCCAGTGGCAATAGGAACCATTGCAGCCCAAACCCGGGCAGTGACGGTACCCCTCAAACAGGGTCTCCACAAACCACCCCCACAGCCTGTGGTGGAGATCGACAAATAAGGAGACCCGCTGAGAGGTTACTGAGCACTCGAGATCCTGCTTTTCTGCCCCATTTCTGCTCTGTGGTGGCTAGAGGTGATGTGACTTCCTCCAAACAAGGGGGTCACCTCCGCGTGCCCCCCTCCCAGGCCCACAGTGCTCTGTCCTGGGCCCTGGCCGCTGGGTTTTCCAGCCCGAGGTCAGGAAGAGGGGTCCGCAGTTTGAGACGCCCACCACATCTGGAAGTCCACCTTCCTCTCTCGTTGGCAGACTGGGCCGGGTTCTGTCTGCTTGTCCCTCAGTGGCAAGTGGATGATCTCAGCTGGGCTTTACGGAGTGCTGCTGTTTGGGAAACCACCCGGTTTGGGGCCAGCTCTTAGAAACCTTTGGTTATAAACGTTAGCTCCGGGCTTCTGTTTTGACTTCCCCTTGAGCATCTCACAGACCAGTCAGTGGGGAACAGGCTTGAGGCTACACTCCCTCCACCCGCAGTCCCATCCTGTTGGGAGTCAGCGCTGGGCTTGCAGCCCAAGTTCCTGTGAGTGATAGCGTGGATTTATCTTTTGAAACCTTCATGTGTTAGATGAATTAGGAAGAAGGCTTTGGCCTCCAAAAAACTGTTCTTTGTAAATCCCTTTTAAGAAATGCATGGACTGTGGCCCTGACCAGTGCGGCTCAGTGGGTTGGGCGTCATTCCGCAAGAGCGAAAGGTCGCCTGTTCAATTCCCAGTCCGAGTACATGGCTGGGTTGTGGGTCAAGTCCCTGGTCAGGGCACATACAAGAGGCAACCAAATGATGTTTCTTTTTCACATCGATGTTTCTCTCCCTCCCTTCCCCTCTTTCTAAAATTAAATAAAATCTTTAAAAAAGGAAAAAAATGCGTGACAGTGAATTTAGACACTAGATTGGAGTTTTGACTGAATTTAGACCGATTACTTATTCTCTCCCATTTGTCTGTTTCCTCAGCTACAAACTGAGATGGTGCCCATGTGAGGGTAGCAGCACAGGAGACCAGTGCAGCTCCAGGCACGCAGGAGGGCCCCGTCCACGTCGTCAGGTTGGTTAGTCTTCCCTGGGAGTAAGCAGGTTCGTTTGTATACCTCGTTCTTCAGTCCTAAGAAATCATTTGGCTTCTCACCGCGCAGGTTAAAGCTCCTCCTCCACCCTGGCTTACGTTTTTAGTTTGCTCAGCAAACTTGCACAGAGCCAGGGTAACCCTCAGGGCAGCCAAGTCCTGGTGGGTCGGGAGCAATGTCCCTGTTTCCTCCAGAAGTGCAGGGCCTCATTACCTGTTTGTCCCTGGAATATGGGGAGTGGAGGGGCCCCAGCCCGGACCATATAAGACTACCCCCCCAATCCCGCCACCTGCGGTGAGGCAGACACCCCAGGACTCCCATTTCACACATGAATAGCAGGTCCTTTGGGGATGTGGAACTGAAGGAAACTGTCACGGTGTTACAGAGCGAAAGGGGCTTCTTTCATGTGGCGTCTTGGTGTAAAACCCAACAACTAGTGTTGAAGAAAACAGGTCTTTATTTATAATATTCCAGCCTGGGGAGGGCAGTGAGCACTTCAGCTCAGAGCCCTGTTCTCCCACGGGACCGACCCAGCACTTCCCTTGCACCCCAAAAGGCTAGAAGCCAAAAACATGCCCAGAAGTTCCCCATCCCTTATCTGTCAGCTGTCTCCTTTGGGATCTGGGGTACGATGTCATCAGCCTCTGTATAACAGTCCAGGAAAACATGTGCTTTGCCCTTTCAAAGCCACATGGTATTATCTCCCTTTCAAAGCAGCGTGGAGTCCTTTCCAAGCCGCGTGGAGTTCTCCTCTCTCTAACATGGTTGCCACCTGTTTTTAAATCCCTGACTGCATCCTGTGACGCAGTGGGCGTGGTAACCAGTTCTGACCATTCACAGAAACTTGCGCAGGCTCTGTACGCTCTTTCCGCACCATCCCATGGCCAAAACCCCTCCCATCTTTTTGGGGCCTTGGAAGAACCAAAACCATTTGCATAACTAAGACACTAGCTACTAGCCATAGTCATGCAAAGGCATCTTAAAAGCTGTTCCCTTTTCCCCATTCCCAACCCGCAGCCTCTGGGGATTTTTGGAGACCTCCTCTCCTACTTAAGACCCTTTATAATCTTATAAATGACAATGGGCGAAGGTCTCATGCTCCTCTGGCTGCTTCCTGCTGGACTTGGTGTTGTCCTACCTACCGTTGGGTCTAGAAATTCCTAATAAGTGTGGGGGTATGGAAGGGAGGGTGGCCTTCCCACATGGGGAAGGATCTTGCAGACTCCAGGTCAGTTGGCTGTCCCCAGGCAGCAGCATGCTCGGTTTCCAAGGGCTGGCACTGCTGGACAAGTTGGCATGCTTGTCGTATTCAGGGGGCAATAGATTTGGCAACAGGTTTAAAAGGCATAATTAAAAACATAACCACTAGATGACAAAAGACAGGGATTGATTTTTCAATGTCCCTCATTAGGAAAAAAAGAAATGGCTTCTTTGGAGGAAGGTGTGCAGAGCATGTCACACCTGTCCAAAGCCCTTTTGCCCACTGTACTTAGTTTGGGCTGAGGGGAATATTTTAGGATTCTCCCCCCCCCCAGACCTCTGGGCCCTTTCTGTCCAAGCCATTAGGATAGAAAAGAGAAACCAGTTTTAAAGTGAAGCCCAGAGACCACCCCATACTTCACCAGCACAACCACTTAGTTCAGCCAAACAGTTGAATCTCAAGAGGCAGCGATGCAGACAGGATTAAGTGAGGCCTATACGTACAGACAGTCACTCAGGTAATGAGGTCATAGGCTTACGCCCTATGAAAACAGAAAGAACACACATGTTAATTCACACAACATAACCCACAAACCAGTCTCTAAATCTGTGAGACTGTCTTATTGGGAAGACATCCAGTTGCAAGGCATTTGGCATTCTTCTTGCCTGTAAATTAAGCATCTTTGATAATGTCACAGACCTGGTTTAGCTTTCAAATGGAAACAAACTTTAAATGAAAATAAACTTTATAGACAGTTAGCTGCACTAGGTTATAATCTGCCACTGAGCACTGTGATTTTCCTTGAGTCATTTTTCTCCTTAAGATTACCTTCCTTGTCATTAAAGGGACTGCATTAAGTCCAGTTTTAATTTAGCCTGTTCGTTTGCGTAAACACAACAAGACCAACGATTGATCACATATGACCTTTACATCTGCTTTGCTGGAACTTATACAAGGAACCTTCATGTTGACTTTTAGTCTGCTTGTCAGGGCACAGAAGCTGAGCCACATACCTGGCATTGAGCCTTGCCTGTAAACACCTGTTTTTTTCCAAGTCCTTCAGGTTTTCCATTGTGCCTTAAGGTTCCTTCTAGCCATCTTTCAGGAAAGCAACCTTCGTTCCTTCCCTGGAAAGATTGCCATGAGCCGTACAACCAACCAAGGTGCCAGGCCTTTTTCCTTATGGGCTTTCCTTAATGCCAAAAGTCAATTCTAGTTCCTCAGGGCTTTCTGGTAATAACCAGAGCCTAGGCATATCTCCTTCAGGCATGACATTCCAGTCAAAGTCTTGGTTAACAAAATCTCTATTAACAACTAGTCTTATTAGTTTTATGCAAAGAAACCTAATATCATTACTTCTTCAAATTGCCAAATTCTGGAGGGATCAGGTAGGGAGAAAAATATACAGTGTGAAGGAAAACCCTTGTTCTTCTAATATTCACTAAAATTGCATTTCCATGCCTTATACTTTCTTTTGTTTACTCTCCTATAAGTGAAGTTTTAACTTTCCCTGGGAAACCTTAATTTTCCTTTCAGGGCATAAACAGAGCAATAATTCAAAAACACAACAAGCTAGGCACTTTCTCACCAGTAAGTCTACTGGCCTCCTAGAGAGACGTGCCCTTGGCAGAGACATGCTCACTTGCCAAGGCTGAAACACTCATCAGCCCTGAATGACCCTTCCTGGATCCCAGATGGCAAAGGCATTTTTCCCTACCGGTTTACAGATGACCTTTCCCGGGTCTCCACCAGTTTACAAACAACCTTTCCTAGGTCTGATTGGCCAAAACCGATACAGAGAATTCCAGACGACCTTTCCTAGGTCTCATTGGCCAAAACCAATACATCAGTACAGTAACCATAAAACCAGACCACACACAATTGAGGTTTCCTATTCCCAGGTTTAAAAACCTTCACAGCCTTTCCATGTATTTGCCCATTCAGATTTAACCATAATCCATTTCCAATTCTTTTTCTTTTTCACACTGTGAAGGACTATACTCAAACTCAGTATTTCGTAGCTAAAAGTTCCTAGATTTGCAGAGATATCTTGCAGTTTTCTGAAGCTTAGACCTTGCAAACACCTGTCATGTGGCAATGACCTGGATGTCTAGACATACACCATTTTGCAAATAAAGCACATCACCCGAAGAGCACACCTAACCCACCGTTTTGCCCACTTCAAAGACGGCGGCAACGTTACATGCAGCATCTTCAAAGATGGCGGGACCTCTGTACGCCACCCACGAGATGGTGGGAAACCCACGTGACTCATCCACCACGGCGGAGCACTCACGTGGTTTACTCAAAATGGCAGTGCACCCATGTGGCTCAGTGTCCGATCTGCAACCTGCATGCGGGCGGGTTCAGTTCAAAGAGCCTAGGGGTTCCCTTCTTTCCAGAACTTGTTTTCTTACACCATTGTGGTGTTCCTGGCGACCAGCACCTTAAGCTGGGCTGCAGGGTGGCTCCCTGATACTGTGGAAATCCCCACAGCCGTGCTCCAGGGGTCAGTCTGCCCCATGTGTCTGGGACCTGACTACAGGTTCCATTAGTCCCGTCTGGGCTCACCAAAACTGTTACAGAGAGAAAGGGGGTTCTTTGACGTGGCGCCTTGGTGTAAAATCCAAGAACTAGTGTTGAGGAAACAGGTCTTTATTTACAATATTCCAACCTGGGGAAGGCAGTGAACACTTCAGCTCAGAGCCCTGTTCTCCCATGGGACCCAGCACTTCCCTTGCTCCCCAAAAGGCTAGAAGCCAAAAGCATGCCCAGAAGTTCCCCATCTCTTATCTGTCAGCTGTCTCCTTCAGGACCTGGGGTATGATGTCATCAGCCTCCGTATAACAGCCCAGGAAAACACATGCCGTGTTGCACTGGATCACACATGCGTGCTTCTCTCTTTGCCCTTTCAAAGCCACATGGATCTCCTCTCTTCCTCCCCCAAAATGGTTGCCACCTTATTTTTAAATCCCTGACTGCGTCCTGTGACACAGTGGGCGTGGCAACCGGTTCTGACCATTCATAGAACCCTGCGCAGGCTCTGTGTGCTCTTCCCACACTATTTCATAGTCAAATTCCCTCCGTTCTCCTTGGGGCCTTGGAAGAACCAAAGCCATTTGCGTAACTAAGACACTAGCTACTAGCCATAGTCATGCAAAGGCTTCTTAAAAGCTGTTCTCTTCTCCCCACCCTGAACCCGCAGGCTCTGGGGATTTTTGGAGACCCTGACTCTGGAACAGTGGTGCGGTGGCAAGCGCTTCAGCTTAGGGCGAAGCTAAACTCTGGGTTCTGGTTCTGCCACTCGTCAGACGAGTTGCCTAACTTGGATTCTCGGTTTCCTCCTCCCTTAAATGAGGCGCCGATTGCCTGCTTTACATTGTGAGATTTCAGAGGAGATAATGACGCTCCATCAAAACAGGACAGTCCTTTCCTAATGCGCGTCCACACTTGCCTCCGAGGGAGGAGAGGCGCGCAGGCGGCCGCCGGGGCCCACCTGGGGAGGTGTCCTGCCGGCCCAGGGCTCAGGGGCCGCATCGCACGCGCACAGCTGGGAATCCCCGGCTGTAAGGGGAGAGAATTAGGCACCAGCTCAGTTCCCAAGGGACTAAAGAGGACTTGGAGTTGGACTTTCAGCCCTTTCCTCTGCCCCAGCCCGTCCTTCTGTGGGAACAGCCACCACCAGCCAAACTGCTTCAGTCCCAGGAAGGGCTCGTCCGATGGCCGCGGGGCTGGGGCCTGCCCGGAGAGGGCCAGGTGCTCTTAACTAGGGGAGAGAAAAACTCTCTAGGAATTCGTGGAATTTGTCATTCAGATCTGACTTTGGGTAAATCCTCTTGCTTTTATTTATCTAGTTATTTCTGAGAAGGTAGCAGGGATGAAGAAGTTGCTTTTCCACAGCTGAGGGATCGCAGGGTTTGAGCGAGAGTCTGTAGTCGTTCTTTTCAGCCGTGAGCCCTTGCAGTGGGGTGCGGTGGGTGAGCTGCCAGTTATTTATGCGGGGCCTGGAGCCGCGCCGCCCTGGGAGGCAGAGGTGTAAGGAGGCCTGCACAGCGCCCTGTGCCGCGGTGGCCTGCGCTGCGAGAAGCCGGCCAGCGCGCCCCGGATCGCACAGCTCAGCACCCCAGTTCCGGGGGTGGGAGGGCAAGCGCCTGCGGTCAGCGGTGAAACGCACATCTGCTTCGGAAATGGAAGGTGACAAAGTGCTTTTGTTAAAGATCACACCAGGAAAGAACTCACTTTCTAGCATATTTTTGGCCCTGTCTGGAGGGAAAAGCAGGTGTTTAGGTGTTTGGTTATGATAAAGATGGGAGGTTGCTGTTGAGGGCATAAGGACATGAGACACTTCCTTGTGCCAAAAGAAGAAAGAAAGAGAGAGAGGGAGAGAAAGAAAGAGAGAAAAAGAAAAAAAAAAAGGAAGGAGGGAAGGGAAAGGAAAGGAAAGAAAAAAAGGAAGGAAGGAAGGAAGAAAAAGAAAAAAGAAAGGAAGAAAGGAAAGGAAGAAAGAAGGAAAGAAAGAAAAATAAAGAAAGAAGGAAGGAAAAAAAAATCTCAATTACTAAATTGGAGGGAAATTTGAGGCTTAAACCACTAACTGGCCAGCCCTGGCCGGGGTGGCTCAGTTGGTTGGAGTGCTGTCCCATACACCAAAAGGTCGCAGGTTCAATTCCCGGTCAGGGCACATACCTAGGTTGTGGGTTTGGTTTCTTGTGCGTACGAGAGGCAACCATTCGATGTTTCTCTCTCATACTGAGGTTTCTCTTCCTCTTTCTCTCCTTCCCTTCCCCTAAGATCAATTAGCATGTCCTCGGGTGAGGATATAAAAATTAAATTAAAAAATAAGTAAATAAAATGACTTCCCTTAAAAACATTAATTGAACAAATGATAGTCCTTTTCCCTTTTTGGCAAATGAGAGGTTACTCTGGGTTTTACTAGACTTTTCCTGAGTGCTTGTTCCGGCAGCCTTTGTTAGTAACCTAACAGGAAGGGAGATTATAGAGGCCCTCCTGGGATCCGCCAACTGCTGATCTCCGAGGCATGGAACCCACCACTGGGGGCAGTTCAGTTCCCCTGGGGTTTTTCCACAAAGCTTCTATTCTGTTTCTTCCCCAAGGATTACAAATACAGACATGTGTGCCTAGTAACACGTAATCCACTCCTGACTCTGTAAGAAAGCTCCTTGTGTTTTTTTCTTTGGTTTCTACCCTTAGAAGAAAAGTCTAGGATTATTCCCCAGATCCCAGAAGGGGTGCTGTCTATTCATGTTCCCCTGTGCAGGCTCGTTACCAAGAACCCCTTTAGGACACTGTCCTTAACCCCCGCTTCAGCCCTGCATGCCAGCTCACACATGCCCGGGACAGCAACGCCCTTCTGCATGGCCGTGATGTCTCAGTGTCTGAAAGCCCCTTGGTTGGGTCCAGTTATTAGCTTCGTGAGCCACCTGCCAGTTCAGATTCAGTTCGAGAAAGTCTGAGCTGTGCTTTTTCAGATGAGTCTCCCCATTCTTCACTTGCCTCTACCTTGTCACTCATTTTCCAACCACAATGCGCCTGCAGCTTGATCTGACCTGCACGTCCCTCTGCTGCCAGGTCCTGCTCCTTTTCCCCAGCGGGACTCTCCCTGGGCATCACCAACACCCCTGTCAGCCTCCCTTGCCAGGCATCTCGCTCATCCTAGTCCTGCCTCAGGATCGAGTATTCCAAGAGCATCTTAGGGGTTTAGGGCTCTTGGTTTCCAAGGGAATTTTTTTTCAGGTGACTAAGGCCTCTGGAAGGCTTTCCCAACAAGACAAGAAACAATGCATCACCTTGTCTAGACAAAGACCTTCCAAGTCAGCTGGGCAGTGGGACAGAGAAGGCACACAGGCCTTGGCAGAGCCAGGTTCGGGCCTGTTCTGCCTGTGCCGTCAGGCTGATTTCCACAAAATCTCTCCCCTTCTGCATGTGCAAGTGTGGGGGCTGTGCTGGTATCTCCCTCGCCAGGCCATGGATGAAAATGATAAGCCGAATGTATCTTCAGTCAGGCGGAGTTCTGACAGCCGGTCTGCCGTGGCTGCTGTGTGCCCTCCGTTCTGTCCCAGCCCTTCATGACTCTCCTGTTTTAGGCATCGAGTTCTTTTATTGAACTCTGATTCTGCGCATATCCCAGCACCAGAGCATCAGCTCAGTAATTTGGGACGTTTTGCCTTTGTATCCTCACTGCCTAATGGATGCCTGGCAAAGTGCCTGCAGAATGAACGAATAAATGCTTCCTGGCTCTGGACTTAAACATGGTTTCATGTTGGAGTTTTAGGTTGGTCTTTCCCTCCGCTTCTGTGAAGGTGCTAAGGCCAAGGTGGGGGAAGCCCTTACTCCCTCTGGTGTGCACCACACCCTGCAGCTCCCGCCCGTCACCCTGAGGCCTGTCCCATCCTGCATGATGATGAGGTGATAGTCACGCCACATAAGATCATCATTAAAGCAGCCGTGTAAAGGTCCTGGCCAACTTCAACAGAGCCTCACCTGCAATGCAGGGGGTGGTGGCCCTGCTCCCACAGGAGGTCCTGCCTCCGCCCCCACTGCTGCCCCAGCCCAGGAGAGAGTGGAGCAAAGAAAGGAGAACCTGAGGAGTCTGATGATGGCCTGGGTCTTCTGTAACATGTTCAACAAAAAGCAGAACGCTTAAAAAGTTTTTTTAGATTGTTAAAAGTAAAAAAACCCCAGAGATCTAGCCACAGCTACTGACACACCGGAAGTGGCCAACGAGGTGGTGGAATGAACACATTTGGTAACAGGAACATGCTGGGTTCTTTTCTTTCCCTTTCCTCCAGGAGCGGGCTTGTTAGACAAGCCATGAGCCCTGTCAGGTTTCAGTTCTGGAATCACACAGTCTGAATGTGAGATCCTGTCTCTGCAATTCACTAAGTATGACTTTGGGCCAGTTACTTAATTTAAGCCTCTGTCTTCTCATCTTCAAAACGGAGATATTAGTAGTCCTGTCGATACCGAAGAAGTGTTGAGAATTAAATAAAATAATGCATATTAAAGAGCTGGCGAATAGCAATGCGCAATAAACGTCCACTTTTCAATATACCACACTTACCGGTTACCTGATCGCCCTCCATCTTTTGCTATTTGTTTTAGATGTTTTTTGAGTTCAAGGACTCTCTCTGTTTGTCTCTTTCCATTACTCACTTCAAGCCAAGCACTGGCCCTGCCAGGTTTGGGGAATTGCGTAAGAAAAGATCTTTCTGCCCATAAGCCTCAGGGGAAACTGCCTATTTCAAAACGGCTTGCTGGGCCCTGAATGAGGTAATCACTGTCCGGGAGTGGCCGTTGGCTACAGGCTGGTGTGAGCCTCGGAGGACAAGCCTCCCAGATCTGAAATGGGAAGAGGGATGTCTAGGCAGAAGGGGGAATTCACGCAAAGCCACCAAATGATTTCTCAGGACTTATCCTTGTGCTTTAAAGGCTCTGGGGCCCAGCCTGCCTAATGCCCTGATTCCTAGGTCTCTCTTTGGAAAAGTCACTCCCAGTGACGGAAAGAATGGACTGAGTTGGCCTAGCAGGCTGGCACCTCCGTCCAGGAAAGCAGTGGTACATACCTAGGAACGTCCGCTCTGGGCATCCAGCAGGTAATGGGGTTCCGAGAATTGGACTGCCAGGAGATTGAGTATCTGCCTTTTCCTGGCAGCCGTAGCTACTGGCTAGTCCTCCAGGCAGGGCCAGTGGAGGGCATGGTGAGAACACACAGCCTATTCCCTGTCTAGCACTGAATCCGCGGGAACCTTTCACAGATCTCTCTCTCCAACTGATTCAGTATATCTGAACTGGGAAGTTGGTTCTCTCGGAAAGTTGGTTTTCTGATCACTTTATACTTTAAAGCAAGGGCTTCTTTTAAGCAATAGCTCCAAGATGGTAAGAAGTTCCCCAGGCAGAAGGATCAGGAAGGAAAGGAGTCCTTTGAGGAGGAAACGGAGTCTATCAATAAAGCGGGTTCGCCAGTCCTGAGCATGAGGATTCCACGCTTACCCCTCAGCTGGCAATGATAAGAACAGGAATTTGATAATAGCTCGTGTGAAGGACGCCTGAGGGCCGGTGTTGTGTACCAACTGTAGACTCTTGTTTTGTTTTGTTTGATACCATGTATAATTCTGCAAATAGCTCACATTACACTAAATTTGCCGAAGTGACACCTGAGGTGCCCAGACCTGGCAGCCATGACACTGGCCACCTGAGACCAGCTATCTAGCATTAGACCACGGCCAGTTTCCACTGCAGTGGAATGACATGCGACTCTGTGTCAGGGGAGCTGCTTCTAATTTGGGCGTCAGTGCATCAGAAAAAGGAAGCTGAATGTTGGACACGATTAGATCCATTCAGTACTTTATTGATAAGGCCATGCAGGATTCAGCAGTGTCTAATTTAGGTCCCATGTACAAGAGTAAAAACTAAAAAGCTTGCAGTGAAAGGCATTTCCAAGCATTTTTTTTTCCTGGTGAAATGTTAAAGTAAGCTCACCCAGCACCCTGATTAGCGTATTAATATAAAGACAGTAAAGTACAAAAATGTGATAAATATTATTTATTGTGATTAATTGCTCAGGTTATTAGCTGTTTTAATAAAGTAAAACTTTATAGTGAAATAATATACAAGAAGTAGTTTTTTAAAAGCGTTTTTTATGGTTTGCTTACAAAATGTCAGGCGTCCTCCTCAACAATAACACAACGAACATGCTTCCCGTGGGGAAAGCTCAACACTGCAGATGGGCTGGCCGCCGAAAGCCGGAGTAGCTTCTTGACACCGCGGGGGGCTCATCCTTGGAAACTGTATGAGGACGGCTCCTAAACCTCCCTGGTCTTGGCTGAATAATGCCGAATTCCACCTTATCGGCCACTGTGAAGTTCTGGAGAGGGGTTCCTCTGAGTATGCCATTTAGTCCAGTTCCACCTTGCCTTTCTGATGCCTCTTCATTCTCGAATAGGGACTGATCGTATCATCCGTCACAAAATCATACAGGACTTTTATCCAGGAATTGTAGTGGGGCAGGTTGTCATAGTACTCCGCCGCTATCTTCCGCACCTGGGAGGGGGGAAATACAGGAAGAGAAATAATCAGGGCTCACCGAGTCCTACTGACAATGACAGACAGATGTTGGACACAACGCTGAGAAACCACGAGACCTTCCTCCCTCCTGACCTCTCCAATCAACCCACCAATCAATGAATCAGCTTTAGGAATTTTAAACTATAAGCAGCATGCATTTCAACAGGAAAATATACTCGAGCCCCTAGGATGACTGACTTTTTCAGTCCCTTTTTCAGAAGGACTGCATAGCAGGTTTATTTACAAAGTTTGGCCCTTGGAATCTCTCACAACAGACACTTAATATTTTTCAAGCACACGCTGCATGGTTGGCATTGTAAGATATAAAGATAACCTGCAAATACTAATAGATTATTGTGGTATGCCACTTAAACAGAAATTAAGTATCGAGTGTGCAATTCTGCCATCCCCAGTTGAAAATATCCTTTAAAAATGACTACTGCCAGTGTGACAGGAAGCACAACTAATAGCGCTGAGTAATAACAATGCTTCTGTGGCTTCACGGAAATGTATAAAAAACTACCCTAGTAAGTCCCACAGGAAAATCAAAATGCAGCATCCAAGGAGGTGAAAAGAGAGACAGCAAGAAAAAGAAAAAGCAAAAAACAGTTAATGTTTAAATTACTCCTTCAGTTTGGGAAATTTAATAATATTTTCTGGTTGTGGAGAACCAGAAGAATGTACCATTCTCAAGGAACAATTAAGTCAGACAGAGCTTTCCACGTGGGTATTCTCATTCACTCAGAAGAGGGATATGATAATACCTTTGGATCACAGTCCTTCAAAACATCCTAAAGGTCGTTAATGAATAAGGATGATCTACAGACAACACACATACAAGTTAACCTGGATCCTAATCCACATTGAACTTACATCCAAGCCAGTAGTAATCAATGTATTTTAACAGCTAGAATAGGTAGGGAATGCTATCTTTCTGAAAAAGTGAAAAAACAGAACAAGATAATTATTGATACACACTCCTTGGTATGTACTCCTTGATAGCAAAAGCTGGAGAGGAGACTAGAGAAGTCTGAGGATGTTTGTTAGTTTGGCTGAGGAGCAAACAGACAGCATGAATGGAAGGGAAATGAAGAGACAATGATGATCCATGGGCCTTACGGTCGAGTAATACCTGAACCGACTAAGTTTTCAGTTTGGGGATTGTTCAAGAAAATAAGTATATCGTTTATGTCCGAAAAGACTGTCTTGTTCAAGGGCAACCAGCTTTCTCTGTAGCCTTTTAAAAAATAAATAAAAATTTACTTCCCTAGTCAGGGAAGAGGCAATGGCCACAAGCTCTATTCCGGCCAACAACACGTGGGCGGGCTGACAAGGTAAATCACATTACACCGGTTTCAAAGTTGTCCCCAGACAGCTGTGCGGTGTTTCCCTTTTATTCTGAGAATGTGAAACCTACAGAAAAGCTGAAGAAACAGTAAAACAAACACCCACATGCTCTTCACCTAGGCCCACCCATTAATTAACACTGTTGTCACAGCCCCTCTCTATATATAATAGAAACAACATACTTTGCTTTCTTTGCTGAACCTTCTGGAAGTAAGCTGCAGACTTTAGGTGATAACTCACCCCTAATATTTCACTCACCCCTACATAATCAACACATCTCCTGAGGACCGGGGCATTCTCCTACAAAATCACGGTACCAACATCATTCCCAAGAAATTTAACATTGACCCGTTATAGATTATATGGTCCAGATTTATAATTTCCCTACTGAACCAATGTCCTTTCTAGATTTCTCTTTCCTCAGTGGAGAATCCAATCAATAATCAAATGTTACATTTTTAAACAGTCAACATTTAAAAACTTATGAGGAAATCTATAAAATGTGATTGGATAGAGATGACAGCTTGAAATATCTGGCTATGGTCCCCTCATATCAGCTTTTAAAAAACCCAAGGGATCTATTATTATTACATTTCATACATACACACTTAGACTTATGGAAACACTTCTGATACTAGAACTGTAAAAACTACCCATTTTGAGGATGGGAAGTCTAATAAGAGAATTTACCAGAAAGACACCTGAAGTTAGGAAGGTGGTCCTTTCGGAGGAGAAGAAAGGACGAGGGTGAAAACCCCTTTCATTTACTCCACAAATGCACTAAGAGCCTATGGTGATGGGAACCAGACGGCCGGTAGTACAGGAAACTGAGCTCACTTACTCTGCCATCAGTTACGTGGGACACCTGTCTTCCACAACAAACCAGCACACAAATCTTAGTTAAGCCTATTCAGCTCAACAGTGATGAAGGTAATGTGAACTTCTGCTTACTTCACAGAAGGCTTTCATTTTCCATTTCTGAATTACTTTACAAGTCAGCAGACTCGGCAGATCCCTCAACACTTCTAAACCCTAAGTGTTACTACTAGGCTTAGGGATCCAGGACAGTGAACTCTGTAGAACAAGGCTGGCAGACTCAGGACTTTAGACTCTTGTTTTCTTTGAGGAGAAGCCCACAAAATATACTAGATCCCTTTTAAAATAAGAAGGTTGGAACTAACTGTAATCATTCAGCCATCAAGAATTAGAATGTGTACCACACCCCTTACTTACCAGTGGAAGGTTTTTTCCGGGAATGTTGGGGAAGTCATGGTGCTCATTATGGTATCCCACGTTGAAGGTAAGTAAATTCAGAGGCCCATAATACGAGTAAGTTTCATGTCCCTTTAAGAACATGTAATGTTCAGCTATAAAATGTCCAGAAATCGGATGCAAACCTAGACCAAGTAAGGATGCTGCCAACATGTAGACTAAAGATTTAATTCCCAAAACGTAGTAAATGATCACATCGAATGTGAGCTGGACCACGGTATTGATAATTTCCAGGTAAGTAATTGGTTTGGGGTTGATGAACAGAGGCCGAAAAGCATAAAAGAGAGGCTGAAGAACAACCCATATAAACTTCCTGAAGGGGGTACAGAAGAACCAGCCTTCAAAATCAGTTGGAATATCCACATCGATGCCATCACCTCCAAGGTATCGATGGTGATCCATGTGATACCTCTTAAACGAAATGGAATATGGAACACCAATCGGAAGATTAGCAAACATTCCAAACCAACGGTTCCACATGGCTTTGTAGTGGCCAAAGGCACTATTGTGGGAAACTTCATGAATGGCCAGAGTCATTGAATGGTTAATGCAGCTGCCAAAGGCATATGCCCAAAATAGGACCCATTTCCAGTCCAAGTCCTTTACTAAGTAAAATGCGACCAGCTGTGTGAGAACCATCATAATGACAATCCATATCAAGTTGGGATCAGGTTTCATCAAGGATTTTATCTCTGGATATTTTGCTGTAAAGAAACAAAGCAAAACAAAATCAGAAACTGGGAAAAGTACATAGTTCTACAATTATAATTAAATCAACATCAATTAAATTACATGCCCTCTATTGAAAGACTTTATCTCCTCAGGAAGGAGTACATCCTAATAGGAAGATTACCATGTCACAACAAATGGAGAACTTATGTAGGAAAATGTTAGCCTCAAAATGTAGACTCTCCATGTTAACAGAAAGACAGTCACAAATGAGTAAAGATTTCATGTTATCCAATCCCCTTTCCACCTCTAACAATTCTTTATATATGAAGCTCATAAGTTTTACACAGTTAAAAGTTTTACACAGTTCAAATCATAGTCTGGTAAATCTATTCAATATATTATATACTTAGGAAAGTGTCCCCTAAAGGCAAAGGCAGATTCTTCTCTGGATCCTACCACCCAGAGAGAATGAATGTCTTCGGTTTTACACGTGTTGTCTGGTATGTTGGGCCCAGGAAGGCAAAAGTTCTGAAGAAGAACCCTTTTTCTTGAGACAAGTCATTCAGAATGTACTTGGAAAGCTAAAGGAGGGAAAAGAGCAGCTTCATCCTCTTTTCCTTTAAATGTGAAACGAAGAATTCAGTGAAAGCTAAAATGCAAGACAGCAAGTTACTTAAGTCCAGTTTTATGTATAGAAATAAAGGTAGTGTTAGTTCAAGGTGAATAATGTATTCTAGTTCCGTTTCTTCTTTTCTGCCTCCAATCTCTAACCTCTAATCTTTGTTGGCATTAGTTCATCTTATCTAATGTTAATAATTTTGTAGGCAATAGACAAAAAAGAAAAAGAAAAAGAAAGTAATCCTAGAGGCCTAGAAGTGAATTAAGAGTAAAACTAATTTTCCTGGTGTACTGAAGGGCTCAAATAAGCCATTCATTAAAATAAACATTTTTGGAGCAGTCCTCCAACAGTAAAATAATAACTTCAGTTTATTGGTTGATAAGTATTCTTTCGTATTAAAATGTGTCATTTCTTTTCAGACAGCTCCAGCATTTTTACCTTGTATAAAACAATTAAATTGACAAAAGGATAGAAAATAATCGACATTTTATAGGCACTCTAAAATCATCAAACTTATATTCACAGTTCTCTCAGACAAATCAACTTGCTCCAACTAATTCTGTACCAAATTTTTGCAAAGTGTAAGCAATACTACAAGGGTGCCAATGTAAGTAAATGGGAGAAGAATAGTCTTTTCAACAAATGGTGCTGGGACAACTGGTCAACCACATGCAAAACCATACACAAGAATTAACTCAGAACACAGGCCGAAATGCAAAAAAAAACTATACCACTCGTAAGAAAACAAGTGGAAGTTATATAAATGTCTAACCACTACGCTGTACACTTAAACTGATATAATATTGAATACCAAGTGTAACAGAAAATTTTCTTTAAAGAATAAAGAAGTAAATCTTTGTAATCTTTATGGTTTCTTAAATACTATACCAAAAGCATAACGACGAAAGAAAACACTCGATGAGCTGGACTGCATCAAAAACTTTTATGTTGCAAATGACACCATCAATAAAGTGAAAAGACAACTCACAGAACATGAGATGTTTGCAAATATAAGTGACTTGTATCCAGAATATATAAAGAACTGTTAAAACTCTTACTAATCCAATTAAAAATGGGCAGAGAATGTGAATACACACATTCACGTGGCTGGTCGCAGACTTCTAAGTTTGGACCCTTTCTGTGTATACCCCCGTTAACTGTTAATGAACTGTTCCAAAGCAGCTATTCCAATGGCCAGTAACTACTGATACACGCAAGACAGTCAACATTGTCAGTCATTAGGAAAACACAAATTGAAAGCAAAATGAGATACCTGTAGGAAAACACATATTGAAACCAAAACGAGATACCAGTCCACACCCACTAGAATGGCTGTATGTACCAAGACAAGCAATGACAAGGATGTGGGGAAAGGGGAATGCACGCACACAGCTGGTAACAATATAACATGCTGCAGCTAGTGCCCTAAAATGTTAAACATTAAGTTACTAAGGACCCAGCAATTCCACTCCTAGGTAGCTACCTAAGAGAAATGAAAACAGACATCCGTACAATAACTTGTTAAGTGAATGTTCACAGAAACATTGTTCATTAATAGTCAAAAGATGGATGACTGGATAAGTGGAATGTGGTACGTCCATACAATGGAATACTACCTGGCCACAAAAAGAAAATGGAGTACTTACACATGCTACCACATGAATGAACCTTGAAAACTGTGTCAAGTAAAAGAAGCAAGCCACAAAAGACCAGGTATTGCATGATTCCATTTATAAGAAAAGTCCAGAATGGGTAAATCTATCGACACAGAAAGTAGATTTAGTGGTTGCCTAGTGCTGGGGGTTGAAAGTGGGGGCAAGGGACTGCTCACAAGTGAGGGTGACAATAAGATCCTAGAAATTAGATTGAAATGAAATTACACAATGCGGAACACACTAAAACACTGAATCGTACACTTTACATGGGTGAATTTTACAGAATGTGGATTGTATCTTAAACCTGTTAAGAGATGCCTTTTAATGTTACTTTATTTAATATAACTCAATGTAAATTTAGTGTTCAGACATTGGTTGTTAAACATATTGATGCTCCCTCAAGCTTCTCTCCCCCCAAAACCTGACAAATTTGAGGAATATCTCTTAACATTTATGTTTAATGTAAACTTATCTCCAGATCCTTATCTTTACTGATACTCCACCCCTGAAATCGATCACTGAGCAGTATTTATATCTGATGGGAAGATAATCAAATTTTCATTGAGAAATATGTCATCATTTTAACTTTCCAAGTGACATGCTTCACTGACAATAAGTGTGTGGGAAAAAGGCTCAGCGCTGAGATAAGCATCCATCAGCACCTTTTTACTTCCTTGATTTTCTGAACATCGGACAGCTAGCATCCAGTATTGAGGAGCTGGTTTTCACAGGGTGGACACCTGATTATTCTTAGGCAACATGTTGATAAGGTCTATCTCTTACGTGGGATTTGCAAGATACACCTTTTAATAATAAAAAGAAAGCATCCAAGAACCCAAGTCTCTTAACAGGCTACCTTTAATAGCAACTGTAAAGGTCCCTGCTCCCAATTTACTGACTCGCTTTTTGAAAATTCATTTCAAAGGGATCCACTAACTCCTTTCTGTAAAAGACAGGAAATTTCTCACGAGATTCCCCAGCAAAAATCGGGGGCTTGCTCTTTGTTTTCACTGGGCTCACGGATGCCAAGAAGAAAAACTAGGTAAATACCATGTATGAGCAAGAACTTCTCTAATTTGGCTTACCCCCCATTAGCTTCCTGGTTTTTGAAATAATAGCAAAGAAGTTAAGAGCATCTGCCTTGGAGGAATCGAACATTTCCTTGCTCACTCTTCGCTCTTCTGAAGAGCGCGAGAACGCCGACTAGTTCCTGGGAGGCTAAATTGGGTGATGTTTGTAAAACACACGGGGCCCAGCACATCATTAATGGGAACCCGAGAGAGATGAGCGAATTCTCTGTATAACGTAGGAGTTCCCAGCAGCTGAGCGCCTAACACCTAGAGAACTGATTAGGCCTCGTCCGCCTGCAGGAAAGGCCCTCGGTCAGCAGCCGGGAGCCCAGCAGGCTGCCTCCGGCCCGTCTTCCGTACTTGTCCTTCCGTCCACGGAACCGGGATGGATGGAAAATGCACAGGAATCTGCCCTTCCCGTGCTTCAGGCGAGTTGCGAGGGTCAGTGAGAGAACCGGCGTGAGCGCACAGGATTCGTCCCATCCGAGAAGCCCCAGCGGTCACGCTGGTCGGGTCTCGGCCCCTCCCGGGGCAGGGCGGCCGCCGACCACCCCCGGCTGGCGGGCGCATGGGCCCCCCGATGCTCCGGGGCCGCGCCCTGCCTCGCACCCGCGCGCAGTCTGGCTTCGCCGCGGCCCACTGTGGGGAGGGGAAGCAGGAGGAAACGGCGCCCACCGGGGGCACGGGGATCTCCAAACCAGAGGATCCACCCAAGGGTGGCCTAGACGGCGGACCGGCCTCCCCCGCCGCAACCAGATGCCTGCGCCCCCGGAGGAAGGGCGGGAGCCGCGCGGCGGGGCGAGCGCGCGGAAACCGCCCCCTCCCCCTCCGCCAGCCCGAGCCCTGGAGCGCCGGCCCCAGGCCTCGCCCGCCTTTCCGGGGCGGCCGGGCGGCGGTGAGCCTCGGACGGAGTCGGCTCCTAACGGGTCCGGGGCGTCGCGGTCGCGCGGGGCCTGTGCGGGCAGAGCGCGCCCCGGCGGCGGGAGGCTGCGCACGCACATAACGGGGCGCGGGCCCAGACCTCACCCAGGATCTCCCGGCGCCGACTGGCGTGCGGCTGGTCGGTGTAGACCCACTCGAAGTCTTCCCGCGCAACGCGGTTCCCCATGGCGGCGGCGGCGGCGGCGGCGGCGGCTCCCGGACCCGCTCCCGGCTCTCCCTCCCAGCCCAGCTCCTTAAGGACGGCGGCGGCGGCCGGCTCGTGTCAGCCGGAGGCGGGCGGAGCGGCGGGGCTGACGGCGGAGTGGGCGGAGCCCCGAGGCCCCGCCCCGGGCCCGGCCTGGCCCCGCCCCCCGCCCCCACCGGCCTGCGCGGAGCGTGAGTGCCGTGCGCGATGCTCGTGGGCCCCCGCGCGGGGCTGGGACTCCGCGGCTGGATGACGCGGCGCTCCGAGTTCTGTGACTCGGCCAACCGGTGCGAAGCCGAGCTTCTGCGCGTCCCTCCGGCCTGTGCCGTCCGGTGCCGGCGCCCGAGCCCGGGAGAAAGGAGGGAAAGGAAGGAAAGCGCTTTAGGGCTTCTGAGGATGGAGCTCGGTCGCGAGGAGCCTCGGTCATTAGTAAGTGGCAAAGTGGCAACGCCCCAAGTCTTTAGGGTGAAAAGCACATGCTTCACGGAGCCCCAAAAGGCAACCTCCTGGAAATAATGCCTCAGGAAAAAATGCGGAGGGTGGGCAAAAACGTGAGAGAAAAATGATAAGGAATGTGTCGTTTCGCCTGCCTAACTCGAGTGTGACCATGTCGCATACCAGGTGATTGCCCCACTCGACGTCTGTCACAGAAGTCACCTGAACCACAGCCTCTTGCTGAGGGAGGAGACATTTTGTTTCGAAATGAGTTTCCCCTGCACTATTAAAAAAGAGACTGACTCAAGTTACGAAAAGGAAGAGAACCAGACACAGTGCACCTCCCAATAAAAGAACTCACATACAGACACAAAATCTGATCAAGACCCTGGATCCAGCTGCCAATGTATAGGAAATCGATAGGTCAGGGAAATCGATAGTGTTCAGCTGCACCGCAGAGATGCACCAGCAAGGTCCCCACTATGGGAACTTCTATAGGTTCCTTAATAAAGAGAAAGTAAGGGGAGGGGGAAAAAGGGGGAAACCTATGGATTAAAAGATGCTTAAACGACCTATGGGCCCATTGCAATGTATTGACCTTATTTTGATTGATTCAAATGGTCAAAGTTTTTTTTCCTTCTAATTAACAGGAGATAATTTAATTCAAATATTGCTTGGATATTAGGCAATATGAACAGATTATTGTTAATTTCTTTAGTGTAATAATAGTATTGTGGTTATAATTTTTTTTAAAAGTCCATGTCTTTCCCTGGCTGGTGTGGCTCAGTGGACTGAGCCCCAGCCTGCGAACCAAGGGGTGGCCGGTTCGATTCCCAGTCAGGGCACATGTCTGGGTTGTGGGCCAGGTCCCCAGTTGGGGGCGCACAAGAGGCAACCACACATTGATGTTTCTCTTCCTCTCTTTCTCCCTCCCTTCTTCTCTAAAACTAAATAGGTAAAACTTAAAAAAATTAAAAAGTCCATATCTTTTAGAGATCCATAACAGGGGCATACACCTCGCTAAACTAAAAATAAACCAATAAATTATGGTACAGTCAGCCCTCAGTAGCCTCACTTATGTAAATTGGCATAGTATTTGCATATAACCTGCCTAATCCTCCTGTACACGTTAATCTCTAGATGATTTATAATGCCTAGTACAATGTTATAGAAATAGTCGACATACTGTATTGTTTAAGGGGTAATCACAAGAGAAAAAGGTACATGTTCAGTCAGTATAGATGCAACCATTATAGGCCTAACAACGCAGTACACATCAGCAACGCAACTTTTTTCCCCAAGTATTTTTAATCCCTGGTGGGTTGCATCCGCGGGTGCAGAACCTGCAGGAATGGAGGGCTGACTGTACCTGCCATGAGCTCTACATGTTATACTATCCCACCAGTCCAAAGAAGGAGCAAGTCCTTTGTGTCCATATGAATTGATGTCCAAGATGTACTATTAAATGCAAAACACCAGGTTTGGAGGGAAGTGTACGTGTAATGCACATATAACATGTGATGCTTTGGAGATGCACAAATATGTTTCGGAAGACATCCAAACATGGTGACATTATAGGATAGTAAGTGGGAGTCTAAGGGAACGTGGATTTTGACATTCTAAAGAAAAGGAAAAAGAACTTGGCTCTAGCATTGTTGTGGGAATTGACAAATATTTTGATTTCAAATAGGCGTATTTGTTTAGTTAGGACTTTTAAAAGCTCTCAATGTGTTATCTAGCTTTCATTATCTTTTCCTTACTCTTGCCAGGTGGTTTGGCTTCAGGCAATCATACCAGTTATTCTAGAAAGACTCTATCCAGTCTGCTGTGAAACACTGAGGTGAGTCCCAGTGTTCCTGATGCCATTAAGAAATTGCAGGTGAGGTAGTTTTCAGATCATACTTTTGCAATCAAGGAGGCTTTCCATGCCAGTTCTGCATCTTCCATTTGTTTGATTTTGAAATGGGTAATTCATTTTTAATACTCTTTTGATAATGACGTAGTTAAGTTCTAATAATGGAATTGAAAGCTGGTGGGTAGCGTTGGCAATTTTAATTCATAGAATAGTAATTACAAAAGGCATTCTTTATTCACTTCAAACAACCCTTAACTGTAATAATAACTTTATGTCATCTAGTCCTTGACACCAAATGAAAGACAATTATTCCCACAGTAGTTAATTGCCAATAAATATTGTCTTACTTATTTTCAAAAGTGTCATTAATGAGAAAACTTATAAATGGACAGAACAGTTCCCACATTTGTCTGTAACTAAAGCTGACAGTGTATTGAGCGCAAAACTACACCTTGCCCGTTCCATCCTCTGCTCTGCGGGCCTCACTCAGTGTATTTGTTGCTGCCCAGTTTGGGGGCATCATACACCCTGGGCCTATCACCCCTGACCTTCGGCATCCTTGCTCAACTCATTTATTTGTTCTGATTTTTTTAGTGGGTTCTGTAGGATTTGTCACATACAAGATTATGTCATCTGTGAATAAGATAGTTTTACCTTTTCCTCACTGGTCTGGATGCCTTTTATTTCATTTGCCTAACTGTTCTGATTAAAACTTCCTAAAATTCATATGGATTCTCAAGGAACCCCTAATAGCCAAAACAATCCTGAAAAAGAACAAAGCTGGAGGGGTCATGTTTTCTGATTTTAAAACTTAATATAACTCTGGGTGGTGTGGGTCAGTGGATTGAGCAAGCCTGCCAGCCGGTTCAACTCCCAGTCAGGTCACATGCCTCGGTTGCAGGCCGGGTCCTCAGCTGGGGGCACACAAGAGGCAACCACACATTGATGTTTCTCTCCCTCTCTTTCTCCCTTCCTTCCCCCCCTCTCTAAAAAGAAAGAAATAAAAAATTTAAAACAAAATAAAATAAAATAAAACTTATTACAACGTGGCCCTGACCAATGGGGCTTAGTTGGTTGGGTGTCATCGGGCAAAGTAGAAGATCACCATGTGCCTGGGTTGCAGGTTTGGCCCCCAATTGGGATGTGTATGAGAGAAACATCAATGTTTCTCTCCTTCTCTTCCTCCCTCCCCTCACCTCTCTCTAAAAATAAATAAATACAATCTTTTAAAAAACTTACTACAAAGCTACAGTAATCAAAACAGTGTGGAACTGCCATAAGAACAAACATATAGACTAATGGAATACAATAGAGTCCAGATATAAACGCTTGCGTATTTGGTCAATGAATCTTGACAAGGATGCCAAGAGCATTCAGTGGGGAAAACATTCTTTTCAATAAATGGTACTGCGAAACTGGATATCCATGTGCAAAAGAACAAAACCAGACCCTTACCCAAGACCATACACAAAAATTAAATCAAAATGGATCCATAATGTAAATGTAAAACCTAAAACTTATAAGAAAACATTGGACAAAATCTGCATGACTTTGGAACTTGGCAATGATTTCTTGGGTAACAAAAGAGAAAACAGACAAATTGGGCTTTATGGAAATGAAAATATTGTGTGGATCAAGAGACATTATTGAGTTAAACAGCCAGCCACAGAATGGGAGTAAATGTTTGCAAATCATATATCTTACAAAGAATTAAATATCCAGAACATACATGAATTTTCCAAATTTCTTCCTACTTTTTGACTTTTAATTCCCTTCCACTGGGGTCAAAAACATACTTTATATGACTGCAACCCCTTTTTATAAGTTTTGTGAAAATTATTTAGTGGCCTAAAATGTGGTGTATCATAGTGTAGTTCCATGTGTACTTGAAAAGAGTGTGCGTTCTTCTGTTTTGTGTAGAGTGTTTTATATTCTTTTTAGGTCTAGTGAGTTTATAGTGTTATCAAAGTCTTCTGTTCCCTTGTGGATCATCTCTCTAGTTGTTCTATTCATTATTGAGGGAGGGGTGCTGAAGTCCCCAGCTCTTACTGTTGAATTGTGTGTCTGTCCCTTCAATTCTGTCAAGTTTTGCGTCATGTATTTTGGGATTCTGTTCTTAGGTGCAAATCCTGTGAACCTCAGGACAGATTTCAGTGACCCTGAGTTCCCATTATCAAGGTGTGTGGCCTGCTCAAATCAGTTACCACCGTGATGAAAAAGGTGTTACCTTAAATCATCTCCAAGGCTGCTCTCTTTTTTTTTAAAGATTTTATTTAATTTTAGAAAGAAGGGAAGGGAGGAAGAAAGAGGGAGAGAAACATCCATGTGTGAGAGAAACAATCGGCTGCCTCTCACATGTCCACAACTGGGGGCCTGGCCCGTAACCCAGGCATGTGCCCTGACTGGGAATCAAACCAGCGACCTTTCAGTTTGCAGGTCAGTCAGGGCTCCAAGGTTGTTTTTGTTCTATGATTCTAAGAGGTGCTAAAGCTAAGATTGATTGAAAATAAGTTTCTCCAAGAAGTTAGCCTGTAAGAGTACACAAACTGTTTTATGTGCTTAAGAAGAAAGTAATACGTAGCCCCAGCTGGCGTGGCTCAGTGGACTGAGCACTAGCGTGCAAACTGAAAAGTCGCTAGCTCGATTCCTGGTCAGGACACAAGCCTGGGTTGCAGACCAGGTCTGTGGCTGGGAATGTGAGAGAGGCAACCATGGATATATCTCTCACATACTGATGTTTCTCTCCCTCTCTTTCTCCCTCCCTTCCCCTCTCTCTCAAAATAAATAAATAGAATCTTTTTTTAATGTTTATTTTCAAAGCACAGAAAACAATTTGCTAATATTTGTGTGTGTGTGTGAGCGTGTGTATACAAGGTCCAGAAAATATCCAACCTTGTAATATGAAAAAAAGACATTGAAGAAGATACAAGATACAAGTAACATTGTACATAGGACAATGACACCTCAGTCCCCTTCAAAGTAGGCACCTTGGGACCTCACACAATTCTCCCAGTTGCCATCAGCTGCCCTGCTCTATTTTCCTGAATCTCATCAATGGTCTGAAATCTCTTCCCTTTTAAAGGTGATTTTAGTTTTCAGAGAAGCCAGAAGTTACAGGGTGCTAAAATCTGGGCTGTAGGGGGGCTGAGTCACCTGGGTCATTTGATGTTTTGCTAAAAACCTCTGCACAAGAGGTAATGCATGAGTGGGCGTGTTTTGATGAAGCTGCCAGTCACCAGGTGCCCATAGCTGCGGCCTCTGAATCATCCAAATAGTTTCCGTGGAGGAATGTTCAAGTTTAATGCAAGATTTGATGCAGATTCGTTGCTGTACTCGCTCAGTCATTTTGAATGTGACGGTCACACAGTACATGTGCTCACTCAACAGCGCCTACTGCCCCCACTGACTAGTACAGTGGTCATCATTGTTCATGCATGTGCATTCCAGTCCACTCTCCTTGGCTGCCACATTCCATCCATGTCACGCAAGCTGTACAAACCATTTTCATTATATTAACAATGGTTGGACTTTTTCTGGACACACCTTGTATGATGCATTGACTGCGTGTATTTTTAGTCCCTGATTTAAGCATATATATGTGTGTATATCTCTACATATCACCACTATTTATTTACTATCTGCTCACTATGCTTTGAGTGCTGTTAATCCCTTTATTGTTCTTACATGGATGGTGCAGCTGCATTTCACCGCTGCTGTGGCAGCCCCTAGGGCTATAGAAATGGGTTATCTGAAGAGCTAACGCACTTTCTTGTAAGCTTACTCCAACCCTCCAGAGGAAGAATAAGAATTCTGACTTTCCCTTCCTTCCCAGAGTCACTTAGACTATTTACACTGCTGCTTCACATTCTAATTAGAAACTGGCTTTTGTGCAATCTAAAGAAAAAGGGGAAAAGAGAATTTAAAGAGAACACAAAAGTTGAGCAAGTTGAAAGCTATTTAGTTGTAGTTCTATGAACAGAATTTATTGAACTTCAGGAAGTTCATCCTTGGTTTGTATTCCCTTTCTACTCATAATTTGTACTTTTTTCCCCCAAATCCACCACTCCAGTTTTTTTTTTTGGGGGGGGGGTCATTTAATAAAAAAAAAGAGTTGGTAAAGAGCCTTGGTTTCCTAACACTGCAACTGAACCACCCAAAGGATAAACTAAAGATTTCTACCCTGATCTTCTTTCTGAAGAGTGGGCGAGATGGCAGTGGCCTTGCCTTTCCTGTTTCTGTGATGACTGAATGACTAGAATGAAGAGATGGTGCTGGGGTAACTGGTACCACTGCAGTCACCCCTACTCTGCAGCACGAAGTCACCTGTGAACTTTTCTGAACATCTAAGCTCTAGACCAAGTGGACAACACATGTTTGCTCTTCCTCCAAGTTTTGTTCTGAGTGATCCCTTACCACACTCCCATCTTTACAGAACAGAGGTGAAATCGGTTTGTATGATTCTATTTCATTGCAATTTGGAATGTATCTTTTTGGAGCTGGAAGGAATTTTGAAAAGAGAACCAGTATTCTTTCCTGGAGGGTAAAAAAAAAAACATTGTGGTCACTGATTTTGTATTGATCATATAATAAAGCAACTATGGACCCGTTGTGGCCTCAGACCCATCTGCTGCTAGAATTGCCTCCTCCTTGAGATTACAGCTTCTAGAAGCCTTCACAATGCTTTCTGCCTCTATGCGTAGGGTGAATCCATTGCCTCCTCCAAGCCCAGCCTCTTCCTGATTTTAAGTTTTATGTGTTAGTCTTAACCTGAGGGATTTGGGCATTGACTACTTCTAGGGGATGTATGGAATGTTCATTTATATATGTTTCTAAGTTTAGAATTAATGCAATCTAGTTTCACAGCTCCCAGCTATTTTAGAGTGTAGGGTAGTGTAGTGCAGTGCAGCAGGGAGTACAGAAGCTTTGGAGGCAGGTAGGCCTGGGTTCAAATCCCACTTAGGCATTTACTTGTACAGCATCGTGGACATGGGCTTACCCCAAACTGAACTTCCCTGTACAGATAAAAACCTGCTTCACAGGCAGCTGTGGGGACTCAACATGTAAAACACACACTCTTCTGCTCCAAGAGGTCGTAGCTACTCACATGGCATTTGTTCGGAGTAGAGCTCCGTAACTTTTTGTGCATGAAATACAAAGGAAACAGGCAGCACTGGTAACAACACATTTATTTCCGTACCCTGCTGTGTGACCGGAAGGTGGCTTTCACTTTCCAATAATGAACTAGGTTATAACAACGAAAATTCCAGAAGGTAAACTGGTAACTTATTGTTGCTCATGAGCATCAGTAAACAGACATGGTACCACATAAAGGAATTTTAAACACTTCTCATCTTTTGCTATAGTTTTGAATATGGACCAGTAGACTTTGGCAATGGACCTAATATATTACCAGTATGCTTCTAAATCCCATGATTCTCTTCAGACACAAGAGGAAAATTTTGGATTTACCTTTTGGTTTTGGAAATTTAACACATTCTTAGGAGGCTGCCAAAGGCCAACATGACTTGAGGCTATCATATTTATCATGATTATACAAATATTGCTATTAAAAATAAAATCATGGTAGGCAGCAGCCAACTAATTGCTAGTTTCAGTTTGTAGATTAGCATCTTTAAAAAATAATTCACTTCAGAATGCTAGGCTATAGAGCTTATTTTTAAGTAGGTTTAACTTATTAACCTTTTGTGGACTAGTTAATTCAGATGGATCTGAATTCAGTCAAAGAACTGAATGGCATATCAAATTGGATTTTATATTAGAAACAGCCATTTCCAGAGACTGCATTCTACAGGATGTTTTCTTCCAGAACGCCTTTCAGTCCCGGCTTCAGAAACACTTGTAGACAGTTTGAGAAGTGTTAATGGGTACTCATTGCTAAAGCAGGATGTAAGAATGTGCTGATCACCAAGTGGGAGATTTTACATTACATTAAGTTAAAATTATATATTGTTGGAAATCAACGAGATACGGAGTTCCTAGTTCCTAGAAAATATTATGGCTAAGGAAATAGAGAACTCAAAAAAGGAATCCACCTCCAAGAAAACTAATTCAGTATAGTAAAATAGAATTAAGTGCCCTGTCTTCGGAAAGTTTATTAATAATAAGTAACAACTGGGAAATCATACATTGTTTCTTTGGAGATTAAAGTGCAGGCTATGAAATGGCATATAAAATAATGCATAAAATAGTGCAATCTTAAGGTGCCGTTATTTTTATTATACATAGCCTATGTTCATATGTCCATTTTCTCTCAAAATCCAGCTGTAGTGACACCTTTTAGCTTATTTATTTAGGCATTTCTTATACTCTTCTAACCATCTTTGGGGCTACATAGAATATTTTAACATTTTAACAAGTAGAATAATAGCGCATACACCTTGAAACCACTAAATAGATTAAGGCAAGCCCCTGTAAAGTTCAGTACTCCAGAAAACACATTTTACAAAAAGAAGTTGCTTCCAAAACCAGTGGCTTTAGACCTGATGGCAGCCCAATCGTTTTTAAAATATGGTTACTCTGAATAATTTGTGTTTGCCCATCATTTCCAGGCTCTGTACATCAAAAGAGGAGCTTAAAAAACAGCATGTTCTGTAACTCCTGTTCTGAAATAACTCATATTTCAGAATACATGAAAACCAAGCCAAGTCCACACAGAAGATAAGCAGGGGATGCTGGGGGGAAGACAGTTCTTTTCTTATATATGCCTTTCACATTGTGTCTTTCTGTAGTGTTGTACCATAGTCAGCTTTTAAGTGGGAATGACCCATTAAAACAGACAAGTCTCCTCTGAAAAACAGCCCAGAAAGATGACAAGATTTTATGAAATGCTCTTCTAGGACGACACAATACTAAATAACATTACAGCATTGATAGTACTGATTACAGTACGATCCAGGGCAGGATGATTTTTCTCAGGAGGCTAATTTACAATTTTCCTGTAATGTATGTGAGTTCTAGCTGAACAAAATAATTTGTGATTTGTTGAACCTTAAATACCATTATGCCATCCAAAAGCAAGTAAAAAAGCTAGCAAATCGGTCAAGGCAATATCCTAAGGTGTTTTATATAAAGAGTCGAAGTTAAGATTTAAGACTTAAATAACAGAACTGTAGTGCTTTATTCTCCTGTTATGGAACATTCATGCATTATCGATCGCAACTCATTAACCTTATGGGTAGATGATTACAAATGTATGCTGTAGAAATTTGGATTCTGAAAGCAAAATCTACCTTCTAATAGTTTATTATGAAAGCCAAATATGTTAACTAGTGGAAGACTATAGATATATTTAGGGTATCTAGATAAAGTTTATGAAGAAACCAGGCAACTTTCATTAACAACTATCTAAGAAATCATCTGAGGTTATATCCCTTTAATGTATAAGGATCATACTTTGTAAACCTGTAAACATGTACTTTGTTACCTAAAAAAAGTCCTCCTATTAAAGCAGACTTTAAAGGCCATGAGTATTCCAGTAGGCCTGCTCCAAAGTTATGACAATATGGCTAAATCCTATGATTACAAAAAATGAGACCTGCTGAGAAAATGAGTTCCAGACAGGGACTTTTATGGATGACCTTGGCTGACAAATCTTTTTTGGAAATTGTTTATTTTAAAATTACCTTACCAACAAACCAGGAAACACTTGGATGTTATTTTACGGTTTTTCATTGAAAACATACTACATTGTAAATGGAGTTTCAAAGTTAGACATAGAATTGATCAAAATCTAAGGACAGTATTAATGTCAGGACAATATAAAAATGGTTAAAGAGTTTCATTTGGCGAGGTTAATCTGAAGGATGCAGAACCATGTCATGTTGGACGGATTAAAAAAAGATGATAACCTTGTGCTTTTATTCAACTAAGGTACTTACCAAAACCTTAGGTTTTATACAGGTTCCCAACTCCCACCTGGAAAGGGACAGTTTTCTACATTACACCTACATTTATTTTAAATAACTGAAGCCCAAGGCAACAGTTGTTTAAAAGAACTTAACAGTCAAATAATAACAACATAATTTAGTACATTAAAATAAAACTAGAACAGTAATAGCTGAACGTCTCAAAAATATACAACGGGGGAAAATAACCACTGTACAGAATTTGGAGGTTGTTAAAGTGACCACTTAGAAGGTTGAACCAGTGCAAGACATGCTTTTCCAGTTACAAGCTCAACACAGGAGTGCAAACAAAATTAAAGCTTTTGTTTAAAGTTGTAGGATAAGGAAAGCTTGAAATTAATCCTAAAAAGCTTCCCTCAGGTCATCCCCCAGAAATGAAATGCTCAAAATGCTTTTTCGTAGTACAGTGTTCTTCAATGAACTTTCTTTCAATGGCAAAACTGCATCCCACAGGTTGGGCCCCTACTCACACCACTGGGAATCACATGGGATCAATGAGCCCGCAGTGGTGAGTAAGGAAAAAAAAGGACTAGTTTCCAGAGGTCTGATATTGACAGAGCCTTGGGATTGGGGGTTCTGCCTCAGTCAGTGTACCTGAACCCTACAGAGAATAGATAAAGCAACGGGCTTTAATACTCTCTTGTTCCTGTAAAACTGGAGGACGAATGGACTCACAACCCCCTCCCCTCCGAGGCCAGTTGTTGTGGTAGAAGATGTCAAGTGCTTAAATAAACGAAGATGCTGCTCTAAAAAGTGGGGAAGTATAGAGGTTCAAGATCAATACCAGTGCAAGAGCTTTTTAAGTGAGTTGCCTAGGCAATGCATGCATCCTTTCATGCAAATGTCGGACATGGCCCCCAAAGAGAACTGAAAACATGACATAACTGGATAAATCCCTTGCCAGTAGTTTATAAAAATATATAGTCAATACTGTAGAGGCTCCTTCTACAGCCAATACTATGGAAGTCCGTTTAGTTACCCATTACTTCAATACCAAAAAGCATTTACTACTTTTCAGACATTCCAGACAAAGGTCACTTATAACAAAAAGTCAACTTTTTTTTCCTTTAAAACAAGATACTGTCCATTTAAAAAGTAGATCTTTTCTTTCAAGTGAACAGGACATTTTCTGTATTAAACTTCTAGTCTGTCAAGACTGGTTTAAGATCCTTAAGTAATGTGCATATATGCAGAAACAAATAAACTTACTTTAAACATGAGCTGCACAGAAAAAAAAAGTTAACTCCTCAAAACATGATAGAATAGGTCTGGTTAGTACAAATCTATTGCAAAGTAAAGATTCTGTGCATCAGTTCAACCAGGAGAAGCGGGGAAAGAATGTCCCAACCATGAGGGTTCAAGTTTTAAGTTGTGTTCTGAGAGCCTAGAAGCCTAAGGGACACCATGTCGCTCACAGCATCCTGATATGCATCACTGCTCAGGCCACTAAGCCTGGTCTTCCTCTGGAGCTAGAAGCACATTCCAAGTTACTTTCTGTTCCGGAGACGTTTAGATTTCCTCAGAGAGTCTATGGCTTCCGTTGCCTTTTTCCGTTTCCGAGGGGACTCTACGTTCTGCCCAGACCCTGAGGGGTTTCCCACTGCGCTTTCCATGACTTCTCGTAGTTTGCGTTCCAGCTCTGCCAACCGTGCGTTCTGTTCGCCTATGATCTGGGTCTGCTCTAGCAGTTTCTGGTCCTGGTCTTGAAGCTGTTTCTGTTGTTCTTGCACTTTGGTGCGGAGCTCGGAAATTTCACGCCTGAGAACGGTCACGCCGGCACCATTTGTCTTCACCTGCTGCTGCAGCTTGGTAACCTCTTGTCTCGAAGGGTTTTGCTTGGAGAAGAGCTGCATTGTTGTTAGGGCTGCAGAAGGTCCTGGAACTGTGGAAAAATAGTTAAAACCGGTCAGTCACTTAAGATGTCTCGCTACCAGTAACACTTTATTATAAACTTATTTTGAAATGGAATGTCCTTATAGCATCACTTCTGGTCATTTCTTCTTTGCAATCTACTTAAGTCTAATGGGTTAATCGAACAGTTTTAACCATAAATGAGTCTGAATTCTGATTCTCATGTTCATGTCACAACATGTGGACTGCCAGCAAATGGAGGACATTTAATGGCACAAACTTGGGTTTAAAGTATTATAAAACATTTTCGGACCTAGTAAGAAAACACAATAGTAAAATTCATATATAATGATTTTCTATCTTATTCCACACAGCAAATATAAACACTGGAGTTAGAGCCCTGACGGGTATGTCTCAGTGGACTGGGCATCATCCCACAAACAAAAAGGTCGCTGGTTCAATTCCTAGTCTGGGCATATGCCTGGGTTGCCGCTAGGGTGCGTGCGAGGCAACAGAACAATGTTTCTCATACACATTGATGTTTTTTTCCTTCTCTTTCTCCCTCCCTTTCCCTGTCTCTAAAAATAAACAAAATCTTAAAAAAACCAAACCACTGGAGTTTGAAGTATAGACCTATCATATTCTTCAGTTCTCTCTGCACTTAGTTATATGCAAAGGCTTAAATTTTAGTTAAACAATGGAGATGCCATTGAAGAATGGGTTATATCATTCATGATGATCATGAAGAATTTCTGGCATGGCATAGGAAAGCTTTGGAACTGTTCTGTTTTAGGAATAATACAATGTAACATGAGCATAAAAATCACTATTTTAAACTAATTACCTACTTTTTTTTAAACCTTATCTCTTGAAGGTTTTCTAAAAGGACGAGCTAGATCGTTCATACCCTAAAACCATCATGTTAATTTTCTCCTTGTACATCTAAATAACCAGAATATTTTCCTTGACTGATGCATTATTTCTTCTCTGTTTATCCAACTTCCACTAATACATCAATGCTCAGGTCAATTCTCACTTCCTGTGAAGTCTAATCAGACCAGCTAACAAGGATCTGATCTTCTTTAAGATTCTGTCTCTGCTACTCAACCGCCTTTAAAATATTTCTCTTGTCTATGATAACTGAACTTTGGGTCTGGATATGTCTCCACTTTTCAAATAGTAAGACCCTTGAAGGCAGATACCACATACTACACTTCTTTTTAGTCTCTACAGGACACACTACAGTGCTGTGCACATAACAGGTACTCAGTAAGTAACAGATACATTAATGCTGAGATGCCATAGGCTTTATTACAAAATTACAGAGAGGCACTCGGTTACCCTACTGAAAACTACAGGGAGCTAAGTAACCTGAACAAAACGTTTTACTGAAGGTTTTTATTTTTCTTTCCCGATTTAAAATATTTGCAAAGTTTGAGGATATTGAACAATTTAGTCCTTCAGTAGATAAAGGCACAAATCTCTAGGCTCCAACATACTTTTGCAAAATAGCTGCCACAGAAGAAGTGACAGTGTTCACAACTGCCTTACACACGCTGTCTTTTAAAATAGCAGCCAGACACTCTGGGGGCTGAAATAATTAAGTGGATATTTCCATGAACATTTTTATCTGGCATATTTAACTGTTTTAAGATAATGAACATTAACTAGTCAGAAACATTAAAAAATGTACCTATATGTAGCTTTTCATGCAGCACTTCTAATGAATTTAAGACTTATAGATATGTACAAAAATTGAGCACAAGATTATTTTTCAGAGCACAGTTTACATACTGAGAAACTAGAGACAAATGTGCTTAACAGTAATGGATCGGTTACTCAAGTTATGGTCTATCTTCAATTTGTCACTAAAAATGATGTTGCAGATACATATTTACAGACACAGAAAAGTTCAAGATATATGATTAAATGAGAAAAAAGCAAGTTATCAAATCTACGAATGAAAGTTATAAACTGAACGCAGTAAAAACAAGATACCTGGAGGAGATCCCATGAGTCTTCCAGACACATCTGATCCTGGTAGCTTCCTCTTTAGAATTGGGACAATCTTTTCATCAAAGTATTCCATTGCCATGGAGGAAATATCCCTTAACTCTTGAAGTACTTCGTGAGCTCGCTGAGGGGCTCTGGTAGAATTGACATATCTCAACACACGATAAATCTCATCAATAACCTAAAATAATGAGCTCTCATTAGCATTTTCTCCTTTTTCTCTGAATAGCTAGATAGGGAGAGAGGTGGCTGCTTGCTCTGCATTCCTGGAAAGACCTACAGGGTGACACAGCTGAGGCCCTGGCGCTGAGAACGCTACCATCTGTACACATGGCTTTGGCCTTGTCATGCCTTGTAGTTTCATACTCATGGTTATTAAGCACCAGGCCCTGTGCTGGGCCTAGATAATCAGGATGAATAAAATGCAGCTCCTGCCCTGGAAGGATCAATGTCGCCGGGGAGACGTGTGTAAATACGTGACACAGGCAGGATATACGCATTGCTAGAGAAGCTGGAGGACCACACTAAGAAATTGTTTCCCATGTGCCAGCAGGGGCAGGGGCACTGCCCACACCCACGGCCTGCTAATGCTCCAAAGCCACTGCACTGCGGCCCGAACGCGTCTCCCAGAGCCCCAGACCCAGCCTGCCCGCCCTCCCTCTCCTACACCCCACCCCGTGCTCTGTCCCTTGGGGTTTTCTTTCTCCAAGACTCTCTATGGGTTAGAATAAGGTCTCCTCAGATCCCACTCCCTTGCTGTCACCAAAGGGGAGCAAGAGAAAGGCCCTTTTTCCTCTCCTAATCACGGCAGTGGGAGAACACAAGGCCGAGCGCACACAGAGAAGGCGCAAAGTGCCGGCAACCCAGGCTCCTGACTCCCTCACAGGGATAGTTGCTGAACCTTCTCTCGGTGTTTCTACCCTCAGCTTTAATCCTTGGGAGGTGATCCGTAATATTTCCCGTGGCTTCAGCATAGGCCTGAAGGTCAATAATTCACGTCTCTTGAAGACCTCAAATCCCACTAGTTAGACTAGATGGCTGTCAGGATGATGGGAAGGGAGGAGTGAGGGAGGAGGGATCTAAAAACTCAACTAGATATGACTTCATTTGTTTAGACAGTAAAGGTCATCATTCCAGGCATGAGATCCTGATGCGGATAGGCAACTTCTGTAAAGGCCAGACACTAAATGTCTCGGGCTTTGCAGGCCACGTGGACTCTGCCCAGACAACTCCACTCTCGTCAGTAACGGCTTACTGAATGGTCTATGAGGTCATGAAAACCGCAGGACATTTCTTAAATATTCATATTCTTAACAATGACATAGGCAATCAATATGCAGCTGTACTAGTTCAATGAACTTCCCAGGATACTCAAGAGGTAAGGCCTACAAGTCAGATGTGGATAAAATCTGGCATTATGGATCACAATCTAAAGTTTCTAACTGGTCACCCTTTTAGAGTACCCTCCAAAAGCATTTATAGCTTAAGAAGAAGGTGAGCTATCCCAAAGACTATTTCAAATAAAATGAAAAGAAACAGAATTCCCCTCCCCAAAACAAACACCACAGAAAATTAAAAATGGAGAAAGTACATACAAAATATTGCCAATGTTAATTATCTATGGAAATAACAAAAAAAGAAATTCAGATTTTACGAGGTATTAATTAATTCTAACAGTATTAATACATTTGCTAGATAGAAAAACGACCTTTAATTCCATTCTCACCCTTTCATATAAAATGATATAGACACATTTCATCTGAATTTACACTCAATTCAAAATGGAAGATACTGCTGAGGTATGAGTAGCATGCTAACCACTGGGGTCTTTAACTTAGTAACAGCAAATATGCTGCATATATTTATTTCTTGGTTAAACAGCTCTATTACTTAGCTCTGAGTATTCTGCTATATGGTAATTATCTATTCTGGTCAAACCTGGAACTTTTATAAAGTTGTCTCAAGAAGTATTTCTCAAACAAAACCAAACCCAGCTTGGCCCTCCTACTCTGCCTCCCCCAAATTATAGCAATCTCCAAGGCAGGACAATACTTATCTTGTTCAGTGCTGCTGTAGCTCTGGCATTTTAACAAAGAGTGAAAGCCCAGAATTTTTTTCTTGAAAATGAACCCTTAACAAGCTTCTCTAAAGAACAGCAGGGCTCCTGTACATATCATAATTTAAATTTTAAATCTAAAGGACACATAAATGATTCATATTTCTATTAGTTACTGTACTGAAGCTAAACAAATCCATTCACAGAAACTCATTCCAGAGAAATGGGAACAATTCTGACATTTAAAAATCACTTTGTGCCCTGGCTAGTATGGCTCAGTAGATTGAACACTAGCCTGTGAACCAAAGGGTCACCGGTTCGATTCCCAGCAGGGCACATGGCTGGGTTCCGGGCCAGGTCCCCAGTTGGGGTCATGCAAGAGGCAACCACGTATTGAGGTTTCCCTCACTTTCTCCCTTCCTTCCTCTCTCTCTAAAAATAAATAAATACAATCTAAAATACAAAACAGAAAAATATATTTTAAAAAATCACTTTAAAATAAAGTTTACACAGTACAATCCAGCTGTTCTAGGTAAGCGATTCTATTTTACCTTTCCTGGGATGAAGCAACAGAGATTGGAATCCACATACTTCATGAAAGTCATATTTAAAAGTGAAAGCCTTGTTTCAACAGCAGCAAGGATGTCTGCATGACGAGCTAATGAATGGTTTCTCCTTTCCGACTCTCTCCTATAATTAAAAAAGCAACCTTTTAAGGTGTTCGGTGGACTACAATGTTAAGCAATCACAATGTCTTAATGAAAACAGCCTAACATTTACATGTTAATAAAAAATTCTATGATTGGGTCATAGTTCAACTGTAATGACAAATGAATCACTGTGTCCAGAAATCTTTGCCAAGGACTAGTGCTCACTGACAAAGTATTTAGAAAATAAATCAGGGCTTTTTTCCTTGGCTATATATCAAGCCTAATGACTGTTAGAATCAGAGAATTAGAAAAATGAAAGAATTACACATGGATATATTGACAAAAGATGATATATTTTTGCCCATAAAATGAGCTCATTTACACTTTTTAAAGTTTTACTAAGAAATAATTCACATATAATAAAACCCACATTTCAAGTGTACAATTTAGTGGTTTTGGTATATTCAGAGTTGCGGAATCATCACCACTGTCAAATTTCAGAACATTTTCACTACAGAAAGAAGGCCCCTAAACATGGCATTCCGATTCCCCAGCACTGGGCAACCACTAATCTACTTGCTCTTTCTATGGACTTGCCCATCCTGAACATTTCAGATAACTTAATTGGGGCAGTTCCGTGGTGTTTTGTCTGTCTTCTCTCATTTGGCATAGTCCTCAAGGTTTATTCATATCGCAGCATGTATCAGGACTTCATTCCCTTTTATTGCCAAATAACATTCTATTATACGTAACAGCATCATTCTGGTTATCTATTTATCAGTTGCTGGGCTTGTGGGCTATCTCTACTTTTTTGCTATTATGAGTCATGCTGCCATGAACATTCAAGTCCAAGTAATTGCGTGGATACATTTTAATTCCTCTAGGAGTAAAATTGCTGGGTCAAGTTGTAACACTATGTTTAACTTTTTGAGGAAAAAACTGTTTTCTACAGTAGCTGCACCATTTAGAATCCCATCAGTAATTTATGAAGGTTCCAATTTGTCCCTATCCTTCCCATTTTTTCGTCTTTTTTATTTCGGCCATCCTGCTCAGTGTAAAGTGGTAACTCATAGTGTTTTGATTGGCAATGCCCTGATGACTATCATTTAGGGGCTTGCTGATCTTAGTATATCATCTTTGAAGACATGTCCAGTAGACTCCTTTGCCCATTTCTAAATTGGCTTGTTTTTTTATTGCTGAGTTCTAAGAGTTACTCATACAACCTGGATATAAGTCCCTTATTATATATATAAGCAGCAAGTATTTTTCTCCCATCCTGTGGGTTGTCTTTTCATTTTCATAATGTTGTCCTTTGAGGCAAAGAAGTTTTAAATTTTGATAAAATCCAGTTTGCCTACTTTCTTCAGCTGCTTGTACTTTTGGTGTCATATCTAGGAAGCCAGTGCCTGGTCCAAGTTCATGAGGGTTAGTACTATGTTTGTGTCTAAGGGTTTTATAGTATAATACTGACATTTACACGTAGGTCTACGATTTATTTTGAGTTAACTTTTGTATGTGGTGTGAGGAAGGGTTCAACTTCATTCTTTTGCGTGTAGATATCCAGCTGTCCCAGCATCATTTGTTGAAAACATGTTCTTTCCCCACTGAATTGTGTTGGCATCCTTGTTTAAAATCAATTGAATAAAAATGTAGGGGTTTATTTTCTGGACTCTCAGTTCTAGTCCACTGATCTATATGTCTGTCCTTATGTCAGTACCACACTGTTTTGATTATTGTAGCATTGCAGTACATTTTGAAATTGGGAAGTGGTAGTCCTCCATCAACTGTGTTCTTTATCAAGATTGCTTTTGATTGAGTCTTTTGTATTTCCATAGAAATAGTAGGATCAGTTTATCAATATCTTCAAAAAAGACAGCTAGGATTTTGATGGGGATTGCACTGAATGTATAGATCAGTTTAGGGAGCACTGCCCTCTTAGCAATAGGAAATCTCCTAATCCATGAACATGGAATGTCTTTCCATTTAATTCTTCTTTAATTTCTTTTAACGTTTTGTAGTTTTCAGTGTACATGTCCCACACTTCTTCTATTCATTACTAAGTATTCTATTCTTTTTGATTCTCTTGCAAATGGAATTGTCTTCCTTTTTGAATTGTTTTTATCAGTACTATATCCAATGATACAATTGATTTTTTATATGTCAATCCTGCCTCCTATATTCCTGACTCCTTTATTAGCTCTAGTAATTAGTGTCATATATATATATATATATATAAAATCACATCATCTGTGAACACAGAGAGGGTGTACTTCTTGCTTTCAATCTGGATGCCTTTTATTTCATTTTCCTGCCTAACTGCCCTGGCTAAAACCTCCTGTAAAATGCTGGACAGAAATGGTGAGAGAGAGCAAACTGTTATAAAGTTCACTTATCATGATCTGGGTACCTTTTACTACAAACACTTGGAAACCATTTAACAGGTAAACTCTTACTGAGATTTAAAAAAAAAATTAAACGAAATCTCCAACTGTAAATTATTGCCATTGCGAGCCACGCTGTACCTTGGGAGCTGAGCTTTGACTTGTTTCTGACATAGATTATGGTACCTCTCCACTTTCAGAAATCCCTGATTCAACATTCTCTGGCAGACCAAGTCCATTCTTTTACAAACCTATGGGGAGAGAGGAGGAGAAAGAACAATTTTTAAAGTAATAATCAAATTAAGGACAGAGAGCTAACTTAGATTCACAACTGAACACTGAAAGTTCTCTGTGCTGCCGTCTGAATCCTTGAATCGATGTATGTGGGTGAATCCCTCATACTTTGTAATTCCTATAAAACTGCACTAAAAATTAATATGTGTAGGCGAGGAAAACTCACTCCTTTACTTAGGTATTTGTTGATGGTTCTGAATGCATCCCCACTATGATGATCAGAAACTGCTGTCCTGAAGATAAGGAAAACAATATATTCAAAGGTTTTTAATGGTTTGAAACAAGAAAAATTCTGTTAGCCAAAAAATGTATATTCAAACTCAAGTCCAACCTCTCATGAAGTTTATATGATCTGTAATTGGAAGGAGAATTCTTATTCATTTCTATGAGTGATTTGGGTTAACTAGTCTCTCTATTCTAGAAACCGTGATATCCTCCAAAGTATCTTAACTTGTGTAGCAGAACCTCAACTATTTTGAATCCTTAGGGAATATGGTGTTTTTATATACAGTAAGAGCACAGGACCAGTTGTCAGAACACCTAAGTGTGAGTCCAACCTTTATGCACTCTTGAGCAAGTCAAGTCAGCTAACATTTGAAAGCCTGAGTCAGTCATCTGTGAAATGTGGATAGGATCTAACTCCGGATATCATTAGGGTAAAATGAAACAATACATGCTAAATCACTTGGTAAACTCTAAAGTGTTACGTAAAATTATGTTAAATAAATTTTGTTTAACTCAGTACTAATTTAAAAATTTGGCTCTATATATTTGGTTATTATGTTTCTGAGCTATCCCAGCATCTTTCTTCTCTCAGTGATTCCCAGGACATAGTCAGTATCTGTCCATTTGTTCTTTGATCCCTGACAATTCTGTAGTGACTCAGAGTAATCAACCTGAATGTTACTTCTCACTGTACACGTGTGGATGCTGAAAGTGCAGGAGAGTGATTTAAACCTATATCAACCTATATCAAGATCAAGTCAATTCAAGGGCTGGCTTATGCTTTTTTTTCTTTCTCCAAAAACCCAAGCACAGACATCTAACAAATACTTGTTGAAATGAAATGCTGATGAAACTCTTGATACAAGTCTGCTTTCTCCTGGGAATACAGAGACAAAAAATTCAAACTTGTTGACACTAACAAAGGTCTTAATACTCTAATATTAAATAACAGATACTTCCTGAACCAGGTATTAAGGAAAATAGTTCTCTCCAATAATATCAAAACGAATTAAAAGAATACATTTTAAATACTGAGTAATTCTAATACACTATATTTTGAAATATGGTAAAATCTATTTGTAACTAAACGAAATTAGTTATCAACATTTGCTCAGTGTCTACTGAAAAATAACAAAACCAATACATATTAACATAACTTTCTAAGGAAAAATAATGTTCTAAAATAAAGTATCAGTGAGTTGCATTTTTGCAGATCTCTCAGATGTGTGGTTTACTAGAACAGGAGTCCTCACATCATCTTCTGCATTCAATCCACTGAGGCGGTCTTACCTTAGAAGGTTCTATAAAACAACACCCAAGCACCCATTCATTAGCTACCGAATGGTGACAGTGTCACATGTCACGTAGCTCACCGCGCACTTGAACGAATAAGTGAAAATGCGAATCGCCCCTTCTTACTGTAATGGCAACAGTTCACATCTCACAGACCCCCCCAGGGGGCCTGGGGAGTCCCTCCATCTGGGAGCCCTGGCCCCCACTCTGAGAGCCAGTGCTCCAGCCCTAAATCACTTCTGTCGCCACGGACACCAGCACTGAGCCTTCTGTGAGGATAAAGAAACTGTGGCTGGAGAAAGGAAAGGGTTGTGTATCTGTGTGATGAGGGACACAGAGCAGGCTAAATCCTCACCTTTCACAGGAGAAAGTCAGCAAATAGTATCAAATAAAAGGAAAACCCAAAGACTTGAAAGGGGTACTTCTGGGGAATAAAACCCAGGAGGTTATAAAAACCATTTGATGTGAGGCACCTTCTAACACAGTCCTGTAGAAAAACACTTTTTGTCTTTATGGACTCAATATCTTTGATAATTTCTGAGATGAAATGATGCAAATAATTTTTCAGCAGCAATAAACTTACAAAGAAAAAGATTAAGATCAGTTATTACTGTAATTAACTTCTCAAGGAATTATGTTATACTAGACTTTTGCTGCAATTAACCTAGCTAACTACTAAGATTCAGATTATCTTTCAATAACCTAGAAACTCAATCAAATGTCTGAGTACTGACTAGTATGGAGCGTAAGTACTGCCGGGGTGGGGAGAATATGAATAAACCACCAGGTAGCGTCCACCAAGGAGACGTGACATGATACAAGATTAGAATTAGGCTCTGAAGGGAGAGATGGCAAGGACTGCAGTCAGAGGTGACGGCCCACGCAAAGGCACTAAGTCTGGGATGAAGAACCCACTAGCGTGCAGACAATCTGCTTCCACAGACAGATCAGATGTGCAGGCAAAGCTGAGAGGAATAAAAGCTCCCATGGCTTGAGCAGGGAAGTCAGGGAGTGATTGAGAAATAACTTTTAAAAGATCCCCCATTTTTGAAAGAACTCATATTGGTGCCGTTAACTGGTCATTTTCTGTAAGCAACTGTAATACGTATTAGGACTAAAGATGTGATTCTGGAAATTTCACATTGAGATAAGTCGAAACCCCAAATAAGAAATGTAAGATAAGAACATAAACAGAGCCTCAACTGACATTTATAGTTAAAAACTGATAAAAGACCAGAAAATAAGGAGCACAAAGACAAACTAAAATAGCATCAAAAAGCCAAAGTCAGGACGATTTAGGCATTAAGACTATAATGTAAGAAAAGAGCAGTGTTTAATGTGGTACTTTGCCACGGACGTTCAGTAAGCACTGACTGACCCACCGCACAAAAACAGAGACACAACAGATCATGTGTCTTTTGTTTAGGATTCAGAAAGAAGCAAAGTGGACTCTGGAAAAGAGATAAACTAATTTCCCCCAAGTAGTTTAATGGTAGCTGCCGACAATGTATTCTAACTCGCAATGCAAAATTACCTCAAAGTCTAGCTCTAGATTTATGGGTATTTTAATAATTCCCAAGAGTAAAGGGGGAAAAAAAAGTTTTATTTCCCTGGTTATTAAAACAAAACAAAATTCTAGTAATTTGGCAATTTATCCAAGACAGCAAAACAAAACTCTGGAGTCTACTATACAAAGACGACTATGTCAAAAACTATTGGTGCATTTACATACACAGTAAATACAAAAGGACCTAATGGAATAAATCAGTCTACAATGCAGACAGATAGCTTGGGCCGTGACTTGCTGTTCTAGTATGACAGTAACTGGCTTTTCCTTTCTTAATTACTTCAGGATTCAAAATGCCATGCTCATCCTTTTCATCATTTTCTAACTTAAGCGGTCAATAATAAAAAACTTGCTTCATTGTGTTTAGAAATGTTTCAATTTCTTGTGCCACCAAGGTCCTTTTTAACAATGCAAGACACGTATACCACGACTTTCCTGTTACACCTAATCTTGAGTATAAAGCCTTAGTTGACTCTACGATGCACGTTTTTTCATATTTTAACAGTTGATGTTGGAACGGTCTCACAGTATTCGCTGTCTTACAATGACAGCCGGCAGCATTTCTTTTTGTTAGGTGTCTTGGATGCCTTGAAATACAGGGCGGGGCAGAAGTAGGTTTACTGTTGTTTTGAGTACACAAAACACAGTTTATTCCTTTTTTAAAGATCTTATTTATTTACTTTTAGAGAGAGGGGAAGGGAGAAAGAGAGGGAGAGAAACACTGATCTCGTATGCACCCCAACCAGGGACCAAACCCCACAACCCAGACGTATGCCCTAACTGGGGACCAAACTGGTGACCTTTTGCTTTGCTGGATGACACCCAACCGAGCCACACCGTTCAGGGCACACAGTTTATTCATGTGTTGTTTTTTCATTATCATTTTCCCTTTGAACGACTGTACACCTACTTTGCCCCAGCCTGTACAGTATACTGGTGCGCTGGGCTTCTTCGGTTTTGTTTACGATGCTAGAGACTTAATGGAACCAGATTTCCTCATTTATTGCTCTCTAGTTCTCAAATGAGCCGAACACTTGATGTTTTCCTCCAATTAATCCAGAAGCTATTATCAGAGATTAAGCTGCTTATTAATTATTACTGAACTGAAAGGAACTTAAGACACCAGAACGTACCCTTTCTTTTTACGGTGAGAAAATGGAGATCTTAACAAGTCATTTGTCCAATATCATCCAGTTGTTCACTGGCAAATGGAACTAAGAACCCAGGTCTTCACAGGACAACAGTGTGGGGACTGCTGGGGGTGGGGGGGTAATGGGAAGTGGAGGGGGGGGTAAGTGGTGAACACACAATACAGTGCACAGACCATGTGCTGTGGAATGGTGCACCTGGAACCTGCGTGACTTTGTTAACTGGTGTCGCCCCAATGAGTTCAACATAAAAGAAAAGCAAATAAGTAAATAAATAAAAGAATCCAGGTCTTCTAAGTAGCGTCTTTTTAAATTTAGTGATCTGCAAGTATATGGAGTGAAATATTATCCTCAACTGATTAGTCTCACCGTCTACAAGGATTCCTTGAGGCAATGCGGGATTTTACGGACATTAATGGGGTTTTCACCAACTACCAGGTTGGCAAGGTGGAGCTAGACCAAGGTCTTCCTATAATTCTTTCCAAGGTCAAAACCACAAGAAAATCATGAGGAGGAATATTTTACAAGCCATCTGGCCTGGATTCTGAAAAACAACAACAACAAAGATAAGTTCCCTGAAAGAATGAAAAAAATGGAGGGAATGTTCTAGGTTAAAGAGACTAATGTTTTTTTAGAGTCAAAACTATACCCACCCAAAAAATCTATAAACATTTTGGGGACAATTGAGACATCTGAATATAAAATATGATGTGAAATCCTTTGGAAGTGATGATATTGTGATTATATAAGGGAAGTATTTAAGGGCAAAATGGTTTAGTGAAGTAATTAAATGTGTGTGAGATACACATGCACATTTAGAGGGAGAAAGAGCATACAAGTGAAAGAAATAAAGCCAATATGGCCAAGAGTTAAAGACAGGTACTTCATTCTCCCTAACCATGGGATAAAATCATTTAAAAAATGAACACTGAGCCCTGGTTGGTGTGGCTCAGCGGATTGAACACTGGCCTGCAAACTGAAAGGTCACAGGTTCCATTCTCAAGGCACAGGCCCGGGGTTGGGGGCCTGCAGGATGTCTCTCTTTTTTACTTTCTCCCTCCCTTCCCCTCTACATATAAATAAGTAAAATCTTAAAAAAAAAAAAAAAAAAAAACAGAACACTGAATGACCCACAACCACTTCAGTTCTTCTCTTGCCCTAAATGCTCTGTTGGTGAACTTGTCTTAGTTTTCCTCACCGATTAAAAACATAAATGCAACTTGCCCCCTCTTTCATAAGAATCCTTAATCTTTAAAAAAAACACTGTATCTGCCTGGGATGGATTGTCTCAGATCTAATACTATAGAGAGAGTTTATCTGCAGGGAGAAGTCAAGCAAATTTTAAATTCCCTGGTATCCCCTGTGATAGTCACTTGGAAAGAAAACAAATTTATTTTAGTATTAGTCTGAGCAAAACAATTAGAAAGAAAAGTCTGTTTTTAGGATTTCTAGAATGCATCCTGAAAGTCAAACAGAAAGGCCTTTCTGATTATTGTTTTTGATTCTCTGTACCATTCTTTTCATTAATGTAGGAACTGAGTGTTGATTACAATGAAGGAGCCTTGATGTATTACTGTAAATTGCTATTCTTATTAATATTAGCTTCAGACCACCTTGTCGGTTTTTATTCTCATCAGGAGTACATTTTTTTAGTGTCTCAGCTTCTTAAAATGGTCTTGTAAAATGTTAAAGACATTCTGGGTAAACTAAAAATTTTACATTAAAAAAAATTTTCCGACATCCTCTGTTGGAGGTAAATATTAAGCAACTGATTTTTCAGCACTATTATAATTTATACAGAAAACACTTTTATTTTACAATGATGTATTTTCTATCGTTTACTCAGAGCAGTGAAAGGTCTTAAGAATGATTTCATTTACACTATCCTAGACTACCTAAGGCCATCAGGATTTATGATGAAAGGCATGTGGAACTTACATGTAGCGGGAAACGGGCCCTTCCGATCGCCCCAGTTTGTATGCGCAATAGTGATAAAACAGGGACTCAGCCATACCATCTGAGTCAAGTTCAGAGCAGCATCAGACGGCTTCTCTGAGGGCCTCACGCCTGAAGGTACAGGCATTTTCTAGGCGAGGGAAACAAAGGGGAGGCTGGGGGCAAAGGAAAAGCGTGGGCTCGGACAGGCGCGGTGTGTGGGAAACTCCACAGCGTGACGTCCGTTTCCACCGCTTTTTCTTCTGTACTGCGAGATGCTAGAACTAGGTGACGGGGAGAAACCTCGATCAGAGGCTACCTTTTGCTCCTAGTCTCAAAAATCATGAAACTGGATTTATATGCACAGGCCATCCTGTTAAGATAGTACCTTCTCCAACCCTGTAAGAACCCGTACCTCTCCGTTTACCGGGGTATACAGTGACGTCTGGTCTGCTTTATGAGATAATGACTATGGTAAGAGACAGCAAAGTTTTTTTAACATCCTTACTCGCTTCCCCCGCCAACAGCTGTCGACCCTGGAGGTTCTCAAAAACAGTTTCTTAAATTTGACAGGTCTGTGAAATAAAAAAGGCAGAAGGTAGGGGGCATCTGATCACTCGTCCAGGACATCTACAACTTCCCACATCCAAAATCCATCTCGTTTTAACCTCTGTAAGTCACCCTTCTGCAATTACTTGGTGAGACTGCATGTCGTTTTACTTTTTTCTGAGGAACGTTCTTCCCCCGGAGAGGAAGCCTCCCCTGATTAACCTCGGTGCCCCCTCCATTCTGTCTGTACTGTGCTCGCCTGTGCGGTGCTGATGCCTTGTAAGTGTGCGCAGCGGTCACACGACCCTGGGGACAGGTTGCTGACTGACCCCTCCGCTTGGAGACTAGAAGCTGCAGGAAGAATGAAAAGTCCCTCAAATAGTAAATTCCTTACTTAAGTACCTATTAATAAAACCAATAACCTGATGATGAGATAACCCCCCCCAAAACAAGCCCCCAAAACAAAAACAAAAAGCAATAAAGACAGCATGTTTTCTGTACCACAGCAATAGAGAGCGGAGGTCCTCAAAGTGTGGTCTAGGGACCCCTGGGGTCCCCAGGCCTTTCATGGGTTGAAGTCAAGCATTTCCGTAAAACTGAGATGCTGTATGCGGCTTCCACTCTGTTATCTCAGGACAGTGGAATTTCCCAGAGGCAACATGACATCTGAGGACACTGCTGAGAGCTAATGTGTATTCTCGTGCTTCCTAGACTTTTGTACAGTAAGCTCCTAGGCTCCTCAGTAACTTTTAAGAGTATAAGGTGTCTTGAGACAAAAAGTTGAGAAATACTGTCACAGAGCAAGAGGTATGAGGAAGACAGTGTGCCCAATTAAAAAAAAAAGCAATGGTTCCTCGTTTTCCCTTCAAATTTCCTACCACAGAGCCTTCTCTATAACCGAAATTTTCTAACTTTGGAAGAAAAGATGTGACGCAAGGAGTGACATTTAACTAGAGTTCACCACAGAAATACCTTGGGACACAAGCAGGTAGTATTTACATTTTGTTATGAACTGGAAAATTTCATTCCAGATCATAAACGAGACTTCTGAATTTAACCTTTGGTTAAATGTATATCCTGAACCACTAAGAGGATTCCATTAAATTTATAGGCACACCTCTTGAACGACAGAGAAAAATATATGACAGGCGCTCCCTACAAGAATCTCTCAGGAAGCCTTCCACACTCATTTTTCCGTGCGTGAGAGCACCATGCCCACGAGTCACGCCGCGCTTCCCAAGTTGGTGTCAGCCTGCTCCCTGACCAGGAGGAGGACCCCACTTCTCAACCTTTGCCTCTTGTTTCAAAAACTCTCACACCTGTCGAGAGGGCCTAGGCGACAGCCTGATGCTGCATCAGCACAAATTTGTCTGATTCACTAGAAAAGAACTCAAAGTACAGGTTTTGTCATTACCAACGTTGTGTTCAACCAAATAACTTTAAATACATTAGAGGAATGAAATATTTGAAGACCGATTTCTGTGTAACCAGGATTTCCAAGCTCTGGGTACATTTTTGGAGCAAGTCGATGGCAGAAAAACAAACAAAAGATTTAATAAGGGGTTTGGACCGTCCCTTGGAAATGACTGGACTCAAATTTCAATTATTCATGGCAATAGGAGGCAAAACTTATCATCAGCATAAGCGCACCAATAGCTAAAAATGTTATGGTAGCAGTTTCAACGCAGAGCAGATCTTTTAAAGAAAATACAGAGTAATAAGTGCGTGGATTGTGTACGTCTCTCTACTTCAGGTGCTAACATAATTATGACTGAGGTCCCAATAAAGCAAGGAAACTTGGATGGAAGAAGAAAAACTAACACGGGAACCATACATAAACCAGCTCATCAGCCACTGAGTAGCTGCCATTTAGCTTAGGAAACAAATTCTGTTCTTAATTAACATCACTCTCTTCCAAGTATATCCAGCCTTAATTCCCCTAAAAAAAAAACAAAAAAAAACAAACAATAAAAGGAACTATGTAATTTATACACTTCATAGCAGCATACTAAAGTTCCTTGATGTTTTCTGGTAAAAAAACAATAAAACACCTTATACCTTTAGGTGTAAGTCGTCACTTTATAGAAAAGGCATGTAAAGCACCCACCTGGCAGTCTCTAGACTGCCAATTTCATATAAAGCGCATAATTAAATTAATGCTGACATCTAGTGGTAAGAACCTCTTTCTTTTCTAATGTTAACCGAAATTGTATCCTATGACACCAAACCAAAGAATCTAAAACCAAAGACACCTCCATACCTCCACAAAAGATTATCCATTTAATCTAAGAATTGACCATTAACCAGGAATAAGTCCCGCTTTTCTAAATCTGATTTAAAAAACATTTCTGAAATGTAAAACTGGGTGCAGACTCTTGAGGGGAGAGGGGGGTTAGTAAGGGCTCCCTATGAAAAATATCTGTTTGAAAACTACAAATGTGTATCCTTAAAAGGCTAGAATAGATAATTGCTTAAACACGAAGAATGCCACTGAATATTTCACTTGAAAGAAATGTCACTTAATAAATCGTGGGATGTGTTTTAACCCTGCCCCTAGGATGGGCTGGTTGCCCCTCTCCTTTAAAAATGTTTTTGATTTTTTAAAAAGTAAAACAACTAACAACAGAACAACCCCCCCCCCCACAGCTTTCCTCAATACTTATACAACAGAACTGTGATCACTCCAAGCTGTACAGAGCTATTGTCTGACTGAAAGGCTCAATTCAATCAAAATGTTATGCTCAGTTTCCAGACACCAGGAATGTATGGCATCTTGATCTAACCCCATCCTTGATACAAATCTACATGAAATTCTAAGGATGACATGTTTTGAAAATTCAGGGACAATTTCGAAATATCATTTTTCAACTGGAGGAATTTTCCATCCTGCAGACTGGCATGGTTGAATTGCTGTGTTGACTAGAAAAAAAAAATTGGTCATCAGTTTAAATCGTTGTTAATAAGCCTTCTTTTTCTTTTAAAAAAAAGCATGATTTCCTTTCAAAAATGTAATTACAATGGATTTCAAACCTAAAATATGGCATATTGATCAGTAAGAAAATGCTATCCACAGCACATTCAGAAATCAGTCTTTGTCCTCTTAAAAACAATCCGACCACAGATTTAGCATCTACAGATTCGGTTTGCAAGCACTTCAAAATGTCCACGTCCTCAATTTCCTTACCGTTTAAAGATAAATTCACCCAAAGTAAGCAAAATATGACTAAGACATTCATCAAACCTTCAGTCAAACCTCTGGAGTGAAATAAAACGCCAATGACAAATTCTTATTTTTATAAACCACGGGCTGCGCGAAGTACTGTGATTTTAAGGTAGAAACCCTCTCCTACGCTGGCGGGCCGGCGCAAACCACCGGCTAGCGAGTCAATTTCAGGAGGAAAAACCCGGGTAAGGGGCACGTCGCTTCGCTCTGGGTGGGCAGCGTCAAGCCGGCGGGGAATTTCTCCGGCTCTCTCCTTCGCTGGTCAGTTACAGGGGCTGGGGTTCCGAACCTCAATCCGGCTCGCGGGGAACCCACCAACCCTACTTTATCTTCTCCAACAAGGAAACTTGGGTGGCTGGGGGAACAATACGTTCTTCTTGCAGACAAACCCAACCTGGCTGGGGTCGTGGGAGCAATTTTGTGTCTTTGGAGTGCTGCCCCCGGGCCTGGCCAGGGGGCTGGAGGGTGGGGTACGAAAGGCAGTCGAGCCCACTCGGGTGTCCACGCTCAAACGGGCAGAGGTGAGAAGGAACCCGCTTCTAGGCGGGGGTGGGGTGGGGCGCGGAGCACCCCAAGGCGAAGTTTCCCCAGGCAGTCGCCCCCAGCCCCAAAGCAAGGGTGACATCGGGACAAACCCTGCTGACAGGCACCCAGAGAGACTTTGGGGCGGGAGGGCCGAGCTCCAGCACGCTGGGCTCGCGGGGGGGTTCCTCCCCGGGGACCACGCTCCCCTCTCTGTCCCTCCCCAGCCCGCAGCCCGCGGAGAGGACGGCAGGGGTCCCGCGGGGCCTCACCAGGCGGAGCTGGCTAATTTCGTCGTAGGACATAAAGCTGAGGATATTCTCGATGGCTACGATGGGCAGCGCCACCAGCGTGTTGTTTTGAGGCAGCTGGTCCGGAGCCAGCGCCGGGGCTGGGGGCGCCTGGGACCCCGGCTGCGGGGCCTGGGGCGGGGGCGGCGCTGGGGCCAGTCGCTGGGTAGAGCCGATGGTCGACGAGGAGCCGCTGTCGCTGTGCCCGCCGCCTCCTTCTTCAGCCATCCGCTCCTCCGACGCCGCCGCCATCTTCGGGGTTTAATTCCTTCCCCCGACTGCAAGGGGGATCAGGCCACTTCCTGTGCGTCACTTCCTCCTCTTGAGCCGCCAGGGAGGGGACACCTGGAGGAGGGGGCGGAGTCTATGGGTGACAGGGTTGAGAGACACGCAAGCTGTTTGTTCAAGTGGCAGCGAGGGAAGATCTGTAAGCTCTTGGAAAGGTGATCTCTTGTCTAAGATTGGAAATGAGTTGGGGGAAGGGAACCGTATTAAAATTTACTTCCCCGGTGCAGTTTTCTTGTAGAGCTACCTGACAAAGGATGATAAAAAGTGTTGCCCTATAAATATAGACAGATGACGTATTTAGAATATCATCATTTTTCAAAAATCATACTAGTAATTGATTTAGGTAAATAAAAAGGAATGAAGTACTCCTTAAGCTACTACGCGGATGAAGCTTGAGAACATGTTAAGTGAAATAAGCCAAACACAAAGGACCACATGTTGTCTGGTTCCATTATATGAAATGTCCGAAATGGCCAAATCCATAGAGACAGAGAGTAGATTAGTAGTTTCCAGAGGCAAAAGGAAGCAGAGGAAAGGGAAATGATCGCTAAGGGGTACAGGGTTTCTTTCTGTGGTAATGCAAATGTTTTGCAATTAGATCATGGCCATGGCTGCACAACCTTGTGAGGGTACTAAAAACCACTGAATTGCACACTTTAAGCTCAGTAAAGATTTTGATTTAGGCAAGAATCATCGAAAGATGCTAAAACTAGAAAGTAAAGCTGTGATGATGTGGAACATGATATTTACATAGTCTCAGAATAACTCCCCACAAATTACATATTAATTACGAAGATAAAAAAGAAGTTTACAACAGAGAAATTTGGTAGACACCTTCATCACCAAATGGTCAAAATTAGTATCATGAGTTATGTGAGGAATGGATGTCATGTGCCTCCTGATATGATGCCCCCAAAGGTCATAACATAACGTATGTTCCTGCAAAATACATATAATGTATATGAGGTAGACAAATCTAGATAACTTCTCCATATTCTTTAAAAATATTAATGTCATAGCCCTGACCAGTGTGCCTCAGTTGGTTGAGCATTTCTGCAAAGCAGAAGGTCACTGTTTTGATTCTTGGTCAGGGCACATGCTTGGGTGGTTGGTTTGATCTTGGGGAGGTACGAGAAGCGACTGATTGATGTTTCTCTCCCTTTCTTTCTCCCTCCCATCCCCTCTCTGTAAAAATAAATTTTAAAGAATCTTTGAAAAAATATTGATGTCATAAAAGACAATGACTAAGGATTTGTCCCAGATTAAAAGAGATTAAAGAGGCAAGACAAAGAAATCAATGGCTGATCATGGATTAGGAAAAATAGCTATAAAGAACATTATTGCGACAACTGGTGGACTTTGCATATGATCTATATATTAGATATTTATGTTGTAATAACATTAAGTTAACTGATTTGAATCATTTTATTAGAGTCTTGTAAGAGAATATCCTTGTTCTTAGGAAACACACTAAAGTATTTAGGTATAAAGGGACATGATGTCTCAATTTGTTCTCAAATGGCTCAGCAGACAGGGAATGAGGTTAATAAAGCAAATATGATAAATGTTATCAGTTGGAGAATTGAATGAAGAGTATACAGGAGTCACTTGTACTATCTTGCAATTATTTTAAAAAATTTTTTTAATTTTTATTTTCCAGTTATAGTTGACATTCAATATTATATTAGTTTCAGGTGTACAACAGGCATTATGATGTGATATTTATATAACTTACAAAGTGATTTCCCCAGATAATACATAGTTATTACAATTTTATTGACTATCTTATAAAGTGATTCCCCCTGATAATACATAGTTATTACAATATTATTGACGATATTACCTATGCTGTACTTTACATCCCCATGACTATCAAAATGGAAAGTTTTTAAAGGTTGCTTAATATTTCCATGTTTTTGTACCTTCATAATATCTTATGACAAAGATCAAGGTGCAAAATTCAAATTTTGAAGCTTTCTGTTCTTTAGTTCTGGGTCTTAATCTTAAAGTTTCCAAGATGCTCTTTCTTTTGCAGCTTTGGTTTGGATTCTAATTGTTGATGGTAGATATGGAAACTGCAAAAAAAGCCAAACATGACTAAAGCCTCCAGGAAATGGGGGGAAACTAAAGCAAGAGGATCAATCGGGAGTGGTGGTGGTTAGCTTGTTAGGATCAGCACCCTTTCCCTGTTCATGGGCAAGTAAATGATCGGTCATTTTGCGTACCATTGTTACGACTGTAAAATCCTCAGAAGTTCTTTCTTCAGCTCTTCTATCCCAGGATTGTTTAGCATTCAATAAATGCTTTATGCCTAATGTTTCTGACATATTTGCATATTTGTAATATGTTAGTTTTATCTCAACTAACAGATTGTAGTTTCACTTTTCTATTTAGGGTATTGCTGTCTCTTCATAGAACTTGTTAGAATTTGGCCTGAAATGAACTTATTTTCTACCTTGTTTTATTAAAGATACTTTGTTGGAAGGTTAGATTGAAATAGAATTTCTATGTATAGAATCATGTTTTTAATACATCATGGGAACATCTCATTATAAAGAAAACCCATAAAAAGTTCTTTAAAAAGTGAATTGTCATTCCCTAACTTAATTTGTGTATTTCTTAAATCCACTAGTTAAATGCAATTTTATTTTGCATGAAATTGGCATTTCATGTGTTTTGCTTGAAATAGGCTATGTTTTTTTTTCTTTTCCCTTATCTCTCTACATGTGATCAACTAGTTAACATCTATCGCTGATCTAAACAACACAATACAACTTTGGAAACAATTTAAACCACTTCCTGCCAGTAAACTCATTCACATTGTCCTCTGTTTATGTATATTGGATCTGTGCCCTTAATGTTCCCTACACATTATTTTAATAGAGAAAATTGCAAAACAAATGATTGCTTTGTTTTAGTTATTAAAATCAATGCTTGTTTTGGAGATGCTTTCCAATCAAAACAAGTACTTGTAACTAAAACAAATATTTGAACTTTTAGGAGAAACTCCTTGCTCTAGGCAACCACTGATATGTATTCTATCATCATTAGGTTTTTTTTTTGTCTCAGTGGCTTTTAAATTTTTAAAAATTATTGATTGATTTGAGAGAGAGAGAGAGAGAGAGAGAGAGAGAGAGAGAGAGAGAGAGAGATTTTGTTTACGTGTTCATTGGTTATGGGCTCTGACTGGGGATTGAAGCCACAACCCTGGTGTATCAGCACAATGCTCTAACCAACTGAGCTACCCAGGCACGGCTGTCTCAATGTTTTGTATAAATTAGATATGGTCTACTGTCTGGTAAAATGTTTCTCAACTCTTAGGTCCATGCCCTCTTTGATAATGACAGAAATCTCAGCCCTGTCCTGAAATACTGGGTATGTCCATAGAGAGCCATGCCCTGTGTCCCCTACTTTCCCATGACTTTGACAATCACTGCTTTTCTGTATTCAGTGCAGCCCAGAAGATCTTGTTAAGCGTTACCTTCAGAAGTTTTTTACAATAAAAATATGCATTTCCTTTTTTGCGAGTATAAAATAATATTGTAACGTTACAATGTGATTTCAGCTTATACAGTTCACTTCTCCAGGTTCTGAGAAGTCCCCCTCATTGGGGGATGGGGAGTCATCCTTACATTTGAGTATCACTTGTCTATTCTAATAATCACACGGGAGGGAGATGGCTAACCATTGGCATTGATCTGCTAAGGGACATTCTGGGAAGAAGTTGCACAGTGTTTTGCCTCATCCTGCCTCCCTTTAAGTGCTTGGCCTTGTATGGATGCCAAGCATTTAACGATGTTTTATATCCCTTGGCTTCCTGATATTATTTTTAATAGTTCTTCCATAATCATATAATAGCTTCATTTATAAGGTCATTGAGATCCAAGAAGTAATGAGTGTTCAAATAGTTTAGCCAAGGACTTTAAATAACTACATGAGGCAGGACGTTCCCAGCTGGGCTGTTGAGGGTTGTGTTGAAGGATTTAGATTTCACAGCAAAGAAATTTTAAAAAGTATCATATCGCAACTTCAAAAGGAGAAGATCTAAATGTTGGAATCTACAGCATCCTCATAGCACATTTAAAATTTGACTAGTCAGCTAGGAGAAGTCAAGCTGTGCAGCTATGACGGAGCGTTCATTTGCCACAAGGAAGGAAGTAGTTGATTTGTTTAGGGAGCTATATCCACTGTTTCTTCTCCCTCCTCCTCTCTATGTTAATGGTAATTGTCATAGTGATTTTGTATTTGGTCTTCATTTTCAGCCCAAGATTTTGCAACTTTTTTACTCATGCTCAGACCACCAAAGAGAAGGTATCATAAAGTAGGAATAAAAGAAAGTTGAGCCCTGGCTGGTGTGGCTCAGTGGATTGAGTGCCAGCCTGCGAACCAAAGGGTCGCCGGTTCGATTCCCAGTCAGGGCACATGCCTGGGTTGCGGGCCAGGTCCCCGTCTGGTGGTGCACAAGAGGCAACCACACATTGATGTTGATATTTCTCTCCCTCCCTTCCCCTCTCTCTAAAAATAAGTAAATAATTTTTTTTTAAAGGTTGAGATTGGGAATAATAAAAAGAGAGAACTAGGCATTGAATTCATGTTTTCCTCCCCTGTCGATGTTTTATGGCTATTGATGACGATATCACACAGAAAAAAATTTCTCTGATTTCTCTTTTTTTTTCCCCCTGAGCAACTAATTGCTTTAATTTCCTGAGAGCACTAGGAATCATAAAATTTATCTTTTTTTTTCTTTCTTTCCTCTGTCCTGGAATCTTGAACATTCAGAGTTTAGATGTTGTGGCTCCCATCTCTACCCAGCGAATAAGCCCACCTAGCTTCCTCCTATATTTTTACCCTTATATTCTCTTCATTCTGATTTTCTTACTTGGTTTTGTGACATTGTATTATAAAATGATTGAGATACTTTATATTCTCTTTGGAGACAAAAGCATATAAATAAATAGGAGTTAAAAGCTTGAGGGGGAAAAACCCTTAGATAGTAAGGGACCTTGGACAACTCTGTGATTTTTCAGTGAGTTTTTATCAGAGGCTGTGCAATGTAGTGTTTTAATGCACAGGTTCTGGAGTCGGGGAGGTTCCATAACATTTTTTCACTTACTTAGCATTACTATAGGAAATCAATGCGCTTGATATAATGTTCTAGGGTCTCTGTATCTTAGGACATCACTATCTTTCAGTCATAGTATAATCAGTGTATTAGGTATGTGGATTACTCTGTGACCAATCATCCCCCAAGTTAGCAAATTAAAACAACACACATTTATTATCTCAAAGCTATTGTAAGTCAGGAATCTGGGAAGGGCTTAGCTGGGTCCTCTGCTTCAGGATTTCTGACAAGGCTGCAATCTAGAGCATTATCTGAAGGCTCGACTGGGGCAGAATCTGCTTCCAACCTCTCCTACATGGTTCTTGATGGGATTAAGGTCTTTGAGGTTGGTGGGCAGAGGCCTCCCTGAGTAGCTTGCAACTTGCTTCATTGAAGCCAGCAAGAGACATTCTGCTAACAACATGAAAGTCACAATCTTGTGTAACCTAATGTTGTAAAGAATTTGTCTGGTCTTTGCTCCTGGTTCCTGGGAGACAGCCTTTAAATCTTTAGCATTTCTTGAGTTATTGGAGTGTCTTTTAGTCATGGGTGGCTCTTTAACCACACCTGAGTTTTGCTGACAAGCTGACTCAGGATGGGGAGTCTCAAAGACCAACCTTGCAATTAATGGGTTGGAACTAACTCATCAGAAGAAGAGGCTGGAGACTGAGTTCAGTCACATCACATGGCCAGTAATTAAATCAATCGTGCATAGGTAATAAAACACCAATAAAAATTCTGGACACTGAAGCTCAGGTGGGCTTCCTGGCTGGTGGACACACTGATGTGCCAGGAGGCTGGTGTCATGGAAACTCTGCATTTGTGACCGTCCCCCATTGTGCCCTTTGTGTCTCTTCATTTGGCTGGTCCTAATCTGTCACCTTTAAAATAAAACGCGAGTTGTAGATACAGTACTTTCCTGAGTTCTGTGACTTGTTCTCTAGTGCATGGTTGAACCTGAGAGGATGGTGAGAATTCCCTGGATTCCCAGGCAGTTGCTTAGAAGTGCTGATGGCTCGGGGACCTGCAAACTTCTGGCTGGCATTTGAAGTGCAGGCCACCTTATGCCCTTACATTTATGGAGTCTGCGCTCACTCCAGGTGGGTAGTGGTCGTCTGTATTGCAGTATTACACCTGCTCACAAATGCCATCCCATTACCTTTGCTGTATTCTGTTGGTTAGCAGCAAGTCATGAGGGTCAGCCCACACTTTAGGGAAAGGGGGTTACGTAAGGGCATGAACACCAGGAGGCGGGGAATGTGGGAAGCTTTCTATCACAGCACAGTCCACAGAATATGAAGACTTGTCTTACAACATCTTAATTGATTCTGTGCATATGAGACCATACATTATGGATGTTGAATACTATTAAGGACTTTAGGTATTGTTTAAAGTTCAACCCTCTTATTTTGTAGATGAGAAAAGTCAGGCTGAATGAGTGTAGGTGTGCTGTTTGAGAGCATGCAATGAGCTAGTGTCAAGGTCAGAACAAGAACTCAGTGCTTCTTTCCCGATACCATGCTGACTAAATGATTTACTGTACTCCCAAAGTAAATTGGAGCTGCTATAGATAAACAGTTACATACCTTAAAGCATATCAACAAACTTATGTACTTCTTTGCAGAGAGAGAAAAACACCAAGCATGAGAAGATGCAGGTAGAGTCAAAGATTTTGGAAGGCAAAGATTTTAACTGGCAGAAAACTGTAAAGCCCTTTGTTTCTTGAACATGACGCATTGATTTTTTTAAATTAGAAAATCAAATGCACTTCCGGCCAAGATGGAGGCCTAGATAGACACGCTGCATCTCCCTCCACAACTAAGAAGGAATACAACTACCTCAAAACTAGAGACAACCAGAAGACCCAGAAAACCGAGCTGCATGAAAGTCCAACAAACAAAGACATAAAGAAGAAATACTCATCCAGACAGGTAGGAGGGGCGGAGCCGGGGTGGAGAGTATGCAGTGTGGTGGTGGCAGCAGCAATGACAGCAGACTGGCGGAAAGCACAGTCACACATTTAAAAAAGTAGGGAGGGACATCCAACTCCTGACCAGACCTCGCAGCTCACGGTCCCAGCACCAGGGAAAATCAAGCCTCATTGCTTCTGACTGTGCAGACCAGTGGGAGTTGGGGCGGAGGCAGAAACTGCTGGTCTCTCAGCAGAGTCCGCTTGTTTAAAGGGTCCCCACGGTCTTAGAATGTCTGCAGACCCACCCACTCTGGGAACGACAGCCAGGGCAACAGCTAGAGGGGCACCAGTCCCATACAGGACATGGGAGAAGTGCCTGGAAAAGGGGCAAGTGCTGAGCAAATGGCATTGTTCCCTCTCAGACCCCACCCCCAAGCGCCACAATGTAGAAATGGGTCGCCCTGTACTGATGAATATCTAAGGCTCTGCTCCTTACAATGTAACAGGAGTGACAGCTCTACCTAAGAAACAGAGGCAAACAAACACAGGAGCCTGTCAAGATGAGGAGACAGAGAAGTATGGCCCAAAAGAGGGAATGGATCAAGGTTCCAGTGGGAGAACTAAAGGACAAGGAGATAGCCAACCTAATAAATGAAGAGTTCAAAACACTGGTGATAAAGATGCTCACAGACTTGACAGATATGCTTAAGTATGGCAAATGCAGAAGGAAAGAAGTGAAGGCTATGCTAAGTGAAACAAGGGAAAATCCACACAAAACCAATGGTGAAGGGAAGGAAACCGAGGTTCAAATCAATGACTTGAAACATAAAGAATAAAAACATCATCACCCAATACAGAATGAGGAAACAAGAATTGGAAAAAATGAGGAGAGGCTTAGGAACCTCTGAGATAACTTTAAACATGCCAAGTCATAGGGGTGCCAGAAGGAGAAGAGGAAGGGTAAGAAATTAAAAGCATATGTTAAAAATTAATGAATGAAAACTTCCCAAATTTGGCGAAGGAAATAGACATACAAGTCCAGGAAGCACAGAGTCCCAAACAAGCTAGACCCAAAAAGGACCACACCAAGACACATCATAATTAAAATGTCAAAGGTTAAAGATAAAGAAAGGATCTTAAAAGCAGCAAGAGAAAAGCAGAGAGTTATCTTCATAGGGGTACCTATAAAACTATCAGTTGATTTCTCAAAAGAAACTTTGCAGGTAAGAAGGGACTGAGAAGTATTCAATGTGATGAAAAATAATCTACAACCAAGACTACTCTATTCAGCAAAACTATCATGTAGAATGGCAGGGCAGATAAAGTGTTTTCCAGACAAGGTAAAGCTAAAGGAGTTCATCACCACCAAGCCATTATTATATGAAATGTTAAAGGGACTTATTTAGGAAAAAGAAGACCAAAACTATGATCATTAAAATGACAACAAACTCACAACTATCAACAACAGTATCTTAAAAATAAAAACAAAATCTAACTAGGCAAACCAGAATAGGGACAGAATCATAGGTATGGGGATCATTTGGAAGGTTATCAGCTGGGAGGGAAAGGGGGAGAAATGGGGAAATGGTGCAGGGACTAAGAAGCATAACTGGTTGGTACAGAATAGACAGGGGAAGTTAAAAATAATATAGGAAAGGGTGACCCATGGACATGAACTAAGGGGGGTGGGATTGCTGGAGGGAAGGTGGGTACTGGGCAGAGAGGGACAAAATGAAAAGAAATTGGGACAACTGTAAGAACATAATCAATAAAATATACTTAAAAAACAAAAGTTAAAAAATCAAATGTAAACGGGAGTACAGAATTTCAGAGGCTAGAAAACAAGGTGCAGAAGTGAAAGGGAATTAAGCTGCAGACTAATAGTTTACCGTGTACTAGTAACACTCTCTAGACTGCTCTGTAAATAAATTCCGCTTCCCGATTAACACTGTGCGTAGTGGGAGAGGATTTTAGAACCAGTACTGAGGTAAACAGTGCAAGTACAGTACAGCTTACAGTACACTTGTAGAAATTGCACGAGGAGCTGAAGTGGTTTCACCTCCAATGAGATGGGCAGGAGAAACATGCTTTTGGGACACGCTAAAGAAGCTAATTGTGGCTTCTGTAATGGGTTTACCAAATAGCTTCAGTTGTGACCTCCGAGCCAATTGCCAGGAAACAGCAGCCATTGACATTCTGGCGGTCGGAGGGAGTGGGCAGGAAGCAATGATGATTTTCAGCCAAGGCAGCAAGCAGCTTGCAAAATAAAGTAAGTAAAGTTTCACACAGTGATTCAGGACCAACAGGGGCTGTGGCTTCCAAAGGCATTTTTGGAAGAAAGGACTTCTTAGAGCAGAGTCCTGTCACTGACTACAGCAGTGTCACTAACTCTCACCTTCGCCCACAAGTCCGTGCCCCTCCATGTGTAATGCAAATGGATTCTGCAGTAATGTTATCTCTCTGACACACTCAGAGTGAATCCTTTGTTCCATACAAATGAGGTGACTCAGTGTCCTTCAGCCACACCATGCCATTCTCGTCCTCAGGCCATTCCATCAGTTCTATCTACATTCTCCTCATTTTTCTGGACTAGGTAGAGCCTGCTCTGCCCTGGGAAACCTCATACCGCTCCACTCGACCACGTCACAAAAACCTAGCCCTGTGCTAAGTACTTTATAAGTATTAACTCACTGGATCCTTGCAAAAGCTTTAGGGGGTAGGTTTTATTGTTAGCGTGAAAGGAAGACTGAGACAGAAGCATCTAGAAAAGGAAAAGAAAACACTGACTTGCAAAGAATGCAAGAGAGTCAGCCTTCAGAAGGTCAGCAAATACAAACACAAGGATTTAAAGGGATAAGACCGAGAGGATTACCAAGGTTACCAAGTTTGCATTTCTGTTCACAAGGAACAACAACAATGTCCTCACATGATGTCCTATTCTCAGAAGGCAGGACGTATCTTCAGACACCAACATAGCAAAAATAAGATATAATTTTTTTTAAAGGGAGTTTATGGAAAATATTTGAGATTTTATTATTTTGGAAACTACAATTAGTCAGGGCGTCTGTAACTTTGGTTTATCTCAGATTCAAAGTGTTTTTCCCCCGGACTATGGAATGTGAAGTGTGTAATTGTTTTGAAAACAAGGCAACGGCTCAGTTTTGCCTCTACATCAGCCCCCAACCCCCACCTTGGCTCCTTACAAATCAGGAAATGGAGTCAGAGACAGGTAAAGCAACTGGCTCCAGGTGGTAGGGTTGGTAAGTGGCAGAGCCAGGATTCGAACACCGGCAGTTGGGCCCCACCATAGAAGGATGCCTCTCCATCTTTCGTATACCTGCCTTCTCAGGAAGTTAGTAGCTACTTAATGCCTCCTCCGTTCATTTATCATTTCATTTGCACATCTGATTATCCCATTCTCTCCCTGACTTGAAGATCCTAAGTAGCTGGGGCCTTGTTATGCTGGCATTTAGTCTTGCACTATGCATGCGGTTGTTGCTTTATAAAGATGGATGGATGAATGACCTTCACGAATGGATTAAATGACCTTCCGGTCCATTTGCACCTGTACAAGTTGGTGGAGGACTGCTCATTCTCCATCAAACCTTATTCATGCTCATAGTGGGAATATCTGCAGCATTATCTCTGAACAAAAGTGAAATGTTCAAAATTAAAGTTGAGGTTCTGTTAGGATTTAGAAAGACCTGCTGCTATATGCTTAGGAATGCCAACTTTAAGTTATAGTCTTCCTATTTACATTTAAACACTTCCTAGACCTTGTGAAATGTCACTGAAAGTCAAAATTTGAAGTGGCAGCAAAGGGCTGCTACCATTCAAGGACATGCTCCCCACTCTGTCCCCATAGCAGTGAAAAAAATGGTTTAATCCTCCTACACTTTCATTTCCTACAAAATAAGCTTAAGAATCCATCAGATAATGATCTCCCCAAAGAGTCAAGGTGAGAGATATCAGCAATAAGCTTTTCAATACTAAAGTTTTTGCAAAAAGCCATCAATATACTTAACAGGCTAGAAAAAGAACCAGCTTTTGTGTTTAGTGAAAAATAATATGTTCTTAGCATTATCTAGAGCCAATGGCTGGTCAGGCACTCACTCTCAGTGGGTTATTTTATGACCACATTTTAAAATCTTGCAATTAAGGGTTCCTGTCACAGCGCTTGACACAGAGTTATACCACAGAGGTATCTGCGGCAGTATCACCTTCATCTCTGTAGCTTAAAAAACAATCTGACTTCCTCTAAGTATTTATATAGCCCGCAACATTCTTTCCTTTGCAAAATGTTGGTTGTCATTCTTCTGACACAGAGACTTTTTTAACACATTGTTGTCGGGACTAAATGTTTATCAAGACAGGGAAGAATAAGGGTGCAATGAGAATATAATTCTTCAGGGAAGTCCTGTCTATGTGACAGGGACAGAGTTCCCCCGAGGCAATCCCCTGGTATGACATGACCATACAAGAGTGGTTATTGCTTTCTTAGAATTTCTTCAGGAGAATCTAGTCACTGAACAGGTCTGTGGCATCTTCTGGACAAGGACAGTCTAGTTCGTTGGTGGGACCCAGTTCTATTTTCAAATATTGTGCCGGATATTGGGTGGGTCCTTTCCATCTGAAAATGTACTCCTTTCAGTCCTGGGAAATTTTCTTAAATTATATCTTTAATGATTTTCTCTCCTCCATTTTTTCCTACTCTTTCTTTACACAACTCTTGTTCTTCAAAAGTTAGACATTCTTGAGTGAGCCTTTTATTTTTTCATGTCTACTCTGCTATTTCTCTCCCTTTTGTTATTTTGCCCCCCTTTCTGGGAAATTTCTTCATCTAGTCAGGCTGTTTTAGCCCCTGTTCCCCTTCACTTCCAGTAGAACCTCAAGCCATTGGTTCCTGAGCCTTTTGGGACGGGGGTGTGCACATCAAACTGTTCCTTTTCTTTTCCCACTGCTGGCTTAGGAACGGGCTTTCTCAGACATGTTAAGTTAGTTACCACGCATCCATCAGCTTTTCAGATTCTGAAGACTTATTGCTACTATGACCTCTCCATTCTCTTTATCTTTGTGAGTTTGTGCTTAAAAAATTCTATTATGTTGACTTATTAGGGTGTTAAGAGGAAGCCAAAGTAAATGCAGGATTCAGTCTGCTCTCTTAATTTAGATGTCTATCAGCTGGGCTTCCTGGCTAACTCTTTGTTTCTGTGGGCCTCTTTCGTACTCCCTTTTCCTTGAAGATCCATTACTGATTCCTTTTTGCCTTGGACTTTTCTTATAGGGCCTTTTAATATTAACAAGATGAAGTCCAACATGGGTAAACGCTAAGGTTCTCTATTTAAAATAAGAACCTCAGTTAAACCACGTGGAGTATACAAGTGTTGCTTAGTGCCCACACATGTGAAAAGGACTGTAGGATCAATATAATTCAATGATGTGACACGGCTGTGTGTGGACGCTCTGGTATCCCTTCCCCATACTTTAAGAAGGATGACGACAGCATAGCACAAGACCAGACAAGAGGCAACAGGTGGAGATCAGGAATGTGCGAAGCAACAAACAATGCTTTGCTTGAGGTCGGGACTCTAAAAGGGGGAATACAGGGGCTGTCATGTGGGTAAAGGACCCCATTTGGATTGTGCTGTCTAGGAGGCTAGAAGCGGGCTAATGACAGAAATCAGAGTAGGGAGGGTGGCAGTTCAAGGTGTAGAAGACCTTTCTTCTGACGAGAATTGTTTGGGGAGGTCATGAGCCGGTCTGGGAGAGGCTGTTCTCCAGGTCCCTGAAGCGTCAGACATTAAATTAAGTACCTTCTAAGAGCCTTCCCAGCCTTGTGATCCCATCTCAAGGCCAGAGACTCATCTGGAGCTGAAAGGGCTAGAAGTGTGATTTAGAATCACCTTCCTCTCTTTTTAGAGGAAGGAATTGAGAGCTAGCCAGTCAGGGCCTGAGCAAGTTCTCGGGACACACCTTCCAACTCCCACCTAGCTCTCCTTCTGGTCTTCCACCGTGGCCTTTCACTGCCCCCTCCACTTTTAAAATACCCTACCAGATCTGAAGGTTCAGAATAATAGTTTACCTATGGAAGGGAAGTAATTTTACACGCCACGCCTTTGTATTTCTAAATGATAAAGACTTCCCCAGAATTTACACACCTCCTGTAGCTTCTTGGTCTTAGGTCTTTTTGGGGTTTTTTATTTATTTATTTTGGGGGGGACCCCCACTCTGTAACAATTCCCCCCTCTCAGACTTAAGACCCTTTATAATCTTATAAAGGACAATGGGCGAAGGTCTCACGCTCCTCTAGCTACTTCAAGCTGGACTTGGTCATCGTCCTACCTACTCTTGGGTCCAGAAATCTCTAATAAGAGTGGGGGTGCGGAGGAGAGGGTGGCCCTCCCACATAGGGAAGGACCGTGCAGACTCCAGGTCAGTTGGCTGTCCCCGGACAATGGTGTGCTTGGTTTAACAGGCTGGCATCCTTGTTGTGTTCTGGGGGCAACAGATTGGGCAACAGGGTTAAAAGGCATCATTCAATCCGTAACCACTAGATGACAAAAGGCAAGGATTAATTTTTCTTCTTTTTTTTTCTTTAATTTTTTTTTTTTTTTTGGTTTTTCAATTACAGTTGTCCCATTTTTTCCCCATTGCTCCCCCCCGCTTAGCCCACCCCTTCTCCCACAATCATATCCCTCCCCATTGTCCATGTCCATGAGTCATTTATACACATTCCTTGACTAAACCCTTCCCTTATCCCCCTTCTCTCCCTCCCCCTCCCCCCAGGGATTAATTTTTCAATGTCCCACATTAGGACAAAAAAAAAGATTTTTTTGGAGGAAGGTGTGCAAGGCACCTCACACCTGTCCAAAACCCTTTTGCCCACTATACTTAATTTGGGTTGAGGAAATATCTCAGACCTCTGGGCCCTTCTGTCCAAGCCATTAGGACAGGAAAAGAGAAACCAGTATTAAGCGAAGCCCACCCATACTTCATCAACCCAGCCACTTAGTTCAGCCAAACCGTTGAGTCTCAGGAGGCAGTGATACAGACAGGATTAAGTGAGGCCTATACCTCTAGACAATCACTCAGGTAATGAGATCATAGGCTTATGCCCTATGAAAACAGAACACACATATTAATTTATGCAACATAACCCACAAACCAGTCTTTAAATCTGCAAGACTGTCTTATTGGGAAGACATCCAGTTGCAAGGCATTTGACATTCTTCTTGCCTGCAAATTTAGCATCTTTGATGATATCACAGACCTAGTTTAACTTTCAAATGAAAACAAACTTTAAATAAAAATAAACTTTAAAGACAGCTGCACTAGTTTATAGTCTACTACTGACCATTGGGATTTTCCTTGAGTTGCGATTTTTTCTCCTTTAGATTACCCTCCTTGTCATTAAAAGGACTGCATTAAGTCCAGTTTTAATTTAGCCTGTTTATTTGCATGAACACAACAAGAGCAACAAATGATCACATATGACCTTTATGTCTGCTTTGCTGGAACTTGCACAAGGAACCTTTAGGGTGACCTTTAGTCTGCCCTTCAGGGCACAGAAGCTGAGTCACATACCTGCCATTCAGCATTGCCTGTATACACCTGTCTTTTCCAAGTCCTTCAGGTTTTCCATTGTGCCTTAAGGTTCCTTCTAGCCATCTTTCAGGAAAGCAACTTCTGTTCCTTCCCTGGAAAGATTGTCATGAACCGCACAACCAACCAAGGTACCAGGCCTTATTTCTTATGGGCTTTTATTACCCTCGAAAGTCAATCCCAGTTCCTCAGGGCTTTTTGGTAACAACCAGAGCCCTAGTATGTGTCTTCTTAAAGCAGACCCTTTAGCATCTCTTGCAATACTGGTTTGGTGGAGATGTATTCTTTTAGCCTTCTTTTGTCTGGGAAACTCCTTATTTCACCTTCCATTTTGAATGAGAGCCTTGCTGGGCAGAGAAGTCTTGGTTGTAGGCCTTTGTTTTTCATTGCTTGGAATATTTTTTGCCATTTCTGCTGAGAAATCTGATGATAGCCTTATTGGAGCTCCCTTATATGTTATTAGCTGTTTCTCTCTTTCTGCTTTTATGATTCTCTCTTTGTCGTTCAATGTTGCCATTTTAATTATGATGTGTCTTGAAGTGGGCCTGTTGGGGTTCATCTTCATTGGGACCCGCTGTACTTCCTGGACTTGTGTGACTTTTTCTCTCATCAAGTTAGGGTAGTTTTCTGTCATTAGTTTTTCAAACAGGTTTTCTATCCCTTGCTCCTCTTTTCCTTCTGGTATTCCTATGATATGGATATTATTACATTTCATGTTTTCCTGCAGCTCTCTTAAATCTTCATTCTTTTTTCAGTCTTTTTTCATTTTGTTGCACTATCTGGGAACTTTTTTCTACATTGTCCTCCAGCTCACTGATTCAATTTTCTGCTTCCCCTAGCCTGCTTTTCATTCCTTCTACTGTGTTCTTCAATTCAGAAATTGTATTCTTCATTTCCTCCTGGCTCTTATTGATAGCTTCGATGTCCTTTTTCATGCTGATGTATTTCTCAGTAAGTTCCTTGTAGTTTCCATGGACATCCTTGTAGTTTTCCTGGAGTTCTTTGTAGTTTTCTTTGAGCTCACTGAGCTCATTGTGCTTCCCTATAATCCATGTTTTGAATTCCACATCTGATAGTTTGCTTTCCTCTATTCCATTTAGCACTCTTTCTGGGGATTCCCCCTTTCCTTTTGATTGGGGGGGGGGATTGTTTCTCCATCTCCCCATTATTGTTTGTTGCTGCTTCTTAGATTGATCTGCACTTCCTGGATCTGCCCCTGGTGGCATCAGATTGTGTACCAGTCTGGGCCTAGGCAGCCTGTTGGAGACGACCAGAGATCTACTGCCTTTGTCTGTGTCCTTTAGTTGTTAATCTATGCAATCTGTGATCATTCGTCAGGCTTAATGACCGAGGGTGGGGCAGATTAATTCCTGTAGGCAGGGCTTTTATTTCCCCTCAGGCTGATGCCACTCAGAGGGGAACGGTCTGCCTGCTGTACTGGGAATGAGTCAGCACTGGGACCTGGTCGGCTGCTCCCTCAGCTCTCTCCTCAAAGCCACCGCCCCAAATTCTCCCCAATTCTCTCTAGTCCTCCTTGCCCTCCCTCTGCTTGAGCCCAGGGTAAGTGGGTGCCAATATATTTTTGTACGAGATCCATTTAAGAACTCTTTGTCTCCAGCTGTTTCTTTCAGGCCAGCAAACAACCCTGTGGCTTTTTGCTTTTCACAGCTGGATGCTATTTTACTTTCCGCTCTATTGCTGAAGGCTGGGAAGCCCAGCTGGCAGTTTAGACACTGCCCTTCTCAGGGGGAACCCCCGGCTGCTGAGCTGTTTTTCTGTCCCTTCAGCTGCCCCCTGTGGGAGCCCAGCCAGCCCTTTCATGTCTCCGCACTTCCTAATGGTCACATTGTGATGAAGCGGACTTTTCTGTCTGTCCATGGTTGTAAGACTTCTCTGCAGCTAGTGCTCAGTTGGTTATTCCAGATGATTTCTCCACAATTCAGTTGTAATTCCAGATTGGTCCTGGGAGGAGGTTAGTGTAGCTTCCACTTACTCCTCCGCCATCTTGGATCCCCTTGGTCTTAGGTCTTAAGTGGACACCCAGCTTGCTGTCCTTGGGCATGAGTGACACTGTTGGCCGAGCAGCAGTTCTGTGGTTGCATGTCTTTTGTCATGTGATTCAGAGTGAGTTTTGAGTGCTATGCTCCGTATTTTGTGACCGAGACTTGAAAGTCTCTCTCATTAGTGTCCTGAAACTAGCTATGACATATGAACCTCGTGTATGTAATATATGAAATCTAAGGCCTTATAGTAACTTGCATGGCCTCCACGTGTATGGTCACTGTGACCTGGGGTTGTCTATCCTCATTCATCATGAGCTCTAGTTTTGATGGTTTCAGACTGAGAACATCTCCGTTCTCCTCAGACTGCACGGATTGGCCTGGTCCAGGACCCCAACCATCAGAGTTAAGAACTGGATGGAAGGCAAGGATCTACGCAGGTAGGACAAGTATTAAGGAGTATGCTGTTGCCAAAGGTCAAAAACAGGTCAGGAATCCAGGGGGACAAGTCGCAAGTTAAAGGGCGAGCAGAATATCCCAAATCTAAGCAGACAAGATCAGGCCCAGGGGTGAACACTCAGAACGCTGTGATAGGAACCTGTTTCTGGGACAAATCAGAAAAAATTAAGATTGCGTGGACATAAGCTTGCAAGTCGCTTGTCACTGTGCTCATACCTGGTCAGAGAGGGGGTCAGAGCCTTGGTAGATTCTGCTGGCCCAATTACAGCATAGCTCTGAGCATGCCATACCTCCTCCTAGTTGACCATTTAAGGAAAAGCATGTGTGGTGATACTCATATTACTCTGCAATTATAGAGCACTTCTACCCAAAACACTGGTTCATTCATTCCCTTAAACTTCTATTGGAGAAAAAGTTTCATTCTTGGGAGATAGATGAAGGGCGGTTGTGATTATAAATTCCATTCTGCAGTTTGAGGAAGTGATGGGGCAAAATTCGAATTTGGAGCAGCTTTTTAGGTCTGACCATCAGAAACGAGCCACAACTCTCTAGGAGCGGGGCCCTGTTCTCTCTTCTCCTTGCTCTCTTGCTGTAGGTAAAAGCAGAAGAGCACCAATCCCTTCGATTGGATGAGGGTCCGGAGGTTATGATGGAGAATAATATTCTGGGAGTTACATGTCTCTGTTGTGACTAAATGTCAGTTTCTTCCTGGACAGGATGAGTGACCATAGATGAGATGCTCTGTAACCCCTGACCGTGTCTCTGAGTCATGCAGCCATAAATATCAATTTCTTCCTGGGCAGGCTGGGTGACCATGGATGAAATGCTCTGTAGCCCATGACCTGGCCACTGAGTCATCTAGTTTGAAATGACAGGCTATCATTAAAGTAAATCACATGGTGATGAAAGGAGACCAAAAAAGTGCTCCTGACCTTCTACTTTATGAACCTTTTCATTTTCCTAGCTTGGGCTCATTTTTATTTTTAGGAAGTATAATTGTCCTTCCAGAGCCAATCAAACAGGAGTTTCTTTTCTTACATTTTTGGCAAGACTTGAACATAATAACCTTATCCTAGGAGCCTTCCTGATTATCTTTGAGATGAGGGAGCGGGTGGAGCATAAGATAATTAAAGAAAACATGGTTGGAAAAACTTTTAGAGGTCATTTAACTAAACTCTCCTGCGTAACAGCTTCACTTGAAGCCTGAACTATTTCAGGAAACTAAATTACTTAAAGCCTCTCAGAAAAGAACATCTTATAACCATTTTAGACTCTCAGGCAAGTCCTTAAGGATTGGGTTTCTTCCAAATACTCCCAAATAGCCTTTCTTGCTTCTATAAAGGATTAAGCCCAGTGTGAGCTGTAGAGCCCTTTGGTTTTAAATCATTCAATACAGATATTAATTCTTAAAGGGGCAGCTACATCTTGGAATGCTCAAACTGTACTCAAATTTTCATTGGAACTCATCATACTATTTGGAGTACACCTTTAAAACCAGCACTTGGGCATTTGTCTGACTCTGTATGGCAGGAACAGATGAGGAAACCGAGGTGCAGAGAGCTCTGATGTACTATTGCACAACCTTGCTTTTTGCACCAAAGGTGATTCGTCCAGATGATGGTTTCTACGAAAGGAGAGTTGAGTCCCAGCAGAGCCCTCTCAAGCCTTCCTTCTGCTCCATGTGATCGGAACAGAAGATGTGAAGCTGGTGGTGATTAGTGAGGGTTGGTGCGTGCTATTCCCTGGAATAAAGTTATATTTCAGGGAATTTTTCATCAGGAGGATTTGTTACTGACTCTGAAAAAGAAATAAAGGGGGGAAAAAAGCTTTAAAAAATTACCCTTCAAAATGATCAAATAGCAACGGAACGTTCCCATCCCAACGGGCCGTATTCGCGATGGTTTAGTGGTTTGCTTAGGTTGTAACTTCCTTCTCCTGACCTTTCATCTCTTACTTCCTCTCAGGATCCTTCCAGAAAGATGCATGTGGGGGCTTTCTGGGAGGTGATAACCTATTCCTTGTTTACTCTTGGCAATTTCTTTCTTACAGAAGAGGATTAGGTGTCCTTTGAGACTTCTGAAGTAATTGCCAGAAGTTACCTTTTTATATCTTGAACAATGGCCTTTTGCTTAGCCAGTATTCTTTTATACTTTATGAGTCACAAGCTTAAACAATATCTCTCTTCTAGACATCTTAGTTTATATTCTTCATAGCACATTCCTGGAGGTCAAAAATATCATTGTTGTCATATCATTGTCATCGTGTCACAAACATATCACTGTTCTTGTTATAAAAGTAATAATAGTAATAATAATATCAGGCAGACTTTGTAGTCACGGTTCACAGATAAGTCTATCGATGGAAGGAGACTTGACTTCGTGTAGTGAACACACAATACAACATACACATGATATTACAGAACTGTACACCTGAAACCTATATAATTTTGTTAACTGATGTCATCTCAATAAATTCAATAAAAATGAAAGAAAAACGTAAGTCTAGCATACTTTTACAAACAGCCAAGGAAGCTGTCTTTGCTGTCTCGGTGAATTGCTTAGCAAAGGCAGCGCGCCACTGGTTGCTTTGGCTAGGGAGGTCTGCCTGTGCTAGTCCTCGTTCGCAAATCCTGGGCCAAACCTCACCCTAACATCTCATTTTTCCCCGAAGCCTCTTTCCTCAGTTCTTTGGTACCTGAAAATGAAACCAAATTGAAAAACAAACCTGAAAAGCTTTCAATTCATACTAAGCTCACAAGGAAGAAACAAGCACTCAGAAGCTGTGCAAAGTTATGTAACAGAAAACGAATATTCTTGGATATTAGTCCATAAGTGAACCATGAATGTCAGTGAATTTGTCTCTTGAATCAGATACCTAGTACTTCAGGTTGTTTGAAAGAACACAAAACAGGAACCTGGAAAAACAGCATTTCCCCTCCTCCAGTGGAACCGAGGCTCTCCTAGTCACGCTGACCCGGGGAGGTGGGAGCTGGGACCCGCCCCCTTTTCCTTCTCCAGCGGTTACACAATGCGCTCTCCACAAAGCTACTCTTTTTAAAAGATTGGGCTCAGAATTCATTATGTTCACATGGTTTCTTTATTCTGCTCTGTCCTAGGGTTGTCCGTTTATGTTTCTATGAACTTTTTGACTCTAGCGTCCCAGTAAGATTTTAAAATTCTCTTTCTCATATCCCAGAATTTAGCAAAGATACCCTCTTTGATTCCTTAGTTCTAGTTCTCAATTCTTCTTACCAGCAGATTTATCGCCTTCTTTATTTTACATCTTCAAATTGAAATCTCTTTGACATATAACATTGCGTAACTTCAAGGTGTACAACATGTTGATTTATGTATTGCAATATGGTTGCCATTGCAGCCTTAGCTAATACTGCTAGCATGTCACATACAGTAAAGGACACTTTCTTCCCCATATTTGACGGGCCTCTACTGTATATTAGGTACTTCATAAGTGTTTGTTAAAATCTGAATGTAGCGAAGGCAGGAGTGTCTTACCTGTGAGTCTGTTGACAGCTGTAATACAAGAAATGGAGTTAGACATGGGCAAGGAGCACAGATGAGCCATTATGGGGCTCACAGCCTAGTGCACTTGATCCTGCATGATTTTTTAGGTTTTGTCCCCCCTCGGTAATTAGGTATTATACCTGTAAAACCCACACATTTCTAAAATCGGAAAGGCTGAGCTTGGCCCATGTAAAAACATCTCAGAGTTCAAGCGCTGACAATATTCAATAAAAGTTTTATTAGTAATCGTCTCTCTTCAACTGCAGCATAAAACAGCCTTATAAGAATACCAAGAATGGTGATGTTGACGATGATACAACTTTACACCGTACTTGTCTGATAATTATCCCCCAGGGAACTTAGATGTTTAATAAATTCCACGTTGGCGGTGTGGACTTGGGAGGCTCTGTAGGTAAGAAAACTGGGGAGCGGCGAAGGGCCTTTTCTCGAAGATGGAAGGAAAACTGCACAGAACATGAGCAAGGGAAAAGTTTGCAACTCCTTGCGCATCGGAATTACTCAGCAAGCTCATTGCAGCTTTCTGAGTTTCCCTGCTTCTTGAAGGGCCCTTGGGGAGCGGTATTTAACACTTATGTTCACCCTCTTCTAAATGTGGGGAGGCAGTGAGAGAAAGAATAGCGTTGGGAGGTCCCAGTGCCTTTAGAATTGGACTCCCAGCGGGTGTCTCTGCTAAGGGCTGCATACGGTTCTATACAAATGTGTTTTAAACGTTCAGAGGGAAAAAGATGCAATCCCATTAAGAGGAAATTTCTAGAAGGGACAAAGAACTAGTAGCTCCCTGCTGCCTGATATAAATTCCTTCCCTGGCCCTCTTTATTCAAGCCCCCCCTTTTCTGCCAAGCTCTGGATTCTTTTTCTGTATCTGCAACACCCATTTCCTTTCAGCCTATAAACTTGTTCAGATTTTCTCCCATCTAAAAAACTGAATTTTTCCAAATTGCACTTCTCTATCTTCTCCTTTATATCATCGCTCAAAAGAATAGTCTGCACAGTGTTTGACACAGAGCAGGGCACATTCTGTTTTTAGACCATCGAATGGATACTTGTGTTTAAAAAAAAAGTTCTCTCCTTGAGAAGCAGACGTTGATAAGGATGGAAGGGGGGTTATGAGCTTTGGAAGTTGTAAGACATGGCCCCTCCAATTCTTTGATCCTTGTCCCATTGAGAGGTGGGGCCACGACTGCCTCCCGCCCTTTGGAAGTTGGGCTCTGTGATTCTTTGACCAATAAAATAAACAATGCCAGTCCCTAGGCCCTGGCCTTAAAACCTGGCAGCTTCCACTTCCTGTCCCTCAGACGCTTGCTTTTGGAACCCACCTACAATGAGCTGAGGAAATCCAGGCCACAGAGAACTGTCTTAGATAGTCTGAGGCCCCTGCTGACAGCTAGTATCAATTGCCAGACGTGTGCGTAAAGATGACTCCAGGTGATACCAGCCCTTGTCACCAAATCTTTCCAAGGAGGCTCCGGGCGTCATGGAGTTGAGACAAGCCCTCCCAGCCACGTCCCAGGGGTTGTGAGTACAGATAGGTTTCCAGGTGGCTGGTTACGAAGCCCTGGGTGACTGAATGCAGCCGATCTGCTCCTTTCCTAATCTTACTTCCCTGTAATCCTGTTGGCAGGCGGAATGTCTCACCTGGCCTGCTGTCTCCCACACACTTCACATCTTTGGATCTACCTGACCTTTAGGCAGGAGTCGCAAACCTGAATGACTAACTGCAGGGATGTGTAGGGCAGAGTGTAGGAAGGATCTAGACTAGCGATTTTCAACCTTTTTTATCTCATGCCACACATAAACTGAAGACTAAAATTCTGCAGCACACCCAAATATATATTGTATGGTTGTGTTGGCTGTTATCATTTTTAATTTGACAATCTAAGGGAAAAGAGGTCAGTGCCCTTGACTAAATAGTCAGGTACTGCATGTTTTAAAATGTCTTTTGGCACATGGGTTGAAAATCGCTGCTCTAGACCATAGAGCTTTCAGTGATGATGGAAATGTTCTAAATCTACACTGTCTCATACACTGATACAGTCAATCTGGCTAGTGCTGCTGAGAAAATAATTTTAAAGCTTTAATTTATAATGTAAAAGCCACATACAGCCAATGGCTACCATATAAACCAGTGCAGCTCTAGACTATGGATAGTAAGCCGCTAGGCCAAGGATGACCCCTGCCTCATTCCATTGCGTTAGCATTTTTTAAATTGACATGTTATTGCACTGAGATTTTTAAAGATAGCACCAATGGCATTAAAAGTAGCAGACCCCTGCCCCTCTCCCCCCGTTAGTCTCACTCCCCAAAAGCACCCACTTTTACTTCACTTAAACATTCCTTCTGGTATTTATCTCCAGATAAAAAGAGTGTGCCAAGTTGCTGTCTTCTGATTTGTTCATTTTGGACACTATCTGTTGATTTCCTGTTATGACATAAAGATTTAGGGAAGAGAAATGGAATGTTAGTACCCAATCTTTTTAGCCTTATAAAATGTAGCGTCATCTCCGTGTCTTAGGTATGTATTGCTGCTGTAACAAATTACCATAAATTTAGTGGCTTAAAACAATAAACATTTATTATCTCACAGATCTGTAGGTCAGTAGTTGACAGAACCCCACCCCACCCCCCAACCTGCCCCAACACACATACTTTCTCCTCCACTTCCCATTCTGTCTGAGTGGTACTTGCCATTCTGTTTCATATTCTTGGCCTTTACCCAAGTGTGCCGGTTCAAATGGATGAGAAGAGAAGGGACTGGTGTTTATTGAGCTCCTGCTATGAGCCATGTACCCCCATGACAAATACATGAAGAATAGTCCGCTGACTAATCAGGAAGTAGAGGCCAGCAGAAAGGGTAACTGAACAAAAACTATGGGAGTTAATGTCAGCATCCAGAAGTTCCTTTCCAGAGAGACCTTCCTCACCTTTTCAATGCCTTTGAAATGTCAAACCAGGACCTGTCACCTGGAGGGGGGCTGTCCTTTCAAGCAGATAGGTCTCTCTTGAAGTGTGCTAATAATAACTAACAAAAATAGACTTGAAATGAGATGCTGATATTTTAATTACCCAGACTATATCCCAGTGGACAATTAAGGGTTGACTGAGTGATGGGGGATAGTGTTCTATAATAAATGAGCCATTAATAAAGGGGGGGGGTGCTGAGAGGGAACAATGCTGCTTGCTCAGCACTCGCCCCTTTTCCAGGCACTTCTCCCACTTCCGTATGGGACTGGCGCCCCTCTAGCTGTTGCCCTGGCCGTCATTCCCAGAGTAGGTGGGTCTGGGAATGTTCTAGGACCGTGGGGGCCCTTTAAACAAGTGGACTCTGCTGAGAGACTGGTAGTTTCTTCCTCTACCCCAACCCCCACTGGTCTGCACAGTCAGAAGCAACAAGGCTTGATTTTCCCTGGTGCTGGGACAGTGAGCTGCACAATCTGGTGAGGAGCTGGGAACGCTCCCCAGGTGTCCCTCCTGACTTTTTAAAACATGTGACTGCACTTTCTGCTGGCTTGCCACAGCCGCCACTGCTGCCACCACCACACCGCGTCCTCTCTGCCCCGGCTCCGCCCCTCTTACCCATCTGAATGAGTATTTCTTCTTTATATTTTTGTTTGCTGGATTTCCATGCACTTTGATTTTCTGGAATTTCTGGTTGTTTCTAGTTTTGAGGTAGTTGTATTCCTTCTTAGTTGGGGAGGGAGACACAGCATATCTGTCTAGGCCTCCATCTTGGCTGGAAGTCCTAAATATAAATTTTTAGCAAAAGAATGCAATTGCCCTGGCAGGTGTGGCTCAGTGGATTGAGCGCCAGCCTGTGAAACAAAGGGTCATCAGTTGAATTCCCAGTCAGGGCACATGCCTGGGTTGTGGGCCAGGTCTGTAGTTGTGGGTGTGCGAGAGGTGACCACACATTGATGTTTCTCTCCCTCTCTTTATCCCTCCCTCCCTCTCTCTCTAAAAATAAATAATAAATAAAGTATTTAAAAAAAAAGAAAATAAAAAAGGATAGTGAAACAGAATGTGAGTTATCTTTGGGAATTTATCTATTTTTAGTAATAAAATATATTGCTATACCCTGGCTGATGTGGCTCAGTAGATTGAGTGCTGACCTGTGAACCAAAGGGTCGCTGGTTCAATTCCCAGTCAGGGCACATGCCTGGGTTACGGGTCAGGTCCCAAGTTGTGGGCGCATGAAAAGCACCCACACATTGATGTTTCTCTCCCTCTCTTTCTCCTTCCCTCCCCTTCTCTCTAAAACTAGTAAATAAAATCTTAAAAAATAAAATAAGATAAAATATATTGCTCTGTTTCTGGAGAAGAATTAGAGAATGTGCTGGGGAAAAGGGGTGGTTTTCCAGTCAGTCACTAAGTACTGAACCTTGATCATTCACGCGCAATAGCAATGTATCCCGCACACGGCATTTTCAGGGAAAGATTATAGAGATATATTGATCAGGGGTGATGGAAGACATGACTGGGAACCCTGGCAGAGGTGGAGAGGTAGTAATAGGATTTTTAGAAAATGGCAATGATAAACCAGGAGCCAGGTAAGATGCTTCTGGGTGCGTGAAAAGGTTGCCAATCAACGGCGCTCAGGTACTTCGTTTTTCTTACTATGTCTGACCTCCAGGAATCTACTGAGCTGTAATTTTTAGATCCAGCCACCAGGTGGCATGTAATTTCCTTAGGTGCGCGCGGGCCAAGTCTAGCCGGCCAGTTGGAACTGCCCTGGGTGTCAAAGGTGGGACATCAGTAATCCTATCCTAGGTATTCTTTCCTCTGCCAGTACTGACCGATTACTGTGCCCATCTGGTCCTCCTTGTTCTGTTGTGATGCTTGTCAGATGGATAGGCTCTGTCCTGAGAATTTAAGTACCATTCACCCAAAGTCTAACGAACACTTCATTGTAAACTGTTTCTACTCCTCTAAATTTATTTTCTACCTTTAATTATGTCTCCACAAAGACTTTATATAATTGTAGCAAGTATTTATTATTTGGTGTTCCACCTTTAATTCAATATTTCACATAGTCTATATATGTATTTTAGAAAGGAAAATAATATTTCACTGTGTTTCTCATGTTTCCATTATTACAAATAGCATTGATATGAACATGGGAGTGTTAGCCCCCAAAGTAGAAGAAAAGGATCAGAGAATGATTTTACAATTCTTGTTATATATTCCCAGGTTGTCTTATTGAAAAAAAAGTGTTGTTTTTCAATTGCTACTTTTCCCAAATACCCTGGCTGGTTTGGCTCAGTGGATTGAGCGTCGGCCTGCGAGCTAAGTGTCGCTGGTTCGATCTTCCAGTCAGGGCACATCAGAGAAGGAAAACTCTGACTCCAAAAAACCTCCGCTGCCTTGCGGCATACCTCTTCAGGGGAAAGGCTAAGGGAGTAAACCCCGACAGAAAATCCGGAGCCGGAGTCCCTAAGGCGGTTTGACGTTGTAGTCAACACCGGCAACTCCTGCGGCGCACCTGAAGCCAAGCTGTATTGACTCCCTCTTTCCCTTGGACCCTTTAGCTGCGAAGAGAGGGGGGGTCTGCTGCATGGGCAACAGCAGACCCTCCATATCACCCTGCCCGGGCTCTGTGGCTTCAGCTTCACTGGAGAGGACACTCCAGCGTCATCGCAAGATGTCGATTCAACACGGGAGGAGACAGATACCGTGTCACTCCCGAGTCGGACTGCACGGCCATTCTCAGTGGTGCAGATAGACTCTTAAGAAGCTACACCATCGTCTCTCGAGACGGACGGCTGCTGACGACGACTTTTCCCAAAGGCCTCCAGCTCCCAATAAAAAATAAGTTGCTGAGAAAGAGAAATACCATATGATCTCGCTTACATGTAGAATTTAAAATAACAACAACTTCAGAGATACAGAGACCAGATTGGTGGTTTGGTGGTTGCCAGAGGGCAGGGGTGGGAGCAAGAAATGGGTGAAAGGGGTCACAAGGTACCAGCTCCCACTTATAGAATAATTGTCATGAGGCTGTAATGGACAGTCTGGTAACTACAGTTAATATAATAGTACTGTTGCATATTTGGAAGTTGCTAAGAGAGTAGATCTTACAAGTCCCACAACAAATAAAAAAATATTTTTTTGTAACTATGTATGGTGGTGGATGTTAACTAGACTAATTGTGGTGATCATTTTGCAATATATACAAATATCAAATCATTATGCCTCAATTATAATAACTGAGTTGCCAGTATTGGTACCTTGGCAAGTTGAAAAATGCCTCTCACTAATGGTGTGCTGTGTTAGTAATTTATTTGAATACATTTCTTTCTCTGTGTGGTATGGAATTCTTTTCTTTCTTTTTTAGATTTTACTCATTTATTTATTTTTTTAGAGAGAGGGGGAAGGAGGAAGGGAGGGAGAAAGAAAGGGACAGAAACACTGATGTGTGAGAGAAACAATCATCGGTTGCCTCTCGCAAGCTCCCAACCGGGGACCAGGCCCACAGCCCAGGCGCGTGCCCTGACTGGGAATTGAACTGGTGACCTCTTGGTTCACAGGCCGGCGCTCAATCCACTGAGCCACACCAGCCAGGGCTTTATTGATGTTTTTGTAAAGCCTGTTGTAAATCCTTTCTCCTCCCAGAAGCTGTTTGTCCAGTGGCCCCAGAAGCGGGATCTTGGACAAGACGAATGCTCTTGGCTTCTTTCGTCTCCCTGAACCGACTATTTCCTTCCCAGCTCACCTCCTCTCTGACACGGTCTCCTTTAGTTGCCTTTGGGATCACCAGCTGAAGTTAAAATGAAGGGCTATTTCCGTTGGCCTGCTAGATGACGCAGGTCAAAGTTCCCAGAATTTGAAGGGTGGATTACTGTCTCAGCTGATTTATTAAATTAGGAGTTCGGGAAGGATTTCAGCTTCTCTGAATTTTTTCCAAGTTGACTAATCTGCTCTTTGTGTTGGGAAACCAGCATGACCCCTTTTCCCAGCGGCCTTGACTATTCTCTCTGCAGCTACAAGAGAGGAGAAACCAGACTGAGGAAGCAGCACCTGGCATTCCCCTCCATTGATTTCCAGTTTCTTCATCCCCAGAAGGAGCAGGCTTTGCTAGGGAGAGTGGGCCAGGACGAGTCTCTTGACTGTTGCTTCCCTGGTACGTCTTTAGCTCTGGTCGCTCTGGCCTTGCTCAGGGGCCCCTGAGGAGTTTTCTGCAGCACTGCCCTAGGTGGCAGGGCTGTGTGTATGGGCGAATGGGTCCCCTGAGGAAACTTCTGAGAATCTCATGGTGGGGAGCCCCATTCAGTCCCACTGCAGACCCCTCCCGGGCACCAGAGAGCGAGGTTGCATGGACATTGAGGCAGAAGGACTTTCAAGTGGAAATCCCAGAGGATGGAAAGAGATACAGCTCAGAGTGAATGGGTGCCTTCAGGGGTATTGGCAGGTTTATCCATGGATGAAGACCAGACACAATGAGTCAGCTCGGGAAACATGATACATGGGTGGAGTTGGGAGGCAGTGTCCGCTGTGCACACTAGTTTTAGAGTTAACTTAGTATTGATCCAAAACAAATTAGGAAAACCATTGCCTCTGTTCTGGAAAATCTACATGGAAAACCCCATGCAATCGCAAGGATGAGATAAGAGGTTAAGGGGTGTTGACCCAAAGGGAAGAGTGCTGACCAGTCTTCTCTGTGTGGCATGTCACACTTCAGCTACCAAGCCCCCAGGTAGGTCACGACTACATCGTAGAGAGAGTGGGATTTGGAATCAAACACAACTGGGTTTTAAAGATTTTATTTATTTTTAGAGAGAAGGGAAGGGAGGAAGAAAGAGAAGAAGAGAAACATCGATTGGTTGCCCGTTGTATGCATCCTGACCAGGGATCGAACCTGCAACCTAAGCATGTACCCTGACTGGGAATTGAACCAGTGATGTTTGGGTTTGGAGGGTGATGCCCAACCCACTGAGCCACCCAGCCAGGGCCAGAGCTGGGTTTTACTTATAGCCCCTCCCTTAACTGCCAGGTATTCCCCTGGGCTCTTCAGCCCCTGGTGGCACTCATACTGTGATATGATAATAAGTCTGTTATTCCCTGTAGCTGTCTAACAAACCACTGAGTCCTACACATCCCTGCCTGCTTCTCAGCTGCCAGGTTTTTTTGGGATGCCCTTCTTGCCCCCAGATTATCTGAGTATGCAGTTCTGCTACTACTGCAGGAAGCATCTGAGTTGCAAAGTCATTTGTAATTATAGTACCTACACCCGGAAATTCTGCCAGCCTTCTCCACAGTCCCTCTGTTGTGGAGAGAAACATCAATTTGTTGTTCCAATTTTTTAATGCATTCATTGGTTGACTTGTATGTGCCCTGACCGGGGACTGAACCTACAACCTTGGCATACTGAGACAACACTCCCAACCAAATGAGCTCCTTGGCCAGGGCCTTTTGTTCCCCTAACTTATTCCCAGGCTGACTTAAGATTCATGACTTGGGCTGCCAGCATTACCTGGAAGAAGCCACGTACACTGTCACAGCCCATGAAGGTCTGCAGATATCTTCGCCACCCTTAGGCTCACCCAGTGTTGGCGTGACTGGTCCAACCTACCACCTGGTTTAGTATTTAGGTCCCGCACATCTCTCCGGCATCCTGCTCTCACAGACTGTCTTCTCTGAATCCACACACAGGTCCCCGAAGGTGATAATGTCAACTTGCCTGCTGCTTCTGAGAGTAGGTGTGAGACTCCACCTCTCTCTCGGCCTTGCCACCTGGGAGCAGCAGGTTGTTTTCTGGTTCAGCACGTTTTATCAGTTAACCTCAAGTCTGGGGAGGTATCCAAGGGAATAGACCTAGCACAGCAAGCAGCCCTGCCACTACTTCTCACTAGTACGTACCCTTATTAGCTACCCATCTCTCCAAGTCAAGTTTCTTTATCAGTAAACTGGAAGTGTTAATAGCATCTGTTTCTTAGGGTTGTTGTGAGGATTTAATAAGATGCGTTGTTTCAGGGTCTGGCACGGAACTGAAAATCAAAGGTAGTTCCTATTACTGCTATTCATGGAGTTTTTCTAATCAAGTCATAAAAGGATGTGGCTCGTGACTCATCCCATTTTTAGAAGAGCTTCCCCCTGTCCACAGATCACGCAGGCAGAATGTGCCAATGACACCCCAGAAAAGCACCTTCGTTTACGCCAACTCAGCAGGGAAATGGAGCTAAAAACGCCCTCCTCCGGCTGAGCTGGAGTGTAAAGTTGTGCACCTGGATACAGAGAGGAGGCCCAGCCCTTTGAGATGACATGAGATTTCCCTGGGACAGGACTGTCCAGTGCAGCCCAGGCTGACCCGAGTTAAAATGGGCTCGTTTGACCCAGCGAGGCGTCAGAACAACGTGTCTCTTTTAGGCTCCCTCGTGGTGTTCCGTTTCGCTAAGGTGTTCTGCCCCCCTTGTCTATGACGGCTTGCCTGGCAACCTGAGCCCGCCCTGCCCGCTGTTTGGCCCTTCGCCACTGACCTTATGATTCGTATCTCAGGAACCGCTCCCGCCTGAACCTACACCCTCTCCCCCACGCACACCGGCTACTCACACCCGAGCAGCCCACCCTGCACGGTCGGCCTCCTGCAGAACCTCTCGCCCAGACAGCTCCTGCCTGCTGGCCCGTCTTCCCTTGGCGCCTGCAGAAGTAGGGACCCGGTAGACTGAGCAGCTCTCTGCTGTTACCTGTGAGAAGCTAGAAGCGTTTTTGACATGAAGCTTATCTGAACGCCTCATCTGAAGTATCAGAGCTGCCTTCCATCAGCCCACAGGGGATTTCAGGCTAAGATAAGAATTGAGAACGCATAATGGGTTGAGGTTAAGACCAGGGTTAGATGAAGCTGGGTTTGATACAGCTTGTGGGAGACAATGCTTTCTTTGTCTCTGTAGTGCCTGTCTTAGGGAAGCCTTTCTGCTTCCAAGTCTTTCCTCTGTTTTGACTTTTGATTCCATACATTCCCTTTTCTTTGGGTTTGGCTCAAGTGAATTTAAAAACACACTGGGTGATGACAACATGAAGAATGTTCTTTTTGTTCCATTAGACAGTTTGCTCAGTGGTAGAGTGTGGGCTTTGGCCTTGGGCAGACTTGGATGTGGCTGTCAGCTCTGCTACTGACTAGCCGGGCGATTTGGGGCAAGGGTCTGCTCCAGCCACTCTGGCCTTTCTTCTGCTCATCAAACTTGCCAAGTGCACTTGTCCGTCAGGGTCTTGCATGTGCTGTGCCCTCTACCTGGGGCCCTCTTCAGGCAGATAGTCTGAGAAGTTTCTTCTGGTTGTTCAGACCTCAGTACAAATGTCATATCAGATAGAACTTTCTTAATCACCATTTCTGAATTACCTACCCACTTTGGTCATGACTGCATTGTCCTTTAAGAAATTCTTCATAGGCGTTTGTCCTACTTACTTATTTATCATCTGTCATCCTCAAGGAGAACAAAAGCTTTGGACAGCAGAGCAGGGCCTTACCCGTCTTATTTAGCACTAGATTCATAGAGTGTAGAATCATGCCTGGGATATACATAGTAAGTTCTTCATACTTATTGAATGAATCATTGAGTTAGCATCTCTAAGAATGAGTCTCTCTGTCTGTAAAATGGAGATCATAGTATCTCCCTACAGAGTTAGTGAAGACTGTATGAGAAAATGTTTGTAAAGTTCTTAGCATGATCCTGGGCACGTAGTAAGCATGCTATACATGGTCCCAGGTACTATTATTTCTATCTGCATCCCCCCTTCCCAACTCTATAAGCTCCCCTAGGGTACAGACTATGTATTTTTGTATAATTCATATTGCTACACCTATAGTAGATGCTCAATAAAGCTCACTCTGAATAAAACGACATTTCCTTTTAATAAACCAAGGCTTCAAATAAGTAAAATAGAAAACACACCAAATCCAGCTAAGCTCATCTTTTATATTCAGCTCCTGGACCCTTCACTCTACAAGGGGTTTCCAGACTGTCCTGTCCTGGGAGGGTCAGGGGATTAGGGGACTGTTCCCTGTGTGGGTTCAACCGGAGCACCTGTCCATTTGATTTCTCTCTTGTGCTCACTGGTACATTTTCCTCCATGAGGCCGCACATGCTTTGAATCTTCCTTATATTTGCATCTTCAGTGGCTGTCTCCTTGCTTCCTGTCACTCAGTATAGAAGTGTTGAAGGACAGGAGAGAAGTAAAGGGACAATGACATAGTAATTAAGAGTTTATACTCTGGACTCAAGGCGCCTGGGTTCAAATTCTAACTTCTGCCCCTCACCAGCTGTGAGGCTTCAGACAAGTTACTTAACCTCTCTGGGCTTCAGGTTCCTTATTCATAAAATGAGGATAACAGAAGTATCAGCCTCACAACTATTGTGACGGTTACACATAGGGTTCTTAAAACAGTGTCTTTAATTCTCTATATGTATCGCATTTCACGTACACGTGCTCCAGGAGTTCTTGGCTCATAACAGACATTCAGTAGTATTTATTGAATTAAACTGAAAAGTTGTGTGAATTGAACTTTTTTGTAAACAAAAGCATATTTAAAAGGACAAGAAGAATTTGCTATAGTTGGTCCTTTGTAATAGGCATAAGTATATCTTAACTGGCTGCTTGCTTTCTTTTTTCAACTTTATATTTATTCTATTAGATCTGGTAAATGTGAAATATGTTGGAAAATAATTTTCTCCCAAATCAATTTAAAAACACTTTCAGAGAACAAATTACTTTTAGAGAATAAAACTTCAGTGGTTATAGCTTGGGAACTTAGTCTGAAGTGAAAATTCTCTCCAAGCAGATAATACTCTCCTTTTTTGGTTTTATAGTTCTCTAAGTTTATTTTCTCTGTGGACCTTTTTAAAGCTTTATCTGGGCCTTAACTAGAACAGTAAAAACCAAGCTCAGCCAAGACTTTTAGAAATGTTACTCTTCCTCAGTCTACATTGGGCAAAACTAGGTGTGCAATAGAATGTTCTTTCTATCAATTAATAACTAACTTCTGTGTTAGACATAATTGTTTCTAGAAGTGAACTCTGAGTTCTGAATAGGGTTTTAAAGGGTATAGAAAACCTTCTGGTTAATTTTTTTTTCCTAATTGGGAATTTGTTTTTATATTAGTAACATGATTGAAGTCATTTAATACCAGAGTGATAGTGAAACATTGTGTGCTAAGCTAAATGGAATATCAGGAACTTTTAGAGTTGGTTGTTTCTCCACAGGAAATTGTCTACATATCTGTAAAACCAGTGTGTTTTTCAATGGTACTCTTGAAAAGTACTTGAATAGATCCTAAATTTAAAAATGGCTTTAAAGCCTTGGCTGCTGTGGCTCAGTGGATTGAGTATTGGCCTGCGAACCAAGTGTCGCTGGTTCAATTCCCAGTCAGGACACATGACCAGGTTGCATGTCAGGTCCCCAGTTGGGGGTGTGAGTGAGAGACAACCACACAGTGATGCTTCTCTCCCTCTCTTTCTCCCTTCCCCTCTCTCTATAAATAAATAAATAAATAAATAAATAGTTTTTAAAAAATTGGCTTTAAGTGGTTTTAAAATGACGAGGACTCCGTACATTGGGATCTAACATGGGGTATTTGAACAGAGGTCAGGAAGAAATGCATGCACGCTCTGCTGTGCACTGGGAGAACAGAAGCCACAGCAGGCTCTGCGAAGGCCGATGGCCTCTGTGACCCTTCAGTTTCTGAAAGTGTCTATTTTCAGTATTTTAGGCTAATAGTGAAGCCTCAATTTAACTTTCAGGAATCTTACCAACTGGATTTTCTTTATTTTCAAACGCTGTCCAGTAATGATAAATCTAGCTCTTTATGGATGATGACCCACCCATGGACCAGTCACCAGAGGGACCACGTTAGGTCTGTATTTCAGCAATGAGTTTGAGTTCCATAGATACTCTCACTCAGATTCAACAAGGACTTTTTGTAGCCCTTTATGAGGTGTTGTGTGTGTATCTGGCAGGGGCGGGGGAGGGGAATGAATATAATCTGTAGCCATGGGATTGGAAAAATGTAGAAAACACTGGCTGTTATGAACTAAATTGTGTCCCCCCCCCACACACACCAAATTCATATGTTGGAACACTAACCCTCCTTCCATGCCATGTGAAGATATTTGAAGGTGGGGTCTAGGTTCAGATGAGGTCATGAAGGTAGGGCATTCAGGATGGGATTAGTGCCCTTAAAAGAAGAAACACCAAGAGCTTGCTTCCTTTTTCCCTCTCTGCCATGTGAGGATATAATGCAAAGATAGCAGTCTGTAAGCCAGGAAGAGAGCCCTCACTGGGGAACTCAATTGGCTGGCACCTTGATCTTGGACTCACCAGCTCTAGAACTGTAAAAAACAAATTCCTATAGCACAAGCCACCTAGTCTATACTATTTTGACAAGGCAGCTGAGCTAACTAAGGCACTGGCTTTAACTGCATGATCTACAGACAAATGAACAGCTCATTCATTATGTCACTCTTTTATTAATTCAGTTATTCATTCTACTACTGTATACTGGGCCCCAGTGAAGGCACTGAAGAAACAATGGTAAACAAGGAAGAGCGCAAGTCCCTACCTTATGGCTTACAGTCTTGTGGGAGAGACAGACATTAATGGAATAACACTAGCAACACAAACCAGTCTGTATGTGCCGGGGTGACACATGGCATGAAGGGGAGGTCCTTGGAGTGGAGAAAGCATGGAGGGCAAAAGGGACAGGAAAAAGATGGTATGGCTGAGTCTTCGGAGGGGAATGTGGCACTTGCGAAGGTTGCAGGATGGGCAGGGGCTGATACTCAAGGGTTTGGAGGCCACGTGAAGGAGGGACTTGCCGCAAGGGTGTCCATGATCAGATTTGGGCGAGACAATGGTGGTGGTGATAGAAGATGGGGAGTCTGAAGATGTATTTAAGACAGAAAAGACAGAGCTTGAATAGATGTTGACAAGGAAGGCGAAATAAAGTCGGGCATGATTTTTAGATTTCTGGCTTGAGAAAATGGAGGAACGCTTGTGCCATTCATTGAGAAAGGAACTACTGGAGGAGGACCAGGATTGGGAAGAAAGATTATGTATTTGGTGTCAGACACGTTGAGTTGGCAATACTTTGACAGCCAAGAAGCAACGCCAGCAGGCAGCTGGAGATGACAGGCTAGCGCTGTTCAACAGAACTACGGAAATAGTCTATATCCACACTGTCTGACATTTTAGTTTCTACCCAGTGGTGGCTATTTACATTTCAATTAAATGAAATTAAATTTTTAGTGTCTCAGTCACGCTGGCCACATTTCAAATGCTCAATAGCTCTATGTGGGTAGTGACTTTTGCATGGGATGGTTCTAGAGCCCACAGAAGCAGTATGGATTGGAAATATAAAAATCTGACCCCTGTGCTGATGACATTTCAGGGTATGGATGAGGCTGTCCAGGAAGAAGGTAGTCATGAAGAGAGGAGATGGCTAGGGTTGAGCCTGGAGGACCTTCAACATGCACAGGCTGGTGAGCGAGAGGGAGCAGCCCTCAAAGGACCCAGAGGGGAGGCGGTCGGGGAGGCAGAGGACCGCGAGCGCTTCAGCCTAAATGTCAAGGGAAAGAGTGTTTCAAGAAGGAGGAATGAGCAACAGCTAAGTGCTATTGGAAGGTCAAAGCAGATGAGGACTGACCATGTTAATTGCATCCAGGAAATAGGTCACTGGTGACTTCAGCAAGTGCTGTTGCCAGTGGGGACAGAACTGGATGAGTAAGAGGGAGGTGAGGGAATGGAGAGGGAACTGACAATAGACGATGAGAACTCATGAACTCCTTGTGTCAAAAAAGCAAGTAATGGCTTCAGCCAAATTAAGGGACCATCAGTAGCATAGGTAGATGTCTTCAAGGCACTGGGTTTATATGGCCAAGTCACCAGCGTTGGATCTTTTGTCATGAATATGGGAGGTACACATCTGCTCCTCCTCCTTCCTACCCTAACTGTCTTGGAGCATGGGTATGAACTAGACCAAGGGAGGGCGTGAAGGCCATGGGAACAGCATGGCATCCTAACAGAAATAGAAAGAAATTGAAAGCATTTCTTTTTAACTTAAAAACAAAACAAAACACACGCAACATTTTACTAACTAGACTTTAGAGCAAACACAAGAAGATAGAAAAGTACGATGAAACCTCCATGTACTGCTCATCACCTGGCCCCAGCACGCTCAGCCTTCAGTCCTGGCCCATCCATATGCCCTTTCACTTTGACTGAAGAGATTTAAGTATGGGCTTGATTATATTTCTGCTAAGATCATTCTTGCTGCTAGGTGGAGCAGGAGTCAGCAAATTTCCTCTTTAAGGGCCAGAGAGCTCTGGCTGGTGTGGCTCAGTGGACTGAGTGCCGGCCTGCAAACCAAAAGGTCACCAGTTCGATTCCCAGTCAGGGCACAGGCCTGAGTTGCGGGGCCAGGTCCCCAGTCGGGGGCGTGGAGAGGCACCTGATGAGGTATCTTTCATACATCAATGTTTCTCTTCCTCTCTTTCTCTCTCCCTTCGCCTTTTCTAAGAATAAATAAATAAAAATATTAAAAGGGCCAGATAGTAAATATTTCAGGTTTTACAGGTCATAACAGCCCGTATTACAGCCACTCAACTCTGCTCTTCTCAAGTGAAAGCCAGAGACAACATGTATACAGGTAAGTGTCTGTGTTCCAATAAAACTTTACTTAAGGACACTGAATTTTAAATTCCATATAATTTTCCTGTCACAAAGTGTTCTTTTTCTTTTGATTTTTTTCCCTCCCTACCCATTAAAAAAATACAAAACTTGCTTTTGCTCAGAAGCAATACAAACACAGGAGAGCCCCATTTGGCCTGGAGTTCGCCAACCTGTAGGTGGAAAAAAACAGGATGCAGGAAGACCTGCCTGGGGCTATCACAGGAGTCAGAAACAAAACCTACTATCCTAGCAAAGAGAAAGGAGAGCATGGGAAACGTCAGGTAAGTACCATCCATCCTACATTTATTGAGTACCTTCTATGCTCTAGGCATAGTGTTAGGGCTGAAGGTACACAAATAAATGAACAGTGCAAAGTTTTTTTGTTTCTTTTTTGTCATCGGGTTTAGTGGGGGAGACAGATTTTTTCCCCCTGTATCATATGGTAAGTGCCATAATAATTAAATTATATATATATAAATAATTATGGACTATAGCTGAGATATTGATTAATTCTGTTGGAGAAACATCAAACATGACTTCCAAGAACGACATTTAGGGAGGCACTTCAAAGATGAGTAGAAGCTTCCCATTTAGGGTAAGGGGAAAGGTATTCAAGGCCAACGGGAAAGCATGGATACACACAACGAGGCTTGAATCTCAGGCTTCTGCCCCATCTCTCTGTCTCTTGGATTACTGCTAGCTGGAGGGGAATGCAGGAGTGAACTGAGTAAATGTGTACGCTTAGAAACCTGTAAAAATAGAGCATCTGAGGTTTCCAGAGGGAGGATAATTGGTGAAGCGTTAAATGGTCCTCTGTGATGCAGGCCCTGGACACATCTTCCATCTCTCTTAGGACCCCTCTCCTTGTTCACTCAGCTCCAGACACCCTGGTTCTGTTACACACCCCTGGCCCGTTGCCATTGCTGCTCCCCAGCCTAGAGTCTGTTCCCTGCTCTACTTCATTGTTCAGACCCCTTCTCTGACCACCCTATCGGACATAAAGAACATCACTCTCTTACGCTTCCCTAGTTGCTTCCCCTTCCCCCACAGCATTTATTACCTCATCTGTTTGTTGTCTAGCTCCCCCATAAGAATATAAACTTCATGAAGGCAGAGTCTTTGTTTTGTTGGCTCTGGTATCTCTAGAGTCTAGAACTGTGCCTGGCAAAACATAGGCCCACAAGAGTATTGATCCAATAAGTCAACGGGAATGAACTAGAGAGGGAGGCAGGATGGGATGGAGGTGGGGGAACGAGCTGCAGGAGTGGAAGCGCCCAGAGCCCCTGAGCTGCAGGAGTGGAAGCGCCCAGAGCCCCTATTTTATTGGCTAAGGAAGGTAGAAATGGATCTTTTGGAAGGAGAGAGGGACACAAGGTTTGGAACATCCGTGGGAAATGGGGAAAAAGTAGGGAACTGAAACCTCTGAACTGGAGCCAAACAGATAATTAATTGTATGTGCCTGGGGGTGAGGTGAGGTCCAAAGGGGAGGCAGCTCCCCACCCAGCTGGTGGTAATCTGACTTTTCTTTCTTGGGGTTGAATAGAGAATTATAGAGTAGGGAGAAGCAGGAAGAGGCTCTAGACCAACTAGGTAGGTTGGGGGTAAGTGAAGCTTGGAAGGTAGAAAACAACCCATCCGAGAGCCTTTGGGGAACGGCACAGAATGTAAGGAATGAAACCAAAGCTTAGACAGGGGTTTTCATTGCTGTTGTTGCTGTTTGTTTGTTTCATGCTTCTGTAATTAAAAAAAAAACAGAGAGGAAAACAAAACCCTCAACATAAACATACCTGCTATTTGGCAGCAGGGAGCTCTCATCTGGCTGGGAGTGAGTTTCGGGACAGAGTGCCAGATCTTGTCCCTTTTTCCTTCCCGCTCCTCAGCCAGGTCATTTGTGAACAGGCAGCAGAGAAGTAGAATGGGACCATCTTATTTCAAGTCCTTCTTGCTTCTATGTCCATCTTCATTGTTTTATGACTAAGCCAGGGCTGCCAGTGCTCATACCAGCTGGAATTTACTATTGTGTGTGGTTCCTTGAGCTTTCAGGTGGTAAAGAGGGGTGTCCTTTTCATTGTTGAGAACAGGGGCGGTTTAGTGACTGATATCCAGAACTCTTTTCAGAGATTTTCTTGTATGCAAGAAAATAACGAAAACCAGTGAAATGTGAGGTTGGTTTTTTTGGTGCTAAGTAGTCCCTTTATGAGCTGCGGGTTGCCAAAAAAGGATTATTGCTTTCAACCAATATGCTAAATTTCAGGATTAAGTGTCTTTTATTTTTATTAAGATTCTCCAATTTAACATGATCTCTTCTTCCCAGCAACTTGCTTCACTCCTTGTAATTATACTTGGTAACTTATGCAATTATTAGTATCCTTAACTATTGGTTTTAGTGTCCATCTAGTTTTTGTTTGGTTCATTAATGGATTTCCAGCACTTAGGAGAATACCCAGCCCAAGATAGGTAGTCGATGAATATTTACTGAACCAGTGAAGGGATAAATTCCCTGTACTTAACACAGGACAATTCTCTTAAAATAACTAGACTTTAGAGTTTTGGAGAACTTTGAATTGTAAATAAATTAGTCACAGCCGAGTATTTCCAGATCCGTAGCAGGGATGGCGCAATATGGAGTCTGGTGGAGATTCTGGTAAGGGGTTTGCTGGGCTAAGAACTGCCCACCCTAGAAACTAGGTAAATCCAGGTATTTTGCTCCGCCGTTTAGACTCTCAGTGAAAAGGGATTCTGAGTGAGGCTGCACAGAGGACTTCACCAGAACGAGAGCTCCCGGAGTTAGGGTTCCCGGAGTCTGGCTCCCTGGAAGGCGGCAGAGGTGCCAGGACTCGGTCAAGGTGAGCCACTGGCATTTCCTGGGCCCGCGCTTCCCTCCCCACGAGGAGGACAGCACGAAATCCGAGATATTCTTGAGCAGCAGGAAAGAAACTCCTTTGAATGCTGCGTTACACATATTTACCCTTTTTTTGCGGGGCTTTATTTTTATTGTGGTGAAATATACGTAACATTTTACCGCTTGAGTCATTTTTAAGCGTGCTTCTTGTCAAGTACAGAAAGTCACACATGAGTTTGAAATGAGAATCTGGGCCACGGCTAACGCGTGAGAGGCTGGATGCTCCTTCCCCCGAGGAGCTCCCGGACTGTGCTGGGCGCTGGACCACCGCGGCGAGTCTCCGTCTCGGCGGGACGGGGCGGCCCTCGGTGGCGGGCAGGGCCTCCCACGAGGGGCCCATGGCTCCGGCCGAGCTCAGCTGCCGAGGCGGTGGGCACAGTCCAGGCGCCGAGGCCCGGTCCGGGGACCCCGAAGGCCAAATGTCCAGCCCCCTGCGCAGCTGGAAGCTGCAGGGGAGGAGACGGACCTCTGCTCCTCGGGTGTCCCGCGGCTCCGCCAAGAGGCGCGCGCGCTCCGGTCGCCCCGTCGCGCGTCCCCGACAGCCTGTCTTCCGCTGCAAAGAAAGGAAACGGCACCGGTTCCGCGCCCGGGCGCGCGCCCGCCGCCCCGCCTCCCTCCCCCGCGGGCCCGCGCAGGCGCGCCGCCCTGCCCGCGCCTCCCCTCCCCCAGGCCTGCCGGTCGACAAGCTGGGGGCGGAGCTGACGCTGCCCCGAGCGGGCCAGGCCCCGGGATTAGTTGGTTTCGGAGCGGAGGAGGGAACCCGGCGAAGCGCCGGGGAGACAAAGCCGCGTCCGGGGCCCTGCGGGGGTTGGGCCCAGGCTCCGAGGCGCCCCGGCCCGTGGAGAGGGGTGTACGGACCCGCGCGGCGCTCCGCCGCCCACCGCCGCCGTCTCGCAACAGGTCCGCCGCCTCCGGGGCGGCCTCGCTCTGTGCCTCCCTCCCCCGCACCCCGCAACCCCCGGGGCGCCTCCGCTTGGCTCCGGGCCGCCCTCGGCCACCCGCTTCGATGCGGTTCGGGTCCAAGATGATGCCGGTAAGTGGGCTAGTGGGCCGCGGCCGGAGCGTCGGGCCCGGAAGTGTGTGGGGTCGCGGGCGGGGGTCCCCTGCCGATCTGGGGCCTGAGCCCGCGTGGCGGGGGCCGGTGTGTTGCGAACCTGGGGTAGCGGCCGTGGCTCCGCGCCGCGGGTTCCCACCCCGAGCCCCGGCTGGCGGGCGGGAGCGGGGAGACCCTGCCCGGGAGGAGGGTCCCTCCCAGCAGCCGCTCCAGAGCGGCCACTCAAACTTTTCCTTTCCTCTGGCTGGGTCCTGACTCTTTGCAGTTATTGAAGGTCAAAACCAGGGAAACCAGTAATCTTATTGCTTTGTCTGAAAAACAAAATAGAAACCAGACAACTTTTCGCTGGAGTGAAATATACATACTGAAAAGAGTGCCCCGTGCTTTCTTTTTAATCGAATTTCAGCCTTGGTATCTGCAGGAGCAGCAAAGCCGCTCCCTCTCTTTCTGGAAAACTGGTTTCATTAAATGCAATCGCCCAGTTTTTGATCGCAGTGAAACGTCTGTGCCTGCTCGCTCGGAGAGGCTTAGCGAGTTCCTCCCGGGCGCCGCGGGCTGCAGACGTGACCACCAGGCCACAGGTGTACAGCAGGCTTGCATTTTTGAAATGCCTCTTTTCTCCAACGGCCGCACAATCTGGGAGGTTGCAGTGGCTTGTGCAGACTTTACAGCAGTGCGTTTTCTCGGGGAAGTCGCCCTTGCACCCCTCCCACTGAAGCAGGATCATCAGCTTGGAGTTTTCTCCTGGCTTCATTTCTTCAAACAAAGAAACAACGTTTACTTTTATATAATCTGTGGATGGGAGTGACCACAGATTTTGTTCGTTTGCAGTCACAGATGCAGAGTATAATTATTCTGTTCCCTGGTCCCCTCTACGTGTGTCGTCGGAGGGTGCTCGAAACTTTCATGTAAGGAGCACAATGAATTTATTGGAATTGATAATTGATAATAGCTTGGTATATTTTGTCCTGCCAGGAGTCAAGGAACTTGAAAGTGGTGTTAGTAGCATATGTCCTATTTTAGTTTAATGCCTGGTTATGAAGTTAGGTTTGTGATGTGAATGTCCAATAAATATAGACAATAGATAACCGGGAAGGATTTTGCTGTCAAAATGTTTATTCCTGGGATGTACATTTCATTGCCCCAAAAGGACTTGGTGGCTGGCTGTAAATTTCTTCCTACAAATAGGAGCAAAGACAAGTGTTGGTTGTTGCAATATGATTTCTTCCTTAAAGATCAGTTTTATGTCGAGATATCCTTTGGGCTTTCATAACACTTTTGCCTCCTCCTCCCAATGGCATTCCAGATCATCAGAATTTGTAAGAAGTTATGTAGCTCTTGAGACTACTTAATTTAGCAGTGTGGATCTTCTGCTGGCCTTTCTAATATCAGAGTAGGACTTTAAAAGAGAGACTGACATTGTGGTGTGCGGGCATGCCTGCCACCTTCGAAGCCAGACTAACCCTCAGTCTTTGCTCAGCTACTGCCTCTGTGGCCACAGGCCTTTTTTCTTTTTAAATTACTTGTTCCTCAGTTTCATCATATGTAAAATGGGGACAATAATAATACTGAGTCCTTAGGGTGGTTGTGAAGATTAGAGTTACTGGTTATGAAGTAATGAGTTCAGTGCCTAGCTTGGAATAGAGGCTAGGCAAGAGCTTCTCCTGAATTTACAATATTGGTTAAACTGAGATTCTTATCCTTGCAATACATAAACATACGAGAATAGATTAATAGATTTTTATTTAGCAACCTCATGTTACATATGTCTTTTGCCTGTAATATTCTGGGTACTAGCAAATAAGACACTTTTCTTTTTTTTAATAACAAATTTATTTTGTCATTGTCTGAAAGCTAGAAGTTCAAGATCAAGGTGTCAGCAGGGTTGGTTTTTCCTGAGACATCTCCTCTTGGCTTGCAGATGACTAACTTGTCTTCTTGCTCTGTCCTTGCATAGCCTTTTCTCTGAATGTGCGCACTGGTGTCTCTTCCATTTCTTTCTTTTTAAAATTTTTTAAAAAGACTTTGTTTATTTTCAGTGAGACGGTAAGGGAAGGAGAAAGAGAGGGAGAGAAACATCAATATGTGAGAGAAACATCAGTTGGTTGCCTCTCGCATGCCCTGAACAAGTGACCTGGCCTGCAACCCAGGCACGTGCCCTGACTGGGAATTGAACCAGTGACCTTTGGGGTCACAGGCTGGCACTCAATCCACTGAGTCACACCAGCCAGGGCTGTTTTCTTAAATATATTTCTCATCTCTAGCTTCTAATATGGATTTTATTTCAGCATTAGGTGAGGTTTTGAATTTCCTTTGAAAAACCTAACTGAGTTACCAGGAAAAAGCATTATGCTTGCTGCAAGAAAACGGACAGTGTCAGAATGTAGACAGTTGCCTTGATATGCTCTTTTGTTGCGATGGGGAAATGAACTTAATATCAAAATGATCATTTTAACCATTTTAAAGTGTCCAGTTCTGGGCACTAAGAGTGCATCCCTTGGTTTGCTTTTAAAGGCATTCTAAAGGGAACAGTGTGCTAGGTAGACTGCAGTGTATTAAAAGTGCGCAAATAGATTGTTCATGTGTTTTCTCACCCAACGGTAGAAAATCAAGTGATTATTCTTTCATGTGGGACTTGAGGTGATAATTGGACCCAAAACCAGAAGGGGAAGGTGCCTTTTCATAGGCTAACTAAAAATAAGGAGCCGGTGCCGAGAATCCCAACAGAGGCAATGATGGGTTACCGCAGAAAGGAGAGAGCTAATCTCATTCATTTTCAGATACCTGCCGTCGTCGGAACCTCTGATTTATGGTGTTCCCACAGCGTGGCGAGGAGCCACTGGTTAGTCTTTCATGCTGGACTCCTTATTTTCCTTCATTAAACAAGGGCTCATTTGCAGGCGGAGAGATGGTTTTTTAGTGCGGTACTCTCATTGTATTTTACTATCAAAGAGACATAATTATTAAAAGCAAAATCTCTCAGCTCTTTAAAATTGTATCATATACATTTTTTTGTTACTTTCATGTTGTGAAGTGTTACAGTCAAACGATATTTCTTTGAAAGATCTTAGCTAACTCTAAATGCCTTCACCGTTCTTTTCAGATATGACTTTATAAAGATTTCTGTTCTTACCTGCTGCTGAAATGGTAAATTTAATAAACCTGCACCCAAACCACACACAGTATTCTGCGGTGCCAACAGGGGGCCAGAGGCCCTGAATTTGCCCATGTCTCAGTCGTAGATGTCGTGTATTTGGAATTTATGTCCAGCTATGATGGAAATAGTCTCTTTCTGTGCTGTCCTGTATGGTATCTACCACCTGCCACTACTGCACTTAAAGGGTGACTCACGGGACTGAGGAGCTGGCTGTTTAAATTATTTAATTTTAATTATATCCCAATAGCCACATGTGTCTGGTGGGCCCTGTACTGACAGTGCAGTCAGTTTTACAAAGTAGCACGAAGTAGCATAGTTTGGCAAAGAGTAACTTACGTTTGAATTGCTTATTTGCAGCTGCATGTTTACATTAATACTCTAAAATGAAGTGATAATGGCCTGTCTATCCCTCATGCTTTGGAGAATGGGTTTTCTGATGATTTAATTTAGTGTTGTGTTTAAGCCAATTTCCTCATATAGGCCTAATACAGCCAATATTTTCAAGAACATAATAGCTTATTGTAAAAAGCTCCATTAAGAAAATAATAGCTTATTGTAAAAAGCTCCATTAAGAAAATAATAGCTTGTTGTATAAAGCTCAGTTGGACTGGTCATTATTTAATTTTTAAATTTATGGCATTTTATCTTTCAACACTACAGAGGCTTCCTAATCATTTCTAGTTATTCCACGATGCTGTACAGTGATAGCTGATTATGTGCGCTTCTAATTTTGGGAACCTGGGCAAAACAAAAGGGGTTATTGCAGTAGCTCCTTTAGAAGTTTGACACATGGTCAGTAGGATTGATATATTTCTAAAGGTAACTGTGCAACTTATTCAGCTCTACCAACCAAGAGCTAACTTCTGCTTAGTTGTATTATTGTCATGTAAAAGTCTGGCTTTATTTGGACACATTTTCCCAACTGAAATTGTGCCTTGAAATTAAAAAGCTTTCAAGTTATAGCTTTGCAATATTATATTTATATAACTATACTGTGTGCTGAAAGCATTCCTTTTTGTGGCTTAGTAGTAATTTAGCAAGTTAGCTTAGGTTTTATCCCAGAATAAAATGTAAGTTAGGTTCTCTATAGAATTGTAATTCCCAAAGGCTGCTAAACAAATCATACGTTTAAAAAATGCGCAGAGTATCTCACCTTTCATGTGCTGTGGTGAAATTTGTTGTCTTGGGACTTATCTATATTAATTAAAAGCTGAAAAGCATTTGAAATTTTCTGTAGTTTTTACCTGTTTCAGAAAAAAACAAAATTAGACTTTATAAGAAACGGCACAAGTATATAACTGCTTTTATTTTAAAAATTGATTTAGGTGATCTGAAGGCACCATGGAGAGTCATTTATGCAGTCACCGTTTCTAGGAGGAACTTTTTCTCCCTCGTCATGTCCCCTGCCCCCAACAGCGACAGGGGAAACAATAACACAAAACCTCTCTTTTCTGGAGCTTTAAAGGAATGCTGTAGACCTTTATCTCCTGGTCATCTACCATTTCGTGTGGCACTCCTTAAAAAGTCTTTCTACAGCCAATTGAACACGGAGCCCTTCTTCAGCTCAAACAGGGTCGCTACATACCAATAAACATTCTTACGACTTGCCACATGTGTTATAAACCTCTCACCAACCTTCTCTACCAAGTATCTCAAAGAATAAGAGGAGGGATGCCAGAGCCTAGGAATCCATACTGTTCTTTTAGCTCATGGCACTTCGTCAAGGCAAACATTATGAAAATGCTTCTTTTTTGGTGGTGTGCTGGGTATGGAACAGAACATTCTTCTGTAATCAGAAGTAATTGAGAACAGAAAATATGGAAGACAGACTGGGTATGAAATGTATACTTGTGTTGGAGTGGCAAGTGAGACATTACAATTTTACCTCTCATTGGGGAGAGCCAAGCAATCTTAGTCACTAGGAGATCCTTCAGAAACACTTGTATCGAGGTGGCAGTCATTCTTAAAACACTTGGCATTCTGTCTTATCAGAAAAGAGTTTTCAGAGAAATGGAAATTCTAAACATAGTTAGATCCAAGTGCAGGCAAAGTAGCTTTACTAACTCAGTCATGGTGGTCACTGTGAGCTTTTTTTCTTTTTTTTCTACATAAGTTTATCCAAAAACATTATTTATTTGGATGATAACAGAACCAGATTTTCATTGAAAATATTCACTTGGCCCATGAGTACTGACTGAACTTCCACTTTTGAAATGGAGACTTCAGTTATTTTTTCTAGAAATGATTTCATAATTAATGCTACTTTATTTATAGTTTAACTAAAAATCCGTAAGGCGCAAGTTTAAAAAGATAGTAGAAAACCTCAATGAATAAACTATTACCGAATACAGGTTAAACTGCTAGTGGTAATAATGAAAAAATGGTTAGCCCTGGCCGGGTAGCTCAGTTGGTAGAGAGTTATCCTAATGTGCCAAGGTGGCAGGTTCAGTCCCCCTGTCAGGGCACATACAAGAAACAGCCAATGAGTAGAACAACAGATTGATGTCTGTCTGTCTCCCCCCGACCCCACCCTTTCTCTCTCTCTGTAAAATCAATAAATTAAGCAAAGAAGACATGAAAAAGTGGTTTTTACTGATTTCCCACAGTGACATGAACCATTTCTGTGGACACTCCTGTGCTCCAGTTTCCCGCCCAGGGAAGGTGAGGAAGGTCCTCCCGAGAACCCACCGTTCTGTGCCTGACACTGCCCAGTGATTGAGGCTGGTTAGCCCCTCCGATCCCTTTATGACCCTGGGGTGGGAGCCTTCGTCTTGTCCTCATTCAGCAGATAAGGAATTGAGGGATTGGAAGCTCAGAGGGTTTCTGTCATCTGCTCCTGGCCGCTCAGTGTAGCAGAGACAGGAATCCAGTCTCCCTGCACACGAATGTGCTTTCACAGACTGGCGCCTGGGTTAGAATATTGTACTTCCATATACTTGACAGGACAGATAGTGGTGATGATGTCCTTCTGGCTAATGATGACTTCAAATATTGCTTTCTAGGACGTAACTATGTTTGAAGCACTAAAAGGAAAACAGACATCTTTCCGTACTGAGCTCCAAAGTGGAGAAGATCCGGACGTGGTTCTCTTATCAGTTTCCAGGGATAGGGCGGTGGTTGACTCACCCTGGCAATGGTGAGATCATCCTCCAGAGAGTCCTCGGCCCTTCCACCTCTGAAGGAAAAGAGAAGGGGCGGAGTAATTCCCTTATGTCTGCAGGCTGTTGGATAATCTCTGTTTATATCTTCCAAAGGGCCTTGAAGGGGATGATGTAGGAAGGAAAGAATCAGAAGTGGAATAGTTGTGCTGGGGGTGTGGAGGAGAGGGACTCGTAGAGCACCTGGGGGAGGCTGCTGGCCTTCCTCAGCCACTTCCAGAGGCTTGCGTGGGGGCAGCGGTGAGCCGCAGGGCTGCCCACGCTGGTGGGACAGCAGGATGGGGCGCAGGGGCACGCTTTCCCCTCGCTGCGTCAGGGCTGTCTGTGTAGTAAGGGGTAGTGATTCCATTTAATCAGGTGAACTTATTGGCAGTAAACCAGGAACTGATGTTGAACAATTTCACATTGAATCATTGTTCTTCATTCTTCCTCATTAACCTGTTGATTATTTTCGGGTGGCCTTTCGGGGACAGCACCTGGCCAACAAGTATTTGTAAACATCCACTATAGTCCAAGCACTGTTCTAAGTGCCATGGACACAGGGAAGTATGACACTTTTCAAGGACCTTCCCTTTCATGGAGCTTAGTTGGGGGTCGGGGTGGGTGGGGGGTTGGAGAATAGAGACAGAAAACACACAATGAGCCTGGGATGGCCAGGGCACTGCCAGCTCAGCTAACACGTGAATGACCCGGAGGAGCTGGTCTTGTGGGGCTTTGTGAGGGGGGCGTTTCAAGCAGCAGAGTCCTGGGGGCTGGCACGCAGGTCTGGAGGATGCCCGGGAGAGGGCAGGGGCCCAGGGGAAGAGGCACAGCAGGTGGGCTTTCGTGGGTGGGGCAGAGGGTAGGTGGCCCAGGAAGGGATGTGGTAGCCACTGGAGTAAGGGTGACACAATCTGACTCATTAGAAAAGGTCACTCTTGCTGTGTAGAGAGTGGATTGTAGCAGTGCCAGAAGGAAAGAACTGGGCAAGGTGGGAAGACTGGGGAGACAGCACCTGCTGCAGGAAAGACTCCAGAAAACCACTGAATGGAAGTGCTACCTTCTCACACCGGGGGCCCGGCTGATGGACGGAACTGCTTGTGAACTCAATCAACACAGTTTGTCACTTGTTCTAAACACCCAGAAGCCCCAGGGGTGCGAGAGGAACAGGAATGGCTGCCCAGGGCTGGGAGCAAGCCCAGGACAGGGCGAGGGGAAGATTACCGCAGAGCCACAAGCTCCTTCCAGGGGGACTGAGGAGACCCCAAACTGTTCACACCCTGAGCGAGCTCTGAAGGACCTGAGAGAAGGCCCTCTTCTCTCACTGTGGTGCTTTAGGACTGAATAGAACACACCAGGTTTCCTAAGCCATGACCTTAAAAATGCTTTACACCCATGACACTTTGGACCACATGACCGTATCACCTTAGAAGCTTCTGACGCTTTCACCTAAGAGTCACTTGACCATTTTTAAAAAAATCAATGATATCTTCATTTTATTGACAGAGATACAAAGTAGCAAGCGATTTAGGAAATCTTGGAGAGAGCTGACTTTAATTCTAGCAAGGGTCTCCACAAAGCCGCTGTTTCTTTCTGTGTCACGAGGAGATCTAGATGTTTAACTGCTAGCTAGTCTGTGGTTTGCAGGTCATTTTTGGGTGACCCATTGAGCCCCTGAAAAGGGAGCCATCTGGATGACACTGTTACATTAAAGGCAGACAGGGTTCTTCTCTGGTGTTTTGCTTGCTGCTTTCAGTGGCAGGAGACCTGGGCGCTGGACCACTGCCCTTCCGCGCTCCCCCTTTCTCCCGTAACTTACCTCTCTGTGACCCACGGTCCCCTCTGTCTGGTCCCTGGGCTCCCCTTCTGCTCTACCCTCTCTTGCCTGGGCACTTGTAACCTTCTCCTTAGTTATTTTCTTACCTTTACAGTTCTCTGCCCCTACAATCCATTCACGGGGGCCTTTCTGAAACAGAAATCTGTCTCTTTCCTCGCCAGAATTCTCCTAGGCTGACTTCTATTATGTTATCATGGTGTACCATGCAAACCCCCCCTTCCAGAGTGTCTGTGTCGTCTGGCTCGGCGGATTCTAGCCTTTCTGTGCCAGCCTTTCACTCCAGAATGTTTAGCCTCACAGCGGAAGTGATCAGAAGACTCAGAACCGCAAACAAGTCAGCGTTCCAAGCACCGCACGCCCGTGGAAGAGGCTCCGCAGCCCGAGAGCTTCGCCGGGGCGGGAGGGCATCCACTCACCCCACTGCTCACGTGGCCTCGTTTGGAATTGGGCTGCGTTCGGGAGGATCTGCCGACTGCCCCCCACAGCTCCCAGGGAAACGTGCGTTAGGGCTGTTCGCGGGGCTCGAGGTTGTGTTTGCTGTTGCTCCCTGCAGGCTGTGCCCTGCTTCGTGTTGCTGTCTGTGACCTGCTCTGCGGCATCAGCTTTGCCATAAGTGTGTGTGTGTAAACAAGAACTACACGCTGACAGTTTTTGAGCAAAACTATGGCTCATGGTTTGAGGAGAACCTCCCCTTCTTACGTGTCCAGCCTTGCTTCTCCATGTTTCAGCGATTTTTTTTTTTTTAAGGTTTTATCTACTTATTTTTAGAGAGAGAGCCAGGGAGGGAGAAAGAGAGGGAGAGAGACATCAGTGTGTTGTTGCCTCTCACGCGCCCCCATCTGGGGAACCCGGCCCACAGCCCAGATATGTGCCCTGACTGGGAATCGAACATGCGACCCTTTGGTTCGCAGGCTGGCGCTCAATCCACTGAGCCACACCAGCCAGGGATGTTTCAGCGATTTCAGGGTTACAGTTTAACAGCTTGCCAGGTTTTCTCACGCCCCTGTGCCCCTGTGCCATTACGTGGGATGCTTTTCTGCCTGGATGGCCCACTTCCTGCTTATCTTACTCACCCTTGGGTGTGCAGCTTAGCAGCACTCCTTGAAAGGGAGCGGTGTTTTTTCCTCTCCTCACTGGCGTCATGTGGACCTCCACGAGGAAGCTGTCACGTGGCATGTATTTATTCGCACTGCCCCTGCTTTGTTCCGTGTGCTTGCAGGGGGCGTGGGCTCTGCCTTTCATCCTTGTGTTTCTGCCGCTTAGCACCACTGTGTTTGACACCCTGTGGGATTTAATAAATACTGTGTGGGTGAGCGAGTGTTCTTAGTTTCGATTTTCCTTGGTGAGGGTAGTTCTTGCTCCTTTAAATTTAGGTCCATTATTGCATTTTGAACTTTCTTAGAAGTGAAGATCTTTGAAAGTGGAGCAGAGAGGGGAGAGCTAGAAGCCAGGGGTTGCCTGTGTGCATGGCATTGTGGGTGGAGCTTAAAAATATGGTGCTCGGCGATTAAAGGTAAAAGTTAGGGTGAAATATGTGACATCGCCTGATGTAAAATAAGACACACGCCCACAAAACAGCGCTCGGTCTAGAAGAAAGCTCGCCCACATGAAAGGTCCAGAACGGCTGGGCTAGATAGAGGTGGGAATGAACTAGTTGAGTGTATATGCCTAGTTTTCAAGTTTTAAAATTTTATTTGTTGCTTAATGATAGGTATTGAAAGCAGAGTGGCCTAAAGTGAGTTGCTTTGGAGTATATGTTCAGGATTTGAGTCAAGCTTCAGGCAACCTTGAAAAGGAGAAAATCAGTTATCCTAACACAAGGAGAATGCTTAATTTTCTTCATTTGGGACATTGTCTGGCTTTTAATGTTGACGTTTTATACCATTTATTCATCTGTAAATGTTTCCTGAGACCTAGTGACATATACGTACTCTGTCAGGTTCTGGTCTCTGAACCCCCGTTCAGTTGGACAAGCGTGCCCTGCAGATTTGCCATGCGGGAGACCCTCAGCCTTTTGGGGGAGGAGAGAAACTGGGAGGAAGCATTTGAGAACCCAAACCTTTGTCCTAAAAGAATTTGTAGACCAGTAAGAAAGACAAAGATAGGGATACAGACCCCAACAGTGTGATTGGTGTTAGAGAGGCAAAGAGAAAGTTTGCCTCTGGCTGGGGGTGTGGGGCTGCGGCAGGGCTGCGATGGGAGGCCGTTGCAGGGCCTTGGAATGGTTCTAGAAGGACAGGATAGAGGTGACTTTGACACTGAGGGACAGGGTGCAGGGAGCAAGTGAGCCACTGTAGGGAGAGGCGGGAGGCGAAGTGGGGGTTTCTTAGATTTCCCGTTTGGGGATTTGAGGCTGTGACTGTGGAGCACGTAATTTAAAATAAGTCTTAGTTCTTAATATTTCTTATAATTAAATGAAAATTCCCTGAAATTCAAAATGTGCAAAGATAAACACTAGTATATATGAACCTGTGATGTTTTGATATTGGTGTTAACTGTTGGTATTATCATTGTCAGTATATACTGGTCAGATGAACATGCTGTTATTTGCTAGTGAAACAACTAATGTACATTATTTACAACAAATTACAGCAGTCTCTCTATATCAGGGGTCACTTATCGCGGGCTCACTGTATCGCGGGATTTTAAAAAATATTACATTTAATTATTTATCGCGGGTTTTTCGCTATATCGTGGGGTTTTGCAGTACTGTACAGGAAATACTAAAATAAATGGAAAGTTCCTATTTCATGGGTTTTCACCTATCGTGGGGGGTCTAGAATGTAATACCCGTGATAAGTGAGGGATCACTGGACTCAGAAACTGAGCTTTATGGTACATCCCGGCTTCTGAATAAGAACTGGGGGCAGGGCTGAGACTTTCTAGTTCCGACAAGTTCCCGGGTGGTGCTGATGCCGTTGGCCTGGGGACCCCACTTTGAGAACTACTCTAGTGATTTTCCCCTTACTCAGAAGCCTGCGTGCTTTGTCCTGACCTGCCAGGGCCCGCGTGAGCTCGCCCGTTTACCTCTCCGCCCTCCTTCTCCCGGGCCTGCGTTCCTGATGGACTGGTCATCTTTTTGGTCATGGGACAGCCCACCTCAGGGCCTCTGCGGGCGGTGTCTTCCTCCAGATGTTTCAGGAGGCTCGTCACCTCCGTTCTGTCCTGCCCCTTTAGGTAACTTGCTTGTTTGTTCATTGTCAGTCTCTTCTCCCGGCCCCCGCAATTTGAACTTCTGTCACTGTGGTCCCTGCGCCTAAACTGGGCTTGCGGCGCCGATGCTTGATATGTCCTAACTCCTAGCGGGAGAGTGCGTGGGTGACAGATGACATCAGGAAGGAGTTGGGATTGAGGGGAACACAGAGTCAGAACTTCTTTGAGGGCCTGGCGGTGGTGGGACATTGTCCTCTAAGTGTCAGGGGAGCTGACTGAAGTGGGTATGTTGTCACACATCACAGACCAGCAGGCAACTTTCTGAGAGAACACTATTTTAAGATATGTCATGAATTCTTCCCTTAATTAAAGTAACCACGTCGTATTTGCTGTATCATTCTTTTCCCGGAATGGTTATTATCTCAGAAAATGATGTACTCCAGATGATACCAGATGATATGCTAGGATAGTTCATATGCGATGGACATTTTTAACAGTACTGGTCAAATCGGTGCTGAGACTTCATGTATTGATTTCTGAATTACGTACTGACACGATATAGTGACCTGAGGAGTTGTTTATGATGAACAACAACAACAAAATCATTGACTATGATTTTATGACTTTGCTTTAAATAACTCAGATTTGGCTCATAGAAACCAAGGGGCTGATTTTCAAATATGCCGTGATTAAAAGCGGTGCCCAATGAGTGTGAAAATAGGCTTCAGTGTCATTGGCCCTTAATAGAACCGTGGCGGACGGAACTCATGGCGATTGACGAGGATTTAACAAGCTGGTTAGTGGCCTCAGGAGTCCAGTGCAGGTGGGAAGGATGGCTCAGAGTCCTAGAGGCCTCTCAGCAGTGATCCTCTGGGAACTGCCGTGAGCCTGGACCCATCATCAGTGAGGCTAGAGAGGACTCGGAGGTGCGGTGACCCTGCACAGACGCCCGAGGTTGCCACTTGGCTGTGGAGACGGGAGGGCAGCCCAGGCTGGGGTAACAGAGCAGCCGAGCCCACAGCTGTGCGGAGTGTGTCGAGTCAGGGAGCCAAGTGGACCGGTGGGCAGTGACCACTGCAGATGGCAGCCAGGTCTGTGAGGGGCAGGGGGCCGAATGTTCCAGAAGGCTGGGATGGCCTGTGTCTCCTCTCTAACCCCCTTCTAGTGCTGGAAGCCACCGCTGGGTGAATGGCTAAGTGTGTTTGAGAAACTGAAAGAAGCTTTGGTTGAAGTTATTATTTATTGATTTGTTTGTTTATATTTATTGTTGACCCTGCTACAGGTGTCCCTCGTTTACCCCTCCACCCTGCCCGCCCCACCTCATTGCTGTCTGTGTCCAATGCACATGTGTTCTTTGGCCTACTGCTTCCATTCCCCGCCCCCGAGACCTGTCAGTCTGTCCCATGTAGCCATGCCTCTGGTTTGCTTTTGTTCATCCGTTTATTTTGCTCATTATTTCTGAATTAAATCCCCTTTCTGTATCATAGTGTTGACCAGGTTGTAGGCAGCCTGGTAGCAGCATCCTCTTCTAGAAAGTAACCTGGGCCTTCCTTTGTGCGGGGTACAGCGGTGTGAACGTGAAGCGATCTGTATGCTTCTCTCTTCGCAGAGGGACTGTTGAGCACAGAATCACCCCGACTTTCCCCCAGTCTCACTTCCAGCATTATTACCTGGCCATCCCCAGGCAAGTCTCCTTGTGACTTGTAAGATTTGGGGAGGATTTATGTCACTTTTTTTACAGGTTGTTCATTTTCCTCCAAGGGACGATTTGTTTCCCTCTCCTGTCTTTTTCTCTGAGGTGAAACTGAGGGATGCGAGTTTTTCTAAATCAACTCTGAAGGTGTTATTGCAAAGCTCAATTTCCTTTCTGTGACAGGAACATCTTACGCCTGGTTCCTTTTTTCTTTCTCTGGAATGTCAAACAGTTTTTTAAATCAAAGGTATAAACTTGAGTCTCTGACACAAAATAAATTTCTTGTAAATGCCCTGGCCAGTTTTTTTTGTTTTTGTTTTTAAATTTCTTCTTGGAAAAGTCTTTCACATTTTAATCTGCAATAATGCCTCTTTGAAAGTGAATCATTCTTATTAATGGCAAAACATTATGGCTCCAGCGAATACATGTACTGTGAAAATGGAACTCTTAAAAATAAATCTATGACCCGTTCTTTTTAAAGGAAACTCTTCTGTGACTTTGGATTTTTGGAAGGGCAAGTCTTCATTCAGACATGACTTGGGTATGAATTACTGTGCAGAGTGTGTGGAGGTTGCCTGGCATAACTTTTTTACAAATAGTGTTTTATCCTTTCCAGAATCTTCTTTCTCTTTGGATTGATCACTTTAAGAAGTGGAAACAAATAATAATCACTTTTACCATTTTTAATGACATATTTTCACATTTTAAAATATATTTTCACCCTTTATATGCTAGTTGTACTTACAGATTATAAATTATTGTAAAATATGTTAATATTGAGATTTAAAAAATTAAAAAGCGACATCTGCACTCCTAATGCCACTGATTTCATTTGTGTATTTCATGCAGTCAGTTCCTATGGACATCTGTTTTCCATGGTTATAACATACACTTTATTATCCTGCCTTGTAACTTTATTTTCCCATTTTTCTGACACTGTGCTTATAGCAGCAGTTGGTAGCTGCGCCAGAGCCCTTTCAGCAAATGTGTTTTAACTTACTTTTTCCATTGCTGGTTAGTTTTCCATCTTATTTTTCATAGATCTAACACTGGAGCAAAAGTCTTGAGATGTTTAGAAGTTAGCTGGGAATTGATATGGCTTTTGATACACTACTCATTCTACTTTCCAAATGAGATTTTAAACAGTGTATCACCATTGTGTGGGGATTTTAAACAATGTATCACCATTGTGTGGGGATTTTAAACAATGTATCTCCATCATGTCTTGAGTGAATTATTTTTTTTTACAATCTTATCTCTGTTGGAGCTTATCTTTTATCTAAAATTAACAGTTATAAGTGGTATCTCATTGTTTTAATTTACATTTATTTCCCCCCCAAGTTTTATCATTTATATTATATATGATCTGTTACATCCTCTGCCCTTTAGTTTACTCTGTTGTTTATTGATTGATCTCTTCTCCTACAGTATTATTTTTCTTAAAAAAATGAACTTTCTGATTTACAATTTGGAAGGAAGTTCACGCTTTAATGTCACTGAGAAGGGCTGGTCTGGTTTGCGATCTTCTAAGGGAAGAAAAGCCCTCTACTCAGTTGCTAGACGTTTGTGAGCACTTTCAGATGCCCCACCAAGGACTGTCCTCTTAGTACCCAGTACGTACTCAATAGATCTGTAAAGGCCGAGGTGTTGTTTTGATCTGCTTATTGCTGCACTCTTTGACGGGAATAGTTTATTTAGCTCAGCAGTTCCCAGGCACACATGCAGCTGGAGTCAGAGAGAATAACTGAGGTTCTCACAGCTGTTTCCCAGGGGAGTTAACTAGTAAACCCATTCTGCTGCCGCATGGGAAAGTCCGTTTTCCTGGAATATGGTGCTTTATGGTGGATTAGAAGAAAGTTAAGTGTCAGGAAAAGATGGCATTTTGGAAGTAAGGTTACTATAAAGAATTTTTATGCTTTCCATTAATTTATGCCTTTTTGCTGAAACCTCAGTCTATCTCAGATCACATTAATTTTTTTCCATTCCTGAATTTCCATTTTACCTACACTACTCATTCATGAAATTTAGTACTAACCTGTTCTCTGATTTATCTATAAGTTTTACTTTCCTTAAGAGATTTGTCTCTCTCACATACGTAAGCATGTAGTGAATCTTTTCAATTGTGATACAAGTCATATACCATAAAATTCACCCTGTAAAGTATACAGATCAATGGTTTTTAGTATATTCACAAGGTAAACATCATCATTAATTCCAGAACATTTTCATCACCTCAAAAATAAGTCACTCCTCCAGCCCCCCAAAATCACTAATCTAATAGTTTGCCTCCCATGGCCTCTTAGATTAAAATCCAAATTCTTGTTTGGGCCTGAGAACAATGGTTTTCAGCTTGTGGTTTCCGGAGCAGCCATATCAGCCTCCCACAGGCAAGCTTGTTAGAAATGCGGAATCTCAGACCCCCTTCCGGGTCTCCTGTATCAGCCCCTGTGATCTGCAACCCTCTGCCCACACCTGAGGCCTCTAAAGTCTTGCATGACCTGGCCTCTTTGAATTAATGTCTTTATAATCCGTCCTTGAGGTCTTTCCTTTTGCTGTTTCCTCTGTTGGGGAGACTTGCTGGGCTTGTGCTCTCTTCTATGGTGCTCCTTGCTTGGGGGCCCTCTCTGACCCCCCAGATAGTGAAGTCGTTGAGTGTGAGTGGGTCACGTGGGCTGTTGTCCTGAGCAGCTTGTGCTTGCCCTGCAGATTCACCCCCCTTTCCCCCACCTGCTTTGTGCCCCAGGAGGCCGGGTTCTGTAAACTGCTCCCCCTGCCAGCTGACCACTGCTTGGTTTTGTCCAATGGGGAGCGGCAGGGATATAAGACTGGGGGGGGGGGCGCCCAGCTGGGGGACTTGTGACTTGGCTCCGTCCCTGGGGGCTGGCTGTGCCACTCCCCACACGGCTCAGTCCCGCCTGAATTTTGTACCGTGTGCTGTCTTAGCTACTTAGTGAGTGTCCTACGTGAGCACTTAGGCCACAGAACAGGCGGCCTATCGATGGTGAATGGCGGGAGCACGACACCAGCTTCTGAAGGAGTGAGGAGAGGCATTCCTCTCGGAATCCACCCTTGCCCCCTGCTGGACCATTGATCATCCCTGCAGGAAAACTGGCCGTGAGAGTCAAGTGGAGGGAAACCTGGAAAAGGCAGTAACAGCTAGGGAATTTGTCGCTCTTAAACGTTTATTGTGTGCTTGTAATGTGCCAGGGACATTCGCAGTGCTGAGGATACAACACTGAACAGACAGAACCCTGGACTGCTCTAGTTCGGAAGACAGACACTAAAAACGAGCTAAACAAATACAATATGTTAGTGACTGTGCCAAGCAGAGACATAAAGCAGGAAGTGTGTGCGGGCGGTGTTGGAATTTTTAGTGAGGTGGCCAGGGCAGGTCTCGCTGAGAAGGTGGCGTTCGAGGGGCCAGCTCAGGTGGCCTGCAGGGGAGAACGCTGCAAACAGGAACAGCAGGTGCACAGGCTCTGAGAGGGGGTTGTGCCTGGAGCGTGAGGCCCAGCAAGGGGGTCTCGGGTGGACAGAGAGAGCGCGCAGGGCATTGGTAGGAGATGAGGGCTGAGGGGGGATGGGCAGAGGTGTTGGGGTGGGCAGGATCTGGCAGCTGGCCCAAACTGAACTCCCTCCTCCCCTGCCTTCCCCTCCCCGAGGAACCGAAGCAACCCGGTTTTCTTCCCGAATTTCCTTTCTTATTAATCACTGCCCCGGTCAGTCCCCACGCGCCGCTTCGTCACCACATCCTGCCTTTTCCGTTGGCTCTACCCTTTCCCTCTGCCCTCCCCACTGCTGCCTTCATTCAGGTTCTCCCTTCACGCCTGAACTGCTGACGTCCACTCGTCAGCTGTGGGCAGGACGGTGGCTTTTACTGTGACACCAAATAAACAGCAGAAAGAAGTGATAGCTCTTAGGGAACTTTCGGGCTCTTATTTTGAAGATGAAGAGGCTGCGATTCAGGGAGGTGACATTACTTCCCTAATGTAGTCTAAATAATAATTAACAAATCTGGGGTTAGGACCCAAATTTCCTGCCCAGGAATCTGCAGCAATGTCACATTGCTGGCCCAGCATCAAGGACTTCAGTACAATTTCTAAAGCCACCACACAGCTGATCTTCATACAGGAAAGGTAGCAATGGGGTCGACTCCTACACTTGCCATTCCTTCCAGTATTAATTCCATGGTGTCTCTGGGGAATAGTAATCTTAAATAGAACACCCCTCTCATCATTCTTATGAGGGGGGACCACAACCCCCAAATGGAATTTATTTATAAAAAATCATGTATTTATTCTTACGTGTTTGAACTTCAGTCACCTTCAGAACACTCTCCATTTGATGCAGTGCACCTATTGAGATGTTTTTTCCACTGCTCAACAGTTTTTGAGCCTGTCAACTTTGATGCCTTTTAGTGCCTCTGCCATCGTTTGTTTTACCTTTTCCAGATTGGCAAAACTTTTCCCTCTGAGGACTTTTTTCATCCAGGGAAACAATAAAAAGTCATTTGGAGTAAGATTGGGTGAACAGCGAGGGTGGGGCCCAGGGGTCATGCCATTGTTGGTCAAAAACTGCTGAACACCCAGTGTGGTTCGGGCACGTGCGCTTGTCAGTCATCCGTCATGAAATGGGCAAACACATTGAAAGAGTCTTCAAAAAAATTTTCATTGAAGCTGAACACGGCCTCTCACAACACCACCAGCTGGTACACTGATACAGATGGGTTCCTAGAACACGTCTCTAACAGGAGAAGCTGATAGGGGCCCACCCTCCAGAAGATAATTCCAGCTTGTATTTTTTTTTTGTATCCCCCCTTGTATTTGTAATTTTACTTATAAATAAATGAAGCTCTTGTTTTCCAGAAAGTAAAAGACCAGATCTCTATTAAAGTTTGGGCTGCTGTGATTAAATAGAGCATTTCCTAATATTGGGTTGATCAGAAAGTTTGTATGGTTTTTATTTTTCCTATAAAATAAAAGGCACATTTTTCATTTTCACCAATAACTTTATTGATTTGGATGTTCTGAGTATGTTGGCTATCTCCACATGGTTTAAAGCTGTTTGGTCTCAATTAATGTCTTGATTTGATTGTGACCAACTTCAACTGGTCTACCTGACCATGGAGCATCATCCAGTGAGAAGTCTCCCAGCAAAACAGAACCAGAGGCATGGAAACAAGGAACAGACTGACAGTCACCAGAGGGGAGAGGGGCGGGGGATAAGGGGGAAGAGGGGGGAAGGGGCTAGTCAAGGAACAGGTATGAATGACCCATGGATGGGGATTCATTGTGGGAGTGAGGGGGGAGTGGGGCAGGGGAGAGCAACAGGGGAAAAAGTGGGACCACTGTAATAGAACAACAATTAGAAAAGAAAAGAAAAAAACTTTAATCAACAAAATTGAAGCAAAAAAGAAAAAAGAAATCTCCAGCACGAAACTTCGCAAACCACTTTTGACACGTTAGATCAGTCACAGCCCCTTCCCCACACACCGCACAAATCATTCTTTGTTTCAGTTGCGTTTTATCTTTCTTGAAATAGTAAAGCACACTGTGCCGAAAATGGTGCCTATTTTCTTCCATCTTCAATATTAAAATGGCTACACAAAAATTAACCAATTTTGATTTTTTTTTTAAAACTCACACTGGGAGGACAGTTGTCACAATACAATCTAACAAAATTGTTTCGAATCAAGTTAAAGACAACTAAGCGCTCCTAGAGCCATCGTATGGGAAAAATCCAAACATACTTGGCCAACCCAATATTTTCCTGCTGTAAGGGACAACTTAAAGGGTAGAGGATGGATTGGAAGAACAGAATTGTACCCCGGCTCTCTCCTTTTGTAGCCAAGTAGATCACTTCTGAGTCCTTTCTTATTATTATTTGTGAAGAGAAAGTAGTGCCTGTTCTGCCCAGCTGAGGGCTGGTGGAAGCTCCTGAGACAGTGTGTGTGAACTCACTCTGAGAGGTGACATTGGCAGGAGAAGGTGCTATTACCTGGGGTAATAATAGCCTTTTGTTTGTTGATACAATGTGTGTAGAAGGCAGATTGCGTATTAAACATTTCTGTATTTAGTTAACACCGCTACATCTCATGCTTACAGTGCAGACAGTTACTACTTCTGAAGTGTCATCTTCAAAGCAAGTTTTGGTGCGAGTGGGGCATATAGAGGAGAGAAGGCACTATTTCATACTCAAGTGTAAATTCTTTATCTTCCTCATTGAGTAGACTGTATATTTTGCCAGAGCAGCAGCAGGTGGACTTCTGTGAGTTTAGTTAATCTTGGTTTTTTTTTTTTTGAGTTCTTTACAATTTTTGTGTAACAGTCTCGAAGTGCTGCCTTGTAGGCTAAGTGGAGGCCCAGAACGATGTATCAGAATGTGCAAAATGCAGTATTATTAGCTGGAAAGGCTCTGACCTCACACTGGGAAACTACAGTTTGTCCCCAGCCCCCCATGTATTTATTGTTTCAACAGAATCCACTGTTGTAACGTTTTTGGATTACCTTCTAGTTGTAACTGGTTACCTTCTACATTTTCTAGTTTTCTGCGTTACTCTCTGTTACATACATTTACAGGAACTAAGTTTTGGTTGCAGGAATTGGAGGCTTGATTCCCTTCAGTCCTCTGCTGGCTGAATGTTTATCTGCAAGGTCTGACATGTGTAGCCCAACAGCTGATCATTTCTACTTTATTAAAACATTTGAGGTTTAAAAATACAGTTGTTTGAATAGGTAATATATGCACATGGCATAAATATCAGATGGCCCTCTTCCCCTTCCGGAGCGACACCTTATGTTCTTACTGTATCCTTCCCAAAAGAGGCTGTTCATGAATATGTGTGTGTTATCCCGGTCACCTTTACTGGACTGACAGGAAGATCTACATGTAGTGTGGACTTGGCACATACTAAGAGCTGGATAAGTATTTGGTGGACAAATCATATAATTAAAGAGAATGATTTAATTTGACCTTTCCTGTGGACTGGTTTGGCAGCTCCACGGCTCTGTAGGCCCTGCTCCCCAGGGGGCAGGGAATCCAGTCACCGAGCTGCAGATCCCTCCCCCACTGGGGCCAGGGGTCAGCCAGACTGTTCTGTTGAACATTTGCACTTGACTGAGACTGGGGAGGGGAATCGAAGGGGAACCAGGAGTCAAACAGCACTGATAACAGCGGTGCTTCCTCTTTTCCAGATGTTTCTTACAGTGTACCTGAGCAACAATGAGCAGCACTTCACGGAGGTGCCGGTGACCCCCGAGACCATATGCAGAGACGTGGTGGACCTGTGCAAGGAGCCCGGCGAGAGCGACTGCCACTTGGCTGAGGTGTGGGGCAGCTCAGGTAGGAGCCAGGCCACCTTGTGCTTTCGTTACGCGTCTTTTATTACTGTGGGTTTTTGGCTGTGGCCGAGGGTAATGCTCATGTTTATCCACAGAGAAACTGTAGAATAGCATGTCCATCAGGAGATAGTGTTCTCGGCCCGGCTTTGTTGTGACTGAGTCTTTCTGCTCTTTTCTCTTTCTGCAATACAATGAAGACACCGCAGGAGAAAGGTCAAAGGACAGGCAGCTGATCTACCAGGTGGAAGCTCTGGTATGGCGCTCCGAAGTATTTTTTTGTCTGCTTAGCTTTGGCTTCATTGGCAATTTGAGGCCTCCCGATTGTTTTGCCCTCCCTCAGGTTTTGCCGGTTTTTAGGGAAAGCTATTCAGTGTTGAGTTACTATGGTGGCAGAAGGCAGCGGTGAAATCATGGGCATTATTTTAAGCCTTGAAATCAATCCCTCCGTGTAGTTCTTTGGAGCCCTGAAATGGGGCGGCCTGGTTTCCTTTTGGCCCCTCAGGAGTTTGTAGGAGTGGGAGTAAACTTTCCCCAGCTCTGCCTCGTTCCCGCCTGGCCGGGCTGAGCCCCGCCATCGCCGGCTTCTCTTCTGGGGGCGCAGGCTGCTCCCTGTGTTCGTTGGGTTCATGCCAGTCACGAAAGCGACATCAGCTGAGCGCTCAGTCCTCACCAGGGAAGTCCTCGTCTTCCCCTTTCGTTGACTTTCCCACCACTGGGTGTTCTAGAAGGTCTTCCCATCCCTGAATTACATATTCTTTTAACCTTCACAGAGGAGCTAGAGCCGACCTTTTGCATAAAGAAACCCAAGTGATGCTTTTTAAATGAACATCCGATAGTTTGACTTTCCCGTTGACACTCTAGCTCTAGCGGCTTTCTCTGCTCCTTAGAGTAACATCCAAATGCTTGACCTTGGGTTGTGAAGTCTTAGAGCTTTGCTGTCCTTGTCGTCATCTGGGACCTGTCTCCCTGGCCCCTCCTGCAGCCTTGCTGTATTCCTGGGTAAGCTGCACTCACCCTTGCCTGCCTCACAGCACTGGCACTAGCTGTCCCCCTGACCTGTCTTGCTTCCCTCTGGATTGCCGGTCCTTCCAGTCACGTTGGGATCTCAGATAAAATGTGACCTCCTCGGAGAGGCTTTTCCTGGGCATCTGTGGAAGTATCCATGAAGTTCTCTGTACGTCGTCCTGACTTTGTCCTCTGCAAAGTGTGTGTGTGTGTGTGTGTGTGTGTGTGTGTGTGTTACTTTATTCCCTCGTTAACCCCTGTAGCCCCGAACACGTGCGCTGGAGTGTAACCTCTGTAAGCGGACAAGCTTGCTCCCCTTGCCTGCTGCTGCGCCCCAGCTCGGGGTGAGTCCTGGTGTGCACGCAGTAGGAGCTGTCAGCGTTCACTGACTGAATAAGTGAGCGCTGGCTGCTTCTGGCCGCCTCCTCCCACTCGCCAGAGTACCTTGCTTTATACTTCACTGACAGGACTGAACCAGCCACCTGTTAGAGGTCCTCGGTTTTCCTCTTTCCTTAGCCAAAGCCCATGCTTCCTTGAGACCCCTGAGGCCACCCCTTCTGTTCCTCTCTCGTATCACTTGAGTTCACTAACCCATATTATGTGATGATGACTAAGAATTTTTTTCTTCTAGCTTTGTAAATTGAAACAAAGAAGACAAATAGCATCTGAATACGCTCTTGTTGTAGAGGATGAAATACCACGGAAAGAATGGAAGTCTCTCCCCAGATCCACCCCCTGGTCGCTTTATGTAATTGCTTGTAATTTTAGCAGAGAAATTTTCAGACTTTTCTCTGCATTTGTACGTCACTACAGAAATAGTGTTCTGTCATTTCTTCCTCTATTTTTGCTTTATGTAAATAGTATCATACGTATCAATATCCTGCAAGGTACTCTTTTACCTTATGACATAACTTGGAGATCTTTTAAGATGTGTAAATTTATGTCATTATTTTTAATCACATCATTTTTCATAGTATGCTTATACTGTGGTTGACCCAACAGTTTCCTTATTCATAAACATTTAAGTTAATTCTGCTCTTGTTTTTATAAATGCTGCAGTAAAAAATCCTTTTAGGAGCCTTGGTTACGGGCAGGAAGTGGAATGGCTTCATTAAAAGGTCATGCATTTTAACTCCAGTGTAGTGCCAGGTTTCCCTCAGCAAAGGCTGCTATGTAAGTTCACAGTCTACCAGTTATTTCTAAAAGTACCCCTCATCGACAGTTTATACATGATATATTAATTTTTGCTAGGTGATACCGACTATTTTAAAATTTATTTATTAGCCCTTTTGATTTCCATTTTTAAAGAATTGTTTCTCCGTAGCCTTTTTTCAGGTTTCCTTTGGCTTTTGGTTTTCTCTTGAGTTGCAGGCATTAAAAACAAACCAACAAACCAAAAGATATTCTACTGTGGACCTCAGGCCAGGTTATCCTTCTGTGGGAAAATTCTGTCCTTACTCCAAGACTGTAAGCATAGTCTTCTGTTATTTCATGATAAAAGTTTTAAGGTCTTTTCCTTCCTTCCCTTCCCTTCCTCCCCCCACCCCTCCTCATTAATTTCTGTGACTAGTGTGATTTAGGGGTCTAACTTTCCTCCCAGATGGACAGTGCCGGACTGAACCCTTGTCTTCCTCCTCACTGATAGGACACATCACTTCCTGTCCCGTGCTGTGTCTCCTATGAAGTCATGTTTCTGTAGCCCGTTTCTTTCATTTTTTAGTTCTTGTTTAGGGCAGAACCAGTTCTAATTACTACAGTTTTATAATACGTTGAGTTTTATAATATGCTGGGTTTTACAGTTTTGTAATTTGCAAGGCAAATGATTATTTCATTATTCTGCTTTTTAAGAAAATACCTGAGCTACGCTTGTGTATTTTCCTTTTCAAATATATTTTAGAGTTTTTCTGGAAGGCTCCGTGAACAATTCTGTAGGGATTTTTGATGGATTGCAGTGAATCTGTAATCAGTTTGAGGGTTCAGTTCGTATGATGTGGTTAAGAGCGAGGTCTCGGGCATTAAAATTCTGTCTGTCATTTGGTAGCTTTATCATGGAAGGCAAGGCGCTTCGTCCCTGTAATTCCCCAGTGCTGTAGCCATGGAACTGGGACAATAATCAAACCTGTCTCACGGGAGTGTGTGAGGATTCCGGGAGGGAATGGCTGCCGGGGCTTAGCGTCGGCCCTGGTACATTTCGTATTAGCTCTCAGGAAGTAAGAGCTGTGATGTTTCAAACTGCTCCCCTCCCGCCCGCCATTTTGCTATTAGTTGTCCAAAGTGCCCCATTTAAAAAATAGTAAATATGTAACTTTGATTTTGCTCGCTTCTCAGGTTTCTTATTTTCTTCCACTGGCAACCTTTTTACGAGTAGCTTTTATCTGCCTCCTGTTTCCTCACTGCCCTCGTTGGGGTCGAGGGCATTTCTCGGATTCCTGTGATGGGCTTGGAACTGGGCTCCACTGGGAGGGATACAGAGAAAAGCTTCCCGCCCTCAGGGCGAAGCACATTTCGGCAGACTGTAGACTGCGACGTGATGACTGCGGTAATGGGCGGACCGGCTCCGTCTGCGGAAGGAGCAGAGGGAACGGGACGAGTGCCAGGACGAGGAAGGGCCTGCTCAGAAGTTCAAAGTCAGGGAGGCGCTGATGCCAGGGCCAGGGGGTGGGTGTGGCCAAAGCCTCTGAGGACCTGTGAAGAGTGTCAGTGCCTGCGGGCCAGGCCTGCTCTCCTGTCACCAGAGGCCACCGGGGCCTCAGCTCCTAGACCTTACGAGAGGGTTCACGCCCTTTAAAGTTGTGCCAGCCCAGCAGGGACTGGGTGTTGCTTCGCTTCCTTTGCACTCTCTCTTTGCTTCTGGAACGTGGGGATTTTATTTCTTTTGAAATAAAGAGTGTGTGAGTGTGTGTGTGTGTGTGTATGTGTATTGGGTGAGGAGGTGGAGGGTCTCTTCAATTTCTTTTGAGGGGGTGCCTACTCATCTATGAGTATTCCCTTTTGGGGGGTGCTTAGTTAGAATTCCTGTGGTTTATAGAAGAGGGGTCCCCCGTGTCAGTTCGGTCCGTTATGTTACTGTAAATAGAACCAGAGGTGCACTTTGTTGCGACCGGGCCGATTACGCTCAGGATTCGTTCGCAGAGATGGCTGCTGAGTACCTGGCTGCTCCGTCTCCTGCCATGTTGTTTGTTTGCAGCACTTCGGTAGGGCCTTTGCTTACCGACAAGGGCACTGGATTTTCTTAGGCTGTTTCAGCCTTCTTGTATTAAAAACGATATTGACATTACCGGAGGCTTTTTGTTTTTGTTTTTAGATTTTAATTAGTTGCATCCTCAAACAGTATTTTGGATTTTATATCCAGGTCCCTTGAGACTGGAAGATGTTTTTGGTGGGAGCTCAAGATGTATTATTTCTCCTGAAGTTCCCATCTATCAGGGTATTTCGCTGAGCCCTTCTTTTTGTCTGTAGAGAAGCCCTGATAATTGGCAATTTCACTGCAGGAGCCAGATGGATGTGTTTCAGTGCAGTGAGTAGCCTTTTGTTTGGCAATGGGTACATCTGATTTTTTTGAAACAGTTTTTAAAATTATAAATTAAAAATAGTCTAACAGATAGTAAGACTAGGCTATTTAGAAAGTTGTTTTTAAACTTTCTGGCTTACATATTTAGAGACTTCTAGGACCATTAGGGGCAGAAGGGACCTCGGACACCATCCTGTGTGAGATGGTGGACACTCCTGAAGCCCAGGGGTCGGGTGGCAGGCCGATGGCCAGAGCGGGGCCCTTGGGATCGGGGAGGCTCGAGCTCCCTCCCGCCGGCCTAGACCCAGTCGCGTCGCCACTTCTCCACCCGGGTTTGACAGCAGTGGTGTGTGTGGGAAACTTGTGATATTTCATTCTCTGAGGGTCCTTTGATGAAAACACATGGCCTGTAAGTGTCTTCTGCATTCCCAGCACATAATCCGCACAAAGGGTAGATAACACGGTATGTTCATCTTTGTTCTAGAACGTCCAGTTGCAGATAATGAGCGAATGTTTGATGTTCTGCAAAGATTTGGAAGTCAGAGGAATGAAGTACGTTTCTTCCTTCGTCATGAACACCCTCCCGGCAGGGACATTGGTAGGTGGCATTCTGTGAGTCATAACACAGATGTGAACTTGGATTTCATGCATTGGAGTGGGACCAGGTAATTTGAGGGGTGAAGGAGCGAGAAATGGAAACATTGAGGAAAGACCCCTCTTCGAAGACCTGACTGTCTGGGAGGCCGTGGGGACAAGGGGGTGGTCTTGCTCGTTTGGTTTAGTTTGAAGATGGGAGAAGTTTTATGATAGTTTTTAATGTGGGGGAGGAGGTGGCAATGCCTGACAGCGAGGGAATTCTGATGGGCGAGCCCCTCAGCCCTGGCGGAGAGGTTTTCGCAGGTGGAGGAGGGACCTCTTCCTTGGTGACAGGACAGGGAGGACACTGTTGCAGGTGCAGGCGAGTGTGTGAATCTCTGGGAGCAAGCTGAGGAACTTCTCCTTGGAAAACATGTTTTCTCTCAAGTGACCACGGACGTGGTGGGCAGTCTGAGCTGCTGGGAGGAACAGGAGAGAGACCCCCAGGGGAAGCAGGTTGCCAGGCACCGTGGAGGCCAGCTGGCCTCATTCGAGCAGGGGGACCACGTGACCTTGGGTGACGGTCCTCCAGCCTGGAGGGCTGCAGGAGGGGGAAAGGAGGTTGAATTAACCCAGGGCGCGGGTTATGCCTGAACAGTTAAGTGCAAGGTCAGTGGGACAGGCGAAGAGGATTTGGGCAAGATGACATCTCAGCTGGGTGGGGAAGAAGTAAAGACAGGAGGGGCTGAGGGGACAGGACTGACAGCGTCCAGAGGTGACAAGTCTCGGATTAATGAAGAGGGGTAGTAGTGAGAGGGAAGTTAACTTTAGCTGTCAAAAAGTCGAAGGTTTGAATGTCAGGTGTCAGAAGTGGCGCTTCCGGGTGATGTGGTTTCAGGGTGGGCATGAGATGAGCCTGAATTAGAGTGGGGATGGGGGGTGCCACAGAGCTGAGAGCCTTGCTTGTGAGTGGGAAGGTCACCCAGAACGAAGGCAGGACTTGGGGCAGAGAGGACACGGAGTCAGGCGGTCCCGTCCAGTGAGGAGGCTTGTGACCAGCGTTTGCAGGTGACAGTGCACAACGGTGGAGAAATAGCAGGCTGAAAGCGTCACTCGACATTGAGGACACAACCATCCCTGGGACCCTGGGGGTCTGGTAGAATGTGGGGGAATGAGTGGTTTCAGACCTGAGGTCCGTGGGAAGCTCTGTTCTCAGCAGGAAGCCACTGGCTTAAGCGGGTTACCAGTATTTCTGAAAATGTTAGAACTTTTGAAGTGAAAAGTTGAGGGTTTGTGACTTCCATGTATAATGCTTGGGAGTAAGAATGGAGGTTACAGATGTTAATTATTGGATGTCATACATCTCAATTTTATCGCTTTAATAAAGGTGTCCATATGGTACCCAACAATTAGAAATTATTACATTTAGACTGTGAAGGACCCCATCATTGACTTGACTGGCCTCCTCCACTCTAAGATGAGAAATACTGATACTCTGGGGTTAAATGACTTGTCAGAGGCCACACACCTGGAGGCAGCACCAGGAGTGAAACTTGAATCCCCTCTACCTGGCAGGCTGACGGGCCTTTCCATTTGACTGGTTCCCGTCATCTTCATTTAAATGAGCATGTATTTCTTCCCTAAGCCGCCTTCTTTTGTAGCTTTAAATTGGCATCTGCATCCCATTTTTAGTTTGTTCTTTATTGCGTTGCTGCATGCGTCCTCTTCTAATAAATGGGTTGAATTTTCCCTGTTCACCTGCCAGTTCAAGTGTCCTCCTGTATAGTCCTGGGTAAATTATTAAATAGCCTCTCGATAGCGCAACGTGCCGTTTCAGCGAGTCTGTAATGTGAGAACTAGAATCTGAAGAAAAGGAATGGTTTGCACATGGTTACAGAGCACCAGTGCCACATAGTGTTCAAACTGGGGTACAACAGGGCTGCGCGTCTCTGTCCCTTCATTCCATTCCGTGGTGTTCGCCTTCTGAGTGTAGGCTTCTCTGACGGATTAGGAGACTGTCACAATATTCTTTTTCCAATTTTACTTAAGACCTGACACCCGGAATGTGTATGAAATTATTTTGAAAGCTCTTGTCTTTTACTCTAATTGTGTAACTGAACATGCCAAGGAGAAACGGGTTGAGTGCCGCTTTGAGGCAGCAAAAAAAGTAATTATTCTTAAATGGCAGATTTATTTTTCTTTCAGAAACAGTGTGACAGATTACTGAGTGATTTTGTCAGAGAATTGAAGAGTATTTTTAAAATAAAGCGAACACGCTAGAGTTAGGTATTAATATGAGATCCCTGGCTCTGAGGATATCGTATTTATTGGTGTGGGAATTTGCACTAAGCTTCAAGACAGGTACAGTAGACATTTGATTCAAAATAAATTTTAATCTAAAATTTCTTGAGATAATTTTATAATTTTTCTAACTTCTGGAAGTATAAATATAAGCTTGATTTCATACATTCTCAAAATTATCTTTGTGGATATTGTTTCTTACGATGTATCAGTTTAAATTAAGACTATTTTTTCCCTTGTGAAACATTAAATGACACTGGGAGACCCATATATTTTGGCTTGAAACTATTTTTTGCCAAAAAAGCAGAATACGGCGTTTTCCAGTTAGTACTTTCTCAAACTAAGAAAATGGAAGTTTTTACTTAAATAAATGGGGAAGTACTTCATAGTACTTATGAATTACCACAAAGTGTCCTCGATAAGACGAATATGCAGAAATACCACTTGTTCTGTGTTCAATTGCTTCCTTCCCATTTAAGTTACAAAACACTGTTAATGAGCACAGGATGGATTGGCTTAATTTTCACTTAATTCTTCTGATGAAAGTATTCCTGATCTCACCACTGAGTAGCTAAATAGAGAACTAGGAGGAGCTATTATAAGCAAATGGTGTGAATTACCCAAAATCAGAAGTACATTTATTTTGTTGATTTTTCCTCCTCTGGTCTCTGAATCACGCAGCTTTCCTGGGGAATAGTTAGCATGTGGTATTTTTTATGGCTCACGAGTCACTGTTCCAAGTAAAGCTTTCCAAACAGGCTCAATTATGAGACCTTAATGCTGTTGTTCTTAGAAAATATTTTGTTTTAAGTTTACTTTCAACTTAAAATAGCAAAGGGTACAACCAAGATGACTATCCAGCAAAGCTATCATTGAGAATGCAAGGGCAGATGAAGTGCTTCCCAGACAAGGTAAAGCTAAAGGAGTTCATCATCACCAAGCCATTATCATATGAAATGTTAAAGGGACTCATTTAAGAAAAAGAGGATCAAAACTATGAACATTAAAATGACAACAAACTCACAACTATCAACAACTGAATCTAAAAAAGAAAAACAAAATCCAACTAAACAAACCAGAATAGAAACAGAATCATAGGTATGGGGATGATTTGGAGCGTTATCAGCTGGGAGGGGGGAGGGGGAGAAATGGGGAAATGGTGCAGGGACTAGGAAGCATAATTGGTAGGTACAAAATAGACAGGGGGAAGTTAAGAATAATATGGGAAGGGTTGAAGCCAAAGAACTTACATGCATGACTCATGGACATGAACTAAGGGGGGTGGGATTGCTGGAGGGAAGAGGGGTACTGGGCAGAGGGGAGCAAAGGGGAAAAAAATTGGGACACCTGTAATAGCATAATCAATAAGAATATACTGAAAAAAATAAAATAGCAAAGGGCAGTCATTACAGAACTAAGAAATTGGTGTTTAGAGTATCTGTCAGCTGTGGTTTAATGCATAGTTTTTGAATTTTGTGTTTAGTGAGTGGACCCAGGTCTCAGGATCCAGCTTTAAAAAGAAACGGTGTAAAAGTTCCTGGTGACCATCGAAGGCAGGAGAACGGGGTGAGTGATCCTTTTACCCATGCTAAGTATATGCCCCAGCGCCACTGCTTTTTAACCTTTAACCTCACTCATTGCTCCTGTTAGTGCGTTAGGAAGGATGGCCCTTTCTTTAAAGGTTGTTTTATATTTATTTCACAGAAACAATTAATTTTAATGACCTCTACATTGCCGACTTGAAAAAAGTTAGATGCCGAATATACCATAAATTCAGAAAAAAACAAATGCGGAGTATATGTGAGGAAGTTTTTGTTTTGGGGTGAATTTATGTGTCATGGCAATGCTTCTAGAAAAACGGAAAATTATATGTTAATGTTTTTGCTATTGAATGCAAATGTTAGCGGTTATCTTTGGGGTTCCGTGACCCGTTTTCTTTTCGGAGCTCAGACTTTTTAACACTGTTGGGGGTTAGCTGAGCTGCCGTTCTCCAGTCTCCAGTGAACCCCCGTTAGAACCCAGATTGTCTGAAGTAGCGCTTGCTCCTACGCTGCCCATCCTCAGGTACGGCGGTGAAGGGCTGATACAAGGGCGGCAAGGGCAGTCTTCGTCATTAACGGGATCTGAGGGCATCCTGGCACGATATAGCTTTTCCCTTCACTGGGGATTTTTAAAAACAGCTTTAGTGACGGATAACCAACATACAATAAGCTATACCTATTTCAAGTGCACAGTTTGAGAATTTTGACATATCGCACACCCCTCTGAAAGTGTCGCCATAACCAAGATAATGAAAATACCCATCATCCCCCAACATTGCCTTGTGTCCTTGTCACCCTTCTCTTCTGACCTCTGTCCTCACCTTCCGGGAACCTCCAGGGGGTCCACTTGCTGTCACTACAGATTAGTTGCATTTTCTAGACTCTTCTGTAAATCGGATCGTTCAGCATGTACTCTTTTTGTCTGACTTTGCTCAGCAGAAGTATTCCGCAGTTCGTGCGTCTTGTGGTGTCTGTCAGTAGTTAATTCCGCTTTGCTGCCGGGCAGTCTTCACTCGGGATACCTGCACTTTGTCGGTGAATTCACCGGCTGGCGGGCGCTGGGTTGTTTCCAGTTCCTGGCTGTCTCATGTCAGGCTGCTGCGAATAGATGTTTCAAGAGTGGACATCTTGCTTTTTCTTCCTGATGGTCCAATGTTTCTTGAAGTTTTAGAATCCTAGTATCATCTTTATTAATGGTTATCTGATGTCTGTGTTTTAGGTTTGCTGCCCATGCCCCACTGTCTTATTTAATATGACCAAACACTACATTTTTAGTATAAATTAACTATAGAACAACGTATTTCTAAATTGTCCCATGTATGTCACTGATTATTGAGACTATTTAATTTTAAATTTACCACTTAAAATAAAAGAACGTGAGTCTGTATATTAGTATGTTTTACATCTTAACCTAATAACTCAGTGTGAGGGGTGTTGATATAAAAATTAATGGTCTCTTTAATATTGTGGAAGAAAAGTGGCTAAGTAAGCGTGACATGCTTGGCTCGGGTGAAGCTTAGAAATGGTATAAATAGACCTCTGAGGGAGAGATCTCTGTGGTCACTTTATAGTAAGTGGATCAATTGTGTTTTTTCCTTGTAGGTTAACAGTCCGAGGATGGACCTGACTCTTGCCGAACTTCAGGAAATCGCGTCTCGCCAGCAGCAGCAGATTGAGGCCCAGCAGCAGATGCTGGCTACGCAGGTAATGCCTTGTTTGCGAAGGCCTCACGGGCCACTGCTGTTCGTGTGGGGGCAAAGCTGCGTACAGTCTCCCCTCACGGAGGTGTGAGAGCAGACGACCGAGCAGGGCTTGCAGGTGGCGGCCGGGACTCCGGCGGCAGTTCCCAGCATGCGCCATACCTTCATGGAATACAGCAGCCCCTCTGTATATCGCGGTCCACTTACCGCGGCCTCACTGTATCGCGGGGTCTTTAAAAGTATTATATTTAATTATTTATCTCAGCTTTTTCGCTTTATCGCGTGATTTTGCGGTCCTGTATACGTATGTCGTTAAAGTTACATAGGTTTAAGAGTGTAGAATATGTTTAAGAACATAAGCAGTGTTTATAGAAGTGTGGAAAAAGTTAATAAGGGAGTGGGAAAGGTTAACAAGGGACTGAGAACTGTTTATAAGTGTGTGGGGAGGGTTTATAAAGCCTTAAAATATATGTAAATACTAAAATAAGTGTAAGGTTCCTACTTGCGGATTCTCACCTATTGCGGGGGTGGGGTGGGGTCTAGAACGTCTTACCTGCGCTAAGTGAGGGGACACGGTCGTGCCCAGGTCGCCGCTGCATGCAGACACAGGCTTCTTCAAAGCCACGGGTTTTGCTGCTTCTCAGACTTCCACGTGCGCATGAACCACCGAGGTACCTTGTGAAAAACGCAGGCTCTGATGCAGCAGGTCTGGGCAGGGGTCTGAGATCCTGCATTTCTAACAGATTCCGAGGTGATGCCATGGTATTGTTCCTTGAGCAGCAAAGACATGAATTCAAATAAAAAAGGTTAACAGAAGGAATCTCCAGCCTTGGGGGTCTTAGTTTGAAACTATGTCTGTGTTAGTTATGACTTAGGCATATTAACCTGAGAAATTTACTCTTTATTATAAATTGTATAGCTCTGTCTCTGTTTTACTTAAAATTGTGAGCTGCACAGTGCAGTTTGCTAGAGTTGTTATGGGCTTTGGCCCTTCCTAAGTGTGTTTGTGAGTGTGTGTCAACTACGTAAGAGACAAAGAGGTTTTCAGTTCCTGTTCCATTTAATGCTCGCGTGGCCTGTAACGTGGTTATCACTGACCATCCGTTTTATAGATGAAGAAACAGCGCTGGACTCTGTGACCTAATGTACGTGGCCCAGGTCCCATAGCTGGAAGTGGCAGAGCTCGGGTCTGCATCCAGATCTGACTCGAAAGCTTATTATCATCTAACAGCTTTCTTAGATTGCCTTTTTAAAATTGTAGCCACAGTTCATGAAAACGAGTTCAAGGTTCACGGCTTGCCTGCTGCATAAGAACTGCTTCGATGAAAAATACTGGTTTCTGGATCTCACCCCCAAAGGATTCTGGGGGTCGGGCCCAGCAGTACCTGTTTGTGACAAACTTCCCCGGCGGCTCTGGTGCTGGCGTGTAGGACAGAGCCGTGCCCTGGTGCACCACAGTGTCGGCCTCTCGGGGGTGTGGGTAGCTTGTTTTTGGGTTGGTGATATCCCTGCTTAAAATGATGTGGCCGGACGGTGGCTTTTACCTTCAGGAACAGCGCTTGAAGTTCCTGAAGCAGCAGGATCAGCGTCAACAACAACAGGCTGCTGAGCAGGAGAAGCTTCAGAGGCTGAAAGAAATAGCCGAGAGTCAGGAAGCCAAGCTCAAGAAAGTGCGCGCGCTCAAAGGCCACGTGGAACAGAAGAGGCTGAGCAACGGGAGGCTCGGTGAGCGGGCCCCCGGTGGGTGTTGGGTCCGCAGGCTCCCCGGGACTCCGGGTGTAAGAAAACACGCGGGGGCAAGTTCGGGGGAAGAAGAATGAGATGAGACTTCGTATGTTGGTAGCTTTAGGAGAAATTTTTGAAAGTCTAATTCACTGCTTCCCCTGACTTGAATTCGGCTGTTGAATGTTTAGACAAGGTTCTTAAGTTACCTTTGGGAAAATGTAGGAGTTTGCTTTTTCTTAATATTTTTTTGACTGAAAATTAGCTGAGGCAAGGAGTTTTAGTTATATAATAGCTCCATTTATTATAAGACCATTTAAGTTAAAATTTTAGTGATTTAATAGCTCCCTCTACCACCGTAAAACTGAGATTAAAAAGCCTAAAGAAATTAATGGCGTTTAATGTTTAATTATATTCATAATACAAATTCTGCTAAAAAACAGTCAGAATGAGACACAGATATTTTGAGCTGTCTCTGCTGATTTCAGTCGGTTATAAAAGAAACAGGTTGGCTCCAGGACATTGCTGGAAAATTCCTCTACTTTTCACTACCAAGTTCATTGTAAAGCCTGGTCGCCTGGGAAGTGGTCCATTCTCATTTTTCTTTGCAACGATTGTTGCTTTTTCCCTTCTCATCCTAGTGGAGGAAATTGAGCAGATGAATAGTTTGTTCCAGCAGAAGCAACGGGAGCTGGTCCTGGCCATGTCCAAGGTAGAGGAGCTTACGAGGCAGCTGGAGATGCTCAAGAACGGCAGGATCGACGGCCGCCATGACACCCAGTCGGCGGTGGCTGAGCTCGACCGGCTGTACAAGGAACTGCAGGTACATGGGGGGCTGCTGGGAGGCATGGCAGAGCCTCCCCCGGGAGCACAGAGCTGTCCTTGGACGTGGCAGGAAGTGCTGGATTTCCACGTCTTTCCCTTAAAGGGGATGGGGAGGAGGAAGACCTAAGCCCCAAAGAATCCAGAATAAACTTAGTAGTCCCTTCTAGGGGAACCCTGAGGCACGCCCCAGACCCGCAGTTGGGGGTCTAGCACTTAACTGTGAACTTGGAGGTGCGAATGTGGAGGGGCAGGGGGACCGTACACATTTAGAGGTTATGTAATAGTTGACCGAGTGACTCTGAGAGAGAGGGTTCCCCCTCCTCTTCAGCCACCTTTTTTTGTCTCCCCTCATTTTCTCCAGTTAAGGAACAAGTTGAATCAGGAGCAGAACGCCAAGCTGCAACAACAGAGGGAGTGTTTGAATAAGCGCAATTCAGAGGTGGCCGTCATGGATAAGCGTGTGAATGAGCTGCGGGACCGGCTGTGGAAGAAGAAGGCAGCGCTCCAGCAGAAAGAGAACCTTCCAGTGAGTGGGCCGCTCTGTCGTGAGGGGAGGAGGGAGCAGATGGCCAGCCTGGGAGGCCAGTTGTCATAGCAGCCTCTGCATGGCCAGTACTCAGTGTGCCCTCAGGGGACGGGGAGAGAGAGGCGGAGCTCCGGGCTGCTCAGGAGATGATCCGCTGCTGTGGCTGTGCCCCTTGCTGTGCCCCTGTGAACATGCTCCTGGGCTCTGGCTCTTCCTAACCCTTGGATTAAAGTCCAGGGGGTAGTTCGTGGTGCGGCATTTTTGGTTGGGGTGTTTGTGGTAGACTCTGTGGCTAGCGCTGACTTTGAAGCCTTCTGAAGATTTCATGGGCTTTTCCGAGTTTGCTTCATGTGCCTTGTAATGCTAAGGACCTGTGCTTTCTCCTAAGGTGTCGCCGGATGGACATCTGCCCCAGCAAGGTGTGTCCGCGCCGAGCCGCGTGGCGGCCGTGGGCCCCTACCTCCAGTCGTCCACCATGCCCCGGATGCCCTCCCGGCCCGAGCTGCTGGTGAAGCCAGCTCTGCCTGACGGCCCCCTGGCCATGCAGCCCACAGAGGGGCCCGTGAAAGTGCACACATTGCCCAACATGAGGTCTGGGGCCGCCTCCCAAACTAAAGGTAAACACAGGTCATGTTCAAGTCCTCCTGCAGCTTAGGACCTTTTGTCCTCACTGTTGTGTTCCCCCAAGTTTGAGTTTTAAAAGAATGTCTTCCTATCCCTGTTCATGTTTCAATTCTAAGAATCTTGTATTCTTTGCTAGGGCAGTAAGTTTCTTAACCCTAAATAATACAGTTCTATTCAGGAAGTGAAATGGAATGTAATAATTTTGCAAATCTGAAAATTGTTTTGAATTCCTTCTTGTGAGTAAGGAAATTGTAATCGGATGTTAGTAACTTGAGAATGTTCCTTTTTCTGTAAAAACACCATATATGTGGTTAGTGGTGTCGTCTTTGCAGAGGGGGGGGTGGTGGTGGTGAGTCCACTCTGTTGATACATAATGTTTATATTCAGACGTGCTTATGCTCGAGAATTTGCCTGCTGGTAACTTCTTGCCTAAAGGTGAGCATGTCGGGAGGTAAAGCAAGAGTAACAGAGGCTCCTGCGTTAGTGATCTTTGCTTTCTGGGCGACCCTCAGATACGTGGCGGGGGTGGAGGCGGTTGTAACAGGAAGGAACGTGAAGGGAGAACTATAGGAAAAGCAGGGTTAAACGTTCTTCTGATCCCTGGAAGGGAAAAAAAAACAGCCAATGTCGTCTCTTTTCCTTAACCACTATCATGTGCAAAAGTTTGCTAACTTTATTTAAAATTATTATTTTGTCATAATTACCACTGTGAAGCAATGCGCAGCCTAGTGGGTTTTAGTGTAGAGGTACTTGTGTTTTGCTTCGGTAAGGAAAAATTGAAAGCTTTGAAACTTAAGTATCAGTGTACACCGATTTGGGCAAGCCTAGCCAGAGTCATGGGTTAAAATCTGCGTTTCCGCCTTTCTGTGGTTCCTGCACACTTGGGGTGTCATTGTGTAAGGTACACCTTAGAGCCCCCTGGTGTGTCTTTTTTATGGGTGTAATGGTGATGTTTTCTTACCCAATGAAGGGTAATGTGTCCTTGTTGGCAGACTTTCTGTTTGCCACGATTAATGCTAAATTCTTTGAGGAAGGGGGAAAATCTTAAATTAGAAATATAAACTCTAATATTTTCTAAATAAGTTTACTGGGATGGTGGTGAGTCTGAAATTTAAAGCTGTATTTTAGAGATGACACTTGTGAGCAGCAAAATGAATCATTAAGAATCTCTTGGGAATGCCAGGTTATTTGTAGCTGCTTTTCTGCCCCTTAGGCTCTAAAGCCCATTCACTGGGTCCTGACTGGAGTCCAAACGCAGACCTTTTCCCGAGCCAGGCCTCTGCTTCTGCACCGAAAAGCGCGGGCAGTGCCCCAGAACAAGGTGAGCCCGTTTGTGTAGTGCCCGGACTGGGTGTTGAGGCCCCCAGAAGGTGCCATGTATTCCTTTTTAGATTCTGTGTTTTCTAGTGTGTTCAAGCTGGGAACAGTATTTATTTCCAGAGTGCCTTTATTTAGCCAGGAAATTAAGGTAGTTACCGGCATGGTAGTGTTTGGGTGATTCCTTAATCGACTTAATTTAAAAACAGGGAAGCTTTTAGCGGGCACAGGGTTTCAGAGAGACTGAGGAGCCAGAAACTTATACGTGAATAAGAAACTGTTACAAATAGTTTGAATAGCAATGTGTTTTTTTTTCTTCTTCTTCTGTCTTTCCAGCTGATGATGGGGAGGTTCTGCTGAGGGACAAGGAGAAGAAAGTGCGTCCCTTTTCCATGTTTGACACTGTCGACCAGTCTGCTGCGCCCCCCTCCTTTGGGTCTCTGAGGAAAAACCAGAGCAGTGAAGATATCTTGCGGGATGCTCAGGTGCTTAAGGACGCCCAGCTTTAAAGTTAGAGGATGTGAAGTATGATGGGAGGGAGAGCAGGAGAAGAGCAAACTGTATCTGGGAGGTCAGGAAACATAACAGCACTCTGATATTTTAAGTTCTGTTGCTGAAGTCTGTGGTGTTGGTCAGGGCATGACCGACAGACTTAAAATCTCCAAAAAATACGAGTGCATTGGAGAACGTTGTGTGTGTGCTGCTCACTTACCTTATTTCTTCAAAATTTGGGGTTGAGTTTATGTCAAATGATTTGGTGGTGGTTCTTCTGTTAGGATCCCAGCCTTTGACAACCAGGTTGTGGCTGTGTGCTCCATGTCAGGTGATTCCGAACCCCAGTGGCCCCAGGTGCATGCAGTCCCAGGGAGCAAGAGTGGCTTTCTGCACTGATGCTGTCTGGGCATGTGTAAAGGTAGTTAGAAGTTTCCCGTGGGCGCCCAGAGTTGCCCAGACAGGAAGTGGTAACAAGGGGAAGTCGTTCAGGGCGGGAGTTGTACTGTGTTACTGAAGGCCCTTATTAAGTATGATTTAATTCAGAGACTTAAAACTTAAATTTGAATGATTTAAAAACAGTTTAGGTGGTGGGCACACAGCGCAATGTATGGATCTAATGTCGTAGGAATGTACACTTGAAACCTACATGATCCTATAAACCATGTCACCCCAATAGATTTAGTAACAAAAAAAGTAGGCCTCGTATTTTTAGTGTTTACTTCAATTTGTGAAATTAGGTTACCTAGAACATCCCATGTACCCAGTTATATAGTACTTTTACCAGCTTTTTTTGTGTGTGTGTCTTACAGGCTGCAAATAAAAATGTGAAAGTACCACCTCCCGTTCCATCAAAACCCAAACAGATTAATTTGCCTTATTTTGGACAAACGAATCAGTCCCCATCAGACATTAAGCTTGATGGAAATCCTCAGCAGCTGTCAACGGCCATCACGTCCATGGGAAATAAACCCAGAACAGCAGGGCAGCAGCAGAGGGTCCTGCTGGCCCCCGGCGCACCGTCAGTTGGCCAAGACCAAACCCTTATTCCAGGGCCTAAGCAGGAAAGCCCGCCGGCCGCGGCTGTCCGGCCCTTCACACCGCAGCCTTCCAAAGACTCCCTGCTTCCCCCCTTCCGGAAGCCGCAGACCGTGGCGGCCAGCTCGATATACTCCATGTACACCCAGCAGCAGGCCCCCGGGAAGAACTTCCAGCAGGCAGTGCAGAGCGCACTGACCAAGACGCATCCCAGAGGACCGCCCTTTTCGAGCGGTAAGGCTCTCGGCCTTATTTTTATCTGTGTAGATGGTGCAAGTCCCACACCAGGACTGTCACCTGTCAGGAAGCCAGATGACTTGTCCCTGTTTGACCGATGCCTTTGTTCTGAGGGTTTTGTTTACTTATGGCTTCTGGTCTCAATTGGGAGTTTAAACTTGGAGTTTCTGCTAAACATCAGCCACTGCACTGGGCACCAGTGATAGCAGATGGATAAAATGAAATGCTGTGAAAATAATTGGGGAATAAAATAGAGGAATAAAACTGACAGGAGAACGTAGCCTCCTGCACTGTAGTTCCCAGGGGCACCTGTTCCCCACTTACCCGGGAGCTCCTTCAGCACAGGAACTTGGGCTCATGGAGCCTGGGGAACAGGCGCCCATGGGTGGTCACAGCATCGAAGGCTCGTGCCCACCGCAGGTGACCAGGTGTTCTCTTGGTGCTTGGACAGTTGGACAGCTGTCCGTGTGTGTGTGTGTGTGTGTGTGTGTGTGTGAACGTGTTTAAGAAATAACCCTTTATACTATATTTTAAGTTCTCATGAGGACACAACCGCTAGTTAAACCTAAAACCCAAAGAGATGACTGTTAAACATACATAATCTGGTCCTTTGTTGGGGCCTTTCTAAGAGTCATTCAGTAGTTTATGGGACTAGAATAAAATTTGCCATGTTTCATCGGAAAGAAAATGGCTTTCTGGTCATGAAATAAGTATGTCTTTGTGGCCTAAGATGTCGTAATTAGACAGCAAAGAATTAATAATATAGGATACATCTTAACTCTCTTTTCATGAGTCTCAGTGAAAACTGCTACTATGATAATTTGGGGATTAGATAATTGTGATATAATCAGAACGTTAAGGGGAATAGTTTTGATAAATATAAATGTTCTTAATAATTTTGTAAGCCAAGTCTGATTTCTCACATGGATTTACTTTTGAAAACTATAAAAGATCGGATAGTGTGTGTTCCGTTTTAATCTGGGCATATGAAAGGATTACCAATTTTCATTGATTCCTGATTTTCTTTTACAATTTGGCATGCTCCATTTGGATAGTGCAGCCAGCAATTTTTTACAATTATAACTGGCAACATTTTCTTCCTTACTTGTATATAAAATAATGGTGCATGTCACAATCAGTGGGGGTTTTGATCCTGTACTAAGTTTATTAGGCAAAGATGGGAGGCCTTGCTTTGTCGTTTATTATTTTAAAAAATTCTTTGTCGTGAAGGGTATTATGTAGTAATGCGGAAATTAAGGGAGGCTTTAATCATTGTTAGCTGTGTCTGTTACTTGCCAGTTTTGTTTAGTTAACATTAATCAGAGCTCTTTTCCATTTGCAATTAGTCTATGGCAAGCCTGTCATTGCTGCTGCCCAGAATCAACAGCAGCCCCCGGAGAACGTTTACTCCGGTAACCAGGGCAGACCTGGCGGCCTGGAGCCTGAAGCAGAGCCCGTGCCTTCAGGGCAGGAGGGCCACGAGAACGAGAGAATCCCTCGGCCGCTCAGCCCAACCAAATTGCTGCCTTTCCTGTCGAATCCTTACCGAAACCAGAGCGATGCCGACCTGGAAGCCCTACGGAAGAAACTGTCCAATGCCCCAAGGCCACTGAAAAAACGGAGCTCCATCACAGAGCCGGAGGGCCCTAATGGGCCGAACATCCAGAAGCTGCTGTATCAGAGGACCACCCTCGCTGCCATGGAGACCGTCTCGGTGCCATCGCCCTGCTCGTCCACGCCGGCCTCGGTGACTGCCGGCCCCGACAGCCCACTAGAAATCCCGAATCCGTACTTACATGCGGAGCCGGAGAAGGAGGTGGTCTCTCTGGATCCTGAAGCAGTGTCCCCAGAGGAAGCCGGGAACACCGGCACAGGGAGCAGTGACGTGCCAGCTCCCTCTCCGGGCCTTGAGTATGTGCCCGAAGGAGCCCCAGACACCAGCCCAGATTTCCAGAACAATGTAGAAGAACCAAATCCAGAGGCTCCCCATCTGCTTGAAGTGTACCTGGAGGAGTATCCCCCTTACCCACCGCCACCGTACCCGTCGGGGGAACCAGAGGGCCCCGGAGAAGACTCTGGGAGCATGCGTCCGCCTGAGGTCACCGGGCAGGTGGCTCTGCCCCCGGTAAGCAACGTGGTGTCTGGTGATTGGTCCGGGAGCCTTCCCTCTTTCGGGTGGTTGTACCCAGTGCGTACAGCCATTGGCAAAAGAAGGTTTGTGCTTCAGTGGCCTGCTCTGGTGAATGCGTCCTGCCATTTGCCTTTATTTCATAATTCCTTTGGCACAGGTGTGTCTTACAAGTGTCAAAATGCAGCGTGTTCAATATGAAGTACATCTTTGTTTTTTCAGATGAACCCCCCTTTTTGTGAAGGAAACAGAGTTTTGTTCTTATACCTACAAACACATTGCTCTTTCTTCTCGCTGAGGCCCATGTTAGGGGAGCAGCGCTCAGCCAGGAATGAGAAGACCTAGATTTCAAACCCCGAGCACTAGTTTAGCTCCTCGAAGCCAAGCAGGTGGTTCAGCTCCTCTCATCGGTGACATCACTCTTTCAAACTTTTCTTTTTCTAGCACCGAGATCGATTTTTAATGCACACTTCCAGCACTGACAAAATTGGAAGGGCTCTGGATGAAATGCGAGCAGGGTAGGGAGGACACCCACAGAGCCTCTTCTTTGCCTTCAGTGCAGTGTGAGCATCTCCGGGTAGCGTGATTATCCGCACGGTTTCCAAGTTATTTGTATGTTTTGACTTGGGCATGCCCTCCACACTTCCTCCAAGGATACGCTTTTGTTTTGGAAGTTAATCATGTCACTTTGGAACAGATGAGAGAAGATGGAAATCCCAGATTGTCTGGACTTAAGGGCGGCTTTCTCAGAGTGTAATTTGAAGTCATTGTGTTTCAGCGGAGTGCCAAACTGAACTTTTAAAACCTGGGCAAAAGCAAAATAGCATATTGTAAGGATTTTTGAAAAAGGGCTTTATATATTCCATTCCTTACTACACTCTTAGAGGCAATAGTATCCAAAGATAATAATTATCCAGAGGGGCTAAATTTTGCTGCTGGTTACAGAAAACATTTGCTTAAAAGTTTTATAGTGTGAACTTGGGATTCTAGGAAAAAAGTTTTAAAATGGAGGTTAACACTTCTACACAGATGAATGTCCTCTCAGTCCCGAGGCTTGATTCTCTTCATCTGAGTGTTAAATATGAGAAAAAAAGGTGTTTTATTATTTACTTGTATTCCCCTCCCTTTTTCTTGTTGTGTTAAAATAATTTGTACTTTCAAAGAAGAGGAGAAAGGAAACCTGAGTTTATAAAAAAGTCATATTTCTTTTTAAGATTCTCTTATTCTCATCCTAGAAAAGGGGTTTGCGTGGCCCTTTTTCAGTTTACGTGAACGAGAAGCCACCATCCGGTACTTGGTGGGAAAGTGGGCACATTAGGTGTCCTTATGAGATGCAGCATCACGTTCATACTTCTCTCTTTTTCAAGAAACAGCAACATTTTAGCCATTACATATTTGTGAAATATATTGATTGCCACTTAATAGATATATGTGTGGCATATCCCATCTTGGGGAACATTTCCACTTGGTTGGATGTGTTTTAAGAAACCTATTTTATTGGTTGCTAGATCTGGTCCTAATTATTTTGCCTTGTTTTTTAAAGGGCCTGACATTAAAATATAGAAAGACTTGATTAATTTACTCATGTGTCTTGGAGTATAGTTAAATTTTTAATATAAAATATTGATAGCATTTTAAGGCTGATAGGTTTCCTCCTTGGTATATATATAAGACAGATTAATAATCTGTTATTTACTTTAATTCTATGTTTTCCCTGCAAAGAGGCATTATGTTATGAAATGGTTAAAAGGAAGAACTTCAAAAGAAGCCAGGTTTCTTGACTTCGAATTCCAGCTCTGCAGCTGACTGGTTGTGTACCTTAATTTCCTTATCTGTAAAATAGGATAATAGAGTTTTTGTGAGGAAAACAATGAATAATCATTCAGGAAATGTTTGCTATTATAATTCCGAGTTGTGCTCTTGCCCAGTTTAACCATGTGGGGGAGGTAACTTAAAGAGCAGTCTTTGCTGGTTTCTGTCCTTGGCAGAAAACCAGCCTGCCTGTCGTTAGAGAGGATCCTCTTAGCTCAGCTCATGCTGTAAGGGACGTACCCCATGTACCTCACTGGGTTTCAGGAAGTTAAGTTCTTTCCATTCTGTTATATCATTGTATTCATTAAGCTATTATTATTTATATATTTTTCTGAACGATGTATAGGTCAGTAAGAAGTGCTAAATGCATATTTTTCAAGTGTCTTTACCAACTTAGCTGAGATGTTATTCCTTCCCTTTTGGTGTTGATCTCTTGCTTAGATGAAAATCCTTAATTTTCTATGCATTTCTTCTGCAGGGCAAAAGGACGAACTTACGTAAAACTGGTTCCGAGCGGATCGCTCATGGAATGAGGGTGAAATTCAACCCTCTTGCTTTACTTCTAGATTCATCTTTGGAGGGAGAATTTGACCTTGTGCAGAGGATTATTTATGAGGTATGATTGCATTAGTCAGATTCTTAAACACAACCTTGTATTACAGTTTGCCTTAAAGCTCTAATCAGAAAGCTGCAGTAGGGAAGTTGTATTTTTAACTTTTCTTTTGGGCTAGTTGGGGCTGTGGAGAGAAACTCTAGAGCTTGATCCAAAATTGGCTTTGCTGTTCTGAAGGTATGACTGAAATGTTCGATCTTGCAGAAATTCGGTTTTCACGGGGGCCCTGTAGAATCCTTTCCTTTCTCAGGGAGATGATTACCCTCCTTTAAAAACTGCTCAGGCATGGATTTATGCTAGACAGTGTTAAATTACAGATGTACTCCCTACTTTTCAGAAGCCTATTATTTAAAATATTTTTAGTTGACCTTTTTTTCTTTCCATGGAAAATGTCACTTCTACTTAGACACTAATTTGTGGTGGGAAGTTGGGGGATAAATAAACAAAACTGCCTATAAGGATATAGTTTCTGGTTTTTCTTCAATTTTTATAAAACCTTTTTATGGTGAGTGCCTACTTAATATGGCCGTTTCATCTGTCCTACTTCTAGAATTGTTCTAGGTATGGTTTTCTTGGCTCCTGTGGTATTTTTTCAAACTTGTAATTAAAACCTGCACGTCCATTTCTGTTTTCATGATCCGATAAAGCCAGTAAATGGTGACATTCAGGTGTCACTATTGAGTAACGGTCACTCCTCCCCGACCGTTTAGGTCGATGACCCGAGCCTGCCGAACGATGAAGGCATCACAGCTCTTCACAACGCCGTGTGCGCGGGTCACACGGAGATCGTGAAGTTCCTGGTGCAGTTTGGCGTGAACGTGAATGCTGCTGACAGTGACGGGTGGTAAGCTTCCCTGGACGCCCCACGCACAGCCGAGCTGTGTGCGCTGTTCGGGCTGGCAAAGGGCCCGCCGTCGGGGCCATGGGTGGGCTTGTGTCCGCGTGTGTCGCCACGCTGCCTGTGCCCTGGAAGGAGGAGCGTGGTGGACCCTTCTGAGGAACTAGCATGTCCTCATTCTGGACATGCCATTTGGGAAGCAGATGGAGTTTTAAAAGTTTAGTATTTAAATAATAAAAATAGGAAATGTCCCAAAGTGGTACACAGTTCATTAGCGCAATTCAGCAAATTTGAGAAATGCTGATTTCAGCAAGATCTTCCCCTGTCCCTGCCAGGCCCTGAAATTTGTCTTGAGTCTTCAGTATACTGATATCCATTGTGAGTGTGTCTCCAAGAGGGGAGAACTCATAATTTGTGATCTTTTCCTAATATTTACCATGGAATCCATTTTTCATGGAACATTTTGTGAACCTGTACAGTGTTCATAAAACATGTGAGTTATTAATGGTGAATATTACTGTTCATTGGATAATGGGTCCTTATTAAATAACAACAATAAGCGTCCTAGTAAGTTATCATCACCCCCAATAACTGTAGTAGAATGAATAGTAAATTTTGTATTTTATTCTTTAAAAAAGATGTTTTAAATTATAATATGCTCTTTTTTGGAAGAATATAAAATATTTATTTTTTTCTATGTAAAAATTTTTTTAAGTTGTAATCACACTGTATTTAATGAAGTATTTTAATTTTACAGCCTGTTTTTCTGTTAATATGGAAAAGTTATGTTCTAATACTAAATCTGCATGCATACACATGTCAGACACACATATACATGAATATAAAATAGTCTCACATTCTGCCACAACTGTGTGCTCATGTGTTGTGACTGTCTCCCTCTTGTTAGACATTTATACTGTTTTCCAATCTTTTTGTTATGAAAAATACTTAGAGAAGCATTTCTGTTACAATTTTTTAAAATTATATTTATAAAAGTAATGTGTACTCACTATGGGAAATGTACGGAATAGAGAAATAAGAAGAGCAAACCATCTGTACCTCACAGAGGTAGTAATAGACACCATTAATATTTTAATATATTTTCTTCAAGCTCATACATACATATTTATTTATTTTAATCTAATTTTTTGACTTAACTTATAAAACAAATTCTTAATGCGTGGTAATGTCCTTATTTCCCTAATATTGGGAGGTCAGATTATATATAATATTCATTGTTACAGAAGTCGTGGGATTAAAAAAAATCTGTGGTGATATTCACCAAACTATTAGTGGTCATGTTCTGATTGAGGATGGGAGTACATTTTTTTTTTAAAGCTATGTACCCAAGGGGAATAAATTGAAGAGAAGAGGGAAGAAAAGAGTAAAGAAACAAAATCTTATGTACTTTAGGGCCTAATTAAAATTCTCAAGCCCGTCTTCTGAGTTTGAGCAGAGGTACTGGCCCTACTTAATACCTTTATTATTAATCTGGGGTCATTTTTAATACATAATAAAACATTTGAGATGCTGGAAAAGATTCTCTGTAAGGGTATTAATGACTTCCTGCCAACCAGTTGCCTAGAATAGATTAAAATGTGTGTGATTTTATTAATATGGGTTTATAATATATTATAAAACATTAGAACATTTTAGATGCTGAGGAATAGCCTCTATAATAGTATTAATAATCCGTTCCTGCTGAACGATCACCTTCAGTAGACCGAAACGTTCCCCGCCCTTGCTGTGTCCCCCCCGCAGGACCCCGCTGCACTGCGCGGCCTCCTGCAACAACGTCCAGGTGTGCAAGTTCCTGGTGGAGTCGGGGGCCGCCGTGTTCGCCATGACCTACAGCGACCTGCAGACGGCCGCGGACAAGTGCGAGGAGATGGAGGAGGGCTACACCCAGTGCTCCCAGTTCCTGTACGGTGCGTGGCCGCTCCGCTAATTCACCCTGCGTCTCCAGGCTGTAATTCGATAAGCATTTCTGTTATTCGGAAGAACATTGTTGTACGGTACCTAGTCCTGGGCATTGAAAAGAAGGCCGCCTTGGTCACAGGCCTTAATGCAGCTTTTGTGTGTATCCCTAGAAACAGCTATTGTCAGGGACCTTTTCAGCCACCAGAGACAGTGGTGCAGTGTCTGATCTGATGGTTTTCATGGCTTTTGATCATCAAAATATCCTCTGCTGAGACTCTCCTACTTAGTGAGTGATGGTTTCTCTTTGCAGGGAAGGAAATGGACCCCTCCTTCTGCAATGTCAAGGGAAATGCAGCTGGTGTAAGAACCCAGTTGTTCCTGCTCAAGCAGACTTGTCCTAAAGTTAAACACAGGCAACACGTAGTTTTATTTTTTTAAATATTTTATTTATGATTTTAGAGACAGGAGAAGGGAGGGAGAGAGGGAGAGAAACATTGATTTGTGAGAGAAACATGGATCGGTTGCCTCTCACACACCCCCAACCAGGGACCTGGCCTGTAGCCCAGGCGTGTGCCCTGACTGGGAATCGAATTGGTGACATTGCAGTTTGCAGGCCGGTGCTCAGTCCACTGAGCCACACCAGCCAAGGTCAAAGGCAGCCCTTGCAGGTCACCGTGATGCACACCCTGCAGGTCACCGTGTCTTCTGCTCCGCCCTCTCCCCGCCCCATGTTCTCCCCGCTCCGTGGTGGATTTGGGATGGAACCTCATTGTGGCTTTAGTTTGCATGTCCCAAAATTACCAGTGATATTGAGCATGTTTTCTTTAAAGCAGTAATTTGTAAACTCTTAGTTTGGTAAATAGCAAAGTAATAAGAAATTTTCTTCCATTCCTAATGATTTCTTGGAAGAGAGACTCACTTTATTTTGAGAATACTAAAGTAGCTAGAATTTCTCACTTATCCCCTTTCCCATTCCCTTCCCAGACAGATAATGCGTCTGGCCAGCTGTAAAACTGTGGAACTGTAGTTATATCAGGTCTCATTGTCCTTGTGACTCTGGCTGACACGCTTTGCATGTCTTACTGAAACAGGAAAGTTGGAAATTTACTTGTCCTCATTAGTAGAAATCTGACCCTTCAGATTGGCAGAGCCTTCTTTTGGAATAGTTTCAATTCGTGTTTCTTTTTTTTTTTTTTCATATATATATATATATATATATATATATATATATATATATATATTTGGTTTTTCAATTACAGTTGTCCCCTTTTCTCCCAGTTTCTCTCCCCCACCCAACCCACCCCCTCTCCCGCAATCATATCCCTCCCCGTTGTCCATGTCGTGTTTCTTTTTTTCCCAGAGAGAGAGAGAGAGAGAGAGACCCTGCATGCTATAGCATATTAATTGGTATTGGAATGATAAGTTCCTAATGAATAGTTTCATGTTCACATAAGTTGAAAAAACCTTACTACTCAAAAGCAAGCAGGTGTTTTCCTGGCTTTTTAAAAACATGAAGGCGGCACTAATAGTGAAGCCTGCATTGCTTGGGACCTTCTTGCCTAATTCCATCCCCTCCCTTCTGCTCCCCTCTGGTGCCTGCTTGTTAAGGACCATCCTTCCTGTGAACAGTGCCCTGTGGCGTTGGGAGGTGATGCTCAGGTGGCGTTAACTCTGCTGAAAAGTGGACTTTGGAGGATATTTTCCCCTCCCCAGTTGGTGGATTTCACAGTCTTGTAGAATTCAGTCTCATTATTTTTGAGTTGACTGTATGCAGACTTTTTTTTCAATCATGTCTAAAATACTTAGCCATATTCTGCATTCTAGCATAGTTTCTATGTTTTTCTTTTATTCTTCCCCATTTGGAAATCGACAGAGACCTGCTTCTGCTCTTTTTTCTCTCTCTGCTCTGAGCTTTAGGGAGAGAATGAGGTAATGCGTCCTGAGCTCGTTGTCATTATACTTAAGAGTAGGTTGCAAGTCGACAGGCAAATCATTCACTGTTTCCATGTCCTGACCCAAACGGCTCTTTTTCTATTCCTGGGCTTGCAAAAGTCTTGCATTCTGAGAGGTGCTCAGGCGTTGACTAGTTTGTGGAGCTATTTCAGAGCTGGCGGCCTGCGGTGACTTGTCTTCCGTGTGTTCCCTCTGCTCTGCTGGTGTCCCCGCTTCCCCCGGCCCGGGACATCTGCGTACCGCGTGTTCAGTGGTGCTGACGTTCAGCATGAATCTGCTTTCCCCCTGTGGCTCCATATAGCTAAGCATCCGGAAGGGGCGCCCCCTCCCAGTGACGTGTTCTGTGCTCTTCCTTGCCGCCCTGGGTTTAGGCGTCCAGGAGAAGATGGGCATCATGAACAAAGGGGTCATTTACGCGCTCTGGGACTACGAGCCGCAGAACGACGACGAGCTGGCCATGCGAGAAGGCGACTGCATGACGGTCATCCGCAGGGAGGACGAGGAGGAAGTGGAGTGGTGGTGGGCGCGCCTGCACGAGCGGGAGGGGTACGTCCCGCGCAACCTGCTGGGGGTAAGTCATCGCACGCTCAGTGCGCCGTGACGTGTGCCGGGGGGCGTCGTGCAGACCCCTGTGTGTTATGGTCACAGTGCAGGACATGGAATCTACAATTTTTGAGGGTCTTAGATTTAGACGAAAAGCCCCATTTTCAGTGATTCCTGTTATGACCAAAATAGCACGTGCACATGTCTGCCAGCCCCTGGAGGGCAGGGCTCCTGGCTGCATTTACAAGTTGGGTAAAGGTAGCGGGCTCGGGCGACGCGCATGGAGCTTAGGACCTTTGAAATAAAGTTTAAATTTGTTTACATCGGGATTTACAAATCTGGTCCTGAGCTTGCACGGGATTTGTTGTGCTCCCTCTACTGTTTAAGTTTCTTAAAAACCAATAAAATAGTAAGGTCATATCAACCAAGGACACACGCAGGGAGGGCTGTCACCAGGTAAAGCTCCCCAGGAGTGTTTTCGGGGAAAAGGCCGGTGTGGCTGCACAGAGGAAGGAGTGGGAATGTCTCTTTCCCGGGTCGCGTTCGTCCCTCACATGGCTGTGCGGTACGGGCATGGTGACGTGTGATGGGGGAGAGAAGTGACGAGGTCAGTGGCACCCCGAGAGAAAGTTGAAAGGCACCAGCATCTGCTAGAGAGGAGGTAAGGCGAGTCCCAGGGCAGGGAGGGCCGGGCTGGCGCGTAGCACACAGCAGGCAGGCCAGGGGCGCTGGCTGCCCCCTCGTTCATGCGCCCCGCAGCCCTGGGACCCGGTGACCGGGGCCGCAGGAGGAAGGTGAGCAGCTCCTGAGCGGGAGGATAGAGCGGGCGAGGTAGTTCTGTTAGTGGTCTCGCCACCTGCTGGACAGACCTGGTCTGTGCCCAGTTAGGGCTCAGCTGGTGCGGAGGTCCCCCGCCTCAGGGCCCGGCTGTCGGGATTGTGGCCGGCGCCACCTCCTCCTGACTCCCCGCTCTCCAGTGCCGTTTGTCTGCTGTGCGGCACAAGAGACTTGCTTCGTCCTCTCTGCTGCCCCCGTGAGAGCAGAATTCATTGTGACCCTAACGTAAGTGACAGAAGGATGAAAGGGATGGCAAACCCGGCCGCAGGGCCCTTTCGAAGGGCTGCATGTTACCAGGGAGGCGGAAGTAGAAGCGGTTCTCTCTCCAGCGCCGCGCCTGCTGCTGTCTCTAGCCCTGGAGAAGTGGGACGTCTGTGTGCCGCCGCCTCTGCCCGGGACAGACAGCAGCAAATAAACGCGCCTACGGTGTCTCATCTGAGGCCAGCCCTTCCGCTGAGAGCCCCGTTGCTTCTTTGGGCCTTATTTTCGTTCCCTAACCAGATGCCCTGCGGGGGACGGCACGTGGGGGGACGGTTCGTTCCCAAGTGTGAAAGCCGTTGGCGAAGGCTCAGCTCCGTCTTGTGTGCGGCTCAGGGGCCCCGAGAGCGACGGACCGGCTGACGATTGTCGTTTCAGTCCCGCGGTCAAACGTTCTGAGTCCGCTGGGAGTCTTTTCCAGGATAGGGTGGCTTCTGCACACTTTTTTTCCTTTGAAATAAAAAAATTGCATAAATGTTGAATTTTTAGTCATGCGATTCAGATGGGAGTTTAGAAATTGTATTGGATAACTGTCTTTTCTCAGAGAGAAGAACAACCCTTTATATAACTGATCCGCCAGTTCAGTTTTTCAGTGTTGGCTGGAGGTCTGACTACTTTCTTTCAGGAAAACCTTTTTTCCCTTTGCGAGAAGAGGTGGAGGAGGAGGGCTTTTGTCTAGTTTGCCAGTTGAATTGCTCGTTTGACTTGCTCTGGGCTTCACGACTGGAGAGCTTCTGACCTTCGTGTGCACACTGCCCTCCAGCTCTGGTCACGGAGAACATAAACCCACCAGAGCCTAAAACAGAACACCCCACTTCTCCCTGCCTCTGTAGACTTTTACAGCCTCCAGCCCCGTGACAGTGTTATGTCCACTGTGAATCCAGCTGGAAGAGACTCGAGTCTCTGATCACTTCCCTTGACCTGGAAGCTTCAGATGCGGGAACACGTAGCACATTGCAAATCCCCTCCAGCGGTTCGCACTCCTTGTTAGGCTGGTTGTACCATTCACCAGGCTGTGCAGACTGAGTTCGTGCTCCCAGCAGCATGGGTTTTTATATCATTGCGGCTTGGTATTGTCACTGTTAAGGGACCTGTGACTTTTGAATGTCCTTGCAGGAGAACTGATCGAGGGAGTTGCTAAATGCGAATCTTTGTGTCCCCAGGCAGCTCTGGGGGCTTCACGTGGCAGAAGGAGTCCTTTCTGTAGCTTAATTTCTTCCTATCTCATCACCCCTTCCCCCAGTATTTCTTGATTTTGTTATATTCCCATATGTTTGTACTTAACGTAAATATTTTTAAACTCTCTTCCAGCTCTATCCAAGAATTAAACCAAGACAAAGGAGCTTGGCCTGACATGGTATAGAATTGTAGTTAATGAAGAATTAATCTCTGTTATCACTAAGAAGAAGTAAAATATGATTGTTTGGAGCCCGAAGTCCACAAGACTTACTTTAAGGACAATGTGACTTGAAAGCCATGGAGACTGTGTTCTGGAAGGAAATGAAGGATTGAAGTGGCTGGTGGCGGAGGACGTGCGTCACCATGAGGGGGAGCCCGCGAGCCAGCTGGCCTTCCTGCGCCGGGGCGCCCGTCCCGGGGAGCCCATCCTGGGGAACCCGTCCCGGGGCGCCCGTCTCGGGGAACCACGCCCACAGACTGTTCTCCGCGAGAAACGGGGCCATGTACGGGGCTGCCGGGAAGTCAGCTTCGTGTCCTGCTGGAAAGGACCAGTGCCATCGGGGCACCAGCCTGCTGGCCCCCCACGAGGGCCCCAGGACGCGGCACACTGCGCGTTGCCCGTGCAGAACGTTCGTTGGTCGCCAGTGAGCAACACCTGTATGAGTTCTTGTAGCATTTTCAGAACTATACATATTTTGAAATATTGAAACCAAGCTCCACTTCAGATAATTAGGTTTAGAATCTTGTTTTTAGGCTGAATTTGAAACTATATTTATTGCCTTTTGTATCTCGGAAATTAGAGGCTTGTTATCGACTTACCCATGATGTTTGTCAAGATCACAGCTGACTTTAAAAACAATTGTAATAAAGTTACACTTTTTGACTGTAAGCTTTTTTCTGGTTTCCGTTTTCCATGTCATACACAAGCGGCCTTGCTTACCCAGCCGGGAAATAAGGTTTCTTTACCAGCCATGTGATTGAATGTAAGAAGTGTTTCTTTGCTTGAAGAAAATGCTCCGTTTTGCAACTCATGAGTTTTGTGATGGTCTTTGGTATAGAATTCAGGTTTTTTTTATGATCTTAGAGACCATGTAATGAGAGGAGACTGTGTCCTTTTTTCGTTTTATTTTCCTTCATCGAATGATATACGGGGATTTATGGGCTGGAAACTTTCATAGACAAAGTCTCCACATTGTTCTATTACATTGCCAAGTTCGTGAATTGTTTTGGAACTCGATTTTGCTTAGTGAAACTATTTTATTTAATCGAAGATACAAATGAAAAGAAGCCATGGTCACCTTTCCTTACACATTTCTGTGAAAGCTAAATGCAGCAAGAAGGAAGATGAAAGAACACGCCGCGTCCTTCAGAGGACTGGAGAAATAGTGGCCTCGTGCATGGTGGACAGAATTCTAAAGGCCCCCCCCCCATATTCCTGTGCCCTGGTGCTGTAGACTGAATGCTGCGTCCCCCTAAAATTCATGGTGAAGCTCTGACCCCCAGTGCCCTGGTGTTCGGAGGTGGGGCCTTTTGGGGGGGTAGGTTTACATGAGATTGTGGTGGTGGGGCCCGTGACGGGGTCAGTGTCCTTGCGAGAGGCAGGGTCTGAGCCACGCCTCTCCTCCGTGTGTGGATACAAGAAAGCTGCCCTCTGCCAGCCAGGGAGAGCGCCCCCACCAGACCCCGAAAATGCCGGCGCCTGGATCTCGGATTCCAGTCTCCAGAACCACAGAAATAAATGTCTGTTGTTTCAGCCGTCAGACCAGTGGTATTTTGTTAGCGCAGCCCGAGCTGCTGAGACCCCTGGTTGTTCAGTCCCTCACTAAATGCTGTGGTGGGGGACTTTTCAGGTTTAATTAAGGTGACTCATCCACCAGCCTTAACACAGGGAGACGTCCTGGGTTATGCAGGGGGCCCGGCAACCACACGCACCACCAGAGCGGGAGGTGGGGGGCAGAGGGAGCCAAGGAGGAGGACTCGCCTGCCATCGCTGGCTCTGCAGATGGAGGGGCTCATGACCCGCTGAATGGAGACAGTCACTAAGACAGGGCCGCAGCCAACCCCAGTGGGCCCGGAAACATCCTCCTCGAGTCTCCAGTGAGGAATGTGGTGGCCTGATGGGACGGGCTGGATGTCCCACCTACAGGACTGTGAGGTCATGGGCGGGTTCCAGCCTCTAGGCTTGTGCTAACACGTTACGGCAGCGAACAGGAAACTGATGCCCGTGGCTCTAGCCCTGGGCTGGGGCTCTGGCTGGTCCGTCACGGGGCCTTGCCCAGGGCCTGCGTCCCACTAAGCCTTGTCATCCTGATCTGAAACGGACCTGCATGCCCAGCCTCTGCGTGCATCACACGGTGGAGGAAAGCCGTCCGCAGTGCGTGCTGGACGTGCAAGGACTTGGTAAACGGAAGAGCGGCACTGGGCGGGATGGGGGAAGGTGTGAGAACGAGGAGCGCCCCGTCATCCCTTTTACGCCTTCGGTCTTGGAGTTGGGACGTCAGTGGTTTCTGGTGTCCCTTTTTGGTTTCTCACGTGTTTTATTGTCAGAGTACCCTTTTTTCAGAGATCCTTGAGAGGGAGTGAAAAGTACCGGGGATGGGTTATGAAGTGGGGTGTGTGTGTGTGTGTGTGTGTGTGTAGGTGGGAAGGGACCAGGGGAGGGGACCACTGATAACAGTCTGGCATATTTCTTTGTTACAGTGTTGTCTGACTTTTTCAACCGCTTTCGTCACCCCCTCCACTCCCTGGGCCCCCGGCCACACTTCCCCTGCCCACCTTCCACCCTTAGTCACTCAGACCCCTGACTCGGTCCCAACACGTACCCAGGGATCACTGCACATTCCTATTCACGGTCTCACTTTTCATTCATTCACGTGCATAGTCTTCCCTGGGCCTTCAAACACCATCACACATGGGAGGAACCTCAGCTAATTTCAGCTGAATTTGGGAAACTCGTCGTCCCGTCTTTTCCTGAAATACGAGGCTGGCATTTACCCATTTCAGGTCATCTTCCATCCTTGCCAATTTCCTGATTCCTCCAGGGTCACAGACAGATGACCAGTGACGTATCTGCCCATCTTCTCGGCTCTCCTGTCCCCACACCAGTGGGAGGGAGCCAACCAAAGGGAGGTTCAGGTGGCAGGCAAAGCCGATAAAATGCTTGTGCCTCCTTCACACAGGCCGAGAAGCAGGGGCCGTTAGAGCTGGCCTACTTTAACAATTATTAGAGCTTCTGAATTAGATTTTAAAATGACTTTACAGTTCCACATTGAGATGATGGGTCAGATGCCTTTTCCTCCCAATGGGGAATTTAGAGTTGTCACACCGTGTTAGGAAACGGGCTGCAGCGGGGGGGCCCAGCGAGGGCCCCGGAGGAAGGACCGCACACCAGCCACGCAGGACGGCCCAGGTGACTTTATTTAACAGCACATTTGTCAGAAGATAAGGCAACAAGGCACTATTTTTATAATGTTAGCATATTCCCAAGGTAAAGCCAAGAACCGAGCTCGTGTAGTTTCTACAGGTACTATGCCTGTCCCCACAACTCCATGCACAGACACTCCAGGTGGCCACATTCGGGAAGTGTCGGCGCGGGCAGCCAAGGGCTCGTTCTGTCTCCCTCCCGCCTGGTGGGCCAGCGGGGTGCCCGGTTCCTGTGTGTGTGGCTTCCGCTGACCAAGCGCAGAATCCCTTCAGTATTTATTATCGCTCAGGATTTCAGAAGATTCACTGTTAACCAGTCAGTATTCTAAACTTGTCTCTTGTTTAACCTGGGTGCCAGAGGTGGACGTTCTCACCTGGCCTCTTCAGATGCCTTGACAAGATGACCTCATGACCATCATATTTTCGACGTTACTCCAGGGACATGATGGGCCCTGAGCAGTGGTTTGGTAAATGCCACAGCTGCATTCCCCAACTTGACCTTGCTTTCAGCACTCCCCACAAGGCCCTGGTGTCCTTTGAGAGCAACCGAATGCTCAGCTGTTAAATGCCTCTCTGCATTTTTTCCTGATTTAATATTGCTCTAAACCGGACTGTGTGTAAAAGTAAAAAGTGGATACTATTTACAGATGGAAAGCTGTCTTTGAGCTCGTCAAGGGTAAAGCGACTCACACTTGGTCTAATGTTATGCAAATCTTTTACTATCTCAAATGGTATCATTATTTTCAGCTATAATCATTAGTTTAAGTAAATGTGCCCATAATCAAGGTCCAGATAAAAAGTTTCTCTGTGGAAGCTTAGTCCGTGGCTGATTTTTTTTCATGAGAAGTCTTCAGGCAGGTTATGTATAACTTCAAAGTACTGAAAAACAGAGCCACTGTGAGGAAGGAAAAAAAAAAAATCGGTTCAGCGACTATTTTTAAAGTTAAGTGCTATTTAAGTACCTGTGGATTATTTTGTTGTTCCAGAAAGGCTGAGCAAGGCTTACGATACCAGTGGGCTAACTCACCTTTTTTCTACCCGATTCTAGAGTAGATTTTTACAGGTGAGTAAAAAGCTGTTGTTTGAACCTGGTGATCATGACCTGTATCTACTGTGGGGTGGATGGAGATACCTGAAGCATGAACCTCAGACAACATCTGGGTCAGCATTTTCAATCTCTGCTTCATCACTCCACAGGTTAGTTTGGGGCAGTGGGTGGAAGTCCCTTAAACTAGTGGTTTTCAGCCTCGGTTCTTCCCGGCAGCCACCTGGGCCCTTTAGATCAGGTTCGACTGAATTGCCTTGGGATGGGCCCGGACATCAGGACTTTCTTGGCAAAGTCGGCCAGGTGATGCCCCAGTCATCCAAGGCTGAAAATCACTGCAAATGGAGGGGCCAGTTTTCTTGATGCTGCTTGTCATTAGAAGAGATGTGAGTGTGGGGACCTCTAGGGACCTGCAGATGGGGAGGCTTAGACTAGTGGCGAAGATGTCTCTCTGTGCAAAGGGGGCGGGAGGGTGGACTGAGCTGGCCGGCCAGTGTGGGCGGACTGGCGGGCGCTGGGGAGAAACAGGGTTTCCAGCAAGGATGATAAAGGGCCTAGTGTTTCCAGAACTTACCGGGTGGCACATTTATGCCACAATCGTATGGCTTTTACTTGAGATTGCAACCTCAGGGTAGGACTCTCTCCCAGGCTATGTAGTTTTAAGCAAGTTCATGTTACTGTACCCAGCTAAAGTATATTTTCAGTTGGCTAAAGGTCCTTAAATTGCAAAATAGAGTAAAATACCTATTTAGTTGCTGGCTTTCTCTAGAGTTCAGAATTCAAGGAAAAGAGTTGCCTTCTTACCACTTTGCTCCTCTCTGGTACACGGGGACATGGTCACCCCTGCCCCGCCCCCAGCATGGCCACCCGACTCAGCCCTTTGCTCAGTTCCCCCTACTAATGAGGAAATGGAGTCTGAAACCAGATGATAACAAAAGCCTACCCTGGCTAGCTTCTTTCTTTGATGTGAGAGAACTTTCTGTCATTGGGACCACAAGAGAATGCTTTGCACTTTGTTTGTAAATTGGTATTCCAACTTAATTTGGATTGATGAGCATTTCAGAAGAGGGCATTGCTGGGGTTCTAGACCCATGAGCACAATGATTCTATACAGCCAGCTTATTTACTATCGCTCATTTTGTTTTAAAGGGGGAAGAAGGAGAGGAAAGTAATTTTCTCAGAAACAATTTTAAGCAGACCTGTTCTAAGAATGCCCGCTCTTCCCCCAGCCCCCTTGAACTCCATCCAGAGGGCTTTCTCCTGTAAGCAGGTGCTTCCGGGCTTGCTCCTCAGCGGTGTCTGTTTCTGGGATGGAGCCCGCAGCCGCTCTGTTCTGTTTTATCCCTGTGCTACGCTCATGGCAGAGCTCACGGGAGGAGGGGGCCAGGTGTGTTTTCCGGGCCTCAAGCATCATCAACAGGCACCCGGGAAAGGACTGCACATAAAAATGCACCGTGGGATCTCAGCCATTTACGGGCCTGCTCCCGGCAGACCAAAAGAGGTTTAAAAGGGCACGTCATAAACCACAGACCTCCGTCACCCAGGTAAAGCCGGGCGCGCGGCGGGTGGTGTGAGCTGCTGACTTACAGAGATAAGGTCCAGCGAAATGGTTCCAGTGTTCTCGGGGTCCAGCTGCTTGAACACCCCTGTGGAGGAAGAGGAGCAGGCTGCCATGAGTGAGGGAGCCGCAGCAGAGGTCCTGTGATCCCGTTCCCCTCTCGGCAGCTGATCTGCCGAATGCCACAAGCTATCATGTCTTCCTTCGATCCCCAAGTCAAAGGATTTCCCCTCTCAGCTGGACAGACACGCCTCTGGTTTGGGTGACTTCACCCGCGTGAAGGGCAGGCTGCTTTAATGCCAGCAGAACAGACAGGCCCCCCCCAAACAGCCACTTACTGAAGAGGGTTTCCAGTCGCACCAAACACCGAACAAAATTATCGAAATCGATGATAAGGTCGTCGTCTGCAAAGCGAGCGACGATGACTTGGTGGAGCTGGCAGGGCAGCTTGAAACCTGGAGGGAAATGAACAAGCGCACCGATCCCTCAGGACGAGGCTGCCCCGTGGAGCTCCGGTCCCGGGCTCTGGCGCCGACGTGACAATTAGAATTGCTTTTGTCTCCGGCTGCTCCCTGGCGAGGCTGGGTTGATTTTGCAAAGCCAATCCCCTTCACCCTCCAGGCTCCTTACTGACTAACCTAGAAGACATCCCTGCCTGTCCCCAGTCCCACAGTCACGCTGCTTCAGGTGGGAAACCTACTTCCCCTCCTGTTTGTTTAGCTCTGAATCACCTTGGAGATTCGTGCCTTCCTGAGTATGTGGGGCAAAAGCTGTTCATGGTAAGCTAATATTATTTCCCTCTTTTTCCATGGTAATAGAATTTTTCATGGGTCTTGGTTGTCTAGAGGCAAAGCCACATTTCCCAGTATCCCTTGTAGTCACCCAAGGCTCTGTGACTAAGTCCTGGCAGGGGGACATGTGTGCAGAGTGACGTGTGCACTTAAAGGCAAGAAGCCCATCTTCCACTCCTCCTTCGATGAACCCATCCTAGGTCCCGTGGGTAAGGACAACATTCTGAGGGCTGGTGACAGAACATGACAGAAGAAGCTGGTGGCAGCCTTGAACTTCTGCAGCTTGGATTGTTAAGTGTGGAGAAGGTGTTATCTTGCTGAAGCCAGTTTGGGGGGGGGTCTTTGCTACAGCCCTATAGCCCAGCTAATACAGTGAACAACCTCATGTAGTCCCACCTGTGCCTCAACCACCCCGTCTCCCATCTGCTGGTCTCCCACAAGCTTGTGTCCTTTTATTGATGCCACATTCTGCTAGGGACTTCCCCTAAGAGTGGAGCAGAGACATCCCATTTCTGCTGCGCCAGCACGGTCCCCGAAACGGGGCGGTGGGGGGCTGTTGAGAAGTGGCTTTGCCTGTTTGACCTGCCAGGCTGCTCAGAAGAAAATTGGGATTCAAGACGGCTTCGTGGGCAGAGGACCCTGGGCTGTATTTTACGTCACCAACTGGCCTTTAACAGGAGAATGAAAAGGGTGTGTTTGTGCCAAACCGCACCGACTTGCCGAACTTTGTGTCGTATGTACTGGGCGTGTCACGTACCCCACAGATGAGACAAAGGAGCACACGGTGGTGAGGCATTACCTGCTTGTTCTAACGCCTTCCGCATCTCGTAGGAGTTCATGGTACCAGACCTGTCCACGTCGATTTCCCGGTAAATTTTCTGCAACGTGCAAAACAGTTATGAGAACCATGACCCAAGGCGGCGGCAGGGCACCTCCGTGCCTCGTGCTGAGTGGGGATGGAGTTTTTCCAGCTCCGTGACCCTGGCTTGGCCCTGCAAGAATCCCCATGCTCTGCCTTCAACAGCTCACGGTATCCTGCCTCTGTGTGAGGTGGTTTTGAAGTCTGCCCATCACATCGACTAGCCAACTACCATGGGCCCATGGGACTGTCTTATGTATTTTTATACTTGAGCTGTTGGGAATCCAAATACAAGAGGCTACACAGCCTTTGATGGTGACTTTTTGATGATCCCATCCTGGTCAGCGATGGAAGGCAGGGAGCAGATGACTTTGCTTACATAGTGGTTCTCGGGGCATCTGCCCGGCCCTGTCTTCGCCCATTCTGAGCTCCACGGTGGGTCAAGTCCCCATCCCCTCGGAAACATTCCCCCACCCTTCTGAAGAGTTGCTGCACCTGCAGATCCATGCACAGCTTGCCCACGACACAGGCCCCACCCCCACCCTCGGGCCCTCCTGGGTTCCTACTTGGTATTGTTGAATCTTCGTCCAAAGGATGTAGAACTCCTTCAGGCCCAGCTTCCCGCTCCCGTCGGACTGCCCGCCGTTAAGGAAAGCTCCCGGAGCCCGAGCTCCTGCGGCTCCGTGTCGCTGGCGTGTTCTCGCCCCAGACATGTGGAACCGCAGGAGCTGTTGCAGAAGGACCCATTCCTAAAGGCTGGTGGAAGGGGTGCAGATCCTGCTAAAAAGGAGCTGTCCGGTGCCTTCTAGTGGCTTACCGATTTGGGGAGTATCATTGGGCATATTTCTGAGGCCTTCTGTGAGGGGAGCGACACCTGGGTGCCGTGAGCCCACTAGACAGGACTTCTTAGAAGCTTAGACCCCCCCCTGCCTAGCGGCCCTCAGTAGCATCAGGAACAAGGTGGGAAACGCAGGCTGAGTCTGCCTCCGGGGCAGGCGGGGGCGTAGGAAGGCGCTAGAGCAAAGGGGAAGGAGGGTGCTTGTGGAGGGTGAGCCCCGTCTTTATGAATCAAGAAGAAAATTGTGGCCACAGAAAACAGTCACATGATATCAGAGTTCAGGGAATACAGTGGACCCTTGAACCATGTGGATTTCAACTGTGTGGGTCCACTTATATGTGGATTTTTTTCAATAAATACAGGAATATACATGTATCTTTTCTTAATAAGTTTCTTTTCTCTAGCTTTAGGGTAAGAATACAGTATATAATGCATGTAACGCAAATACGTGTTACTCAGCTGTTCATGTTATCGCTAAGGCTTCTGGCCAACAGTTGGTCATTAGTAAAGTTTTGGGGGGGGGTCAAAAGTTATACGAGGATTTTCGACTATGTGGGGGGGCAGCACCCCTAGTTGTTCAGGGTCAACTGTGTTTTCCTAGAGGAAGCAGTGGAAACACCATCACGCAGGAAACGAACCCCAGCTGCCTCAGGGAGGTAATGGTGGGTGAGCTGTCGGAGCTTCCTGCCTCAGCCCCCAGAGCGCGGGCTGGCCTGCCCTCTGAGCCTGTGGGGGTAACCGTGGCGTGTGGCAGGTCGCTTTCCCTCATCTGAGGCTACACCCGCACGCTGCCCGGTGACAGTCCTACAACCGCGCACCAGCGGCCTTTCTGGGGGGCAGAGCGTCGGAGCCTCTGCAGGTGAAATTCCAACCCCCCAGCCTGCGCGCGGGCTGGCAGCCCGTACAAGGATACATCCAGCATGTCGACCATGATCTTGCAGGTCTCGATGCTGAAACCATCTGACTTGATGTCTTGGCCTAGAAGACAAGGTCAGTGTGACGGGAAAACCTCCTAGAGCCGCGCCATCCAGAACTTTCCGCTGGGATAGCAGGCTCTGTACCTGCACCTGTTGATATGGGAGCCACTTAAATTATACATTAAGTAGCCACGTCTGGCTACTGCCTGCGATACTGGGACAGCGCAGGGGGGTTACATTGGCCCAACTTCTCTGGATATTTGCCTTGAGCAAAGTGGGCTTTCCTAAGTGCTTTTAAAATAAGTTAAAAAAAAAAAAAAAAAAGACTAAGTGCCCCCGGGTGCAAAATCACCTGCAGGGAAAAGGACAGTGGGAGCACCTGGGAGGAGAAGAGGCTCACGTGAGCTGTCTGTCTGCAGGCACTTACGGAGCCTGTGTTCCCAGCTGAGCGGGAAAGGGAGCAGCCAGAAGCCGTCTGGAGACACTGTTCTCTATCTACCAGGTGAGTCCTAGCTCGTTGGTGGCGGTGTGAGACCCTTGTCACGCTGTGAGTCTGGTTCCCCAGACATCATGGGAAGCCACCCTTACTGCCATGTCCTTGTGGAGGTTATGACCTACGCTGCCTCCAAGCTGCCCTTCTGGGCTGGGCCCCTTGCCGGTGTGGGCGGCCCCTGGGCAGAGGCAGGAGTCAGCAGGCGGCTGGGGAGGGAGGGTACCAAGCTCAGGCGAGGAGCAGCTGAGTCCAAGCGTGGCCTGACTCCCCCCACCCCCATCTGTGGGCAAACAATGAGGCTTCAGTCAGTCAGCTTGGGCTCCTGCTGGCGGGCCACACCTCCGAAGAGCCCATGACCTCACTCGTGCCTGGCGGCCTGGGTGGGGGGAGGGCAAACACCACCTCCTTGTTTTCACTGCCCAGTGGAGGAGGGAGGGCAAAGACGGGCCTGCTTTCGGGAAGTCGTGCCTGGGACTGGTCCTGCCACCCCTGGGTGGGGCTCTGGGACTCACAGGGCCTCTCAGACAGCCACCTGTTTGGTGGCTGCGTGACGGGAGCCAGTTACATGGTCCCTGCCAGGTGTGTGTGGTTGTGTGGTTTGCATTCCAGGGCCTGGGAGACCCAGCTGGCTCTGGGCTCTCCTTCGGGTTAGTTCAGAGGCTGTCTGTGAAGTCTAGGAGACTTCTGGAACGATCCACGGGGCATGACAATACACATGCCCATTTCTGACCCAGGCTTACAGCTTCTGACGTTGCACAGACCCCTGCTCCGTGGGCTGCTGCCTTATCAAAGGCAGCGAGGCTGTTGGCGGTCATTTGAGAGTCAAAAATGTATCTGTGGGGCGTGTGTGCGCGTCTCCCCCTAGTGGCCATCGGCAGCGAGGGAGGAGCCTCCGTCCTTCCACATTTTCTGCTTTAGAGAGAGTTGTGAGCAGCCTGGCTCCCCGGCCCGAGGGCAAGTCTCTGCCTGGCTTCGCTTGTTCTTTGTGGAAGCTGCACTGCCTGGGCCCAGAGCTGCCCCTTCTGGGGACTTGCTGTCCCGTGCCTGGCCTGTTAGCTCAAATGAAGTGACATTTCTCCCAGTGCAGAGCAGGTCAGGTTAGGCTCATCAACACACATTTGGGAGATGAAACGTTCAGATGTCATTCCTGTGGTTTGAGCATAAAGTGGCCCATTTCTTTTTTCATTCCGGCTGGTTACTGATAGAGGTCGCCACTCCGTGGGTGCTTTCCTACCACGTGCAGGCAGGGGACGCTGGGCCTCAGGCTGGTTCCAGGCCCCCATTATCAGGGCTCACTCAGCCTTTTCTTAGCAATGCCTCATCATAATAGCCACCATTTCTGGGTGCAGGCTCTGTGCTGGGCCATTTCTACATGTTACCCCACTAAAGAGTTCAACCATTCTTAAGAGGTGAGTGCGATAGTTACATGACTCTTCTGCAGATAAGGAAACAAGAGCCTGGAAGCTTCTAGTAAGAGTGGGGCCTAGTAAGACTAGAGTCTAGTAAGCAGTGGAAACCTGGATGTGACTTTGATCTCTAGACCCTGGGAACCTTTGTTCTCCTGGCAATCACATCACATAGAACCTCCTTCATCCGATTCTTCCGCGGTGGCGGTGGCGGGTGGGATTCAGGTGGGAGTAGGGCGTGATGATTCAGCCACAGCAGCCCGCCTCTGCAGGGGAAGGATTCCCACATCCCCTTCTGGCCCCTGGGGAAGGAGAGGACTGAGGGATTCGCAAAGCGGAGGATACTCACGCTTGGCGAGGACTCGTCTCAGGATCGTCTGCAACTCAAAGGCAGAAATCTCGGCGTCCTGTGGGGAGGCAACCGGGGAATCGTTACTGGTGCCCTTGGGGCTGCGCGATTCGCGGAGTCGCACGTGTGTGCTGGCTGCGTGCTGCGGCCGAGCCCGGGGGCCTGCGCTGCGCGGGCCTGGACTGGGGTACTTGCACGTGCGTTTCTAACAAGCCCCCAGGAGATGCTGCCGCTGTCCCCAGACCCCGTGGCCTAGATACAGTGTCTTAACGTACAATGCGCTCCAGGTAGAGCCCATTCCCCAGCGCTCTGCAGCAGGGTCTAAAGAAGGAAGTCTCCCCTCTCCCCACGCTGGCGGCCTTGACTCAGCTCCCTCACGCCTTTCCTCCCACGCACGTGCCTTCCGCAGCCCCGGAAGCTCAGGTCTGGCTCCTGTGGTGCTGGTGAGACCCATGCGTCTGAGGACGTGCGCAGCCTTTCCCCCACGGCCGCTGCGCCAGGGGCGGCTCAGTCCTCCCAGCGTCTCTGTTCACTTTCATTCATCGAATGACCCTCATTCAAACCGAGATTGGCTTTTGCTCGGCGTTGAGGGAAGAAAAATGCTGGATAACTATGTAGCCAACTGGGGCCAAATGGCTGAGGGATATTTTTTTTTTTTAAGGAACAGGGACGTCTAATATGCTGTTGTAAGTTGCTTATGTGCTTAAAATTTAAAACCTTTCTATCTCCCCAAATAGGTTTGTGAAAATCAAGGGGAAGGGGCTGAGCTTCATGTGCCTGTGGGAGTGGAAGAGAAAAAGCTAAGAGAGCCTCGGGGTGAGGCCCAGAACCCCAAGGCAGGGGAAGAGAGCCAGAGCTGACCCTCGACTCGGGAGGGTCTGAGGCGGGCAGCGGTCCTGGGAGAGCGCCGGCCAGTGAGCTGCGCAGAATCTGAGTTCTGTTTGCAGTTCCTCTGGCTTTTGTTCAGTCTGTTTTCCTCTCCTCTTTCAGCTGATGTCTCTTTGAGGACAAACACTGTCTTTTCCTTTGTGTCAACCAGAGCGCACGACAGAGACTCGGGGAAAACCTACCTCCCCGGCCAACTGGGCAAAAAGCTTCCTGAATCCATCATCAATGTTGTCCTCACTGATGTCAATCTGGAAGGTGAGAGACAATGGATCAGACAAGGTGACAGGTGTGTGCTCTCTCTTCTGGGCAGCTCCCCTCCCCCATCACGGTCCCTGTCCCTGCCCCACTCTTGGGCCTGAACTGTAAGGTTGCTGGGATTGAGACAAAGGACAGGATCAAGATGTCACAATTTTTTTCTAGGTAAAACCCATGAGAGGAAATGTAAACGATGTGAAAGGTGTTATACTGTAGTTTCTCACATAAGTGGCTTCTCTAACATTCAGCCAAAAGGGCCTTTTATGGTCTCCTCTAATGGGGATTCCGAAGCATAAGACTAGCTGAAATGATTTTGACAGTGGCTGGTGAGCACAGCCCATGAGGAGGCCCTTTGTCTCTCAGGACAAGGACAAACATGAAGCTTCAGCGACTGAGGAGTCAGTGATGTCACATCCCTTTCTCTGTGGTGACTCCTCCCTTGACTTTGGACTTGGGATGACTGAGCTTTGTCATGTCTGTCACAGCCCTTCAGGATTTATCATTGAATCCCAGCTCCCGGGTGACCTCAGACATCTGGTCACCCAGCGCTTTCATTTTATAGAGAAAAGCGAGGCCCAGAGAGCGAAGTGACAAGAACCTGTCACTGGTCAGTACAGCACTGGTGGCCTGTCCTACACACCCCACGTGCGCACGGGGTCACTCGCCCCGATGGACAGGGTGCCGCCCAGGGCCAGCACTGGGCCGTAGCGGGTGCAGGAGGCACTGAGCAGGCCCAGGGCAGGGCTGTGTCCTTAGTTTCCCGCTGTGCTCATGAAGTCCCGGGACCTCCTACACCCCTGGGGTGGCTTTTTTGCTCGTCTGCTCCTGGGTTGGCCCAGGACAAGTGGGTGACATCAAGGAGCTCCAAGTACCTCTTCAAGGTCGCCCTCGATCTCGTCATCGACAACTCTGGAAACAGAAGGAAGCCGTGTGTTACCGGAAGGGACGTGAGCGGGAAGGACCAGGGGCAGGAATCACAGCTCAGATGGAAGTGTGGCGTGAAGCCCAGCGCGGGCGCGCAGAGCGGATTTCTCTGCAGCCCTGGTTTCTTTCACGTTCCCTGCGTAGCAGAAATCAGGGTAGACGTGATCTGAGGGAAAGTCACAGCCGAACAACTTGGAGGGTCAGATTTATTGGTGTGTTTGCTGGTTTTTGGACGTCAGTGAGCGCAGGGACCTGCACCGTGGTACTGATATCCAGACAGCCCACGCACTTCCTGCCTGGAGGAACTGCTTTCCAGTTCCATTCAAAACACCCTTGGCCTCATAGATCCTTCCCACTGAGAACCGGTGGCGGACACCGCTGCCTCCTTGTTGTTAGGGCTGAAGGCAGCGGGCGTGGAGGCCTCGGTGTCATCTGCGTGGGGCTTGGCCGTGGCTGGTTTACCCCATGCACATCCTGTGTGCAGAGAGGGTCCCTCTGCCCCACAGTGATGGTACTTAAGCCTGGGAGGGTCTTCCTCAGGCCCCCAGGGATCTTAAACTGGCCCCCAAGAGTCGCATCTGAAGAAGAAGAAAGGATAAGGAATCTCTTGGTGCTGACAGTTGGAATCAGGTTGATATCCTGAGACAAGGAAGTCAAAGGGGTGGCGGTGGGGGGTGGATGTCCTGTTGGGATAGGGAGCTCACCCTGGAGAGCAGGAGCGTTGAGGGGGTTGAGGCTTCCCAGCTTTCCCCAAATGATGAGCATGGGCTCCTCGCTAGTCTAATAGAGGCCATTAAACTGAAAATAACAACGTGATCGTGCGGCGAAATTAGATTCTGCCATTTGCTCCAAACATATTCTGACCAAACATATTCTGAGTGGCTATTTCTTGTGCTTAGCTGAGAGTAATACTAGAAGTTCATCCAAACAGCAAAGCCCCACACTGACCCTTTGAAGCAGGCGGGTATCATAGAAAAAGACTGACATTCAGAGAGTCAAGAGCTCTGCACGGGCAGGCCAGCAACAGGAGCAAGAAGGGATGTGGGCAGCGAGAAAGGAGAGGTGCAGAGGGACCTACTGGTAGTCCGCTTTCTTTTCGGAAAAGACTCGGATGCAGAAGTCCCCGTCCTTGTTGGGCTCGAAGGTGGAGGGCACGATGATGTACTCTCCAGGTGGCAGCTTGAAGCGGTTGAGCACCTCCCGCAGGTTGATGAAGGTGTCCGACCGCTCCCTCGCTCTGTGCGTCAGGAAGAAGTTTTTGCTGAGGTGGATGTTGGTCTGTCCGGTGAACTGATGAATAAACAGAAATGCGTGGGAGTGGGGGGTGGGAAGGGCTCTGTGTACATGACGTCCTGCTCACGTGTGGGATGAGCAGAGGACAGTGACAGCACCTGCGTTGCTGCAGATGAAGAGCAGCTTTCTGCCAGAGCGACGAGTGCCCACTGAGGAACTCGGGGGGTGGGGGGTGGGGCACGTGCAATGGGGGGGCCTCCCTGCAGCCAACCCTGCAGGGATGTCCCTTCCTCTAAGTGGCTTCAGGGACATTTCGTGTCCACATGGCAGGAATCTGGTCCAGATGGCGGAGCCGGGGACTGGGTCCGGGTCTCCTTCTGTTCTCCCACACTGTCTAATAATCTGCAGGTTGATCTTGTCCCTTCAGGCTTGTTTTAAGAGCATACAGGACTCGGTGAAGAGCCTCCTGTGACCCAGACCCAGAACTAAACCATGTACGGCCTCCGCCAGGCCTCGGTGGGGGCGGGGGGGAGGGCGGTGGTCCCCTGGGGACAGCCCGAGATACTGTGCCCTGAGCTCGAGCCCAGGACCTGAGCAACATCACCTAGAGGGTCCAGGGACCCACCCTTCCCAGCTACCAGCCGTGGCCCATGCGGCACAAGGTCCCCGAGCCGACAGTCTTAAGCCTTTTCCTTGTTGAGCCTGAGCCCCAGGGACAGCAGGTGACATGTGGCAGACGTACCTCGGCTGGAACCTGCAAAGGAAAAGAAGGCCATGCTTAATTCCGACTCTGGGGCGATGTGTGCAGACACTCCGCCCCCGGGACCGTCTCCTCTGCTAGCCCTGTTCTCCGTATTACCAGCAATATTGACTAAATCAGCACAGTCATTATTTTCCAAGGAACTCAAAGCAATCCCCCACTTAAGAAAAAATCTTATGACCCAGAGGTAACATGGGTTAGCCCTCAGCACCGTTCCCAGCTTACAGAGCACGGAACCAAGGCACGGAGAGCTGAAAGGCCGTGTCTGCGGCCGCCCAGTGGCCACAGCGAAGCCCACACCGGGTCCCCGCAGGGAACACAGGGCCCTGCTGTAGGTGGAACCAGCCTGGCCGGGCAGGTGTGCTCCGTGCCAGGGGCCAGATGGCCTCAGTTCGAGGCTTCTGTTGGCCACATCCAGTCTGTGTTTCCTTGGGACAGTCATTTACCTTTCCTGCTCTCAACTTTATCTCTAAAATGGGCCCAATGACATCCAGGTTCTTCCCAGAAGCTTCTGCCCCGAGTGCTGAGCTGGGGAGCTGGCTGCCGGGGAGGGCGTTAGTATTTGCCGATGCCCGCGGCGTAAGCGCTCCCGGTCCCCCCCAAGGCTGTTTTCAAGCTGCCAAGGTGGCCTCACCCAGTGTGGGGCTGGGAAGAGATTGAACCATGGGACCCTTGGGAGCAGCTCCACACACACATCCCTGGGTACCAGCTGTCACACCCTGGTGCACCCACGTCAGCTGCCCCACAGTCTCCCTGGTCCCCTTCTCCCTCTAGACCTGGGGCTGTGGGAAGCTCTGTCCTGTGCTGCAGAAAGGAGAGGGGCGAGGGGTGGGTGCTGCCCAGGGGCCCAGCCTGTCTGGTCAGTCAGTCGTCTGCCCCCACCCGGAGAGGGAGAGGTGGCCGTCCACGCACTGTGGCCGAGCCAGGCTCTCCTGTAATGCGGTGCAGAAAGAAAGAAGGACTTCTGGGCAGTGAGCGTGTCAGCACCGGAACGAGGCTGTAGCCAGCGGACCAGCGTCCCGTGTCCTGCGCTCCCGGCCAGTGTGGGCTCAGTTCCCACCCTCAGAGTATTGCCTGGTGAGGTCCCGGGTGCCCTGTGCTCAGCCGCAGCTGCCTCTGCTTTAGGGACGGGTGTGCCAACCAGGGTGCCCAGCCTGGGGGTGGTATGAGAAGGGACAGAAGGGCATTGGACAGAGTGGGACTCCCAGCAAGCCGGCTGTGGGGGCCCGGCGACGGCCTTGGAAAGTCCCGGTGACACGAAGCCAGTGCAGGGACCTCCCAGGGCCTCTGCTTTTCCTTGGCCAGGCTGCCCCTCTGGGGTCCCACCTCCGGTTCTGCCTGGGGGCCAAGAGGAGCGGAGGAGAAGGGGGGCCGTGCCCGCTCTGCCCACCTCGTAGATGCCAAAGCCGATGGTGTGCATGTCTTCGCCCATCTTCCTCTGCCGCCGCCGGTGCTTCTGGATGAGGCCCACCAGGAAGGTGCAGCCGCGCTCGCCGTCATCCTGGTCCTCGTCCTCCTCCTCCAGCTTGATCAGGTACTGCGGGTTCATCCAGAAAGTGTCTGCGGCCAGAGCGGGGCTGGGGTCAGTCACCAGGGCAGGGGGCGCGGGGGCGCGGAGGAGCTCTGCCCTTGTCTCCGGGCGAGGGGCTGAGAGGAGGGAGAGGGTGGCAGACCCGGGGGTGGAGGGGCCGGGGTCAAGGTGGGAGCCAGCCAGCAGCCCGTCAGGATGGGAGCAGGCGACGGTGGCATGGGCTGGTCAGCACGTGTCTGAGTCTCATGGGACCTAAATTAGGACCTTCCCTGGTAGTTCCTTCCCACTCACCCCAGACCGGCTTGTCTTGGAGATTGTTTCTGTCACCCTGGAGCAGGGCGGCTAGAGCTGTGGCACCCTGTCCTGGTAACTTCCCTGCCCCGGAGGTCAGAGATGGGCCTGGCTGAGGAGACTTGGGGACTAGCGCCTGTGTCCCTTGTCCCCCTGGCCCTGCCCCCTTGGCCATGGCCAGGTGTCTCTGTCCTCCCCACTGCCAAAGCCCACTTACAGGAAGGACCTGAGATCCATTCATTTTTAAGGAGACTTGTGCTGGTCGCCTTCCCTCAGCTAATGGAGGAAAACCCTCCGGTGGAGCTGAAGGCATCACCTAGTGCAGGCTTGGCAAACACTGGCCCTGCAGGCTGCTGGTGGCCCGCTTTTGTCAATAAAGTTTTATTGGAGCAGAGCCATGTCCATTCATTTAAGTATGGCTGCCTTCAGGCTACAGCAGTACAGTGAGCAGTTGCCGTAGAGACTGAATGGCCCACATAGCCAGAAGTATGTTCTATTTGGCCCTTTAGAGACGGTTTGTGATCCCTGATGCAGTGGGCAGGAGAGACGTTTTTGTCTGGGGCACAAGGCCTCCCCGGTACCTCTGGACCTGCCACTTGGTGGCTGCATACTTGAGGTAAAGGATGAGAAACGCCAGAGCTAGAGGGACCGGTCAGCAGATCCCAGGCTGACTCCCTGCTCTGCGGCCCAAGTACGCCACTTAGAGCTTCTGTTTCCTCACTGGTGACAGAAAATCAATATATGACCCTGACCTGCCACCAGGGCACCTAAAACACGGACTCCAGAGTCAGCCAGCCTGGGAAGTCGCTTACCCTCTGCAATTCCCTTGTCCTAAGGTTGGAGGTGACAGTAAAGAACCTGCCTCCAAAGTCTGTTGAGAAGATTAATTCAATCATGTATATTCCTAGCCCCCAACTGTGCCCCCTCACTGGCAGATGTCATCCCGATGAGAGCATTTCCGAGGGGTGAGGGGACAGGAGGCCTGGGCCATCAAGGCAGAGGAGTCAGGAGGATCCTTGGAGGATGGACTGGAGGAGAAATAAATCCTTACCCTGCTCTGAGCAGGGCCCATCAGCACGTGCCATGTGATTGGGCACTAGGGTTGCTGGGCAACCACCAGGGCCTGGGCATGCGGAGGCCCAGGGCATGAGGTCCCCCGGCAGGGCTGGGCGGCTGGGGTCAGGTGGATGATGAGCCCCACGGGCAGGAAGCGGACTGAGTGCCGCCTCTGGGGGCTGGTGGAAAGGCCACGGTACTGGGAATCTGGGGCTGGCAGAGGATGGCCCAGAAACAGCAAGGCCTGGGTTCAGCCTGGCGAGAAAGGCGGGTGAGCGCAGGAGGGGATGGGGCTGAGGAAGTGGAGCAGGGTGTGGGGATGGAGACCCAGGGAGAAGGAAGGCAGAGCTGCCTCCTCCAGGCCGCCCGCTGGGTGCAGCTCAGCAGGGCAGGGTGGGGCGGATGCCTTGGCTCCGGGGCCTTACTCGGGTAGTTTCTGCAGCCCCCTGCTGTGGATCCCCGCCGCCAGTTCCCGTCCACCTTGGTGAGCTTCCACTTCTTGTAGGAATCGCTGGTGAGGGTGTCGGGGGTCAGGTTGCAGATCTCCAGGCGGGAATAGTGCCTCAGGAAGTCGCTGAAAGACATCCTGGCAGAGGAGGGGCACGGGCGTCCACATTACAAGAGGGCACACGGATCAGCCATGACCATGGCCGGGCAGAGCAGCCGGGAGGCAGCGCCTCAGGGAGGTGGCCACCAGGTCTGTCACAGGAAGGCACAAATTCCAGCCCTGGGGCGGCCATTTTCGAGCCTGGTGACTCTGAGCAAGTTACTTAAACCTCTCTGGAGCTCAGAACCCTCATCTGTTAAATCGGGAGCCCCGAGGATGAGATGAGATAACACACGGGCCCCTGTCTGGCCTTCAGCTAGTAGTCAGAGGGAGGTGGCAGAGAGGGGCCCAGACACACACGCGTGGGTCCCCTGCGCTAAGTGGCCAGTTTCTTAAGGAGTTGGGATGAACCTCCGGGGGAACGCCCATCATTTCCCCGTCTTCTCTCGGGACCTGAGCGTGACTGCAGGGATCCCTCACAGCCTCCTCTGCTCAGCTGCTCAGCTCTTCAACCCCAGGGTGGAGACGGACAAGTAAAGGGTCGGGAGAACGTTTTTGTTCAGGGTCTTACAGGGATTTAAAGTGGCAACAAAGCCCAGATCGCACGCCCTGGGCACTTGCCACGAGGCTCTCACTACTTTTCTAGTAAAGATGGCAGTGCAGACGCCTCTTCCCTGGGACCCCCCACTCAAATCATCTTACCAGAATTCTCCGTCTTCATGCCGTCTGGTCAGCCTCTCCCTCACCTCGGGGTCCACAGTGTTCCAGTTTGGGCAGCTGGAAAACCAAGTCATGACAGAGCTGTTAGAAAGGCATGTAAGGTGCTCACTTCTCTGCAAGGCCCCCCGAAACTGAGGACCAGGGACACGCTGCCCGCGTCCGAGGGCCCAGACATGCGTGTGCCTAAGAGGTGCTGGGGAGCAGGCGGGAGGCTGCGTCATTCTGGAAGGCTGCAGCCAGGGAGAGTCCAGGAACAAACACAGCCCACCAGGGAGAGATGAAGGAGCGCTGGGGCCCGGACTGAGACAGGCTGGCAGCAGTTTAAGGGGCCTCTGACCATCGGCTGACCCAGAGGCCCTGGCTGGGGTCTCCCTGCCGTGGGAGAGGGCCAGGGACAATATGTCAGACCTGCCCGTGCTGGGCGGTGGTGGAGGAGTGGGGAGAGGCTGCGAGGGGCTCATGAGAGATTTCGGCCCCGTCGTAGGCATAGCAGGGGTACCAGGAAGTCCTGCAATCGCCAGAGGGACTTTTCTCTGGTCTTAGGCTCAAAGTTTATACCCTTAGAACAGGACAAGTGTTTGGGGGAAGAAAGGTGTACTTTTTCCCCTTGAAGGTCCAATAGCAGGGAAGTCTGAGCGAGGGAAGGCTGATGCATGAGGGGATGAAAGGGGTGAGCATCACAGGGTCCTGGGCCTTATGAAAGGCACGCGCTGGTTCTGTCTTAGGGGGCTCACCTGCCCTGTGGGTCCCACTCCGTGTGGCTTCTGCTCTCGGGGCTTGCTCCTCAGCACCCTGCTCGGTGCCTTCCCCTCACTTCCCCAGCCACCCCCCCAGCAGGATACACCCTCCAGGCCCCCACGGTGCCCCCCTCACTTGTCATTCCACTTCCCGGTCCACTCCACCTCTCCCCAGGGGTTTCGGATGCGGATCAGTTTCTGCAGGCTTCCTCTACATTCCACCTGTAGGACGGGAGGAAGGAGTTCAGTTCAAGCCAGGCCTGGAGGTGCTGGGGCCCAAAGCCTCCTTCTCTCTGAGCCAGGGCAGGTTGAGCCCAGGTAATAAGGGGTGGGATCACAAAAAGGCAGAGCCTCACTGCTGTCCAGCCTTGATGGGCCCTTGGACCCAGCCCTTGGAGGACCTGGGCTCTTCAACATTAGTTGTGAGCCTGAAGCACAAAGGCATTTATTCTAGACTCTGTGCTGGCATGTCACCTCCGACCTCAGTGTAACTATAATAGGATGTACTTCTGTCCTAGGAGCCCAGGGAAGCTCCGCCGCCTGTTGGAAGAACACTGGTGATAAGCAAACCCAGGGCATGATTCCTGATGGAATCCTGGATTGGGGGCCACTCTATAAAGTTATATTTGGGAGAAAATAAAAATATGGACTATTAGATGATGTCATTAAATTAGTGTTTATTGCATTGGGCCTGAAAAGAATACTGGGATTTTTATGTAAGAGAACTGAAGTGTTGTAACATCTGCAAGTTACATTCAAATGGCTCAGAAAAAGACACCCCCCGCCAAGAGAGACCAAGTAGATGTGGCAGAATGTTAACAACTATTTATTCTAGGGAAGTAGCATTTGTATGTTTACTATACTATTCTTTCAACTTTTCTATAGACTTGAAACTTTTCAAAATAAAAATGTGTGTGTGTGTGTGTGTGTGTGTGTGTGTGTGTGTGAAGACCTGGGGTCTAGTCTGGGTTCTGTAATTAACGGTGAACTTGGACCACTTAATGATATCTACAATAATAATAACAGCAGCAAGTACATCTATGTACTTGGACACAATGTTTCAGGCGCAGTCTGGGCACTTCACATATGTTAACTTGCCTGACTCCCCATGACACCCTTACGGTGGATATTATTATTTCTGGTTTAAAGGTGAGGAACTAAGGGACAGAGTTGAAGTCACTTGCTGAGACTCCACAGCTGGCAAGCGGCAGAGTCAGGTTTGAACACGGGTTTGGGGAGACCAATGCTTTAGGGAGACCACATGTGAAATCTCTTTAGAGAGTATAAAACACTATGCAGAAGTAAAGTGTCCTTTCTTTATTTTTAGCTGGTCCAACAAGGAAGGTAGTTCCAAAACTCAGTAAAATCAGAGCCGGACCCTGCGGCCACCAGAGGGCAGCGCGCGCCCAGAGACCCAAGCTCCGGAAGGGACCGGGAGTCCCGTTGAACTCCAGGAATGCGAGGCCTGTTCTGAAATGGCTGTGGGAACACGGGGGGCCCACTCTGTAGTCACAGGCAAAGGAAAGACCCCAGAACAGTCCCTGCGGGTGTTACCTCCTCAGCTCCAGTGACAGAGTACGCGTGTCCCTTTACCAACTTCTGGAACGTGATGGCCTCTGAGTCCGCCATACTGGTGATCTGGAAACACGGGAGAAATCAGCCCTGGCTGGTGCATCCTCCCTGGCCCCTCCCTCCCTTGCTCCCTGGTATCCGACGGGCTGGGCTAGGATGCGGGGCGCACAACTGCAGGGGCGTGGCCCCGGGAGGGCATAGCGCTGGGCGTTCCAGCTCCTGGACTGCCTCCTGCTACCACTTCAGACGCTGAACTGCCATTTACAGCCGGAGTAGAGGCTTAATGCGACAGCCATCGGGGAGAGGGAGCACCTGCACGAACACGAGCGTGGCGCATTCGCAGCTTTGTGCGGGTTGGGGAGGGCGGAGCGAGCGCCTGGGCACGGCACAGTCACCAGACAGCATCCGGTCGCCCAGCGGGGGGGGCCCTGGTCAGTCACAAACAGGCTGTGTGTAGCAAGGATCTTTTGCCTCCGCACAGCCTTTAGGAGTGTGAGAACCCCTGCGTGGAGTTGGGTGGCGATTTGGGCCCAGAGACAGGGCTTCTTTTCTCTGTCCCACAGGGACCAGGACATTCCTGGATGAGACAGGGCTTGGGTGTGGGCACAGCCTTTGTCTGGAGGCTCCTTGAGGAGGGGCAGCATCCCACCTCCCTTCCCCTGGTGAGGTTTGCCAGCAAGGCTGGTGTGAGGACATGGTTCCTTCTGTGCCTTCTGAAGTCTTCCCATGAACCCTGCAACAGCACAGGGGGTGGCTGCTGGGCTCCAGGCGCAGGCCCTGCAGAGAGGGGGTCCCCTCGGACCCACAGAGGGCAGGGGACGCCCAGGGAACCTGTGCTCCGGGTGGTGATTCACAGCAGGCTGAGGGTGGGAAGTGGGCTGGAGACGGAAAGGCTGGAGGTGCCATCGTCTTTTCACTGGTACCCCAAACAGCCTGGCTGTAGCCTAGCGACCCTGGGGTACAGGAGATGCTCAGCAAGGTGGACAGGGATGGGCTAATGCTGTAAACAGGGGCAGCGGGTTTCCTTGGGCCCTGCCGGAGGCTCACTCCCGCTGGAGCAGGCCCGAGAAGGGGTCTGGGAGGGAGGCCGGCACTCACATCAATGGAGCAGCCCAGGAGAGAGCCTTTCTGCAGAGCCTTCTGGATGATCTTGAACAGGTTGGAAGGGGCCTTCCGCAGCTCATACCACTCAGAGATCCCACCCGTGAAGTCCTCAAAGCCCTCTGTGGTGGCGCCCCCGGACAGCGCTTCGTAACAGCCGTTGATCCTACAGGAGGGGAAGAGATGCTGCTGCCACCCGCTGCTCACACCACGGCCTCTCCACGCATCCCGTTCTTGATTCCTCCTCTGTCGGATGCTCCAGGGACCCTCTGCTCAGATTCTCCTTGCCTGTGCCTGCAACTCAGGGCGCCCACGAGGGCCCGTTACTATCGCCACAGTTACCATTTCCCAGGTACTTTGAAAGTTTCTTGAGTATCTCCTAGCACCTGAGAGCTGGAAGGCCCTGGGTGATTATCCGGTCCCACCTCCCGTATCGATTGTTCCTGCTTCTTGACAGGGAAGGGGAGCTCTGGCACTTAGCTCTCTGTCCTTGGTGGCTTTAAAAAGACAACACGTCAATAATGAAGGCACTTTCCTGGGGCAGTCAGCAGCGTTTGGGGGGCTTATTGCTCCCGCCTGTTGATGGGGGCACCCCAGGGCTTCTCTGACTCTACTATTCGAGCATTGACTTAGAGGTGGCTCTCAGGGCCAGATTCCCGTGGCTCGGTGCGTGCACCCTGACCGTGCTCCCTGGCGGGGGCCGTGAGAACAGAAACCCCCGGTGCCTTAGAGCCGGTCTCTTTAATGGATGAAGCCCAGGCAGCTCGGCCAGGCCGATGCCATTCTGGAGGGGAGGAGACACGGGCCTTCCCGTTGACAGTGGCACAGCTGGACTCAGGGTCATGTGGGTGGCGCACAGCTGGGGAGAATATGGGAAACCATTTCTAATCAGAGACGCCGCCCTATTCTGGGCAAATTTCCATAATTTTCATACCTCTGCAATAGATGGTTTTGCCCATTGGCAAGCAGCTCTTTGCTGTTTTTAGCTGAAAAAATGCACTAAGGCCTGCCAAGGAAGGAGAAGGTCCTGCTCGAGGCGGGCATGCTCAGTACCCCAGCGTGTTCCTGAGCCTTGGGCGCGTTTGGCAGTAGTGGTCATCTGTCAGGGAGTGCACACAGGCCAGGCCCCTTGCCTGCATTATCGCCTTGAATTTAGAGCCCAATTTAGGCCAAAGTCATTCTTCTACAGAATAGGCTTTCTCAAGTAGTCTGAGTGGTTCCAGGGTGGCTGGGGGCAGGCCGTCCCGGGGAAAGGCGCGGTCACTCACTTGGCGTAGGCCTTCTCCAGCAGGGCGCTCCAGAACTCGCTCCCCTCCGCCGAGTGCACGAAGAGCAGCTCCCCGTCCTTGGTGGGCAGCCTGTCGTCCACCACCACGTCCACCCACTCGCCGTACTGCCAGAACTGGGGGACAGAGCAAGGGAAGGGGGTGGCGTGGCGTGGGCTGGAGGAGCAGCTGGGGGCAGCATGGGGACCCCAAACCTCAGCGGCAGCCGGCCCCCCGCAACCTCCTTCCCCACAAAACCATCTGTGGTGGAAGAAGGGGCACCCAGGGTCAGCTGAGCCCACCTGGGAGGAGATGCTTCTTCTAAATCTGCCCTGCACCTTGGACTTTTAAAAAGATTTCTCACTTACCACCATAATAGGAGGACAGTGAGCAGTCCCTTCACATTTTGTCTCAGACCTCAAACAATAAACATTTTTAACAACTGGGAGGCACTCCCCAAGTCATTCTGTTCTACATCCCTCCCTGCCTGTCCTAAGAAGCCCCCTCACTGCCATCCTCATAGGGTCGGGAGAAGGCCAGGGAGATTTCTGACATTTCTCTGTCCTTTGTAGAACAGCAGGTCATAGGAGTCTGCAAACGCTGGGGACTGAAGAGCTTGGCCATGCCAGCGGATCTGTCCCTAGTCCCTGGGCCTGCTCCTAGATTCCAGGATCTGTTCCTAGCACCCAGGACCTGCTCCTAGCCCCCAGCACCTATTCCTAGCACCCAGGACCTGCTCCTAGCCCCCAGCACCTATTCCTAGCACCCAGGACCTGCTCCTAGCCCCCAGGACCTGCTTCTAGCCCCCAGGACCTGTTGAGGAGAAGCTTGGGCAAGCCACTCAGTTACCTGGAAGTGGAAGATCCCTGCATAGTTTTCCTGGAAGCTCTGGTTCAAGGGGACGACCCGAGCCAGGACCTCTTCGTTCAAGGTGAGGGAAGCGATGGCCGCCAACAGCCAGCAGTCACCTGTGAGCACAGCACAGGGCTCTCATCAGGGGGGCCTCAGTGCCAGGGACGTTACACCTCCTGTCCCGCCCCTGCGAGCTGCACGCCTCAGCCACGTGTGGCAGAGCCCTTGGTCACAGGATGCCCTTGTGACAGGCAGGAAGGAGAGCCGAGGGAGGGACGGTTTTGTTGAGACAGGAGCTGGGTGGTGCGGGGAGAATTCACTCTCTGAAAGGCCCAGGACTGTGTGATGGCTGGACGGTGTCCTCCCAGCCGGCCCCACGCGGGGGCCCCAGTGCTCCTCGGCCGGGAGCATCCTGCAGTGAGGAATCCACTTGCAGCAGAGGCGCCTGAGAACACGCGTTTAAGGGTGCAGTTGAGGGAAAGGAAGAACACGTGATGGGCAGGAAGTGTTCGGACATTGTAACACCTTCCAGGAGAAGGAGGCAGAGGCCAGAGAGGAGAGACCAGCGGGCCCCCCAAAGGCAGAAGTTGCAAAGGTAAGAGCTGGGAGTCAGAGAAGGCACAGAGGCCGGGCTCTGGCCCGCGGAGGGGTGGGGGGTGCGCACCAGGTGGGGGGTGGACAAGGACTGGGACCAGGCAGCCTGGCCGCTCCGGAGGCTCAGCGCCCTCCTCTGTGACGTCTGGGTGCTGTGTGAGGTGTGACGGGGCGCGTGTGCGAGGTGCTCCCCTCCGCTGGGTGCCGTGAGCGGCGCTCAGCACCACGACGCGTTCACGTGGTCAGCTGGAGGCCAGCCAGTGCCAGTCACAACCCAGGCTGGTTGGCAGAGAGTGACAAAGCCTGCGCCATGCTATTCTCAGGGGAAGTCCACCTTCCGTGACAACAATAGGAAACAGCCTTTGCTGAGCGGAGTGAATGAGCTGAGTGTTCATTGTTGGATTTGTTTTTACTAATTGGCAAGTCTAAGTGAAAGTGTTACTCAAGTTCACCGCGTTCTTTGCATTCTGGTGGGCTCCTTAGCGTCTGGTTCTTGAGACGGGTGGTCCTGTCAGTGCTCAGACGTGATGGGTGGAGCTCTTGGAGGCCCATCCCCGCCAGTGACAGCGCTGTGGTCGGAGGAGACCCGGCCCTCCCTGCTGAGTCAGTACCCAAAGGAAGGCTAACGAGTCCTCAGGCTCCTTCAGCTGGGTGGGTGCTCGGTGCTGTGATTCACCTGCTGTTTTCCAGTCGTTTGCTTTCCACCTGGTAACACCAAGGTCACTTTGAGAAACCAGCCTCCCCACATTCTCAGTCTGTGAGGTGTTCATGGTGCCGGCTCTGCCCCCAATTCCAGGTGCACGCCTGTGCTTCTCTCTGCCTCAGTCTCTCCTGGCTTCCGTGGTTGCCCCAGGAAAGGCGCTGTGACCCAGCCCGAGCCAATGAGGTGAAATGAGACTGTTCCTGGGACCTGGGGAAGAGTGGAGAGGCGGCTTCTTCTACTGCACTGGCTCCAGTATGATGTACGGTCCACTTTGTGTCTGTGGGAGGGACAGGCTGTCGGAAAAATGGCCCAATGCCACAGGAAGAGGGGCTGAGAGCTGGAGAAAGAAAAAGCAGGTCCTGGTGGAATCACTTGAGTTCCTGGATCAAGCTGTACCTGAAGCTAGTCTGCCTTACATCTTTCAGTTACATAAATTGATCACTTCCCTGTTTCCTTACCCATTAGGCAGGGCTACAAGTTCCTGCTACTTATCTGCTTGGGGAACTTGGGCAACAGCCTTTATTTATTGAGGTCTTCCTCAATAAATATGTGCCCGCCACTCTCCGAAGAGGTTCAGTTTCCTGATTGCACTTACCCTCGCAGCAGCTCTAGGGGACAGTGCTACAACCATCCCCATGTTAAAGCTGAGGTAACAAGGCTTGGGAGGTTCAGTGCACTGCAGCAGTTAAAGGCCTACAAGTTTAAAAGGCGTGGGATTCTGTTAAAGCTCTGAGCCACCCTTTCGGTCAACTCGGCCTTTATATAAATCAAACTAGACTTTTTCACATGCTGAGAGTAAATAGTTTGCAGAGAAACTTGGCAGGGAGCTTTAAGCTCTGGCTATGGGAATGGAGTGGCAGAGCCCCTGATGGGGGGGATGGAAATCTACCTAGAGGGGCTTTCCCCCCCTGGTTCCATGTGCTGCCTGGTATGGACCAGGAGATCAGTAAACAGATGACCTTCAGGCCTTCCCTGAGTGTTCGCTGATCTCCCAGTGTGACCTTATCATACTGTCCAACGTCGGGAATGAATTCACCATGCTCCTGGGGTCACAAGATCCTCCTCTTCAGTCCATCCTTTTCCTCTAACCTTACGTCTTCTCATGACTTCAGCCCTTCCTTGGACACCTGGAGATGTCTATGATTCTTATTTTTCTTGAGCTTATTTGAGATTTCCTAAGAATCTTGAAAAATGCTTGGCTTTGTTTGGGTCTGGAGGCACCAAGGCTTGTGAATAAAGTGGGTCCAAGTGATGGGATTCTAGTGGCAGAAGTTCTTAAGCCAGTTACCCCCACGGTTCCTGAGGGTCTCCCATCAGATCCCCGAGCGCCCCCGGAAGGTCTTCCGGGTCTGTGTGACCATGGAGAAGGCATCTTACCGTCCTCCTGTTCTGCTTTCCTTAGTACCAAGAGTCAATGCTTGTGCATCGTGGCTGCGCATGTAGGCATCACACAGGTCTCTGCTGCAGGACAGGCCAGTTCTTTGTAGTTACAGGGGTCACAGCTGACGGTGCTGCTATTCATGGGACAAGGACCGCATGTATGAAGGACTAGCTTCAGGCAGAGGTGCTATTTTTTTTAATTTTTATTTTTTGTTGGGTTATACATGTAGGTCAGTGCTGACTGCACACCTACCTGTCTCAGATTACTACTCACTACCAGGCCAGGATGCTCTTCCATGTCCCAGAAATCAGTGGCCATGCCTCATGGACCCCAGTTTTCATGAATTTGCATGTCACCCTTGTGCAGGGGCCACACTAGTCGTCTCTGTATTGTTCACGGTTTTAGTAGGTGTGCTGCCAAAGCGTCTCAGAAGTATTTCCCCTGATGGCCCAGGTAGGGAGCAAGGCCTCTCCTCCCCTACCCTTTGGAAAGGATCGCTGTTTTCATCCCTTGCTCTTCCCAACTAACTTTTTCCTTCGAAAGGATTCATAATCCCAGAATGTTTCCTAGATGATGAGCCTGTGGCTTTAAGGAATTAAGTTACTTGTCTGAGGTCAAGAAACATGTCCTGGGAGGGGCAGAGCAGGGGCCAGAGCCTGGGTTCTTGATGTCTCGTCTATGTTCTTTCCACTAGCAGGGAATTAAAAACAAACAAACTAACTAACAAGTAACATTTTGCAAAATACTTTGCAGTTTACAAGGAACACGTTCCCCATTTTATTTGATCTTCACAAAAATCTTATGAGGCTCTTATCCTTATTATTATCATCCCCATTTGGGAATGAAGAAATTGGAACTCAGGAAGTTCATATACTAGATAATTGGCAAGTCTCACATGCAAATCCTCTGAATCCAAATGCTGGGTTTTGTTTAAAAATTATACCTTGCCCTGGCTGGTGTGGCTCAGTAGACTGAGCACTTGCCTGTGAACTGAAGGGTTGCAGTTTCAGTTCCCAGTCAGGGCACATGCCTGGGTTGAGGGCCAGGTCCCCAGTTGGGGGCGTGTGAGAGGCAACCAATCTCTCACACATCGATGTTTCTCTTTCTCTCCGTCTCCCTTCCTTCCCCTCTCTCTAAAAATAAATAAATAAAATCTTTAAAAACACCCTATACCTTGCTACAGGTTTCTTTTGGTTAAGAGTATCTGATCCCTATAACTAGGAAGTGACCCTGCTAGGAAAAGCCAACTGCAATTTTCAAATTTCAAACTAAGGAGTGACAAGCCACCAAGTTCCTGAAATCCTATATTGTATTTCAATACCTAATGTTTATCAGCTCATAAAATATTAAAACACGCCACCTAGTCAATGCGACGTAATCACCAAGGCAACAGGAGGGGGGCCTGTCATTGCACAGCCAAGACCATGCACTGAGATCAGGACCAGGACGCGCGGAGACAAGAGCTAGAAGCGTGTTGCAGTGAAGACGCACGAAGGTTTCCACCAGCTGTGCAAAGGCTGCAGCTGAGGGCGACTCAGCGGTCACCCACAGGGTGGAAGCATTTACAACCCAGTTCTACCCTTCGGATTCCTTGCCTTTGTCTCTCACCCCAGGCAGGACGATATTTTTTAACGAGGTTGGGCAGTTCTGGGGCACCGCCCGTTTCTTTGATTGATTTATGATCTGCCCGTGTAAGCTTTCTCAGTGCTGAGATCTCGACACAGATTGCGATAGTTTACGCCCAGGGAGACGTACCGTGTGCCAGGCCTTGCGCTCAGTGCTCGTCACGGACTGTCGTGCTATTTCATTGTCACCAGACAACTCGAGGGAGGTGGGTGCCATGGTTTCCCTCTGCCCTATTGAGGAATCGGGTGTCTAAGGAGGCTGGGTGGCTCAGCCGAAGGTCCCACTTGGTGAGTGACCCGTCAGGTCTGTCTGAGCAAAGCACATGCTTTTAATATCTAACCTACAAGGTCTCCTTGGCAGATAGGCATCAATTTCTAATTCCACTACACAGGACATTGTCTTGGGGACTTTTGTCCTTAAGGGGTGACTCGATTATGTCTCAGTGTCTGGCCGCAAAGTGTGTGCTCACGCACTTCCTGCTCTCTCTACCTGACGGCCAAGCCCACAGGAGGATTGTCTCCCCACGTGGGACCTGTCACACAGCCTCCTCAGGGGTCGCCCCACTCAGGCCCACCCTTCCCGACTGGGGGTTCGGATCCCCGGTTCTTATCAAGGTCCAAAGCGACCCTCCCTGAAATGACTTATGACACCCCTTCTCCACTGGCCACTGCTGTGGTGACTTGCTCCCATAGAGGTGACCTGGTCGGAGGGGTCACTGAGTCTCCTCCCAGCACAGCCAGTGAGGACAGGACAGGACAGGACAGGACAGACAATCCTGTTGTCTGCAAACCGCGATGACCCTCACTGGGTTGGGCTCCAGGAAAGCCCCGGAATGTGTCTTCCCTGGAATGTTGCTGCACGGAGGGGGCTTGAAGAAGACAGATCTGGGTATGTATTGGTTTGGCAGAGGTGAGGGCGGGATGGCCACTAGACCACTCAAGGTGCTGTCACTGAACTGCGTACCCTGAAACTCCTGCCTTCCTCTCCTGGTGGGCTCCCCAGTTCCGTGTTTGCAGCCCTCTTGGCTGAGTATAACGTCTGTTTAGACTTGGTTACCTGTTGATAATCCTTGTTTACTCCATTTATCTCAGAGCCACTGTCTTGGGGACCTGAGAGCCCGATCGAGGTGCGCTGCAGGTGAGTACCCCGTACCTTCTGGTCGCCTCTCCACCTGCAGTCTGCACCCTGCTCCCTGCCCCAGAGCTGACCTCAGTGGGTGGAATCACGGGCTCCCAGGGCCTCTGGCTGCTGGAGGGGTTCAGCCCATTGGGGGCCCTGGAGATCTGAGGAAGGGAAGGAGCAAGGTCAGGGTACTTCTCCCCTGGCTCCTTTGAGCTGCAGGCACTGGCCTTTCAGGTTGCATCTGCACACGACCCACTGTCAGTTCTAGAACCTGGACACCTGCCTCCGATGCACAGCTCAGGGTCCTCCCTGGGGAGGGAATTGACTGTGTTTTCTCCTCCAATTCCAGAAGGCGTCTGCCGCCAGCTCTTCTCTCCAGCTGTGTGGCAGACCCTCCGGCCAGTGTGGTCTGCCCTTCACCAGCTGACCACCCTTAGAACGAAGTCCAAGGGCACCGTCCCACCTGGAGAGGCAGGGCCATCCCTTTACCCCATTTAAAAAGTGGCCCATCTTCTTGGCTAGAGTTGTCATCATAAAAATGCCACTTCCTCTTAGGTCAGTCTCTAAATTTAATGCAACCCCAATAAAAATAGCAAGAGGGTGCTTTTTAATTTGGAACTTAGCTGATTCTAAAGCTTATAAATAAGAGAAAACTAAACATCAAGCATAGCTGAAAAAAAATCTCAAAGGGAAGGGAGTCTACTGCTCTCAGATATTAAAAACCTGTGTAAAGCTCCAGGGACTGGAGCAGGGCAGCACTTGTGCATAAGAATACATGTGGGTAAATGGCATGAAGCAAGGAGTCCAGAAACAGTTCCACACATAGGAATTAGGAAAGATAAATGATTCACAAATGGAATTGGAACAGCCGAGCAGCCATGTAGAAAACAGTCCAGTTATAGCTCATCTCATCACAGGGATACATTCTAAATGGGTTAAGATTTATATGGAAACATTTAACATTATATATCTTAAATATATATTTTATTATAGTCACATATAAATAGGATACAGCCAGACATTTGTACTACTTGCGTATTCATTTTTATGTATGGATATCATCTGTTTTATTTTTATTATTTTTTAAATCCTCAGCCAAGGATACGTTCAGTGATTTTAGAGAGAGAAGAAAGTGGGGAGAGATACATCGATGTGAGGAACGTCGATCGGTTGCCTCCTGTACGTGCCCTGACCTGGGATGGAAGCTGCAACCTTGATATGTGCCCTGACCAGAAATTGAACCTGTAACCTTTTGGGGTACACACCTATGATCCAACGAGCTCAGCCACCCGATCAAGGCAATATCATATATTTTAATTTACATTTTCATAAATTTGTATTATGATAACATTATAAATGTAATTATTTCTATAAACCCATAAACATTCTAGAAGAGGCCACTGGAGAATTCTGTTATAACCTCAGAGTGGAGCTCAGCTACCAATTTGTAAGCTGGAAGCTGTCAAATCCTTAAATGATGAATTTAACTACATTAATGTATTTAAAAAAAATGACCTGGTAATAAAATCACAATCAGCGAAGTCAAACTATGAAAATAATGGAAAGCTACCTGTCAGGGGGATTGCAGACCAGAGCTGACATGGAAACCTTTCCAGTACACAGACAGGAAGAAACAAGAGCTCAGCAGAAAGATAGGCAGAGACAGAAGCAGGCTTCGCGGGAAGAGGACAAGTTCTAGCCTCACACATTTCACAGGTGCCCTCCCTCGCTCATCATAAAAGAAATGAAAAGCCGAACTGCACTGGGATATCATTTTCCACCTTTCAGAGCGTAAAGATCAAAACGTTCAGAAGAAAGAAAACCAAAAACAACGTGGGCTTATCTGGGGCGGCCGTGAGGATCAGCCCTCTCCTGCCGGGTGAGGAGCGCTGAGCTGGGCGCGGTCCCTACAGAGACAGCCTCAGGATCAGGACCGCACACGCGAGGACTCTACGTCCAGGAATCTGCCCCACGGACACCTGCCCCTCCCCGAGCTGCTTGGTGTCCCGCTCCTGCCCTTCCTGGTTCCACATCCGGCCGGATGCTCCTCTGCCTCACCTGCTCCATTGTCTCACCTGCCCGCACACCCGGTTGCCTCCCCACAGCAGGAGGACCTGGCACCCCGCCCTCTTGGGGTTCCGCACCCTGATTCTGGGCTCCTGGCTGCCCTCTCACCACTTTGACTGGGTTTGTTCCTCCAGCCCAGCACGTAGGTGTGGCCCTACCTGGACACCCTGCTCCCGTGGGGCCATGTGCCTGGCATTCTGGGGGGGTTCCAGGAACCCTCTCTGTGGGCACTGAGCTGGAAGGAGGCCAGCAAACTGCCTGCGGGGTCCCCGCCCACCGGGAGGGCCAGGCTGGTGACGGAGAACCTCTCCGCCCGCCCGTGTACAGCCTGGGGCTAAGGGTCCCGAGTAGGCCTGGGGCTGAGGTGCTCCCTCACCGAGGCAGGTCACAGGGCAGAGTGGCCTCTGCTGGCCATTACCCAACTGCAGGGCACAGGGCACATGGTGTCACGGGCCCCCAGCAGCCACGCGGGGCCTGTGGGACATCCCCAAACCAGAAGCGAGGAGAGTGACAGACCCGAATGGGTCCTAGGAGGCCCGGCCAGAGGTGGTTGGGGACGAGCAGAAGGTTTGTGCTTAGACCTGGACTGAATCAGGCTCCACCACTGATTTTTGTGCGCACTTGGGTACAGGTCTCAGTTTCTCTGACGCACGTTTTCTCAGCCGTGCAAGGGGAATAAGACTCGTATCCACAGAAGGTTGTTAGGATCAGACGAGAGAGGGAAGCTAGAGGTCCACGGGTGAGCCTCAGAGGTCTGGAACCCCAAACGTTTTGGGCTCATTTTGTATGTTTATAAATATATGAATTCTTCTAGGGAGGAGTCAGGTTTCTCTCTGACCCAGAAAGGCTCAGAAACATGAGCTGGAGCCCTGAGTTCAAATCCTCGCTCTATCCTGGGGCAAACTGCTCCCGCTGTGCCTCAGTTTCCTCACATATAAAATGGGCTTAATCGTAGTCAAATGCATCGCAGAGTTGAGAATTAAATGGGAGAAACATGTAAAGCATTTAGAACAGTGTCTCTACGCGCTGACTGTTATTTTTCTCCCTCTCTAATTTTATAGGAGAGAAAACTGAGACCTGGAAGAGGTGGTCTGTCCTGAGGACGAGTAATGTGCCCCTTTGGCCAATTTCACTGTCCTGTCCCCAAAGGGGTGACAGCTCACAATGACAAGGGGTGGGGTGGGCGTTGTGTCAGAGGTGGGAATGAGGGGGGAGAGGAGCCACAGAAGGGCTGTGACCTGCTAAGTGCATGAGGTTCCTCCTGGCTCATCGTCCCGAACCTCAGCGAACTCCTGGGATGTATGGGGCACATGTCCAACAGTGAGTGAATAAAAACAAAGGAGTACTGACAGGGCTGTAGGTGGAATGGACTCGACACTCATGAGAGCCCCCCCCTTCCCAGGCCTGAGGGAGCCTCATGGGGGACGGTTGACATGCCCCTTTCACTCGCCCCAGGGATGGACCAGGGGCCTGAGAGCCGCCCTCCCAGGGCTGAGGCTGGTTTGTGGTCTCTGCTTCCTCCTGCACTGACCACCGGGGAGAGGGGCCTTTAAGAGCCTCCCGTCCTCCCTCTGGCCTCCTGCCTCCTCCCGTGTCTACAGCTTGACAATCACCTTCTCTCCCTGCGTGCCTGGGCTCTGGGGGTTTGCACTGAATAATTTCACCGGTTTGGTGTCTGTGGCGAACTGCTTATGTATTAATGTGCTCGTTTGTTCCATGACTGTTTAGTGACATTCACTCTGGCCCACCCTCGGCCCCTGCTGAGATCATTTAAGCCACTTTTGCTCCCGGGCCCCTGGGACTCGCCTCCAAATCCACCCCCGCTCCACTTCCATTTGCTTGGGAGAAGGAGGTTTGAGTTGGGTCTTGGGGGTGAGAAGCACAGTGGCCTCACCCTTCCGGGCTCAGGGGACTGGGCCCAACTGGACAAAGGTTTAATGTCTGCAGCGGCCACAGCACCCTGGCTCCGGTGTGGCAGCCCGGACACACGCAGCCTCCCCCTGCGGGCCCGCCCGGACCCCTCTGAGCGCAGGGCGGCCTGCCAACAGCCCTATGAATGGGCTCCTTTACGCCTCAGAGCCCTCTTCTGAAAAGGTAAATTCATGCAGAGCCCTGGCTGTGAATTTCCAGAGCTGTCTCCCCGGGGCCTGGGTGTCCGCGTCCCGAAGGTCAGCTCCTCGGTCACCTGGGGCCCGTGGCGGGCAGTGGGAGGTGGCCGGGTCACTGACACTGGCGGCTGTGGGAAGTCTTTCCGAGAGAGGACAGCATAATATTTGTTCTGTGTTTTCTCCGTCTCTCCCTCCACTGTCCCCCTGTCTCCTCCACAAACAGGAATGTGCAGCAAAGAATCAGCAGATGCCGGGCTTCCAATTGGTCCCACCTGTCCTGCTGTGACTTTGTCACACTTGAGCACAGTGGCCTGTTGACAGCGCAAGGTCTGTGGGGGCGGGGACCGTGTCACAGTGGAGCACGTGCTCCGTGAAGTGAAACACAGGGCCACACGCACACACATGCACACTTGCACACACGTGCATACTTGCACACAGCACAGAACTGGATGCGCCGGGCCTCAGCGCCCCTCACCGTCACCTCTCACTCCTGTGGCCTGACCCGCCTGTGTCACCTGTGAAACTCTCTGAGCACCTGCCCCGCGCTGACTCTGGGGTCCCTGCATCTCCCTTCCTCCATCTGCCCTCCTGCCCCTGTTTTCTCACTCACCCCTTCACAGCGCCAGGCCTGTGCTGGGTCTGAGCGGGCTCACGGGCCAGGGTGGGGACAGCCACGGAAACAGGGGATCACAGAAGACAGAGGTGAGCACTCGGCTTCAAGTCTGAATGGGGTGGACAGCTGTGGGGGGGCGGGGCTGGAAATGCAGCCCAGAGGAGACCTTGGCCTGAGCTTAGGAGGGCAGGGTGGGTGTGGGCTGGGGACCACTTGTGGCAGCAGGGTGGGGAGGTCAAGTGCAGAGTCCCAGAGGTGTGGGGTGCAGCACAGGACAGGACGGGGTGGGAGCAGGGACAAGTGTGGTCCAGGGCGCTGGGTGCATGAGGAGGGCTGAGGCTGGAGCGATGAGGTTGGGCTTCTCCCAGTTCAGGGCACTTGCACGTCCCAGGAAGAGCCACTCCCTGCCAGGGAAGTGCCTCCTCTGCTCCCTGCTTCCTCCGCCCAGACCACATTCTCTCCGCCTCTCCCCTTAGTCGCTGTGGGGACCCAGGCCCAGCCTTTGGCGGACCCCTCTTAACCCTGTGCTGGTCCCTCCTGTGTCCTCACACTGCATCCCAGCTGACTCCTGTGATAGCATCACCAACACTCCTGTTTCACTTGTTCATTGAACTGTTCGTCCGCACCACTGGGCTGTCCCTCCCCGGTGGCAGGGCCTCCGGCAGCAATGTCCAGGCGGACTGCAGCCGGGCAGGAGCCCTGGTGGGAACTAAGGCCTGCCCTGGAGCAGCGGGGGACAGGTGCAGAAGCAGGTGGGGCGCGGTGCGAAGGACCCAGAAGGGAGAGGGCTGGGCGGATGCGGGGCGGGCGTGCAAGCAGAGGCAGGAATCTCACGCAGAGAAAGGACTGTGCTTTGCTTTTCTTCTGCCTGGAGCCCCAGCCCACTTCTCTTCCTGTTGCCCACTGAGCGGACTGAAAGGAAGCAGAGGCCACGGCCGGCCTGTGGGGCTGGGGCCCCGGCTCGGGAATGCTGGGTGGGTGGGAGCGTCCAGAAGCTGGCATAGTTGACCCCATGTGGGCGGTGGCTGCCACTCCCTTCCCTGGGGCCTCTGCCCTCCCCTGGCACTTATGGGTCCATACCCTCTTTTCACACCTCCCCCTCATTCTATCAGTGGGTTTCCACTGGGGCGTTTTTGCCACCACTACCCCGACTCTGGGGACCGGGAGCAATGGCTGAGACCTCTCTGATCATCACGTTTAGGGGCAGTGGTGCCAGGAATGGTCGCAGGGCACCCCCGACAGGAAGAATCACCCGCCCCAAATACCAACAGGGCCGAGGTCAGAACCCCTGCTCTGGCTGAAACCTTGCCTGTCCTGTGTGTGATCCTTTAGGGCTTTGTTCCTCCGTCGTCCATGGGGACAGCTAGGTAAATGATAACCGGACCAAGGTATCGATGCCGCGTCTGGCTAACTGTGACCCTTTCTGCGACTCTGTACTTGACAGTCGTGGGTAGACCTGACAGTGCCTATTTTCCAGGGCCCACCACGCAGCCTGGGGAGGTGGCCCCCGGGCCACCGCAGTCTAAGTGTTGGAAGGGAGGGGCGGGAAGCCCCGAGGAGCCAATGGCGGGCCACCCCTGGGAGCTGGCGGGGAGGGCCTTCTCGAGAGGAAACGCACACACCCTGTCAGGAGCCCAGGCCTGTGAGATGGTGGCTGGTGAGTCACACGGGCCAACTCTCCCTCCACTGTGTCACGCCTGGCAGCAGCCCAGAGAAGGGCACCCCAAACGGGAACCCCCCACGTGCAGTCACGGTGCATTTATACCAGCGGCTGTGGAGGGAGGGAGGGGAGATGCCCTGTTCAAATCACATCCCAGGGAGGGAGGCCTCCCTTTGTGAACAGTAGGAGGGGACGACCCAAACCACGCGTCCCTTTCCCTTCCTGCTCCCCACTGCCCCTGCTGGAGGAGGCCTCCAAGTGAGGAGGGAAGGCAGAGGGAGACGAGGGGCTGAGGTTCACACACATGTGCTCTGAACCTGGGTGGCAGTGCTGGGCTCTCAGCACGGTGTCGCCAGGCAGCTGAGCCCTGTCCTGTCCTCAGCCCAGCCGAGGACCAGGAGGAGGCCACCTGGTGCGGGTTCCATCTTTGTGCCCCTTTCCCTGCGGCCTAGGCCCCCAGAGTCACTGCCTGACGTCAGAGCCTTTATCTGCCTGGACTCCAGTGGACGTGACACCTCCGAGGCAGACAGTCACAACCACTTCCCACTCCACCCCGATCTGGGTGCCTCTCAGACCCCCACACAGGAGTGGAGGGAGCCTGGCCCCGGCTGCCGACTCCTGAGTGAAATTCTGACTCCTCCTCCCAACTCTCGCCTCCTGGAGGGAGCAGCAGGAGGGCACCTCTGTTCCTGACTTCCTGGACAGAGTCTCCCTGTGACCAGACAGCAAAATGCAGGCCACCACGCTGAGGAAGGCACACCATGCTAAAGGCTGGGGGGTCTAAGCATAGCTCCTTGGCCCTCGGAGCTCACAAGCGTGGTGCCCAGTGTGGGGGGCACGGGGGAGAGGGGCTGCCAGCGGGGAAGGGAGCTGAGGGTGGAGTCAGGCCTCAGGAAGGTCTCGTCCAACCCTCTCATCTCAGCAACAGGGGCCTGAGGCCATCAGGACTGTGGCCCAGCTCCCAGCTCAGGGGGCACCTGAACAAGCCAAAGTCAGTCTGAGCCATGGTCCCAGGGGGGTGGGGGGCAGGTGGAACCAGAGCCCACACCCCCGGGGCCTGGGGGACTGTGGGGGAAGTCTTTCGGGAGGACTCTCCCAGCTCCCACTCTCTGGGGACAGGAGGTCAGGGACAGCCCAGGAGAGACTTGCCCTTTAGGCCTCAGATGAGCTCTCCGATGGCCAAGGCTGGGCCAGCCCGAGCGGGACAGGGGCCTGGGGCATGACTTTGGGGTTAGCGACTCCTCCCTGCCCTGTTTAGAAGACTGTCTGCGATCCAGCAGGACAGGGAGCAGGGCAGCAGTGACGGGGAGTGTGTCTGCGGAAGAACATTTATAACCAGAAGAAAAGCCAGAGGAAATGATGACTCACCCAGCATCTGCCCTGGGAGGCTGGGAGGGGCCCCGCTGGGGGGGGGGGGGGCAATGCGGGAGGGGCAGGGGCAGGGGAGGCGACTGCTTTTAAGAGAAAAAAATGCATTGACTTTCTCCATCATACCAGCCAACACTTATTTTTTAGTCCTTAAAACCCAAAACAAAAGCAACTATGTGCATTATTTTTTATAAGCGGCCGCTGCGAAGTCTCTGTCCAGGACCCTTCAAAACTGTCAAGATCATCAAAAACAAGAAGCACTGAGAAGCTGTCACAGCCGAAAGGAGCCTAAAGGGACATGACGAGGACATGCCATGTATCTTGGATGGGACCTTGGAACAGAAAAAGGACAGGAGGTAAAAATGAAGACAATCTGAATAATCTTGTCCCTGGCAGTCTTGGGAGATGCACTCTGGTTCATGATAATGTATCCACATGGGTTCATTAATAGTCACACGCGCACCCCACTCACATACGATGTTAATAGGGGGACGGGGAAGGGGACGGCTGGAATGATCTCCACTGTTGTGTCAAATTTTCTGTACATCTAAATCTGTTCTAAAAAATAAAGTCTATTAAAGTTTTAACAAGATACCTGATGTGAAAAGATTTTTAAAAACTATAGTTAAAAAATCACTTAAATATTTATTTAAAACATGGTCTTTCCATCCTCAGAGGACGAGTTTTGGAAGACTAGGCCTCGCTTCCCACCAGCTCGTCTCCTTCCCCCTCCTCTCCCATCCTTGCCCTCTTCTCCTATGATTCAGTGAAGGGACTTATCACACAGCTGAACTCAGTAATAATCACAGGCCCTCGAATCTGTTGAGGCCTCGACAGTTGGCCTATAATCATCTCGCTTTTCACCCCAGCCCTGGAAGGGAGTGTCATCATTCTTCCTGTTTGACAGAAGAGGAAACTGAGGCTCAGACAGCTTGGGTAACTGGCCCGGAGTCAGCCAGGCTGGTAAGCCAGCGGTGGAGGGAGCAGGGGCTGGAGACTTGCGTGGGCCATGCTTGCTGTGGGCTGTTCCCGCTGGGTTTGCCCCCCGCCCCCCCCCCCCCCGACTGCTGAGCTGGGCGCTCTCTGGCTGTAACCCCTGGGGGTAGAGTCAGGGACACACCTCTGAGGGGCATCGAAGACATTTGCTAGGTTACAACGAATGGGAGGCTGTGCTGTTCCACAGCTGTGACAGAGCTGGCAGCCTCCGGCGTGTGGGCACAGGGAGTGGAGAAAGCTCAGCAGGGGCCCAGTGAAAGCCAACGGTAGGCGGAGCTCAGTGTTTGCATTTTCTGGGCCTCTGGGGGCCTTCCAAGTGGCAGTCGCCTATAAGAACAGGTTGTCACCAGCTGTTACAGAGCCCCAGTTAGCGGCAGGGCCAGCCTGGGTCTCCAGCCCTTCCTCCAGTTGGCAGAGGTTCTTCGCAGACTCCAGGGTCTGCGGGGCTGGCTGCTCGTGGCCAGAGCTCTGCAAACGGGGTCTGGATTATTCGGTGAGGCTTTGGGCCTTCTGGGAAGGAGGGTGGGAGCCGGGGGTTGGCCACGGCTGGGCACCACGGTGAAGGCCGGAAGGGCGATTGGGACGTAGACTAAGTCCAGGGACAGCGCCGCCCAGGCTCCCTGGTGAGCTGGGTCTCAGGGCAGAAAATGTGGGTACAAAAACAAACTTGGCTTTGACAGTTTCCCCTCCACATTCCCTCACTCATCACAGCCTCAGGGTAACTCGGAGTGAGTCTGGGGTTCAGAAAAAGGAGCTCGGAAAGATTTCAGATCGGATCAGTGTTCTTCTGGCAGTGTTTAGCTGTGTGGCCTTACTCGTCCCACCCTGGCTTCCGTCTGCTTATCTGCATAGCGGGGGTGGAAATACGGCCTTCAGAGCTGGGATGACAACATGAGCGAATGCAGTGAACAACGCTCTACGCGCTGCACCCCGGGAGACAGACGACGGGTGTGTTGTTGTTACTCTACACGGGAGATCAAAGACGAACTTGAGGGGCTCCCACCCTCCAGCACAACGTCTGCACTCAGTGTTGGACAACCTCTGTGCCACACCTCAGGGGGTCTCTGAGGTCACCCGGTCAACCCTGTCCTGGAAGAGGCTGAGGCCTCAGGGATGACTGGCCCATCGTCTCCCAACCAAGAGCAGAGCTTTGACTTTCCGTTCGTGTGGACAGGTGTGGTCAAGACTCCAGTTCCCGATGCTCCTGAGCCTGCTGGGATTTGGGGACCGGTCCCCACCCATCAGTAACAACCCTGTGCCCAGACGTTAGAATCAGGGTGCGAGTTCAGTCAACCATGTTTCACAGATTGTAAACGAATCAGATCCTCTACAAGAAAATGCCAAGAGAACAAAGCTAATATGCAGCAAAAAGACCTCGGGAATCACAGACCAGTTACTGAGCAGCTGCGAGAAGACGGACGTATTTGATCTGGTGCCTCTCATGGGGAATTTCACCCAGAATGTAAGCTCTGCCTGTCTTCTCCCCAGATGGCCTGGCAGTATCTAAACAGGACTTAAAGCCTGTGTTTGTTACTTGCAACGTGGCCCTTAAAGAGGCCATTAAATGTCGAAGTAGCCGTGTAGGCCAGGTGTGGAATTTAGCCCAGGTGGAATCTGGCCCTGGCGTGAAGCCCCCAGGGCTGGTGGGGTTGGTCAAAGTGAACATCAGCATCCAGCCCTGTTAGCCTCTAACCAGGACCACCCACCCACCCACCCATAGGTGCCCAAGGACCCCCAGCTTCTGTCTCTTGTGGGTTGAAAAGATAGGAAATGGAGGTGTGTGCTTTCTCAGGTAAGAATGTGCTCCAGCATCTCAGGAATTCGCTCAGAGGCTCAGACAGCTGGGTTTTGCCTGCCCAGCCCTGGGTCACGGGAGGGGGAGGTCACAGGTCTCCCCAAGAGGCATTTTCCCTGGGGCCCCCAGGGTGCCCATCCTGATGACTCACACAGCTGCCCTGGCTGCTCAGGAGTTGAAATTTTCCAGCCTTCACCCCCACCCCCCGCACTGCGGAATCTAGCTCAGGGGTTAACCACAGGGCCTGCAATCAGACTGTGCTGATCACCCAAGTCCCCACTTCAGCTGTGGGAGGACCTTTAGCAAGTTATTCCCAGGACCCCAGTGTCCTCAGCTGTAAAACAAGAATACAGTAGACCCTTGAATAACTCAGGGACGCTGAACCCTGCATAGGTGAAAATCTGTGTATAACTTTGACCCCCCCAAAAAAAACTTAACTAGTAATAGCCTACTGTTGACTAGAAGCCTTAATGACAACATGAACAGTTAATTCACACAGATTATGTATGTCATATGTATTATATACTATATCCTTACAATAACATAAGCCAGAGAAAAGAAAAGATTATTAAAAGGCAAAAAAAGAGAAAATAGCCCCAGCTGGTGTGGTTCAGTGGACTGAGCACCAGCCTGTGAACCAAAGGGTCACCAGTTCGATTCCCAGTCAGGGCACATGCCTGGGTGGCGGGCCAGGTTCCCCGTTGGGGACATGCGAGAGGCAACCACACATTGATGTTTCTCTCCCTCTCTTTCTCCCTCCCTTCTCCTGTCTCTAAAAATAAATAAAATCTTTAAAAAAGGGAGAGAGAGAAAGAGAAAACATTTGTACAGTACTGCATGTATTTATTGAAAAAAACATCCATAAGGAAGCGGACCCAAGCAGTTCAAACCCGTGTTGTTCAAGGGTCGCCTGTAAGGATGCTGCCCTAGAGGTTTTGCTATTGCGGCTCGGTGTCTGGCACACAGTTTACACTCAAGATGATCAATTTTGTTACGATGGGCTAGTTTGAGGAGTGAGTTGAAGTGGATGGCAGGAAGCAAGACTTTGATTGATCAGATCAAATGAGATGCTTTGGTGGTCATAGGCTGTACTTATTGAGTTAAAAAACAAATGGAGGGTGGATTCTATGAGACTCTTAAATAATGGTCCCAGGGTCTCATTTGAGACTTCTTCCTGGAAGCCCGGGGAGCTTTTGGCCCAGAGCGGAGGCTGCAGGCTCCCGTATCAGCAGGCCCTATATCCAGCAAGAGATCAGAGCTCAGCTTCCCAGAGCAGTTTCAGACCCTTGCAGTTCAGCTGCTCCCATGACGTGTGTTTAAATGAACATGCCCACTGCCCTCGCTGCTGTTAGTGCTGCACCCCGCTGTTGTGGTACCCTGTGATCTGTCCTGCGAATCCTGAGGACCCCAGGTACAGTCACACCCTGTCCGCAGCAAGCATTCCCCTTCCTTCACACAGACTGAGTCCTCATCCCTGTGCCCGACCCTCAAGAAACTGAGGTGTCTGCACTGTCATTGGCTGGGGGGTCCTCCCACCTGGCCCTCTGCCCAGAGGCTGACTGTTTCATGGGCCGCTGGTAAGACCGGCCCCAGAAGGTGCAGAGGCCACAGGGTGGCCCCTCTGTCCTCCAGTGGGAACATCTTTGTAACCTCGACAATGAGCCTAGTGCAGGGGACACAGGAGGCCTCTGCGTACATTTGTGCAAATTGTGTGCCTCCGCACGAGGCACTCGGGGGACAAGAGATTCCAGGAGGCTTCTGGAAATGGAAATGGCCACGCTGTGTGGGGAGGGGGAGAAGCCGCCGATCCTCTCTCACCCCTGCCACCCACAGCCTTGCAGACGAGACCCCGCAGCAGGCTGCCACTTACCCAGGGCTCCTTGGCAGATGTCTGTGCGGGTAGCTCCTCCAACGATAAATTGGGGGTCATCGCAGACCTCCTAGAAATGAGACCCACAAAGTGCCGTCAGCCTGCGGGGCATATGCTCTTGAGGTTAGGGCGCCTCCATGGTTAGGACGCCTCCATCCCCAGCAGGGACATCACACCCCTTCTCCTCACCCCCTTCCCCTCTAGGAAAGGTTTGCAGGTACAGTTGGACTGCTGTGGGGTCCTTTTCTCACGCCTGCTTTGTGGGTTCTGATGGGTGCTGGGTGACTCTGCTGGCTGAGAAGGAGAGTCATTGCCCAATGCTCCAAACTGTCTAGAGCCTGCGTCTTCATGCTGGTCCCTAGGGCCACTTCGGCATTGAGTCCGGCCACTTCGGCATTGAGTCCAGCCACCTCTGCAGGGCGGTGAACCCATCCACATGCTGGAGCTGTCTGACCTGCGCGCTAGTCCCTCCCCTCTGTCCCTGCACGTCAGTGTATTGCTTGCCTAGAATTCCTCCCTTTCCCATCCTCTTCTCTCCTTTTCCACATCTCACCATATTTCAAGACTCAGTGCCACCTCCTCCGTGAAGCCCTCCTTCACAGTCCAGCTGTCACTCATCCTTTCGATTCTGAGTCCCAGAGTCCTTGTACTCTGCAATTGAGTTTTTAGTGGTCACTGTCTGGTGGTGCCAATGGCCATCCCTCAGTTTTCCTAACACTCACACGCGTCGTGAGGGCCAGGGAACGTATCTCGCTTTCTGGATTTGTCTAGGCGGCCATGGCCCTTGGAGCATCTGTGTATCGTGAACCTGCTGTAGGTCAGTACTGGGTGTGGTGCTTTATCCCATGAGGCCCTCTCAGGGCACAAGATGAGTATTGTCCCCACGTTACAGGCGAGGACACAGGCTAAGGAGATAAAACAACGTGCTTAAAGTGACACCGCTCCCAAGTTACAGACGGCACTGGGGTAGGTGGGAACGTCCTGCTGTGAAATGGAGCCTCTCTCTGTTCCCATGCTGCCTCTGATTGATTGGCAACAGCCCTCTGTGGCTGTGAGACCTTAGGATGGTCCCACAAGCAGCCTGGCGGACGCTGCCCTTGAACAGTTCTGGCCCCTTAGGGAAGCAGCCCTCTTGGGGTGCACTTCCTGATTCTGCAGAGCCCCACCCAAAGCCACAGAGGAAATCAGGGCACTCAGTGGGGCTCCTCTGGGTCTGGGCCACCTTGCGGGGTCCACCCACACCCGGTGGAGCAGAAGCGTTTCCTGGGCAAGACCCGGATGGAACCACTGGCCCCCCTGGAGCCGCCATGTACAGCCCAGCACATTCCTCTCCTGCCCCTGCATTGTCTCTCCCAGCTCAGGGCTGTCGCTTTGGCAGATGACAGGGACAATGGGAAGCCAGGCCAGCTTGGCCCGAGGCCTGTCAGCCAGGCACTTACTTACTTACTGGGGCTTGGCGCCGGGAGCCTGAGAATCGTATTGATAATTCTGAGTGTGCCAAGCTCCTGCCCCACAAGGATTTTTCCATTAGGTTTCAGAAACTTTCCTCCGTCTTTGGCGGCCTCTCTAATGACAGCCAAGTTCAGAGTGGCGCTTTGAGAGGCCTTGGAAGGCCGAACCGCGTGCATGGCGTGTAGGCTACCGAATTAAACATGGGTGTAACAGACCAAGGAAAGCGGCTGACGGCCTGGACTTTGAGTCTTGGCTTAGCCGCTTGGTCTACGGGTTCTATGCCCCTGCAAGTTACTTCTCCTCCTGAAGCCTCAGTGTCCTCATCTGTAAAACGGGGGTGGTGATGACAAGTGTCCCTACGACCTAGGGTTGTCATGAGGGCTGAGTGAGAAAACTCGGTAAATGAACCTTGCTGAACACTCTATAAAAATGACCTATTATTGTGATTGTTACCGAGGACACTGAGGAGAGTCATTGAACCTGGAGGCAGGAGATGCTGGTTTGAGGCTGACTCTGCCAGCCTGAGCACAAGCAAGTCCTAGGCCTTTCAGAGGCTTGGTCATCACAGGAAATGTGGGGACTGGTGCCACCTGCCCTTGCTCGGTGCTGACCGGTGCCGCCCTTGGATCACGCCAGCTTTCTGCTCACCGGGCCCCTGCACCGGCGACTTGAGCCACTTCCCCTCCAGTCCCCTTCCCCTCCCTGGAGCCCTCTGCTACCAGCCCTGGGAAAGCCCCTCTCTGAGAAGGTGCTGTCCCCGCATCCCTACCCACGCTTCCTCAGGGACCGCTTTACAGTGTCCTCCCTGCCTTCGTCTTTGGTCCCTTCCTCTCCTATGGTGACTCAACCTATAGAACGTTCCAGGCACTCTCATCTGAAACAACAGCCTCTCAAACGCAGGTCCTACTCTCCTTCCCAGGTTTCCTCTTTCTCTTCCCAAGGCTCCCTCTGAAAGGAGTGGACCACATCCTGGATTTCTGGTACCTTAATCTGGAGTCTATACCAATCTGGCTTCCACCCTGTAGAAACTCTATCCCACCGCAATGGTCTGCTAAGTCACCAATGACTTGCTAATGTCCCGGTCCAGTGGACACAGTTTCCCCGGCCTGACCCCAACCACAGCAGTGTTTGAGAAGGTAGAGAGGGTCACCGTGGGCTGTGGGCTCTAGACATCCACCCTGGCTCCACTCCGACACCTGTTTCAGCAAATTCTTAACTTTCCCAAGTCTTGATTTCTTTACCTGTTGAATGGAACGTAATAGCCCCATTCCCCCAGGTTGTGCAAAGCAGTTCTGTTCCCCTGTCTAGAAGTCCCACAGGCATTTCCAACTATTGTGTGATCTGTCTGTCTCCCTTCGCTAGGTCCTAGTGAAACTGTTTATACACACCATGAGAAGGCAGTGCATATAGTTTACACACAGCTGAGTTATGAATAGTGTAGAGGCAGAAACTGTATGTACTGTGTCCGGCATACAGTAGGTGTTGAATAAATGCGTATTGAATGAACGAAAGAATACGTGAGTGTGCAAATTCATGCTGGAAACTGTAACGTGCAGCACTAATGTAAGGTGACTCTAGTCTCTTATTTATCACGTTCACAACCATAACGTCCTCTGAGGCTTGTTACAATCCTGCATTCATTCGCTTGCTCATTCCACAAATTGTCATTGTCGTTTTGTTCACAGGTGTATCCCACGCATTCAGGACAGTGCCCAGCATGTAATAGGTTCCCAATAACTATTGCTGCATGAATGCACGCGTGCGTGAATGAAGGAACACCTGCTGTGGAAGGGCACGGGTGCTACCAGGCACTAAGGATGTGTAGATGAACATAATGCATGCTTCCTGCAGTTCAGGGGAAGTTCAAACAAATTATGTCATTGTGTTTGTAAATTGTGAAAAGCAATGAAGACCATTAGCAGGGTTTGTGATAAAGAATAAAAAGTTAGGGAGTGCTAAGAATGGCCAGGGGAGATATTGACTACATCCCGAAGAATAAGAGGGAGCCAGACCCCGGAAAGCCAGGAAAGAGCGTCCTGGCCCGTGAGAAGGCGGGAAAGAATGGTGCCTTCGCCAAGCTGCACGGTGGCTGGGCCTCGTGAGTCCGTGCGGAGAGAAAAGATGTAGACATCAGCTCCTCTTTTAGATGAAGAAATGGAGGCAAAGAGGTTGAATGTCTCAGGGCGGGTCACCAAGCAGGTGAACAAGAAGAGAACTCAAGGGCCTATGCCTGGGGCACTTCCTGTGCACTTGCTGCCTTGGCCTGTGTTTGGGGTAACAGAGAAGGTGACCGGAGACGCTCAGGGGAGTGGAAACAGGGCAGGAAAGCATATTCTCGAACTGGAATCTAGAGGCTGGATTTCCCAGGAAGCTGTGTTTAGGTTGGTCCCATGGGAGGTGGAGCCAGAGGAATTCCATGGGGAACCGATGGACAACTAGGTGAGGGAGCGAGTGGTCCGAGGCCTGCTGGGGCAAGGAGAACAGACACACTGGGGAGCGTGGGCGACAAGGGAGCTTGGAGAGCCGCCTGGGGTTCCCGAGGAGGATTCTGGGCCAGTGGAATGATGAGAAACTGGTTCTTCACTCCATGACCCCCATCCTTCATCACCAGCCTGAATCCTACCGAGAGGTCTTCTCAGCTCCCTGTTTGTTAAATAAGCGAGAAACTGGCTGATCTAACCAAGACTGCAGGAGACAATCCTTAGTCACCAAAGGATCAGGCTGTGGACTCGCCCCTCCCTGCAGCCAAGCAGCACCCAAGTTAGAGACTGACTTTTCCTGGGCAGATGTGGCCTCTCACCCTCCCTTCCTGCAGACGCTGCTCCCCGCCTCCCACCATCTCCCCCTGGAGGGCAATAAAAGTCGTCCTCAGGCTCCCTTCTGTCGCCCTAGTTTTTGTGAAGTCCGTAGAGGGACCTGCTAATGGGATCTGAGGGCGACGTCCAGCGGAGAGCCGAGGGTGGAAGAGGGGACAGGCGCCCTCTGTGGGCGCGGCCACGCCGAGCGTCCCCGCGCGCCTGCCCCGGATAACGGGGTGCCCAGTGTACACGCGCGATCGCCGGGCTGCGGCTCCAGGACGGCGGCGCAGACTCGCTCTCAGCGCCCCGCCCTGCCCTCACTGGCCTGGGGGACTGGCACCCTCCTTGCCCCGCACCCCGCCCGGGCTTCCTACCGTGGGCCGCTTCCACTCGATGCCCTGCGTCTTGCTGGAGTGGGGTCCCAACTCCTTGAAGCCCAGGGAAGACGGGAGAGCGGGGAAGGAGGGATCCTGGAAAAGCACCCCGGCCTCCAGGCACTGGTCCCGCAGCGCCTCGTAGTCCTGGTTGAGGTACTTGATGGCCCTTTCGTGCGAGCCCAGCCCCTCGGCCGCCTCCCGGTCCTTGGCCAGCTTGGCCGCGATGCCCGCCATGGTCCCGGCTGCCGGGGATCGAGGTCTCGGTGCTGCGCTCGGTGCTCGGTGCAGGGGCGCGGCTGGGCCCTGCGCTCGCCAACGGGACTGCGGGCTGCGCTGCGCTGCAGGCGATGATTCACCAGCCGGGAAGCGCCCTCCGCCCGCGGGGTGTGGCCTTGAGGCTCCGGGCCTGCTCGGCAGCTGGCCCGGGACGCAGCCCGCCTGCGCGCGGCCTGCAGAGCGCTGGCCAGAGGGACGCGGAGCTGGTGCTGCCACCTGCGGACGGCCCCAAGGTGGCTCAGCCTGCCCGCCCGGCGCAGGGGCTTCCCCGCCGAAAAGTTGGGACTCACACCCAAACCTCACACACTTTCCCACCTCCTGGGGACAAAACCGGGGGCTCGGGCAGTTGTAGATCAGGGAGGGGGTCAAAGACGCAGCATTAGCTGCCAGCAAATGGGCCTCAATTTTGTGCCACTGTCCCTATGGCTACGCATAGGTGATTTCATTAAATCCTATCAGCAACTGGGTAAGAACGTTGTCCTTCTGCTATTGTCCCCACTTTACAGATGTGACGACCAAGCAGTACAAGGACCGAAGTCACCAAGGCCTGTTATAATCGCAATGCCACACTGCTGCTAGTCAGCTACTTGATCAGGGTTGACAGATCTGGCAAATTAAAATACATTTTCCCAGTTACATCTGAATTTCAAATAAACACGAATAATATTTTAGCATAAATGTGGGGAAAGAAGAAACTTTCCCCTACTTTTCTAGGTTCTTCCACCAGTCTAATCGTTAAATCAACGTGAGACAGATTAACAAGAGAAACAGCCAAGTGTAACTGCATACGTACGTATGGAAACCCCACGCACAGGACAGGCTCAGGGACAGACAGGGAGAAGCAGGTATGCATGGCATTCTGAGCTAAGCCACCTGGGGCTTTGGAGGGGAGGATGGACATGCTCAGAAGAGCAGATGTGGAGTAATTATCAGTTTGCCCTGTCCTATAGATAGGCCAGAAAGTTATCCCTGATACTCTTTAAGTAGGGGCAAGGCCGCTAACTTAAATTCTTTGAGGGTGAGATGAAAGTTTATCCGGGTTCCATTGTTTTCAGCTCCAAGTAATTCACATGCCAAAGTAGCACATCTGGGGAGGTTCCGAACCCCTGCAAGCGTGTGCTCCAAATACATTCAAGAAGAAGGCATGACCACCTTTAAGAAAGTACTTAGCCTTGTTAAATATCCCGTAGTCCAACCCCTGCCTTGGCCTTGCTTTCTCCCACCGTCAGGTAACCTTCCTTCATCGCAAAGGCGTAAAAGAAGCGGCAAAACTGTCATACTCCACAGCATTTGAGCTCTCACTTCCTGGCAATACGTCGTCAGTTTTGGCTCAAATAAACTCATAAAAAATCTCTACAGGTTTCGATGTTTCTTGCACTCACAGACTGGAGAGTTCTTCCTATTGCAATCGTCCTTCCCTGTTTGAAGCCTGGCTGTGTTTTGATTCGACATCCTCCATCCTCATCTGAGTCTGGGCACGCTGCCTGGTGGACAGGTACCATTGCCCGCCACCAGGCTCTGCTTTCTGTACCCTTGGTGACCTGGGGACACAGGCATTCATTTCTAGCTCCAAGGTTGCTGGTGTAACGGTTTTATGAAGGCATCGCAATGGAGAACAGAGGAAAGTGCTTTCCTCCCTGGAAGCTGCTAATTGGTTTCACTGCTTAATTTCCTCTGGGCTCACCTGTATTTCTTCTGGACTCTGGGCTCTTGGGAGAAAGTTTGTCCACCTACCCAGTGTGGCAGAGCAGCTGGGAATGCCCACACTTCTGCCAGTCTCCTGGAAGATCTTCATCCCTGGGAGCATGTGCCTCTTCCCAGGCAGGAGGCGGAGCTTCCCCTCCCCCAGCCTCTGAGCAAGAAAGGACTGGGCAGACCAGCCCTATCGTTGCAATCAAGGCAGAGACCCTCTGCAGCCCTGGGGCAGAAGAGCCTCCTGGCTCACCCTGGATGGCCTCTCCCCAGCTGCAGCCTCTATGGCACCCAGGATTCTTCTTACCAAGGCCCAGAGCTGTTTTGAGCTACTCAAATGGATTTGCAGCTGCCACACAATGGTGACTTCCCCCTGCCATTGGACAAGATCCAGTTTTTAAACCTGAATAAACATGCTCTTGAAACTTTTCAAAGGCTCTCACACAGTGCTATTGCACGGGGTCAGGCAGCAGCAGCTCGTCTTTCTCCGACCGGACAATTCCGGTCTCAGGTCCCAGGCAGACACACTCACCATGGCCTCACCCTTCACCATGGGGCCCTTCCCAGAGTGAGTCCCCAGCCCTGAGGGCAGCCGGTGAGTCAGAACCAGCTGGGATCACCCAGAGCTGCCAGGGTTCGGGCCAGCAGTTGTGTGTGTGTGTGTGTGTGTGTGTGCGCGCGCACATGCGTGTGCGCGTGCAAGAGACAGAGACAGAGAGACAGAGAGAGAGGGAGACTCAGGGACCCAGCAAGGCAATCTCTTTTCTTTAGATTTTTTCCCTCCAACTGAAAGGAAGAGAAGACAAGCATCCAGGCCACCCCTCCCCCACGGCCCTGGCTGTCTGTGTCACATCAGAGGCACAGTCTGCAGGCTCAGGAGATACTGTGTGAGTTGCCTTTTCCATGGAGCGCGTCCCCACGCCAGCCCCTGAGCGCCATGCTCTCTGCTCACTTCATCTCTACCATGGCCCAGGGGAGATCGTCCTTCCCCGCTGTGTGGATGGGAAAATGGAGGCAGAGCAAGCCTGGCCTAGCGCCCAGGGCCACAGTCCTGTCCCACTGTCTTCCTGGCTTAGGGGGAAAAGGGGATGACAGGGACCCCCTTTGTCACTAAGCCTGAGGCTCGGGAAAGGCCAGTCTTTTTTCCTCCCTCATTCGGGTCTGAGATCTGAATCCAAAGGAATCAGAGAGACTGAGCTGCACCGTGTTACAAGGAATGGTTGTGCTTTAGGTTTCTCCCTTCTGCAGTCTGTGCAGGGCTTCCTAATGGCCGTAACTCGGGGGGCGGGACAGGCATGCTGGATAAGGGACGGACTTCCCCTGGACTCCAAGGGCTGGCTAGGAGGTGGAACTGCCGGTCCCTGGTGCTGCGGAAGATGGCAGCCCCGAGAGTAGGCGGAGAGGGCAAAGCTCCAGAAAGCCCAGGCAGCTTCCTGGGCCCTCTGACGCTTCCTTGTTCATCTGCATGCTGACCTGGCAATGGTCACGTGACTGATGGCTGTCCCCATCCTGAATCCGGCCAGGGCTTTCCAGTCTCACCTGTGTATCCTGTGGCTGCCCCGGAATGTCGCCCTCCCCCCGACCCCCACAAAAACCTTCCTTCCCTCTGCTTCCACAGGCACCCCCTTCTCGTGTTTTTTCTCCCCAGCTCCCCGACTATTCTTTCTCAGTCCCTGACACCAGCTCCTCTTTCTCCGCCTGTACTTTTGTGCGGATTGTTCAGGCTTTTTCCTGCCTCAGACCTGCCTGGTTCAACATCTTCTCTGCTTCTGACTTCCAGCGATGTGGCCGCCTGTGTGTAGATGTAACCGGTGCTTGGGGCAGAGTCAGCAGGATATTTCCACTGGCTGACGCTTCTCTACCCTCTGGAGGTTGCTTTTGGCTTTTGGTTTTTTATTTGTCTTCTTTTCTCTGCTCAGTGTACCTTACAGAGGAGACTTTTCTATGGACTTAAATATGTTTATTTGTTAGAATATTAGTTTGGGCTTCCAGACACAGCTAGTGAGCCTTAATGGTACCCAAGCCATTGTCCGGATGATTTCAAACTTAAATCTGCATAGGGCACCAAGCCTGGAAAGACATTCCTTCTCATCAGTCCTTCTGCGGAGGAGCCTGGCAGCTACAGAGCCCGTCCCAGGCTGTCACCGTCTGAGTGTCGGCCACCGGGGCTCCTTCCGTCCAGATAGAGGCTCTGCCCTGCCGGGCCCGAATAAGGCAGTATTACAGAGGGGCCTCTGAGCAGAGTCTGGACTGAGTCACCCTTCAGGGATGTGGCCACACCGCGTCTGACTCAGGAGGGAGATTCTTTAGCTCTTCCTGGCAAGAATGAGAACCACAAAAGCAACAGGCGTAAGGTGGAGAAGGAGGGCAGGACCCTCTCCTTTTGCGTAACTGCTGAGGATGAGGAGGTGAGGCCAGGGGAAGGCTGTGACGGCTGAAGGTCCAATGGCCACAGGGGAGGCCGGAGCCAGCGTGGGCCTCAGACTCACAGCGTGGGACCCATCCTGATGCTGATCCTCAGGCTGTGCCCCATCTCTGCTCGGTTGTTGAACGTGTTGTGGGGCCCCATCACCCTGCTCTGGCCCGGTTATGCTGGGGAGGACCGGGCTTCCTGACTCATACTCAGAGGGAGTGTCTCTGAGGAATTTCCTTCCACCCCAGCAGTCTGGGAGTGACCAAAAATGCAAGTCACATCAAGGCATAAGTGCCCTCCGATGTATATGCTGTGGTGTGCACTTGAATATACCTCGAAAAGCACAGTGATGAATAATTAGAGCTGTGACCTTTGCACGTCGTATGTAACTCCTGTTACAGGACGTATGACCAGGTGGGATAGATATTTACGCGTCCGATTACCTGCTGGCCTGTAAGTGACTGGAACCCACCATTCCTTTCTTACTCTCCTGTGTTCCTGGTGGAGCACGTGACACCTGGCTGGTCCTTGGTCATGGTTTATTGAGGGAGGGGTCATGGACACAGAGCCTACCCAAGGCAAAGAGTATTAATGTCTTCGAAGGTCGAGTCATTGAGGGGGTGGGGACATGCTGCTCGGGGCCCTGTGTCCTGCGCAAGGGGTTCCCGCGTGACGACTTTGGAGGAGCCCAGATTTAACATCTACCAGGACTGTTTCAGACATTTGTGTTCAGAGTGGGGTGGGCTGCGCCATCCCTCTTTACGAGAGAATCAGACCGAGGGCTGGGCCCTGGGAAGCTGGGCTCTCGGGGAAAGGTGAGGATGCTCTTGGCTGAAGGCCCTGCCCTCGCTCTGTGGGGCTGGACTGGCCCGTCTCTCAGGCACTGGTGCTGGTATGGGGGGTGGGGTGGGGACTCTTCAGGGGGTCTGCTTGCGACCAAACTGGCTGTCAACACACAGCCCAGCCGTTTCGAAGTCAGCCACAAAGTACTGGAAACCATGAAAACACGGGGACATTCCTGAGAAGTTATGCATGGGGATGGGGTGGGGGGAGGGGTAAGGTGGGAGTGATGGTGATGATGTGCTATAGGCGGCCAGCGGAGGCCAGAGGCGGGGCCGGGGACTGCAGGGGGGCAAGATCCTGCAGGGCCTCGAAGGGCAGTGCAGGAGTCACGAAGCAGGTTAAGGAGGGGACTGTCGTCAGGCAGGACAGGGAAGGGGTCCCGAGCCCTATGGCAGGGATGCTCTGGGCACCCAAGTCTCCCTCCTGGAAGCAGAACTGACCAGGACTGCAGACCCCTTCCCTCCAGTTTCCCCCGAGCCTGCTCACGCCTCAGAGGAGGCCCTGGCAGGGGGGGGCCTGACTGTTTAGAAGACAGCGAGTCCCCAGTTTTCTCCGCTGCTCCCCTCTCACAGTGGAATAGCCGGCGCCCCAATTTCTGCACCAATAGGCCCGTGGGCTCTCCTTGCGGGAGAGGAGACAACCCTCTCCACCCTTTTGTGCAGCTGGGATGGGTCTCTGGATCTCGGGGGCGTTGTGAGGCTCACAGGGGTCCCTGAACAGCAGCCACAGATCTCTAGTAACGTCCTGACACAGCAGCGACAAGGTGTGGACAGTGGTCGGGGATGTCACCCTGGCAGATGGACGGACCAGGGGAAATGGCACCTCTGTGTTCAGCTGGCTCCACCATGTGGCAAAATGCAACATTGTTATTTCAAAGCAAGAGAAACCCCATTTAGCTGAGGAAAAAGAAATCATGACCTCAAAAGGCCATTTCTTCAAGGAGCCTTGGGTCCTTTAAGTGGAGAATGGTATGTGTATTTATTTTTTTAACTTTAAAATATTTATTTATTTGAGAGAGATTTGTTGTTTCACTTATTGATACATTCACTGATTGACTCTTTTTTTTTTTTTTTCTTTCACTGATTGATTCTTATACGCGCCCTGACCAGGGATCAAACCCACAACCTTGGTGTGTTAAGACAATGCTCTAACCAACTGAGCTACCCGGCCAGGACAGAGAATGATATTTACAAACTAAGATCTAGGTGCTTATTGCCGCGGAAGTAGCAATGATTTCAGACCCTCATGGCAGACGATGTCTGTCCTCTTTCTATACAGAGGACCTTTATCGAGGCTCCAGCTAACAAGCCCACCCATGAATTTTATTATGCTTTAAGGGGACATACCTTGGTTTGATTTGTTATTAACTATTGCGGAGGGCCACCAGACTCTATAAAAGTTACATGTTAATGTGTACATTTTTGTCTAGTACAGATGCAAATAATTTTTTTCAGGTTAAAAAACAATAACAACAACAAAAACTAAAACCAAAACCAAAAAACCAAACCAATAGAAAACAACCCCCTCATGCTCAAGTTTATAGCTGTATCACCCTGTATGACATAAACCAGTTTTGTGTATAACCCAGACATTTTAACACTCTTTATTCAGGCATATAATATTTAATCTCTTAAATTCCCTCTGAACCAGCTATACCCTCCTGCTGGTTCTCTCTGAATTGGGTAAAATAAGTGATTTAAAAATAGGTAAATAAGTCACACTCACTTTATGAAAGTGAATAAGTGAAATCAAAATTTAACTTATGAAAAATTACACTTGACCTTCAATTACAAAGCAGCGCCATGTGGTTTGCTTTAAAGTTTCCGCGTCCCATATTTGTACTGCCCTTTCCCAACAATGAGAAACGTGGCTTCCATCATTCTGAACCTATTTCTTCATTCCTAATTCTACTTCCTGAATCACCAGCCTATACTGCCATGAAGACGAAAACTACGTACCAGCGTCCAAGATTTGTTTATAGCTGTTTGGGGGTCTTAACTGAGTCTATATGCTCACCATGCTATGGGCAACGTTTCTTGGGTTTGTACTTACTTTTTCCGCTTTCCAGGAAGTTCTGAGTCTAAATCTGTTTAGGATGGGGACAGGTTGATTTATTCCACTACTCTTAGCTAGAGTTTTATTAACAAGTGCTCACTTTTTGCACATGACGGCTATGTAAATAGAAATAGCAAATATACAAGTAATAGAATGTAAAAAATAAAAAATAAAAAAAAAGAAGTTGAGTGTTGATCTTCTCCCAGGAGGTGTGCATTCAGTTTCCCAGTGACATATTTTTACTGGCCTTTTGCTGATATTCCAACTACACATTAGTTTCTTCTACCCCTTGTGGAAAATGACAGTATTGGCACATTTTAATTAACTCCAGATATTTTTCTCTGCTTAGAACTCTGAGAAATTGATATCCCTCTAAAGGACCCCAGGTAATAAAAAGCAGTCCCAAATCTCTAGAGCTGGGCTGTTCAAAGCCAGTCTTAAACAGGAAGCTGAATGACATTCTGGACTGTTCAGTTTTATACGTGGTTTTAATGTACTTCTGGTGGTGAAATTCTTTTTTTTTATGACTCAAATAAATGACATCTAAGTTTTAGTTTTTAATAGTTGGGCCATGTGTACTGTTCACATTAGTATCAGGAGTAAGATTCTAGAAAAGCCTAGCTCTGGGTAAAACTTGTAGTTGACTTTCAGGCCACTGGTCTCCCAGTTATCACCCTTCCCCATCTTAGGGGGCTCCTCTCTACTTTCCATGTACGCAGTACCCTCAGCATCTCTTCTCACACATTTAAAACCCCTATTTCATAAAAGGATCTAAAATTCATTCTCATTAAGGCATAAATAACAGATAGTAGATTAAAGTAATACTTCTCTCTTCTAACTCTTACAGACAACGAAATTAGTGTTCATGATCCTACCCTCAGGGCCAGCTACAGAATTTCAGTGTTCAGCACAAAATGAAAGTGTGGCCACATTCATCAAAACTCAGGAAAAAAGTGCCATTAAAATACAAAGCTCTTTTTACTTTAAACTATTTTTTCTTATATGATGCATAAGAAACAACACAAACTTTTGAATTTCAAAATATACCACTTTTAGTGTCATAATTCTACATAATACAATGAATAATAATATTTATTAAGTTGGCATTATGAAGGATTATGAGAGTTTTCTGGCTCACTTTTCTGCAAATTCATATGCAAGGCCATCAACATGTATCTTTTCATGATGGTGATAGCAGAGCATTAAACTAAGCAAGTGTTGGTAGCTGGGCTCTCCAGAAGTAGAAGCTGAGGTGGAGTTTAACGTGCAGAGTATTTATTAGGGACCCACATCTGTGAATGGCAGTGGGAGGTGGTAGTCTTCGTTAGAGGGAGAAGTCAAAATGCAATGCAGTTGTGATAAAATTTTGGCCAGTCCCATAGGGTGCTCTGGACCATTCATGGCCCATAGGAGATGGTAGGCCGGGTAACCATGTCTTTATACTCTCGCCCCTGTCAGCCCTCAACTGGCTGATTGTATCCTCATGGTGTCATTGAACATGTGCCTCTAACCCAGTGGCATTTAACTGGGGGTGATTTTGCCTCTCAGGGAACACTTGGCAATATCTGGACATTTTTGGTCATCATGACTGCAGGGATGCTACCGACACCTAGTAAGTGGGGGCTAGGGATGCCGCTAAACATCCCCTAATGCACAGAACAGTGTCCCCTCCCAACAAAGAATTACCTGGTCCAAAATGTCAATAGTATAGACACTGAAAAACCCCACTTAACTTTTTCTTTTCTTTTTTCTAAAATGGCAGTAAGATCTAGATGTTTGGTTAAATTCCAGTCCATTTTTGGAGACAGGATAGAAGTCTTCACAGATGGACCCGTGTTGTACATCCTGTTGGATCAGACGAGAATGCAATCATGTCCCATTTTTTGTGACGTAGATTATTGTGTGTCTGGCGTTGACTGGGCAATCAATTCATTATAAAGTTCCTCATCAGCCTTTAACCTAATAGTTTTAGCATTAAGCATTGAAAATGGCACTCTTCATTCCATCACTTGTTTTCCTATTAGCTGCAATTCTTCTGTAAAGAAAAGCGTTGCTTTACTAGCTACTGACCCTGAAATACAGTCCATGCAGGAAAGGCAGGCACATGCATGGCTTTTCATTTATGCGTTTTCAGAACGCCCAAGTCACAACAGAATGTGTTTAAAGTATTCTTTATAGGTGTTTTCAGAAAAACCAGCTGGCAACCAACCTCCGAGAAGCAAAGCAAAGCAAAGCAAAGCAAAGCAAAGCAAAGCAAAGCAAAGATGTTACACCGAGCACTTGGCTTTATTCGAGTCCATAAGGCCTGTTGGGACGAAACAGGGCGCTAGGGGGCAGCAGAGACCACCAGCTGCTGCAGCCAGACGAACTTGGCTTTGATCCCCCACCATTGACTGTTGCTGTTTGCAGCTCTAATGTCAGCTGGATGGAATCTCACAGCTGATCTGAGGGGCAGCATCCGGGTCATCGCCGCAGGGAGGGGCAGGGGGCTCCTGGTGCTGGCTACCTGTTGCTCTAATAGTGTCTCACCTGCTCGGGTCTGTCTGTCTGCGACTAGAAAGCAGTTCAACTCCCGGGGTGCATTCTGTATGTTTTGAAGTGGTCCTTTGTCTCTTTAAACAGTGTCAATACAGTATTTTGAGTAACAACAGAGGCATTCAGGTAAGACAGACCTGGGTTCAAATCCTGATTCTGTTGCTTATGAAATGTGTGAGGAAGCTCAGCTTTCGAATCTGTGAGACGCTGGGTTGGGGATAGTTGCTATTGCACAGGATTGTTGCTGCAACGGAAGCTGATGTAAATAAAGAGCCCAGCCTGGGCTTGATGGTGGGGGTGTGGGTGTGGGCGAATGCGCAGTAGCCACAAAGGCGCGCCCCTTACCTTTTGCGGGGTTCTGGGTCCAGCTCTGGGGGCTGACGGCTGCGTTCAGCGTGTCCCGGAGCCGCCACATCCAGGCAAGCATATGTCTTAGTGGGGAGTATAGCAAAGCTGAGTTCTGGGCCTCCTGTGTCCCCGTGTGTCAGCTGAGCAAAGAAGACCTGGGAGAAAAGTGACTTCTGCAGGTGACCACACGGGTGGAACAGAGCAGAGGCTGGAATACACATGCACTGACTTTTGGCCTAGTGCTCCTACGGGCTGCATCTAAATCACTATTTTCTATCAGATACCCTCCGCCCTTCCCTGAGCCCTTCTCAGGCCTTGATTTAAGTCATGGTTACTGACCTTTTCAGAGAATCGAGCCTGAAATAAAGAGTCCTCAGGATACACTGATACTTAAATTCTTATAATTATACCCACCCTGGGCTTAATTATACTCCGTCTCTTGCCAATCCAAGAACGCAAGAGATAAAGCTGAACTCTAAGGGACATGCTTAGCTCGTCATTCGTTCATCACACATGAACATCTATTCTGTATCAGGTGTCAGGCGGTGGGCCACAGGAGGGGGATTTGAGGTGACAGGGGGTGGGGGTAGATGCACAGGGATGAGAAATGCAGTCTTGCATGCAAGAAAGTTCAACTCTAATGGGAGGAGAGAAAGAGGTATGGAACCAGGAAGCACACCAATGATTACACTGGGGTGTGATATATAGGACGGCCCTTGCCTCAGGAGCCTTCTGGGAGGAGTCATACGTGAAATTAATCTGGGGAGCTGAGTCATGGCCACACAGAAAGAGAACAGAGTGACCGTCATTTCAGTTAGAGGGAGCATGGGGGTGTCAAAAGGCATGACGGGTTTGGGGGACTTTCTCATAGTTCTGCATGGAGGAAGCATGGGCAGGTAGGGTTGCTATGGTGATGGGGTTGGGGCAGGGGAAACAGGGCGAAGGCCATGGTGTTGTGCCATTGAGTTGGAATGCCATCTTAAAGGAGCATTGAAGTAGTTCAGGTGACAGAATCAGACTGGAGAGGGCAAGGAGTTGAGGAATTTGGAAGGCAAGTGTGACGATCAGGCTCGGAGGGATAAAGGACTGTACTGAAGCCTTGGTTTGGGGGGTGGAGAGGAGAGAAGGAACTTCAGAGATATTTAGGAGAAACACTGGACAGGACATGTGTTCGAACAGTCACCAGGGGAAGGCTCTACACCAATGTTTTGTAATCAGCCTTGAGAAATTGCTACGGGAAGTCCTAGTAAGCACCTGGCTATTACCGGTGAGCTTGGGGCAGCCTCTGAAGTTCGCAGGACATCGGAAGTCATAAAAGCATGTGAAGAACTTTTCTTCCTTTGCCTTCTCTCTGAAAACCCAGTGGGAAATCCAGTGTTTTCTTTATCCTTGTGATGGGCGCAGTTGGAGATGTGACACTTGGCTGTTCCCCTATGGTCTGCACGGCAGTGATGACTGAGGAGCCGTGGACACCCTCGTCCTATCCCATTTGACACCCAGCTCGAGGGTCTTTGGGCAGGATTCCCAACCCAGAAATATCTCCCCCGCTGCCTGATGTGGGAGTCCTCCCCCTCCCCCACTGTTGAAGTTCAAAATTGGATTAATTATAATCCTTGATTCATGACACATTCTCATCATTAGCCCATGCTTGGCTTTCTTTAATTTCCTTAATTTATTATTAATAGTATAATGAACTCATCCTGTGTATCCACCACCCTACCCAGGAATGAAGACATTACCTAAAACTTACATCTCTGTACCCCTCCCTACCCTATTTACCCCTCTTCGAGATGGAAAAGTCAGCTATTCTGATCTTTGTATTTATTATTCCTATTTTGGGGGTGTTTTTATGGATTTCCCTATTTTATGGATATTTCCTTCAACTGGAACCATACAATGTGTGGCCTTTTGTAACTGGCTTCTTTCACTTAGCATAATGTTTTTTCCCCATTTTTAAAAATTGTTGTTCTATTACAGTTGTGCATAATGTTTTTAGGGATCATCCATGTCGTGGCACATATCAGTACTCCATTCCTTTTTTACAGCTGCATAATATTCCAGTGTAGAGCCACGCCCCATTTGGTTTATCCATTCACCCATTGGTGGACATTTGGGTTGTTTCCACTTTTTGGCCATTATGAATAAGGCTGTTAGGAGGCTTCAAGTACAAGTTTTTGTGTGAACTTGTATTTTCAATTCTTTCAACCCCCTGGAGTGGAATGTTACTTGGAGTTATAGTTTGAGGAGCTGCCAGGATCTTTCCAACGCTGCTGCACCGCTTTACCTTCCCACCAGCAATGTGTGAGAACTCGGCAGTACTCTTGACATGGGATTCATCCCCTGCTTGCCTTAGAACTCCAAAAAGGGAAGGCCCAGGTGTGAGAACACTGCTGCCTACTTTCACGCACCCTCTCCCAATGTTACAAGCCCTGCAAACCCGAGCGGTCTGAGAGGCACACTTGGGCCTTTGGGTGACTTTTCTTCCTTGCTGAGGGATCAACGCAGTCTGGTGCTTCCAGCTGAGAAAAGGCATCTGTGGATGCAGTTCAGCTGATGGGCATCCCGAAGGGAGTGCGTCCACCTGCACTGTTTGCCAGAGCATTCTTATTACGTAGTTAGTGGCTCCTGGGTGTGTTTCTGCCCGGCCTCATCAGCTCTGTCCTGGATCCTGGGCTTCCTGGAAGGGAGCTGGCATTGGCTCCATGGCTGTTTGGACATGAGGCTGGGGTGACCTCTGTCCAGGTTGGCAGAGCCAGCGGGTGCAGGCTGCTTCCTCCTGGGTGCCCAGTTGGATGACAGGGAGATGCTCTCCTTGGCTCAGGAGGGTCCCAGGGAGCAGAGACTGTTCCTGCCTCCACGGGCTTTGCTCTTCGTGATTGGGGCACTGAGGGCTCTGTTTGCGCGGCTCAGACCTGCCTGCCTGGAGGAGGAGGGTTTGTTTGTGCAGCACCTGGACGTGCCAGGCGAGGGCATTTAGGCAGGAGGCGTGGGAAGGAGATCGAATCCCACAGGGGTCCCTCTGAGATTGGACAGAGGAAGGGCTGGTTCATTTTAGCCTGAGAGAATGCATAGGGGAGGAATGGAGGCAGGGAAAACATCCCACGAGATCTTTGCCAATCAACTAATGACCCTACGGGCTGTGTCAGGTCCGTTTACCTGGTGTGCACGCATCCAGCCACGGGGCATCTCACACCTGTGGGTGTTCATTCACTCAACAAATATTTATTCAGCCTTGACTGCACCCCTGGAGCTTCCTAGGCTCCAGCAACACAGTGATGAGCAGTCCCCGCGGAGCTCGGAGCTGGCGGGTGGAGGAACATGATTTAAATCGTTGCTGGGCAGGACGCGGCGGGTTGCTCTGAGTGCATGTGTGTGTGTGAGGGGGTGACTTCCTGTAGGGGCCCAGAGAGCCTTTGGGGGGACACTCAGGGTCTGAAGGATCAGTGGGGGTGGGGGCGGGGAGAAGAGCATTTCCGGCAGAGGGCACAGCAGACACAAGACCCTGGAATGGGACAGAGCTCCGCATGCTAGGACCCAAAGGACAGCCAGGAGGTGGAGAGCAGAGGGAGGAGTGAGGGAGAGGAGGTGGAGGGCGGGGAGGGCCGGTCTGCTTAGGGCCTCAGGGTCTGTGCAGAACCTCCTCTCTGCTGCTTTTCCTAAGAGCAGCAGTTTGGCCTTGGGGGTCTGGAGCTTAGAAGCAACACTGTCAGGTTTTTTTAATTGTATTTTTTCCATCACCATTTGTCCCCCTTACCCTCTTCCACCTCCTCCTACCCCCTCCCTTGACCACATGGTTAGATTTGTGTTTGAAATGACCAACCTGGGTGAAGTAACGTTGCTTGTGGGCATCAATCACAAGCTTCAGATAATTAGGCAGCAGATTCCAAGGTAAAAAAAATACGCATTCCTTTCCCACAGAATTGCTAGATTTCTCCTGGAATCCAATGTGCTTAAGAGGATTCTGTGTTCATTGAATGGAGTTACGTTTCTGGTTTTAAAGGAGAATGGGGCCACCCAGAGGAGACCAGGGTCAACTTGGGGGGCGGTGAAAATGCAGCTGTGGACATTGGATGAACTTGATAGCGGGGCTCGATACTAAATCAAGGAAAAGGGGTGCTGAGCTGAGGTCCCCTAAAGGGCAGGGCCATAGCCAAGTCCTTCTGATGCGTGCTTGAGCCTCTGAAGGTCACTTCGCCTTGCCTTTCTGATGCAACCTGAGAATCCAGGTTTTATCCTGGACTCCGGGGGAGCAGATCCTTCTTTGTGCCTGCCCAGATCTGTCCACATAGCTAAGCTTTCCACATGGGCTGTCGTTGGCTTAGACAATTGGGACTGGGGCTTCAGAGGTCCAGAGCTTCTCTGTGGACCCCTGCACTAACATTATCTCTAGGACAATAGCTTAAAAACTGCAGACTCCTGGGTCTTCCCGCAGACCCCCTGAGACAGAACTCCTCTGGGAGGGAGGAACAGTGCTGGGAATTGAGAGAATCAGCATTTTAAGCACGGGCTCCTTAGGCACACTGTATTAGCTTCCTATGGCTGCTGTAACAAATGATCACCAACCTGGTTGCTTAAAACACCACAAATATGTTCTCACAGTTTTGGAGACTAGAAATGCAAAAACCAAGGTGTGGGTAATGCCACACACCCTCCAGCAGCTCTGGGGGAGAGTCCTTCCATGCCTCTTCCAGCGTTTGGTGGCTGCTGGCCTCTCTTGGCCTAAGGCCACATTGGTCCAGTCTCTGCCTCTCTGGACCCATTGCTTTTACCTTCTTGGCCTGTTGACAAGTCTCCCTGTCCCTCTGTCTTATGAGGACATTTGCTGTGCATTTAGAGCCACGATCATCTCCCCATTTCAAGACCCTTTACTTAATTGTATCTGCAAAGATCCTTTTTCCTAGGAAAGCATTATTTATAGGTTCCGGAGATTAGGACTCAGTACCTCTCTGGGACCCTTTTCCAGCTTGCCACATACTAAGGTTCAAAAGTCACTACTGTGTTGCCCCTGGCCAGGTAGCTCAGTTGGTGGGAGGGTCATCCTGATATGCCAAGGTTGCAGGTTTGATCCCTGGTCAGGGCACATATAAGAATCAACCAATGATGCATAAATAAGAGGAACAACAAATTGAAGAAAAAAAAATCACCGAGGTGGTCTATATCCTTAAGGTAGACCAGGCCTAGGAGGTTGGAGCCACAAAAGAAGGGATCAGAAGGGATCCATACAAGGTCTCAGAGCCCATAATTCACTTCAGAGATTAGAACCCAAGAACCCCAATTCCCAGGAATGATGACAGCCGACATGTGTGGGGCACTTGTGTACTAATCTAAGCAAATGACATCTCCTGTCTCAGCTCTTCCAAACAGCCTTATGAGGCAGGTCCTACTATTATCTCCTGTTTTACAGATGAGAAAATTAAGGGGAGGAGAGGTCCAACAACTCGCCGGAGGTGATAGAGCTAACTGCTGGTGGAGCTGGGATAGAAACCCAGGCAGTCAGAGGCCAAAACCTCACGCAGGATTGGAACAGCGTCCTGTGGGCTTGCTCTGATCCACTCCGTGCATCACCCCTTTCTGGTTATCTACCCAGCAAATATGGAACCAGAGTGTTCTGGAAAGAAAGGAGCCCCACTGATCGCCTGACCCTCATCCCTCTCAGATCACAGAGCCTCAGTGAACCCTTGCCTCAAGCTGCAGACAGCTTCTCCTCTCAGCCCATGGGCCCCGGGGGAGGTGAGCAGGTCTTGCAAAGAGGTGGGGACAGCCGAGATCCTAATGAATTTCTTAGGTTGATGGCCTAGGAAGGGCCCTGGGAGTCTCTCAGCCTCCAAATCACCTGCAGAAGGGCAGCTGGGGAAGGTGGGGCTGTTCATTTGCACCTTGGGTACATATTTGCTCCTGGCAGTGACTCACTGCCCTGTGGAGGAAGGCCTCAGGTGAAGTGCTTACCTGCTCCACCTCCCCTCCAGCCTGCCTTATAGCTCCCCTCCCAGCAGGGCAGGCCCTGGAGAGCACCGAGCAGCCCTGCCCTCCTGTGCTCCCCACGCAGGCACCCACCTGCGGCCATGGCAGCCCAAGCGGCCCGAGTCTCCAGGCAGCGGGCGGCCGCGGAAGGCCTTGGCTCCAACCAGAACGCCGTGAAGTACCTGGGCCAGGACTTCGAGACCCTCAGGCAGCAGTGCTTGGACTCAGGGGTCCTATTTAAGGACCCAGAGTTCCCAGCATGCCCATCAGCCTTGGGCTACAAGGATCTTGGACCCTGCTCCCCCCAAACTCAAGGCATTGTCTGGAAGCGGCCCCCGGTAAGGAGATGGCCTTATTGTCAAGTGTCAGGATAGAGGGCCCTCGCTTCTGGTCTGAAGTGGGTGAGGGAGAAGGCAAGGCTCTGGATGCTAAATTCCTAGATCCCATATTTTGGAACACCTCCTTCCCATCAAAAACCGTTTTCAAAGCTGGTGAGGCTGGAGGGACGAGCATGCATGGGCTTTGGGACCAGACAAGTTAGATCTGAAGCCTGGCTCTGCCTGTGTGGTTCTGGACAGACAGCCTCTGCGAGCCTCAGTTTTCTCATCTGTGAAATGGGGCTGCTGGCACCTTTGTTTTCAGGGTTGGCATGAGGACAAGAGATAAAGCTCGGAGCACAGTGCCTGGCCTGTAACAGGCACAGACTGCATGGTAGTAACTGTGCAGGCCCCTGGGCCAGAGCGCACGAAGGAAGTCAATGCTAGGTGTAAGTGGTGACGTCCTTGCAAAAGGTGCAGGGTTGCTTAAGGTCATGAACTGTGTCATTGTCCCAGCAGCGTGGGTGAGTGGAGGGTCGGGGCTGTGAGTCCGTGAATGCAGATGGAACTCAGGGGCTCTTAGATGCCGTGTCTGGTCCCACCCCAAACTCAAGGGCAGAGAATGGAGAACCATCCTCCCAAAACTCATGTTCATGACCTACCACTGTGGGATTCTCGTGAAGTGACCAAACCTCAGGGACAGGAGCCCCCCCTGCAGCGTGGTTGTGAGAATTGAGATAATCTGCTCAGTGTCTGCCACAAAGGAAGTCTCCCAAGAGAACATGCTCAGTGGCCTTTGGCCAGGGAGCCTTTGTCTTCTAGACCATGACGGGAACGTCAAGTCATGGTACCGATCTCCTTGACTGTGGTTGACGAGGGAGGATACGAAGATAATTCTTCGGCTGTGGTCTGACTGTCATTGAACTCCAGAGACTTCTCCCCCTTCATCTGCCTCCCTCCTGCCCAACCACGTCCACGCTCCCGCCCCTCTTGAAAACTGTGGCGTTCCCCTGGGGTGTTGGCAAAATCAAGGTTGGGAATCATGGTTTTATGTTCTGATCTCAAGAGTTGACAGCGACATTTCATTTCAATGGACAGTTTTTAGGCCTCTGGGTTTGGTCGGGTATTGGCTGTGCCCTGTTGGGAAGGGGTAGGGGAAGGCTAATCACTGCAGACATTTGGGCTGGGGTGGGTGGAAGAGGGGCTCGTGGCCGAGACTAGGAAGGCTCAGGTGTGAGCAAAGGCCCTGGGCTGTGGAAGTGTATTTAGAGCAAGAATATTCAGACAAAGGCAGTAGTCCGTTGTATATAATTAGGGGACAGAGAACATTGTGGGAAACAGGAGATGAGGCTGAAAATGTCAGCTGGGGCCGGATCCTAGAGGGACCGGGGTGCTGGGCTACGTAGTGGCCGTAGAGGTTGTGAGGATGAAGGAGCAGGCGATGGCACGGGGTTTCCTGAAATGCCCGACATGGATTACTGCCCCCGGGGGAGCAATGTTTCCAAGTTACCATTGCCACCAAGAACATGAACTTGAAGTCACTTCCTGCCTTGGATTTTCCCCTGATGCCTGTGCTGCCCTTGAACCTATTCATCAGAGGCTGATACGAGCGAGGCTGGAGTGATATGTGTTGAGATCCTTATGTGAGTCATGGTCTCCATTACCACTGAAGGGACACGATTGCTAGTCAGGAAGGAAAAAATAGTGTCCCTAGTGTGCCTCTTTTCAACCTCTTTGGCTGCCGGATTACTTTGTACCTCTGACCTGAGTTCCAACAGAAATTTAGCCACGGAGAGGAGACTTTGGGAATGTTTGTCAGGCACAAGGCTGAGATGCCATCTCCTTACAAAGCTGAGGACATTCTGTGGCCCCTGAAAGAGTCACATTAGTCATGGTGTTTGTTGGTTGTTTTTTTTCCCAGAGGGAGGGGCATTGCATTTTGAATTATGCTAAGAATAACATGTAAGATGGACATTCCAGCTACTTATTATCCTCTTAGCACCCTTCTGGTTTTTAATACTTTTACTTGTTTCTGGCCTTTGGACACCACTCTGTCTTCAAAACCGAACTCAAAATTTTAGCAGAACTTGGTAGACTTCTTGGACGTGAGTCTAATGAGCTTATATCACATGAACAGTGTGACCTGGCTAATTGACTGTACAGCTCAGGGGATGTGTGTGGGAGGTGCAGCATGTTCTGTAGTTAGGAGTTGAAGCCATGGATGTGGGCGATGTTACCAAGAGAGAATGCTTAGGGCAGGCCATTGCTGTATGAAACAGGGCCACTTCAGGGGGCTGAGGACCTGGCCAGGGGCTCCCTGACTCTTAGGGGTGAGCCGAGCAGAGGAACCCTTGAAGGAGACAGAGAAAGGGTGTTTAGAGCGGGGAGGAGAAAGTCAAGGGCAACTCAGGCTCCAGAAGCAGAGAGGGGAGAGTTTTCAGTAATAGAATGAGCGGCATACAGTTGGCGAGGCGCTGGGTTGCTTTGAGATCTGAATTCAATAACCCTGAGATCATCTTTGTCCCTGTTCCCACTGTTACTGGACACTTTATGACTTGTATTTTGTCCCAAATTGCTTCCAGGAGTTGTGTCCCAGCCCCCAGTTTATCGTTGGTGGAGCCACACGCACAGACATTTGTCAAGGTGGTCTTGGTGAGTCACTGGGGACAGTCCTATTTGCTTTGGGGCAGGGCGGGTGTGTATATGCAGTGAGTAGCATCAGATTAAGCTGTTAGGCTGGACCCACAGTAGTTACCTTTAAGTGGACACAATTTGCCCTGTGAAATGGCCTTGTCTATACAATTAGGAACTGTCATACCAGACGCTTTTGTAATTAACAAGAAAACAAGGATCCTATCTTTCTAGCCAGGCTTCTTCCACATGCCCTGGATTTTAGGATTAAGAAAACCTCTCCCTTCTTAAATTTCCAGATTCCCTCCAATCAAGGGCAGTTAAGCCTTGGAAATTATTTATATTGTTTTGTTTTGTAAACTCTAACCTCAGGTGTCAGAAACCCAGGCGAGCTGGATAATACTGACATTTTAGGGGGCGGTGTGGCTCTGAATGGAAGCTGCTGGGTTTCCAAACCAACAGCCAATGGCAGCTGCAAAAGATGGAACTGGAAAGGAAAGCAGGGAGGAGACAAATCCTATACCTGGCGAAAACCAGCAAGACGAACAAAATCTCAGCATCCACAATGACCCGACAGCCTTGATGTTTCAGGAGGTTCCCCCTTCCTAGTCTGAGCCGGGCAAACCTGTTTTCAGCCTGCTGGAAACCTTTCTGATTTTGAAAAATCACAGGGCGTTTGTTTTCTATGCTTCCAGTGTTCTCTCCTTTAAAGAATACAGCCAATATGCCCTTAGCCAGAGCTCACGGAGGGTAAGAACGATTCAGGGGGCCGCAGGCCAACATGTGTGCCGCTCCCCAGAACCTCAGCCTTCGCGCCAGGCCTCACAGAGGGGGAGCGATCTGACCTCTCCCGTCCTGGGTCCGAGTGGCCTGTCTTCTCCTTCCCCCTAAACGTTTCACCTCATTGCGCACGTGTCTCACGGAAGCACGGCTTCCCATCTACGCTTTTAACAGCGCCTCATTAGCGATATTTTTCATGTTGGAAAAGGTATTTAATGAGCGACTTTGTATTGATCGACTTGGATAGATCTTCCTTTGAATAGTTTTAAGCAAGGAGAAAAGAGGGTTTCCGAAAGGAGGCCCGCGCGTTACCATGGTGAGCGTGCACTGCTGATGGACGGAGCTGGTGGCTGGGAGTGTGGGGAACAGACCCAAACTGACCTGCAGAGTCCAGCTCCCATCAAAGTCGGGGGTGGGGAGGTGGGGGGGGCCTCGCCACAGGGGTTTCCCTGGGTGAGCCCAGCGCTGAGGTGGTGGGTTTTTGTTGTGGTGGTGGTTTTTAATCAGTATCACTGTGATCTCTTTTTTAATTAATTAATTTTAATTTTTCAGTTACAGTTGACTTTCAACATTATGTCAGTTTCAGGTGTACAGCATTGTGGTGAGACATCGTGTAACTTACGAAGCGACCCTCCCATATGTCTGACATGCACCTGGCACTGTACCTGGTCATCGCCCTATTACTGACCACGCCCCCCTATGCTGTATTCTGAGGCGGTGGTTTTCAACGCACAGGCCCGAAAGGGCCCGTTGAATCCGCCTTCCTGAAGGAGCCAGGGGCTGAGGACAGGCCCTGGTGGCCTGTCGATCTGAAGGAGCCTGGGCGAGCAGAACGTGGGGGCCTCCCAGCGCCAGGGCGGGAGCCCGTGGCTGAGTCACAGTCACCTCTGTGGCTGTGAAGTCTGAGCCAGGGCTGACCTTGAACCGTAGTGGCTTGTGGCAGGATGAGGAGGAGAGATTCCTCACCCAGGATCAAGGCGGGGTCACACAGTGCTTGTTGAATCAGGGCGTGATGTCGATTAGTGTGTGTTAAATCTTGGTTGGCTTTTCAGACTACAGTGCAGTGCAGTGGGACTACTCTAGGTTATAAAATTATTATTATCATTTTTCAGCAGTTGATCTGTATAATGAAAATTATGCCTCTTTTATAGTGCTTTGTGTTACTCTAGTTTATTATTATTCTGCATACACACAGTTTAAAAATTAAATTAACCGAGGGTTCACAGTGAAAATCTACTCCATTGCTCACTGGCCTGCAACTGCTCAGAAAATGTTTTCTGTGTTCCTTTATGCAAAGGCAAGCCAATCTAAATACATATTTTAATTTTTGTTCCTTTCTTGCATTGAAAGCAGCATACTATAAACACTGTTTGCACCTTGCCATTATTTGCCATTATTTCAATTAAGAAAATATCTCGGAGCCCTGGCGGAGTGGGTCAGTTGGTTGGCGCATTGTCCTGTACACCAAGAAAAAGTTGTTGGGTTTGATTCCTGGCCAAGGCACGTACCTAGATTGTGGGTTCTATTCCCAATCAGGGTGTATATGGGAGGCAACCAATTGGTGTTTCTCTCATTGACCTTCTTCCCTCACCTCCCTTCTTCTCTCTCTAAAATCAGTAAATATGTCCTTGGATGAGAATTAAAAAAAGAAAGAAAATATCTTGGAGATCTTCTCATATCAGTGGATAAGAGCTTCGTTCTTTTTTAACTGCTCAGAGTCCTGTGCTTCACTGCATGGGATGGACCACAACTGATTGATCCTTTCTCCTACTGATGGACGCTGGGGTTATTTCCTCTATTGTAAAAAGTGTTGCAGAGAATGTCCTTCTCTCTCCATCCTGTCATTAGCACGTCCGAGTGTGGCTGCTATAGGCGGGTGTGTGTGTGTGTCATTCTGCCTTCCTCCTCGCTGTTCACGCTCAGCCAGGCCTTCACCCTGAAAGTGGGTCCTAGCAGAGTTTGTGCTGACGTAGAGCCCAGGAGCAGGCCTCTTCTGGATGCACAATTTTAGGAAAACAAAGATGGAGAGCTCCATAGTACTAAAGATTCGGTCGTCCCGATAATTCTTACTGCAGAATATGACTTTGTGTTGGGTAGCTCAGTCTCTGCAGGAGGCAGTGTGGTTTGGTTTTCACAAAAGTCATTGAATGGGTATCTTTTTTCTTTTTTTTTTTTTAAATCCTCACCCAAGGACATTCTTATTGATTTTAGAGAGAGAGAGAGGAAGGGAGGGAGTTGGGGGGTGAGGAGAGAGACAGACAGACAGATAGACATTGATGTTAGAGAGAAGCACTGATTAGTTGCCTTTTGTAAGTGCTCTGGCCAGGGACTGAACCTGCAACCTAGGGATGTGCCCTGACCAGGAATTGAACTGGTGACCTTTCACTTTACAGGACAGCGCTCCAAACAACTGAGCCACACCAGCCAGAGCTGAATGGGTAACTTTGAGGGAACAGGCCCCAAGGCCAAGTTCTCCCTGGGTCCCCAGGCTTGGCTCTCTTCACATGGCACTCTGAGGGGGAGCGACTCTTGCTACCCAGGCTTTCCACACTCTGTCCTCCTGGTAAAGCCCATATTCACCACATCTTACGTGGGCCACACACAGTGTCCCACTAGAGAGGGAGGAAATCTCAGGGCCGCACCCTATGGTGATGGAGTAAATTTTAAGTGTGTGACCCTGTAGCGCACACCTGTGGGGGCTCATTTGTAGCTCGTGGTTGGCACATCTCACTCAGGACACTGCAGAGACCTCGCTGGTCCTTTGCTGCTTCTTCCAGCACATTCTGTCTCTCTGTTGCACATTGGCCCATACATGTCCCCAAACTTCTTGAGGCCTCTGTGGCCAATGAAATAGACCCTGTCCTGTGTGCGAAATACACATTTCTGGCTTCATGCCCCCCACACAATAGGTCACGCCTGTGCCATCTGTCTACCTGCAGGGAAACACAGAGACAGGTATCCGTTGTGCCGATGGTTGTAAAAATGCATCGGGACCGGGAATCGCTTTAGATGTAAATGGGCCTAAAGGATGTTGCTGTACAACCATAGATGACCTTGGTCTCTGAAAAATGAATTTCGACGCTAGCCGCTTGCACGAATAAGAAGCGAATTTTCTTCTTTAACAAGTGAAGAGCGGAGACTTCCAGAATCTAGACAGAAAGGAGAGGGCTTTCTGAATAACAAATGCTGCCATGGTTATCCAAACTTTTGATCTAGTGGTGCTTTATTTTCCATGCTGAGCAGGATTAGCAGTGAGATAAGCTTTCCTTTGAAGGGTTCGGTGAGCATTGGGGTTTCTCTCCCTTTGTCCAGCCTTCCTGGCCTATTTTCCCCTGCCGGACTTATTATATCTGTGTGTGTGTTGTGCTCCTGTGGGCTTATCTCTTCCAAGCTCCTTTTTGTCTTCCCCTGATTTTTTCTCTTCACCTCTGCAGACTTGATGTCTTTCTCATCTTTGTTGTCTTTATTGGATAGTTTTATATTGTGTATTCTTGTTTCGGAAAGGGAGTGACTGGCCCATTTCACATGTCTTTAAAGACAAAGAACCAATGATGATGACTTAGATTCAGGTGACTTCTCTGATGCATCCCTCACGTTGATTTTTCTCTGTGAGTCAATGCACGCCCTCCAGGAGGGGCTGCCCTTTTGGAACAGGGGCCAGGCACACACTGCTCTCAGCAGTGGGGACTGGGGTCAGCATCTTTCAAAGCACTCTTGTAGACCTTTTGATCCATAGCTTCCTTCAAGGGCTGGTGTGAAGTAAATCAATTCACTAGGACTGAGTGGTTACTTTTAATGAGCAATCAGGGGAAGCTTCAGTGAACTTAAAGGCCAAACCTGCTGTTTGATTCTGGGAAGCACAGGGTCAGACCTCCAGGAAACAGGAAAACAGCAGGCAACAGTTTCTTGCTGTCTAGTTATATACAACATAGAACAGGTTTGCTTTTGCCCAAAGGGTCTTATCCTACTCATGGGGGTTTCCCTTCGTTGTGACATGTATTTTCTCTCTATCTTTATTCTTAGTGCTCAGTGCCCTCCTGTTTGATCCCACTATCACCACTGTCCTGTCTACTGTGAGGAAAGGGCCCAAGACAACCATTTACACTTTAGTATGAATTTAAGCCAGTGGTTTATGAGTATTGTTTCAAGAAGAGCATGAAAGAATTCTGCTCTTACATCTTTAGTAACACTGCTCCTCACTAATGTTTTATTTATTGATTTTTAGGGAGAGAGGGAGAGACACACACACACACACACGCACACACACACACACACAGAGAGAGAGAGAGAGAGAGAGAGAGAGAGAGAGAAACATCAATTTGTTGTTCCACTTATTTATGCATTAAGTGGTTGATTCTTTTATGTGCCCTGACTGGGGATTGAACCTGTAAGCTTGGCATATTGGGATGATGCTCTAACCAACTGAGCTACCAGGCCAGAGCTACCCCTCACTAACTTATTTCCTTTTGGCATGAATGTAGGTTATGAAGCATACTAATAGAAATCACAGTTTACTTTCCTACCATATCATAGTTGTTCCAAATATCTCAGAATACTACTTCTACCATCACTATCTCATAATTATGTTGTTTATTAGGCTCTACTCCAGGTATTTTATATAGAACATTAATAAAGGAACACCAATCTTCCTTATATTTTATATTATGTTTTTTTGAAATATATTTTGATAACTATTTCAATATAATTTTTATGGGCCTATTTGTTATTTTAGGCCTTTAGAAACATTCTTCTGAGATCTGATCTTGACTTCACCGCACTGCTGAAGGGTCCACACTCAGGGAAGATGAAGAACTCTGCCCCTCAGGAGTGTTGGGCTCTTCCGCCAGGGTCGGAGTTCTGTGGTTTCCATCCTTCCTTCCTTTTTTTTTTTTTTCTGTCGATGACCCCCAGCCACACCTGCGCTGGCTGCTGGTTAGAATTGCTTTCTCTGTGGCCACCTGCCCACCGACCGGGCCAGGGTCCCCTCTGTTCCACTTTTGCTTCCTTCCTGTCTCCATTCACATCGTTACAGAGATGATTTTGCCAGCCTAACAACACCTTGTTTTCTGTCCATCACACCCCACTGGGCTCCCAGGTGTTTTTACATCTGAGTTCACGTCACCTTGTCTCGTAACGTGTTTGAGGCTGGGAAGCCGTCCTCGCCTTGCCATGGAGGCTCCCCCCCCGCCCCATCATCCCATGTTTACCATGTGAGGCTCTTGAAGGACCTGTGCTTACACTGGGAAGCCTCGGGATCCCAGCTCTGATTTGGGGATGCCCCACTGCTTTCAGTTGTTTTTAGACAGGACATTTGACAGCTTGCCCCAGCACAGACAGAAGGACCCCGTTGTACCTCACCAGGTGGGTTTCAGCCTTGGCCAGAGCAAACGATGACTCTTAGTACTCACCTTTTTCTGCCCTTCTCCATTAGACCTGGCTTCTAGCATTTTGTCTTATTTTTGCATCCAAAGGGTATTAGAATGATAAGCTCAGCCAGCACACCCCTGCCCTGCAGCTGGCTCTGAGACGTTTTTACATGAGGCCCAAATGTATTTACTTACTAATTCTTTTCCCCTCTGGGGAATCAATTCCATTTTTATAATCTGCTAAGAAAATTTCCCCTCTGCACAGCATGGAAGGTCTGGCCCTGGCTGGGCAGCTCAGCTGGTTGGAGCATTGTCCCCGGTTTGATTCCCAGTCAGGGCACATGCCTAGGTTGTGGGTTCGATCCCTGGTTGGGGCACATGTGGGAGACAACTGATCGATGTTTCTCTCTCTCTCTAAAAATCAATAAAACATATCCTAGGGTGAGGATTTAAAAATAAGTAAATAAAGGTCTGATTTAAAGCTAAGGGGGAAATAGCAGGCGGTCTAGAAGCTCTTCCATGCCATCGAGCCCTTGTCCTTTTAACAGGGGCAGAAATCAGGTCAGAACTGGCCCGGGGAGGGGCGAGGGTGGGGGGCTTGCTGAGCAACTAGGAGAACCTTGGCAGTCATTTGAATCAGTTCCCTCAGCCATGCCGTTTTCTTTCTTTCCTGCCTCTTTTCTCCCCACTGATAACTGAGAGGGTAAAGCAGGGTGGTTTCTGATTCAGAAGATGATCAGCCACAAACCGTCCTTGGCCAAATGCGGCGAGGTGTTCATATGCCCTCAGTGCCCAGCTGCCCCCGTCTGCTGTCAGGTCTGTGGATGTCTGTGGGTAACCATGGGAACCAGAGAGTGGCGATGTGAGCCGACCTGTGGGGAACCACCAAAGTGGGTTATTTAGTACAGTTTGTGATGCGTAGTGCAGCTCATAAGGGCTGGTTCGGAGGATATTAAAACTATGGTCGCCTTAAGAAGCTACATGACCTTTGCTCAGAAAATGCCAGTAAGATTGGGGGCTAGGCAGCTCTGCCTCTCGGGGGCATGGCTGCACCTTTCCCCTCCCTGTCTCCTTCCCCCGGGTGCCTTACCTTTGCCTTTCTCTCTGCTAAGCTCGAGGGCCCTTCTTCCGCTTCTGTACCTTATTTCCTGGGCCCACGCAGCCCAGCTGGCTCACTTCTGCTACCTCTACCTCTGCACCTTTCTAAATAAACGTTCTCGTGCAGTTTAAATAAAAAAATATACAGGGCTAATCTTTGACATTCTTTTGGTAACACTCCTTCTAGGGTGACCCTAATGCCTCACCCCCTGCCGGGACGATGCCAGGGACTGCTGTGCTCTGGGGTCCCACGTCCGGAACAGTGGGGGCTTGCTCTAAGGCAACCACCCAGTGAGGACGCTGTTCCGGGAAGGTGACCCCGAGCCTTCGCTTACCAATAGCACAGGGTGGGATCACGTGGCCAGGTCAGGGAGGCTTGCAGTGCGTTGCTCACAGGATGGAAGGGACATGGTGGCCCATCAGACATGTTAATTTGTCAGAACCAGGAAGAACTTTCACGGCTCATTCACTCATTATACAAACATTTGTTCAGTGCCTTCTTCAAACACACTGGTCCTGTCTCTCCTCTCTGGGTAAAGAGGGAGAGGGGAAGGTTCCCGGCAGCAGAAAGAATATGAAGGAAGGTTCCTTCAGCAAGAAAGAGCAGGGCCCCAGGGAGGGCATGCAAGGAAGTGTCCGGGCTGGAGCACAGAGCAGCAGAGAGCGCGGATCTGAGTGGAAAGGGGCCACAAGGACCTGAAGCTAGAAGGAATTCTGGACTTTATTCCTAAGGGCGGTGGGGAAGCGTGGCTGGGGTGCTGGCAGGTCACGTTCCGCCAGACGTGCTGCAGGAAGCACCAGGCTGCAGACAATCACGACACAGAACCCTCATCTCTGGGGTCCGAAGAGGCCGCTGGAAATGAAACCGAGGCCCACGTTGCTTAGCCAACAGTTTCTAAAAATGTTTGGTGAGTGCTTGTCTTTGAAAAATGGTACAAAAAAGTCTGAAAAACTTTTTCTTAGATGTCGCTAAGATTGCGTAGTAATTGCGGCTTTGTTCTAAATCTTAGAACAAGCAGTGAAGCGGTGGTTGACTTTTGGAGGGGTGTACGTTTCCTGCAAAAGTTACAAGATGAAAACCCCATGACATCTTCCAATTCTTGCTTGACTGTTGGAGGAGAATCATGAAAATATTCAAAGGCTTCATTACGTTTCCCAAGGCCCCCCGTCCCTCCTTCAACGCTCAAACCATTGCCTTTGGAAGTGCCAGTCCCACCAGACATCGGCGTTTCCCTTTCCTGCCCTCTCTCTCCTCCTCTCTGTAGCCCAGAAGCATCTCCACGTTCTCCCTCGGCCTCAGATAACGCCAGGTGTTCAGGCCTCCAACCTTTGATTGCAATATAGAAAGGGAACTTTTGAATTTAGAGCTTTCTTTTTATAGCAAAGCCTGACTCATGATGATCATTTCTTGGCTGACCTAGAACTTTCCCTGGCAGAACAGAGCAATGACTTCATTGTTCCAGTTGGGGTATGTCTCTGTTTCCTGGAAGCCCTGAAGCCTCCTGATGAAGTGGCTGGGGGCTCTAGGAGATCATTGTTTGAGCAGAATAAAAAAATATATCGGTTTATTTATTGTTTTAATGGATACTAAACCCAGTGCATACATAACCTAAATAAGGAGTAGGAAGGACAAAGCTCAGGTAGTTTCCCAACTTCCCATGAAGTCTGTGACCCAAGAGACCCCACCTTTGCTCCCTGATTGGCCAGACCTCTAGCCCGTGACCAGCCCACATTGGAGGTGACTGTGGAGAAGGGACTTGTCCATCAAGATAATTTCCCATATTTTTTGTTTACCTTATTTACCAGTCAACTTGGATCCAAAAGCCTCTTGGCTGCTTAAAAAAAAAAGAGTTTAATAATTTTAGAGAGAGTGGAAGAAATACAGAGAGAAAGAAACATGGATGTGAGAGAGAAACATTGATTGGTTGCCTCTCATTTATGCCCTGACCGGGGATTGAACCTGCAACCCAGGCATGTGCCCTGGTTGGAAATCAAACGCCCAACCTTCTGGTACCCGGATGACGCTCCAACCAACTGAGCCACGCCAGCCAGGGTGCTTTTGGCTGCAGTTGGAAATTAAAACTATGCTTCCAGATCAAAGCTCTGTCCCCCACTGAGAAGAACCCAAGTAATGTGTCACAGGCTTCAAAGGCAGGTCCCCAAAACAAGCTCCTGAAATATTTTAAGCAATAGAATAAATGTTTATTCTCCCAAGAGGACTCTTTGAAGGGGAACACGCTCATTTGGACACGTTCCTTAGGAAAAGCGTAGTTGTCACGACAAGCCATTCTCACCCTTATACAGTCACGGGTGGGAATGCAAGAGCCCGCGTACCTGCTGCGTCTCCTTGGAGCTCCGTGCTTGCCGTGAGGGCCAGGTGGGCCCTGTGACACATCAGGACGGAGGCAGATGAAGAGAAAATTAAACTCTCTTCCAGCTGGGCAGCTCTATTTGATAGCAGCAGCTGAGGGATGTTTTGTTTGCGTGCCTTGAATTGCAATGTGGAAGGAGTGCTCTAGGTGGGCGGCTGGAAGCGGCCCAGGCTGAGAGCGCGCGTGTCTGTCTGTATCAGAAAAGAGACAGGCTGTGCCCAGTCGGGAGAGCTGTGTGGTTTCTCTGATGTCTGCGGGAGGTCCCCTGCTTAGAGAGGGTTGCAGAGCAGTGGCCCCGTCCCCTCCCCCCGAGGCCTGTGCCTCTCATTGTCTTCCTGTGTTATCTCTGTCTGCCCGGGTTCTCAGACATTGAGGCTCAGAGTTGGTGTAGAATCAGCATGTAAATGGGGGTGAGACAGGTTGACATCAGTTCCAGGGTGATAGGTCCATCATAGGATGTGACAGTAAGAAAGGGACACCTGGGCTTGTGCTTAGTCTTTTGATGTCAATACCAGGAGGGATGATGGTGCCTTCCAAGGAAGCCCAGCTCAGTAGTGCAGGTCTGGGTGGTCCCACCTTGCACAGAAAGGGGGTTTCTGTTTTCTTCTGTGTCTACTTGGATATCTGAAGTGACCATTATTTAACCCTAGAATTATTTTTATCCTTACCCAAGAACATGCTTATTGATTTTAGAGAGGGGAAGGGAGGGAGAGAGAGAGGGAGAGGAATATTGATGAGAGAGAGAAACATCGATCGGTTGCCTCCTGTACATGGTCTGACCAGGAACTGAACCCACAACCTTGGCATGTGCCCTAACCGGGAATTGAACCTGCGACCTTTCATCTTACGGGATGACACTCCAACCGACTGAGACACACCTGCCAGGGAAAACCCTAGAATTTTTAATCTCTTGACTTTTATTCCTTGTTATGCTGATATCATGCTAATCAACATCTCCAGATTGTTCTAAGCACCAAGGCTGTCGTGGTGAGCTCTGAAATGCAAAAGGGCAGTCTTGTAAACAGACACAGAGCCAGTTTTCTGTCTTCTACCATTACATGGGGTAAAGAACACACACACACACACACACACGCTCACACACACACATCCTGGGCTGGCAGATAGAGCCCATGTTTCTCACAACCAAATGTTTTATCACAGTTGCTAATGAGGAACGAAAAAGACTGATTTTGGTTTCTTTTCTTTCCACTATTTCCCGCTGGTTGAGCGCTTTGGAGATGTGACGTGGTCAGCACTTGGGGTGATAGGGAGGACCAGAGAAATTCCAATCTGAGTGCATGACTCCCAGGGAGGGAGCAGGAGCTGACTGTTGCCCATGACCTTGGGACATGGGGGAAGAAGAGAGTCTGACTCTCTGGCTTAGAAGGGAGTGGTGTGAGGGTCACAGAAAGCAGGGACCCTGCAGGCCTGGCCTGACCTGTGTGTGACCCTATAACCTGGTGCAGGTGACTGCTGGCTTCTGGCGGCCATTGCTTCTTTGACCTTGAATGAAGAGCTGCTTTACCGGGTGGTGCCCAGGGACCAGAACTTCCAGAAGAACTACGCGGGAATCTTCCATTTTCAGGTATTGTGCGTTGGGTCCCCCAGATCTCCTGAATCAGAAGCTCAGGGGGTGGGGCCAGTGGCTGACGATTTAACAGTCCCTCCAGGTAGCTCTGGTGCATACTGGTGTTTGATAACCATTGCTTTGACGTATCCATCTGGTCACGCACACATCCACCCCTGCCGCCTCCCCCAGGCCTCATGGCCTTGAGGAATGGCTTGGGAGTGAGTGTCAGGACATGTGGGCCCGAGTCACCCACTGTCACTCCTGCGTGATGCCGGGCCAGTTTTCTTACCCACAGTCTCAGACTCTGGACTCAATGCTTCCCAGCCACTTTGGTGTCTCCAATGTGCACGGATAAGTAAGGCACAGATCCTGCTCTTAAGGAGCTTGGAATTCACTCAAGGTCCAAGGTGTGCACTCTGAGCCCCTCAGAGGCTCCTTCTGGGGTCCCCTGGAGAGAATCACTGCCCCCATCAGCTCCGCCCCTTGCGCAGCCGCTGTTTGCACTCCACAGTTCTGGCAGTACGGCGAGTGGGTGGATGTGGTGGTGGACGACAGGCTGCCCACCAAGGACGGGGAGCTGCTCTTCCTGCACTCGGCAGAGGGGAGCGAGTTCTGGAGCGCCCTGCTGGAGAAGGCCTACGCCAAGTGAGTGGGGGGCGACAGCTGGGAGCTTGGAGACCCACCGTCTTCTTGGAGAATCTCGCCTGCTCCTGTCCCCCAAACTCAGGGTGTCACATCCAAGTCTTTCCCCGCACCTGGACCCCATGTGCTGTGTCCCTCCGTAACTAAGAGAAACAGAAAATGGGGCTGGGAGTTTAAATGCTCAGCTCTGTCCCGCATGAGTGTGTGACCGGGGGTAAGCCACAGAGTCCCTTGACCCTTTGTTCAAGAGCTATTGTCCTTTTCCCTGGCATTCAACGTTCAAAGCCTTCTTCTGGATTCTTTTGATTAGTGTCATTTGCCGGCACCCTTCCCTGGCACCCAGTTCCTTCCCAGCCTTATTCCTATAGCAGCCCCATGGGGTGCCTCTCAGCCTTGAGGGAGGGTCCCCTCATCACTATTCATGTCCCCACCCCACCCTCAGAGACCCAAGAAAATAGGGTCAGCTCTGGAAAGGTCGCACTTTGCTCTGCCTAGGAGTGGGTGGCCTGGTCAGAGGTGGTCTGAGATTCCTTCCTGGCAAAGTGCTGGGCTGGCCACAGGAAACTGGCCTCAGCACCTTCCTGGGCCACAGCGAAATCAGCAAAGGCTCCTCTTTCAGCTTATAGATGACACCATGTCCTAGCATTGTCTCTGCCCCAACCCACAAGGTTCCCTCCCTGGGGTAGCTAATGGCTGCGGGTGCTGCTTTTTTCTCTTTTTCAACAGGCTCAACGGCTCTTATGAGGCTCTCACTGGGGGCTCCACAGTGGAGGGGTTTGAGGATTTCACGGGGGGCATCTCTGAGTTCTTTGACCTGAGGAAGCCGCCAGCCAGTCTGTATCAGATCATCCGGAAGGCGCTCCGTGCGGGGTCTCTGCTGGCCTGCTCCATTGATGTGAGCTGATGGCTATCTTCGCTCCCCTCCCCGTGTGTGGTAGGGAAGGGACCGGACAGGGGCCAGGAGCCCAGGAAGACGCTGGGCCAGAGCAGAGCCTCGGACTTAATGGGCAGGTCCTGTGCCATATTGGTCCCTAGCACGTGGGAGCCGGTTAACATCTAATTAGCGGGTAGGCACGGGGATTGGTCTCATATTAGGAGCCGCAGGTTCTCCTGACAGGTAGAGCCGCTTTGGTTCTGCGGAAATTGCCCTGAGAACGTAGCCTTGATCCCTGGACCCTAGCCCTACTTTGCGATGCCTTTTTACAGGGCAATTTTGGGATTTTGGAAAACAAATAAGATGACTGACAATACTGAATGGACTCTGCAAAAGCAAGAGGTCCTGAAACCAGCACCCTCACCCTGTCTGGGGGCGTGGCTGTAGGGAGCACCCAGGTGGCGTGACACCAGAGCTGGGACACTACCCGGCTCTTTCTCTTTCTCCTGCCCTTCCCTGGCGACCTCAGGCAAGCGAATGACATGTCTCTATGAAAACCGCAGCAGGAGATGTGTGCAGGAGCCACCTGGGCATGGGGGAGGGGCAGACTGTGAAATGGGAAGGGTGCTGGAGAAACTCGGTCACCCACCACAGTGGGGGCCAGAACTCGTCCCGGGCAGTCGTCATGGGTAATCAGTCTTCTTCAGGCAGCATGAGTTCACCCTTGGAGAATAAATGACTTCCCAGTTTCCTGTGACATTTTAAGGGCTGGTAATCACGTTCTAGGCTTGGCAGCCACACAGCTCCCTGCCTGGAACTATAGGGCTGATTAAAGAGGGGCCGGCTGGAGAGGCTCCATTTATTCACCTGCGGTTCATTGTCACACTTGCACCCCCAGCCCCCCACACGGAGGCCTCTGTGGCTGTGTAGTGTGTCCTTGGAAGGCATTTTAGGACCAGCCCGACAAGCTCAGGGTCAGCCACCCTGAGCGAACTTTATTCTCAACTCAGGTCTCCAGTGCAGCTGAAACAGAAGCCATCACCAGTCAGAAGCTGGTCAAGAGTCACGCATACTCCGTCACTGGAGCTGAGGAGGTAAAATCGGGCACAGGGAGTGGAAGGGTAATAAGTCATGATACGACCACAAGTCACAGCCACCCTGAGAGAGGTGGGGGGCTCACCCCCAAGAGTTCCCGTGCCTGGCTGAGGTCTCTGGCTGCACAGCGCCCCGATGCCACGCATGTGTGGTCAGTTCTTACTTGGTCCAAGGGTCCTTCTGACTTTTCCCCACTGGGAGATGGGGAATGTGACCTCAAATGTAGGTTCTCCTCTGGAATGTGGCCAGGAAGAGGAAGAAGGCTCTAGAAGAAGGTTGTAGAAATTGTCAGTTAGGTTCTCATTCCAAGGAGTGTGTTTGTACAGGTAAGGCAGTGGGAACCCAGAGAAGACGGGTGCCTGCCCCGGCTGTCAGGGTGGGGTATACTAATGGGAAGAAGTGCAGGTATTCCTCACTCTCCAACCCAAGGGGAGAGTGTGGGCTATGCTTTTCATTATTTTATGTACTATATTATTTATTTACTAAGTAATTGTCATTATTTTTATTTACTATATGCAACAACTGAGAAATTAATTTTGCTTTGGGTTTCCTGGTGGCCAAGGCAAAAAGGGAAATGAATGCGTGTCTCAGATCTTGTTATATATTAAAATGGCATAGATATTCATTCCATGTGTTTGTGTTTCATGAATATGTTCTTTAATCAAGTCAATGCCCAGATAGGAATATGTGTAAGCATCGGACTAGGGCACGACGGAAGATAATAAAGGGAAGGCAGGCACTGAAGACCCCACAACTCATGGCAGTGGTGTGGGACTCATAGTGACTGTTCAGCAGAAAGTAGGGGAAGGCAGCGTGTATGGATTTATGAGTACGGGCTTTGGAGACAGACTGCCTGGGTGCCTGCCCTCCATTTACCCCTTGTAACTAAGTAATTGTGGATCCCTTAACCTCTCTGAGGCTCCGATATTTGAGCTGTAAAATAAAGATAATAACAGACCCAGCTAACAGGATTGTCTGGAGGTTTAAGTGAGGAAATAAGACATTTTTTAATGTCTTGATTTTAGAGAGGGAGGAAGGGAGAAAGAGAAAGAAAAACCATTTATTTATTGTTCCACTTATTTATGCATTCTTATACGTGCCCTGACTGGGGATCAAACCCACAACCTTGGCGTATTGGGACAATGCTCTAATCAACTGAGCTACCCAACCAGGGCCCTGGGAATGATGCGTTGGAAATACTTAGCCCCATGCATAGTCTATAGTACATGCTCCATAAATGCTAACTGCTGTGCTACTAGTATTTTGGGGGAAGGCATTTATGATCATTAGGTCTCATATATTAACAACCGAGTCAGCTATAAAGTGTAAACCCAAGTCAAAACAGACATAAACTTGTTTTTGTGCCGAATTCACTATTAACTCAACCGAATTGTGGAAAACAGAGCAGTAGGCCAAGGCCTGAAAATACACGTCCAAAGCAAATAAAAGCGTGGTTGTTAGGGACATTTGACAAATGGAACGCGAGGGTGAGGTGCAGACATGAACAGCAGCAGCGGGAGACGGCGCCAGCCACCTCCTCTGTGTGTGCCGGCCCTGCAGGTGGATTTCCGTGGCCGTCCGGAGAAGCTGATCAGACTCAGGAACCCGTGGGGAGAAGTGGAGTGGACGGGAGCCTGGAGTGACAAGTAGGTGAACTCTGTCCCCCAGGGCTGGCCTCCCTGGGCAGGAGGGAGTCCCATAAACATGCAGTCGTGACCACATGGACAGGGTAGTGAGTCTGGCAGTGCTTTCTGTCCTCAAATCACACAGCCTGTTCAGAAGAGGGTAGGCAATGGGTCCAGGCTGGGAAAAGCGAAAGAACAACCCGCTTAGCCGGTCTCTGGTTCTGGGTCTCTGCTTGGCATTTGCAAGCTTGGTGGCTGCGTTGACTGGGCTCTGCGCTGCAGGGTTTGTCTGTTTTCTACGTGCCACATCGTGGGGATCCAGAGGCGAGATCGATCAGTCACAATTAGATTCTTTCCACTCCGCAAACCCTGGCTACTCTGACAAAGGCCAAACCCCTCAGCGCCCACAGGAAATGGCCGCTCAGAAAGTGGAACTCTGTCCTGGGAGCCAACTGGCCCCAGCAGGCAGTGATGAATGGAGTGGCTCCCAGCGGGTTGGTATTGATCTTTCCCCGCAAAGTCATTAATGACCAGAGAGGCTCTTCCTGCGCAGGCCTCTCTGCAGGGGAGAGGAAGTCAGTGTGAGGCCTCCTGTGGTGACCCAGGACTGCTGTGCCCTGAATCAAGGTCGCTGAGGGTGTCGAACACGTGGGACAGTTTCCTCCTAGTCTCTACTGCCAGCATGGGGGTGGCAGTTTGTCACTGGGAAAGGAAATAGAGGTCACCAGTGTTGTTAACGAAGAGCCACCAGAAATGGGAATGGTCACAATGATACCCCCTCCCAATGTGTCCTTAACCTTTGCATGCACCCCACGTGCTGTCCTTGAAACCGCGAGGCAGCTAGGGCTTTGAAGGAAACTTTGCTACAGATAATTCACACATCATTACTGCTCCAAACTGCAATGCTTTCATCCTGGTTTGTGTCATGAAGAAACGTGGGTCTGCAGGGCCCAGGATGGGCCTTCTGTATTAAAGGTCTTTCATTCGGCTGCCTGGGATTGAGCAAAAGCCCAAAGCCCAGTTCTGCCAAGTGAAAGCGTTCAGGAAAGAGATTAGAAAACATTTTTTTGGATCTTGGTACTGCTCTGTTATTTAGACATTGCATGCATATTTCAGGTAAAGGTCAGGTAGCTGGAGATGGCATTTGAACAAAGTTTGTGGGTATTGCCATGGAAAGGCCACCAGCAGGGGACCTCACAGGGGGACATTACTTGAGGGAAATTCCGTAAAGCTTGGCCTGGTTGTCATTCTTACAGGCTAGGGGAGTGGACCACAGCCCTGTGCCCAGAGGTGGTCAGCCCCTCTCACAGTACCTTCCCCCAGACCTCCAGATAAGCAAGATGACGGCTTACTAACTGACATGGGCAGGCCTGCCTTTCTGTGACAGGCGCTCTAGGGTCTCTGTCCCCGGCTTCCCCATCTCTGTGCCCAGGGGCCTGGCCTCCCTCCTTAGAAATGCAAAGCTGTCTGGAGAGTGAGATTCGGGCATGACCATGGCATCATGCTCTTGCCCCAGGTCTGGGTCACCCTGCTAGTGACCATGGAGTCCCTGTCCCTGGACTGTGGCCCTTCCCCACATGGTCTGTCCTGCATTTTTCCTAGGCTTTTTCTTTCTTTCTTTTTTAAATTCCATTTCTGGACATTCAGAGAAAGTTTAGCAACAGCAAACAGTTTGCATTATAACAACCCTTTAGGAGCGACCTCAGCTTCCTTCAAAAAATTTAGAAATTCATTTAATTTTCTCCCCCAGTGCACCAGAGTGGAATCACATAGATCCCAGGCAGAAAGAAGAGCTGGACCGAAGAGCTGAGGATGGAGAGTTTTGGTGAGGGGGCTGTGTACCAGAGAGCTGGCCCATGGCTGCGGGTTCACCTTCTGTTCGGACAGGGCGGGCAGCGTGTCTCAGGGTGTCTGGAAATTCAACACGGTTCCTGGCCAGGGGGCTCTCATGCTCCTCCCCGTTGCCCCTAGTGTGATTCTGCCCCCATGCCAGGTTGCCCGAGATCTGGGCCCTCTGTAGATTAGCTCTTACCTGTCTTCCTTACCTTCCATATCTTTCCCGTGTAATCAGAGCAATCCATCCACATCTTTGATCTAAGATTTAGCTTACTACCTAACTAGGATAACTTCCTTTGTGGCAGGGTAAGGAAGGCAGTAAGGACAGCCTTAGACTATGACATGGGTTAGAGGCATCTCTCTGCTGCACGTGGATCAGAATGAGGGAGGAGGAAACCTTGTAGGCTTAGATGGAACTCACCCTGGAGGCGGGGCTTTGTCTGGTTCACCTCCTCCGGTCTCTTCCAGTTTCCAGTTCATTCTCTTTGCTTTGGCTGTGCAGCTATGACCTTGGACAGTAGCCCCTGTGGGTTTATATCTGTGGGCTGTAGAAAAGCTGAGTGCTGACCTCTGGCCTGTTCCCCATGCCCAGAAGTCACGCATTACCCTCCCAGCCCAGCTCTTGTGACGGAGAGCCCTCTGCCCCTTCTGCCCCCAGGATGTCTTTTCCGGACTTTTTGAGGCAGTTCTCTCGCTTGGAGATCTGCAACCTGTCCCCAGACTCCCTGAGCAGCGAGGAGGTTCACAAGTGGAACCTGGTGCTCTTCCACGGCCGCTGGGCACGGGGCTCCAGCGCCGGCGGCTGCCAGAACTACCCAGGTAAGGCACCCGGCTGCCTGGGCCCATCTCCTCCGGCTTGTCCTCCCGGGCTGGGTGTCTCTGTATGTACATCTTTGGGTAACGCCTTTGCACTCTGTCCTCTGGTTTCTGGGCAACGCTTGGAGGCCCTGCTTGCTCAGGGCTCGGAGGCCAGGGTCATGGGCGTAGGCGGTGCTTCTGCAGCTTTCACCTGTGGCCCGAAATCAGGTGACACCGTTCTCCAGCGTCTGTGTGTCCAACCGTCCCTGCTTCACCCACCCGCCCCCTGCCCTCCAAGAATGTGCTTCTCCATACTAACCATGTCTTGGCACCTTGCGCTCAGTCCTGTGTTCATTCCCACCTGACCTAGGTGGTTGGCACCCGTCCCACTGAGCTCGGGGACTGAGTGGCTAGTGGCCTGGTAGAGGAACACGGGGCCTCATCTCCTGTTCCAAGTGACCGCACCCATCACAGCAGCCCTCTCTTTGTGTTGCGCCTGAGTCCGAGGTGGAGGGACCCGACCTTGTGGGTCATGGATGGCTGCATCCAGGGCCTGTGAGTGGTCACTCCCCGCGGGGAGGGCCTGGTGCAAAGCCACTGCTTCTGCCCTAACCCGCATCTTATTAAAAAAGGCAGACAGCTCCCCGTTTGCTGGAGGTCACTAATATCCACCTATACAGGCCCCTCCTAGGTTGAATCAACGGAGGCAGCACCTGAGGAAGAGATCCGAAAACACCGACCCCACCTCCCTAAGGAGAAAGAAGGAAGGCAAAAGCCGCTTTCTCCGCTGTCCTCCTCTCCTGCCTGTGCTCTCTCCCGGTCTGCGGCCACGTGTTGGTGGACTTAGGCTATTCGTGGGCCGGGGCCACCTGCTTTCCGCTCACACACGGCTCGCTGCAGGCCTGTGCCCAGTGCTGTGGGAGCGGCATCGCCATAAAACCCCCCCACGAGTGCAGGCCTGGTCTTGACCAGCTCTATCCTTCATCCCCCACCCAACCCAGAGCACCCACCTCTGGTGGCAGAGCTGATGCTGAGCAGAGAGGAAGGTGGCCAGATCCTCTTCTGCCACCATCCCTCAGCTTACCAGCTGTGGGACGCTGGGAGGGCCCCTTGTCCCAGCTTCTGTTTCCTAGTCCTCGAAATGGAGTGATAATACCCACCTTCTGCTACGGTCTGTAAACAGGGAGTGTTATGCAGACGGCAGGCATTATTTTTATGGCCCATGCTCAGCCTCCAGTTCTGTTGAGGAGTAAACAAAAAAACGTAGAGAGGGCACTCATGTTGCATGTGGGAGAAATTAAAATATGCTCGCCATTAGCAAGCTCTTAGAGAATGTGTAGGAAATTTGCATGGGTCGTTTGGGGGGGCGCAGGACTGCAGGCCCTAAGGTATCTGTATGCGCCAAATCACTATCCCATCTGTATCGCGAACTGGCTGCCGGGGAAAGACGATGGCTGCTGCCCTTGGGTGACGCTGTGAGTACAGAAGATCACGGACTGAGCTCTGCCTCCTCTGGAATCGGACCGTGTTTGGCTATGAAATCCATACCCATGTACCCGAAATAAAAGCATCGGGAAGTGGAGATTGTGGGAAGGCGGAATTGAATAAGCACTCTGATTGTTAAGAAGAAAATAATTATCCGTGGCTCATGGTCACCTGTGAATGCCTTGTTATTTCATCAAGTTGCACCCTTATTTAGAGGCTGTAAGAACTGCCCCCCTGCCCGCTGCTCTCTTGCCCCAGGGCATGTCATTACTGGGATCGGTGAGGCCTTGGCATGGAGATGCCCGTCAGGCCGTCTTCTTCAATTACCCTTTGCCACTTGGCTGCCCCAGGATGGCTGTGTGCCTTCGAGTGCCCTGTTCGACCCCACTGTGCCTCGGCTAGTATAGTCACTATGTTGAGAGATTATTTTACAAAATCCTATTGGAAACAGCAGTCTTTTAAAATATCCATAGGTAGTATGACAGGCATGCTTCTTAATTGCCAATTACTCTCTCTCATGCATTATTAAGTGACTTCCTCTGGAGGCAGAGTGTCTTGTCACTGGGCCACAACACTGAAGCAATCAAGGGAGGTCCCTGGGCCAGTGGACAGAGAGTCAGCAATTAGGACAGCTTCGGGCTGTGACGTGAGGCTGGGGCCTGTCCAAGAGAGGACAGGTGGCTGTTGGGTGGCAGTTTCCAGGGGCCAAGAGTGGTTGTCTTCATAGCCTGTCCTCAGGGTCCTCCTCGTCCCTGGGACAGATTGTTTACCTAGAGGTCTCCCTTCCGCTAGAAGGTGGGGTCTGTCTTCACAGACCAGGAGATGAGGCCAAGGAGATGTGCATGATTTCTCCAGAAAGATCTGGAAGTTACTTCTGGGGGAGGGGGTTGCCCAGTGTAGCCTGGGACTGTGGGAGACCTTGAATATCCCCAGTCAGGTGTCCCCGGGCTCCTAGCTGGTTAAATGGATGCATGCTAAGCTTTAGAAGCTATGGGACGTGTTGGTGGGTAAGTGGGTAGGGTAGGGGGTTAGGAGAAAATACCTCGCCACCTTGTAAAGGAAACTTGCTGAGGCTGCTTACCAGGTAGAGTTGGGCCAGAATTACGCTTTCCTTGGCATGATCAAAGTTCTTTCCTTTCATTTTATTCTTTCTGTCTCCTTGCTCCCCATGGTGGGAACCACCACCTCCTGGTGACTTCCAGCCACTTACTGGACCAATCCCCAGTTCAAAATCCGCTTGGATGAGGTGGATGACCACCAGGAGGGAGGCACGGGTGAGCCCTGCTGTACGGTGCTTCTGGGTCTGATGCAGAAGAACCACAGGCGACGGAAGAGGATCGGCCAGGGCCTGCTGAGCATCGGCTATGCGGTCTACAAGGTACTCCCGAGCTGGGGTCATCAGACTTTGCTGCACTGATGCTTTGGGTCGGAGTATTTTGGCCGGTAATTGGAGCCCATCTTTCCTGTTGCTTGAATATTTCTAATCCAGCATTCTCCTTGCTCACCGAAATGCCTCTTGCAGTGGCCTTACTGAGGCCTGCAGTCCACAGTTAGAGGTTCATTCCTACGGCTTAATCTCTGCTGTTAGCATGGAGACATGTAATTCATTAAACTTCACCCATCATTGAGGGCTCAATGTCAATGTGCATATTAGCTTCTTTCCAAGGATAGGTTTCTCAGGGGACAGGAGGCAAGAACACGGGGCACAAGGCATTTGATGTGACACAAAGAATCTGGGAGACATCACAGAATGGGGGGAAGGGAGGCTGGACACAGGGGTCAAGGACAGACACCCCTTCCTCCCTGGACAACCTTGAGACACTTGTTGGAACACTCAGGGCATATAGGCTGCAGGGAGAGAAGCCACGTCCTTGGCCATTTTTGGTCCTGGTGTCTCTGGCCTGGGGACAGCAGCCGACCCCGGTCTTTGGCTGCAGGAACCACCTGTCTGGAGTTCACAGCCTCACAGACACATCACAGCACGACCTTTGGCTCTTGACGAGTCCAGGCGGGAACACATTAGAATGCACTGTTTTATACAGGCAGAGACTCCTTATCACAAGTTCTGGAGGGATTCACGGTGGTTGTTTTAATACAATTTTAGTAAAAATGAATTTCTTGGGAAAATTCAATTCTAATCAGGAAGACCCTGAGCTGGCTGGAGGCCCAACTTCTCAGTATAAATTACTGCAATAATTTGTAGAAAAGGAAGTGTTGTAATGAGAAACCAGTAGGGAAAAGGGCAGTTGCCAAGCTCATATCATGTCTGGCCAGTTTTTTCCTCTTATTTCAGAGCTTAGGGCTTTAGAGTTTAGGGTGTGTGTATGTGTGTACATTTCATGTTGGAAAATACTTGCTGCTTGAAGGCAGGAGGAAATAATTTCAAATACATAACCTCAATTCTCCACCAGCTTAGCCCTTCCATCTTCACCTAGAATGTAAATAACATCAAGCCAGAGTCTTTGCTTCTAGGGAGAGAAACCTGGAAGGCAGTTACTATGGGCCTATCACACCAGCATGCTTTAGTGAGCATCTACTATGTGCCGGCTGCTGTGCAGAGAGCTGGGATTTGGAGGAGTAGCTCATGGTTACTGCTACCAAGGTGCTCATGATCTAGATGCACAATTAACCACTATAGGGCAGCTCAGATGGCTATACTGGGGACCAACATGACAGGCAGAAGTGTACCCAGAGAGGGACAGCTTCACAGAGGAGGACACTTGCTCAGGGCTTGAAAAGATGAGCTGGATGGTAGAGGTGGAGAAGGGAGAGCATTCCAGACAGACGGGGGCACTGTGCGCTTTCTGACAGCTGAAAAGTAAGGGATGGCCTTGGAGAACAGGTAGTAGGTGGGCCTGGTGGAAGGGCGAGCTCCTCAGGGACTGTGGCCACCAGTTTTTCTTGCACTGGCCCTGACTTCAGAGCAAAGCATTCTTCCACAGGGACACGAGCAGACATCCTGGCGTAGCTTTGTTGGTGTGGTATTTGCTCTTATAAATAATACCTGTACACAGCATCAAATTATAGTTGCTTATAAAATGACCCCATGTAATGTGATCTGTGGACCTTATTCTTGTGGCCGGAAACATAAATTTAGAGCCTGATTTCTGTGAACAAAAGGGGTGCGTATAAGGTTATAGGGAGTACCTGGGGTTGTAGGACATATCCAAGGTTGTAGGGGTACCTGGGGTTGCAGAGAAGAAGGAGGGTGTGGATTGCAGGGGGCACTATTCTGGATCCCTGTAACAGTGTCCTCTGGCTTTACCTGTCTGGTTTGACAGTAGGTGAGAAGCCGCCAGGAAGTGCTGCTGGTCTGACTCCCTCCCTCTCCTCTGTTATCGTCAGTCCTGTGCTGACACCAGGCTCGTGCCAGGCAGGCCTGTCATTTGCATGCAGGATCCTGCATTTCATGGGTGACTGTTTCCATCCATCCGAGGGCAAGGGCGAAGGCCAGCCGGCTCAGTTCCTGGAGACTTTGGGGGGCAGGGGGAGTGTTGAAGGGAAGGCAGCGAGGGCGCTGGGAGAGGCCCCGCCAGGGGTGACGGCTCTTAGGCAGGGAGGGGGAGGCAGACACTGTGAGGACCTCTGCGTGGCTGATTCTGATTTTAACTCAAAGCTAAAGGAGCCACGGTGACGCTGGCCTTTTCTGCCTCCGCTGACAATTACAAATGAAGGCTCCAGTGTGAGGGGACCATCTGATGCGAATTCGCCCTAATCCCCCCCACCCCTGGAGTTCTGGCAGTTGCCCAGGGACCTAAGCACCAAGCCACTCCTTTCCTGGTTTTCTGGTCAAAGGGCCTGTGAGGTAGGGACGAAGGGAGAGAGGGTCAGAGGGGCTTGAACCCTGTTCTCTACCCTGGGCACGAGGGCCCACTCCACACCCGGGAGCTGGTCTCCTCTGGAGTCAGCATTTCTAGGTGTAGGTAAGGGAGCCCGACTCCACCTAGACTCGTGAAAAAGGAATTCACCAGCTCACGTCACTGAAGCCGGGAAGGGCAGGATGCTTGGGACCAGGGACTTGCATGCTCTCAGGTCCCCTTCTGTGCACGTCTCTCTGCGGTCAGTGCATCATCCTGGTCTAGCTTCCCTCACAGTGCATGGAACAGCGCAGCATAAAAGGAGGGGCCCTGCCCTTCGTTCCAATTCCCAAAGCCTAGAGAAGTCTCTGATGGCGTCACCTCGGTCACGTGCCTGCTCTGGAAGCAGTCACTGTAGCCAAGAGCAGGGTGAATTGTGGCTCAGGTGGGCTGAGAGCCCCTTGGTCAGGAAGGAGGTCAGGTCCGTAGGTCCGTAAGAAGACGAGCGCTCTATTCAACCCCCACGGTTATTGCTCTTGAAGAATTTGGGATCCTGGTGGCTCACACAGCTGCAAAATAAAGTAAAAAAGTAGAACCTTTTTTTTTTTCTTTCAGATTTCTAGGGCTCTGTAGTCTGCAGATGGCCTTGAACTTCATCAGGGACATTCCAGTTTCAGAAATGCTGACTAGTGTCTCACTTCAGCATGAATCTCCTCCCCAGGGGACGCCAGGGTCATGCCGTCTGTCTGCAAGATGTGGGGGGGGACGCCGAGGCACAGAGGGGGAGGACCTCAGTACTCTCAAGTGACCTGCTGTTTTCCCCTGCCCTGCAGGTCCCCAGAGAGGTACGTGAGAGCCGACAGAGATGTCCTCCCTTGGGTAAGACGTAGTGTGGCTGTCTTCGTGATGGGCACAGAGCAGCATGTTCTTCCTCTGATGGCAGCCGCTTCTCCCACAAATACGCTGCCTCCCACACATCCCGGTGAGCTGGTAACCCTGAGAGCCAGTAACACAGTCGTGAGTGCCACCTGCCGGGCCCCCATGGAAGGGACAGCGGCGACCTTTGCCCGCTGTGTGCCTGGTGGCCTGATCTGGACAAGATGATTAGACCACAGCTCAGGATCCTCTTTATCTAGCCATCAGAATAAATGCCCCGATCGCCGATAAGAAAAGGAAGCTCCCACTTGATCTTTCTGGCTCCCGGCTTTTCCTGAGCCTCCTCGGTGATTTATAACTGGGTTAGGGAGATGTATCATCAATCATCATTGTCATACTCACATCTGTGGTTTCCTGCCGCCATCCCAGGCGTCACCCAGCTCTCCCGTCTGCCTTGTCCAGAGGAAGGGGGAACCCCAGGCAGCTCTCCTGGGGAGGAGTCAAGAGCTCGAGGGCAGGCAGCACAGCCTCAGCCCCAAGGTGTCCCGGTCCATTGAGCCTCTCCGGGGCTGTGGGCTGGAGACACCTGGGAGCTTTAAAAGTGGCCCCAGTGTGAGCGAGTGTGGGTGTGGATATGAGTGCTCCCCCGGTGTCCCGCATGGCACCCTGCACTTCCCAGGGAGGCTCCAGCCACCAGAGACCCTGAACTGGAATAAGCAGAGTGGAAAATAATAATCTTACTTGTTTTGATTCCTCTTTCTTGAATGTATAGCTCATACTTACTTCAATATTTAATATCGGTAGGGATTTGGGTCTTCATTTAGAAGTTTGGTGATGTTTTTTGTGACTAGAAACATCCCCTAGGAACTTCACTCTTGTTTCTGTCAATGAGTCTATAGTAAAGTTGGTTCTGTTGTGTGTAATTTTGCTTCACGTTCCCATTTCTAAGGACCTGTCAATGACATTAAGGGAGGACTTACTATCAGAATCTCTGGGGTGATTCTGACGTGTGACCGCGATTAAGAACCACTGTCCTGCCGGGGATCCCCCAGCTGGGCACAGGTGCACTAAGCAGGCAGAGGTGTATTTGCCCTGCTGCTGTCTCATCTCTGCTCCCCTGGGTGTCCAAACTCAGCGTGTAGCAATGAGGCCCAAATTCCTATGCTTCAGCCCGTGACTTGTGCCAAGGCAGCAGACTACTGGTCTACCTGCCCCTCGGCTCAGGAATGCGTGCTATTGATTATGCAGGTAATGTGCAAAGCACCCCCACACACATCTCTTCTCTGCTGGAACATAATTAAGTCCAAACCTGAGTGGAGTCTGGACGATGGTGGCTTCCGTCAGAAATGTCCCATTTGTGTGACAGAGGTCATATGCTCTCACAGCAAACTCCCAGCAGCACCTCCCAGTAGCCTCAGCGCGTCACTGTGGAACCTGTGCTCGCCAAGTGCTGGGGTCTTGGGTTGACAGTTCTCCAACCACAGCTTCCGACTCCTCTGGGGAGCTCATTAAAGCCCAGCTGCTGGGCCCCATCCCAGCGTCCCTGATTCTGCAGCTCCACGGTGGGCCTGGGAAGCCACATTCCCAACAAGCCCCTGGGGAGGCTCAGGCTGACCCTGGGCCCACCCTCAGTTAACCCTGCTTGACCCCATCCGGTCACCCCTAGCACAGCCATGCCAAGGGAGGATGTGGGGGCCAGGGGGGACCCAGCTCCCACGTCTGTGCCCCCAGTTTCCGCTCGGGCCTCCTGAAGGGGGCTTCTCTAGTTTGTCCTGTGTCTGGGTCTCACTAGAATTCGGTGTGCCCCTCTCCCAGCCCGACCCCAGTAGAGTTTGCTTCCTCACTTCCACTCCCTGTGGCTTCTTCTTGCTAGTCCCCCATTTCCTCCCCTTGCTCTTCTCAGGGATGGCAAGAATATCATTCAGCTTGGTGGCACTTAGACCTTGGCCATGGCCTTGCTGGCCACCCTACCATTCACCTGCCGAGTGTAAACAATTTCAGTGGAATCCCCAGAGCTGTGGCTGCCCTTGTGCCCAGGTCAGCGGGGGCTGGCTGGGGACCCCCGTGGAGTCCCAACCGGGACAGAGGGAGCAGGCGGCTCTGCTTTCTCCCCTGCTTAGCAGCCAGTGACCCAAAGAGGGTCTGGTGATTATGAATGGACACCATCACGCAGATGGCACAGCCCTTGCAGCTTCTTAGCACCTGCCCTCTGCCACCCGCATCTTGATGAAGATGGGTCATAAAGATACAGTGCCGAGGGAGGCTTAATTACAGCAATAACAACACCCACACCTGGGTGTTCGACGCGTCTGCAGTCACTAATTAGCCCGTGTCATATACTGGCAGCCTCCCCCTGGCTCCAGCAAACAGATGGGTCACAGGGAGCATCTTCTCTCCCCAGGGCTGGGGGCCTGGCAGTGCCTGCCCAGGCCCGCCCCCTTGCCCTCCGGCCTGCCCACCCTGGTCACCTTGCACAGCCATTTCCCACGTGGGCAAACCCTTCTGGCTGCTTTCGCTCAAAGACCAGGAATTCAACTCGCTTTTCCAGCCACAGGCCTGTACTGGGGTGCTCGATGCCACACCCCAGGCACAGCCACAGAGTAAGGGTGCTGGATTCAGTGAGTGGGCGATTCGTGAAGACAAATACCCAGAGAGAAGCTGAGCACACACTGGAGACCCTGCCGTTGGGCTCTTCATTGAACCAGGAAGAGGGCTAAGGGTCTGGCCAAGGTAACACAGTCAAGGCCAGTGACTGAAACAGGGTCTGGCACCCAGAAGGTGCTCTAAATACAATTGGTCAACACCCGGTGAGCTCACAACAGAATCCAAGGCCTCTAGATTCTTAGCTTAGGGTTAAAAATCACCCATCCCAAAGTCAGAAAAATAAAATGGAGCTTTTCGGCCCCGGTCTTCCAGGGTTCAGGGGAAGTGACATTGACTTGCTCTCTCTGCAGCTGGAGAGTCACACGGATGTGCACCTGGGCCAGCACTTCTTCCTGGGCCACCAGCCCTCAGCCCGTTCCAGCACCTACGTCAACCTGCGGGAGGTCTCCGCCCGGGCCCGGCTCCCCCCGGGGGAGTACCTGGTGGTACCGTCCACCTTCGAGCCCTTCCAGGACGGTGACTTCTGCCTGAGGGTGTTCTCGGAGAAGAAGGCCGGGGCCCTGTGCGTGTCCTTTCCTCCGAGGTGGTGGGGGTGGTGTGGGTGCCTGGGCCGGCTGAGGGGCGGAGCCCTGTCGCTGTGTGTGACCCACCTACCCTTGGCTCCCCACTGAGGCTTCCCAGAAGAAATGTGTAAAAACCAGTGGGTGTCCCCCTTCTGCTGCTCTACTTTGGTCTATAGAACACTGGGGAATTTTCTTTAAAAAAACATCCAGGCTAGAGAGAAGAGACACCGGGAACAGCCTGGTTAGAGGTTTTCCTCCAAGCAGGGTGGGCATGTGAGGCCCATAGAGTAGGATTTAGAGAGCGCTGCCTCTTGCCCTCACATACACACACGTACATCATACCATGCACAGACCATACACATACACATACATATATGCATGTACACACACCACCCACCCACACCATGCATTCACACACACCACACACAAACTCACACCAAAACACAGACACTACACAACATTCTGGGTACATGGATGCAAGCACACATGAGCTTGCTGGCTCATTCCCTGGAGGCCATTCAGCAGTGATTCACAGAGCTGGGTTCTCACGAGAGGAGAACAGTAGTAAGCGGGGCCTAAGAGGGAGAGAATTGTCCAGAAGAGTGGTCCACCAAGACAAACATTCTAGATTCCATCAAGGGCCAACTGAACTTAGCGGCTCTTATCTCTGGTAAAAACAAAGAAACTAACAAAAACCCCAACAACTCAGGGTGGGGTGGGGAGGGATCCTGGTTAAATATTTGGTGTATGAAGTCTGGTGAGTAATGAAGGTCTTGGGTGGGAAGCCAGTCCCTTAGAAGGGCCCAAGACCTCCTAAAAGGACCGAGCCCTTAGCTGTCCTTTTCCTTGTTTGCGTTTGCTTTATCCCTTTCTTTACATTTCAGGGAAATTGGGGACGTGGTAGCTGGAAACCCACATGAGGTATGCAACCCCGCTCTGACTCTGGCCTCACAGTCATCTGGGGCTTCCTGTCGATTCACGGGAGCTCTTTATATATCAAGGATGGCCCTTTATTACATTAAGGACATTTTATTCATCAGGGCCTCCAGCTTTTCTAGGCCCTGGCTCTTCTCGATAAAGATGAGATAGAAGCAGCACTGGGGCACATTCCTACCCCCTGAACTGGAGGATCTTAACGGCCCTCCATCCAGTCAGCTGGACCCTCTGCTAGAGCACCCCAGTGTGCTTGAGTAGTTCATGCAGGACACAGAAGGCAAGGGGTGAAAAAGGTCCAGTTCCCTGCTCTTACTCTTTCAGGGGACAAGCAATGGAAGCATATGAAAAAGGTGATGGGGTGCTTGTGCAGAAGTGGATCTAAACCTGTGTGTGTGCAGTCTTAAGGGTGCGAGAGTGAGAACCTAGTCTGGGAAGGCTCCCTGGAGGTGGTGTCTCAAGCAGGCTTTGGGGGAACAATGCACAGGGTCTGAGTATAGGTTCACCCACCTCATTCCCTGTACCCCTCGTGCTCTCCATTTGCTGTCCTTTTCCTTGGATTCTGTGCATAGAGGTAGCATGTGGCTGCCCCATGAAGGCAGTATTGTGAGGCCACACGGGGCACTGGTCAGGGATGGGGCACAGGCCCAGCTTTCCCCACTCCATTCTGTCTACCCACACAGATTGGGGTGTCTCTGCAGAGGCCACGGGGTCACCCCATAGCTGCAGAGTCATTGGCAGGATGGGTGGTGGGGCAGACGTATTGTATTATTTAGCATATATCCAGTTCATAAGCCCCTGTTTCCACGGAGGCCTGAGCCAAACCAAACACGATTCCCACATTAACTTTGCAACTGCCCTGCCTCTTTTTCTGTCCTGCCTCTTAGCCACACCCCAGTGAGGGGGATCAAGACGACAGCCAGATCCACGGCCTGTTTGAGAAGCTGGCAGGGAAGGTGAGTGCAGGGCAGATACAGCTGCCTGGTGACAAACAGGAAAATGCCCTTTTACTCCCAGAGACTCAGGGGTAGGTGTCCACTTTGGATTTTGAGGGACACAAACATTCAGTCCATAACAGAAAGGGAAATATTGCTCTCCACCCTCCAGGGAAGCTCAGGGCCACATTATAGACTTAAGAATGGAATAGAAGAAACCACGTCAGAATGCTTTGCTGAAAACTAAAACCTGGGAACGCAGTTCCTTTGCATAGCCGTTAAAGGGCCCTTGCAAAAATGAGTCGATTTATGTTTTAGATGGAGCCTCAACCCAGTCCTTTTATTAACAAAACATTGTTGCTTTAGCTGCCAAGGGGGCACATTTTATTAAGAACATCAAGAACAAAAACAAAAAATATATAAAAGCCCATATTTGTATGCTAATGCTTCACGTACCTTATCTTTTCTCTCTGAAGCACAGGGCAGTGTGGTTCACTGTCCCTGCTCTGCTGAAGGGACAGGCACAGAGAGGTTAAGGAGCTGGCTGGGGTACAGGCCTCGTGAGGGACAGGCCAAGGTCTGAGCATAGACTCTTAACACTCCATTTCTTTTCTGGCCAGCGAATGGGGGCGATAGTCTCATCCTGGATACTTTTAGAGGGTCCTTTGTTCTCATTGCTGGGGGTCCTGTACCTGAATGAGACCAGCTGACTGCACAGCAGATGATGCCCTGTGCAGCTCATATCTCACCTTTTCTTGATAGAATCGCCAGGCCCAGCTGGTGGAGATGGTGGGACGAATGATAGAGCCACACTTCGCCAGGGGAAGTGACTTGGCTAAGGTCACCTGGCAAGGAAGGGGCAGAGTCAGGATTGGAGCCCAGAGCTCAGCCCAGCGCCCCTTCTCTGTGCCTCATTTGGTATCCTGCCTGATGTCTGTCCTCCACCTGAGAGATAAGGGACAATCTTCCCTCTGGCTCAGTGTTTATCCCAAATGCTCATGGGAAACCTTAGCCCCTAAATCCCCACTCTTGGTGTGAGATGAGCGGCCACGTGGAAGGGCAGCTCCTGTAGCTGCAGTGGGAAACGTGGGTGCTTTGGGGTGAGACAGTCTTAGGCTTTGGATCCCAATTCTGCCACATGGTAGCTGTGAACCCCCAGCACTTATATCCCATGGAAATAGCAGGTGATATCATGTATGTATATGGTGTTTAGTAGTTTGCAAAATCACAGCTTCTTTAACTCTCAAGTGGATGCAGAGTTGTTTTGAAAATCTGAGGATATTTCACATTGGGGGCATGGCCCATCAGTCCCCGAGGAAGGCAGCCAGCCAGCCCCTGTGTGGCAGCCTTCTGCTGAGGGTGTACCACGCTCACATCATTAATGCACATGTCGCCCCAGGCTGTGGGAACCCCAGAGGATTAGCACTGGAGTTGTGAAGGAGGTCCAGCCTTTTGAAACCACAGGGTCTGTGGGCCGGCTGTCTGACCACATTCATTCAACAGCTTGGAGGTCTTCTCAGGGCCTCACGTGACGTGCACCTGTGTTCCCCTCTCTAGGATTCTGAGATCGGTGCCAGAGGACTCAAGGCCGCTTTGAATGAGGTGTTCTCCAAACGTAAGTTCTCTCTTGGAGCTTTTCAGAAATTCCGTGGGAGCCTAAGAAATACTGGGTTGGGGGTGAAGGTAAGGGGTAGGTACTGGGCCAGGAACACAGCAGATGGGAAGAAGGGGCTTTTGGCCCCTGACCCCGGGCGTCCTGGTTTCCTCTGGGCTGAGAGAGGCCCAGCAGGTAGGAGTGGGTGGGAGGTGTGCTGGAGAGGTGGGGTGGGGGCAGGGTTGGTGCTGGAGAGGAGAGGGCCTCTGCGTCTTTGGTACCTTGTTGCCTTGGCTCCCAGGTGTGAGCAAGGTGAGGGCGGAGGCCAGGCATGGCCGCAGCTCCAGGGAGAAGCCTGCGGTGTAGCCAGGAGGGCTGCCAGCTGCTGCCTGAGAGGCTGTGTGTCCTGGTTAAAAACTCAGCTCCGCATCTGACTGTGGGGCCACATGGTCTGCGTTTCCATCTCTGCTCTGCCCCCTACTGGCCGTGAGCTCTTGAGCGATGTAACCTCTCAGTTTCCTTATCTTTCTAATGGGGACAATGAAAATATGTACCCCATGGGGTTATTGTCAGGAGTAGCTGTACAGTGCTCAGGACAATACCTAGCCAATAAAAAGTGAGCTGTTTTAGTTTATTAAGAACTAACCCCAACCTAAGCTCTGTGCTAATACTATCTCATTTAAACCCCGGCCAGTCTTTGGGGGATTCTTATTCCCACCTGATGGAGGAGATTAGCTGGCTGAAGCCCCATGGCTTGTGAGTGGCGAAGCTGAGGTTCAGACACTGAACCCTGACAGTGGTCCCACCTGTGCCACCTCCCAGATACCAGGACAACCGGGGGCCTCTGCTGAGCAGCCTCCACCACCTCGTCGCTTTCTGCAGAGACCACGTTCGGTTCCATTCTCTGGCTGGAGTCTTTGGCGGCCTCCGGCTGTGTCCATTATTTCCCTCAGCTTCCAACGATCCTGATCCCCATACCCTTTCCCATTTGAATTTTTAGGGACAGACATAAAGTTCGATGGATTCAACATCAGCACTTGCTGGGAGATGGTCAGCTTGATGGATGTATCCTTCCACGGCACTGGTTTTTCATTGTGCCCTGTTTTGCATGAATCCTCAGCCTTGCCCAGCGAGGAGGGGGAAGGGTAGGAAAAGAAGGACGGAGAAGGAAACCAGCCCATACTGAACGGATGCCAGTGTCCTGCTTGAGCTTTAAAGAAAAATGTCATCTCATGTTTGCTCCTCAATAGGCTTGAAGTGATCGCCGCTTTACAGGTGAAGAAACTGAGGTGCACGGCATTTAGGTTCCTTTAATTTAGCGACTATGGGGCATTTGTGCCTGGCCTCCTGGTGCTTCACAGCGTTGCTCCTTCCCGACTCTCCTGCCGCCCTCCTCCCCCCTCTCCCCGCCCCGGCTCCCATCCCTAGCTGGTCTTTGCTGCCAAGCCTTAACGCAGCCCTCTGACAGCCACGACCAATAGTTCAGAACTATCACATGAGATAAAACCTTTTTTTCTCTCTGACCCAGTTTAACCCTCACTCCATCCTGAAGGACACGTTAAGAGTTTTCTAGGGGGAAGGGCCAGCTTAAGTGGAGGCGCAGAGAGAGAAGGGTCCAGCGGCCCTCCCTCAACACTCTGCCTAGTGTAGGTCCACAGTGCGTGCTCCGTGGGGCTGATGGTGAAGATGGTGTCTTTAAAAACTGGAGCGTTGGAGGGTTCCCCTTAATTCTTAGGGACTCAATCGTGATGCAATGTAATGACCTTCCAGGAGAAAGGATGATATATATTCGCGTGGGGTCACGCAGAGAGCCCTGGATAGCCAGCGTGGGTGTGCCAGGCTCCACTGGGTGACCGGCCACGGGGTGATGGTGCTGATCTCCTGGCCCCAGTGCAGGGGCCCCTCAGCTCTCTGCCCTGTTCGGCCTGTGTGGTAAACTATTGAATTTGTGGGCCACAGAGAACTGTCCTGTGTCGATCCTCTTTGCTGTGAACAATCCCTTCATGGAATCATTCTTCTCAACCTTCCAGTTAGATCTGAGAGTGGCCTTGTGGTCCCCACGCATTGCCCCCAGTGGTATTGGCACCGCTCGTGGCTCCAGAGGACTGAGGACTCTGTCATTCTTCAGGAGGGTCCACACCACAGTTTGGATGGTGGGGGATGTGGTTCTGAACCAGGGTGGGCAGCAGAATGCCCCGGGAGCCTTTTGTAAAAATAACAATGTTATTGAGGTATAATTCACGGGACATATGATGTGCCCATTCAAAGGGCCCAATTCAGTGGGTTTTAGTATATTGACAGAGTTTGCAAACATCACTACCGATTAAAAATATTTTTTATTGATTGATTTTTAGAGAGAGAGGAAGCGGGGTGGAGAGAGAAACATTGATTTGTTGTTCCACTTATTTATGCATTTGTTGGTTGATTCTTGTACGTGCCTTCGCCAGGAATGAAAGCTGCAACCTTGGCGTATAGGAACGGCACTCTAACCAACTGAGCGACTCAGCCAGGGCTTACTGCCCCATTGTAAAACATTTTCATCACCTTCCAAAGAAACCCTGGGCCCATGTTAGTAGTCACTCCTCATTTCCCCTCAACCGCTCCTCTGTAGGTCTGCCTATTCTGGACATTTCATAGATGTGGAATCATATGACACGTGGTCCTTGGTGGCTGGATTCTTTCACTTCACATGACATTTCAAGCATGTGTCAGTAACTCATCGCCCATGGGATTTTAAAAGTACAGGTAGCTGGGTCTTACTCCTGGAGATGCTGACTCAATAGGCCTACAAGAGGCCTGGGTCTTGCAGGTAATTCCTTTTGGAGTTGAGGACCATGGGTACCCCAGGACAAGGGCTATAGAACAGGAGTCCAAATTCTGGCTCCACTACTTACTAGGTGTATAAATTTAGAGAACTTGCTAAATGCTCTAAATCTCAGTTTCTTCTTCTGGGAAATGGGATAACAATTTGTAGCTCCCGTGACCGCTCTGAGGATGGATGAGAAGGGTGTCAAGTGCCTAGGCCCAGAGCAATAGCGCCCTTGCACACCGCTCTTCTGGATGGACTGGTGGAGCGATTAGTGATGCTTTCAACACTCAGGTGCATCAGAGGGACAAGAACATAGACTTTCTTAAGGGTGAGGTTGACACTCTTGGGTGTGAACATGACTTTTTGTCTGGCTAGTTGAAGGAGGTGAGAGGGATTGTCTGCTTTAGAATTTTAACTTCTGTACTGTGACATGTTGGGGTTCGCCGATGACTTGCAAATACTGAGAAAAGGGTCGAGTTTCAGTGAGACTTAACTCCATGGATAGAGACAGTTCAAAACCAAATCCCCATTGTCCAGCCTGGGGCTCAATAAAGATGTATCTTGTTGGCCACAGAGAATTTCACAGAGCTGTCCCCCTGTTTTGGCTGAGTAGTGGCTCATGAGCCCTGTGCCCCAGGAATCTGTGTGCACAAGATTAAGCTTGGAACTCCCTTTGAGTCGTGCAGACAAGCACACGGGGGATGTCGTAGCTGAGCGGTCCCCCGCCCACCCTGTGTTCCTGGTGACTCTTCCGAGAACATTTTGACATTCTAATCAACTCATTATTTTAATGATCAATCACATAAATTGAAACCTGGAAGCTCAACCCACTCAATAACCCAGGATGACTAAGGTGTTAGATGCTAATGAATGATACTGCTGGGGGTGGGGGGGAGAGCAGTTGGCTAACCTCAGAGGAGGGCCTTAGTGATTGTTGGACTCTTTAATCTCTACTTGAATTTGTTTCCCACCAACCTTCCCCACCATGGCCCCCAGGGACCTGCTTACTGTAGAAATGAGGGTGCTCCCTTAGGCCTTAAGACACTCATTGTAAGAGATCACAAAAGAAAGAAATCCATAAGGCATGTAGAATTTGGGCTTGGTCATGTTGGCCTTTAACACGTTTAGAGCAACGGGACGGGCACCTTGGAATACATGGAATTCAAGACGCTGTGGTTGAAGATTCAGAAATATCTGGTAATTCTTCCTTCTCCATTGGGCATCCTCTGGGCTCTGTGCTCTCTCCCCTGTTCTGTTTCTAGCCCCTCACCCTCCCTGACACTCACTCCTAGTCTCTTTCACGCCCTATTCTGACTGGCTCCTCAATCGGGGTCAAAAGCAATACAGAACCTGGCCATGTTGTTCAGGAAGCACTAAAAAAGCAATGAGAGATGCTTGAGCCAAAGCCTTTATTGAGACCCCCAGCATTCGGGGGCCAGGGGGTGAGCACTGGCCCTCAGCCCAAGCTCTTACCTTCGTTCTGAAAAATTCTTGGAGGTGTCAATGAGGTCTCCTCTTGAGGCAGTGGTGGGGAGGAGGGAGATAGTTCTGGCAGGAGCCATGAACAGCTGTTTTCTGCCTGGAATTTTTCTCCTGCTCTAGGAGATCTATCTGGAAGCCGATTATAACCACTCTGGGACCATTGATGCCCACGAGATGAGGACAGCTCTCAAGAAGGCAGGTGAGGACACCTCCTGTAGACCAGGTCTTGGGACTTGGATATGCCCATTTTGGTTATTTTTGTGACAAAGGCTAGCGATCGTTGGTGGGAGTTACCTTATGTTGGACATCAGTGGGACAACAGATTTGTTGAGCAACTTCCCTGTTGAGGGAGGAGGGGATATTGCTGCGGTCGGTCTGGTGAAACACTTCAGACGTCTTCCATGGACTTTGACTGTTGCTGAGAAGGTGACGGCCATCACAGAGGGTGGGGCTGTGACGAAAGTGATACCTAGCTGGTTGGTGTTGGAGCTACGGGCCTAATCTGGGACCAGGGCAGAGGATACCCCTTTGAGGATTATCTCGAAGGAGACCAGTTGGATGATCAGACCCTTCTGGTGTCTCTCGGAGGAGGCGGAGTTAGGCCTGGTCACTGCAAGGCCAGCACCTGCACTCCTACTGGACGCAGAGCTGAGCCCTCCATGCTGCCTATGACCCGGGTCCTTCTGCCCACAGGTTTCACGCTCAACAACCAGGTGCAGCAGACCATCGCCATGCGGTACGGGTGCAGCAAACTCAGCATCGACTTCGATGGCTTCGTTGCCTGTATGATCCGCCTGGAGACCCTCTTCAGTGAGTCACTCTCTCTTCTGCCCCCATCCCACTTCCCCAAGGTACAGGGAGGGGCAGGAGGTGGGACAGACACGCTTGGTAACTGTGGCACCCTTGGGTGAGGGGACATGGAACCTGTAGGGGCTGAGGAGGTCCCAGCTGGCCACGTCCAAAGTCAGAGGCTGCCTTTTCTTGGAGACCTAAGGAACTGCCATCCAGATCATTGCGCACCTACTATGTGGTGTCACTGGGCCACAGTGAATGAGTCTAGGTCATGGTCCTTAAATGGCTTTTAGTATCTATTCATTTCTGTGCCTCTATAGGGGTCATATGGAGAGCAGGTGATGCTTCCCAAGGAGGGGACGTGGGTCCCCTACCTCCCATGGGCTTTGGGCTCATGCTAAGCCATCCTATTAAGGGAGAGGGTTTTCCTTCCAGGGAAGGCTGGGAGTTGGTCAGTTCTAACGGGAAAAGTTCAGGCAACCAGAGATGAAGCTAAGGGACTGCCTTACCCACACGTGAGGCATTCCTCATCTGTTCCATGACTCCCTGCCCTACTTGGCCCTGTAAAAGGATGAAAGTTTCTAGAAAAGAAAGAGTTGCAAGTTGCTAGAGCTTCTGAAAGTGGAGATGACAAAGGAGCCCTCTGTTTACAGCTGGAAGTCTGTCCATCTGGGCAGGGGGACATCAAATGCTCCAAACCCCCACCCTGGGCACTGGATTGAGGTCCAGGTTTTCAGGGTCCCTGCAGTTACATGGGAGCTGGTGGGGGGCACCAGGTGGGGATGGGGTATCCAAAAACATCCCTATCGAGTTTATTCCTTTTCTGGTGTTCTAGAGCTGTTCAAGCTTCTGGACAAGGACCAAAATGGCATTGTGCAGCTCTCTCTGGCCGAAGTAAGTGACTTGAGTTTTGATGAATTGCTTGCTGATGGTACTTAGAAATTTCTTGGCTAGTACAGGTGTTTATTCATGTTGATCTGTCTTATTTCCACATGGGTAAGACACACGTTCCATAGCAGGCACTGTGGGGAAGAATGTGCTTGTCTGTCATGCAATCTTTTAAACCTTTTTATTTATTATTATTATTATTATTATAAAGCCACAGCTGTATTTCAGGTCGCTTCAAGGATGCAAGCCCTTGTTCATTTGAATGAATGTGTAGGTCGTGGGTACAATCCAAAGTGTGTGACTTTAGGACCGGATGTTTTAACTGCTGTATAGAAAGACATCGGAAACAAAAATTAAATTGCCACAGAATAGAATGAAGAGGCAACATGAATGACATCTCCCTGTGTACAAGTCCCATGCTGTGACAGGGAGACAGCACCGTGGCCCCTCCCCTGTGGGGGCCACAGCCTCGTACAGCAGAGTCCTTTCCCGCATGCGGGGACACAGGGAGGGACTCTCTCGAGGGTCCAGGCCCCGAGGGAGGCAGTGCCCTTGATCTGTTCTCGAGGCGGAGGAACTGGAGGACCAGGTTATTACTTGCCCTGCCGAGTTGTCTGGACACAGCCAGTCTCTTTCTCCTCTAAAGTGCGAGTGCCACTGACCCCTTCCTAGTGACCCAGGGAAGCCCTTCCTAGAAACACATCAGCAGGTGCCTATAAATGCCAGTAATAGCGTTGAACCTGTTGAGTGTACGCAGTACATTTTTTTCATTTACATATGAATACCCACACACCTAGTTTTGGAAGTTCCTTTGTGTCTAAGCTTTTCCTAAGTCGCATTTCTACAGTGCTCTGGCTTAGGGGTTGGTGACCTAGTTAAGGGCTTCCTCTTATCGAGCAAGGCACCTACTGGGGGGCAGAGAGGGAACAAGCTCACATTCATGGGGGGCAGGAGAAGGTCTGGTGAAGTCACACCAGCTCCCGGAGGAGACAGAAGCTCACCTGGTGTCCTTCTTTTGCAGTGGCTGTGCTGTGTGTTGGTCTGAGCCAGGGTTTGGGACTTCGGTGACACCCCCTGCTGGCCTGCCCGCCGCCCCCTTTCTCCCCTTCTTTCCACTTTTGTGAACATTTACCCGCAATTGGCATTCATCAGTCATCCACATCTGCCTTGGCTGTCATTGTTCCCTGAGATCCTGGCCTGTCTCCCCGGAGCATTTGGGGAGCCCGGGGTCTCCTTCAGCAGCCTTGAATTGCCACCAGGGCCCACTGGAGGGACAGAAATCCATTGAAGTTGTGAGCCAAAATGGTTTCAGTCTTTTTTGTGAGGCGCAGTCCAGGGGGTACCCCAGGCTTTCCACACTTTAGGAAAGAAGATGCTCTTGGGAAATGACTCGGCTCAAAGCTGTTGAAAGATGGTAACCGGGGGGGAATTTCTTGGAGGAGAGGCTTCTGACGGATGGAGCAGCTTCAGGGCCGCCGCCTTCCAGAAAGGAGCCAGGTGCAGCCCTCCTGGGGAGGGGGCAGAGAGGGCCGCTGGGGGGACGGGCCTTTCTTCCTCACCGTCAGACAAAGACGCGGCTGTACCGTGGGCACCAGCGTGTGCTGAGTCTAAAGGAGCATTCTCACCGAGCGGAATTCTTACCTGACAAATAGCTGGAGGGGAAATGCAATTCAGGTTAGTTTTGCTCACAGCTGAACACAGGGATCTTCTGGTCGGTAAGAAAACAGATGTCACCACCTTGTGTCCTAATGGGTAGGTCGGGACAGAGCTGGTTCTCAGAGACAGACTTTAGACATGAAGTTCAGCAGAAGACGAATGTCTTAGTCAGCTCAGGCTGCTGTAACAAAGGACCATAGGCTTGTAAACAATAGATATTTATTTCTCACCGTTCTGCAGGCTGGAAGTCCAAGGTCGGGTGCCAGCATGTCTGGGTTCTCATGGGGACCCACTTTTATGTCTCAGACAGTTGACTTGTTGGTCGTATTCTGGCATGGACAGCAGAAGGGAAGCGAGTCCTTTCATGATTCTTTTTTTAAAAAAATTCTCACCTGAGGACATTTTTTTTTTCATTGCTTTTAGAGAGAGAGGAAGGCAGAGAGAGAAACGTCAGTTGATCGCCTCTGCACGTGCCTGGACCAGGGATTAAACTGGGTATGTGCCCTGACCAGGAATCAGACTGTGACCTTTTGGTTAAAGGACGATGCTCCAACCAACTGAGCCAACTGGCCAGGGTCTTTTCGTGATTCTTATAAGAGCACTAATCCCATTCATGAGGGCCCCACCCTCATGACCTCACCTAACCCTAATTACCTCCCAAAGGCCTCACCTCCACCACCATCGCATGGGGTGTGTGTGTGAGATGTTCAACCTATGAACTGGAGGGACACATGCGTTCTGTGCATTACCAAGGCCTACTGGAGAGAAAACACACAGGCAGCCTTGGCCTCTGATTAGGGATTAGAGTTTGAATTGCAGAGGTGGAGCCACATGAACGTTCCTAACAGGAGCAGGACTTGTAACAAAGGCAGAACACCAGTCAGCTGTCCTGTGGCCTTCAAGTCTCCCATGGGGATGAAAGGGTGGGCTCCTAGCTGCAGGGGCAGGTGAGCTCTGGGGTCTTACCACTGATGGTGGAGAAGGAGAGCTACCTGTGTTGCCAGCTTGTGGGTCCTGGAGGAAGAAGGGTCCTTCCTGTCCAGTCAGGGGTACCAGGGAGCTTCGTCACCAGAGCAGACTCAGCAGGGACTTGTCCAGCCTCCCTCCCTCAGGCTGCCCCGAGACCACCCAGCCGGCCCCTGTCGGCCCAGCTGGGGTTAGTCCAAGGCTCATAGACCAGGTACAAGTCCCCACGCTATCCCATTCTTCAAACTCAAAATGCTGCAAACCAACTCTCCTTTGCATTCCGAATATGACACAGCCGCCTACATTTAAAGTGCTCTGTTATGCTCACCGGGAAACAGGACGCTTTATTTTTCAGGCCTACAGGCTTTAGCTCCTTTAGGGGATGATCTGGTAACTAGAAAAATAGTCTCATTACAAAATGGCATTTGCTTTGAGGGTCTCAGTCCCACGTAAGGGTTGACCCAGGGACTCCTCACGATACAGCCCATGAGTCAGGTTAAAGATGCCAACACCTCATAGGCTTTCCCTCAAATACCTTAAATTTTGCTTTCTGCTCCTTTCTCCTCCCTGGATTATGGTGTTGCCTTTTGGTGCGACCTTTGTATTGTCCCTAGACGTGGCTGCACCGCAGGAGAAATGAGTCCCTCCTGAAATCCGCCACCCTTCCGTGGGGGTTTCCCAGGAAGACTCCTGTCCCACCCTGCGCTTGTCCTGCTGGAGAAATGGGCTTGTGGACTCAGGGGACAGACTGGTGGCGGCCAGAGGGGAGGGTGGTGGGGGGCTGGGCGCAGGAGGTCCACACGCCCAGTGACAGCATAAACAAGCCGCGGGAGGTAAGGCGCAGCTTAGGGACAACTTTGCGTGCTGATCGATGGTAACTAGACCTACGGGGGGACCACCTCATAAGGCATCTAAACACTGAGTCACTCCTTTGTACGGCTGACCCGAATATAATATTGTATGTCAACTCTACTTCCATAAAAATGGGGCCACCTCCACCGGTCCCTGGCCAGCATCCATGCTCTAGTTGGGTGGCCTGAGCGCAGAGTGTTTTCCTCGTTTCCCCGGAGCCTAGAACCGTGCCAGGCATCCGGTAGGCACTCGGTGGGTGTCCTTTCCTTTCCCAGTGAGGAGGCTCGGCAGAGCACGGGCCCGCCTTGCTTTTCCAGGACAGAGGGTGCATTTGCGCTGGCTGCATAGAGCGGCTCTGGGCCCAGGCCCCAGGGGAACGCAGATGCGTTCAAGCGCCTCTGTGGGGCTGCGAAGGGCTGGAGCAGATGTGGCACCTTTGGGGTCCCCTGCTGAGCTCCCCAGGCTCCTCCTCCCCGACCCCCCCCACCAGGAGCAGAGGGGGCTGTTGTCTCCAGTAGGCCAACTCCTTTGTCTGAAAATATGTCTTTCTTCATACGTTAACCCCACCCTTCGATTTATGGGCTGGGTTGACCTTGAGAATTCACATAACCCCTGACAGTCCAGACGACCCTTGACCTCTCCTTGTTCTTCAAAAATGACAGTATCTGAATGGCCCTACTGGAGCCCCATAGATTATCAATTAGATTGATCACCGTTTACTATTTTACCAGATCTGTTTTATCATTTTTTTTGCTGAAGTAAATCACAGATATTGAGACATTTCACCCTGTATTCTGCATCTCTAGGAAGAGCATTTTCTTACACAGCACAATAGTATTATTCAACCCAATAAAATTAACAATAATTCTTTAGTCACATCTAATAACCAATTTATATTCAAATCTCCTTGACTGGCTTCCAAATGTACTGTATAGTTGGTTTACTTGAGTGGGGATTCCACCTTGCCCCTTTCAATCTACAGCAAGCAACCTTTCCCTTTCTATGCTGTTAAATGTTAATGAATAATTGGACTCCTAGGAAGAAATGTTGGCAACCCGAACATGCTCCACGTGCTTCTCAGTCTAATTAAATCTCCCACCGAGGGCCCATCCAGCTCAGCAGCCCCCTCCCCGTCCCCGTTTCCCCGGGCTATTCCATAGGCAGGCTGGTTTATGGGGCACTGAATATGGGAATACAGCATCTAATTTTCCCTTCACCATGGTTGTCATCCTGGCACGTGACCCTTCTGCTGGTGGCCTGTTGACTCCTGGACTGTCTGGGCTGGAATTGCCCCTCCACCCACACCTGGTCTTTGCTCAGGTCTTCTCCCTCTGAGCCTGTACTTGGGCGCTGGTCACAGAGAGCACTCAGCTTGGCCACTTGCTGATGAAGCGGGGGCTAGTGGGGGGGGGGGGGCGGGAGGAGGGAAACTCCCCTGGAGAGCGAACCTGAGGCCTTGGGAGCTATTCTGTGTGAAAGAAGCAAGCACCGGGGTTGGAAGTCACTCCCCCAATCAAACACAAATCACCACCCTTCCGCTCCACCTGCAAGCATGTTTCTACCGATTTCTCAGATGGTCAGCTTGGGCCTCAGCTTTCTCATCTGTAAAATGGGGTAATAATATGTACATACCTTATAGGACTGTCGTGAGGATGAATGAGTTACATGTGCACAGAACAGTACACACAACCCAGGAAACGTGCCATAAATATCGGCCATTCTTATCGTTTTATAGTTGTGAGTAGAGGCAGAGGTTGGGTCTCTTTTATGTATTTGGAGCTTTGCCTCCTGGCCTTCCCTTTGGTCCTGATCAATTTTACGTCCAAGACAGAGGATCCTGAGGTTCAGCCATAGTTCTAGCGTGAAAAATAATACAAATGGAGCCAGTTTAATATAGAGTCAGAGCTGCCTGCCCCGAAGAGCTGCCTTGCATGTCTTCCTCCTCAAACCTTTGGATGTTAAAACCAGGCAAATCAGCCTCTGGTTGGGGCCTGATGCAGCATTATTTCCCAAGCAACTGTTTGCAGACGTAACAAGAAAGCAGATGTCATGACTACTGCACTGACGGCTCCTGGGCTGGAAATTTAAAATATTCTTTCAAGTCAGCATCACTATGTTAGCTGATCTGCACCTATAATAGCACCTTCTTTCTATTGACATAACTGTTCTTCCCTTTCTCATAAATAACCCTTCCCCTCACCTCCTCATCGGAACACTATCTGGGTGACTGTCTGAATTGGTGCATCCAGATAGCTATTATTTTGGGCCTGAAATAAATGTTTGTTGCCTCTCACTTTGGCCTTTAATTTTAGGTTGACACCAGAGTCCTTGTACCAGTCAGTGGGGTGGGGCAGCACCTGTCCTGGCCCCGATGAGGATAAGCCTAGGGAGGCCACTGTCCTTGTGAGTTTGCTTCTGAGTTTTCTCCCCAAGGGAAGGGCTCTGTTGGGAATCCCAGGAACACATGTGAGAATTCTCTGGGACTTCAGAAGGTACTATGTGGTTCTGTGTGTAGTGTAAGCCTTCCATTTTGGCTTGTTGAATTGAATTGAATTCAACCAGGAAGAGAGAATTAGGATATCAGAGACTGAACTTTGAGCCAAAATGACCCTGTAGTCAAAACGACCCTGCTTATGTGCTCTGGAGGACATTCTAGAATGCCAGGGACCCTCGTGCATGGACTTGCACTGTGGTCTTACCCAGGGGGCACGGGGGGCTCCTGTTTGGTCCCTAGGCTCCTCCTGGAGACCTGAATGGTCCCCTAACTGTCCAGAGCACAGCAGGGTAGGCTGGCAGGGGCTGGAGCCACGCTCTTCAATTCTACTCCGTAATTCAATCAATGGCTGTGTCTTAAGCACCAACTACACGTCAGGCTCAGTGCTGGGAGTTGCAGGGAGCAGATGCAAAGATGAATAAGACGGGTTTCCGCCTCCCAGAAGTGTACAGTCTAACAGGGGAGAGAGACTCAGAGAGAAGGAACAGCATAACATCAGTGTTGGGAGGAAGAGGGGTACAGGGAGTCAGGCTGCAGGAGGGGAGATGTTATTGCTGTCTGAGGGCATGGAGCGGGCTTCATACATGTGGGAAGGAATTTGACAGCTGGCACTTTATTCATTCATTCATTCATTCATTCATTCATTCATTCAGTGAATATTTGTTAAGTACCAGCTATATTCCAGGTAGGAATATAGAGAGAAAGATGTTCCAGGTAGAAGGAAGAGCGGAGAGAAGGCAGGTGCATAGGAGAGGACCTCAGGGCCCGTTTGGAGAAGCCTGGGCTCTAGTGGAGGACTGAGAGCTGCACCATGACTACGGGGTTGTCACTGCAGCTCGCAGGGCAGCCTGGGTAGGAAGCAGCTACCTCCCCAACTTATTCCCATTACTGAGTCATGATGCTGCTTATGGCACTTTATCTTTCTCTATCGGAGGGAAGTCCTTTGAGGTTCTTCCACAGATAGGGCGAGATCCTTGGGCTCCCGAGGTTCAGGCTGCTTGGTCACCCCTCCCCCCTGCATTCCTTGGGCTGGAAGGACCCCTAGGGCTCTTGGGGCAGCTGGGAGGCACCTTTCATGACATTGTCCAGTGGTGAGCTAACGCACATTGGTGTAGCCAGCTCTGGCCTCTGCAGTTGTTCTTACTGCCCAGGGTGAAGAAGAGAGGGCTGACCCCCAGCATTAAAGATGGCTTTGTATAGTGACCGTCACTGGGTGAGTCCAGAAATGTCCCCTCGAGCTGAGGCCCTGAGAAGCAATCCAGATACATGGTTCATGGAGCGCAGCAGGCCTCCCGCTTACACCTGCATTCTTGAAACATCTACTACTAATTAATTTCTGAATTATACAATGCACTTTCTAATTACACAGAGGGGAGCACAAATAGCTATAAAGGGGTCATTATCTATTGCACAAATGATTCTAATAGATGCTCTCCCAGAAGTGAGGGAGGAAGGGAGGGGGCACGGGAGGGGGAAGCGGGGGAAGAGAGAGAGAGGTGGGTAGACTGAGGCTGAAAAGGAGACTCTCTGAGTCTGGAAGGCTGGCTGTCGTCTGCAGGAGCTCAGCTGTCTGGGGACCTCAGCCACCCTTCCAGGAGGCACCCAGCCCTGTGGGCTCAGAGAGGAAAGGCATCCTTGGGAACTCTGCTCACTGTGCAAACCCCAACTGGGAAATGTAAATATAACACTCAGGCACGATGCAAGCGTAATTGCAGCCTGACTTAGGAGGAGAGACACTCACTGGGGACCGGCCATTTGCATTGTGGTGATTAAAGCAGAGACTAGTTTCTGCCTCTTTCTCTCTTTATTTTCTGTTTTGTTTTTACTCCTATAAGAATTTTTAAAAAATATTTATACAGGTTGGACAGCACATGAAAATGAGTGGCTTTTGTGTCACCTTGGAATTTCTGAATTATCAAATGTGTATTCGGCTCATGGAACGTTTTTGAGCACCTACTATGTGCAGGGAATGTACTAGGCAGTGAGCTATAGACACGGATGATTATGATATGATATGATCCCTGCCTGTGGGAATGTCAGTGTAGCCTGAGAAGAGAGGACAGGTATGAAACATGTGACCTCAGTACGAAGAAATGGGACAGCAGTGGACATGGGCATTGGGCACTATGTGGGCACTCACTGCATCTTGGGGGGTTCAGGCAAGTCTACATAGAACAGAGGAGAGTATGAAATAGGAATCCCTTCCAATCTTACCCAGAGCGTGAGGGCCAGGGACCCCTCTCACCCACCATTCTGTGTTTGGGAAGATTATTACTGTGTCTGGAAGGAGCAGCTTCTACAATAGACACCTTTGGGCAGGATGGTCTTGGGCTACAGTGGGAAGCTAGGAACCTAGGGTAGTGGGGCCCCTTCCAATGGAATACCCACATCCTTTGCCTTGGTTGGCGTTTCCAACAGCGCTCAATGAAAATGAACAGCAGACCATACAACAGGGCAGAAAAGGGCCTAAACACTAAACGTAGCAAGTGTAAGAGAAAGCCTTTGCCGCTGTTTGAGCAGGGTTTATGGAGGGAAGAGTGTCACCTGCATGGGTTCGCCCCACATTCTTTACCCAGCAGCCTGCCTGCTTTTTTTTTAAATTGATGAGTCAAGTTGTTTAGGAAATTATTCATTTCATTCAGGTTTTTAACTCTTGGCATACAACTGTTCATGCATTTTCTCATGATGTTGCAGTCTCTGCTCATTTGTAGTTCTATCCAGATCCGTTCCCCCTGACTTCCATTTTTAGTCTCTCCCTCTTGGATCAAATCTTGTTAGGGCCTTGTCTGGTTTCTTTTCAGTGTTTCCAAGCGTTGGCCTCTTCAGGTTCCCTGTCGGTCCCATTTTAGAACAGGCCTGGCTCCTCGCCAGGGTGGGACTTTGTGTTTGACTTCTTGTTTTAAGCTAAGAGTCGGGGCTCCAGCGCTGTCCCACAAAAAGCTTGTGGGCTAACTTTTAATTCTATTTCGGAGAATTATTTCTCACACTAAGAATGAAGCCGACTCAACACTGCCTTAACGAAGATGAGGGGAGTATGTGGGTCAGGCATAGATTGGACTTGAGCTGCTCTTGAAAATGACCTTCCCATAATGCTCAGCACCATGCTATTGGGGGACAGAAAACTCCCCTTTAGAAGGTCCCCTGGTGCTCAGGAAGTAAAGAGTTAGCAGCCCCAGATAGGATGGCAAAACAGTGGTTACGTTACAGCCTCCCCCTTTCCTCAGACCATGACCGGCAGTATCGGTAGAATTGGTACGACTATAGGTACCCCCCACATCAGGCCCGTTTTTCTGTCTTAAGTGGATGTTATTTTTAAATCCCATACACACGTCTCCTGCTCTCTGCATGTGGCAGAGGGGAAGTTAGGGTCAGGGACAGGGTCTCTGCTGACATTTAATTCTCAGGATGCCACGAATGCCTTCCTCCCAGAGACCTGCATTCCTGACATTAATTTGTGTGTCTCTGCTCCTCATGATCATTTTTTCCCCACATCTATAGCATTTTATATATATGACAATCACTTACACGAAGAGGTATTTATGTAGCACTTTGCAAAGGGCTTTAAAAATACACTTGCTATTCAGCTATTTCTTATAACTCCCTTGTGCGGGAGACCATGTCTACACATCAAGTTTGAGAGGATCCGGAGGCCTGATGCTCCGAGCTTAGGTCCCATAAGAAGTCCCATGCAGGGATCCCAGTTGTGGCCCTGGGGCTGCCCATGGGCTCTATTTGTGCTGCAAACTTCCACTACAGGAAACTTTTCCAATTCAAATGGGACAGTCACAGGGATCAGAGGGACCCTGAAAGCAGGTAGCTGGTGTTTGGCCAGGACACGGTACTCGGGACACCCAGGGACACTCACTTGCATCAGGAACAGGAACTTCAGGGTAGAAGAGATCATCTCTGTGAATGAGGACTGCCCCAAGGACACTTCTGGATGTCCATGGGCTACTCTCATTTAGATAGTCACTGACTGTAGCTGGGACGTGGGCGGGTCCTCCTGTCCAGGCAAACCCAGGGGTAGGTGGGAGGGAGGTGGGGCTGGTGTCCTTTGTCCCTGAAGGCAAGGACTGCTCCTGACAGGTGGCTGCAGCTGAAGTGGGCACAGCAGCCTCCACCAGGGCAGGCCCAGGGTGGCTGGTTTAACAGGAAGAGGCAGGAGCCGTGTTTTCCCCTAGGCTCTGGGGCTTGGCATCTCTGTAGGGGCAAAAAAAGATGGCTCTGAGCAAATGGGAGATGGGGTGGGGGTGCATCTGTAGTTCCTCCAAGGAATCATCCAGACCTTGACTGATGCTCATGGGGGGATCCCCTGCCTTCCCCCTGCTGCCCCCCACCCCACCCCGGCAGTCCCATTAGGGAGAGAGAATAGTCACACTGGGGACAGCCAGCATCCTGCTGCCCTCAGGGACCGCAAAGCCGAGTGGAGTGAGGGGTAGGAAGGGAGATGTTTGGAGAGACTTCCAGGTCTAGAAAGTGCCCCCCTGCCCCCCACGCCTCATTGTGTTTGATGCAGAGCAGCCCTGGGCAGTGAACATCATTAACCCCATTTTACAGAGGAAGAAACCAATGCTCCAAGTGGCTAGGCAGCTTGCCCAAGGCCATACAGCTAACTAGACGTGGACAGGGACTCAGGCACCTCGCCAATGGGCCATCTGACTTTGGCGAAGCCTTGAACTCTTCTTCGGCTTACTGGGAGGAGCTGTGCGTAACAGAGAGAATGCTGGAGAGAGGCCAGGCGGCTGCTGAGACCGTGGAGCTTTTGCCACAGCTGCAAGGGGAAGAGGCTGTGGGATCTTTGCAAGTCCCCACGCGCATCCTGAGGAACAAGGGGTGTCCTGCCCGCAGGCCCCTGCCGGGGATGGGGAGCTCCGGCCTTCTGACTCAGTTCTCAGACCTGCTCTTCTCTGCTCTTGGTTTTAGCTCCTCTAAAGGGCCCCGCGTGAAGCTCAAAAGCGTTGTCCCCAGTTTCCCCAGCACTGTGACCAGGCCCCTCTAAGTCCAGACCTGAAGGCAGTGCCCCTTGAGCTCAGGCTGGGACGAGCTCTCTCATCGCTGTGGGGACAATTTTGCTCCTGTCACTCTGTGGGGTCTCCAGGCTTCCACTGCCTGGGCAAGTACAGCTCTTACCTGAGTGGCGAACAAGATAATGACACTGAAATGGCTCCTTCACTCATTTCCTGGGTGGCCCTGCCAGCCACAGCTGGGACAGGAAAGAGGAAAATGAAGCTGGCTCTGAAAGCCACATTGATTGAGTCGAGTGAGCTATAGTACCAGCTGGCTCTCGGATGCTTCATTTCTTCACTTGTGTTTACTGAGCACCTACTATGTGCAGAGCACTGGGCTCCATAGCTTCAGGGAAGAGCAGAGTTTGTCCTACATTGCTGAACCCATAACCTTTCTCAATCTCTTTTTTTCTTTTGGGGGTTGAGCACACTACACATAATGGAGGCAGCTGGGGAGTGCCCATGGGACCCAGCCTGGGTTAAGGAACCAGCAAGCCTAGTCTTCTAGGACCCTTCTGGTAAAGGGTCTGACCCCCTCTGGAAAATCTAAAAGGCGAGAGACAGGCTCACCTGAGGCTTGGTGAGGAGCAAAGCAGAGGTTTCTGCTGACCAGGGTTGGCCTGCACTCCTGGGGTCTGGCCGGTGAAAGGGTGCAAGCAATCCCTGTGGGCCACCGGGGGTCACCTTGGGCCACGTGTGAGGGAGGGCCAGTGTGGGACATGTTAGGTCCTGTCCACGAGGGCTACCTGGATGGGCAGACGGGCCACCGTGGAGAGGACCTGGAGGGATCCCGACGGTCTAGAGGCTGAGGGAAGAGTCAGAAACCAACATGGATGGAGATGCTGTCTCCATCCAAGGGAACTGGAGGCGTGAGAGTCCCAGCTTGGGGGCTTCTCCGGAGAAGCTGTGAGTGTGCAGGGAGGGACCTCCAGCTTGGATCCAGGGTGGGATCTTGACTATTCCTTGGGCTGGCATTTTCATGATTAAACCAAGACTGGTGACTGTGAGGACTAGGGAACTGTTTGTGTGACTCAGGAGCGACCAGAAGAGCTGTGGCACCTGCCATGGGTGCACCCAGGGGAAAGGGGAGACGGGCTTCTGGGAACACATTTAAAGAAAATATAAAGTTGCTCGTTTAATGTAGTGGTTACAAAGATCTGCTTTCTCCTTTAGATGGTTAATCCCCTCGGGGGGTGGTGGTGGTGGTGGTGGTGGTGGTGGTGTGTGTGTGTGTGTGTGTGTTTCTTTTCCAACCCCAGAAGTTGCACCTGGTGCATTAGAGCCACTCAAAACTGGGGTACAAGTGAAAGCTAACGGGGTTACATCTGCTTCTTACAATGCTGCTTGTGGGAGTGGAAGGGAGATGGAAGGCAGGTGAGCACAAGGGCTGTGATGGGGACCCAGGTGTGCCAGGACGGGGGTGGCCACGGGACCCAGGTGTCAGGAGTTCACCCAGACTTGGCAAGCAGGCTCTGCACACACAGACTGACACGCCAAGCTCACTGCTCTTTCTGCGCTTGAACCCAAGGGGGTTTATCTTCCCACCTCCCCGGCCAGCATATGGTCTCATGTTGCCGCTCCCTTTCAAAGGAAATTCTCTCCACCGCACCCAGCCTGGATTTGTTGGTACTATTTGTACCTCCCCAGTAAAACTAGAGCCGGGCAGACCTCACTCTGGGGGGGCCTGATGAGTGTGATTTCAGCCCTGTTTGCCCACACATGGCTCCTGTACGGGCAGAATGAGGTCCATCCCGGCAGTGACCTAACAAAGCCATTGTTGGCGGTGTAACTGACAAAGCCACCCACTGCACCTTCCAGATAAGCAACACCTGTGGCCTGGAGGTGGTTCCTGGCTTCCTTTCACCTGTGCGCTGCCTCCCACCTCGGCGCAGGTGACGGAGGACTGACGGATGAATTCCTTCATGATCGGTAGGCACTTATGGGTGACGTGCAACATGAACCACAGCTTCGACCAAGAAGAGCCTGCAGGTGAGTGAGAGCAGGTTCGGGAGGGGAAGGGGGAGCCGCAGAGCTTGCAAGGACCAGACTAGGTCTCCCTGCTGAGTTTGGGGGTTGAACAGGGATGTCCAGAGGATGGCTGGGGTCCTCCCCCAAGGGGCCTAGAAGCCCAGATAGGTCTGGAGTTGACCTTTTTGAGAAAGACTACGTCCCGTGCTATAGCCCCAGTGTGACCCCAGGACCGAGCTAGCCACAGAGAGGCTGCCGGCTGGAGTTTCCGGCAGTGCTGGGAGCAACCTCCTGGACAGGTGGGAGGCCTCCGCTCCCCACATCTCTGACAGTCATTTGCTCCCAGGCCCCCACCCAGCCACCTCCTTCCTGAGGAAGGGTGTCCCCCCATCACGTGGGAGTGACATATATCTCATCCAGGTCCCCTGCTGGCTGAGGGCTGTGTCTCTCCTTCTGGATGGCCTGCCTCTTAGCCTTGGGGGAGGGGGAGAAGGGGGAGGGGCAGCACCCTACAGATGGGAAGGGCAAAGGGACATGGCTTTCCCTCTGCTTCTCTATCCTTTTTCCTTTGCGTAAAGACTGAGGCCCAGTCAATTAAATGAAGAAGTCGGTATGGTTGGGTTGAGAAATGGAACACAAAGTCAGACTAACAAGCAAAGTCGTCCTTGTAGGAATCTGAATGCAACTTGGTGGTGTGTGGACTGGGTAACAGGTCTGGTCATTTGGAGGCCTGCCAGATGCAGTATTCATAGCGCGTTTTTCATCCCTTCATATTGAAGGCGTTCATAATACAGCAGGAGCCTTCTTGCCCAGGTCACTACCGTGAATGAGAAGTTACTCCCGAAGGATCTTATCTGGTACAATGAATGGATGGAATTATTGAATTTATTAACATCTAAATTAGAAAGTCTGAAAAATAGAGTTCTAATTAATCAGCTTGCAAACAGCTGCCCCCAAGGCTAAGATAACAGCCCTGATGGCAACAGCTAGTGACTGCAGACGTATTCTATTTTAAAACAATAATAATATTTTCACAGCAGTGTCTATCTGAGGACTTCAAAGCAGTCCCATAAATGTTAATTATTCAAAGACTTTTGAAACTGAAGCAGATAATTGCTGTTTTCTGGGCTTTCTAATGAGGAAAGGGCACCGAGAGGGGGAGGGGAGGACCTTTGCCCAAGGTCATGCTGAGGCTGCAGGAAACTTGCGTTTCTGTGACCTTGGTCCTCCTGTGGCCTCGAGGCCTCTGGCTTTTTGGTTCCTGCCCTTTGTTTTGCCACCAAAGTCCCTCCCACCCACTCACCCATGTTGTTTCACACATGGGCCCTGTCTGAGGTGTCACCAGCCTCCCCAGGTACTGCTGATTCCCCTAAATGTTCTCTCACCAGTCGGGAAACCTGCCAGCCCTGTCTTCCCACAGGCTGGTGGGAACGCTTAGCCTCTGACCATCTCTGACCATCTCTGGTAGGAGCATTGGCCCTTGTTTTTATTTGTTGGTCCTCGTTTTTATTTGTATCCTCACCCAGGGTATGTTTTTACTGGTTTGAGAGAGAGAGAGAGAGAGAGAGAGAGAGAGAGAGAGAGAGAGAGAGAGAGAGAAGAGAAATATCGATGAGAGAGAGAGGTATCAATTGGTTGCCTCCTGCATGTGCCTGACTGGGGATGGAACCTGCAACCTAGGTATGTGTCCTGGCCGGGAATCGAACCTGCAACCTTCTGGTGCATGGGATGAAGCTCCTACCAACAGAGCTATGCAGCAAGGGCAGAAGTGTTGGTCTTTAGAAAGGCTTTCCCCTCTGCTCTGGTCTGTCTTATCCACTGTGCTCTGACATCTGGTCTTCTGCGCTGCCTTCCTGGAGCCTGGTCCTCTCAACAACCCCTGGGGGCACGGGGCTGGTCCCACCCTCTCCTGAGCTTTGCTAGAGGTGGCTCCCTTCCCATCCAGCAGACTAAAGGTAAGATGTCAGAGACCTCACTGTCCTCCCTGGCACGTCACCACGCTGGACGAACCCTAAAGCATTTATATGCATAGGGAGGCCAGCCACGGGGAAATCCATGCTGCATTTGCCCTGTGAGAAGGATGGAGTGGGAAAGCTGTGCTCATATAGATAACAGGTCACAGGGCGTCTTTGTATTTGACACCTCACCTCGCTGGCACCCATCCCCTCAGGGAGAGGCAGGCGGGCTAGTTCTGTTTTATAAATAGGGAAGGAAATGAACATTTTCTGAGTAATATTGTATCAGGCAGTTTATATATGGTATCCTATTACATTGAGTGCATTTTTCTTCTTTTTTAAATAAGAAAAAAGATGTTCAGAAAGGTTAAGAAATGCAGCCAAGGTCACATGGCTAGTAAATGAAAAGGCCAAGATGGGAACGTAGATTGTCTTCCTTGGCACCCGGGCCCTTCCTGCTGCCCTCCGTGGGTGGGGTGGGGGGCCCTGTGACCTTAGAGAAGTGATTGAGTCAGAGTATCCAGGCAACGGACCAGGGACAAGAGTCCCAGGGCCTTGACTAACACCTCAGCCTTCTCTACACTCCACTGCGGGCCGAGGTCAGGACCCACGAGAAGACTGTTGACTGTCACCTTGCCATCCAGCCAAGGTGGGGTGGGGTTGGGGTGGAACAGGAGCAGCCTGGAGGGGTTCTTTTTGACTCCTCTCTGCTCTGGGTGGTGTCTCTGGCTCCTGGGGTAAGAAGAGTGCCCAGTCCTTCTACCTGTGCAGGTGCAGAAGGACAACTTTCTGGGGTCTTATGTCTCAGTCACAAGCCATCAGCTCCCTGCAGTGGGAGTGAGTAATCAGACTCCTGCTGTGTTTGCTGTGAACTAATTAACTCCTCCTGGAAGCCATTCCCCAGCCCTTCATCATCTAAAGAGCTACAGCTCTGCGTGGCTGTGCTGCCCGTGGTGGGAGCAGGTGACACGTGGCCCTTGAACTCTGCTTCAGGAGTGGGCCCCTGCAAAGAGGGCATTGAAGTGATTTCCTGTTTTCATTTCTTTCTTTCTTTTTAAAAATAATTTATTTGTTTGTTTATTTACTTTATGTTTAGAGAGAGGGAAAAGGAGAAAAAGAGGGAGAGAAACATCACTGTGTGGTTGCCTCTCACTCGCGCCCCCAACTGGGGACCTGATGTGCAACCTAGTCATGTGCCCTGACTGGGAATCGAACCAGCGACACTTGGCTCACAGGCTGACACTCAGTCCACTGAGCTCCAGCAGCCAGGGATATTGTTGCTTTCTTAAAGCCCCTTCCTCTCCTTCATTCATTTCCTTGGTGCGTCACATCCCTCAGTCTTGGTTCCCTTATTTCCAAAATGGTCCCTCTAGGGTGGTTGTGGGATTAAACGAGCTGATATGTTTAGACCATGGAGACAGTGCCTGGCACGTGGTCAGTGCTCAGTGAGAGTCAGCAGTTATTGACATTATTGTTCTTAGCGTTGTTAATAACCCTGTCCTGAATTTCCATTTCCTCGGGTGTCGGATGTAGATGAACATTTCATAGGATTGTTGAGGGAGTGAGAGAAAATGTGGGTAAGATACTTAGGATGGCGTTTGGCCAAAGTTGAATGGTCTATTCACTCAGATACAGGAATGTGGGGAGCTGCCTGGGATAGGTGGGGGAGGGGAAAGAAGAGGGAGCTGAAGTTCTCATTCATTCAAAAACTAACTCTTGAGACCAACATATTTCAAGCTGTCTAGAGTCCCCTGGGCCAGCCAGCATCTCTCAAGAGGCTCCAGGCATAAGAAATAAACCTGGAGCCTAACTTTGCCAGCAGAAAAGACAAGGCAGGCAGAAGTTCAAGTTCAGGGCCTTAAAAAAATTTCTATCCTCTTCCTAAGGGATGCGGATCCCCCCCACCCCTTGACTTACCTACTTTCCACCAAAAATGTAGACTTTTCATGTAAAACAGAGAGCAATATAATGACTCATTATTGTTTTTTGCCCTAAGCATCAACATGGGGGTCAAGACAGGGTAAAGGAGGGCAGGGGGATGGGGTAGGGGGGCCATCTGGGGACATGAGAGGACAGTGATCTGACTGGCCCCCACGCCAGGCCCGCCCCAAATGTCCTTCCTCCTTTTTGCCTTCTGAAGTCTTCCTTACTCGTCACTTCAACTCTTACTTCTCCCACGGTGACTTCTTGGACTATGTTGCCCACACTTGATTTTTCCTTGCTTTGAAAGTTTATCTCAGCTAGACTTGGGGCTACATTCTCTAAGGCAATTGCGTTCCAATGGTTCAATGTCTGCTGGCCTTATTGCCCCAGTTTGGTTATAAGCCCCATGTGGGCAGGGCGCTGTCCTAAGCCCCTTGGACCACTCACAGCGTTGAGCACACACACCACAGCCTGTCTCCAGCTGGGAAGGTCGTGGAAGCCTCTGGAATCCCATCATTATTCCCAGGCCCCTGCCCTCATCCAGGCCCTTGTGGTTTCCCCCAGGGACCCCAGCCATTGTGGCTCCCTGGTGGGCCCTCTGCCCCCTCCGACCCCTCCTCCTCCACATCACTTCATTGCCACATCACCAGCATGGGCCTTCCAAAGCGCACCCCCCCTTCTTCACTGAGCCTCCTAGCCCCTCTGTCCCTGTGGACTGACATTCAAGGCTCCTCTCTCACTAGTCACTGCCTGCATCTGCCACCTTGTTCTCCAGCCCAGCGAGCTGGGACATTGGTGCCTCTCTGCTCCAGCTCCTTCATGTTCTCCCTCTGGTCTGCCTGGGAAAGTCCTACCCACCCCTCAGGGTTCAGCAGAAGTGCCCCATTGTCACTTCAGAGAGGATGCCCACAGGCGTTAATTCCTCCCTTCATGTTGATTCCGTGGTCCACCTGCTGTTTTCACAACCCATTCCCAGGCCTGTGGGAGGGGCTAGCGGAGGTGGCTGAAGCCCCATCTATATGCACGTGGCTCCGTGGCTCCGTGGGTCTTCCGGAGGCCTCAGTCCCGGGGACCCCCAGCACCTCCCTGCTCTGGCACTGAACCTCACGTCCGTTCTTTTATCGCTCTCACCTCTTGTTTTATTATTTCTGTCAAGTCTCCACCTTACAGAGATACTGTGAAGACAAATGAGATAATATCTAAAAGTGCCCTAAGCTCCAGAAGATGGACTGTATCATTAGGCTGTAAAGCTCCCTGTTGGGGAATTAAACTTGATGATTGTGGATAGGGAAGGGAGAGAGAGAGGGAGAGAGACAGAGAGGAGAGAGACAGAGAAAAGGAGAGAGAAGGGGAGAGGCAGAGAGAGAGGAGCTAGAGACAGAAGAGAGAGAGAGAGAGAGAGAGAGAGAGAGAGAGAGAGAGAGAGAGAGGGAGAGGGAGAGAGAGGGAGCAGAAAGGCTGAGGGTGGCCATGCCAACTCTGTCCCCAACTCACTGACCCAAGAGACTTCTTCCAGGGTGAGGAGCAGAACAGGGGCTGGGACAGGGTATGATATGACCCTGGGCAGGAGGCTTCTCATCTCCAGAAGGGCCCACTGCTACCCTTTGGGTGTCCTGGCCAGAGCATCACTTTATATCTCCCTTGAGATATAGTTATGATGGATATAAGTGATTGAGGCCCGTTATTTGCAGAACCACTTGGAGGTGAAATCCTGTTCTTGGGCAGTGTGAGCAGATATTTACCTGGTCTCTCTGGAAATCCCAGCTGATAGAAACAAAGGCATGCAGGTATGCATCATTCAGGGCTACCATCTGTCCCTCCGACTCCCTGCCACAGTGCCTCTGTCACAGAGGATGCCAAGGACAGGCTCTTCATTGCCTAGGTAACTTGTTTCCCTTCAAGAGATTGTTCATGTTCTTTCTGAGTCAGCCTTAGTAATAATGACTTATTTGATAAGTTCTGAAGTGGACAACTGAGTGGACAGCCCAGGTCTTGGTGGAGGAAGGTCTTCCTTGTAGCTTGTAGTTGGTCATCAGGACCCCTGAAAAATGAGGAGGGGGAAGGAGAGAATACGAGAGACCTTCATGGATTTTCTCCTGACCTGAGACCCTCTCCTCAGCCCTCAAGTCTCTTCTAATGCTCCCCTCAAGTCCTTCCACACTCAGCAAAGGCACTGCTTCCTCTGGGAAGCTTTCCCAGTTAATCCTGCCACTCCCACCCTGAATGGGTGCCCCCCACCCGAATTCCCACCATGCAGGACTGTCACCTGTCAGCCTTCCTTTCAGGATTCAGGAGAGGGCAGATGTCACTCATCTTTGTGTCCCTAGTGCCCTGGTGCAGACCTGGAAGTGTCTGTTTGTTGATTGACTGTCAGACTTACACACAGGCGATGGGCTCAGCATCCTTGTTGAAAACCTGGAAGCTGAGCCCCCAGGCCCTCTTCTTTTCATTCCATAGCACACTGGCTTTGTTTTTCCTGAGGATCCACGTTTTTTGGAAACGTGGGAGGTGTGGAAGGGTTTCCCCACCCTCTCCAGGCACAGGGCGCTGGTCCTCCCCTCCCCACTTCTTCCTCTTTCCCTGCCCACCTATCTCTGCCCAGCCCCTTGGGGAGGCAGGTCTGGCCCCAGCCCATTTCAAATGCTGTCATATCAGGCAGACTGTGTGCCTTTTCAACCCAGTAAGTCATCAAAGGCACCCTTGTCTTGGGCCGATTGTGTGTTTTTCTGTCTTCTCAACCATGGTAAAATACAGGTAACATAAAATTTGCTATCTTAACCATTTTTCAAGTGCACGGGTCAGAGGCATTAAGTACATTCATGTTGTGGTACAACAATCGCCACCATCTATTCGCAGAACCCTTCCCATCTTCCCAAACTGAAACTCGGTCCCCTTTAAACAGGAAGGGTCGCGATCCAGACCTCCTCAAGCTGCACATTTCAGGCTCCAGCTCCCGCCCCCGGGCCCAGGTCTGCAGAGGCCTCCCACGAGCCTGGGTGCCCAGGTGTTTTCAGCTCAGACGAGGACTTCCTCCCCCTGGGTTCTTTAAAATGCACAACAGATGGGACGCTGAGGCCGGAGAGGCCCGAGTCTGCTGCGCTGTCAACTGGGCGGCAGGCTGGGCTGTTCCTGTGAGGAAAAGAGGAGGGGAGAGGCCAAGGTAAAGGAGACCGGGTCACCCCAGGGACAGCCTGAGACTTTACCACAAAAGGGAAACCTTGAGCCAAGGTCAAGGGCTGCCCACCAGGTACGGATGCTCAACATTCCAGACCACCTCCCATCCACAGGTGCACTCCCCAGCCGCTTCCAAATCCAGTGCCAAAGAAACCTGATGTGAAGGCGGCAAGGCTGCCGTGGCCGGTGGCTCAGCTGGTTGGAGCGTCATCCTGTACGCCCAAGGGCTGAGGGTTTGATTCCCCGTCAGGGCACGTACCTGGGTTGTGGGTTTGATCCCTGGTCCAGGCGCTTACGGGAGGCAACCAGTCAATGTCTCTCCCTCATATTGATGTTTCTCTCTCTCTCTCTCTCCCTTTCTCTCTCTCTCTCTCCCTTTCTCTCTCTCTCAAATCAATAAACATATCCTTGGGTGAGGATTTTTTTAAAAAAGTTGCAAGGTTCACAGAAACAGAGGGGCCTCCTTTTTTCTCCCAGCTCTAATGACCAAATCCCCCCTAAAGATAGGGAAGGCTTCCCCATCATGAGAGCTTTGTGCTGGGGAACAAAGAGCCAAGAAGGACCACGAAGGAACGCTCCCCACTCACCCCCGCCCAGCTGGTTCCCCAGCAGAGACACCTCCAATGCCATGGTGCTTAGGGTCCCCCACAGGGACTGCTACCCAAGCAGCCTGGCGGCTCCTCACACCTGGGCTGGGTGAGGGCAGCTGTGTGAGCTTTGAGAGCTGCATGTGGCCAGAGCACACTGACCCATGCACGCATCCTGGCCCTTGACCCTGGAGTGAGGCCACATCCAGGCCGTGAGGCCCGTCAGCCTTCCAGGTGCCCTTCAGTGACAAGGGTCATGGGGTTATAAATCCTATCTTTTTTGGGGGTGGGGGTGGGGATGGGGGGCTCTTTATGAATTACGCTGGCGCTATAAGGCTTGGGTATCTCAATGGAGAAGGACGTCACCAAGCAACGCTGGAGAAAGTTCAGCTTTCTATCTCACATCCCAAAGGACCAGCTCCCTTTGGGCTTCTCTTGTTCTCCAAGCCTGTGGTGATCAAATCTCTGGCTTTGAGCTCCCACCGCATGCGCTGTACATCTCTCTCAGGCCATACGTAGTTGTCAAGTTGTCAAGGCATCTAGCGGCAAATGGAAGGCAGGAGCCTGGCGGGTGTGACTGCCTTTGTGTTCCCCCACCCCGGCCAAGGGAACAGAGTGGGCATTATTCACTCTTGGTTGATTTAAAAGCTTATAATATTAACCCACGCTTATTGCCGCCTGCTGTGTGGCGAGCATTTTGAACAGCCGGTCTCAGGTTGTCCTCACCACACAGCTTCGTGGGCCAGCGCTCCATGCGTCCCCCTGCCGTCCTGGAGCAGGAACTCCCTGTTGTCATGTTCCCTTTTCCCTTTATTTATTGTTTTTATTTGTCGTCGTAAAATGTATGTAACATCTACCATTTTAACCATTCTTAAGTGCACAGTCCAGTGGCAGTGAGTACATTCACATCGTTGGGCAACCATGACCACCGTCCATCTCCAGAACTTCCTCATCTTTCCAAACTGAAACTCTGTCCCCATGAAACAATGACGTCCCATTTTCTACCTGCCCCCAGCCCCTGGATCGACTATTATAGCATTTGCCTTTGTGAGTGGCTTATTCACTTAGCATAACGCCCTCAAGGGTCGTCCATGTTATAAAAGGAATCAGAATTGCATTCTTCCTTTAAGGCTGCATAATACTCCCTCCTGTGTTATTAAAGGAAGGAGATTATTCATGCCACTTGTGAAAGACAGAGAGGCAGAGTTTATTCTAGTTTCCCCCATTTCCTCCTCTGTGAGGCGGGCACAATGCCTGCCTCACAGCGCCTGCTGTGACGCTAACAGGACACACGGAAGGTGGAATTCCTGTCACTGAGCATGGCATTCAGTAAACATTCAGCAAATGTGACTATTTCTCTCCCTAATCTCAGAAACCCCATCTTCCTATGAAACAGATGTGTGCACATAGGGAGAAAGTGAAAGAGAAACAGCTGGGAACACAGGTGTCTGGGCCAGTTAGAGAAGGCCTTGAATGCCACATCGGGGACTTGGCCTTTATTCTGCGCGCGGCTGGTGTTGGGTTGAATTGGGTCTCCCAGAACTCATATGTGGAAAGCTTAACTCCTAGTGCCTCAGACTGGGACCTTATTTGGGAGCAGGGCTGTTGCAGACGTCATTGGTTAAGTGAGAATGAGGTTGACTACCATACAGTGGACCCTAGTCCCTCCATACACCTGGCATCCTATAAAAAGGGAGAATTTGGAGACAGACATGTACAGAGAAATGCCACGTGAAGATGAGGGCAGAGATCAGGGTGATGCTTCTACAAGCCAAGAAACGCAGGTGGCCAGCAAACCACCAGACTGGGGAGGTGCAAGGAGCAGACCCTCGCCCCCACAACGACGGCCCTGACAAGGAACCAACCCTTGATCTTGGACCTCTAGCCTCCAGAACGGTGAGACAAGAGTCTTCTGTTGTTTCTAGTCTGTGGCAGTTTGTGAAATTCAACCTGTTGACCCCAGGAAGGAATCCTTTGACAAGAGGGTCTTTTTGTGGTAAATTGGGCTCAAATTCATAGCCAGAGTCTAGCGGTCCTTACCAGTGGAGGCCTCTTGTGCACACTGCATTTCAGGAAAAAAGCTACCAGCTGAGCTGCCGGCCTCCTGCTCAGAGTGGATCTTTATAAAGGAGTTCCTGGAATCGGCTTTTAAACAATGAGCTGAGACCTGCCCAGTCCAATGGTGACTGTATAGCTATATCCTCATATGCATCTTTACTGACTGATCAGAGTAACTCCGTAACGATCAATCAGAACGTGCAATTCCGACCGATCAGGTCAGTGCTGTTTGGGCTAATCAGGGACCAGGGCAGGAACTTGATAAAAGTGGGCCTTGCCTTTGTTTGTGTCCCTGGCCAAGAGCACTTTTGGTTTCCATCAGCTGGTTTGCCAAGTATCACCTGGGTCAGGTTTCTCCCTTTACCGCACCCCCGAATGGGGACACGTTGATACTAGTTGGTGGTCGCAAGCTTCTGTTGACAAGCCCTAGCGAAAGAATCCAGCCGCGAACTTCGGCAAGATGGGATATTTGAGAAAGGAGCCGAGTGTAAAGGGGAGGCATGATTTCTCCGGCCTTCCTGAGTCGCACCATCACCGGCGCAAGTCAGTCGCAACGTTCAGTTAGTACCTGCTATGAGCTGCCTCCTGAGGAGGTGGGCAGCTGAGGCCAGCCCACCTGTGACTCTTACAACGAGAGCTTGAAGGAGAAAGACCCCAGGGAGCTCCGAGCAGGAGGAGGTGAGGGGAGCAGTCTCATTATCATGGCTGCCATTTGTCATCGTCAGAGGATATTGATCAGGCGCCTAATTGAGCCTGATTTCGTACTTGTTTTGATTTTGCTTTCCAGAGCTCTTAAGGACTAAATGATGCGCACACGAGCAAAACAAATATCCATATCAGACAAGTGATTTGTACTATTAATTTTCCTTTTCCCTCTCCTCTTCTTTGTCTTCTAGTAGTTTCTGACTCACCACCCTGACTCTAATTATGGGGGCCTGGCTAGCGCTGAGCTGCTTGGTGCTGACCTTCCTGTAATGACCACCTCATACCTGTCCTTGTCCCCCCAACACACACAACCTCACAAACACACCACACCGTCACACACACAAACACATGCCACACACAACACATGCCAGACACCTGTGTGCGCACACACACATGGACACTCCAAGCCAACACACCTCCCACGCACACACATTCTGCAAGATGCAGCAGGTGGTAGCTGCTGTCCCGGGCATTGTGGGGGGAACTTGCAGGCTCAGAAATGGGGAGAGAGGAGAAGCTGTGAGAAGTAGGATAGCTGAGGGCAACTCACGGGGCTGCCTCTCGCCATGGGGAAGCTCCCCAGGCATTGTCTTCTTTAGGAAAGCTCACTTTGACCAAACTTGGAGAAGGATGAAGCCAGGGTGGTGGGGGCAGCCTGGGGGGGTGGGCAATACTAGGGCGGGGCAGAATTAGATTCCAGATCCCCTCCCTTCCTTCCTTTTTAACAGCTAGTTATTGAAAACATCCGGCACAGCACTGTAAGTACCCCTGAAATTCCAGGTATCAAATACTTGATTTTGCTCCCTGGTCCTTATATATAAGCACCATCTGAAGTCATGAGTCAGTGCCGTCTCTGCTGGAGAGTTAACCCCTGTTCACCACGAGCTCCTCAGCACAGCAGGAGTGGGTCGACCTGATTTTCCCCAGTACACACAGAGCTCCCAAGGGACTGGGATGTTCAGTGGAGGTGGGTGACTGGGAGGATCATGGGTGACTCTGGCTCGGGAGGGTCAACATAGCGGGGGTTCTCTGATCAGTAAGAAATGAAGGTTTTCGGCTCCTGGGAAACCAAAAAGGGGATCTGAAGACAGACGCCCCACCCTTTCCTGTATTGCTAAGAGCTCCCCGGTTAGTGAGCAGAGGGTGCTCCTGGAGGCAAGCACGTGACACCTTGGAGCCCCAGTTTTCACAGTCATGAGTGAGAGTGTTCTCCATGACTCCGCCTAAGGCGTTGATCCTAAGAAAGCAACTAAAACTCTATTCATAAAGCCTCAGCCACAAGGATGCATCACAGCGCTGCCTATCACGGCACAACATTGAAAACCGTCAACACTGGGAACCTGGCAAATTGCATGAAGTTGCTTCACGTAACTGTACATCCACAGAATGGATTCAAATGTGGTCTTTGCAGTCAGATAGCAACATCCATGTTGACATAGGTCTATCTATCATCTATCTATCTATCACCTATCTACCAACCTACCTACCTACCTATCTAGAGAGGGACAGAGAGACATGGAAATATTGGATACGGTAACATAGTACATATAAGTGAAAAAAGTTAATAAACTCGTATGTATAATGCACTTGCATCTTGTTTACAAATACGTCTAGAAGGAGCAATAACCTGAAGAGGCGTGAGGGAGCATGTTTGGAAGGATCAACACTGACTGTTCACAGGGTTTTCCCTCAATGAGCAGGTTACGGATTATTTTGCTTTGCTTTTTAACTTACTTGTATTTTCTGATCTTCCTACAACGAGTAGAGGTTACCTCTGGAATGCAACATGAAATTAAAAATGATAAACTTGTAAACCAGGGTTAAGAGCAGTGTCCTTCACAACAGCAAAAGATGGGAACCACCCACAGATCTATCCACAGATGAACGGAAAACATGGCACGGTACATGCATACGCTGGAACGTTGTTCAGCCTGAAAAGAAACGACACACATGCTACAAAAGACAAACCTTGAAGACAACATGCGAAGTGAAACATGCCAGGCACAGGACAACTGTTATACGACCTCACTTCTAGGGGTGCCCAGAACAGGCAAATTCATAGACAGAAAGTAGAACGGTGGCTGCCAGGGGCTGGGGGCGGGGGGTGGGGAGTTATTCTTTAACGGGGGGAGAGCTTCTGTCTGAGAGGATGGGAGACTTTGGGGGGCTGATGGGGTCATGGTGGCACCACACTGTGAACTTATTTAATGCCACTAAATCGTACACTTAAATGATAGGTTTTGTTTGTATTTCACTACTAGACAAACAAATAACGGAAGTGATAAAAGGGGGGGAGGCTCTGCCACTTGCTTCCTAATGGCCCTTCCAGGTCTAACTCCGTGACTGTTTCCACCTCTGACAGTGACCCTGGAGTGGGTGAAATGAAGCAGCCAGCTCACGGCCTCTTGCACCCCAGAGGGGGCAAGACACCCCCCCGGCGTCCACTGTCATTATCAGAGAGACAGGGCCTTGGCTCTCTCTAGGAAGCTGCGGCTCTGGCTGCTGAGTGAAGAGACCTGGAAGCTGGAGGGAAGCGAGGAACATTGTTTCCATGAGGCTAATTAACCAAATGTGTTTTCCTTGCACGTATCAGTGTTTTCACATTAGGTTTTGCAGCAAAGAGGATATCTCAGCTAATTAGACTCACAGCTTTGGACAGATCTCTGAATAACCAGTAAACTATTTCTCATGGACATGAACAAGTTAGCAGTGCTCTCCTTGGCTCTGAACCTCAGGTCTCCTCAGCCCGCCTGACACGGAGTCTCTAAGGGGAGGTCTGTAGAGCCGGCTGGAGATGCCATTCTAGAAACGTGTTCGCCTGCCTCAGAGAGACTTCGCAGGTTCAAGGTGAACTGAACTCTGGGGCTTTCCATCACAGGCCGTTTGCCTCATCTATGCCCAGTGCCCCTCCCCTGCCCGATCTCACTGTAGGAGACCCTTCATGGGGGCCTTCCCAGCCCACCTGCAAAGCTGTCTTCCTTCTCCAGCACTGAGCTGTCCCCAATGCTCCCAAGGATGTGCCCCTATAGGCCCATTTCTAAGTGGCCTTCCCTTTCCCAGTCACAGCTGATTGGCCTTGAGGTGGTCACTGACCCAGGAAAAATCATTGCAGAGGTGAGGTCGAGCCAGGGCCTCTCTGCAGGGAATCTGGAATAGAAACAGAGAGAGAAGCTTCAGTTAGCTTCAGAATTCTTTCGGTGCAATCTGACAGAATTTCAGTTAAGCAAAGATGAGGCAAAAGTAAGAATTCCAGCTGGCACAGGAGTAAGAGGACCTGGGACTGATGCAGATGGAGGGCAGCAGGCTCTTCTGGGCTGCCACCAATGGGACTCCGCTCCACCTACTCTGGTCACTGCACCTCTCTTCTCTTAAGTTCAAATTTTCAGGAGAAACTGGCCAGCTCAGTTGGTCAGGTGTCTAGTGTTGGGACAATCAGCTCTGGCCAGAGGCAAGATCACAGGGCAGAAATAGCTATGGGGGACTTACCTCTGAGTTTTAGGGGTCTTCCCAGAGAAGAGGGGGCTTTGTGGGCCAGATGATCCCTGGGGTGGGGAGGAGAGAGGAAAGGCCCCAACACATGCAGAGGAGCAGGTGCAGATGAGGTGTGGAACATACGAAGTTCAAGGGCAGGGCTCCAACCCACGTCTTTTGAGTCCCATCCTCTGTGGCCACACCTCAGGGACTCAACCCTTGATGAAACCATTCTGTAGCTGTTATTTGATCCCTTCCCCCTTGAGACGACGCAGCTGCCTGTGAGCCTGAAGGGGCTTGTGCCAGCTGGGCAGAAGGAAGAATTCGCTCCTATCTGATCACAACCACCTGCCTGGCTGTGGAGGGCTATTGTGCCGAACCGGTTCTAGAGATGATTGTGCCTGCCTCCCGCCTCCCTCAGCTTCATCAACATCTCTCTGCCCCTGGTGAGACAGGAGAGGCACCCCTGCCGGGAGCAAGGTACGGAGAGCTCAAAATACCAAGTGCCCAGCTGCTGCCTCGGGTTGAAAGAACCAGGTTCTTCCATGTAGTTCTTGGCATGCCTTACCATGTTGCCAGTCTCTGGCTTAGAAGGCACGCCACGCAAATTCTCAGCAAACTGCCTGCTGCGGTGGCAACTTCGAAAGAACTGCGCCCAGAAAGCGCACCGTCTCCGCTGTGGGCTGGAGGAGTTCATCCGCTAGCATTCGGGATGGAGATGAAGGGATTCTAGCCTTTGCCTGGGTTGGCTCCTTCAACAAAGCAGGACCAGTGTCTCCTACATGTGGCTGCAAAGTGAAGAAAGCTGCTGTGCAGAGAGGGAGGGACAGGCAGAGAGACAGAGGAGGGAGGGGCAAGGACATAGACCCAGGTAAGATAAGAACAGAGCAGGAGAGAAGCTGAGATGCTTTCCTTTCTTGCCATGGACCGTTTCTGATGCCCAGGACACCTGTGGGATCCCATGAGATCCCTCTAGGGTATCCTGCATTCTTGGGGGCAAAAAGCCTTAGATAGTACAATGACTTGTGGTCCTCCAAGGACCCTAGTATTACATAAAGATCTAGAGTACATCTAGAGTATTAATATTTCATGGGATCAGGGGACCTTTATTGCTACACAAAAATGTCCTAAATAGTTCCTAAACATGGGTAATAATAGCAATAACAATAATAATAATAGAGAAACTCCCCCTGGCTGGTTTGGCTCAGTGGATTGAGCGTCGGCCTGCGAGCTAAGTGTCGCTGGTTCGATCTTCCAGTCAGGGCACATCAGAAAAGGAAAACTCTGACTCCAAAAAACCTCCGCTGCATTGCAGCATACCTCTTCAGGGGAAAGGCTAAGGGAGTAAACCCCGACAGAAAATCCGGAGCCAGAGTCCCTAAGGCGGTTTGACGTTGTAGTCAACACCGGCAACTCCTGCGGCGCACCTGAAGCCAAGCTGTATTGACTCCGTCTTTCCCTTGGACCCTTCAGCTGCGAAGAGAGGGGGGGTCTGCTGCATGGGCAACAGCAGACCCTCCATATCACCCTGCCCAGGCTCCGTAGCTTCAGCTTCACTGGAGAGGACACTCCAGCGTCATCACAAGATGTCGATTCAACACGGGAGGAGACAGATACCGTGTCACTCCCGAGTCGGACTGCACAGCCATTCTCGGCGGTGCAGATAGACTCTTAAGAAGCTACACCATCGTCTCTCGAGACGGACGGCTGCCGACGACGAATAGAGAAACACAGCTCTGAATTTTTGGAATGAACTTTACTCCCCACTTCTATTTTTTTCTTTAGCCTGCTCATGCCGACTGCTGTGACATCTGTCCCAGGAGCCCTAACTGAGACCAATGTCCCTGGTCGGTGTCATGCTAAAGGGCTGGAGAGGAAGAGGATCTGTGGGGACTGGAGAGAGTGGGGACCAGAGAGTGGAGACCTCTTCGTGGGAAGACCAGCATCAGGTAAGGGCTGGGACCAGGGAGGGCATCTGGGGCCTTTCGGAGAGACAGCTGGGACCGGGAGTGAAGCCGTGGGACATCGCCGAGGCGTTCATTGGCAGCGGTTGTAAGAGCAGTCCCAACAGAAGAGGGATAGGGACTCCAATGGCCCTCACTGTCCTTGAAGACATGGAGCCCTGTCTCAGCTTTGCGTGTCCCTGTTTTTCGATCATGTCACACTGTTACTCCTGAGCACCGAGGCTGGAGTTGGGCGGCACTGGGACCAAGGTCCCAGAGGCACAAAATGGGAGAGGTAGCCAGCCCAGGCCAGACGGGGCTCCCCGGGCCCCCGGCCCTGGTTCAGGCAGGTGTTGGCATCAGTGCCTGTTTTTCTAATTTTTAAAAACAGCTTTACTGAAGCATAATTCACATAACATACAAAGCATACAGTTTAGAATCTCCATGTCAATGATGTTTAGTCTTTTCACAAGGTTGTGTAGCCATCACGATGGCCCATTTTAGAACATTTTCAGCAGCTCTGAGAGAGAACCTGTGCAATTTAGGTCTCAGTCCCCTGTCCCCTCCTGCCCACCCCAGCCCCAGCCAGCCACGCACCTGCCTTCTGTCTCTGCAAAGTTTCTCGTCTGGACTTTCATACAAACAGAATCACATAACATGAAGTTTCTGTGTCTGGCTTCTTTCACTTAGCATACTGTGTCCACGGTTCATCCCAGCTGAAGTAGGTTTCAGTACCTCATTCTGGTACCAACTTCAGGGAGGCTGTAGTAGGTCCAGGTGAATAATATCCCATTTCTATTCCAAAATATGGAATACATAATTTCACATTTTACGGCTGAATAATATTTCATTGTGTGGGCCTACCACATTCTGTTGATCTAGTCATCAGCTGATGATGTTATCAGTTGTTTCTACCTTTTGGCTATTACGAATAATGTGGCTATAACCGTTAGTGTTTGGATGTAGACATGTTTAACTTCTCTGGAGTATATACTTAGGAGTGGAATTGCTCAATCAAGTGGTCACCTACGTGTAACTATTTGAGAAATCTCCGGACTGTTTTCCAACGTGGCTGCACCACGTTGCACTCCTGCCAGCCGTGTATGAGGGCCCTGAGGTCTCCAGCTCCTCGCTTCCACTTGCTATCACCCGACTTTTTGATTCTTGTTCTCCCAGGGGGCTTCCTCACAATGGCTTTGGGCCGTGCCCAGTTTTGCAGGTGGGAGGTGGCAGGCAGTGACGGTGGCGCGGTTCCGAAGGATCGGGCCACTGAGGGCAGGACTCCAGCTGGGAGCGGAGGGGACAGGAAACTGAGTCACTTCCCCCAGCAGAGATGGAAAGGGTTTGGGGCTGCAGGGGTGTGGGCTAGAGATCAGGCCAGACTTTAGAATCAGCGGGGAATCAGAGCTTCTTAGGGAAGCTGAGGCAGAAGCTCTGTCAAGTGGATGACAGTCAGCATACGGGCCACCCCTCCCCACTCCTGCTCCCAAGGTAGACATTGCTAATCGATGACAGTGATCCCTCACTTATTGGGGGTATTATGTTCTAGGCCCCCCTGTGATAGGGGAAAATCCGTGAAGTAGGAACCTTATACTTATTTTAGTATTTACTGTACAGTACCGCAAAATTCCATGATATAGTGAAAAATCTGCGATAAATAATTAAATAGAATATTTTTTAAAATCCCGTGGTACAGTGAGGCCGCAATAAGTGAACTGTGATATAGAGGGGGACGACTGTACACCATTTTTCCTTATAAGCCCAGAAATAGCCCCAACCCAGTGTTCTAGGGAGATGCTCCCAGCAGGAAGTGTTGGCAAAAGGTATGGCACTTATTTATCTCTCCTAGACCAGGTCTACCCAGGGAGTGGGTCAGGGAGGGGTGACTCGGGAAGCCCTTGGGGCTTAGGGCTGGAGTCTGGACTAATGCTGCAGCCCATTGGGGGTGGGGTGATGGCTAAGGGGCTTCCTGTCCTGCTCAGGAGGGCCCCAGATTTGGGCAGTAGAGAGGAGCAGGGATGGGGGACAAGGAGGGGCTGGAAGGCCCAAGCATGAACAGGGAGGCTGGCAATGTGCTCATCAGAAGGACACGATGATCTTGCATGGGACACTGCTGGACTTACAGGACCATGCGATCTAGGGAGAAAGCTTACTATTCGGGGTCCTGTGGCAGGCACAGGCCTGTCCCTGCGCAGTAAGAGAAACCAGTCAGGACAAGAGATCCATAGGCCCCAGGGCCAGGCATCGTGAGCAATGCAGGGCCAGAGAGGACAGACAGGCCAGGGCAAGCTCAGGTGCCAGGAGACTGGTGGTCAGTGGTGGAGCAGGTAGGCAGACACAGAATTTGAATGTCAGCTGGGCCAGTTTGTCAAAGGCAGGTGCCAGAAGGAAGTCTGGATGGGGCCGGCAAGTCAGGAGTCTGAGAAAGGGAACCAGGCAAAGCGGGGCCACTGCAGGCTGCCAGTGACCAGAAAGACAAGTGCCCATGGCCGCACCGGGTGGCCAGGAGGTGCCGAGAGCCCAGCAGCAGGGACAGCAGGCAATGAGGAGTGCCAGGCTGGGGAGGGCTCATGTGCACAGAATAGCAGCGATGCCTGAAGGAGACATGGAGCAAGTTTAGGGGAAAGGAAGTTCTAGCAGAGAGAAGGAAGTTTTACAGACACAGCTGTCCTGTGCAAGCAGAGGCTGACCATTCCACCGGTCTCAATCCGCAAAGCAAGGCCAGCAGAAGTCAGATATGAGGCATAGTATAGGCTCGGCGCTGGCATCCTCGGAACAATGGATGAGGGGTTGGGATCTCCAGCTCTTTGAGCTGAAACGGCCGTTGGGGAAGGGCTTTGGGGAGCAGCTACTATATTTTTAGTACATTTCCCCCGCTCCGCAGGAATGTATTTGGTAGATGTCCTACTAATCCTTTCAAAGGACCCATTGGACCTGAACACAATAAGGGTTTTGCTTGCTATGTAGTCTTTCTTATCTGAAAAAGAATGTCTCAGAAAGCAAAACTAGAATCTAGAATTTATGCCTTTATTTATTCGTTTATCCAGAAAACGCTAACCGAATTCCCAGCCAGGACTCTTAACGGAAACACTGACCTTCAATAAATGGCTCTTTTTTTCTTTCTGCACTCAAGTTCTGAACTCACTGAAAACTAAGGCAAAGAATAAGGCAGATGGAGGCCAAACTATCACAATTAATACTGACTGGTTGAGAGAGCTAATGAGCCTGTTAACTGAATCTTCGAATTAGACCAATTGACCGAGTTCCGGGGGTGCTGCAGCCGAGGCCTCCTCCCCATGGGGCGGGGCTGGTGCTGACGTAAGTGAGCCACTTGGTTCCTAGGAGTGACAAAGGAGGACGCTGAGTCAAGCCCAGTAGGTCCAAACCCTCTAATCAGATAAGGTCATGTCTCCTGCCCAAGGTTATGCAAGTCAGAGGAAGAAAGGGACAGTGACAGGAGTCTCACGCATCCGTGTGGGGACACCTTCAGGAATAGGTGACAGCTGTTTCCCCCTACACATTCCAGGGGATGGAAATAATAACATTAAAAAAGAGGAAAAGGTGCAGAGATTAAAAAGCATAGTTGGTAGGTATAGAATAGACAGGGGGATGTTAAGACTAATAAAGGAAATGGAGAAGCCAAAAAACTTACATGCATGACCCATGGATATGAACTAAGTGGGGGATTGTTGGAGTGAAGAGTGTACTGGGCAGAGGGGGCAAAGGGGGAAAACTGGGGCAACTATAATAACATAATCAACAAAATATATAGTATTCCCTCAATTATTGTGGGTATTACATTCTAGACCCCTCCATGGTAGGTGAAAATCTGCCAAGTAGGACCCTTACATTTATTTTAGTATTTATATATATTTTAAGGCTTTATAAACGCTTCCCACACACTTACAAACCATTCCCAGTCCCTTATTAACCTTTTCCACACTTTTATAAACACTACTTATGTTCTTTAACATATTTTACACTCTTAAACCTACGAAACTTTAACAACATATGTATACAGTACCGCAAAATCCCGCGATATAGCGAAAAATCCGCGATAAATAATTAAATATAATATATTTAAAAATCCCACAATACAGTGAGGCTGCGATAAGTGAACCACAATATAGAGAGGGACCACTGTACTTTAAAGAAAGGCTAACATTTATTGAGTAATTCACCTGTGCTGGGCATTATTTTGAGCACATTCCTGTCTATTAAATAATTTGGTCTTCAAAACAATTTCATAGGGTATACGCTTTTATTGTCCCCATTTTACAGATGAGGAACTGAGGTGCACAGGGGGCCAGGGACCCATCCAAGGCCACAAGGTCACACAGCGGGAAGGAGGGGCAGCTGAGATTCCCTTGTAGGCAGGCTGACGCCAAAGGCTGCTCTTAGCTTTCGATGCACCGGACACAGGTCTGGTGTCAGGAGGAGGTGATAATACTTGTTCAGCAATAGCTGTGACATAAGCTGGAGGAGGAAGAGCGACAGGTGTTCAGAGAAGGAGGACATGCCTTTGGTGGAGTAGTCCAGCAGGGCTGTGTTGGCCAAGGACAAGGGGGCCTAAGGAAGCTTGTTGGAATGGGGCATAAACTAGTACATGGTGTGAAAACTACGTGATTGGGACTTCATTTTAAAAAATTAGGAATAAAGTGATTTGATCTTTGATTGAACACCATTTAAGTTATAATCACAACTTTTCACTACTCTTTAGAATGAATGAAAACTAAATCCAGGGTTGGTTTGAGAAGTTTTTGCCTGTCAGACAAAACCGTGATAGCAGAAGACAACCTTCTTTCGACTTTCATGACCTAAGCAAAAAGGGGGTCTTTTACCCCAAAATGTTCAGAGGCTAATTCCCTGAAGGTGTCTCGTAATTGTTTGGCATCCGAATGATTGCTTTCTAACATCCCTTCAGCGTTAGCATCCCCTCTGAGATTGTTTTCTGTGCCTGTTATGTCCTGTTATGTGTTCATGACTTAGCATAAGATTAGGCAGTTTTCCAACATCACTGCCATTGACTTCATGAAATCCGCATCTTCAGAAGAGTCGTCATTGGACTTCACAGTTCGTCTGAATTGTGTGTGTACCGTGGTGTGGATATTTATGACAGTTCCCACCAGGGAAGGACAGAAGGGCGCAGGCTGGGCAAAGCCAGCGCCGGCGTTAACTGCGGCCACGTAGCGTTACTTTTCCTTAGTCATGCGCTCTGCAAGAAAAGACACCTTTATTTCCCCATGTAACGCTTCCTTGTGGGACCCAGCTACGAACACACAGATAACATAGGTCTCCTGTGTAGCAGGAAGGCCTGAAAGGGGAGATGGCGTTTGTGCTGTGCCTTAGGGAGCAGAGGATTTGGATGCATGGACTAGTGAGCAGGGCCTCCCAGTGGGAGGAAACGGCAGAAGCAGAGCTGGTTAAATATGGCGTGTGGATCGGCAGCGGCAGGTGGATCTGAAGGTGAATGTAGGAGGACGGGGATGATGATGTCGGGAGAGTGACGCTTGGAGCCGGGTCACACAGGGCTTGGAACAGTGGACTATTTTGTAGGCAATGGGGACCTGCTGATGGCTCTGGATCCTGAGCTCAGAATGGACCTGGCCACACATTAAAGGTTCAAAAAAATTCTTTAAAAAAAGTTGATTTTAGGGACGATGACTACTGAATTACAGCACACATCAGTCTAACAAAACCTGGGTGTCAGAATTGCCTATGCACAAAGCCTGGCTAATTACTTGCTACTTAAGTATTTGTTAGAAATGAAAGGCTATCCCCTTTGAAGTTCCTCGTGGTGGATTTTGAGTTCCATGTTGTAAATTGTTCTCTTCAGAAGGGACCTTGGTACGTATATTACAGAGAGAGGAGCTATTTTTTGAGCTAAGATGTAAATTGATTCAGCTACTACACATCCCAATGTGCTTTTTGAGGTTGTTACTCTGAAGCATAACAGCTGACCTCTCTGGCTTTGTGGATGAGGAGCGCAGTGTGTGGGACCTGCTTCCATATCTCATTGAAACCGTTCGTATCCCAAATTTCAGTTCCTATTGATCTTCCCTCAACAGCAACCAGATAGAAGCTCTGTGTTTGGTGAGCCCTCGTGGGCCTGTGTGTGAATGTGGAGGCCCACAGGCTTGTTGAAGAATCAAACACAGCCCGCCATGCTCAGGACATGGCCAGGTCTTGCTGGGGAAAAGCAGGTGCTCCCAGAACTCTCTGAGACAGATAGACAGACAGACACACATAACTGCAGAATTGCACTGAAAGATTTACCTCAGGGGAAACATATGATGCTTAGATTTCTTTGTCTCTAATTGTGATGATTCAAGACCTGCAGATTCTCTTTTGGGTAACAACCCAAAACTTCTAATACATGCCAGAAAAAAAAGAAGCATTTGAAATATGAAATAAGCAATACAAATACCCCTATGGTGATCTTTCGGGTGGGGAAGACAGGCTAAAAGACAATAAATGCTAATTAGTTTACATTAATCAAAATTATATCCAGCTTCTTTTTTTTTCTTTCTCACAGCGCTTAAGTGTTCAGAAGCAGGTTATTCTAATTTCATCCCTGTTTTTCAAAAATTAATAAGGCCCATACATTAGTGTAACATTCTGCCTTCTTCATAGAATATATTAGTAAAGGTTTTAATTACTGAAATTATACAGTCATAAAAAGATGATTTAATGAAAGCAATCGTATCATTTGCATTCTGGGCCTGCCTGCCTGCAGTCACCACAAGAAACACTAAATTACTCTGAAGTGCAGACAAATAATTACTGCATTGTCATTCTGCCTGAGGACCCTGGGCTCCTGTGACTTCAAGTTCCCATCGTAGTAAAGGCCTGTTCCAGGGATGAGAAAGCCAGCTCCATGTGAGAAGGAGGATTAGATGTGACAATAAAGGCTGACAATTCCTTTTCTTTCCCCGTTCCCAGCGCTTGTCTTTCCTGGAGGAATTCACTATGACCTCCCCTCAGATCAGGGAAAGTTCATCGGGGTGCTGTTTCATTGAAGAGGCTTTGGTGGTGGTTAAAGTAATTAGACTCAAGTCCGGAAGTGGTAGCCTAGCTATAAAAGAGACAGATTATTTTATCACATTTGACAGGACAACAGGTGGGCATGTGAAATTGTGCCCAGAGAAAGCTGTGCCCATCTGCTTGCAAAGCCAAAATTGAAGGGTGGACAGGTGGCCCTAGACCTGCCCCCAGACCCTCCTCGGCTCCTGCCACAAAAGAGGGGACAAATGCAGTAACACATGAACAACACTGGTAAGTGCTGTTGAGTTCCCACTAAGGGACTGTGTAGAATTATTTAAAGTGGTGGCAGCTAGGGAAAGGGTCAGTGTCCAGGATGGTTTATTCTACCTAGATTTAAACCAACCCTCAGATGTAAATTCTGGTTTCCCAAGTTCAATTCTGCTAAGTCCCTACTACATCCTCCTAATAAATTGCCCCCACCTTGTGAACTCCAGAGCCCCTCCTCTGAGGTGCCCATGATGCTAGGACTTCAGAGATGAGGGTACACATAAGCTTTTGTTCCTTTTCTACGGATCAAGTCAACTGACATTCATTGGGGACCTACTACATGTAAGACCTGTATTGGGGTCTTAGCATGGGGCAAAGGGGTGACATTACCCCATAATAATGGTTTTTAAAAAATCCTCATCTAAGGGTATGTTCATTGATTTGAGAGACAGAGAGAGAGAGAGAGAGAGAAAGAGAGAGAGAGAGAGAGGGAAAATCATAGACGTGAGAGAAACATCAATTGGTTGCCTCCCGTATGTGCCTTGACCAGGGATCAAACCCACAACCTTTTGGTGTAGGGGACGATGCTCCAACCAACTGAAGCACCTGACCAGGCCCCAGAATAATGCTTTTAATGCAAGGTACACATCATTTGTATATACAGGAAGCAGAAACTCAGTGTTACGGTGGCTTAATTTCAGGGAAAGCCACTTTTACGTGGGCTGAGGAAAGAATTCTTGGAAAAGGCTGCATTGAAGGACCGGCAGGAGGTGAGGTCAGAGCATCATTATTATTAAGCTGGGACCATTACCTGTTCTTTGAAGATGCGAAAGCGGAGGCTTAGAGAGATTGCTACAGGCCACGGGGCGAGAGCATGGCGAAGCTGGGGCTAAGTGCACCCCTGTCTGATGCCCGCACCTCTGCTCTTCCTTCTCCCTGGGATAGACGGTTCGAGCTGGAGTGGGCCAAGGAAGTCACCAGTCTTAGCTCCCGTAAGCCGCTGGGTCCAGAGAAATGAAGTGACCTGGCCAGAGTCAGCCAGGGACAGAATGAGGGCTGAGCTTTGACAAGAGGATGGGAGTTGAGGACAGTCCACAGAGGCCCGATTATGGGGAGGGCACCACAGGGCCCGAGGGGTTCTTGATGATCCCAGATGGCATTGGGTGGGGGGCGGGGGGCGGCAGGCCCGTGCGCGTGGCGAGAGGCCCGCTCCTGCTTTGCTCCCAGGGAGATGCGGCGCGCCGTCCAGGCAATGGTTAGAAGGTGAGAAGGGAGGGTGCAGGGAGAGCGGTGATATTTTTCTGTGTCGCAGCCTGGGAACAGAGCAACGCACGCAACTCCCTGGGGGCTTGGGCTGCCTTCCCATCTGGGAGGTCAGCGGGGCTGGGGGTGGGCAGGGACCCAGTGACCTGGGGAGTCCTGCCTCAGAACAAGCTAACTGGATCCATCTGTAAGTGCCCTGAGGAACAGAGTCCCAGCTGGGGCCTGCCCTGTGCCCATCACTGGGGTCTGTGGAGCGGGTGGAGAGGCAGGACAACCAGAAACCTGCGTGAGGATCTGCAGTGTTCCTGGAGAGAAATCCGAAGGGAAGGGAGACAGCCAGGCGGGGGCTAGCGCGTGGGATGGGAGCAGCAGTTCTAAAGAGAAGTGATATTACTGTTTGCTCTGCCACACCCTGTTCTGAGCACGTTACCTATATCAATTTTTTAAATTCTCCCATCAACCCTCTAAAGTAAGAAGGATCAAAGCTCCACTTACCAGATAAGAACATTGGGACAGTTTCAGTAACTTGAGCAAGAACACATGGCAAGTGGCAGAGCCTGTGCTGTTAGCTAGACTGCCCAGTGGCTGCCACTTGGAAATGTCCCCCTGCCACGTCTCCAGGGACTGCAGTCTGAGCCCAGTGCTGGGGCCAGAGGCCCAGGGAGCTTCAACGGAAGACTGCAGGTTGTTTCCTTAGACAGTTCCCAGGCTCTGGGGCAGAGCTCAGCCCTGCTTACACACCCATGAGACAAACCCCAAGGAGGGGGAGAGTGCGACGGAAACCAGTCCTAGGGACGGATGACAGAAATTGAGGGCACAAGCCAAGACCCGCGGCAGGAAACCGTAGGATTAATGCCACTCTAGTGCCTGCGGGGCTGAAGGTACAATGATGACAGTTCATATTTCAGAAGGAAAAACATAAAGTGTTCTTTCTGGGTGTACTCAGATCCTACTTTGAGTGCCTCCCTGGGGCAGCCAGACAACAGAGCAAATGATTTGAAAGCAGAGATGTGTGTGGTCCCGTGACCTGGGGCTGTTCACTGTCCCTCCCCGGCCCTCGTCTGTGTGAGAGACACTGACGATCGCGTGGGTGTCTCTGTGCCTTGTCCCAGGAGATACCAGTGTCCCATTAGATCGTAACCAGATGAAAGAACAGTTCTGTGATTGAGTAAGTCTGGGGAAAGCTGCGTACTGGAGTGCCCTTTTGTGGATCCACAGTCGGGCACTGAAGCACAGCTTCCCAGCATTTTGGACATTGTTACACATAGAAAATGATGATCCTGTATTTCTGTGGCTCACTGGAGTCAACAGGCAGGGATTACATTTACATATATTACATTTTTCTGGATGTTATATGCTCGTGATTAGAAAATAAAATACCAAGTCTTACTTTTCAGAAACAATCTTTAACAAGAAACTGAAGCTTGCTTACCTGAACTCACTTTTAAAAATCAGCTTTTATATTTGGAATGTCAGCCCATAAATCTTAATCAAGATTTCAGTAGTTACCCTTGGAACACATACGTTGTAGCAAATGGCAGAGTAATATCTCTTATCTCTCAGCTGGCAGAAATTTCCCCCTCACCATTAGTCAGAATTTATATAATTTAATCTCTTTCAATTGTATTTTCAGGGGAAGATGGGTCTTTAAATTCAGCAGCTTCCCTTTTCTTTCATTGACAAATATAATATCTTCTGATAATGCAGATGGATTTAGAATGCAATCAAACTTGATCAGATTATTTCTAGATAATAATGAAGCTTTTCCTTAAGCCTACACGGATGTTCCTCTGTTGGTCTTTAATCATTTTTAGGAGTCCTGCATTAGTGCTGATTAATATCGCTGGTAAATCACATTAACCCCACTTATCCAAAGTTAGATTTTTATTTTGAATTCATAAACATCGTCCATACGCATTTATATGCTTTCTTGCTGTTCTTATAATTTTAATTCATTTTTATCGGATGCTCAAAAATTGTTAATTAAATGAACCACTTAAAAAGTCATTAACTCTTCTTTGGTACATCTCCCTAGTGTGAATGGTTTATAAATGAATTTTTAATTCTTCCTTTTGTTCATAAATTCCTGACACAATTCTTTCCCTGGCCAGCCGATGGACATCACTTTGAAACATCCAAAACGGGTGTTATGATACCATTTATTTAGATAAAGCTTAATACAGATGGGACTGTGCGGCTTGCATTTCATTAGCTTTGCCATTTGTGTGGTATCATCCGATATGAAACTCACATCTGTAAACTCGCTGGCTTATCAGAGGGCTTCTCTGTCAATGGAAGGCTGTAGTGCTTGTGTCTCATGACTTTCAGGATGAAATCTCAGTGTACAACAGCCTTGACTTTCTCCTGTCTCCTCAGCTACACCAACGGTGAGCTAACGCGCACAGTGTTTCCGCGATAGTTGCTTCAGTGGTTCGCTTTGGTCCTTCTTTGCAATCAACACCCCAACATCAGTTGCATTTCTAAACCTTAATAATGAACTGTCAGCAACAGAAATTATGAAAATCGCATTTATAATAGCATCAAAGACAATAAAATGCTTACGGGGAAATTTAATCAAGGAGGTGAAAGGTCTGTCTATTGAAAACTATAAGACACTGATAATAATAAATTGAAGAAGATCCAGATAAATGGAAAAACAGCCTGTGTTCTTGACTAGAATTAATATTGTTAAAATGCCAATACTACCCAAAGTGACCTACAGATTCAGCGCAATTCTTATCAAAATTCCAGTGATACTTTTCACAGAAAGAGAAAAACAGTCCTAAAATTTGGAACCACGAAAGGCTCCAAATGGTCAAACCAATCTTGAGAAAGAAGAACAAAGCTGGATGCATCATATTTCCTGATTTCAAACCATGTTATCAAAATGGCGGGACACTGGCATAAAAACAGACACATAGACCGATGGGACAGAAAAGACCAGACACAAACCCACATATACGGTCACCTATATGGTCAACTATGTCTTGACCAGGCTTCCAAGAACTCTTCTGGAGTCTACACTGGTGAACGCTATGGGGTTCTAAATATATTCAAGTTCTGAATCCTGCCAGCATTTTGAATGAAATATGTTCCAGCCTCCTACCTAGACAAATAAATCTTCATAACAGCCTGTAGGCTGGATCTGGGTTTAAAACTCGTGACCTCTTTGGAAGGCTGTGCTGGGAGCATGGGAGGAGCTGGCCCCTTGCCGCTGGCTCGCAGGCCCTGGCCTGTGGTTGTCCTCTTTCTCTTTTCAGTTCTGCCTCTAACCCACCCTGTGGGGGCCTTGGTGCTAGTGTATGCACATGAGTGTATGCACACAGGAGGGTTCCCATGCAAGCTCTGTCCACACCCTGTGCACACAGCTGTCCACCCTTTTGGCAGCTCGGGTCTGGGGACATCCTGCAAGTAAGTTTGAGATCACCTGGGCAAGCGATTCTAGGGTCCCAGGCACTGAGAGTGGATCAAGGTGATGTTGATGTTGGCACAGGCTGTGGGTGGGCTGCTTGTCCTATGGAGTATGGTGTGGCAGGAGGAGGGCCAGAGAGGGAGGACTCAAGGCAGGGGTCTCTCCTACTTGGTCTTAGGGTGGTTCCTTGTGGGCCAGCTAGGGTGCTTGCTTTTTTTAAAGTTGATTTTAAAGAAAATAAATCTCAGAGCCTTTTAAATTCACTCCCTCTTTCCTTGATGACTGTTGTCCCTGAGTGCCAGTCTAGCGACTAATTATGGCAGCAATGGGAGTTGGGGGAGGAGCGAGAGCAAAGCAGGAGCCAGGAAGGATCCCCTGCGTCAGTGGACTCCAGAGATGACGGAGACATGAGCAGCAGTAGGCTGGCCTCGGCCAAGTAGAGCTCTGGTCCGTCTGCCAGAACCACTCACCCCTTCAAATATCCCCGTGTGGCCTGCACACCCACACACAGGGAAGAAAGCCATTCCCAGCAGACCAATGTACCACAATCAGACATGGACTTCATGTTCAGACAAGGACTTTCACATGCATGTCCACAGCAGTTTTATTTATAATAGCCAGAAACTGAAAACAATCCTAATATCCATCAGCAGGGGAGTGGATAGACAAACCATGGTCAATGGACAGACCGACAGTGGACTATGAAATAATAGCAGTGAAAGAAGTATCGGGGCACACGACATCATAGATAGATCTCAATTATGCTAAGTGAAAAAATCCAGACCAAAACTCCAGTCAAAAATGATTTCATTTCTGTAAGAGTGTAGGGAGAGCAAACTAATCTCTAGTGACAGAAAGCAGAGTATGTTTGCCTGGGGGTGGGGGTGGGGCGTGGGGAGAGGTGAGGAGTAGGAGGAAGCTTTCTGGGGTGATGGATATGTTCATTATCCTGATTATGATGATGGTTTCACAGTTGTATACATATGTCAAGCTTTATCAAATTGTACACTTAAATAAGTGCAATTCATCGGGTGTCAGTTACAGCTCAGTGAAGCTGCTTAAAATCTAAGTGAAATAACACAAACCATACACCCCACTCAACTTTCCCTTAGCGTTGACCGTGACCTCTTTAACAGGAAGAAGCAAGACATCACCATACCTGGTCTCCATTGTGTTCTTCTCCATAAGATGTGCTACATAGAGTGGGCTCCAAAGGGTGGCATTGTCTGCCCTGCCCCCTTCCTGGGCTGAGGGAACAACTTTGAGTGCTGGGGGTGCCTCTGAATACCCCAGGTCCTCCTGTGACCTCCATTCCCTCCCAGCTCATTCCTTCCTTAGAGCCCTTGTCTGAGACGAGGGCCATTTTCACGTCTTCCTTCTTTTGGACACTTCAGTGAGGCTGTCTCTCCCCACTAGGGCGTCCAGACACCACCAAGGCTAAACACGTGCTTTTGAATCTCTAATGCTGAATATTCTGGGGCAAGAGACCTGCCTGGGATGGCAAGGCAGCGCTGGGAGTCTCAGTTTGGGGAGCTCATAATAGGTATCTGCTGTTTCACAGACAGGTCAGCCTTCCTCTCCATCCCACCCCGGTCCCTCTCCAACTGAAGGGCATCTTGAATACAGCAGTTACTGTGATTTGGAAGTTGTATATGAGAGGAAAAGAACCACTAATGCCATAATCTCAGTCCTGGAGTTTTATAAAATGCATCATACTTAGCAGGCATGAAAACCTGTACTGTTCTTTGTAGACATTGCAGCTATTATTATTATTATTATTATTATTATTATTAATTATTGCAAGCTTTCTTAGAACGTGCTGAAATCTGAGACTTGCTGACCTCATGTCCTTCCCTGTCCCTCCCCTTCACAGGAGCCAGTCTGAAGTCTCTCCAGCCCTTTCCCACTCCCTCCCCTGTATCCTTCAGACACTTTCCCCAGTAAACATCTCTGGCTCTTGGCTTCCCAGAGGGCCTGGGCTGATGCTATTCTGCCTAACTCTAACCGATGTGGCCCGCTGTAAAGGCAGAGGCCAGGCCTGTGTGACCTCCAGGCCAGCAGCCTTTCTCCTGGACCTCATGTCTGTCCTCACATTTTTGGACCAGCCCATCTTTGTCCCACATGCATTAGATGAGATTTTTCCCTCTTGGCAGAAGTTCCCGCCTGGCATGTGTTTATCTTGCCCACTGTTCCTGGCTGGTTTTGCTCCGAAACAAACACCAGCCCAGATCAAAGAGGAAAACATCTAGTGTTGGCCGCCTGAAGCCTCTACCATCCAAATCGGCATCTCAGCCCCGCTCCTTGTTGCAAATAGAAAAAGGAATCTCTGGTCCCGCAAATGACACCTGGTTATGTAGAGATAATGGTGAATGACACGCTTGCAGAGAAGCCATCCTTTAAAGAGGGCACGCGTGTGTTATGGCATTTAAGTCAAGATTTGAATGCCAAAGGGAGTGTATGTATGGCGCTTTATCATAAATAATAGGGCAGAGTCTTATTCATCGCCCCTAAGGTACCAAAGAGAGAGAAGGAGACGATATGGGTCTCTGGCCAAGCTGCTTTCTGTATCTCTAAATCACTCCATGCCTAGCCTCCCCCATTATCCACATCCCTCACTGAAGGGGTGCACTTGGTACCACTGGTGATCTGGCACTGATGCATCATAATCGCCTGGAGTCCACAGTTTCCCTTGGGGTTCAGTCTCAGGATCGTACCTTCTATGAGTTCAGAAGGCTTGTTCTTTTCGCCCTCTAACTCTCATTTCACGTGCTACCTCTTGGGGTCACAGGGCTCCTGCACGGGTGAGTGGATAAACAACACGCGCTGTATGCACACGATGGAATGGTGCCCAGCCTTAAAAGGAAGGAAATTCTGATCCGTGATACAACATGGCTGAACCTTGAGGATATCTCAAAATATGACAAATATTGTCTGATTTTGCTTATGTGAGGTATCACAAGCTGTCAAATACATAGGCAGGAAGTACAATGGTGGTTGTTGGGGATGGGGGTTGGGGGGAGAATGGGGAGTTAGTGCTTAATGGATATGAACTTAAGTTTGGGTTGATGGAAACATTCTGGAGATAGTGATGATGGCTGAACAACAGTGTGAATGTACTTACTGCCACTGAACTTGTACACTTAGAAATGGTTAAGCCCTGGCTGGTGTGGCTCAGTGGATTGAGCATTATTCGTGGAAGGAAACACTGAAAGCTGTATAGAATGCAAAGCCCAATATATGGCAAAATTGTTATTCATTTCACGTGGCTTCTCTCAGTCTGAAAGGAGTCCACGTAGTGAGGCCAGTTCAGGACTAAGGACCAAATGCAGATCACTTTGCTGCTAAAGGCAGCAACAGTTGACTTGGAGCATCCTTTCGAGAGTGACTAACGCCGACCTGAAGCTGAGCCAAGAAGTAGATGGATGAAGCTTCAGGGGGCGATGGCTCCTTCAGGCTACTTTTGGCCGCAGGAAGCAGAAACATCATCTCAGAGTTGGCCGGACAGTAAGGATGCCACATCGTCTCCCAGATAAAGAGGGCTAGAGGTAGGTGACCCCAGGGGGCGGTTCACTCGGTGGCTCAGTCTGTCATCACGGCCCCAGTTTTCCCCATACTTCTACTCTGCCCTTTCCAGCAGGGGAGCTTCGTTTTCAGGTCAAGATGACAGCCTTGGTTCCCCTGTGTCACATCCCAACACGATGACACATTACTCCTGTGGAAGAAGAGAAATGGTGCTTCCTCGTGTCTCTGTTGGGCAAACGATGGGATCTTTCACAGAAATCCCACTTAAGAGTCCCCATCACTCGTCCTTGATCAGAATGGAATGCCATGCTCACATCTAAACCAGTCACAGGCAGTGACTGGTTTAGACCAGTTGTGATTGGCCTAGACTCATCTAGACCCTGGGGCAAGCTGATGGTGGACACATGGATGAAATCTGGGATCTTAGAAAGGGGAGGGACACTTGTTGGGGAGACAGCCAGCAGCGTCTACCTTAGGATGACATTGAGGGTCTGAATGCATGTCACAACATGTGTCCTGGCATGGGGCTGGAAGCATGAGTCACTCAAGGTGGGACGGACTGTAGAACACTACGGTCGACCTCAGACACCTGCTTCTCTTCCACCACCGACCTTAGCTTGTTTGAGATCACACTGGCTGCCAAGGGTTCAATGAACTGATACACACCTAGGACCTTTCCTCATCTTGGGATTTCCCAGGCAAGGGACCGTCACTGATTCTTCATCCAGCATGGTGAAAGAGAAGGAGCATGAGGTTCGCATTTACATGGGCCTGATTTCAGTTCTTATTCTGAAACTCATTCATCCTTTGATTCAATATATACTTATGGAACACCCATTTTGTGTGAGCCGCTATAATGAGAACTGGGACTTAAGACATAAGATGAAGTATCTGCCATCATGAAGCTCATGATCAAATCTGGGTAGACAGTCTACAAGCACATTTTTTAAAGCTAATTTCATATACTGATATGCACTAAGGAGAAAATAGAACAACAGGACAGAGAGCATTGGGGCCAGTTGGCCACTTGAGCTAGGAGATCAGGGGAACTCTCTGAGACAGTAGGAGATCTGAATCATGTGAAGGAAAAAGCTAGAAGGAAGATCTCGGGGAAGAATATCCCAGGTAAGTACAAACTCTCTGAGGCATAAATGAGATTAACATGTGTAAGTGATGTCAAGTCTGCCTACATTACTGGGGTTGGGAGAGCAGGGGGAGAGCGCTGGCGGTAAAGCAGAAAGCTCTGCAGGTCTAGTTGGTCACGGTGAAGGTTTTAAGCAGGAAGGGCGACATGGGCACATTTATGCTTTCAGAAGACTACGCCACACTCTTGTGAGGAGAATGTACTGTGGGAGGGAAGGCGGGGGTGGCGAGTGTGGAAGCAGAGAGAGTTGGAAGACCACAGTAGTCAACGAGGCCAGAGATGACCGGGGCCTGGTCCAGAGTTTTGGCTGTGCAGGTGGAGAGAAGTGTGTGGATCCAAGGTCTGCTTGGGAGACAGAGCTCAAAAGCCTTGCTAATGACTTGCCAAGGACCATGCGTGGAGGAGGGATGGAGACCAGTTAGATCTTTGGCCCGGGTAACTGTGATATCACTAACTGGATGGGCAAGATGGGGAGGAGGGAAGGAAAGGTGGTGGGGGAGGGAAAAATCAGGACTTGTGCTTTGGATGTGCTAAGTCATTTAAGGGGATTAGCCCTCTAAGAGGAGATGTAAGGAGGGAGCTCAGGGGAGTCCAGAACTCAGAGCTGAGACAGGAACTGGGCATGATCAGCTTATGGACAGTATTTTAAATCTGGATGAGCTCACTTAGGAAAAGATTGTAAAGAAGAGAAGGGGCCCGAGACTCACTATGTGTGATTTGAACATGTTACAGCAGGCCCTCGCTATATTGTGGTTCACTTATCGCGGCCTCACTGTATCGTGGGGCTTTAAAAAATATTATATTTAATTATTTATTGCGGATTTTTCATTATACCGCAGGATTTTGTGGTACTGTATATGTATGTTGTTAAAGTTACATAGGTGTAAGAGTGTAGAATAAATGTAAGGTTCCTACTTTGCGGGGGGGGGGGTGGTCTGGAACCTAATACCCGCGATAAGCTTTTCTGAGCTTGATTTTGGACTTGACCATAAAATGAGTTTGATACCATCTTCCTTGCAGAGTTGTGGTAAGAATTAAGTTAGCTTAATGTATGTGAAGGCATCTGGTACAAGGCTTGGTAGATTCTAAAGAAATGTGATTTTCTTCACTGAGTACCCTTGTCCCACTCTGTTAGTAATAAAGGTATTTATGTGAACCATTAAAATTGGATCTCGGTATAGTGAGTGTCTAGGACTTGATGTTGCTTTTTCTGATGGATCAACTTCCAGAAAAAGTGATTCCTGGGTACTGGGGGGTGGATAAAGAAGAAGCTGCATCATCCTTCTCTGGCAAGAGAGTCCAGATTCCGCAGGGCAGGAGGGGGCCAGATGAGAGGGGAATTGCAGGGAAAAACCTACATGCTGCTCTGAAGTCTCTCTCTAGCAAACATGGTTCTCTTTGCTCTTAGAGGAACTGCCCCAGTTGGCCATATGGGCAGTTGCCAGAGGACTGGCAGGTCCCCTGAATGGAAGGTGGAAGCAACGAGGACTCATCTCTCCTGGGAACAGCAGCAGGCAGCCCTGGATGCGTCAAACTTCCCACCCTTGTTCCTTTGTGGGGTTTGAGGTCATCCTGCGCTCAGGGGACAGCCCAGTTGACCTGACCATTGTTGCTCGTCTCTTCCCAGAGAGGGAAAGTGACAGAGTTTAATTAGGTGTCTCTGAGTTCCCTGACGCCAGCGCCCTCGGGGTGTCTGATGTGTGACTAGCATGGGGCTCATTCTCAATTATTTTTGTACCAAAAGAAATCAGCTCCCAAGGCCTGAGTCACTGAGCAGGCTCACGGGAATCCAGGGACATGGAACTCTTGGTCCCTGGCATGAAGGAGGAGGAGGGTCCTCCCTTCATCTTCAGCTTTCCCTCTCAGAAGACCCTAGGGGGGCATAGATGGGGTGGGTGGCATGTGTTCTTATAGAAAAGCAGCTACCCCCCACTCTGTCCACCCCATCTCCCCCATCCACGAATGTGTCCTGAGCTGTTTTGAAACAGCCGTGAAAAGGTTTAGAACTAGTTCAAATTGAGGGAACGGTGATGATTCTCTGCCCTTATATATCCAAGGCGAAGACGGGATCCAACCATGGCTGGGTACACAGCCACCGTTTCCCTCATGCCCTGGTTTGGCAACACACAAACATCGCTTCAGGCACCTCAAAGAATAGCTCAGATTTAAAAATAATCATTTTGCCCGCTATGGCTCAGTTGGTTGAGCATCATCCTGCAAAGCAAAGGGTCTCTGGTTCAAGTCTCAATCAGGGCACATGCCTGGGTTGCAGGTTTGGTCCCTGGTCCCTGGGCATGTGTTGAAGGGGGCAGTAATCAATGTTTCTCTCTCACATTGATGTTTTCTCCCTCCCTCCCTTCCCCTCTCTAAAAATAAATAAAAGCTTTAAAAAATAACAATTTTGACATATTTCCAATTTGTAGACAAGGTACAAGACTAGTACAAAGAATTTCACTCAAATGCACATACATGTTAATGTTTGACTACATTTGCTTTACCCTCCCCTCTCCCTGACTGTGTATGTTTTATGTATGGCGAGACTGAGGCCATACCATGAGCTCATGTGCAGAGCGCATTCAGAGCCGGCCAGTGTTCCCGACCTAGTCCTTTAGAGCAGCATCTAGTCAGTTGTTCTGTCTCTTTGGTTTATCTCAAATGGCGATTGAGTATGTCTTTCTATTCACAATATTGGTATTTTTTTCAGAGTTCGGGCCAGTTATTTTGTCGCATGTCCCTTATCTGTGTCTGTCTGATATTGCCCTGTGGCAGTGTTCAGGCCACACGCTGTTGGCAGTAACCCCAGGGAGGCGGCCCTGTGTTCTCAGTGCAGCGGGGCAGGTGGCACATGCTGTGTCGTGACTGGTGATGTCGGCTTTGATCATTTGGTTGAAGTGGAAGCGGCCAGATTCCTCCAGTGCAGCTTTTTTTCGCTCTTGTGAAGTTTCTGTGCAACGTGTAAGTATCTTGGGTCAGGGGGTTACTTTAAGGTGGTAAATATACTCCATGATTCAGGCACTAGTTTGAGCATCCGCTGATGATTCGGGCCTGAATCTACGATGATGATAAAGGTTGCCAAATGCCAGTGTTCTGAGTTCCTTGTTCCTTTTAGAGGTACTTGTTGATTTTTCTACTGGAAGGAAGTACTTTCTCATGTCCTGCCCCCCATGTCTTATATATGCGTCTGTGTATGCATACATGCAGTTATCACTGTATGTAGTTCATTACCCCCGTTTTTTCAAGCTAAACTGTCAGCATAAAATTAGTCCTGTTAACTGAAAAAAAAAACAAAGTATTCCTGCTTGTGCGTGTCCTTCCTTGGGCTCTCAGAGAGGAAATGTGTCCAGGCCTGTCCTGTGAGCTGGTGTCTGGCGGAAGGAGTCAGCTTGCTGAACACAGGACTTGGGGTGGGGGTTTTGTGCTGGGCTCCGGATGACAGGTGGGGGGTAGAGCACAGCAGGCAGGGACTGAAGGAACTGCATTGAGTTAGAAACTGTGGGTCTAAACATATGACCAGCAGGTGTGTGTGTCCCAGTGACAAAGCAGGACTCACCGTGGGGGACAGGGATGTTCACTCTACCTATTCTGGGCCGCAGTGGCTCTGTAGGGGAACAGGGACAGTGCCAGCCACTCTCAGGTGGCTTTCAGGAAGATGATGGGAACAGGACAGAGGCAGACCATACCTCTGGATCTTCCAGAGGCAACTTCGCAGGAATCTAACATCTTATGTGAGCAGGTCAAGGTGAAAACCAATGAAGAGGGAAGCGTAGCTCATGCTAGAGGCTAGAGAGGTCGTGGGACACTTGAGTTCCCATCCATACAGCGTGTTCGGCCTGGCAAACAGCCCCTGGAAAATCACACTAATTGCAGTGGGGGGGGGGGGGGGCTTTGTTCTGATTCAAAGCACAGTGCCAAGTCAGTGAGCTGCTCCATCTGCCAGCCTCCTATGCCTGTCAACACAGTTTGGTCATCTCCTGCTCGCTCACCGGTGCTTCCTAGGGGTTTGACTGGCACAGTAACGATCCTTCTCCCCCGTCGGTACCCCTCAAAGGACCTAACTCTGAACTAGGCACGTGCAGAGAGTGATCGATGCACCAGAATGTTCGCTTACAGAAGGAGACCCAGGGAAGAGAGAAAAGGACGCATGGTTCCCGGTAAGGAGCCTCTTCACCAAATCTACCAGTTGGCTCCCTGGGAAATATTCCATCCCAGCTTTCACTTCATTGGAGACCCGAACGCTATTCTGCCTGGCACGTGAAGACGTTATCCTAAAGAACATTTACAATGGTATTCATTTATCATCTGCTCAAAAATTACTTGAGCTCCCTAACTTACATGTCGGTTGTATTTAAGTATCACATCTCATCCAGCCCCGTGCGTCTGTCTCTGAGATGAAGAAGGAGGGACTGTGTGACGAAGCCTTAATTTGAGATGCTGGGCGCATTGCCCACTGCGGACGCTTTGGTGGTTTTCATTTGAACGCTGCTGGTGGTGCTGGGTTTTCGACAATACCGTCTTCAGGGCGAGCTTTGGAAAACACGCAATGAACAATGCAGAAGAGTCACGCTCTCTCTAATGTTACTTCTTCAGTGATTTCTTGGGAAGCTTTGAGGCAAGCCAATCTACACTGCTGTGGCAGGACAGGATGGGACCCCCCAGGGCCTCAGACACCTGCCCGGCCACCCAGAGAGCATACCGGATCTGGGTCCTTCTTTATCAGGTGGGGACAGGCACAGTCGGTTGATCTGCTACCCTTGGAAGCCACATGTGTGATGGCTTCTGGGCCCCGCTGGGTAGGGGTACTCCCACCTGGGTTGGGGACACCTATGGGGCCCATGGAACAGCTGTCAGAGCCCTGTGCTGGCCAGCAGGGACCTTCCCACAGAGCTGTTACCATTTAATTTCAGTAAATATTTATTGGCAGCCAGCACGAGGACAGGAAATACGACACAGTACATGCCTTTCAAAGATCGGCAGCCTACTTGGGCTCCCACCAACACCCGGAGGGGAAAATGGCCGCGCGTGAACAGAGCCTGGGGTGGGGTCACTGATTTGTGTTTGGGCCTTGATCCTGCCATATGGGGGTTCGGGGCCTCGGGCCCACTGCTTGACCTCAGAGCCTCTCCCAGGTTCCGTGTCTTCGTCATAAACAGAGACAAGGAACTCTTAACGCGTAGGCGTCCTGTACAGACTAATGGGAGGCTGTACAAACACTCAGCATCGTTTCTGGTCCTTAATGAGACTCAGTGAACAAGAGCTGTTTTTGTTTTTGCTTTAATCCTCACCTGAGGAAACGTTTATTGATTTTAGAGAGAGGGAGAGGAAGAAGAGAGAGAGAAACATTGATGTGAGAGAGAAAATCTATTGGTTTCTTCCCAATCGTACCCCAACTGGGGATCAAACCCACAACCTAGGTGTGTGCCCTGACCGGAGATCGAACCCACCACCTTTTGGTGTTTGGGACAGTGCTCCAACCAACTGAGTCACCTGGCCAAGGCAACAATAGCTGGTTTTGAGGGCCTCCAGCATCCTGGACACTTTCATCTGTGTGGCCTCCCACCGACCCTACGAGCAGGGTGTCACTGCGCCCCATTTACAGACGTGCAAACTCGAGGCCAGAGAGGCGAGGGGCTTGCTGGTCGTTAGCAGTGAATCAGCAGTGGGACTGCCCTTGACCAGCTATAGTTCTGACGCCATCTTCATCCTGACATGACGGGTCCTTGCAGAGTCGTGACCACGGATGGAGAAGAAATATTCTCCCATCTTCTTAGGAAACACACCGCTGATAACAGGAACCCCTCCTCCACTTTGCATAATCCCTTCAGCTTTCCAAAGCACTTCCTCATTCTTGTCATGGGTCCCCTGAGCTCCCAAGAGGGCCCTTTTTTGTTCGACCTGCAAAAATCACTTTCTCCAGGACTTTCTCTGCCTGAAAGACTAACCACAGCAGGATGGATATTCTGGACAGTGTCTTCTCCAGCCAGGGCAGGGGGTAAGTGGCTTTCTTCTGGTTTTATTTTGGGCTTCGTGCAGCACCCCTAGCCCAGCACAGCCCCCTTCCAGCTTCTTCCTGCTTTATGTCATGAACTAGGGGCATGTTTCCTATTTTCCTTACTAACTTAAATGCCCAAGACCCATCTTGGGGTGCAGCACAAGTCACATTGGGAGGATGCTTGGACCAACCGCTCCGTTCTATGGCCCTTGGAACGTGCTTGTGCGCACACGTGTATATGTGCCGCCTCCCCAGTCGCCCTGTCTAATGAATGAAGCTCAGTGCACACTAATTGGTAAAGCCCTGTGAAGTCTAGCTGTTCCTATTCATGGCTCCCTCCCAGAAGCCCAAATGTCGATCCTCCCCGTGTCCCCTCTCCATCTCCTTCAATTTGGCTCCAGGGTGCTCCCATTTATATAGGTCATATTAAATAGGCACATTATAGTCCTCCTCTTTGAGCAAGGTCATTTTTCAAGCACTGATTATTCAAGGAACACTTTGCAAAAACAGCATTGTATGAACACTATACAATTCAAAATCTATTTTAGAAGCTTTCACGAAAAGCAGGAAGTCTAGGGGGGAGCTGTATTTTTTTCCTGATAAACGCCTGTGTTCCCACAGGATGGGGGTGGGGCAGGGGCTCCCCAAGTGGTAGGAGAAGGCCGCTTTCAGAGGGTCCACAGACACAGCAGCTCGGACCCTAAAGGCAAGAAGGAAGGTCCGTTTTGCTGGTTCCGAGACTCATTGGAAACACAGTAAAGTAAGCAGCTGACTTAGTTTCTCAGGCCCTTCGCGTGCAGAATTTACCATCTGACAACTGTCCGTGTGACCACAGCAGGAGTTTCAATGATAAAACAGTAACAGTGTAGGCTGAACAGGACATATCCAGGGTGTGGACAGTTCCCAAAGCCATTTTGGAAGACATGTCTTGAAATCTAAAGCCATCTACCGAGTAAAGACTCTATTTTTTTTCTTGTGTTTTATCCACCAGGAATCACTAGGCTCCTGGTGGAGAGACTATGAAGGAGAGGAACACTGATAACCATCATAGCTCCCCTTTTCCAGAACTTTCTGAGCCACAGATGTCACATATATTCTCTCATTCACGTTACAGCAATCCAGCGAGGCGAGGAGTGTGATTGTGCCCATTTTCCAGTGGAGGAAGCTGAGTCTCACAGTGGTTATGCCCCCTGTGGGTAGTCAGAGAGCTGATGAATGGCAGAGCTCGTTTAAACCTGACACTGATGGACTCTACATCCCACGTTTTGCCCCATAACTGCCTGCTGCGGTCCTGTAAGCCCTCAGCCATGAGTCCCCCACCAGGGGAGACCACCGTCCTGCCTTCCACCGCAGAGGTTAGTTGTGTCTGTATAGGTATTTTGAATTTCACCAAACGTGTTTTAATCATCTATTGAAATAACCATATTGTCTTGTTCTTTTAATATGCTAATGTAGAGAATGATAATTACAGATTTTCTGAGGTTAAGCCTTATATTCTTGGAATAAACCCAGCTTAGTCATGATGAGTTATCTTTTTTCATAAAGTGCAGGATTCATTTTGCTAATATTTGTGTAGGACTACTGCCTGTATGTTCATGGATGAGGCTTCCCTATAATTTTTCTTTATTACATTTTTTGAGTTTTAGTATCAAAAGTATAGTAGGCTCACAATAAGTTGGAAAGTATTCTTCTCTTTCTTTTTCTCAAATGATTTGCATAAGATTAGAATATGTTGCATGAATGTTTGGTAGAATTTACTTGTAAAATCATCTGGCCTGGTGATTTTTTTGTAGGAAAATTAAACAATTGATTCACTCATGTTAAGGGTTATGAACTATTTGGACTTTTTATTTCTTTTTGAGTTGGTTATTTTTGGTTTATAGTTGGGGTTTTTTTTTTTTTTATAGTACATTCTTATCTTTTAGTCTCTGCTGCATCTCTCATTTTATCCCCTTTTAATATTGTTTGCATGTCTTTCTTGACTCTCCTAGAAGCTTGCCAATCTTATTCATGCTTTTAAAGAAGCAACTTAATTTTTTAGTTAATCACATTCATTAAATCTTTCTCTATTTGATTAATTTCTGCCCTTAGAGTTATCTTTAAATTTATCTTGTTGTTCTTTTTCTAATTTCTCAAGCTGTGTGACTAGCTTATTAATTTTCATCTTTTCTTCTCATATTAATAAGCAGTTAAGTCTATGTTTCTGTCACATTATCTTTCTCACTGCATGCTATAAGCCTTGGTACGTTGCACTTTCATTGTTGTCTAGTTCCAAATGTATTTAAATTTTTCTTTTTTTTTTTGAATCCACAAAGATTTTAAAGGCACACCCCCAGATGAATGTAGCAGGAAGTATCCTATTACCTGACTTTAAATTATACTGCAGAGCAACAATAATCAAAACAGCATGGTATTGGCACACACACACACACACACACACACATGAATGGAACAGAATTGAGAGCTCAGAAATAAACCCACATGTACATGGCAAATAACTTTTGATAAAGGAGCCAAAACACACAATGGAGAAAAGAAAGTCTCTTCAATAAATGGTGCTGGGAAAATTGGAAAGCCACATGCAAAAGAATGGAACTAGACTATAGTTTATCCCAAGGACAAAAATTAATTCAAGAGGCATCTAATACCTAAGTATAAGATCTGAAACAGTAAATGACACAGAAGAAAACAGAGATACTAGACTTAGGGACCTTGAACTTAAGAGAAGATTTTATGAATTTGACCCCAAAGGCACGAGGAGTATAGGCAAAAATAAATGAATGGGACTGTGTGTGTCAAGCTAAAAAATTCCTACACAGCAAAAGAAACCACTACCAAAACAAAAAATCAACCAACTGAATGGGAGATGATATTTGTAAACAAAAGCTCTGACAAGGGATTAATATCCAAAATATAAAAATAACTCACATAACTCAATGCCGAACAACAAACAATCCCATTAAAAAATGGGCAGATGACCTGAACAGACACTTCTCCCAAGAAGACATACAAATGGTCAACAGATGTGTGAAAAGATGCTCAACTTCACTAGCTATGAGGGAAATGCAAATCCAAACTACAATGAGCTACCACCTCACATCTGTTAGAATGGCTGTCATCAACAAGACAAGTAATAACAAGTGTTGGAGGGGTTGTGGAGAAAAAGGACCCCTCATTCACTGCTCTGGGGAATGTAAACTGGTACAGCCACTATGGGAAGCAGTATAGTGGTTCCTCACAAAATTAAGACTACAGTTAGCTACCATACGATTCAGCAGTCCCACTTCTGGATATCTACCCGAAAAATGTGAAGACATTTATTCGCAAAGATATATGCACCCCTATGTTCATTGCAGCCCTGTTTATGGTGGCCAAGACATGGAGACAACCAAAGGGTCCGGTCCTTGACAGAGGATGGGATAAAGAAGATGTGGTACCTATATACTATGGATCACTACTCAGCCATAAGGAAAGATGAAGTACGTCATTTGTGACAACATGGATGGACCTTGAGGATATTGTGCTAAGTCAGGAAAAGCTAAGCACTGTATGATTTCACTCGCATGTGGGATACTAAACTGAAACTCATGGACAGACAACAGTATGGTGGTTTCCAGAGGAAAGGGGGTTGGGGTTGGTGGAGGGGTAAATGGGGCCAAATATATTTGACTTTGGGTCATAGGTATACAATGTCATATACAGATCATGTGCCATGGAAATCTATACTTAAAACCTATACGATCTTACTAACCAATGTTACCCCACTAAATTTAATAAAAAATAAAGAAATATAAGATGAGAATATGGACTCTCACACTGATTTCTCAACAAAATCCCTTGCCAGGTTACGTTTTGTGTCTTTTCAAAAATACCAATATGACAATAACCTTCCAGTGGGACTTGCTCTATTTCTCTCTCTTTTAAAGATAACTGTTACATTAGGGGTTCTAAAACAAAACTTTGAGAATATTTTGATAGAGACTTCAAGGTGTGGTGGGTTAAATTCTACTTGGCTTCTGGCCCCTTGGTCTGAAGCATCTGACTCATGCATGCTTAGTCATTCATTCAGAGCCTGTTTAGGTTAATTAGACAGAGGTAGGCAGAACTACAGCATATACCTCAAGCAAAAGAACAGAGGAGAAGGGGGTGGGTACTAGAAGCATTCCAATAGATTTTTGTTCCCAAAAGACTGGCTACTACTGACCAACAGGGAAAACAAAATCAGAACAAAAGGCGCTGGTGAGCTCTTGGATAGTGTGGCTGTGGGGGAGCCCCCAAACCATCCTGCTAAAGGGACTGGAAACATTTTCTGTCCACGTGGGGAGGGAAGACCAAAGAAGCTCACCATCTGGAAGGAACTACAGAGACCCATTTCCAAACACATTTCACAGAACACCAAGTCCATGGAATGAGCTGAGAAAAAGAAGGGTTTCATGTGTGAAAAACATCAGCTTCAACAAATTAGTTTCTTTACTGCAGGCCTTTTCAGGGCCTTTAAAATTCTCATGTGCACTATAAACTCGCAAGGGGAGTGGTGGGGATGCCGTATGAAGGGTTCCCAGATCTACTTGTATATAGAACCCCCCCTTAGCAACATACATTTTTCTTTGTTTTTGGTTCTCTCCCCACCCCCTTTGGGGAGTTCTCATAATGGGTACTTCACACTTCACCCTTTCCTAAGTTCTGGGTGAGGAAATGGCACCCACAGAAGTAGTTCTCCTACTGTGGATTTTTTTCTGGTGCCTCCGAGATGTGCCGGATGTGTGCTTCTAGCATTGCTTGAGAGTGAAAGGAATGTATTCTATTTAAATCAAAATTTACAAAGGCAAGGGATTGTCTTAAAACCGCCAAACTTCTATGCCCAAGTTTCTCAGCTATCCAAGTGAATCGATAAACTAGTTCCTGAGAGGAAATTGCAGCTGTTTGATATATTTTTAAAAATCAATGCTCACTTATCAGATTATAAAAGGAATCATGCAGCCTCACACCTCCTAGCCGCCTGGGCTGTAAGCTCTCTGCCCTCCAGTTCTCAGTCCTCTGCGCTGACCAGCGGACAGCTGGGCTTCCCCCGCCACCCTGCCTGATCAAAGACGCTGTTGTCCCTCCTGGAGGCCCTGGAGGTCCTTTGGAATTCTTTGAAGGTGGCCTCTTTCTCTCGGGAGATCCGCGCCATCCTCTCCTCCTTTTTCCTAATGGCTTCCTTGACGGCCTCGATGTGGCACGTTTCTTTCTTCTCTGCCTTCAGCTTTAGGATGTGATGGTTCTTCTCCTGCAGGATGTTGAGCTCTCGGATGTGCTGCGCTTTCTCCCTGGTGCTCTTCTGCACGTGGCTCCTGGCCTGCTGGATCCTCTGGTCTGCCAGCTCCGCCAGCAGCCTCTTGTGCACCTTCCTCTGCTCCTCCAGCTCTTCCACGCGCAACTTAACCTGTTGGTACCGCTCCTCGTCCTTCTGGGCCTTGTCCCTCTGCTCTCGGTAACGCTCCTTAGTCAGGCCCCGGTGGATCTCTCGGGACCGCTGGGAACTCTGTTCTAGGGACAGCTTCCGCAGGAGCTCCTCGGCCTTGGCCTGGCAGTCCATGAGCACCTTCCGGGCCTGGTAGTTGACCAGGGAGCTGAGATTGGCTTCCCGGACCTTCTTCTGGCCCTCCGTGGTGGGCAGCGGCTTCTTGGGACAGGCCTGCTCCAGCGTCTTCAGCACCCCCAGACTGTCCTGTCCCCGCTGGTCCTGCAGCTTGTCCTGCTTCTGCAGGCTCTGCACCTGGTCCTTCGTCCTGAGCTTGGCCTCGGGGCGGGCCCTCTCTAGCTTGTCCCGGCGCTGGGTCTCCCTGTCCTCTGATGGCGCCTTCCCCCGTTTTTCCGGCTGGACCATGGTCTTGGCTTGGCTGTCCCGCTGCGGTGAGACGCGCGGCTCCCGGCTCAGGCTAGTCTGCTGCTCCTTTTCCCGCTGCCACTGGGCCCGGCTCTGCCGCAGGAGCAGCTTGCGCTCCCTCTCCAGGATCGACTGGACCTTCCGGTCGGAGCGCTTGAGCTCTTCCCAGGCCACCGCCGCCTGCTGCTGCAGCTCCCGCATCCTCTGCGCCTTCTTGAGCCGGATCAGCACCAGGGCCACAATCTTCTGGTCTCTGGAGGACGTGACTGCCTCTTCCAGCTTGTTACGGAGGATCTGGGTGTGCTGGCTCTTCGTCTCCTTGCTGGAGACGGAGTGCTGGGAGTGCTGGCTGGCTGACTCCACCTGGTCACTGAAGTCCCTCTTCGGGGTGTACACACAAGCGGACAGCGTCCTGAACTCTTGGGAGGGTGCAGAAGACTTCTCCGAGGGAACGGAGGAAAGGGAGCAGCGATCTAGACCTCTGCAGACGCGGGCTGCCCACAGATCTCCACTCTGCTTCCTTTCTGCCCCGAAAGTTCCACTTAGGGGAGCGCCCTCGGGGAACGGTGGGGGCGAATCTCCCTGGGCTGGACAGCAGTGCTGGCCGCGCTGGGGCCGATGCGGCCAGGCCAGGCTGTGCTGGCTGCACCGCATCGGCTGGGGCTGGGTCCTTGGCTCCCCCCAAGCATCTTTAACGCGCCAGCTGCGGGGCCTGTGTTTCCTGGCGCGGCCCAAGGGCCTCCTGGCCACATCGCTTAGGCTGCGACTTTCCCTTGGTGAGTCAGGGGACCGGTGCCGGCCAGGCCGTGGGCTGGGTGAGCCGCGTGGGAGCGACCCGAGAGCCTCAGTGATCTCGTTCCCGTCGTCCAGAGACCCGGCCCAGGAGTCCCGCGCCAGCTGGGTCCGGTGCTCGGGCCTGCGCAGCAGTGGGAAGGACGCGCGCGCTCTGCTGGGCTGCGGGGGCTCCCAGTGGTCTGGGTAGGGATGCGGGGTGAAGTGGCCGGAGCCCTCCATGCTCGCTGCCGCGCGCCCAGCGTCTGAACCAGGATCCCGGGGCCACCAGGGGGTGCTACCGAGACCCTCTCTGCCCTCTGATGCGGACGTGGACGTGGGCGGGTCGGGGTGGGGGTGGGGTCTTGGTGCTTGTGACGCTCGGCCACTTCACAATGCTCCTGGCGCCCCCCGACCGTCACCCACCCCGGCCTCCCTAGAACCCCGCGGAGAATAGGGGCCAGGAAGCTGAGGAAGGGCTCAGGGGATAGGGGGGCTGTGTAGAAAATCAGGGGCGAACCTTAACGCTGAGGGTGCTTAATGAACCACCACCAGTATTTCAGGCAGGAACTTGCTCTCGCATCTGTACACCTTAGAAGAGCGGGCTTCTCAAAGGATCTGAGTGAAGGCGGGGTGGGGGAAGGGCCCAGGTGCGTTGGCAGGTAGGGGGTGGGGTGAGGTGCTCTCTGAGTAACCCTTAGGTGGCCATAGGGTCACCCACGCCACCTCTGTGCACTTCTACAGAGCAAATTAAGTGGTTGTGGATACACATGAACACGATGCACCACATTTTCGATGTTTTTAAATACATATTATGTTTTTACTTTTTTAAACTTTAAAACAGGGAATAGGTTAGTCCCTTTCCCCCCCCTATAATGGCAATTTGCTGATTATAGAACAGAAACAAAACACCTGGAAGAGATCCTTTTCCTCTGAGGGACCAGGTGAGCTGGGGCTGGTCCTGCCCACCGCCTCATTAGCAGCTGATGAAGACCCCCGGGAGGATGACAAGCTGGGAAGCCACCATCAGCTCTTCCAGGAGGAGATGAAAGAGACGTTTTTCAAATGTTAAGCTGCCAAACAGTCCCCTGATACTAAGAACAATCAGCCTTCTTTTTCTTTGGCAGGAAAATCCTCACTGTACTTCACTGAGGCCTCAGAAGTTGGGCCTTCTGCCAAATGAAGACCTGGGTCTCTTTTCTTCACTTGGAAATTATGGCAAAACGTACCCTGCTTCCACTGTTAGAATTAACCTTTGGAACAGAAGTGTGCTCTGGGTCCTTGCTCGGAATGATTGTCCCTTACTGCAGTGACTCCCACTTCTGTGTCTTAACAACGCTCTCAGCTCTGGGATGGGTCAGAGCACTGCTCTGTCCCATAATAGCAGCCAGCGGCCACACGTGGGGATGAGCCCTTGAACATAGGTCCAATGGCCATGTGCTGTAAGTATGAAGTACACGCTGGATTTCAAAAATGTATGAAGGAAAAAAAGGTACATATTTCAACACTTTATATTGGTTACATGTTGAGATGGTATTTTGAATACGAAGGACTAAATAAAATATATTATCAAAATTAATTTCACATGTTGCTTGTTTTAATGGGGCTACTAGTCATGTGTATGTTACCTGTGTCATGCACCTTTCCATGGGATAGTACTGCTGTAGATCAGGGAGGGGTTCCGGTACTCATGTGCAGGCCAGTTCTCACGTCTGGGTAGCTTTTATTTCCTGTAAGTGTCTTGCTTTGAAATCATCCTTTTGTAAGAAGATAATATTTGGGTCAGAAGGCTTTTTTTTTTTTTTTCTCAATGGCTGGGTGGTAGGGTAAATTATTGATTTTTGAAATTCTGCCCTGCAGTGCAATTTCATAGGGATTCAATTCTTTCACTCCCCACCTTTACTTTTTCCTCACTACACAGGAACATGGATGCCCCCAAGTACCAGTATCTGAGAAGACAGAACAGGACCCCTCCTCCATGTGCCTGTGAAAGACAGGGACTCATCAAAGATAGCAGACCCACAAAACCATTAAAAAAAGAAAAGCCTTATGTAAGCACCCAGGGCAGTAAATGAAAAACTTATGTTAATACAGCACTAAGGATGAAAATGTAGATTATAAGCTTCTTTTTTAAAAAAGCAGAAAATAGGGGGATAAGAGCCTGGTAAATGTGAAAGTTACGTTCCCATGGAAACAATCATTTACCCACAATGCAAAGATTCCACGTGCATGAGAGCCCGTGTGTGTAAAAATGGTGGCTGATACATACTAAGCATTGCTCTAGGTGCTTTATGTGTAAACCCCCCACAAGAAGGCAAAGTGGGAACTGCCCTTTCCTGAGGGTCAGAGAGAGAATCCCCAGATCAGATGGGCAGGGGAGTCAGGATCGAATCCTGCCTCACCCCAACCTCTCCGTGCACCGTCTTCAGAGCTAGCATTGCATAATTATAGCCAGAGAAAATCATGTGTGGACAGGGAAGCAGGAGAGGATTCGAACTAGTCATAAGATTTCTTAAGGTATCGTTGTTTTTCCACATTTGTAATTTAATGCCATTAAAATCTGGAGATGGTAATTAACCAATTCTTATGAAGAAAGGAAGGACTCAAAATAAGTACTTTCAGAGCTGAAAGTGAGTTAGTTTACTTCCCCCCCGGGAGGTGACAGAATGCAATTTCAGAAACACTCAACAGTGACACAGAAACACCGGACTCTTGGTTTTTGAAATTTTATCATAAACACTTTGTAATGTTCAACATAAGAAGTTTCCCGATTGAGAAACTTGAGAAAACTGTTGCACTGAATAATATACCTCATTTGGGGTTATTTCTTCATCCTCAACATAACATAGATTTTATATGCGATTTAAAAAAAAAAAGTGTTCCGTTGAAACTTTAAAACATGAGTGGGTTTTTTAAAAGTTCTGCGTTTTGTTTTATTTCTTCTGTTCTGCTAAAATTGAGTCTGGCGTTTGTTTTTGTTTTGTTTTGTTTTTTTGCCTCCAAGGAGATTTGTTTTTCGGAAAGGTGCCAGAGAGGGAAGATGGCTTTGGCAAGTCTGTTGATGGATGGGCTGCTGTGAATGCTGACTCCTCATGTGCTGTGACAGGCTGTGCATTGTGGCTCCTTGGCTGATGTGATCAGCAGGGTAAGCACCCTCAGCCCACTCAAATCCCAGCCTCTGGAGGCTTAACGTACCATGAAAGGTTTTCAGTGGGCATCCCAGAGTGGTGTTCTTGTCACTCAAAGCCACCCCCACACGGGGCTGGAGTAGGAGCTTGGCAACCGTGGGTGGCCGTGTCTGTGGATCGCATGGAATGGTGCTCTTTCTTCAAGCCTCGGCTCAAGGGAAGACTTCTCTGACCTCCCTGACCAAGTGAAATGCTCCGCTGTCCACTCCTTGCCCCATAGGGGCACCAGGCTCTCTCCTTGGCCGTGTGGGTCCTTTGCAGGACTCCAGTGGGGGGGGGGCTAGGTGAAGATTTGCAACATTCTATATACGTCGTGTGAGTGCATTGTATACCCGGTGGTGAAGTAAAATCTATTTTCTTAACACAAGTTGCATAAAAAGTTGTGTTTCTCTAGAAGAGTTCCTTTAGAGGTGAGAAGGCCAAGACTGGATCCCAGAAGCCACATCTATTGGCCTCTTCTCAGCCTTGTTTTGATTTCTCTGTCCTTTTTGGCATTGAGGTCCGACTTCTATTTGAATTTATTTCCTCTTTTCTTTTCTCTTTTTTAAAAATATATATTTTATTGATTATGCTATTACAGTTGTCCTGATTCTTCCCTCTTTGCCCTCCTTCCACCCAGCACTCTCCACTCCCTCAGGCAATCCCCCCACCATTGTTCATGTCCATGGGTCATGCGTGTAAGTTCTTCGGTTGCTCCATTTCCTACACTGTACTTTACATCACCATGGCTGTTCTGTAACGACTTATTTGTACTTCTTAATCCCCTCACCTCTTCACCCATTCCCCCACCTCCCCTCCCATCTGGCAACCATTAAAATGTTCTTGTAGTCATGATTCTGTCTCTGTTCTTCTTGTTTGCTTAGTTTGAGCTTTAGATTCAATTGTTGACTGGTATGTATTTATTGCCATTTTATTGTTCATGGTTTTGATCTTCTTTTTCTTAAATAAGTCTCTTTAGCATTTCATATAATAAAGGTTTGGTGATGATGAACTCCTTTAGGTTTTTCTTGTCTGGGAAGCTCTTCATCTGCACTTCGATTATAAATAATGGCTCTGCTGGGTAGAGCAATCTTGGCTATAGGTCCCTGCTTTTCATGACTTTGAATATTTCTTGCCAATCCCTCCTAGCCTGCAAAGTTTCTTTTGCGAAATCAGCTGACAGTCTTATGGGAACTCCCCTGTGGGTAACTAACTTCCTTTCTTTTACTGCTTTTAAGATTATCTCTTTATCTTGAACCTTTGGCATTTTAATTATGATGTGTCTTGGAGTGGGACGCTGCATCCATCTTGTCTGGGACTCTCTGTGCTTCCTGGATTTTCATGTCTATTTCTTTCACCAAATTAGGGAAGTTTTCTTTCACTATTTTTTTAGATATATTTCCAATTTCTTGCTCTTTCTCTTCTCTTTCTGGCACCCCTGTCATGCGAATGTTGGACCTCTTGAAGTTGCCCAGAGGCCGCTTATACTCTCCTCATTTTTTTAAATTCTTTTTTTCTTCTTGTTGTTCTGATTGGCTATTTTTGCTTCCTTATGTTCCAAATCATTGAGTTGATTCTTGGTTTCATCTTCTCTACTGTTGTTTCCCTGCAAATTGTTCTTTGTTTCAATGAGTGTATCTGTTGTTTCTGACTGGATCTGTTTTATGCTGCTGAGGTCCTCACTAAGTTTCTTGAGCGTCCCTATTACCCGGGTTTTGAACTCTGCATCTGATAGGTTGCTTATCTCCATTTCATTTAGCTCTTTTTCTGGAGTTTTGATCTGTTCTTTCATCTGGGCCATGTTTCTTTGTCTCCTCATTTTGGCAGCCTCCCTGTGTTTGTTTCTATGTATTAGGTAGAGCTGCTTTGACTCTGTGTCTTGGTAGTGTGGCTTCATGTGGTAGGTGTCCTGTAGGGTCCAGTGGCACAGCCTACCCTATCACTCAAGCTGGGTACTTGAGATGCACCCTCCGTAAGGGCTGAGTACACCCTCCTCTTGTAGTTGAACCTTGGTTGCTGTTGGCAGGTCAAATGGGAGCGATTTACCCAGGCCAATCAGCTGCAAAGACTGGTTATGACCACTGACCACCAACCTCCACCCTCCGTGGAGGATCAGCTGTACAGGGGCAGGGTGGTGGTGCTCCCACGTGGTCTGTAGCTGTCCACTGGGTACATAGGCCCCGGGGTTTCCCAGGTGGTGCAGGCCAAGGTCAGCCCCCACGTGTGTTTTGCCCGGGGCACCCTGCCTGAGCTATAAAGCAATCTGAGATGCCTGCTGCTTGTGCTGGGCTTGGAGATTCCCAGGTGAAGCCAAGCTATGAATCTAAGCTGGCTGATGCTAGTGCCGGGCCTGGGCCGCACTGAGGCCAGCTGTTGCTTGTTTGATAGGATTTAGAAGTTGTGAAGCAGGAGCAAAGACCAGCCATTCATATAGAAGAGGAGTCTGAGAATCTCCCGGCCAGTGTGGCTCAGTCAGTTGGGGCCTTGTCCTGTTTATCATAAAGGTTGAGGGTTCGATCCCCAGTCAGGGATATGACTGGGTTGTGGGTTTGGTCCCCAGTCAGGGAGCATATGGGAGGCAACCAACTGATGTTTCTCTCACACTGATGTTTTTCTCTTTCTAGCTCTTCCTCCTCCTCTCTCTAAAATCAATGGATATTTAAAAAATTTATACCTATTAAAAAAAAAAAACAAAAACTCCAGCTACTCAAATTCAACATCAAATTCATAACTATCCTCATAAAACCTCCCTTTCAATTGTATTCCCTATTTTTATTAGCAATTTACAGCTTGGTTTCCTAGACTCTAAATCTTGACATCATCTCTGCACCCCCTTTTTTCCCCTCTCCCTCAGGCCATCCTGGTCCCTGAGATCTGACCATCTCCCTCTTCAGAGACTCCCACAGTCACGCTCATCCCCCCTGTATCTCTTAGGAATTGAAAACTATGTGCATGATCAACAGATATAGTTGAGCTTCAGTGATATGATGGCTATCAGAAAAGCTTTACAAAATTTACTGAGGAAAAACATGAAATAAATCTTCAAACTGTAGAGGTCAGTCATAGGACATTGGAAATGTGGGAGGGTGGCCCACTAAGACTCCAGAGCCCCAAAGTACAGGAATGAACTTGTGCTAGTCAAAATCTTAAAGTGATTCTGTGCAAAACTGCCACCTCTAATTTTACAAAGCAAAAAGAAATATATACATAAAAATGCTGAGTTCGATTTAGCTACTAAAATTAATCTGTCCTGAAAGAATTTGTTAGAATGAATCCATCAGAGTGTACCCAGTAAAAACTGTCATTTCCAGACTACCATCAGAACGTGATATTTGGGGAAAGCTGGTAGAGGCAAGGGATGATTTGGTGGCGGTATCAGAAATACGGTGTTAATAGCCACAAACTGCTACAGAGTAATGCAGTACCTCTGGTTCTGAAGTGCTGCCTGCTGGTGTCACCTCGTTTGAGCACATCCCTTTACTGCTCTGTCTAGGCCTTTGGCCCTCAGAGCCAAGCTGGCTGAGAAAGGCCAGTCTTGGGGAGCGACAGGGCAGGCGGCCCAGAGCCAGAGGGAATTGAGAGGCGCACCCGCTGCGGGGCAGTCACGGGCACCAGAGACAGCACTCAAGAGGCGAACTCGCTCCACGGGGGGCTAAGAGAACAGACACCCTGGATCCCCTTGGGTTCCCATTCACGTCCCCAGAGAGGCCCCGTTACCGAACCCAAATTTCTGCAATGGCACGGGTCACTCTTGCCCTGACCACAGGAGAGCGCCGCCGGGCGGAGGTTCGGAGGGACCAGTGCATCCCCAAGACAGGCTTCAGGAGTCCTCGCGCAGGACGCCAGCAGTTCGCAGAAAGTCAAATAGCTAAGGAGCTGGGGAGGGGGACGAGTGCCCTTCAGTATCCAAGGGGGCACGCAGAACCTTGACCCTGGGCTGGGGAGAGGGCTACGGACAGCACTGGAAGATAGACTGTAGCAGTCGCCGGAGCTCGCCCGGCCAAGTTAGCCCTGTTGGTGATGAGGGTCAGGCCGCGCACTCCAGTCCCACGGTTTGGCGCCACGGCCCGCTCTCCCACTCTGCGCCGGCGCTGGGGGCACTAGACTCCGCGTGGAGGCCGCCGCGGGCAGCGGGCTCTCGCTCAGCCCAGGCAGGGACCGCGGTCCAGCGCCGGGGAGGGGGCGACCCGGCCCCGCGCGCCACTAGGAGGGCGGTCGCCGGCACTTCGCGCCCCCGACAGGTGCAAGCGCGCGGGCTTCCCATTGGTCGCGGAGGCGGCGGCGGCCCCTTCCCACTCCCCGCCTGCTGTGGTCCTTATTTCTCGCGGCCGCGGGGCGCGCCTCCGCTCCGCCCCTGCCACCTCCCTCTTTCCGCGCCGCCGCCGTGCACTCCCGAGCTCAGGTAGCGGGCGCGCGGCGCCTCCTCGGGGGCGCGCAGCCGGGCTGCTGTCCTCCCCCACCACCCCGCACCCAGTGGCTCCCGGAGCCAGGGGAGGGAGAGCGCGGGTGGGGGGAGCCGGAGCCCGGCGCTGCCGCCGCCAAGGCTTTCAGTCTCTCTGGCTCGCACAGCGGCGCAGCAGAGGTCGCGCACAGATGCGGGTGAGACTTGTGGGGGGAGGAGGCGGAGGCGGAGGCGGAGGAGGGAAGGAAGCTGCATGCATGAGACCCACAGGTAAGACCCAGAGCCCCGGAAGGGGCTTTGCACCCCGGGGAGGCGCGCGCAGGCCCAGGAGGGGGAGTTGGTACTCGGTTCTGCCCCCCAGGGAAGGAATTTTTTTTTTTTGACGGCGCAGGGCAATTTCATGGGGGACCCGGCAATAGGACCCATCTTCATCTCGGGGAAAACCGGAGAAGTATCCCAGGGGATCCGGTGCCACATACGAGATTCCTAAGAGTGACCTGTCTAGGCACAGGAAAAAGTGTTTTTTCAGCCCCGAGAGACTGGAAGGCTTTAGACTTTCCTGCCACGGTCTCAGCCACTGGATCCCGGGGACCGGCGCAGAGCCAATGTGCGCTACCCGCGGCCCTCCCGCCCCTCCTCCATCCCTCCCCGCACGCGCAGCATCCCGCCGCGGCTGTTACTCAGTGTACCCGCGCTGGGGGTTGGGGGGAGATCTCGCTGAGGGAAAGGAGACGGGGGAAGCTCCGGGGATAGAGCCGGGGAAGCCGAGCCCCTCCCCCTCCCCCCTTCCTCGGGTCCCATGGCTGAGGAGCGGAAGCGGGGCCCCCGGAGGCCGGGCAGCCAGGGGTATTGTCGTGTTCGTTCCTGGTTGCAGACCCTTGCAAGCTGGATGCCCTCTGTGGATGAAAGATGTATTATGGAATGAAACCGAGCCATGGAGATGGATTTCTAGTACAGCAGCAGCAGCAGCAGCCACAGTCCCCCCAGCGACTCTTGGCCGTGATCCTGTGGTTTCAGCTCGCCCTGTGCTTCGGCCCTGCACAGCTCACGGGCGGTGAGTGACTCCGCTGTGCCCAGGGGGGCCCAGGGGGGCCCAGGACGGCAGGACAGCCCTGCCGCTCCCCCACACACCCGGACTTCTGGGGTCCCCAAGAACCTGAGGAGTCCCTGTATCCCAGCTTAAGACCATCCTTTTTCTAAACCGCTGGAGTTCCCCCCACATTCCTCTGGAGCTGACACAGCTTCACACCCACATTCTGTCTGGAGCTTCCCATCAGCTGCCCAGCCTGGCTTGTCTGAAGGAAAGACAATAAGGCTGGCTTATTATCTCACTCTGGCAGAGAGAGAGAGAGAGAGAGAATGAGAATTTGTGGATAATGTGTGCTTGCGGACCCCTGACCTGTGCCCTCTGCAGTGCAGGTTTCAGTTGCAGAGCCCCCTTTGTGAATGTGAAGGGTCTGAGAACAAGGCCAGGCTGACTGCAGGACAGGTTTACTTGAAAGTTAACTTTCTCTCTCCTTGGGAGGTGGTGTGTTCAGGCATGTCTGTGCATGGCTGGGGTGGGGAGGGGATGCAGAGGGTTTTTTTCCGATGTGTTTCTGGAGAATTGCTTGGCTTCTCCAGGCCTGATTTATAGGGGGAGTAAAGGCCAGGGCTTTTCTATGAATTGGAAGTTAGTGGAGATAAAGGAGAGCCTCAGACTCCATAGGTAGCTCACCTATAACATATTCGGTGCTGGGGGAGCGAGAGAGAGCAAGGTCCTGTCTGAATTTCACAGCCTAAGAACGTCTCTGCCTCCGCGGTTCATCGCTGCCCATCACTGCCCATCACTGCCGTCCGTTTCCTATTTCCTATGGGAGCTGGCCAATGTGTTCATATTAAAAGGGCAGAATCATGTTCCAGAGCCGAGACACTGTTAATATAGAAATAAATTATAATTGGTGGAAAACAGGTATCGATTGATACGCATAGACCATTTTAGTGCTTTAAAATATTGCTGTTTCAGAGATTTCCAAGGTGAAGATGGAAAAAACAATGAGTGAAACATTAGCCAAAGTGGGGGAGGGTAGTAACACGCTGGACTTGAACACAGAGTGATCAATAACGCAGGCCTCCCACCTAGAAATTGGAGAGGAACTTTCCTTGTGCGCCTGTCAGAATTAGTGAGGAAGCACTTGCTTCGGATAGGGGCCCTGTTTTGGGTTTTGGTTTCATTTCTTTTTCCTACAAGGTAACTTCTTTGGTGCTCTTCTTTTTATGGAACTGTCTCTGAGGTGGGTTTCCTCCTCATCGAGGGCAAAGGCAAATACAATGCCAAGGGGGCACCTGGGTGGGGCTCTGGTCAGAGTCTCTGTTGAGCCCTGGACACTGGCTGTGCAGGTGGGCAGGACAGCATGGAGCCGGGGGTGACTCATTTCCTTCCTCCTTCTCTTCTCTTGCCTTCCATCTAACTTTCATGCCCCCCAAACCAGGTCCCTGTGGTTTCCCATCCTCTTGGTCTTTTTCTCCCATGTAAATGACAGATGAATCGGGGTCCGTCTATCTAGGTCTTGAGGGTTATTATTGGAGGCATGAAGTCTGAGTGCAGCCCAGCCTTGAAGGCTCTGTTCTTGGTTCTGCCATTTGTTCAGGGGTCTCAGAGCTCAGTGCATGGCGCAGTCCCCTCGGCCTCACATTAGTCACCATCCCGTCGTGTGACACGTCTTTGATGCCTCTCTTCCGAGGGGAGAGGGTGTCAAGCAAAAAGATCCAGAGCCTGGAAGAAAAAGCTGGGAACAAGGGTTGCCTGTTACGTCTCAGTTTTGAGGGTCACCCTTTTTAGGGGCTCCTACTGTTTCATCTTGAACTCCTTCAGACCCTGACTGTGATTCCTGGGAGAACATTTATTATTTCAGAATTCCTCTGTGAGTAAACAGTTTGGGTGGGGAAGGGTGGTAGGAATGTTCCATGGAGTTCACTCTCCAGAGATGTCTTTCTTAGGAAAGAAACCCACATTGATGGGGGGGGGGGGCTGCTCCAGGATAGTAAGAAAAGGAAATTCACCTTAATTCTAGACCTGTGCTCCTAAAATTTGAATGTGCATATGAATCAACCCAGGATGTTGCTAAAAGGCAGATTCTGCTTCAGCTGGTCTGGGCTGGGACTTGAGAGTCTGCATTTCCAACCAGCTCACAGGTGATGTTCTTGCTCCTGGTCCGAGGAGCACACTTTAATTAGCAATGCTTTGGACTAAAGCCAAGGCGTTCCCTAAAATAAGTCAGTGTGATGCTAGAGTTTTGGTCATCCTTCTCGGTCACCCAAATGCAGATGGTCTGGGAGGGAGCAGGTGTCCCCCAGTGTCTAATCTTGAGGTGAAGATCAGCCTTTGGAGAGTGCTTTCATCTACTTGATCCACAAGAAGGTGCATATTTAATAGATACTGTTCTGAAATGTGGATTTTCATTTTTGATTGCTCCCAATGGAAAAGGAATCGCACAATAGCAAGCTATAATAGCCTCAGCTGGGAGGAAAAAAGCATGTGCCCAATACAGGTACGTCAGAAAAAGCCAGAACTAGAAAGGGGGAAATTGAGAAAATGATCAGGTGAAGAAGAGGGGGAAGAAGGACTCTTATCAAAAACGAAATGCTTTGTCCTCCAAAGCCAGAGACTCAATTCAGTTCTTTGAGCCCTAGGAGAGCTTTCAGGAGCCTGAATTGGCCTTGGGGGACTTTTGGGAGGCTCCTCCTAGGTTGCTTTTTATAAACGAGGAAAAATGGCCCTCAGCTGGGGACTCTCAAGACCAAATACCCTGAGAAGACTAACTTCAGGATGATAGGGGGACAGGTGCCTGCTGTTCCCATAATCTGCACGGAGCCTGACCTGGCTGTTCTCTCTTCCTCCCTCCCAGTCCTTGGGGTTTAGGGACTACCTGGAGTGGTCCACCCCGGCGTAGGGGAGGACAGCTAAGAGTCCTTGAATATGGGCTCATTAGCACATCCCTATATTATCAGGCACCCAGGCCCAGCGCTGCTACTTGATAGCTTTGGGACCCTGAAAGTCCCGTTAAGTGAGGATGGTGCTGCCAGGCTCGCAGGTGGATAGGAGGGATGGATATCAAGTACATGCTCTGTAAATGCACAGAGTGGCAGCGAGGAGGGCCTGAGACAATGCTGTAACCACCTGGGCCTCTGCTTCACTCGCTCAAGGCGTATTGAGTGCCTGTCCCCGTCCTGTTCAAAGCCCAGCTGAACACAATATTCTTTTAACCTGTAGAAGCTTCCTTTATTTTTTGCCCAATGGACAAACTTTTCTTCAAAATCTTAACACAAATGCCCTGATCTGTTTAATAATTTCCCTGGTCACTGAGTTCTCCCCTCACCTGGGCTCCCACTGCACTGGGCGCAACCCTCCCTCCCCGTGTTGTCCCCTCCACGAGGCCCTAAGCCCCCCGAAGGCTGAAGCTTGACTTCATCTGTTTTTGTGTCCCCGGCACCCAGTCCAGCATGGAACACATAGAAGGTGCTCCATGTTGGTTGACAGCAAGAAAGAAGACCCCCAAATCACTGCCACACCGTTTAGAAAAGAATTAAGATGGGTGGTGACCAAGTGCAAGAGTTTGGTGGCATTTGAGGCCACTTCCATTTGCAGGTGGTCTCAGAGGCTGGAGGAAAAATCAGGAAAGGCTCCCAAGAAAAGATGGTGCTTCGTAAGGGCTCTGAGGGAGAGGGTGGTTGAAGCACCTCAAAAAGTTTAACTTGAAAAACAAAACGAATTTTATTTACTTTTCCTTTACAGTTGCCATACAATATTATATTAGTTGCAGGTGTACAACAAAGCAATCAATCACCCTAATCAGGCCAGCACCCGCCTGACACCATGTCCACTACAGTATTATTGACTGTATTTCCTGTGCTGGGCTTGACACCCCCGTGATTATTTTTATAACTGGTGATTTGTACTTCTCAACCCCTTCACCTCTCCCACCTAGCCCCCACCACCGCACTCCCACCTGGAAACCACCGATTTGTTCTCCATATCTATGAGTTTGTTTCTTTTGTGTTTTAGATTCCGCATGTAAGTGAAATCATGTGGGCTTTGTCTTTCTTTGTCTGACTTACTTCACTTAGTGTGATACCCTCAAGGTCCATCAAAAAGATTAACTTTGAAGTAAGAATCGGAGAAGGTGGTTCAGGAGAGTTGCTTACTCTGCTGTCCAGGATTTGATGGTACGATCCTAAGATGCTAAGTTTTAGGGGAGACTTTGGCCCAGTATTTCCTCTTCCTTAAGAAAAACAATCCTGTGCTTCTCGAAGACAGAAGAAATTACCCACCCAAGAAGTAAAACAAATAGAAATAATTAAGTGAGTTGCTCGTAAACTAGAGTTAAAAGAGCATTTAAAATAGCTTTTTAATGGAGAGGATTGTAATTGCTTTATTAATTTTAAACAAGGTAAACTGGGGACATGAGACAAGCACGAGCAAATAATTCTTGATATATGGAACTGACAGTGAACTTGGGAGCACAATGGTGGATAAGCCTCTATTGCCCCTATGACCCCCTTGAGAGGGAAGGCATGCTCGGGCCCCAGGAAGGCAGGGGCTGCGGCCGACAAGTGTGAACCTGTAGAATGAATGCCTCGTCTCCAGACTTTTATTCTTAGACGTGCGAGGGACCACAGAGCTCCGTAAACTTGATCGATGGTCATTTCACCATCATCCCACTAAAGCAAGCTCTTCAAGAGACGGTGAATAAGGTTGGTTTTTGGAAATAAAGGCTCGGCCTGGCTATCTCATGTTGCTGTTTGAAATTGGTGACTTTAATCTCCTGGAATTACCAGCGTGGGAGGGTCACTCAGGCGCTGTCTCCCCTTTTCTCGGTGTAACAAAACCCAGAAAGACCTTATGTCTTTGGTCTGATTGGATTTATCAGAGATATAGGTGATTGCATCGGGCAAACCAGTAAGAGGGAGGTTCTTTTAAGAAAGAAATGAAATTCATCCTTGCGGTGGATTCTGTAAAATCTGTGCGTGTATGGCTTTGTTACAATCTCACTGGTTTCCAAGTTCAGATTCTCAGTATGTAGAGGAAGCCTGAGCACCTCCCTGAACGCTGAATTTCAGAAGATGCTGATTCTCTCCACGCAAGAAACAACAGGACCTGGTTGTTCTGTGGAAATTTGGTAGTTTTAGAGGATTCACCCTGAGAGGCTCTCGATTATTCTATTAGACTGGGTCTGTTAACGAACTCTGAGTCTCGGTGTTAGCCTCCAATCCAAGGGTGCGTTTTCAGTTTCATCTGAAGGACGCATCTGGAAATTTAAGCCATAGTATGACAGCATATACTCAATGGCTGATTAGGGCCACCCCTGTGTTTAAGTCATACAAAGTGGAGGATTAGTCTTTTAGAGACTTGTAGTTCCTTTGGTATAGAACAGTCCAGTTCTGAATCGCTACAAGGCTTTTCAAGGGTTTGCCCAGACTCTTCCCTTTGGAAATGGGGACACATGCTTGTTTTTTCTGTCGCACCTCTATTTACACCATTGTTTTGTAGGTGTGAGGTGCTCATCTACTTGTCGTAATGACTTAGAGGAAGATATATTTTCGTTTCTTGAGGCAAAGAACCGGAGAGATATACAGTATTCCCTCACTTATCGCAGGTATTATGTTCTAGACACCCCCCCACCCCACGATTGGTGAAAATCCGCGAAGTAGGAACCTTACATTTATTTTACTATTTATATACATTTTAAGGCTTTATAAACCCTTCCCACACACTTATAAACCTTTCCCAGTCCCTTATTAACCTTTCCCACTCCCTTATTAACCTTTCCCACACTTTTATAAACACTACTTATGTTCTTAAACATATTCTACACTCTTAAACCTATGTAACTTTAACAACATACGTATATAGTACCTCAAAATACCATGATATAGCAAAAAATCCTCAATAAATAATATAATATTTTTAAAAATCCCACGATACAGTGAGGCCGCGATAAGTAAACCACAACATAGAGAGGGACTACTGTAATAATGTCTAGCAGAAAGTACATGTGGCCACTTGCTACTGTCCCCAACTGGCTAAATGGTAGAAACCTGACTTCTGCCTCAGTTTTATTATCACCATCTGTGAAATAGGAATAATACTTGCACCACCTGCCTCCCACGGTGGTTGTGAAAATTAAATGCATTAGTAGGGGAAAGTGTAGTGAATTGCGGTACCAACATCATCACCCACAAACTGGTAGTGGACGCCTGCTATTTTCACTGTGCTAAGGGTTACCAAGAGCTTCCTTTGCCCTGAAAGGATGTCACGTGACAAATGCATTGTAATGCCCAATGGAGCAGGCCAAGATGGATGTGTGGTATTGAGGTCATTATGTGGTCACTGATCCTTGGTCCCGGTAGTCCCATAGAACTCTCTATCATATATGGTATCTTAGATCCTTTGGCAGCCTTTGAGGATGACATTTAAGCCAAGTTTTTTTTTTTTTTCCATTTTAAAATCATTCTTATTTTTCAATTAGAGTTGACGTATTGGTACATTGTTATATTAGTTTCAGGTGTGTACCCCTGTCATTTGATGTTACATAACTTACTAAGTGATCGTCCCGCGAAATACTGCAGCCATCTGACACCATACATATTATAGTTATTAGCATGTTATTGACTGTATTCTCTGTTGTACTTGACATCCCATGACTATTCTGTATCAACCAATTTGTACTTCTTAATCCCTTCACTGTTTTCACCCATCCTCCCAACCCCCCTCCCATAAGTCTTGAGTGATAAAATAATTCTCCAGGCAGAACAGGTGTTGAGAGGTGTGTTTTTTTTTTCAGCAGAGAGGCTAGTATAAGCCAAGGCTCAGAGGGAGAAAGAATGTGTACCGGAGACAAGGACTAGCTCAGGGCAGCCGTAGTGAAGGGCAAAGAGTTAAAAGAGAAAAGACTCGACAGGCTGGTGGGACCCACATGGCAGCTAACTACCAGGCTCAGGTATTTAATATTACACGGGACTCAGCCGGGAGCCTACGAAATAGTCTGCAGGAAGTGTCTGGCATGATGGGAATCTTCATTTTAGAAAAGAATTTTTTGACCATCTGGAAGATGGAGGAGGGAGAGAGAGGCCCTTACTCATGAACTATTTTATTATGCGTCCACCGGTGACTCAGTGGAGGACACAGGAACAAAAAACAGAGCCCTGCTTTTGGGGGACTTGCATTCTAGTGGGGGCCAGCTAGGGAACTCTTGCATGGGCCCAGGAGGGACACAATGAGGGCTTTAACTAGAGAGGAGTAAATGCGTGTTAAAAGGAGGCCAGACAGCTGGCTGGATGTGCGGGTGGCGGAAGAGCCATTCACGGAGCCCCGGCCGCGGTCATTTGGAGGGAGGCTAATGAGTTCATTTTGGATGAGGACACTTGCATTGCCTGCAGGACATCCGTTTGGTGACCATCTGTCCATCAGGCAGTGGCAGACTCGCCGTGGCGCTCTGGAGAGCAATGAGAGCCAGAGACATAGATTTGTGTGCCATCTATATAGAGAGGGTTGCTGGGGCGCAGGTGGGGCTGGGCTTTCCCAGGAAGAGAGGGCAATGAACCAAGAAGAGGCTCTGAGGATGAAGCCCAGGCAACATGCATGTTTAAGCATCAAGAGGAGACGCCAGTAAGGAGGACGAGCCATTGTGCTGATAATCGGTATTGGTAACAATACAACAGCAGCAGAACTTGATCCTGGCTGTTGTTTGCCCGTTCTGATTTGGGGCAGGAGACTCATTCTTATGTTATTATTACGGTGGTGTAAGCACTTCAAGTTCAGGGTGTCCGTAGCAACTGGACCGAGAGGAGAGCAGGGCCAGGAAGGGGGAAGGCTGTGGTCGGGAGGGTGGGGGATCTGCATAGAGACGTTTGAACCTTGACGGCAGGAGAGTCAGAATATTTCCCAGCCTTCCGTGGGAGCACTGGAGTCCAACAGCATCGCTAGGTGGCCATGGGAGGCTTCGGGTATTTCGCTTCTGGGGATGCTGAGCAGAGGGGCCCCTGCGCAGGAGTGGAAGGACAGTAGCCAGGGGCCTTCCTCCCTGCTGTGGCCCCCGCCACACTCCTGGGGCGCTGGCACTTCTTAGGTGCTCACTGCTTCCCAGGCATGTCCTTTCTGCACAGTCCTTTGGCAGCCCTCCCCCAGCCCTTCAAAGATTCACCTTCTTGAGGTGCCAGTAATTCTTCAAAGACGTGATTGTCAGAGAGGGATCCCTCTGTCACCCACCTCCCCCCTTGACTAGCTTTGTCACCTCTGCAGCAAGTCACTTAACCTTTCCCTGCTTTGGTTTCTTCATCTGAAAATCAGGAGTAACAGGGCTGTTCCTCCACACTTCCCAGGGGGCAGGGTGTGTGCAGATGGAGGAGGCAGAGCCAGGAGACTGGGTGTTTCATAAATACCCAACAGTTGCGATTGTGGGGCTGGAAGGACGCTTTTTTCCACTGCGCCTGGGGCCACTTTTGCCTTTGGCTTCCCTACGCTGGCAGGGAGGATCAGGAATGCTCTGCCCAGCACGGGAACGCCTCCCCACATGCAGGTCCTGACCCCCATGAAAGTCCATTTTGTGTGGACATGATGTCAGGCAGCCGGAGGGGCTCTAGCTGCAAAATGGGATGCGCCAGTCTGTGCTCTGTCCCTGCTGCCGGCGTGTTCAGGGAATAGTTGCATCTGCAGAGGGAGACAGTCCCTGTGCTGTTGAGAGGAACTTCTCAATAGCTGGTGGCCCAAGCCCAGTCGATCCCTTTTGTGGGCTCACAGAAGCCTCGAGGGGAAAAGAAACTGAACATGTGGGGCAGGCGAGCGATTTGTTACAGATGCTTCCGAGGTCCAATGAGGGAGGCAGGTGCTCCGTGTCCCTCTGTGCCTGCCCCCTTACCCTGCATGGCACGTTTGCTGCTGCGAGCATCTGGACACAGCCGGCCAGCATCTTCAGGCCCAGGTAGGACAGTGGGATGAGTGGGGAGCTGCATTTAGACCTGAAGAATCCCTTAGTGCTTTATCCAGGTTGAATGCCTCCCCTCCCCTCCAGCTGCCAGCTGTCTCTAATTCTTGGAATCTCTTTAAAGCTCTGCAAGTGGGATGCTGCTTTGGGGTGTCTGTGGGCTGGAGATCTTGGGGTTCCTCGCCTTTGGCGGGGATGCCTGGCAATCCCCTGTCTTTTTTTTCCAGCCTCAGAGCCCTTTGGGAAAGCAGCCTGCCAGCCAGCCGAGGGCACCCCACTGCAGCCTCTTTTGGGCCCCCGACTGCCTTCAGTTCTTTGCTGCGTGTGGACCTCCGGAGTGTCAGGGTCTGATGTGGGAAAGGAGTCCTTAAAATAAGACCCGATCAACAGGCTTTGAGTGAAGAGCAGAGGCTCTTGCATGGTTTTATGAGGTAGCTGGGCACCCCCCCTCTGCCACCCCCCTCCCAGAGAGGCTTTGCCCAGCGTCTGCCTCTGCAGCTTTCACTTACATGGTAATGAGCGTGCAGGCATTCTACCCTTTGTCATCTCCAGATGAAGGAGGACCCAATTCTTTGGGGGCTCCCCAAACACACAGAGGATCTAAAAATGAGAATGAACCTGTTCTGTCTCTGTAGCAGTCGCCTTGTGCCTTGGGTGAATCACAGCCCCGTTCAAGGGCAGATTCCCGGGAGTCTGTTGCTGCCACTGCTGTTCAGGTTGTTCTGCCTCAGTTTCCTTCTCGTGGCGTGGTTACCAGGGGCTTTCATCAACAGCAGGGCTGGCCACTGGTCTCTACCTCTACTTCGCTACATGGTTTGTGTTCATCTCACCTCCTACGGGCCTTGGCCTTCTAATAGTCGGCATTTCCTCTAGTACCTGCTGTGTTGATGTTGTTGCTAAATTGGGTCATGTTCTTGGTGATGTAGGAGAAGCTAACTTCCACGGAAGTGCAAGGGATTGTACGGAGCACATTTCTCCCTGGGCCTTCGATTTACATTTCAGCTCTACTTCTTCAGCACTGTTCCTGGATTGTGATAGACTCACACACTTGTTCTCCTACAGCTGAAGAGCAAGATGGCCACATGTTCACTAAGAGTTCCAGAAGATGCCACACTGAGGATGGTCCAGTGACCTTGAAAAACAAGGGCGGGGGGGAAAATTCAACTCAGACCCGCTGAACCTATTCATTCGCTTTGCCCTGAGGTACTGGGCTGGGTTCTCCAGCTGGCCTTTACATAGTTGTTCTGGGCCTGCACTCCCCTCAGCCCCTTTCTACCTTCATAGAGCCTTTCTGTCCCTGAAGAGACAGCTGACAGCTCACTTCCACTCTTTCTGTGACCTAGTGGGTGGTCCCTGGCTTCCTTGGTTCTGAGAATTCTCAGAACACTGCAATCTTGAAGTTGGCCTGGGGAGGACCATGGGGACAGTGTGGTCCAGGAGGTTGATGTGGAGGCCCTTAGCTCCTTCACAGGATTTGAGTGGGGACTAAGGGGACCTGGCTGAGCAAGCTGCCCCAGAGGCCCACCTGCTTTCTCTGGAGTGTGCACCTGCTTTCCACACAGTGCCTCCTCATAGCCTTTCACCAACCCACGAAGCGCTGCACCCAGTCCAGCCCTGTCATTCTAAAGAGGAGGAAGGAAGGCCTCTGTCACCCACAAGGCACATTAGGGTGGTCACTAAGAACAAGGGTCTAGAGACAGACCCTCCCTGGGATTGAATCTGAGCTCTACTGCTTGGCTGCTTGGGGTGAACTACTTAATCCGTCTCTGCCTCAGTTCCGCCATCTGTAAAGTGGGGACAGTACCCACTCCATAGAACTGTTGTAAAGATTCAGTAGGTTCATATACGGAAAGCTTGCAGAATAGTGCCTGGCACATAGTGAGACTTGAATAAGTGTTGGCTTTCAGTCTCTTCATTATCTTCATCATTTTTATTTGTTTTGTTTTTACTTATAGAAGTTCCTGGAAGGCAGGATCCACAGCTGAGTCATCTTTTATTTTTAACCTGACCATGATGTGCATGTTTTAGATACTCAGGAAAGGTGTCTAATGACCAACAAACGTGCAAAGACCCGAGATGGTGGTAACCTTGATGTCAGACCTCCACAGTGGGTGTGACTTCCTAGAGGGTGGGCACCAGGCTGTCCCTGTGATCTCTCAGATCACAGCCCCACACAGCTAGTCCCAAGCCCACACCCAGAGCCGAGTCGGTTGATTAGTGGCCTCTGCAGCCGGATTCAGTGCCTGAGACCTGCTGCTCTATGAGTAAGGTATTGTTGAGTGGAGTATCTGATTATTACTAAACTCTCTCTTCCCTCTTGCTTCTAACATCTGGGTCAGGTGGCAACAACAGCCACATAAATGGCAGGAAGGACAACGGAAGGGTTGACGTCTGGCTCTGCCTTGCCCCTTGCCCCTCCCCCGTGAGTGACAGTCCCTGGAGGGGCTCAGTTTTCCCTACTGTGACCTGACGGGATTCACACGTGGCATTGAGCTCCTAAGGGTGAGAAAGTGAACAGGACTTGCAGCCTCCTCTCTGCCATCATCCACTCTTAGGTCTGCTCAACAGGAACTTATGAAGCACTTCCCATGTGCAAGGATTGTGTTCATTAGGTACTAAGACTAGAAATAGGGGTGCGTATGATATGGCCCTGGCCCTCGGGTCTAGGCATTGATATGTGTTATCCATGCACTTGGGCTGCCACAGCAAACTACCATAGACTGGGTGATTCAAACAAGAGAAATGCATTTGCTCACAGCTCTGGAGACTGGAAGTCCAAGGTCAAGGTGCCAGCAGGGTTGGCTTCTGCAGATGGCTGCCCTCTAGCTGTGTCCTTACATGGCCTTTCCTTGATGTGTGTGCGTGGAGGGAGAGAGAGGGAGGGGACGGAGCACTCTGGTGTCTCTTTTTATAAGGACCCCGGTCATGTTGACTCAGGACCCCACCTTCATGACTTCATTTAACCTTAGTTACCTCCTTCAAGGTCCTATGCCCTAATACTCAGTTGCATCAGGGGTTAGAGCTTTAACATATGAATATTGGGGGATGTGATTGAGTCCTTAGCAGATGCTAAAAAAAAAAAAAAGATGAATGTTAATTCTGATGAAAAGATACGAGGACCCAGAGCTCTTACCCTAGCTAGGGGAGATCAGGGAAGACCTCCAGGAAGAGGTGAAAGCAGAGCTGAGTTGTGAAGGAAGAGTGGAAGTTAGGTGAGGAAGGGGAGGAAGAAGCAATATGAGCAAAGGTGCAGCCACGTGAACTTGCCTGTGTGTGTAGAGAGGGGAGGGGAGTTGAGAAGCCACTCCCTTACCTATTCCTGCCTTCTGTGAAGACAGTCACCAAACTTTTCCTAAGGTTTGTTGTGCACAGACTATTACGCAGACACTGCGGGCAGGTCCAGAGATGATCTGGAAGCTCACATTTGCAGAGTTTCCCAAGTACAGGGTCATGATGTTTGTTGTAACCTAATCAAGCTACTGCTAGACACTGCTGTTATTCGATCATAGCTGCTGGCCACTGAAAAATCAATTGCAAGGGGCTCCCCAGGCCGCCCAGGGGTCCACCCCTGGTTTAGGTCAGGTAAATATTGAATTATTACATGGAGTTAGCCTGCGGAAAAGTGACCGGTTAATACCTACTGTACTAGGATGCTATTTCCTATTGTATTTTTAAGGCATTTCAAGTTTCTCTCTTAGGGCACAGTTTCTTCTTTCCTAGTCAAAACATTTTCTTAGTTCTCTTATTCCCTGTTTCTCATATTTGAAGTTGAAGTAAGTGGAGAACCCAAGTGATTTGTGTGTCCAGGTTTGGTTGTGGTGCCCTTCTAAGGGGCTTGTGTCATGGGACCAGAAGCCCTTTTCATGACAGAAGCGGCCTCGGCAGAGGGGGCAGCTGGGGTCTGCCTCCCTTTGTGGACTGTCTCTGCTCCTCACACGCTAGGAGCTCTTAGCCTGGCGCCGTGGACCAGCCTCCTGGGGGGGGAATGTATGTGTGTGGCTCTGAGCCACCCCACCCCCACCCTTGAACTTGCATGCAGACCTGTGCATGCGCTTCTCTGAAGAGGGTTTACAGTTTCAGCAGGTTCTCAGATGGGTTTATTACACCAAAAGCATTCAAACGAACATCACCGGCTCAGAACCAGCTGCTTGGAGCATGTCTGCAGCTACGCTCCTGAGGGAGATCCTCAGAGAAGGAAGCCGTTTTCCGGGGCTTGGGGAATTATTTTTCCTATTTCTGATCGCCTTTCTCTTGCAGTTTTGGGCTTGAACCCCTGTGGTCTGAGGTTCAAGGTGTATCAGGGAAAGCGAGGATAAAGAAGAAAAGCAGACAGGGTGGGTGACAAATTCATCAGGACTCAGGGCCATCAGAGAGCTGCCCCTTTAATGAAACCCTTCACCCTCCCTGGCAGTTGCAAACACTGTGCATTAAAAAAACAAACGAACAAACTCTGTTAAGTGCGTTCTCTATAAATATTTTTAAAAATAAGTAGATATAGAAGAGGTAGGAGGATCGTTTATTGAACAAACGCTTATTGAGCCTTTATTACATGCAGTGCCCTGGACTAGGCAGGAGTGGAGAGCCAGAGATGAAGGATAGGCAGGGTCCAAAGCCTGCACCATTACTGAAAATTATGTGTGGAAGGTATCCATCTTTATCCCCTCCCCCCTGAAAATGTGGGCAGAAGGAGAAATATTCTAATACACAGGCAGGAGCGATGCTTTTGTGTCAGTTACGCCTGTAATTCACCGTGCTGTTATGACATATTGAGCCGTTATAGACTTTATAACTGTGATTATGCTACTGTTTCCCATGAGGTAAACGGATGGTTTTAGCGTACATGAAAAAAGTTTGTTTGTTTGTTTGTTTTCGGGTTTCATTTTTGCCATAACGAATATCAGAGGCATAATAAGTTATCCCTGCTGGTCAGGTCTCTGGTCCGCCCAGTCTGGCATTGGGCTAGTAGACTTAGGCTGATTTCATAGCTGGTGTGGACGTGAAGACCCCGGGCGGGGAGCGAGTTGCCGGTTTCACAGCCAGTTAGTGGCAGACCTGAGATGGGGATCCCTCCATCTGTAACATTATTTGCCATCCTTCGGACACCTGGGGGTTATAACAACAGGACCCACCTTTCCGGGCTTATTTGGGTTAAATGAGGTAATACGTGGCAAAAGCACTTACAACAAAGCCCAGAACTCAAGTTTCAATGCATGGCCACCCTTAACGCTCCTATTATTCCTCCCCTCCTCTGCCTCTTGCTTTCCAAAAAGTCATTTCACCCTTCTCGAATAGGTCCTTTTCCCCTCTGTGTCTCAGGCAAGGTATTTCATGTGCTTATGAGCTGCTAAGTACTTCTCATTTCGGTCAAATACACTTGGAGTTACAGGGAACACTCAGAGAAGCCTTGCACTTTTTTGGAGAAGTTGAATGTGCTGTTGTTTTCAGGCTTCACCCTCCTGGGAAGGTCACTATCTGTTTGCACTCCCTCCCCTGTCTCCTCTTCTTCCCGTGAGGCTGACTCTCGCTCCCCTGCGCTGGGGCCCTTGGGTCCCCTGAGGCTTGGCCGAGGGGCGGTGGCGGTCAGCTGCCCAGGCATGTGTGCTGGTCCGTGGCCAGTGCGATAGGTTCCTTTCTGATGACACCCATAACATTGCTGACAGCCTCACACTGGGCGATGTTCTCCCCAGGACACAGAGGCTCCAACCGCAGCTCCCTCGGTGTGGTCCGCGGGTGGCTGGGAGCGCACTATTTCACGAAGGCCCTGCAGTGTCAATTGCTGTCCCTGATACAGGCGCCCTCACAGTGCAACTTCGGAGCCCTGGCTGGGAAGACCTCAGCCCTTCATACTGGGAGCGTCAGCTCTGAGCATCAACCGTGAGGTCTCCTCTGCCTTATTGCCGTGAAAGCGGCAAAGCCGACGCAGGAGCAAAAGTACCGTGAAACAATTAATGATCTGTGTGAGAATATTAATTCAACACTTAACATATGAAAAAAAGGCGGAAAAATAGTATTGGTCATGCTTAAGACCTCATAACTAAGCACTGGAAACTAGAAAACTTCTCTTACAAGTCTGTGTTAGCAAGACTCTCAGTACAGCTCTGTGCACAGAGGTCAAGTGGTCACACAGCCCCTAAAATGCGTGTCTCAGGCCCCAACCCGTGTGGCTCAGGTGGTTGGAGTGTTGATTCCCGGTCAGGACACACGCCTGGGATGGTTCCTGGTCAGGGTGCATACGAGAGGCAACTGATCGATGTTTCTCTCCTACTCTTCCTCCCTCCCTCCCCCTCACTCTAAAAATGGGTAGATGAAATCTTAAAAACATATGCTTGTCTCAGATAAGAAATCGCAGTATGATAAAACAGTGGCTTAGATAAATTATTTCATTTGGGCACTCAACTTGGAATTACCAGATTCCAGAAAGTGATGTCTAAGATAGGACTTCTGCACTTAGGGGTTGAGATGTGTTTAGTTGGGAAATAATTCTGTCACCTGTAATTGGGACGGAGGGACAACCGTGTTGAGGGCATCATCAGAGCATTGTAGAGTCCAGCTTGAAGAAGGCGCCATTGACAAAAGAAGTCTTCCAGCTGGGCCTTGCCAAGGGTGTACAGTTCAACAGGAGGAAATGGAGGATGGGGGGCTTTAGGAGAAAGACCGTGGCCAAGGGCATCGCTGTGGGCAAGCACAGGGTCTCTTCCCTGCCGGGAAGGACTCCCCTGAGCCTGACCCGAAAGCATGTTTTGTAGACACACAAGCAGTAAGGCTAGAAATGTAGTAGTAATGTTACTAATAATGATAATAATAATGGCTAATATTTATCAATGACTGCTTTATGGCAGGCACCTTTCAAGTGCTTTACATATATTAACTCATTTAACCCCGTGAAGTAGGTACTGTTTTTATCCTTATTTTCAGGCAAGTGGAGAGAGTCTAAAGGACAGACCCAAGGTCCTGGAATTGGGAAGTGATGGGGCTGGGGTCCCCGTTTAAGCCATCTGGCACTGGGGCTGGATGACCTTGACTCACCGCTGCCAGAGACCCAGATGCCGGACCCAGGACGAATTGTCCACCGCCCTGACTGTTTCTCCTCATTAGACCCTCTTTCCCTGGTATACCCGGAACCCCAGCCCAAAGGTGGTGAAACCCAAAACCTCAAGCGAAAGAAAATCATACGTAGGAAATGTCATTTTCTAAAGTCTTGAAAACCATTTCCTTCCTGAGTACTCATTGGGGGCCGCTGGCAAGCCCCTGAGAGTTTCAGGGGGGTAGCGTGTGTGGACCAGGTGTTAGGGCCACGATCCTCACCTGGGCGACTCTTCCCCTCCCAGGACCTTTGGCAAATATCTGGAGACATTCTGGGTTGCCGTGATGGGAGATGGGGGTGGAGGGTGTGAGCTGCTGGCATCTAGAAGCCAGGAATGTGGCTGCCATCTTACAACACCTGGGCAGCCCCCCCACCTCCACCCCAACAAGGAAATATCTGGCCCCAAATGTCTACCGACCAAGGGCAAGAAACCTGCTCTGGGGTCTGTCTAGCCTGGCTGTGGCGGGGGTGGGGTGCCCTGAGAGGAGGTGGAGGGAGGTAGCCAGGAGGGGGTGTCCCAGACGAGAGGGGCTAATGGTCCAGAGGAGGTACAGACAGCAGTGATGGGAGGGGAGAGAAAGCCGTGAATTCGAGAGAACAGAGGGAAAGATCAAGGAAGAAATTGCAGCCGGAGGTTTCTAGTGTGGGTGTCAGAGAGAAGGGCGGGATCATTAACTGTAATGGAGATGTCAGGAAGAAAGCTTATTTTAGAAAGATGATGAGTTTGGTCTTAAGATGTTTAAATTCTGACATTCTGGTGGAATTGCCCAGCAGGCATTTGAGAATGAGGATGGAATCAGAGAGGCTGGAGTTGTAAATGCGGATTTAGGAGTCATCTCGTGGGAAGCAGTAATTACAATGTGTTCAGCAGTCTGGAGGGAAGACCGTGGGGCGGGGGGCCTGTGAGTGACACCCCCGAGGGCTGGGGAAGAAGGGGCAGGGGCAGGAGGCCTGGCTTTGAATCCCAGCTCCATCTGTTAATAAGCTTGTGATCTTGAACCTCTCTGTGCCTCAGTTTCCTCACAGGAGACCAAGCGACTGTTTAGAGAGGTTGATGGGGCACCAGGATAGTGCATCATTGCCAAACGCAGGGACAAGAGCGTTTAGGGAATGGGGTGGTCAGCTGTGTGAGACTCTGCAGAGCTGGGGACGGCGGGTGGGACTGCAAGCACCCCCCTGTGAGGAGCACATTAGCGACTTTGGGGACAGCATTTGCATGACTGGCTGGTGAGTGCCCCTTCCATTTCTTTTTACAGCACCTAATAGAAGCTGTATCTATGTGTACCTGACAGCAAATGACTGGTACCAGCTTTTTTTTTTTTTTTTCCCTCCTTTACATAAGAGAGGCAAACTATGGAGGAGAGAGGAAGAGCTGAACAGGTGAGAAGGTATAAATGAGAGGAGAGAGGCGACAGAAAGGAAGGCATGCGTATTTCTGCAGGGCCTGCCTGTTTCCCTAACTCCCCACCCCCAGCCTTGAACAGAAGAAAGAGTGCTAAATGTTCTAAACTCAGGAAAATTGTCCAGACGGACTCCAGGAAGCAAGCTGCCTGCCTTCAGTGAGTCCATGTGGAACTCGCCCCGGCCTGCTTTGTCTTAGGGCCTCGTGGAAGGCGGAGGAAGAGTATGCCCAGCCTCGGCCGGGAACCAGCCGTGCTGATTATACCAGGGTGGCGGGTCTGGAGCTGGGCGGGGAGTGTTTCTGTGTTGAAATCCGAGGTACGGAGAGCGTACAGATAAGGAATGGGAGCAATGTCCTTGGCAGCTTTTCTCAGCCATAACAGTTCTTAAAAGCAGTTTCTTCGGTGTACGAAGTGTTGTCTGGCTCTCTCCTTTCTTGCAAATAAGCCAGCCAATTTTATTCTCAAGGAAGTGCAGCGTCAGCACAGCCTAACTGTGTTAAGAACACCAGGCAAGTGGGGTGCTGGAACGCTCACCTACTTTTAGTGGTGTGAGCCTGTCACCTGAGGAGCTGGGTCCCACATCCACCTCACCCTGACCTCGGACAGGGACACTTTTACGTGCCTGGATCTCCTACTCAGTGCCTGCCAGACACTCGCAATTCACCCATCTCTCTGAAATGCTGTAAGAATGGTCTTTGTTATTCGATATTGAAACCTGCAAATGCCCCTTCTTCCGTTCGATTAGGTGCTCAGCTGTCCACATAAATGCACTGAGTACAGTATTCCCTCACCTATCACGGATGTTACGTTCTAGACCTCCCCACCTCCGCGATAGGTGAAAATCTGCGAAGTAGGAACCTTACATTTATTTTAGTATTTATATATATATTTAAGGCTTTATAAACCCTTCCCACACACTTATAAACAGTTCCCAGTCCCTTATTAACCTTTCCCACTCCCTTATTAACCTTCTCCACACTTTTATAAACCTACTTATATTCTTAAACATATTCTACACTCTTAAACCTACGTAACTTTACCACATACGTATACAGTACCACAAAATCCCACAACATAGCGAAAAATCCGTGATAAATAATTAAATATAATATTTTTTAAAATCCTGCGATACAGTGAGGTCATGTTAACTGAACCGTGATATAGAGAGGGACTCCTGTACACATAGTTCTCCAGGCTGAGTGTAGGCAGTTTTCTAAAAGGTTGTAACTCACATTCCATTTGAACTGTTCTTGGGAGTCTGGCTACTTAGTGGACATCAAAGGTTTTCTTAAAATGTGGGGTGCTCATCCCCTTAGCTTTTATTTTCTGAAGGTGGGTAACCTGGGGCTTAGAGGTGGCAAAGCAGGGTTCCGCCCAGTGCCTTGGAGCTCTGTTCTCTCTCCTTCTGTTGGTGGAAATAACGATGAAGGGGCAGAGAAGGAGGGTCAGGGAGAATCTGTGGAAAGGGACATCCATAGTAGTTTCTATAGAAATTACACAGGGACTCCGTGGGTTAGAGCAGGAAACCATACCTAGTTTTAATCGTTTCCTCTTGCTTAAAAACATATAGATTCATTGTTGAATTTTAAAGAAAATTTGGATAAACAAAATTAAGAAAATAAACATCACACTATCCCTCTGGTAAAAATGTGTTTTTTCTATGTGTGTACATTTTACCCCAGAATGGTACTATATACATTATTTTGTGACCGGTTTTGGTTACTTAACAATACATCATGATATCTTTTATACTCTTTTAAGAATTAATCTTTCATGGCATCACTTTAACACGCTGTATAATACTCCATTTTATGTGTGTCCCATAATTTATTTAACCTTGTAGTGCATGTGCAAGGATCAGCCAAACACAGAAGCAGTTCGTCCATGCGGGGAGACGGTCTGCGAGTTACAAAAAGAAATGTGTAAGTCCAAGCTGTAAAGAGTGCCACAGGGAACACAGCACGCAGGAGGGGGCTCTCGCTTTGTCTGTGTGGGGGCAGCGTTCGAAGAAGGCCGTCTTGGGGAAGTCAGCGTTGAGCAGAGAGTTGAAAGAATGTAACCAGTGAAGATCCTGGTAGAGGGAACAGCCTGTGCAAAGGGCCTGTGGCAGGAGGTAGCACGGAACGGTGCAGAACCAAGAGAAGACCGGTGTGGCTGGAGTGAAGGAAGCCACGTGTCTTTATTGGCTGTTTGCATTTTTCATTTTGTTTTGAATCATTGGTTCATGTTCTTTGTCAATCTTTCTATTAAGTCTTAAAATTTCTTTCTTGCCCATTGGTTAAAACTCTTTAACTAGTCACCCTTTTACATGTATTACAATAATTGTTCCTGCAATTTCTCTTTGTCTTTAAATGCATTTATGATAATTCTATCAAGCTTTTTTTCCCTCTGTGGTTTCTTCCATTTTGGTGTCAGGCTTAGAATGTTCTTTGCCAACCCAAGGTTACTTGAATATCTACCTATCTTTTGAGAGTTTATTATATTTAAACTTTTACTCAATCTGGAAATTCTCTTCTGTGTCTTAGAAGAAGTGGGGATATAATTTATTTTCATCTAAGGGCCTAGCAGGTTGCATCAGTACTATTTACTGAGTCGTTCATTTGTTTTCCACTGTTCTGAAATACCCCCTTCATGATACACTAACATCATTGAGATATTTGGGTCTATTTCTGGACCTTCTGTTATATTCCATTGATTTGATGTCCCTCTCTAGGCCTTTACCACACAATTTTATTATTTGTTCCTTTTAAAGTCTGACAGAGCAAATCCCCACTTATTACTCTTCTTTTTCCAAATGTTCTCAGCTAGTCCCATGAAATTATTCTTCCAGATACATTTTAGAATCATTTTGCTAATTTTGTAGATTAATTTGGGGACAAGTGACATCTATTCAATACTGGCACTCTCTGAAAAATGGCAAAGCTCTTTGTTATTTTAAAATCTCTTTTGGATTATTGGGCAGAACATTTCTAAAGACAACATCAGCCCCGAGGATCCTGCTGTTTCATCTAGAAAATAGCACGACTAGAATGAAAACTAGGCCAATAGCAGGATGCCGAGGACCCCCTCCTGTGGTTTTCTCCACCCTGTGTGCCCCAGGATCCCCACCTGTCCTCCTGACCCTGGTTTCACTGAGACTATGGTCCGCCTCAGCGGTGACTATGAAGAAGCCATAAAACGCAGGTGTTGGTGTATTAAGATATAAAGTTATGCTGGGCACCCTTCTGGATGCATTGCATGTTATCTCATTTCCCTTCCACATGACCAGCAGATTAGTGACCATTAGCTCTGTTTTACACCAGCATGAGGCCCTGAGAAATGACAGAATTTGGCCAGGACAGAGAAGGACCGTGATGGGCCAGCAACAGGCAGGTGGTTCACATGGGTTTGAACCCAGGTCTGTCTGAACACAAAGTCCCACCTCTTCTCACTGGACCAAAATATTTGTTCCCCTCCTTCGGGCTGAGTGGCCCCTTTGCTGGCCATTAAGTGGGCAGGGAGGAGTTGGGAGCGCCCCCTGTGGGTGAGAATGCATACACGGCCGTCAGTATTTGGGGCGCAGGGGAGGAATGTGCCTTGTCTCTCTGTTTGTGTATTTGAAACAAGATCTGGACCTGCAGACACTGGGGTGCCCCATCAGCAGATCCAGGGACCATGGCACTTCCCAGCTGGGTGTTCTGCATGAGTCGCTTAATGGATTTGCCCCTCCAGCTTCCCACCCGGCTGTCACAGCTGGAAGGCAGCCCCTGCGGGTGGGTGGTGGGACCCTCTCCAGAGTCTGCTGTGGCAGCTGCCCTGCCTCGCGGGGGGCCTGGGCTGGCGACATGCAGCCCCAGCTCTGCTATTTTTAAGCCGTCCGCTATGCTCCGGCGGAGGCTGCCTGCGTCTCATGCTGAATCATGATCCAGCTTGCTAATTGCAGCAGCGCCTGTGGCCTGCCAAGTACCCAGACAGGCACCTGGCTCTGTGCTTTGGGTTCCCGTGACTGAGCGGGGGCAGGCAGGGTCATGAACACTCCGGAGACACGGGTACCAGGCCGACCGAGCGCTGCCACGGTTCTTGTACACACCTCTGGGTTTTATAAATTTACAATGAGAACACATCCCTGAAGAACTCTAGATCATTACCCGATCTGCTTCAGGATGAGGACTTTGCAGGCAAACATGTCTATTTCAGCAATCAAAGTTGCTTCATTCCTTCCCTTAGAACAGGTAGCCCCTATGTGCCAACAGGATTAAAAGACTCCGTGGAACACACTGGAGGTTAGATGTTAGAGGTCACGTATGTCTAGGAGTCAGGCTTGGCCAAGCGTTTATTTTATTTCTGAAACAATGGGGATTTAAGGAATGTTCCTACAGGGAGTTTGAGGCTCTGGACATCCTCTCTCCCGCCCCAGGCATGTCTGTCTCTCTCCCTAAGCACCTTATCAGTGTGTAGGGCTGCAAGGGCCCACCTTTCACCTCCTGCGGGGAAGAGGTCATGCTCTTGACCCCTGATCTTTTGTCTGGAGCTTCTTAGTCCCAGCTGCTCAGCGGTTAGAGCAGATTGAGAGGTAAGGCCTTTAAGCAGAGACCCCTTTGCACAAGGGAGAATTTAAGGGGCTAAGGGCTGGCAGCCCCTTCTTACCTTTGAAGGTGGCATGTCTGCTCTCCAGGCCTTCTCAGCACAGGGTGCTTTTCCTGTGTCCCCTCTAACACCAAGGGGACTGTGGTTTTCAGGCACAGCACTGTGTGCTCTCCCAGCTCTGCACCCCAGGTGGAGGTCTCTGGGGGCCAGGCTGTCCCTTTGTGTCTGCTGAGACACCCATTTCTTCCCGCCACCCCTTTGGAAGGACTGACAATCCCGTGGCTCTTCTGAGCTTCCAGAACCCATGTCCTGTCTGTCCCCGCAGGCAGGGTCAATTACACGAGAGCTCAGCTGTCTTGGGAAAGGGAGTGATGAACACACACATGGCTCCCCTGTTCCCGGACAGACGGGGTATTGAACTTCTGGGCATTGTTCACTGTTTCCTCAGGGTACTGGGCCTGGCACCAAAGCCCATGTTACGAGCCAGAACGTTCTTCCAGGCCCGACTCGATGTGGTATCTTCAGAGAATGTGATCCCGGCGAGATGACCATGGGGCTCTATTACCTACAGTTCTCCCGAGCCCAGTTGAGTACAGGAAGACACCTTTAAGGAGAGATAGGACTTCTGTGTCATTGCTTAGCAAGAGGAGGCTGGCGGATGAGAGCCCCATTCCCTACAACTTAGCAAATTAGTGTCTGTTTCTCTTGGGGCTGTTGGAAACCCCCCTGAACCATGTGAGGACAAAAGTGGTGTGCAGGTGTTGGGACCCATTGGTTCTGGCTGAGGGGTGGGGCCTGCTTCTCCCTCCAGTGGGCCCTGGGGTGTACAAATCACGGGACTTGTTCTGTTGATGGTGACTTAGTGCATCAGAAATCGCTGGGGGACTTCTATGAAGATTGCTTGGCCTCACACCCAGGAGGCTCTGAGAAGGTAGATCTGGGGGTGGGGTGGGGGCAGGGAGTGGAAATTTATCTATTTAACAACAACCACGAGAGTCTGATGGGTACCCAGCTAGGTGTGGTGACTCCCTCAGTCCCACACGGGATCGGAGAGGACATGATATTCCCAAGGGAAGGTGGCCGAAACCCCATGATGAGCTGGCCAGCGGGAGATGCTGTAGACCTTAGGAGGCACAGAAGACTGGTGGGAGCTGGCACTGTGGGCAGCAGGGGGTCCCTCTGTCCCACCCCCCCACTGCCCCTCCTGGCCCCTTCTCAGCAGGCAAGAGACCCAACGTCTCCAATCAAAACCATCCCTTGATCCTGGCCCTCCCCTCACGTTCCCCTCCCTCCAAAGTTGAGTTCCTGGAGATAAGAGTCCATTTTTAGTCTCTCTGCTCACTTCCAACTCACTCTTCAACCCACCGCAATATGGTTTCCACCCCCACCACTGCCCTGAAATTATCCTGGTAAATGTCACCGCCAGGAGACACGTCAACACCGCGTCCACGCACACAGTGGAGCCTCGTCCTCAGCTTTCTCAAGCCCTTGGCAGCACTTGATGACTGTTTCTTGAAACTCTCCTCCCATGCCTGCGAGGACATCACGGTCACGGTCCTCTGCACGTCTCAGTCCCCAGTCTGCGCGGGTGAGCTCCTCGACCCTGTGACTCGAATCACCACCTAGAACTGGGAGCATTTGTCCCACTCTGATGTTTGTCCTGGACCCGATGAGGACACACAGCTGCCTACTGGACATTCCTACTGAGTTGTCACCCACACACCCCAAACTCAACTTATCCGGACCTGAACTATATTCTTCCCTCAAAGTGCTTCTCTCTCCAAGTTCTCCACCTCGGTGAGTGGCCTGTTAGCCACTTGGCCCTCCACAGCAGAGGCCTGGGTCACCCTGCGTCCCCAGCTCAGCGTGCCCTGGCAGTGTTCTACCATAGACTCCCCTCTCCGCTGCCCTCATTCCTGCTCTCCTTCTGTCGCTCCTGGACCATTGGAGGAGCTTCCGTGGTGCGTCTCCCCTGCTGTTAAGAGACTGCTGTTCCAAGCATCTCTTTGCTTCTATCGTCCTGCTTACGGCTCAGGGCCCTCACTGGGTCCCTTTGCTGCGGGTGGCGGGGCAGCGCCGAGGCCTGGCATCAGAGCCCTATGCAAGCTGCACCCGCCTCTCTGTCCTACTTCCCTTTTGTCCCTTGTCCCTCTTCTCTGGCTGTACTCGACGACTGGAAGCTCCCTGGCTATTCTGGGCAGCATGGACGGCTCTGGCCACAGAGCAGAGAACCCACATATTCCTCTGAGGACAGTGGCTCCCAGCCTTTTCCCCTCCGGGTCCCTGTCATTCTCTTCCACCCACGGACTTTGTGTTCTAAAGGAGAAGGACTGCTTTGATTAAGCTGCAGTTAATTCATTTTGCTCGTTTCTTGATGAAAGACGTGGGTACGTGTAAATATGTGCACGCTCACTGTGAGCTCAGTCTTCCCACCAGCGTTGTATTTCTAACCACCCAACGAAACCTGTATTTTTACATGGGCCCGTGCAGCGCTGTCCTGGATAAACGTACTGTTTCCATTTGCCTTTCCAAAGAAATGAAAAATAGTTCAAGCAGCCCCTTGGAGTCTAGGGACTTGGGGTGGAACAGATGTCGTCCTGTTTGAGCAGGAGGCCCTGCCCAGAGGGCTGGGCGGCCTCCGTCGCAGGCTGCCTCGGCTCCTGGGCCCGTTCCTGAGGGAATCTCGTGTGCCTTGGCCTCGTTTTCTCACTCTGAGCCTCCTTTGTGTTGGCCTCTATTTATGTTAAACACAGCGGCGCTGCCTCCTGAGCACAGACGCAAGCCTGAGCGGTGGCTTTGTGAACTGACCCCGTAGCAGGTGACCACACAGCTGACGGGCAAGGGAGGCGATGAGGGACTGGCTGGTTTTGCGCACAGCTCCCAGGCGAAGGCACGTGGCTCGGGCTTTGGGGCCACAGCGTCCCGTTTGCCACCTCCTGAGCAGATGGCTCACTCCAGTGCTATTAAGTTTCTGGTAGAGCGTCTGCCGTTAACATGCAGTTGTGGCAAGAGCGTCCGTTTCCACCCACCCCCATTTTCAGGAATGTATTACGTGGGTCCCGATATCTGTCCCTCACACCTCAAGCTAAATTTAGACACTTAATCCTTCATCCTCTCAGTACAGTGTGGGAAGGCTCCAGAAGGCGTCATTCATGCATTCTACTAATATTTGAGCCCCGAGGGAACCGTGGTGACTCACAGAGACAGAGTGTGCCCTCACAGAGCCTACAGCCTAGAGGGACGATGACAATAAAAGAATCACGATGAATCGTGAAGACTTCTTTTGAGAAAGTTTGCTGTCCGGGCAGTAGGTTGACGGGGAGCAGGGCTGGCGGTGGGCACCCAGTAGGAGGGCTGGGGGCAGTAGCCTATCCTGCCATCTCAGCGACACCCTCCCCAGGTTCTAGGCTCCTCAGGGGCTGTTTCTGGGCCACGCGAGGCGGGCTGGAGTCACAGGCTGTGGGGCACAGTGAGTCCCACCTGCACAAAAACGCTCAGAACGCCTGCCATGCGCCAGGAGGTGGGGAGCTAGAGCTCGTGTTAGATTTGGTGTCAGAAGAGCTGGTGTGCAAACCCACCTGGAGCATTAGCTGGGTGAATTTTGTCAGATCCTTACAGACATACGTGGACTTACAGACATATACGGGTTTCTGTTAGGCGCACACGGAAAAGAGGCTGTACCAAGGTTTAGAAGGACAGGATTGAGGAAGGCGAGGAGGTGTGGGGTGGTGGGGAGCAGTTGGGGCAGCGTCCACCCAGAGCGCCAGAAGCATGTGGCCAGGGACGATCATTGGCATGGGGACATGGCGGAAGATGGCCATCGTGAGACACTTCTAGAATGGTCCCACCCCTCCCCAATCCCCCTTTAGCCAGAGGGAGCAATAAAGAACAGAGGCAGGAGTGCGAGGGGTGCAGCTTAGGGGCACCAAGCCACGGGAGGAAGTTTTAACGCCTGGTCCCATTTCCCTGTGGCCTGAAGAAGGGGAGGCTTGTCCATGGAGGCTCCCATCTTCCCGGCACTTCCTGCAGCCACCAAGAACCGCAGAATAACTTATCTAGTGCAGCCAGGCTGTGTTTCAGTGCCCAGGATGTGTATTTTCAACTCTTGAATCCAAAATAGCTAACGGCCTCTCACTGAAATGGACAGGTCCTGGGAAACTTTATATCTCTCTGTGCGATGAATTAGGAAGGCAGGTGTTAGGTAATGCTAGCTTCTGAAAATCGTTATAGATGCTGGCAGCAATAAATATCCAATTTTTGCAAAAGAGCAAGAAATTTAATCCCTTTGGTGCTTGTTGGAGTTCAGGTACCATGCCTGAATACAGATATGTCATTTATATATACACAATGATGCTTTCCGTAGGTAGGTGAGTATACGGTCATGTTGAAAATAAGTTGCTCTGGGGTGGCCTCGCTATGCTTCCTAATAATGTCCTCCAAATATTTTATGAGCCAAATCGCATGTATTTTATGGCTACATATAGTGTCCTGGACATACTCCCGTGATTGCTGCTTTCCCTAGTAATTGGCATTTGACCAAGCAGACTAGAACTCAGAAGCTGGCAAGAAGGGGAGCTTGTAACAAGTGCCACTCAGGTGCCTGCGTCCCCAAGACTCGGCCCTCCCCGCCCAGGTCCATGGAACCCCTCTAGAATGCCACATTAGGATTTCATGATGCAGGATGTCGGTGGAAGGTCAGCCAGGCAAGGGGAATGGGAGCCTGGAAAGGCAAAATGTCCCTCCCTCTAGGATGGACGAAGGTCTGTCCCCGCCTCCTCCATTGGCAGTTGTCTTGTTACTTTTGTTGTTGTTTCCAGTACAGTGTGGACGTGTTGCTGTGCTTCAGTGGGGTGATTTCTCGGTGAGGAGACATGAGCACATCTCCTCTGGGGTGTCTTTGTGATGGCCCTGCCAGGCCAGGGCAGGGCCTCCTGGGGCTTCCAGGGCTCCTGGAGCTCCTGCCTGTGGAAGCAGATGGCTTTGTTGGGGTCTCTTTGGCTGGCTAACAAGTCACCCAAAGTCATGTGAATGGAGGCCCTCCACAGTGCGTGAGTCAGGCCAGTGACTGTTGAGAACTCTCAGACACCAAGAACCTCGTGTTTGCCTTGTGTGGATAGTATCCAAGGCCTTGGAGAGAAACCAAGGGCTTGAAGTCCGCCTGGGGGTGGGGGGTGACTAATTTCCAGGCTGTGCCTGCATTTGCCTTGGGTGGGGGGGGACTTTCAGCTGTGTTCAACCCAACCACGTGGAGAGACGGGCTCAGCTGTGTTTTGCTGGAAACGACAGACTTTGTTGGCACACACGCTTTCACAGCCAGCTTGACCTCAAATAAAGAGAAGGGGAAAGGGTTGCTTTTGTGACCTCAATGGCCCAGCACACTGGTTCCGGGCTAAGGAGCAGGTCGGTCTGTGACACTGGAATTTGAAAGCAGCTTGCGAACTCTGAAGTGCCACCAAATCAAATCCAAGTTGTTGTTGTTATTATTACTATTATTAGTTATTATTATATTTTGGTAGTGGGCAGTAGTCACTACTCTGAGCCATCAGAGGAAAAATAGAACGAATCTGTTGGGAAAGCAGAAGCATAGGAATTTAACAGGTGGCCTTCGAGGGGATCCATGAAAGGGCCTGGGTAGGCCTGTCACAGAGAAATACCATCTCCTGCAGCGAGTTGGTCAATCATACCTCTAGCTGTTATAAAAATGGGGGGGGGGGCAGGCTGCAGCAAAACTCTGTATGTGGGTGCAGGCATTTTTATTGGACAAAGATTCCTAAGTCACCATTTGGCAGAACCCGGTCATTCCATTCTTCTCTCTCTCTCTCCCTCTGCCGTCCTCCCATCCTCGATTTCTCGCAGGTAAATATGTGTGTGACGAGGAGGCCCTAGCTGTCTACATGGGGCTGTTCCCCTCTAGGACTCTCCTGCTTTTACAGGACACCCACCATCTCTGGTGACCAGGACCGTGAGAGTAAATGGTGCAATCAATTGTGTCTACAATCTGTTTACTCGAATTTGTCTCCGTTGTACTTGAACTCTGTGGCTCCGATAGCCCAGGGTGCTAACCATACACGAGCTGCAGGAGGCTGCGGATGTGCGGTTTCATTTCTATTAGTGCCGGGAGAGAGAGAGGGGTAAAAGCAGTAACTAAGACAAATGGCGTTGTTATCGGCAGATCCTCCTTTTGGTTGTCACTTACCCTATTTTATTTCTCTTACTGTGGACTTCATTTCCTCTTTTGTTCTCCGAATCTCCTTGTTTAAGACCTAAGATTTGATAAAAATAGGCAGTGAGAGTCTTAGGGAAGCAGGAAGATATTTCAGGAGAACTTGGAACGCATATTAAGCAGGTGAAAGAAGGAAGGCCTGGGGAATTTTCCAACTCAGAAACTTTTATTATTTTAAATATGAAGTGAGAACAATGACGTGCGGGCTGTGGTTTAGTCAAATTCCAGACCTTTGATGGAGTTCCCTTGCTGTGGGCGGCCAGGGTGCTTTCAATGTAGTGATGGCAGCAGAGAAGTTACAAAACTTCCTCAACTGAGAAGGTGCTTAGGAATCAAGTGAGTGTGATAATGAAATGAGGATGAATGTGAGTTGCTTTTCCAAAGAACTACAAGAAGAGAGTAAGTTGTAGGAGCATGGATAAGGAAGGGTCTCCCTCCTCTCCTCCATCTTTCCATGCATCTGGCATTCACTTCTCTGTCTTTCCTGCCGTTTAATCATCCATCCATCTTTCCATCCATCCATCCATCCATCCATTCACCTGTCCATCCATTCATCTATCATGCCATCCATCTACCTGTCTATCCATCCATCCATCCATCCATTATCCATCCATCCACCCATCCATCATCCATCCATCCATCATCCATCCATCCATCCATCCATCATCTGTTGGTCTATTTACTAAATCAACTTTTACTGAGCTCTATCCATGTGAAAGGCCAACAGAAAACACTTTAGGGATGCAAAAATAAATGAGTATATGCCTTCTAAGAACTTACAGTCAGAGATGACCACAGAACACAAAAGACTATAAATAGAGACAGCAAAATAAATAAGTAAATAAAGGAATATGTAGATGAAGTGCTGGGGAAGAATGGAGGAGGTTAAGTTACAACCTCGAGAAAAAGGATATAAGAGTGTGATCACATGGGGAAAGGCAAGGCAGTTTCAGGCAAAAGTGTTTACAAGCTTTTTGGAATGAGGTTGTAAATTATTAAACCAGAAGAGACAACCCGCAGTTATTCTTGTTCATGTATTGATCAAGAATAGGATAATTTGGGGAAATGAAGGTGATTCATAATCCCAAAATTTTATCTGCCTGTGCTTTTAGCCTTCTCCCTGATTATAAATAGAAAAGTGGATTTAAAACCCTTCTTTTCTTTCTCTTCTTTACCATTGATAAGGCTGCTGAATGGAAGTGAAATCACCCCCAGAGAGTACAGAGAGCTGGAGAGGAATAGGTGTTAGCAGAGGAGGCACACTGAGTACTAGGACAGGATCAACTTGACACAACTGAAGGTCAATAGTCAGGACTGGACACAGGGGCTGATTGTTGCTTTCTTGGCACAAACCAGTGACAGATGGACTTGGAAGCCTGGTGGAAGGTGTATAGTGCTAATGGTCATCAAACTTCAGGCCAAAATAAAAGTCTGGAATGGTGGTAGGGGCAGATATCTTTATAGCTAAGAGGATCCATCAGGGGGCTAAACTTGACCCTGAATGGCAGAGTCCCTGATGGATTCTGAGGAACCAGCTGGTCTACCAGCCAAGGAAGCAGGGACAGTCCCTGAAGCCCAGCTGTTAACATATGGTCCTGATGTCACTGGCAGAGTCAGACTTAAACCCAGCAAGCCTTGCAGATGCTCCTGAAGTCAGGGCATGGGGAAATAATGGGGGGTGTGGGACAGGGCTGATGAATGGCAAAGGCAGCTGTATTATTGGTCTCCTTTTCTCTGAACAGGTGCACTGAGTCTTTGGATGATGTGGGCAGTCAGGTGGGAAAGAAAGCAAACAAAGAGGTGCATTTTGACTAGAGAGGAGTCCCTGATATGTCTCACGAGAGGAATCAGGAACTTTTTAAGAACAGAGTAGGTAGATTCTGTACTCAGAGCAATTCGGACAGCCCTGTGCTGAGTATTGTTGGGTGCCCAGAGCAGGAAGGGGCCTGGTGTTGGTCTTAGTGCTAGCGCTGCCGCCTACCCTGAGACCATAAGCAAGCCACTTAACATCTCAGAGCCCTGGTGTCCTTACGATGTCAGGGCCCAGTAGGAACAACTGGGGCATTGCACCCGAGAGCCCTTTGTATGACATGGGGAATCAAAGATATTTTAATAGTCAAACGTGGACATTTTGACACTTTGATTATCATGTCTTGTAGCACAGGGAAAAAATGCTAATTTTCTTTAAAAAGTTTTTTTTAGAGAACACTAATTATTCTGCTGCTGACAGATGACATTAGCCATGTAGTGTTTCGTCTCCATCCAATCTTGACTATGGAGGAAAAGCTTGTCTTTGTGGATAAAGAGATCAGAGTCAGCTGTTGAGAACTATGTTGTCTGCTTCATGCTTCCTTGTGGACCCGAGCCAACAAGAAATTACCCCTCGAGGAGATATATTTTCAGTGAACTGATGTTTTCTAAATGATTAGAGGGTTCGGCCAAGGAGACTCTGTGTACCAATGCAATATCGTATTGAATCTTTGAGGCTGGTGAAAACTCCTTGTGATAGGGTTATGCAGGTGGCCCCTGGCCCAAGGGTGCCAGGCAAGAACAAGACTCTGCTCATGTCTAGGCTCTGGCCTGGAACCCTGTCTGTCTTTTTCCAAATGCACAGAGACCCCCTGTGGGCTAGCAATCGCCCTGTGCCCCTCGCTGAGTTAGAGGAGTCCCAGAGCACACAGGATCCCAGAGCTGCTCTCCAGAGCGCCTCAAATTCATGTCTGCAAGCCTGGTGCAGTCACCCGGTCTGGTCTGAACCATATAAAAGAAAGTCATTTTCTTTTCTTCTCTGTGGCGAATTGTGTGAAGTCATAGGGTAAGTTAAACGTAGTTTACAAGAAACTGGGCGTGGACGAAGCTTGGTATGAGTCATGAATGGTCTTTCCTTAAAATTCGGTGAAACTACTGCCGGCTCCAAAATTAATCTCCCCTGTCACTCTCAGTATATTTCTGTTAGAGTCAGGTGTTTCCTGAGCTTTTCTTATGGCTAAAGTCAATCAAGTGATAGCATTATTTGGGGATTCTTTTATTCTTAATTAGATTGTTTATTTTCTCTTTTCAATAAAGACCTCTGCACTGCGGGAGTGGGTGTCACCAGGACACACAGAAATAAACCCCACCCTGGAGCACAGGGCACTGATCTCAGGGTGCGGTGGGGTCAGGGGAGTGCATGTGTGTTTACAAACAGAAGCTCTGCTGGTAAGAACAGCAAACACGATGACACGGGCCACGCTGGGTGGTCCTCCCGTGAGTGCCCGTTGCCACCTCCTGACTCGTTCACGGAGACCAGGCTCCGCCCTTGCTCTCCCAGTGCTGACGTGGCTTCTGGGTGTAGGGAAGCCTAGGTGCCCTCATGGCCACAGGGAGGGGCATGCTGGCTTTGAGTCTGTCTTCGTGTCCTCTGGTCACTGGGTGTCCCTTGGCATCCAGGGCCTGGTCCACTACTGGTGTGATTCTTGGGCTTGATGTCGCTCCGCCCAGCCACCTGCCGACTATGCGCTCTGAGACTTGTCCTCTTTCCCCGTCCTGTCCCCAACCTGGGCACACGCCCTACGGTGTAGCTGTGAGGCCCCCTTCTTCTCCCCATGGCCTCTTTAGGACAGGCCCGCTGGATCTCCATGCGCGGCTACCTTACATGTCCCCCATGGGGTCCCTCCATGCCGTGTGGAAGCCAAGGGAGCCCTGTGAGTGCTGTGTCAGGACCCCGTCTGTCAGAGCCTTACACGTCCCCGTTGCATTTCCGTCCTGTGGTGGGCAGCTCTGGTTGGTGCCGATGTGTCTTCAAGGCGGTCTGCTTTGCCCAGAGTCTGCCAGGGGTGCGGGAAATAAGCTTTTGTCTTCCCCCCTCCACCTCCCTGCCTCCTTTCCTTTGCCCTCCCTCGGGTGAGGACCAGGCCCAAGGAGAGGAGGCGCAGGTGCCCGGTTTTGCCCTTTAGTCCTCTTTCTTTCTTCCCCCAGCCCCTGGCCTGAAGGGAGAACTGCCGTCCTCTTCCTTTGCCTGCTGTGCGTCCCCCTCCAGTCCTCCCTGTGGCCTTCCTTGTGCTCTGCTCCTCGTCCCTGGGGCATGGGCTGCGGGGAACATGACAATAAGGACACGAAACATACATCGGTTTAACATTTTCAAAATGCCATTCCTGTTGCACAGATATACCTAAAACATGGCCTGTGTCCATGAAAAGCTTACTCTAGTTAAGGAGAGGGATTCATAACCTAGAATTCCAAAATAATTTGATAAACGCAGAAGTATCCCTGTTGTTTTCCACTCCCCACCACGTTCTCACAGACACATGGGCGCACACATGCACACACGCGCACCCAGGCCACCTGCCCTTCCTGTCACTTATACGAGAGCGCGCGTTATGGCATTTTCTAGGTTTTATCTTGCATCGCAGTTACTGTGCACAGATTTTAGCTTCTAGAGGGCAGGGGCCTCATGTGTTTTTCTAGCACTTGGCACAGAGTCTTACGTTCCTTAATTTAAAAAAAAGTTAAGTCCTTCCTGTAGATCAAGTTCTATACTCAAGACCAAGGTTCAAAGATAAGTAGAACAAAGAACTCTTACGAAAAACTCACAATCTAAATCGAGGTTCTCAAGAGAATGCACAGGGTCTGTGAATCTAGATTAGAAAAAAATCCCTTTTTTATTTTCACTCGTCTCTAACTGAAGTGTGGCATTTCCTTTACTTATGAAGGTCGGGATAGACCGGAGCTGTCCGTGTTGCGTGCTCCAGTTGGTGAATTTTCAGTGTGTTTTGGGCACATGCACAGGAACCAGCATAGAGTCAGAGGGTGCCTCCTGGGGGGTGATCAGTCCATTCAGCTGGGGGGGGGGCCTGTGTGCTCACTGACCTCCCACGGGGATGGGGTAGCAGCGCAGAGCTCCTGGCGAAGTCAGGGTGCCTCCAGGCAGCCACAGCCAAGCTGAATGAGGGAGCCCAGCTTCTGTGATTCCAGTCAAATGCCCTGCCTTTGGGCCTCAGTTTACCTGTCATGTCATTTTCAAATTGCATTTGAATAGCCTTTCAAAGCACGCAGGGATCCTTGCCTCCTCAGGTATCCCCCCCATCTCTGAGAGATGCACAGGGTAATTCCAAATTCCTCTTTTCTGGATAAGGGACCAAGACTCTGGAACCTTCTATGATTTGTGGAAGACATGCGCCACTGAGGCAAAGGAGCCTCCCCGGCAGCCATGACTTCCACGAACCCTCCCTCCCCCATCTCAGGCCTCTGAGGCCGGAACTGCTTTAGCTCCTGCCTCTCCTATTTGCCCGCTAATGAGACAAATTGTAAGCTCCATAAAAAATTAAATAGCAGCTGCTTCATTTTCTTCCTCTCCCACTTTGAGATGATGATGATCTCATTTGCATGGCAAGTTCAAGGTGTGACTGTCCTGGCCTGCACGTGCCAAGGGTCCTTAAGCATAACCAGAACCATATGGTTTTTTCCAGATTGGCCGATATAAAATATTTTGAGGACCACTATTCGTGAACCGAACCATTAGCGGGGCCAATGGAGCACGTGATTCCTGCTCAGCCTGTTGGCTGCTAATTAATACTCCCGACAGGTAGAGGCCCTACCTGCGCTCCTCGCTGGAATAATAGCAGAGAGATGAAATTAGAAAATGAATTGGGCTTAGAGAAAATGAGCAAAGAGCTGACTCCTAGAGCAGAAAGTTCTATGCTGTTCTTTCAGCAATAAGAACAGAGACAACGCCCAAGCCCTAGTTTACCTAAATCCCAACTGCGGATTTTCCTATTCTACTTTCTGGACAATAATGATAGCACAGGCTGCATTTGGACATGAGAGAAAGAAAGACCGATTTGCTTCTGTGTTATAGAGGTTTGGAGATTTTATAAAATTTTGCAAGAAAAATAAACGATAACAGAAAAACCTGAGCCCATTTTTGAGCACACAAGTACCTGTTTGTGTTTTCTTCTCACTCCTCTTAAATGCACTCATTCACGTGTTTGCGCAGAAACTCCCTCTGCCGCCATCACTACTGTAAGGTGACATTTTAAACCATAAATTAGGTGACTGTGATTTTTTTTTTTTTCCTTCTTTGAAGTAAAGCTGCTCCCTGGAAGCCTAAGGCTGCTTGGAGAACATCTTACATCATCTGTAGCTTTTCTCTTTATCCTCCAGGTACCGTGTAGGTTAAGATCAGAGGGAAGGCCGTGGCTGGTGTGGCTCAGTTGAATGGAGCGTTGTCCATAGCCAGAAGGTTGTGGGTTCGATTCCTGGTCAAGACACAAACCAAGGTTGCATGTTCGATCCCTGGTCTGGGTGTGTAAGAGAGGCAGCTAATCAATGTTTCTCTCTTTCATGTATGTTCCTCTCTCTCTCTTCCCTGCTGTCTAAAAGGAGTGAAAAAATGTCCTCGGGTGAGGACTTAAAAAAAAAAAGGATTAGAGAAAAGGATATTTGTTTTGGGAACCGGTGGAATTTCGTCCAAACATTTTTGATTCACCTCGTTTCTTCACAAACTCCATGGACAGCATATTTATAATACAGTGTTTTGGAAATTAGTAATTTCAGATGGAATGTAATGGTTCATGATCAATCCCTAGCAGACAGCTGTTTTATCCTCGGCGTCCTTCTGTTTTGCTTCTCTCCTCCTCTTGTGGTGCCTGCCCAGCGTGGGTACCATGTATTTGCCGTGTTCTGGTGACCCTCTTGGGGAGGAGGCCACATTCTAGATTTCAATAGCCCTTAGACATTTCAGAGTCTGGGACTGCTCAGAGGTGACTTCGCTTCTCCTGCAGGGAGATGATTTCAGGAAGCCCCTGAAGTGATGCTGCTATTTGCAGGCAAGTCTGTGGAATAGACCCCCCCCCCCCCAAAAGCAGAGCTTGTCCCCAGTACTACGCTTCCCTGGAAGAACCTCATTGTTTTGTTCTTAATATTTGAGACTGGGCCCTCTATCACCCAACCCCCCAATTTAACACACCTTCAGGCGAATCCTCTTTAAAATAAAAGAAGAAACAAAAAACCCAAGCAGAGCCCTGAACTCTGTTTCTTGACTCAGCATGAGTTTACTGAGTCCTTCCTGTTAGAGGACAGAAGGACATCTTGGTGGTGACAGAAGACCGCCTTCTTGCGTGATAAGTGTCCTAGGTCAGCCAGCGGTTTCTTTGCCATTTTCTGTTCCCATAGTCCCTTGCTCTTCCTGCCTCTCCCCAAACCCCAGAAATGTCCCGGTGGCACTTGAGATTGTAACGCCGATGATCTGGACCCCGGTTTGTGAATGAACCACTGTGGGGAGGGGATAGCAGTATTTCCGACGAGCTTGTGTACGAGTTAGTACTATGAACAGTTGGATGTTCATAAAGTGACTGTGAAAATGAATACTGTCAAACTGTTATATCGATCTCATGGGGTTGTTATGTGGCGGCCTGAGACCATGTACGTAAAACACTTCGTAAACTGTGAAGTTCTCACGTGTGGGAAATGGCTTCAGTATCCCTTGAAAGCTGTTGCTCACAGAAAAAAAAAAAAAAAAAGGAAATTTGAGTTTTTAAAAAGAGCAAATAGCCATAGGCATTTTGAGAATGTGTTCTAGTGATTTTTCCATTTGTTTAAACCACCCATGAATTAATTGTCTCCTGGGCTGCTTTGGTTTAAGTGTTTGTATTCTGGGAGGTTCTTCCCAATTTTTATTAAAAAAAAAAAAAGTCTAGAAATTCTAGGATTTAAAAGTAGAAGGAATCTGGGAAATCATCCAGTTGCTTTGTTCAGTGATAAGATGTGAAAACCCCGGAAGGTCAAGTTACCTGTCCAGGGTGGAAGAGCTTAGCTAGACGGGCTACCTCGTGATTGTCAATAAGAACTTGCTTGAGAAAAGAGCCACGATTTAAACTGATGAATCCGTTTTGAAGTTCATCCTTGCCTTTTTCAAGGGTTCTGTCCATCGGTAATCCCAAACTCTGTATCAGCTGGCAAGTTTCTTAGCTACTCCTTTCCCGTTGATGGAAGAAATCCTCAGACACTTCTGATGAGTGGCTGGCTGTACTTGCTTTGTTTTGAACAGATAACGGTTTATTCTGTTTTTCCATGTTATAATATCACAATCTGGGATGATGCTATGTTTGTGGGGTGTGCTTTTATAAAGCAGCGTCATGAGACTGGAGTAGAAAAATCCCATTATGAGTTAGCAATGTTATCAGTTTTATTGGAGCTGAAACTGAGTGTTAGGGTTTAGGAATAATTGGGTAATCAAATCGAATTAAATCAAGAGGGAGGAAATATCAGTCCTGGCAGCAAATGGGGAGCGCTATGACTCCCACATCTGTGGTCTTTATCCATTTTCATCAAGTCTAAATTATGCTATTAAGACTTATTTTTTGCTGTATATTTCCTTGTTCAGACATGGCAGGCTTTCTATTCATCTCTGGATCTTCCTTGAAACATGAAAACATTCTCACTATTTCTAGGGAACAGTTACCTAACTTGATTACCATCCAAATATGCATAGTTGCCATTCTGTTTATAACTAATAAGTATAATATTATTATGGTGCAGTGTTTAATGTGTACTGTGGGTAATGGAATCCAGAAGGCTGAGCCTTCAACCCACACAAATAATTCCATATTCCCCAATTCATTGTAGTGTCTTCACAAAACACTAGGTTCAAGTGGTATCTCGTTAGTATAAATTTACTGTAATAAATAGTATACTGTGCCGCTGATATGGCAGAAATATTACTATAGTAACAAGCCTGGTCTTTGCTGTATTTCCCAAGAGGCACTGCTTTTGTAGTGAAAAATCTGTTTAGCCTAATAAATGGTAACAGTAATCAGCTTCCCCTTTCCCCCCTAGATACCTCTTAAATATGTACCTGATAATACACTAAATTATGGAATGACACAGCTCACTAAGTTCACGAACAAAATTAATTTAGAAACCTTTGCTTTCCTTTGTGAAATATTTTGTGTTCTCACTACTAAAAAATGTGTCTTAATCTGGTTCTTTTGCTCTGAGCTCTTTCTCCATGAATCCTTGATTTCTTGGTGTTCTTCTGTTTGTTTGGTTTTGGTTTGACTCATTGGTGCCCGGGAATACACACATCCTTGTGCCTGAGTTAGGGGTTCTGTGGAGCTTGACCGGTCGCCCTAAGAGAGGATACTGGAGAGGTTTCCACCAGGAGCCGGCTGCGGTCTTTATAACAAAGACCAGAGCTATCTGTGCGCTGAAATCTGCTTGCTGGCCCTCAGGGTTCCCTCCGAGCTTGGGTCTTACCTTAAAGATATCAGAGTTCAGTTCTCTGAAGGTTTGTGTTACCCTTGACAATCTTATGGCTGAACCGTTGGCCAAGAGAAAGACTGTTACTATTCTTAAATTCAACAGTCATTTTCAAAAACAGTTCTAGGGCAAATTGGGAAAAAATAAGCTTGACTATTTGGGGAATTAAGATAGCTCTAGGAAATTAGGAGCTTACCTCTTTATGAAGTTATATTCTTTGTTCTTTGGGGAACTGGTTGAAAATGATTAATATAAGCACTTAGGCCGTACATTTATCGTGTGCTTACCATAGGCTGGTCACGCTTTCCATGTATTTACATCTCATTTAAATTCACAGTAGCCCTTAGAGGTAGGCACTATTCTTATTACTCATTTTATATATAAAGAAGCCTAAGATGTAGAGAGGTTAGGCCCCTTAGCCAAGGCCACACAGCTGGGAAACGCAGTCGGCCTTCGAAGTGCTGGGTCTCACCCCAGAACCTGTGCCCTGAAGCAGCGGCTGCAGCATCTGAAGTAAATTTATGTTTCCACGTGGAGTGACAAGGCGCAGTCTATTATAGCTGTGTTTCCAAACCTTTTCACGGTGAGCCACTGACAGAAACATATTTTACCTTGCAGACTGGCATGTGTACCCATATAGCACTAATAAAGCCTCACAGAACAATATTCACCCTTACCATGGAGATGCACTCTGACTCCTGCTTTCGATTTCATTTCTAGTAAGTGCTGGTTGTGACCCTTAAAACTGATGTCACGGCATACTGCGAGGTCACAGCTGGGCAGATAAAAAACTACGGAAAGTCCCAGGTGCAAACTTGCCTTTTGGGGAGCCCCCGCTCACATCCTTTGTCGAGTGAATGCCTGTTAGCTCCTTCCCCCCCGCCAGTGCCTGGCACGACTTTTGGCTGGGTGAATGTATAAATAGATTATTAAGTTTTTTATTGATTTTTTCTCTTTTCGCTATGTTTTTCAATGCGCTTTTCCCCCTTCTCTCTTTTCTTTTTAAAAACAGAGCTGAAGTTTTGCCCAACAGGGAGATGATTTGGGATGAAACAGGGAAGGTCAAGAAACAACTATGATTTTATTATGGAACTATGGGTTATAAATGAAATTTCTAAAAGAAAATCACACTTTCCCATAGATTTTAATGGTAATGTTCACAGTGATAAATTGCTGTTTCTCCCACATTCGGGTTCTGGGACCTCCTCTTACTTTCTCCTCCATCTCTACAAGAGCTGAGGCATTCTGGGTGGCCTTGGGTCCAGCTTTACTCAGTTCTTCTAGAATTTTCTGGAAGATATTTGGCAACTCATAGACTCTCTATCATTGGTGGTGGTGGTGGTGGTGGGGGATCCTTATGTTTGAGCCTGACCTTGGCTCAGGACAGATTTCTAGTATATGTTGGCTAGAAACTTCTAGCATGCCAGGTAGCTCTATGTTATCAGAACACCAAGAGTCAGGAGCATTGTGTTTAAAATATTGGTGTCAGAGAAGTATTTGGTTCATTGTGTAATGAAATATTGGTGTCAGAGAATTAGTTAAGCTTATTGGCTGAATAGGTTTTGCCTAATTTGATTAAAAATATATATATATATAGCTTCTCTCTTCCTCTTCTTTTTGGTCATAATAAGCCAAAAGATGGCTTTTCACACCTCTTTCATTTTCCTGATTCTTTTCAAGGACTTCTGTTGCTCACAGTGAAACTGTCTGGTAGGTTTCTGCAGACTCAAAAGTAACCAACCGGAAGTGTCAAGACCTCCTAATGAGACTGAGGGTTTGATGAGTTCCTTTGTATGAGGACAGGGCCATTCTTATTCCCTGTCACAAAGGGAAGAGGGGATCTTGCTTTCCACTGAGGACTGGACTTTTCCCTGGGGTCACAAACACTGGGCAGGAATCTCAGTGCCAGTGATGGAGATGCCGGGATGCTAGAGGATGACACAGCCCAAGGGAGCACCAGAGGGGACTAGAGGCTGGACTCTCCCCAGGGCCCAGGCACTGCCCCCACCCCACAGGCTGCTTACCTGAACTCGGGGGTCCAGAGAGAAATAGTGTCCTCTGGAGCGCATTCCTGTCCTTCTCATTTTGAAAGTGCCTGAGTACCTTCAGGAAGACTCTATGAGCCTGGGTTCTCCAATAGAAGATTCATTCTCATTCTCATTCTCTCTCTCTCTCTCTCTCTCTCTCTCTCTCTCTCTCTCTCTCTCTCTCTCTCTCTCTCTCTCACACACACACACACACACACACACACACGGGAGAGCCGATGGTGTAAGCTCAGTCTGGGTCTGAGTCTGAAGGCAGAAGAGGATTGAAGTCCCAGTTTAAAGACAGTCAGGCAGAGATAGGGACTTCTCCCTCACTCAGCCTTGTATTCCATTCCGGTCTCCAATGGATGAGGTAAGGCCCAGCCACCCAGAGGAGGGCCAGCTGCTTAATTCACTCAGCCAACTCAGATGTTAATCTCATTCAGCATAACCCTCAGAGACACAGCCAGAACACTGTCTGAGCAAATATCTGGGCATCCCATGGCCAGCCAAGTTGACACATAAAATGAACCATGACAAGGACTCTCTCGTATATAAGTGCTGCATTCTGAACTGAATTCAGGAGGAAGTGCCGGGGATGCCACTTCTGGGGACTTACTAAAATGCAATGTTCCGTTCTCCCTCTCCCCGCCAAAAGCAACATGGAAATCACTCCGTGAACTCCTTCCTCTTTTCCAAGCTGTGACTACTTAGTTCCAGAGCATTCGCAGAGTTTAAAGAATGGGAGGAAGATTAGTTGGGATTTCAAGACTACTGGATCCTAGGATAAGACTATTTAGTGGGCCAACATGCAAATTATTTCCCACTTCTCCCTAACACCTAAACCATTTCCTTCATGGATATGTTATCAGACGGGGCTGCTTGTCAACATTACAGAAAGACACTTAAGAGAACAACTCTACAGGAAAAAATGGCCCAGGCTGGGAGCTGATCCACTAGGGGGCCATTTGAAAAGTGGAATCTGAAGCTCTGGCAAGCCCTAGAAAATTACAACCTTGCCCAACGGGATTAGTTGTCCAAAATGAAGAATATTTTCTTTTATGCTGCCCTGCCTTCTGATTGCTTTCTTTTCCTGCTTCTGCTCGTTCTCCTCTTCTGTGCCAATGGCTAGAGCCCATGGCCAGCAACATCCTGATCATCAGCACAGTCCCAGGCATGAACGCACAGTCAGAGGGTAACCATGGTTACGTGAAAACAGAGACACTGGCTGAGGTTGCTCTTTTCAAGGGGAAGGAGTATGTAAAGGAAGAGGGCGAAATTGGATGCAGGAGGAAATTCTGCAGCTCTCTGTCCTGATTTTCATGATGCTCTCGTCATTTATTTATTGGGGCAGGAGGCATTTTTCTGATGAATCGATTCAGGGCTGGATCTTCATCTCTCCCTCTCTGAGAGAGGACCGTTTTGTGGCTCTGGGTGGGCAGGTGTGACAAGCTGAAGGGTCTGTGCCCAGGACTCAGCAGTCAGCGCGGCTCATTTGTTAGCAGGCTGTGGCTGGTCCAACGGTGTGTGGTGGGGGCAAGGCAGGAGGAGGGGGGGGGCACAGATATCTCAGCCAAATCCCTAGCATGCACCGACCCCTGGCCCTAAAGGGAGGAGGGCTGAGGTGTCTGGGGATGTGGATTGGAAGACGGCTGTAAACATTTAAAGAATGCATGGTCCTCTTGGGTTAGAAAAGAAGGAGAGGGTGTTCACAGAGAGTATGTCTGTGCTGGGGGAAGGCATGTCACACGGCTTTTGTGTGTAGCATATGTGAGCTTCAGGGCCTAGCAAAGCAGTAGTGGGATGGGGTAGGGACATTTGCCCCATGAGTTCAGCAGAGCAGATGGCATGTGGCTTCATCTACCCTCCCACCTCTCCTCTATCCATTCATCCACCCATCTTTATTCACTCATTCTATCCATCCCTCCATCTACCCACCTACCTCTCCTCTCCATCTGCCTATGCATCCATCCATCCACCCATCCTCCACCTGTCCATCCATCCATACACCTACCCATCCACCTGTGTCCATCCATCCATTCACCTACCCATCCACCTGTGTCCATCCATCCATTCACCTATCCGTCCATCCATGCATCCATCCACCCGTCCTCCACCTGTCCATCCATGCATCCACCTATCCATCCACCTGTCCGTCCATCCATCCATTCACCTATTCATCCATCCATACATCCATCCACCCATCCTCCACTTGTCCATCCATGCATCCACCCATCCATCTATCTATGCATCCATCCATCCACCCGTCCATCTATCCATCCATCCATCCATCCATCCACCCACGTATTCTCCATCATCTATTCATCCCTCCCTCCCTCCATCTATCACTCATCCCTCTTTTATTAGCAGCACTTGTGGGATGTCCACACTCACAACACACCATGCTAGGTGCTGAGGAGGTGAAGATAAGACCTGGCCTCCCCATCCAGGAGTTCCCAGCCCAGTGAGAGAGACAGCTGAGTAGACCAGCGATGACTATCAGGGGGAGGAGCCCTCTAAGAGAGGTGAGCCCGGGGTTCCTTGATGGGAAGAGAGGCTTTCTAGTGAGACTCGGAAGCAGGAGGGAAGGCTCCCAGAGGGAGGTGCCATTGAAGCTAAGCCTCGGGGGATGAACACATTATGGGGATCGTCCCTCCCTTGGTGGAACTTCTTGGCATCAGTCCCCTCCCTACCTCCGTGGAAGGCAAGTCCCTCTGGGGTTTGGATTCCCTCCCAGTCCACATGCAGGCTGGGAAAGCTCACCCCACCTGCCATCTCCTCTCCTTCCTCTTCCCCCAGAGCCCCACCTACAGCAGGCCCACGTGCCCCAGCCTGGCAGAATTATCCCTTTTCCGAATTGTGCCCCACTGCCCCGTGCCTGCCAGCCTTTCTTCACAGTGCCCTACCTCCTGCTGGCTGGCCAATGTCGGCTCCCCCACGGCGATGGTTAACGCTCACCCGATCCTGCATTGCAGCGTGCAGATTACCCTTCCGTGGCCACCCATATGTGTGCCACGCCTGATGCTGTTGAACAGACAGGCTCTCTTTGACGTATGGCGTGTGTGTGAGAGCCGCTTGGCCACCAGCCTGCCAGCAACGTCCACAGCACTCGGGGCTCTGCATTTATGCTGCGAGACTCTCTGGACTCTGGTGGAGTCAGGAACCCCTTGGCTGCCAGCTTGCCTCCTCAAACCCATAAGGGAGAGGACCCACCCCGAGACTGCCAGACTCTGAAGGAAATCATTGCCACTCACGGCTTAGGAAGCCCTTGACCATCTACAACAGTCTCCTTCAAAACAAAAACACAGAGCCATCACTCATCAACCCCTTGGCAATGCGTTATTGTCTCCTGCCCCAACAGGTGTTAATCACCCCTCTGCCGGGCTGGGTCAGGGGGCTCTGTCTCAGCAGAACCCATGTGGGATCTAAAACACAAAACAGAACAGAAACAGACTCACAGATACAGAGGACAGACTGGTGGCTGCCAGAGGGGAGGGGTTGTGGGCTCTGGGTGAGAAAGGGGACAGGGAATAAGAAGTTATAACATAAATAAGTCACAGGGATGTAATATACAACGCAGGGAATATAGTCAATTTTCAAATAACCTTGTACAGTGACAAATAGTTACTAGACTTACTGTGGCGATCACATCGTAAGGTACATAAATGTTGAACCACTATGTGGTACACCTGAAACTAAGATAATATTGCGTGTCAGCTATACTGATAAAAAGCATCCTCCACTTGATAAAATATCAGGGCTGCTCCCACTTAGAGGTGTCGTAGAGTCAGATGTGGGTGCTGTCCGCTCCTCCCACCTCCCTCCTTGGTTTTCCACTCACTCCCCACACCTCATGACCTCTGCACAGAGGGTACAAGAACCTGGCTTTCAGCGTGACATCACTGGCAGAATGTCCGGGGTCGTGAGGCCACTTGGGGAGGGCAGCAAGCGAGTCCTATGTGAGCTCATCAGGTTGGGATGAAGTATCACCCACGAGCTGAGGACACTTTGCGAGTTCAGTCTGTTAGAGGGGATCAGCCAGCGGATGAGTCTGATATCTGGACATTACCTGAAAGCCCAGTAAATCCTCCAAGAGCCCCAGGGATACCGCTTTCTGGGTCTGCGTTGGGATTTTATCAGATGGTCAAAATGTTTCTGTTTCTCTATCACATCTTGGGTATCCAGTCCCACCTGTCATAAGCAGCTGTGCTGGAAACAGGGGGGTGGGTGCACCAACCCCCATCCGGACGGAGTTATGTGTGTTTGCTCTTGGTACCCACTTAGTGAGGATTTTCCGTTGCTTTTGTAGAACTCAGAGGTACACTTAGCTCCCTTCCCTTTGACAGTGCGTTCAGATCATGTGGGGCACAAAGAGGACCCTTCCTTGTCCTTGGTCTCCCCAGCCATCCCATGACAGCCATCATGGATCTGCCTTCATCCTAGCCATCTGGGCATCTCCCTCACCCAGACCTCCAGCTAGTTGACAGCGAAGACCTGAAACTGAAATACCTTGTACCCTCATGCCCTCCTTGTCCCTCTAGCATTTTCATGCCCCCTCAGGCCCATCACCTCTTACCCACCCTGCCCTTTGGCCTCCCAGTGTCCACTGGCCTGCCCCCAGGCTCCACATTGGCCTGGCTTAACCTGGCTTCCTGATGTCACCCCAGTATGACTCCAGCTTCCTTTTCCAACTCTGTTTATTCATTCAGCAAACATTTATGAAGCACTTCCTATGCAGGGTATTGAGAGAGATTCTGGAGATGCAGAGATGAGATGCTCTCAAGACCTGTCCTGGAAGGACCCACAGCCCAGCATGACAGGCAGCCATTCTCCAACTAATCCAATGCAGCACTGTGTTCCCGTTATGGTGGTGGAATGCAGGGAGGCTGGGTGGGGGAGCGTGGGGCTAAGGAAGGCCTCCCAGAGAAGGAGGACCTTGGCCGAGGCCCGGCCAGAGGTGGGCGAGGACCAAGGGCAGGGACAGAGGAAGGCTGGCATTCCCAGCATGCCTCTCCCACACACCCATAGAACTCTCATGCCCACGTGCTGCTCCCCAAATGTGGACCACTCTCTCCAGCCCCCGGCCGTCGGTCATGCCATTCCCATTAGGACATCATCCCTGCCTCCCTCTACAAAGTTAGTTCTGTCTGTAGAAATGGTACCCACCCTTCAAGGCCATGCTCAGACTCCATGTCTTCCCTCAACCCTCAGCGTCCTGCCCACCTGTGGAGGTCCTTACCCTCTTCTATTCCTTTTGTTGTTTACCCTTTTCATTTCCTTGCTCTTATAACCTCCTTGAAAAGCTAACTTGGCCATGAAACTGAAAACTCTAACGAGTGCCGTTCTAAGCAAAGAACCAAAAGCAGAGTGAAATGTGCACAAGAATGCTTCTATTCTTGGCTTTTTGGCTGGTGTAGTTGGGTGGTCCGTGGGGTCGGAAAGAATACAGTCCCTGCCATTTACCTTGGAAGACCCTCGGTACTGGAATATATTGAGTTACCTTTTCTTTTCTCTGTCGATGTAGGGTTTGATGACCTTCAGGTGTGCGCTGACCCAGGCGTCCCCGAGAATGGCTTCAGGACGCCCAGTGAAGGGGTTTTTTTTGAGAGCTCTGTCACCCGATTCCATTGCCAAGACGGGTTCAAGCTGAAGGGCTCCACAAAGAGACTGTGTATGAAGCATCTGAATGGCACCCTAGGCTGGATCCCAAGTGATAAACCCATCTGTGTGCAAGAAGGTAAAGTGCTTAATCCCGCCCCCCGGACTCCCTTCCCACGGAAGCCTCTCACGCGCTCGGCTTGTGCTGCATTGCCGTGGGGGTGCAGGGCTGCGTGTGCCGGAGGGGTCAGCGCCCTGGGCTGCTGTCTTTGTCTCGGGGCTAGACCTGCATGCTGACGGAAAAACATGTCTCTGTGAAGAGGACTGGGGTACATTCATCCGAGCCTTAGAAGTGATTGTTCTCCTTCTCTATCTCAATTACCATCCAATTCATCACCATTTTTGTCAATGCAGAAGAGAAACTCAGATAACATTAGGGCTATTTATTCTTGAGCTGCCAACGCTGCGCTCATTTCCATGTTACTCAATACAAAGCGCAGTAAATATATTGGGCGAAACTATATATAACGATACAGACGATGGCTGTTACTCAGAGGATTAAATCAATTACCCCTCATCAGTTCTTTGTTGGATGTGATTCATTCAGGGAAAGAACGGTGACAAGCAACAACAGGTTGACAAGGTAGACATTTATTCTAGCAATCATCCCTACCTTTATTGGTCATAACAAGATATTCTTTCCCTTCCTGCAATTATCCCTTAATCTGTTGATTGAAACAACTTTATAGATACGTGTTGTTTTTACTCTTTGTAGAGACTTTTAGAGTTTAAAGGATACATTGAGTTTCACTAATTGGAATGCTAAATTGTTGATGTTGTAGCTCTGAGGATTGACAAGGCAGAAGTATGCATAGGTGTGAATTGAGAATTAATTCTTAGAACTTATATTTCATTGAGTTCATTCGAAGTGAGTTTCAGTTTCTCTTAACACCATTATTGATTTTATTTTAGGATGGAGCTTTTATAATAATGATATATAAACTCTTATTCTGATTTGGTGTATATCTCTATGAAACTTTTAAAATAATTTAAATTTGGGAAGCCTTTATTATGACCCTCCTTATGGCAATTTTAAAGGATGGAGAAGATGGTGTCTTTCCCTTAAGTATTTGCTATCTTTGCTTTTATTTTTAAGTTATTTTATTACAACCAAAATTAATATAAGGAATTAAGGTTTTAAAAATAAATTTAGGTTTCTTCTTGTTATGTGAAGATCAGGCAAGCTGTGGTTTCCACAAGATTCTATTAATTATAAGGTTATTTGGTTTGTATATATCAACTTCCTTGCCTCTAAACCAGTGCCCTCAGATACCTAGTGTTTCAAACCCAGGGGAGCTCAAAAACCTCAGAGAACAGAAAAACCCAACAGGCTTCCTGAATGTTGTGACCAGTAGGGTGGAGAGGAGACCCTGGAGTTGGCAAAGACTGCAAAATATGCCCCGTGGGCACAGGGCTCCTGATATAAGTGCCGTGACTAAAGGCCAGGGTGACAGCCACCGTCCGGGCCTCTTCTTTTCCAAAACTACTCAACTGGTGACCTCGTGGTGCAATGGTAGCACGTCTGACTCCAAAATCACTCAACTAGGTCTCCTGGGGGTCACTTTTCCTGGGTAAATACAGCCCTTTTCCACATTTCATAAGAAAAGGTGGGCATGAAGTAAGGTTGACTGTACATAAGTTCATTTTACTGACATTCAGCACATGACAAATCAGGACATGTCCCAGCCTGCACACCTTAATAGGGTCAGGGACAGTGTTACGTTGATTCAGACTACAGGTTGCATGAATAAAGGAGTAGTATTTTAAAAAATCAATATCCCAAAGCGACAAAGGTAAAATGAATTCAAATCCATTTGTGTTATGAACAGCTGAAAGTTATTTATTATCAATATTAATGGAAAGGTTTTGTTCCTAACCCATCCCTGGGTAGACCTAGAATACTGAATACACCTCAGCTCTTAGAGTGTTAGCTATACTAGCTAATAGCAGTTTTTGGTTTTGTTTTTTAAAAAGAGGCAAAACAAATAATGACTCATAGTTCCTGGATTGGGCCTGAGCCTCCCTTAGACTATGAGACAATGTTTTATGGCACCCAGGGCTCTGCTGCCCTGGATTCTCTTTGCTGGGGAGGGTATTTGGGGTATTTTTAAAGGTTAGACACCTCTAGCTGGAGCTGCAGCTTCTGGGTAGATTCAGGTGTCCCTCGAGCACCTTTGGGCATAGAGGACATACTCCTCGTGCAGCATGAAGTCTATTATCTTTGACCTTCCTCTTGGAGTATGACCTTGAGGAGGGAAGGGAAGACTAACCCGGGGCTGTGGCAGACTTCCATGGTCATGCCATGGTGTTTTATATTGTAGGACTTTTCCCACGGAGCTGAGGGACCTTTCTCTCTTCTCCACGCCTCCCCCCTTGAGCAGCTCTGTGAATAGTCACTGGCCACGTGGGTTACTTGATGCAGGGAGACTCCAGGTAGATCCATGCTAAGCCAGTGAAAAAGGGGTTTGGGGAAGCTGGAGTCCCACAGGTTTCACAGAGAGCCCCAGTGCGCATCTCCCAGAGCAGGTTCAGGGCCAACTTGGGACCACAGGGATGCCTGCTGGACAACCCCTGCAGAAGGCTGTCATCAGAGGCTAGGGTGTCCCCGCACAGAGCATGCTGGTTAGAGAATGGACTGGCTGAGCTGAGGCCTTTTCCAGAAAATCCTCCCTCTGATTGGTGGTGAACTCCTTTTGAGCTGGAGAGGAGCGGAGGGACCAAGTAGGAGACAAAGGGATTGTGTAAATCACACATTTAATGCACCCGGGAACCATGGCCCTGTACGGAGATGGTTTTCCTTACTTTGAGAATCTCCTTGGCCCCTGTAGCCCCTTGCTTGACGCTGGCTGCGACCTGCAGCACCATGGGAGTATCCCAGGCAGATGGGAGTGTGGCTGGAACCCATGAACTTGGCCTGACCATCCAAAGAACCACTTTACCTGGCCCTTCCATGCATCTGGGCAGAAAGATTCCCTGATCCAGAAGGGAGATGGGGGCCTCAGTGACATGCTCTCGCTGTGGAGCGTGTCATGGCCAGGTTCACACACTACCTGTTACCATTTATTACCTGTGTGTCTGAGTGACAGTTGTCATGCATGAGGCAGGCTAGGGAGGCCAAGGCCATGGGCAGCTCTTTCCTGTGGCTGCTTTCTGGCCTGTCTTTTTCTGTCACTTGACTATTGGTTAATCTCTGTCTTTACCAGATGCTTCCTTTAGACAGGGATCTGGTTAAGATCCCTCTGCGGGGAGGAGGGGAGCTTTGCCTACAAATCCTCACACTCAACTCCTTCAGGAGTTGCTGATTTTATTTCCTGGCCTTTTCTTCGACTGCTTTTCCTGGCATTTGGGTTCCAAGTGCATGCAGCTGTCTGCAGTCATTTTTAGTTGCACGCACACAAGGAAAGTATGCAAGCATTCCTTCTTTCCATAGTTCTGGTTGATGTGGTGCGTATTTCACCATGGTTTTGCCCATGGTAATGTGCTGTCAGAACCATGGAGCTTTCCACAGAGCATTGGGGACGGAGGTGCCTGTCCCAGGTCCTTCTCTCTGGGGATCCAGAGAGGCAATAAGAGGAGAAGGTGAGGATTCCTAGACATGAACCTGGAACCCGCCCCCACCCCCATCACTAAAGGCAAGGGCTCCTTGGGGTGCGGCCCCAGCCCACCCCCCACATAGAACTGCTTCCGGCCTGCACATTGGCTGCCTTTGTTGTCCCTTCTCAACAAGGCTGCAGTGTTTGGAGGAGGTGTCTATCCATGTACTGGGTGCCATGCCTGGTATGTATTATCTTCTCTCATTCCTACAGCAACCCTGCAAAGTAGGCTCTACTTCCTTTCCCGATGAGGAAGTGGAGGCTCAGAGGGATGGAATTTCCCATGGTCTCACGTGCAGCCAGTGGCAGAGTTGGGATCCAGGTTAAGGCCAGTCCACTCATCTCACCTGACCAAAGGTGCTTTTCCCCAGGTAGAGGGAGGGGCAGCAGCTGACACCTATCATCATGGGCCCAGGCTCAGGCCCCAGGGGCAGGCATCTTGCTCAAACTGGTAAGAACCTATTCGTGCAAGGCCCTGGTTCCCCAAACGTGTGCCAAGGCCCACCTGCATCACGGATGTGCTACAGATACACGTGCACACCTCGTGCATTAGAATGTTAGCAGTGAAGCCAAGCACTACATATATATATTAACTCTCAACTGATTCTCGCATGAAAATAAAGTTTGAAATCCAGTCATGCAGGGATATGTTCTGACGTCGCTTTCCACGGGGAATGAGAACACAGTTTTCTCCTGTGTTAAAGAGAGCTCCTGGGGAGTCGTTAGTTCTTAGCATCCGAGGACATTGCGTTGCCCCTTCACAGGGAAGAAACTAAAGCCTATGGCATTTAAGCGACTGACACAGGTCACATGGTGAATAAATGGGACTGGGACCCACGTTCTGACTCACTGCTCAGGGGTCTTCCTACTCTGCTGGCGGCATGCAACCCAGGCTGCATGGCGGGATCACGTGGGGAGCTTTGAGAAGGAAGGGAGCCTGGAACTTCCTCCAAGAACTTTTCATGTGTGCTGTTCCGGGCAGTGGGAAATCAAACACAGGTATTTCTAAAAGCTCTCAAGGGGGTTTCAGTTACCCCGGCTACCTGCATTTTTGTGTCAACCTCTCTCACTGTCTGGTTGTGGCTGAAGGTCACACATGCACAGGAGAGCTGTCTCTGTCTCTCCCCAGCTTGCTCCGACTCCATGCCTAACCCCGTCTCTTCCCCAGTTCCTTGCACAGGGCAAAAGGGAAACAATCCATTCAGCCAGCGTTATTTTTAAGTACTTACTAAAATGTTTTCAGGCCCATAGACCTGACGAGGATTGCTATAAAAGATGAATCATTTGTTAGGAAGAAGTTTCTTTGAGCTTCCTGGGGGAAAATGTACAGTGTGAGTTTAAGCATTATTATTGCATTATAAAATTTTAATTAAAAGCTACAGCTTGTCTCATGAGCTAAAGGTGGCCGTAAAGATGGGCGCTTACTCCTTCATTCATTGAAACTGTGGGTTGCAGGCATAGGTCAAAAGGAGGGCAGGCATGCTTGTTCTTTATACGTACTCCTGTTTTAAAGTGAGTTGCCTCTCAGCCCCAGAGATGTCACCAAAACACATGGATGCTTTAGAAACGTTTTATTTAGAATCCCTTTCATCTCATGTGCACTTCCTGTCATCTAGAATTTCTTTCTTGTTGCCTTAAACACGCGTTATCAGAAACAGCAGCCTGTGCCCACCAGGGCGAGTATTTGCATGTCTTCCCCTAAGACCGTCTCCTCTCATTTCCCATCTTCTAAGATAAGAAGGAGCCAAGAGGGGGGGACCCTGGGGGGGCCCTCCCTGCCTCCAGGGCCACTGTCGTGTCTTATTTATGCTTCTTGTAACAGGATTCCCTGCTTCCCTGCTCTCCCTTCCTTGTGGCTTCGGTGCGAGCTTAGTTTTTGTTCTGAAAAAGGTTTCTTCCACTTAAATGTGGTCATGACTTGAAAAGGAAAAAAAATATCCAGAGGAAATAAGGTCAGGCTGGTGGGGGACAGCTGCAGCAAAGATATGTGACAGGAGTCACCGGGTCTCCTCGTGGCAACATGACAGCCGCGCTGCCCCAGACAAGGGCTCCCGAGCCAGCACAGCTGACTCCGCTGCACGTGCCGAGGGAAAATCCAAATCAGAGCATCCTTGACCAGCTAGCTGCCTCCTGCCATGTCCCATGTCACGTGAGCACCCTTCCCACACGAGGGCCCTGGAGGCGGGAAGTTGCTTTAAGCACGGAATCATTAGGCAAATGCAAAGAAACAGCATCAGTGTGAGTAGAGATCCTTGTCAGATCATGTGTAACGGCCACAACGTGATTATTCGCAAAACCTTGGTCACCAGAAAGCAGTTGTTCATTTCACAGAGCTCGCCATAGAAACGATCCAGAATTAGGTCAGCTGCTTATGAAAAATGCAGGGCCACGCCATGGGTGTCCTTGCAGACCCATTGCAGGTGAAATTCATCTTCCCTCACGACACTCTTGAGCGGTTCGGGGCTCCCCAGTCGGCATCTGAGAGCCCCATTACTAAGGTGAGCTCCTCAAACCCCACGCTGCACCTGCAGGCGTGAGAGGCCCCGGGTGCAGAGCTGCCCCTCAGCCGCAGCCTGCAGATCAGGTTCTGCTCTTGATTACACACAGATGCTAAGGGGTGGGCTGGGACTTGTTAAATCTGAGCCAGCCTCTGCCTTTGGATGGCTGTCTTCAAGCTAGTCTGGCAATTTTCAATCTTTTCCATCTCACGACACATATAAACTAATTACTAAAATCCTGTGGCACACCAAAAACATTTTTTTTTTTTTGCCAGTCTGATAGAAAAATCGGTATAATTTTGATTCATTCACACCAAATGGCTATTCTTGTATTGGCTGTTGTCATTTTTTAAATTTGACAATCAACGGGAAAAGAGATCACTAACCTTGACTAGTAAGGTCTGCATGTTTTAAAAGTTCTTGCAGCGCATGGGTTGAAAATCAATGATCTAATCAATCGTCTTGGTTATCTAGCAAGCAGTGGTTCTCCATGGCTGACTTTGTGGGAATTGCCCAAGGGGCATGTTAAAGATGCACATTTCCAGGTCTACTCTCACAGGTCTCTATGCATTAGGAATCTGAATGTAGGAGACACTTCTGTGATACTTGTGATGCTTGCCACAGGCACTCGAAAGTAGAACATCGAGACGTACGTAGGGCGGAACTTCTGTAACTCATCAGCTCCTGAGAATGGCATCGAACTGCCTTGTTAATTTTTCTTGTGAGCTCAGCTTGGCAACCACCTGCTTTCTGTCTCATCCTTGTTGTTGAAAGGGAAAGTTTCTTCAAAGGTAAAATAGTTAAAGCTCTGTTTAACAAGAAAAATCAGGAAATCAGGTCAATTTGTCTTCTAGGGCAAAACTCTCTGAACTAAACCCAGTTTCTCCAAGAAGCTGGATAGCTGCATAAGAGGCCAAATGCCTCCAGAATATTTTCTGGAAAATAATCAAGGTTTTCTGCTTTGGGAAATTTCATTGTCACCCCCAATAAGAGGAGCCATTCATGTCCTCAGATTCTGTGATGTGCTCTCTACTTACCAGACTCAGAGACTCCCAGTTTAGCTGGGAAAATTCACTTCATTTTCAGTGAGCTTTCTTAGTCTTTTCTCTGGATTAATTCTCTCGTTGTTATTGTTGTTTTAACCTTTTAAAAATTCATGCAGTATAACATGTATAAAAGTACGCAAAACCAAACAATCCAATGAATTTTACAAAGCAAACACCCACATCACCACCATCGCGGTGAAGGTCTAGAATATTGCTGGCGCTCCAGAAGGCTGCTGCCTCTTCCCGCCTTTTCAGCCTTAACCTGTCTCCTGGGTCATGGCGACCACCTCCCGTGGTAATCACTTAGCCCAGAATTACACATTCCTAAACACGCTATGATTTCAGGTTTAATTTACCTTTGCCTTATGTGATAAAGAGTAGAATTCCTGACTTTTTTCTCTATCTCCAGCACCTAGAACATTCCAGACCTGGAAAACTGCTCAATAATTCACTCAATGAGTGAAAGAATGAATGAAGCAATGGGTGAAAACCTACTAAGCTTTATAAATGCTGACTTGAACAAAACCCATTCTTCAGAACCTTGAATGTGCTCACAAGAACGGTGAACCTCTGAGCGTGTATCATGTATTAAGTGCCTGCAAACAATTTTCAGGGAGGATTGATGTCAAAAGTTGCCATTTTTAAAGAATCTGATTTGTATTACACTCAACTAACATTTTAAAGAAAAGCAGATCTATCACCTGGCACCTCTTTTAAAAAAATTATTTTACTATTTCTGCCCCCAGCTTTAGGGCTCTGCTTTCTGCTAACTAACCTGATCAATTAATTTGCACTTATATATAAATGTGTCATCCTACCTTAGGACCTTTGACTGCCTCCTTTTATTTATTTATTCTATTAAATTCCCATTGTTATTGGAAGAAGAATACAAAAAGATAATGACGGTGGTAAGCTGGTGAAAGTTATATCCCCAAAGTGCCCATGTGTGCCCTATCTGCATAAGTTTTGATTGTTGACTAGATTCTACCTGACAGGATCAGGTGTTAATAGTCCTTGGTAGCAGTATTTTTTAAATGACTTGTAAAATTCTTCCTGGTGACCAGATGTATTTATACTATAGAAAATTGTGTTATTTCTATTTGATACTTTGGAATTGATGAAGATTACACATTTATTTTTAGGTACTAATGCTTCTGGTTTCTTTCTGTCCATTGAAATAAAGTCCATGGCTCTTTACTGCTGCTGACAACTTCTTCCTATTTCACTGGGGGAATTAGGTGCCAGACGCCATGGATAAAAAGATTGTCAGGGTTTAGTTTTAGGTTTTGGTAGAGCTGGTCTGTTTCACTTTTGTCTTGATAACTAGGGCACAGCCCCTCCTAGCCTCTCTACATTGATGGAATTTAAACTCCAGCTTCTGAATTCCCACTTGATATGTGGCTCCTCTTACATAGTATATTGGTCCTATGTCATTCCCTATGGTGACTCTTCTTTACCAAGTACATAATTCCTGGGACTTGGGAGGCAGTGAATTCCCTTTGAATCTTAAGTTATTTGCTCAGTAGTCATCTCCAGCTCCTGCTTATGGAAACAGAGTTCCAATTACAAATTCAGAGCATTCTGTATTATAGACCACGATGCAGAGAAAGCTTGCAAGAGAAGGCCTGGGCACTTCTCCTCCTGGCCAGTTACTCTTCACATGTCCCCAATGTCCAAATAAACATTTCTGTCCCTTGAATTTACTCCCTATAGCCGGCCACCTCCTGAGTATACCACTTAATTCTTGAATACAGTTTAAATCAATCATGAAAGTAGTCATTTAGTCATATAAATTACTGCCATAGGATCTATTCACAGCTGAGATTTTACAGACGGATGCCTTGATAAGTGTGTTTCCAGTGGCTGTGAATAGTTTCTGCATAGTGAGGCTGAAAAACATGGAATCCACCTTCTCCATTAAGAAGAAGGCAGCAGTGGTGGGCACAGAAATGTCAGTTATCTGGTGACTCCGGGCAGGAGTATGCTGGGATGGATTTGGGGGAAATTCATTTAGTCTAGTAGAAAACCTATTGTTTGAACACGAGTGGTTAGAAAACGCCTTTCCACAGCCTGACGCGCAAACACGAGAGAACACGGTTCTCCAGCCGAGGCTGTCCCTGCTGAGCTCCAGAGGCCAAGGGCGGACCGCTGGTGGGTTTCCTCGGAAGAGGGCTGAGCTGCCGGAGTTGCCCCGAGAGCCTAATCATCTGATTCTTGCAGGGCCAGGCACTCGAAGTTTCTCAGGCAGAGGGCCCCATGGTGCCCTCAGCATTCCCAGTAAACCCAGCCCCAACCCCACATCAAAGCTCCTGGGTCATGTTCTTTGTAAAACCCTCCAAGTTCCCAGCCACCAGAGCCAGCCACCAGTCAGCCCCGGCCCCTTCCTGTCTCTTCCCTCTGCATGAGGGTTCCCAGGACTCAGCGCCTTGAAGCTCACAGTTCAAAGCGTAGACGAACTGGTCAGGATACTCTTCCAACCATATCATGGATTCTGCGGGCTTTCAGGTTGGCTGAGAGACCTCCAATCTTTTAGAGCATTGAGAAATTTCTGGAGGAAGTTTCTTTGATTGTCAAAGTGCTGTCCCTGGACTTCACCTTGTTTCAGAACATTTAGAATCAGCAAACTTGGACTGTAACTCATCTGTCGATCAGGACCTATTTGATACTAACAGTAGAAATGAGTAGCTCCGGCTTATGAGCGCATAGTCATGGAAACTCAGAGATATTAAACAGAGATATGTCAATAAGAAGTGGAGAGACACGTGGTGACCAGTGTGGCAGACGGGATTGGTTGGATGGCGTCTAGGGTGGGACTGAGCAGAGGGAGCAGAATCCCATCTTGGCAGCACAGCATGGAATGACCTGTGTGGTCAGGTGGATGTAAGGAGAGTTACAAGGGGGCAGTTATAATTGGTTCGTTCTGTTTTCTCTTCTGATCATTTTGTCACATGGGTGACCAACCCTCCACCCCCCTCCTGCTGACCCCCGGCCTCGCCTCTGCTCCTCCCATCCACACACATTCTGCTCTTCCTCCTTACACAGGAGGCAGGAGGTTGCTTGCTCTGAGCCTTGATGAGACTGGCAGTGCTGTGCTGCCCTGTTTGTTATCTTCTCCAAAGCAGACAAGGTGGATGGGAAGTGTAATAGCCGATGCAACCGTGGCTCAGCCCCCTGAGTGTCTCGGGGAGGGGGTGTCCCACAGGCTGCACTGCACTGCGTGCTGTTCACAAACACAGACAAGCAGGCAGCCAGAGGGATAGTTCGAGTGAATCCCCAACTCTGGTCTTTCTTCACGTATTTACAGAATCGTCCATAAGCTCAGCTTTGCAGTATGAGGTGTCAGAGGCGGGAAACAAAGCTCCTTTTGTGGCTGGATCCCCGCCCACTCGGTCCCTCTTCCTGCGCCTTGGATGCTTGTCATTGGGACCTGAGCCTAGTGACCAATAAGGAGCCATTTGTCAGGTGGCTGTATATATCCAGACCAGGTCTGAAAATGAGAGCGTTCTTTGAAGCTGTAAATCACAACCGTTTTAAATTCCAAAAATCACGTGTCCTTTCTGCACGATCGCAGATTGCCGTATTCCTCAAATTGAAGATGCTGAGATTCATAACAAGACCTACAGACACGGAGATAAGCTAATCATCACTTGTCACGAAGGATACAAGATCCGTTACCCCGACCTGTACAACTTGGCCTCGTTGTGTCGCGATGACGGGACATGGGACAATCTGCCCATCTGCCAAGGTACGAGATGGAAGCTGTAATTGTCGGCTGTTCTTCACACACAGTGTGTTGCAGGGTGTGTGCGCGTTTCTCTAACAGACCGAGAGAAATGGTAGAGGATAAACAGCCACCCACGCTGTTCACATGGTCCAGCTGTAGCTTCACCTTGACCACCAAGCTCTGGTCTTGCCATTGTCACATGACTTCCTAGGTTTTCTCCAGCTCCAGACACCCAGTTTTAAAGCATAAATGGGAACTACCTTATTCTGTAGCACGTGCGATGTCTCCTTTACTGAGAAACCAGAAGAAGAGTAAGAATTAGGAGGCTCATAACTGGGCTGGGGACACAGTGGTGAACTACTATATACTTAATGGAAATAACAAAACACTTATGCTGTTTCAGTAGTGGTGAAAATATATTTCAAGCCAATCTTATAGTGGCTATTTTCTCTTAATAACGGTCTCCCATTTTATAATGCATGAGGGCACAGAAAAATAATCAAATTCCAATTTCATCCAGACCCCACGGTGAAGGGTTATCCTTTTCCATTAAAAAAAAAAAAAAAAAAAAAAAATTAGCCTGGGCTGACGTACAGGGGCCCTGTTTGTGCTCACATTAATTCTGATTTCATTTTCCGGCACGTTACTTGGACCAAAGGACCAAGACGCTATTGCATAATTCAAAATTCGAGGGAGAGGGAGAGCAATCTTATTTGCACCGAAAGCACTGGCGTGGTCAAGTTAAGACAGATGTTAACTTTGTGCTTGGAAATCATAGCCGGCAGACTCCGCTATTACCTTCCAGGCCCCATGGTCAGAAATAAATCATTTCCTTATGAGAGAGCTTAAGAGCCCCTGGGAAAACACAAAACACATCAGGACAGACACAGCCCAGCTCCTCTCGCACCTGCGTTTCTGCCCTGAAACTTCCTGTGGCGTTTAGCCTGTTACACGTTACATTTTTCAGAGAGACACGTGATTCATTTCCACTCTCAGGAACCGTCCACAATACCAGCAGTGTGCTCTTAGGTGGGGCTATTTATTCTCGCTTTGATATTTTCTATTTATCCTTTTTTCCCTCCTGGCCTTTCTATTTCCTTTTATGTTACTTAAGTATTGTATGCTTCTTTAGGCGTATTTTTTTGACTCAATGATTTTTTTTTTCTAAATTTACCTGATGGTGGTATACATCTTGGGGTGGCATTTTCAGAAGTTCGGACACAGGCTTTCCCTGCTCGGCCAGACCACCCTAGCCACCTCCCGGCCTCCACCACCCCTCACTCAAATCCCAGCTAAAACATAGCTTTGAGAGTTCTTGAACAACAAAAGAGCTGGCCAGCTGCTCTTAAGAGGCATGCTTTTTCAAACAGCAGTATCACCCACAGCCCACCTTCTCCCCTTCTCAGACTCCCCCTGTGTCCCCGCAGAGGAGGTGCACCTCGTCTGTGCCCTGTTCTCCCTCCACCCCCTGTGCCTCGCTGGGGCTCGGCTTCTTTCGGCTGCCCACCTGCCCAGGCACAGCATGAGCAATAAGGAATCAGGTTGCCTGAGACAGCCTGACACCTCTCGAGCCCCCAGGGGAAATATAATTGGCCCTTAGAGTGACATTTCATTCTGTGACTTCTATTCACACCTATAGACCAGGAGCTAAAGCCCAAGGAAGCTTCTCTGTATTCTGTAGAAGTGCAAATAGAAATCACATTGAACTATTGAGTGGAAGCCAGTTTTCTTCTGTTATATTTAGAACAGGCTGCCTCCAACCAAGAGTGAGCATATCTTTCCTTCTCTGATTATCTGCTCGAGGTGTATATAACCTCTCCCATCTCCTTTGGGGTGGAGGGAGCTATTCCAAGGCCTTTATTATTTTTTTTATTTTCCTTTGGGAACTCTGTGTTTTGGAGAGCGGCGTCCTGATGCTCACTGTGTGTCAGAGTTAGTTTTTCCTTAGGGGAAGCCAGCTTACCCAGGTGGGTAGCTCAGAACTACAGTATGTGTTGGCCCAGGCCATTTTAGGGACCTTGAACATCCACAGGTCTTGGTATCCTTGGACTCTGGTATCCATGGGGGGTTCTGGCAACAATCCTCTGCAGATGCCAAGGGAAGACTGAAGTTTTTCCGGAGTCAGAATTTATATGCAGGTTATTATCTGCGTGTAGTTTACTGCCCCAGCCCTGATGTTGTTCAAGTTCAAGTGTACACTCCTCAGAAAGAGGCATCGTCATTTCTGCCAACTTATTTCAACTATGCCCAGAGGTTCTAATACCTTCACTTGCCCAAATATTAATTTTCTTTTCTCCATTATTGATTATATTTTCAACTAATTGCCACATATTTCATTTTTGCTATAAACATTGTCAGCTCAGAAAAAAAAAAAAAAAAAATCATGTAAGGCCGGGGGACAGCCGTAAGGGGTGGCTGAGTGCCGCACCTTTCCTGAGCGGCAGCTGGTCTGGGCAGCGGCCTGCTGGGTTGTCGGTCACACAGCCCAGCAGCGTCAGCGCTTGCTGCCCAGAGCGAGTGCCTCCCTAAATTCTGCCCTGGAGTGCAGACCCCATACCCTGGGGTGCTGCCTGGAGCAATTTGCTGCACCCCCCGCTCTTCGATGCTTAGTGTCATACCTAGCAAAGTCAGCCGAGGGGCAGGGTTCAGTCATCTGGTGTGATCCGTCCCTGCTGATGGGAAGGGAAACAAGGTATTTCCATTCTATGTTATTTACTTCACACACAATTAGTTCTCCCCGGGAAGGGCACCCGCCCAGCGGGGTCGTTCCACCCTCCAGTGAAGCTGCTGAAACCCATAAGGCATTCCATGATCCCAGTGGACGCCCCACTGAATGCAGCTCTGTGCCGGGGGACGTCCCCCCGGGCTGTGCGGGCTTCAAGACCAAAAAGGCAGCAACTGTTTTCCAGAAGCAGGAGCGTGCTGTCCAGGCTCACTTCCGCTCGGAGAGCGCTCCGATTCCCATGGCACTCGGTCTCACGGCAGCGAGGGTTCTCAGAGTCTGCTCCCCAAGGCCTCTGCAGCCGGCTCCACCACCCGGAGGCCTTAGTGATGTGAATCCTATGGGGCCCAGGAGACCGGCCGCTCTGTGTCCTAACAGACCCTCTCTCTGGGTCATTCTGAAGTTTGAGGAGAACTGCGCCCTAGGGATCCTTACCTATTTCCCATGAAACAGCTGGATTTTCAAAGGTGTAATATCATCGAGTCACGCAGGCCATCTGTCGGGGATTCTGCGCTAGGGGAGCAGTTTATGTTGTAACTGTCTCCAGACCTTACAGCCATTGTTGAAACAGACGGGTGTCTTTTTCCTCGGTGTCACCTCAGTGGTTGTCAACCCTGATGGCTTTACTTGGGGAGCTTTAAACAAGATAGGGGCGCCTGGGCTGTCCACCGACCCTGGGTATGGGGACAAACAGTGTTTTAAAGAAGTTCCACTAGCGATCCTCTTCCTCAGGGCTCCTACTTCTGACCCTCTAGTGCCATTTACAGCTACAAAATCAAATTTCTGCATTACGAATAGAATAGGGAAGGAGATAAGGAGTCTGAATACGTAAGGTGTTCGTTCCTCGGTTAGGGTAGGGTGTTCAGCTTTTCAGTGTATAAAGACGAGCAAATAAGGCTTTGCCCTTTTTCTTTCCCTCACCACAGGCTGCCTGAGACCACTGGCCTCTTCCAATGGCTACGTGAACATCTCCGAGTTCCAGACCTCCTTCCCCGTGGGGACGGTCATCTCCTATCACTGCTTCCCGGGGTTTAAGCTCGAGGGCTCAGAATACCTGGAGTGCTTACACAACCTCATCTGGTCCTCCAGCCCGCCCCGGTGCCTTGCTCTGGAAGGTAACACATATTACTCTTCTGGAAGTTGAATTTGGGGTGACTGAAATGGCTGTTTTCGTAAGAAGCGAAGAGCTGCGCATTACAATTGGCAATCGCTAGTGTTCACCAAAGGCACGTTGCTTGCCTCCGTCCTGGGCAGAGGCCGCGAGCTCCCACTTCCAAGCAGACATGAAACCTGCTACCCCCATCCTTAAGCTTCAGGGATAAGAGAGAAAAGTTTCAAGCATTAGAGGTTCAACAGCAGAATATTGCAAAGTTAAATGAAATGTCTTCAAAAATTAATTTTCTCTGCACCAAATGAAAACAGATTGTATCGCGGCATCATTAACCTCACCTCCCCGTTTTATTACTGTTCAATGTTTCTTCCTGTTCGGTGCATTTTTATGGCTTTGCGGTGAGTACTTTTGCTACAAGCACACACGCAGAAGCCCGAAGCGAGGCACTCTGTCCTCCCCGTGTTTGTTAAATCAATGTGATTATTTTAGAGTCGGGTTCACTAGTGATCGCTCATCAGGAGTGAGGGGGACAGGCAGGCCTGTGTATGTGGGTGTTGCGCCCCTAATGACTTCTGCCAGTCAAGCAGGATGTGCTGGCCCAGCCGTCACTTTAATTCAGGTCTTGAAATTATGATGGACGAGAACAAACATCTATTTGTTTCTTGGCATCTCAAATACAGGGGGTGGGTCTATGTGGGGAAAGACAAAAATGAAAAGAGACCTCCAGGCGGGAGGCCCTCCCAAGCCTTCTGCAGCCTTTCTTGGGAAACGGAACGAGACACAACAGCAGGATATGGAGACAGACAGATGGTTTCTTACAAGCAGCATTTCTACTGTATACCTTGGTGCGGGGAGAGGTCCGATCAGGAGGTGTGATGGAGGGGATAGCCAGAGGAATCAGGGAAGGTGTGTCTTTCCTGAGGCTTGGATGGGTTGGCTGGAGCTGTGGCACCATCTTGGAGACAAGGGTCAGGGAGGGGAGGGGGCCTGGTGCTCCCAGGAGCCAGAACGCCCTCACTTGCCCTAATTTCCCTCCTATCCCAAATCCCCTCGGGGCTCAGAATCTACAGTCTAAATGTCGGATAAAATACAGGATGCTAGTTAAATCTGAATTTTAGATAAACAACAAATAAATTTTTATATGAACATGTTCTAAATATGGCATGGGACTTTGGTCAGCCATTATTTTTTGTTTATCTGAAATGCAAATATAGCCAAGTGTCCTATGTTTTTACTTGTGGAATCTGGCAGCCCTAGTCTGGAGGGATAGGGCAGCCCCTCCGAGCCCACTGAAACAGCTCTACTGTTTTCTGGGTGCCGCTGGCTGGCCCAGGTGAGCAGGGGCCACTGATGAGCGGGGTTTCTGGTTCCTGGAGGTTCCCCCTGCTCAGATGGCCAGGAACCCAGTGTCAGTTAACGGGATCATTGTTATCATTATAGCCATTTGAATTGCCTGCTTTAAAACCTTTTCAGATTTGGTTTAAATGCCTTTCAAGCAGTCATGTTCTGATAAGCTTCCTTTTGGGACTTTGAAAGCAGTTTTTATGGCACCTACCGAAGGTGACGTGAATAGATATAAAACAAAATTGAACTTCAAGGGACACCGAGCTAAGGTTATGATCAGGGAACTGTAATGGGCCCCAGATTGGAACCCAGTCTCCTGATTTAACACGGGTCCCTTTTCTTCGGCCAGCCTGGGCTCTGGCTGAGAGACGGTGCTGAAAACGCCGGGTGACAGCTGCGTGTGCCCAGACAGTCATGTAATACCTTTTTATCTCAGTTTTTTTAAAAAAAATAATCTTTCCATCTTTATTTTCCATAGATGTTCATTTAAATTATCTGATGACATTCATCTGTGAGAATGTCAGAGGCTCCACTGGCTAACGACACCAAAGCCTGATTCTAAACTGACAGGCACCGAGTGGCCTAAAGGGATTTTTGTCTCAAGAATTGATAGGAACTGCTTGAAATTAAGCAATGGGTTAAAATAAGAGATAAGGGGACACAAAAAACTTCTCCGGCAGTCCCTTGGTGTTGGTATTTTTTTAACTCTTCCTTGAGTGGCATCTTTTTAAAAAGCGGGGCCTTGTTTATGCGATCTTGTCGTAGGGTATCAACATGGATGAACCGCCCCGAGGGAATCTGATGCTGTAATATATCACCCACTCTGGTTTCCCCCCCATTTTTCCACCTCTCTTGGCACGAGGTTTGGTGTCTCTTGATGGCATTTGTGAAAATCGTTACACTGTGCTGTGGAATTGTAACGCTCTCAGGGGCTTTGGGATCCACACGGGCGTTCTGACCCCTTCGGTGACCGGATGTGGGCAGCTGCGCTGTGGAACTTTTTCTCCTTCGGTTTTTCATCCCTTCCTCTTTCCTGTCTCTCTGTTCAGCCATCCGTCCACCAGCTGTCACTGTCCCTGTCTCTGCAGCGTCCCTCTTCTCACCTGCCCTGAGCCAAGAGAAGGGCCCCACGGGGTGACCGTGGAGCCAGCGTGGCATATTGATTACGAGTGTAGCTGGACAGCAGACTGGCTGGGTCCATGTCCTGGGTCTTCTGCTTAATCATTTGGAACTGGGGCAAGTCACTGAGCTCCCATCATCCCCCATTTCCTCAGTTACAAAGTGGGGGAGGCCACCGTCTTTACCTTGTGAGACCGTAGCTGTTAATGAAGTGCTTGGCGCATCGTAGGCGATCAAACAAGTGTCCGTCATTATTCTTGGTCTAAAATTGTGCACCAAGTCACAATAAATAAGTGAGCACCGGACATGCCTGTGTGAATCCAGTACCCAGGCTTTCGTGCATGCACACTGTGACACTGTTTTGGTTGTTCAGATGCTATGTTGGTTATTGGCACACTTTCAGCTCTGCTTGTCTAAGATGAATCCTAGGTAATGAGAAGAAATACTGAACAATAATAATTGCCATTGATTCTGAGAGCTTTGGATGTGTCAAAATGTTTGACACAGAATCTGTTGCCTTTGCACAGCAGGTACTATTTTTAACCCCATTTTACTGGTGAGCAAACCCTGACTTCTAGGGGTTCAGTCATTTGCCCAACGTCACATAGCGAGTAGGTGGGGGAGCTGGGACTCGAACGTGAGTCTTTGTCACTTCAAAGGTCATGCACTTAATTACCAGGGTTCGTTATCTAATTAAGTTGTTCTGATTGCTTTACAATTCAACAGGGAAACAATGTGATGCGCTTATAGCCATTTTGTAAAGAGTCAAAACATTTTAAAAGAATTCTCACGCCGGGGGCAGGGAGATTTGTCTTTCTAGTCTGGTTATTCTCCCTGTAGATATCCCAGCTTCAGGGGTGGGGGGCCTGCTGCCCAGGGGGTGACAGTGAGCACCCGCTGCCACCAGCTCAGTGCCCACTAGTCTCCCGCGTTACAGTGGAGGCGGCTTCAGCCAGTGGGGTGGTCCCAGACCTTGAAGGATGACCCAGCTTGTCCAACGCTGAGTGACAGCCGTCACACACACATGTCAACAGGCTCATGTTGACGCCTGACTTCATGAAGGAGTTTCTAATTTGGAAGGAAAAGCTCTGGCAGCTTCAGCAAAGGTGTGGATTGTGTATTTTGAAGTCTGTGCTGTTGCCCCCAGGTTATTGAGGGAGGACGACCCTGGAGCATGTATGCTCCCCATAGCTGTATTCTGGGGCAAAGCCCCCGCAATCACAGTCTTGAACCACGATGCCATGCTGTGTGGGAGTTGCTGGCCCAGGGGCTTGAAGGGCATGAATACGGAAAGATATGAGGGCATAACACTGAGTAGCTGAACCAAGCACGCAACAGGTGCAGGCACTGCACACCTGCACGGGGTGGTTAGGCAGAGGGGCCGACTACCCAGAATCCACCGCATTGCGAGGGATGCTGGCTGCAGGTGGCTGAGAAAAGGGCTCCTTCTCTACACGTGGAAGAACCATCCAAAAGCCGTAAGTGTCCAGAACATTCTCTTTACATTCAGGTTTTCACATGGCCTGGAAGTAGCACAGGTGCTGGGCATTTGGTGACAGGAATTCCTGGGCGCTGGTTAGCACCGACAGACTGCACCTTTGGGCCAGGGGAACAGATGGTTCAAGACAAAACTTGGAATTGGAGTTCCCCCACCCCCAACTCAAAGATTCCTGTGTGTGCTCAGCTGTTGAATTAGAGGACGAGATCCTTTACCAGAAGTGCTCCACCTAGATCTCTCGGGGAGAGATGGGCTCCAACCGAGAAAGAGCCAAACATTTCATGAGACCCGAGTTTGAAAAGGCACCAAAATCAGTGCTGCGCTCTTGTGAGTAATGGCCTGTGAGATCCGTTTCCTCATTCAGTAAACAGTTTTTTAAATGTCCGTAGGCGGAGTATTTTGCAAGGTGCAGAGAACACCAGAGGTGAACAATTGACGCACATCTCTGCCCGGGGCTCACAGATTTAGTGCAGGGGTTCCTGAGATCACCCTCCTGCCCAGGTGGAACTCGGTTCCGAATTTCCATTTGGAAGTTATCCAAGGCTTCTGTAGTGAGAAGACCGTTCCATTCTCTGAGGTTACATGAAGGGTCCCAAAGGGGACCACGCTGCTTTTGAAAGAGCTGGGAGGTGGGTGGGTGAGTCACTTCGCAGTGTTGCGTTGGCTCTGCGCCAGGACACTCTTTGGTGTCTCCAAAAGGCACCAGGGACACAGGCATTCTGGGAGGCGCTGGCCGTGGATCTAGGACGCGGGACTTCGCCGTGCTGTGTTTCGCTTTCCCAAGGGGGGAGACAAATCACTCCGGGAAGCCCAGCTCCCTAACATTTCACTTGCGATGCCTTAGGCAGTGCCTTTCGGGTTGCTGAACTTTTCAACGTGCTCACTCAGCGTCTGGGCGGGCCTTTCTCCCAACAGCCAAGGAACCTGGCCTGCTCAGAAGCTGAACGTCCACAGCTGTGTTTTTAAACCCAACCCACCCCCAAACTCAGAAGGTCCGCAGTGATTTCTCCCCTTCCCATTCATTTCTGAGCTCGCAGGGCAGGAGATGGAAGTTTAATCAGTTTCAGATTCAATTCCAGGAAACGCAGCAGTGTGATTTCCTAGTGCCCAGTGGGCCTTTCGGGTCGGCGCCCCTATAGAAGAAAAGGAGAAAAATAAGAAACCGCAAAGCCCTATTTGGCCGCATGTGAAATGACTTGAAAGGTTCTAATTTGGGATCAAAACTCAAAGCCAGATTGGACGCAGAGGCTTCGCAGGTCCCAAGCCACTGTGGCAGAGGGCTTTGTTCCCGAGTCAGGTACAAGAGGCGGCTCCGTGATTTCTCCCTCCAGTCACCTGGGGACTTCCAAGTGACTCGTTTGTGGAGAACAGTAAAGACAGCAGAGAGATCTGGGCCTCCTCAGACTGAAGACCTGCCCTACCTTAGATAGCAGTGACAGCCCCCTCAGCAGACACATCCCTGCCTTCTGAGTAATCTGCCCAGTGGCCCACGGGTGCCTTCTTCATGGCCCCTGCCCCAGATCTTCATCATGTCAGAGGAGGAGGGGAAAGGAGACACTCAAAAATATGGCCGAAGCTGCACTGTGTGTACCAGCAGACATTGTGGGGATTTTCCTTTCTTTTCTCCCTCCCTCCCAGGTAGTGCTCTGGTGCCATCCTGGTGCCACCCAGGGATGTACTAAGTGCTTGGGGCCATCACTATTAGGGATTCAAGTCCTCCTCGCCTCACCCGAAGTGATAACAGCAGTGGCCGACTGGTACCCCACACCCGCCCAGGCCTCCCGCCATTCAGAATGGACCAGCTGGCCAGGGTCACGGTCTCATTAGCCTTTCCTGGGCTGGCCAGCTCCCTGTAGACTCACCTTTGATCTTGTCAGCAGCTGGATTCCATATGAAATTAAATCAGCAGACAATGAAGAAAAGAGAAGCAAAGGCCCGCTTTCTCTCTTCTTTACCCAGTAGAGCTGCGGGGCCTCTATTCATGGGAGGAAGCAGGGAGCATTTCTGCTTCATCCACTTGCCGGAGCCTATAGCCTTCTCTCTTCTTTTCAGCCCAACGTAAGAGGTTTACACCAGGCCAGGTAATACCTGGCCAGGTGGGCTGGGACTCCCGCCCTTCGGGTCCTGAGGCCCAAGGGGTTCCCTAGGAAGCAAAGAGGCCCACGGTAGCTCTGTGGCAGCTGCCCCGCTCCCCACAGCTCTGTTTTGCCTACTCTGTTCCCACGTCAGGTGTATCTGAAGAAAGAGCTTGCCATTGTCAAGGATGAAAATTATTCATCTAGTTCTGCCTCCTTAGGAACTTGAGACCAGAGAAATGAAATGATTTGCTGGGTGGCAGAAAAAATTTCCCATCTCCTCAGACTCCCAGACTCCAAGTAAGAGAGTAGATAACCAATTTAGAACCCCAATAAAGGACCCAGTTTACATCAGTCAAAGTCTTATGGGATAATAATAATTATTATTGTTATTCTCAAAAACGAAGAATCTTCAGTTCCCTTTGCAAACAAATGTGTGTTCCTGGGGCCTGGGAATGAAGAAATCCCTGGTACTCCCACTGTCACATGTCAGTGATGTTAGCTACGGGACAGCCTGTCTTTAACTACACGGCGGTCCTTCTGTGAACGGAAAATGTGTTCTCCCATCTTGACCCGGATGGTAGCGCCTCATGTCCCCTGCTCTTTTCTTTCCTGTAAATGTTTGTTTCCTGCAAATTCCTCTCTCTAACACTGTCTGTATTATAACCCCCTTGCCTGTGACCTGGCAGGTTTTTTTTTTTTTAGAGGGAAATGCAAAATAGCAAGCAGCCTTGTTAATGTATTGTTCACACGCAATAGTAAATTACTGTAATACCCTTTCTGGGTATCCACTGTTCATACATCACAGAGGAGTGATTACGGGGAAGTAACTGCCTGCATGCATAGCAGTCTGTCTCTGGATCACTGTACTTAATTCTCTCTCTCTCTCTCTCTCTCTCTCTCTCTCTCTCTCCTATTTTTTTTTTTTAACATAACTAATTGCCACTATAGCTTCTTCCTCTTCTCGGCCACACATCGCTCTTGTACTTGAGAGTAGACTGTGCTGTGGCATCAAGGAGCTTCATTATTATTATTTTTTCTATATTGAATCTAGAAACACTGATCTTCCCGTGCTAAGAAAACCAGAAGACCTGGTTCCTATTTGTAAGTAGGACCAAGTCTTCAGGCTCCCCTGCTCTTTCTTTCCAGGTGCTTTTTCTCTTGGGTTTTATGAGTCCTGGCCTGACAGCTAGCCCCCTCCCTATCTCTCCCCATGTCCCCTGGTCACTAGCCTTAGCCCCTTGGCAGCTCCTCTCAGCACCTCGCCTTCCTTTTAGCCTAGTTGGAAACACGTGGCCATCAACCCTCCAGCTCTCCTGGACTCCAGGAAGTACTTTTCTTTTTTTTTTAACCTTATCCAAATGCAGAGATATACATTGACATTGAAGGAAGAAGAGAGGTGACCCTTCTTCCCACCAAAGGGAGAAAAGGTGGCAGAATTCTGGAATGGCCCCTCCCACCAAATCAAGAAATGAAGACCGCACCCACGATGACTCAGACAGCCCCTCCCCCACCTCACACTCACATTCAGAGATGGGATCACACCAGGCTCCAGCTCCGCCGCTCCCCAACCCCCCATCCCTGGGCTGTCACTGGTTGGGGGCGCAAGGGATCTGAGACCAGGTGCCATCACTCATGTCTTCAAGGAAATATCTCTTGGGGACCAGGCACATTAGTCAGTGGATAAATCTAAAGACTGAGGACCCCATAGGCTGTGGATCTGTGGGAGCTCTTTGTCAGGCTGGGTCAGTAGGAAAGTTGCAATTTTCTTGCAGAGAGAGCCACGGTCCACAATGAGAATCCTACACACCAGGGCTCACGCCCTCCTTGGCAGCGGAGAACTTCCTTCCACTGGGTTCATGGTTCTCAACAGCAGGTTCTTACTTTGCCTGGTCATGAAAAACTCACAGACATGCAAGCGGGAGGTCTTTATTTTGTGACATTTAAATGTCAAGTCACTTGCCCTGGCCGCTGTGGCTCAGTGGGTTGGGCGTCATCCTGCAAACTGAAAGGTTGTGGGTTTGATTCCCAGTCATGGCACATGCGTGAGTTGCGGGTTTAGTTCCCAGTCGGGGCACGTGCAAGAGGCAACCCATCTATGTTTCTCGCTCACATCGATGTTTCTCTCCCTCTCTTTCTCCCTTCCTTCCCCTCTCTCTAGAATCAATAAAAGAACAAGTAAATAAATAAATGTCGGGTCACTAAAAGGGGCAGAGCTAAGCATCGCGTAGCTGTGACCAGTGGTTGGGCTGAGCCCCTAGCTTGTGCCAAGAAGGGGTTCGTGATGCTCAGAAAACAATGACTCATACAAATGGGAGACTGTTTTCATCCTTAAACTCCAGGATGTCTTCTCCATCCCTGCGCGGGGCAGAATTTATTTCCTTCTTTCCTCCCTAGGAAGGTAGGGGACTTTTATTTCCTGGCAATAAAACCTCTTGCAATCAGGTGCAATGCAGAAGGTAATAAATCCTTTCATCACTCCCTGGGCCGTTTTTAGGGGGGAGTTACTTGAAGTTATTCAGCAGGGTGGTTTGGGGTCATTCCTCCTGAGCTTCCAAGCCATCGCCACTTTTCTTCATAAATGATTACCCACATTCCCTGCCTTTCCCCCCAAGTATTGAGGCATTGGGAGCGATCAGCAGGTAAAATAGTCGCACCTTTCCGTTTCTGCCTTGGTGTCTCCTGTAACTCATTTTTTCCCCTGGAACCTTTTACCATGATGCCCGCATCCACAATCCTTTTCTCTTCGTGTACAGGAGGACGGCTTTTTGTTGTTCTGGGTTTTGTTTCTGCAAAATGATGGCACGCGACTCTAAATTCCGCCTGGATTTCTCTAGCACTGAAGTGCTCAGCCGGGCTGGCGCGTCCACCATTTCCTTAGTCACTGCGGCTCCGGCAGAAAGGGCGAGGCCGTGGCTCCCACTCCGGCCAGTTTGTTCTCTGATAGACAAGAAGCCAATGCGATTATCATGCCCTCTCTTCCACTCCTGTGAAGCGATTTAATAGGTCCAGCCATTTACAAGGTGGAAAGATAGCTGGGGTTATTAAAAAAAAAAAGTCAATTATATTGGATTTCAGATTTTAATACTAATTCCTACCTCAAGCGACCACAAACGAACAGCTGTACCTACATCAATCTGTATTTTCATACCATAAATACTGTATTTGGAGGGAAAAAAAGATGTTTTTTTTTAATTGGGAAGATGAGTAAATTTGTAGGAAGCTGAGAAGCCAAGAATTCTGTGGACAATTATGGCTAAAATAACTTGTGAGAGGAAGCTTACTCTACCATATTGCCCAACATGTTCTGAGATACAGCGGCCCTTTGAGTTAACTGGGACGCTCTGCTGTCCCCAAAGCAGAAGGCTCCCAACCTGGTTTCTGCTGGCATTGCCCAAAGGGAAGGGTGACTGATACCTCCCCAAGGAGCTCTTACACTTGAGGCCGGGGTTCCAGGCCTCCTGGGCTACTCTGCTTGACCTTGCCCGCCATGCTGTATCTCGCAGACTGGCCCTCTGATACGCACACTTTTTACCTCACTTTGAAGACACCTCCATGTCTAGTTATCTCAGAGAGACCTCTTGCGCCCCCGATTTCTTCCCCTTTCAAAACATTAAGATGCCCCAGTTACCCTCAGGAAATCCAACAGCGGGGGAATTCTCTTTTTAAAAAGGTGCAGACATCAGGACACTTTGGCACTGTAGACGTCTCTTGCTTTGTTGTCACCTTGTGGTGATGAAGGCTTTGCCGGACGTAGCTGTTGGCCCTCAGGTCCCAGCAGAGAAAGAGGAGCCACCTCGTGAGAACCCAGAGACACTCGTCAGCCTTTGATTCCAGCACCAGCCTGTTCTCGCTGCAGAAAGCCGTCACAGCAAGTCTTGGTTTATACCTGCTCCTCCCCGCGGTGCCATCCTGTCTCCAAAACCAGGCACACTTCCGACTTCTTAGGTGAAGCTGTATTATTATTGTTATTTTTTTTTTGTACAGATGTTTCACAGTTGTTATCAAATGCATTCTGTGTACCTTCAGGGACACCTTATAATGTGCTGATTTCGAGACGGAATACGGATCCGGGCTCCTCCCTCGGGGTGGCTGGGTAATGCTGCTCTTGGATTTGAGCGGTCAGCCCACCTCCAAGCAGGTAACCATCACGCTCCCTCCAGTCTGGGCACAAGCAGAGCCCGAGCCTCATGGGGTTACAGCGAGACAGAAGTGGACCGTGCGGGGTGCTTACAGTGTTCCTTGGTTTTCCCTGAGCTAAAAGCAAAGTTTCGCACGTAGCCTTGGAAACAGCTACGGCTCTGCAGGGAGAGTTCCATCAGCTTCCGGGAATCGTACCCAGACTTAGATGGCACTGGGGACTGCGGGCACAGTGGCAGTTATGCCTGTTAGAAGCCAGCAGACTGCGGAGGGCGGAGGAGCAGGGCCTGTACTCCTGGTTCCTAGGAGCGCTGCTCCAACCACACGCTGGTTGTTGACCTTGAAATGATGCTTGCGCCCTTGATACACAGACTCGCTGGCTTTCCCGCCCTTCCCCATGCTCTTCTGGTCCTGGCATCGAGAGCAAGCATTCTCTCCACATCACCACTGAGCTCAGCTACAGAGCTGTCCCCTCGTCTGGGGCAGTGCTTCCTAAACTGTCCCGTGAGAATAAACCTCCTGAGACTCTTGCTAACACGAGGTTCCGGCTTCTGTAGATCTGGGCTGCGGCTCGAGAGTCTGCATTTCTGACAGGCTCCCAGCGGATTGGAAGCTGACGGTTCATGGACTGGAAAGCAAGGGTCTGGTGGAAGGTGAAGACCCAGACCAGGTGCCAGGGCCGGTCGATTCCCACTCTGGCGCCACGGATTGCTGTGGAGCGCAGCAGGTGGAGACCCATTGCAATGGCCTGAGGCAGAGCTCAACTCAGAGGACTCATTAGAATCCCCTGGGGAGCTTCGCAGACCTCCCAAGCCCAGGACCCACTCCAGATCAGTTAGACAAAGCTCCCTAGGGGATGCTAACCTGCAGCCACCCATCCCCCATCCCCCTGCACCTGTCAAAGGCCAGTCTGTTCCCTCGCGTCTGTATGACCTTTCACTCATGATTTCCTCTGTGCTCACGACCTCTGAGTTTTCTTCCTACCCGAGATGTTTTCTCCGGCTGCCGGACTGACGCTCAGCTGGCTCTCACTGTCAGCGCAAACGGAACCAGTGCAAAGCCAGACTCAGGACTCCTCGCTTCCCACAAACAAGCAAAGCCAGCACCTCACAGGGCGAATGGCACCACCATCTCACTGGGTGCTGATGTCCGGAACTGGGTGTCATCCCTGCTTCTTCGTCAGGATCTCAAACTCGATCTTCCAACAACCCCTCCTGTAGGAACAGAAGATTCTAAAATATGTCCCATCACTTACGTTGGTGGCTGCCACTGGCCTGGTGCAAGCCCCCAGGCTTTCTCAGCTGATTGTGGTAGCAGCCCCTTGGGTCTCTGCTCCCCAGCAGTCTGTCCTCTGTACCAAAGCTACAGTTGTCTTTTAAAAATAGGTCCATGACTTCTCCTGAGATGATAAGATCCCTACTTCTTGCCATGGGACAGACCTGTGGCGCTGCCCACACACGTCCCTAGCTACCTCTCCACCCTCTCCCCATTCTTTGTCACACACGGCCACCATCCCAGCTTCTCCGCGTGCCACCACCTTGTCTTCACATGTCATTTCCTCTGCCTGGGATGTCCCTCCCTACACCGGGCCCTTCCTAGCCTTTCTCAGGCATTCATTTATGCAGCTGTGGGAGGATCAGTGCTTCTCATCTCTGTAGAGAAACAACCAGTGGTTTGGGCTTTATCTTCTAACACGTTACAGACCATTAATTGTATAATCTTCAATAAAAAATGGATTATAGAAAAAAAAAAAAAAGGCAGACATAATACAAGTCCCATTTTTTTATTATTTGATTCAACAGCAGTAAAGTTGCATTTCAATAAATAGAAATCCAAAACACTCTTGGATGTTGTGACAAGGTCACAGTTGCTACAACGTGTTCTAAACAGCTACTCTCGACTTCTCTGTTTATTTTGTTGTGGACTCGTGGCAGACCGTTGGGGCACCAGTCCTGGCCTGCCCCCCTGCTGTGAGTGGGCGTGCTCTAGATTTCCGGTTAAGCGCCATCCCCTCCAATCGACTCTTCGCACGCACACCCGGTGCCATTAGCCCAGCTACTCTGCTCCCCGCTGGTCTCCATCATGGCCCAGAGACATTGCGACCTGGAGCAGTTCTCGATCTTGGAGTCAGTCTGTTGCTCAGGTGATGGCGATTTCTCCTGACTCTCTCTGGCGACGGTGCTGCCTGCGGAAGGTGCTCCTGTGCCCACCCCTGCTGTGATTTCGGGGAGGGGAGAAGGACGGGGCAGCTCTTTTCCATCTGCTCTCAGGAAGCGACACCTGATCCTCCGCCGAGGCTGCAGCAGCTTGTAACCTCCAGTTCCAGTTGTAGAACGCAGCCTGCAGATTCAGGGTGGGGTTGCAGACTCAGGTGGGGGAACTGTATTAGGGTTCTCCAGGGAAACAGAACCAATAGACGATTAGGCAGGTAGATAATAAAGAGGTTTTATTTATTTATGTATTTATTTTATTTATTTATTTTATTTTATTTTTTTAAGTAAAGAAAGGCCTATTGATCAGAAAGGCACCAACCGAGAAGATGGGAGACCCACTGAGTGAAGGGTTTTGAGGGGTTGGGGGAACAGACATGTGGAAGCCCTGGTGGGGCAAGTCTTCATTGGGGGGCTTTGGAACTTGGCCATTTATGGTAGAGAGATATCAACACCTGATCGTCCAGAGCCTTTGCTTCTGGATAGTTCAGGTGTTACGTTCCAGCTGTGTCCTGGCCGTTTGGTTCCATGGGGGGGCGGGCTGAGACTTTGGTTCTGGGTGCAGCTGGAGGTCACAGTTCTCCCCTCTGTGCATGCCTCCTCAGCATGACTTGCAGTTCTGGGCTGTTGTTCCTGAAAAGCAACTCAGTATGTTGTTAAACAGGACGGGACGTTTCGAGCTGGCTCTGTGGTCTCAGATCCTCTTTTTGTTGTTCATTCGTCAGTCTTGAGGGAACGAGGGCACCCAGGCCAGGTTCAATTACGAGGGAGGATTCTGTGCATTTTACTCCCCTTATCCGGCTCTTACACCCTCCCACACCCTCCTCTTCCTCGGTGGTGCCTGAGCCTTAGGGGGGGCATTCTGGGTGCTCAGTGTACAAGCAGAGACCACAGCCGTGGTAGAGATAAAAGAATATTTGTTATAGCGATTGGCTGTCATGGTTATGGAGGCCAAGGAGCCCCATAATGTGATGTCTGCACACTGGAGACCCAGAGAAGGCAGGGGTGTGATTCAGTCGGAGTCTGAAGGCCCAAGAACCGAGGGGCTGACATCTGAGGCAGGAGAGGGGGGGGGGGCAGTCGCCATTCAAGCAAAGAGAGTGGATTCGCCCTTCTCCTATAAGTGGGAGACTATAATCGGGGTACTCTTCTTTCAGGAGGTCTAAAATGCAGCCTGTCTGAGTCTAACCAGCTCTCTTATCTATGCCAGACTGGCTGCTATGTAATGCTGGTTAGGCAAAACAGGAAGAGAGGGTGGAGGGATCCTGTTTTCCACCTAGAAATACATCGAGCTCTCCTTCCAACTTCCCTTCAGGCTCTAGGGTTCGTTGACCTTCTCTGCCCTCAGACAGGGGACCCTGGAGCCTGTGTGGACGGAAGGACAGGAGGGCAGCCATGCTCCGACCACACACTGGTGGTGGGCACAGCATGGGTGTCTGCTTCCACTGCCCCCCAAACACAAGGTGGCAGTTGCTGCCTGACCCTGGGGCCCTCAAAATGCCCATCCCCTTCCCCCACCCTGTGTCGTGAACAGCACTCACTGAAGAGGCTGGGAGTCACCGGCAGGGATGATCAGAGGCTGAGAGATGGAGGTGGGACTTGGGTGGGAGAGGCAGCTCTGTATCCCCATCAGGGCATAGAGGGGACTTAAGGGTTAACAGTGTTGCAGGGAAACCCCATCAGTGGAGAGGGTGGTGCTGTTCACCCCCAGAAGAAACCAGCCGGGATGGCAGAGGGTGAGGCGGGAGGCCTAGAGCCCCTGCCTCCAGCCCCGTAGGCATGTGAGCACCGCGGGCCTCCTGAGAGTGAGGCAGCATCTGTCTCCGGAGAAGGCCCCCTGCAGGAATGACCGCAGAGCCAGTGTGCTCCAGAGGGGACGCCTGGCCAGGGGGATACTCCTGACTGGACCGCATTCTTGCTGGGGCACGTCCTGAGGCACGTCCCTCGCGGGTCAGGGATCAGCAGCAGGGACAGCTGGCCCAGGGCAGAGGTGGACCATAAGGATTCGGGGAATCCCAGGCACCGGGGAGCCCTTCCTTCTGCACGCTGCCCAGTAGCTCCACCTTGTGGTTGGGTCCCCAGCTCTAGGCCATAGTAGTACCTGCTGTGGATCCCCTTTGCAAGCCCCTTGCTCTTGGCCTTCGCTCAGTCATCCTCACAGCAGCTCTGGCTAGCGGGGATTGTTTTCCCCGTGTGGCCGATGAGGAAACCGGGGCCAGGGGAGGTAACCTGCCTGAGGTTCTTCGACCAGCGAGGGGCAGACTGGCCTCAAACCCTGACCTCTGCCTCTCCAGCACCACCCGACATCCTGCCTGCTGGGTGGGCAGGGCTGGGCGTTGGGCCAGAGCCGAAGGTGACGGGCAGGGAGAGGTTCCAAGGGGAGGTTCTAGGGGCCTCGAACACATTGTGCCCTGACCTCTCTGCCCTGGGCCACCTCCAGTGTCGTCTGAGTTTCCCTGGCTAAAGCCCCCACAGGACACACCTGCATGGCACCAACATCCTGCCCACCCAGGAGTCTGAGTAGGGGTTCCTGCCGCTGGTAACCTCAGGGGCCCTCAGAGTCCCATTGGCTTTTCCATCACCCACAGAAGCAAGTACGTTATGGTCCCTCCTCTTGGGTGCTAAGGTCCTGCTGTCCCCAACTGCCCGCGTCCGCATGTCAGCTCTGAACGGACCTCTTGCCAGCCTTGTTCGGAATAACCTTCAGACACTCCCGATTCCCAGTGCAGGCACTGAAGTTCAGAGGTCACTCAGTGGGCGAGGTGCTGAGCAGAACTCAGACCCAGGCCTGCCTGCAGCCTGCCTGAGCTCTTGTCCTCCCCTCTTATTGCATCTGGAGAACTTGACCTCCAGTTTTGACCTTGACCTCCAGAACGTGACCTCGAGTTTCTGTTTCCCCATCTCTAACACAAGCGGATAAGACCTACGTTGTGGCGTTGTTAGCAGGATTGGGAAAAGAGTCTGAGATGAGGCTCCCACCCCCATGCCTTGGGATGCCTCCCTCAGGATGGCCCCAGTGAGCAGGGGCCCCATCTTGTTGTCTGGTCTCAGTGGGCACATGTGGCTGCCAGCTAGTACAACTGCCATGCTTTTCCGAGGCCTTCCAGAAGCTGGCATGGAACAGGCAGCTCCCCCTGCGTGTGGGTGAGCTGGGAGGGCACCTGAGGTTCCACAGTGGCTGGGTGTTTGGGTACCCCGGAGGGGGCTCAAAAGCTAATTCTTTCTCTCTTTGTGTGTATATATTTTGGTCAGAGTGCTCAGTGGTTTCCACAGGCGTGGGTTTGAAACCAGCCTTGGCGGAGATTGTACTTTGATTGTTTCTTTGTGGTATGAGATGAACCAGCACAAACCCCACTAGAGCGTCCTTCGGACACAGAGACAGACCAGTTCTTACGTTGCAATCCAGAGTTGGGCTCAAGAAAGGAAACTGAAAACCACTTTTTTTTCTTTCCCTAACGTCATAGATATTGGGGTCAGAAAAACTAAAACATCATCGAGGGTAGAATAAGCTTCCATTTAACAGAGGAGAAAAATCAAGGCTTAAATTGGTTCAGGGACCGTGTGACGTCACTCAGAGTGTTGGTGGCAGAACCAAGCTCCCCCCCACCCCAAGAGCTGCTCACGCCTCATGGGTCAGGCCACCTGGGAGTGGGCTGAGCCAGCAGAATCGCTGCATATTTGTCACCAGCCAGACCCCAGCAAGGCATTTGGGAATCAGGTTAGTGACGCGGCCTGGGGCTTTGGACAGTCCTAAATGACTACCATAGCCACAGCAATAGGTTTGGGGTAGCAGTTCCTTTCAGTGAATATTTTGTCCATAACATAAATATCTTAGTTTTGTTTACTGCCTTGTCTAGCACATAATACCACGCGTTATTAATAGAATAGCTTAATGCTGTCTATTACATAGGCCCACGCTTTGCAATGTACTCTTTACAAACCTCTCTTTTACAATGTATCTTATAAGACCATGTGAGAACAGCATGTGCTGACTTTGGCAGGCTTCCCATGAAAATGCAGAAGGAGGGACTGTCCCCAGGACAACTCGCTAGTCTGGGGGTGAATGTGTTAGCACGTCTGAAAGAAATGTGGTCTCCTGGCCCAACCTATGTTGTGAGGCCTTCGCCCAGGGTGAGCACGTGGTTCTGAAACTCTTATTCTCCCCAACTGCCCAAGTTTGCCCGCTACCTCCCATGGTGAGTCACGGCGATTTCATCTGCCACCCGCGGCCTTGCGATCGCTACAACCATGGCACTGTGGTCGAGTTCTACTGCGACCCCGGCTACAGCCTCACCAGCGATTACAAGTACATCACCTGCCAGTACGGGGAGTGGTTTCCTTCTTATCAAGTCTACTGCATCAAGTCAGGTGAGCGCGCGAGGGCCCTGCGCGGCTGGGGGGCCCAGGGTCCACGGCAGTGATGCTGAGGTGGGTAAGACATGCTCTCACTCACACAAACGCAGGCCGTGTGCAACCTTATGTGCTTCCTAGTTAGTAACAAGTTCCCAGCAAAGCAACCTCACCACCAGTCTCAGGGCACCCGGGTAGTGGCCCCGCGACAGAGACCCGAGCAGCAGCGACCCCCGCCCACTGTCTCCTGCCCACTCGCCCTGGTATTCTGCACGTGTGCCCATGGCCACATGCCTGAGCAGTGGGGATGGCTGCACACCTGTCTACTGAGCTCCTGAGCCAGGGAGGGCAGGAGGCAATGGCAGCCACAGAGGCGAAGTATAAGAGACAGTGTGGCTTATGTCAAAAGGACAGGACTCTATTTTGGAAGGGTCAACCTTGCACCCCACCCCCCCTTACCTGGCAGACGTGCCAGCCACAGAGAGGCACGGCCTTCTGGCATTCTGGGCCTTCTTCACCCCACCCCGCAGTCTTTTCCAGAACACTCACAAAGACCTTTAGCTCAGCTCCCCTGCCCCTGCTCCTGGTCCATCGCAGGACATGTCATCTCCAGGGGAGAGAGACCCCTCTTTCCTTCTCTGCCCAAGAAGCAGGTACTTTATTTAGCCCCGTGCCTGGCTCTCACCAGGGTCTGGAATGTGAACCTGCAGGTCTACCTTCAACCTGGCAGAGACCCCACGGGGCACAGGTTTTAGTTGCTATGGGATCCTGATGCACATGATGAGCGGGTCCTGGGACACACACCCGCAGCCAACGGGCACGTGGGAACCTTGGCGCCTGTCACAGTCTGGGAGCCTCATATGCCCCTTGGTTCTCTCTCGGCAGAGCAAACGTGGCCCAGCACCCACGAGACCCTCCTGACCACGTGGAAGATCGTGGCGTTCACGGCGACCAGTGTCCTGCTGGTGCTGCTGCTCGTCATCCTGGCCCGGATGTTCCAGACCAAGTTCAAGGCCCACTTCCCCCCCAGGTCAGTACCACCCACAGCCACCCATCGGGCTCAATGCAGTTACCTAGAGCAGCAGAGAGAAGAGGGCGCTGGGCCTTGATGAGCGCAGAGTTGGGGTTCTCAGGGAGAATGCAGGGAGGGCTAAATGCTTTCCTGGGACGTTTGGGGGGTGCCTGGGGATCAGAGTACCAAGCTGGAGATAGACCTCATTTCCCTCTTTCTCTCCCTGACCCCACCTGCTGTGAGCCTGTGTCTCCCTTCTTCCCCAGACAGATGGTCCTCGAGGGGCATCTTCGGTGTGGGAGGGAAGCACAGAGTCAGTGCTGCACCCCATGCCTGTCCCCCAGGGGTGCCATATCCATTGCCACCTACATGCGTGTGGCCCTGGAGCTATATCCCTTGGAGCATCCAGTCCACAGGGAGGATAGGAACTAGAGAGGAGACATGGCCAAACATGTGTGACCCAGCCGAGGTCCAGGAACGGTGTGACATCTCAGGAAAGGATTTTGATGGGGCATCAGGATAGGGCTGCCCCTCCTCCTTGGCTGCACAGATGAGCCTGGGTGGGTGTCTTCATCCTCCCTGCTGTCAACCACAAAGAGGAGACTGTCACACTCCCTCACAGGTGCCTCCCAGTGCCACCAGCACCCCTTGGGACAAAGAAGTGCCCCCCAGCTCTGCTGCCAGCAGATCACTGTTCAGGGCACCAAACATCACAGGACATGAGCCAGGCTTCTCACTGAGGAATCATCACTTCCTTGGATTCTGTACCCCTGCCAGTCCTCCCCTTTTGGGACCTTATGCATCAGAAAAGGCCACTCGTTTTCGCCCACAGGGACAGACAAATCCCCAGGGTCGTGCCTGCTGCCTCCTGGAGAGAGAATAGTGCTGAGTGGAGAAAGAGGCTGCCGTGAGCTAGGTCTGGGGGCCACCTGTCCCCCTCACCAGGCCCAGCACATGTCACTGCCATTCTAGTGCTGGAGCAAAGCTTTGCCAACGTGCCAGAACCTTCCTCTTAAACCTGCAATCCGCTCTCTCGGTCCTCAGCGTTATTATTTATGCATCAAGGGAGCATGTGCTATCATTGAGCAATTACATTACCTAAAAAAAGGCCCGAGGAGTACAAAGAGAAAACTAAACTACATACTGTGATTTATGGTACATTGGAGTCTGTTAAAGTGGCCCAGAGAGCTATTTTTCTACATCCTCTTGGAAGAAAAGTTATATTGACTGAATATTAAGATTTTTTTTATCCTCACCGAAGATATGTTTGCTGATTTGAGAGAGAGAGGGAAACATTGATGTGAGAAACACCAATTGGTTGCCTTCCGTAGCGCCCTGACCGGGGATCACACCTGAAACCTTTTGGTGTACAGGATGCTGCTCCAACAAACTGAGCAACCCAGCCAGGACTAGATTTTTTAAACTGTTCCCCCAAACTCTTCCACTTGATTTTTTAAAAATCCCTTAAGTAACATCACCTGATATTATGTTTTAATTGTTTTAGAAAAGTTGGGTTCATTTATCCAAGTAGATGATAAGATTCTCAAGGCCAAGGCCACAGTGGTTTTTCTCCAGGTCCCACAGGGTCGACACTAAAGAGATGCTTGAAGGCTGTGTTGGTGGAAGCTGAGTGTCATGGCTGGGACATGGGGGCAAGGGGAGAGGCTGGCCATTTATCGGCCGCACTGGTTACTTTAGGTGAGCAGGAGCAGAGAGTGGGGGTTGGGCAGGGCTGGGGCTTTGGCTCCACCTGGGCTCAGATTCACTGGACTCAGATTGCAGGGTGATGGGAGGCAAAGGGGCAGGGCCAGGAGCTGTGTGGGTGCCACGTAACGGACCGCCTGCAGGGATGACAGACCATATGCCCACTCCCAGGATCCCTTGCGGCAGGCAGCACACTGTAGCTTATGTTCAACTGGCCCCTGGGCCAGGAGGTGGAAGTGAGTCCAACATAACTTGAATCAGGTGGTGAGATGATGCTCAGAACCTTCCTCTTTTCTCCTGTTGCTGTTTTCCTGTCTTGACTAAAAATTAGTGATAAGAATCACTGGGGCTAGTGTTTCCCTATGGGCACGTAGAGTCCCAAGTTTCCTATACTCATAATGGTGTTATTCTGTTACCAGCAGCCTTCCTGAGGGACACGGTGGAGGCACACTGACTCTCAGTGGGAATGGGCCTCATGATCCCCTGCCCACGAGGTTATGGCCATAAGGCCAAACCCGGAGGTCAAAGAGGGAGGAAGGAAGCATGGGGAGAGAGCAGAGAGGACAGGCAGGAGGGCACAAGACCGGAGAAGAAGCCCCTGCTCCCCTGAGTGGTTGTGATGACAATGCCATCTGCCAGAGGTGGCCCGGACAGGAGGCTGGTTCTTTGCACCATGTCCGTGCAGGGCTCTGCTGCCTGTCATGGGCCCTGAGGACCTCAGCTGCGGTGGGGGCCACTGGTGACTCCATTCCTTGGGTGGCATGTCACTCTGACATGTTGGCACTGCTTTTTCTTGCACAGGGGGCCTCCCAGGAGTTCCAGCAGTGACCCTGACTTCGTGGTGGTGGACGGCGTGCCCGTCATGCTCCCGTCCTACGACGAGGCTGTGAGTGGCGGCGTGAGTGCCTTAGGCCCTGGGTACCTGGCCGCTGTGGGCCAGGGCTGCCCCTTACCCGTGGATGACCAGAGCCCCCCAGCATACCCCGGCTCAGGGGACACGGACACAGCCCCGGGGGAGTCAGAAACCTGTGACAGCGTCTCGGGCTCGTCCGAGCTGCTGCAGAGTCTGTATTCATCTCCCGTGTGCCAAGGGGGCGCCTGCCCTGCTTCTGACAGCCCTGACTCAGTTGCCCGCGCGGCAGGGGAAGTGGCCTCCGCCAGCCCAGGCATCGACATTGCAGACGGTAAGTGTTCGCCCCCAGGCCTGAGCGCTCTGGCACACACCTCCGCACCCCGCGCCCAGCATCTTCGAGCCAGCACGGAGCAGAATCAATCTGTTTCCCTCCCACTCAGCTTAAGTTGCTTCTTGCTCTCTCTGCGTGCAGAGGCCACGGGCAAGGCCAATTAGCAGGAGGAGTGATCATCATTTCACAGATGCGGAGCCCGTTAACAGAAAGGGCACGGAGCCATCCAGAGCAGAGAGGCTCCAGTGGCCGATTCTTGGTTTTCATAGCATCTTTATGATCCAGGATGCTTTTCTGCTTTATCCCATAATTAGGCAGGACTTCTCAAAGTGGCGCCTGGCATGAGGGTAGCACACAGGCGGGCCAGGAGGAAAGACCCAAATACGTGCAGTGGGGCCCGGGTCCGGGCGTGGGCCCGGAGAACTGCTGTGTCCATGCAGGTTATTTTTACCAGGCAGAGGTAGAATATGTATGTCTGCCTGTCACAGGAAAGGCAGCCTGTAGCTCATGGTAAAGTAGGAAAAATGCATCAGACTACAGAGGGCTGTTTCCCTGGGGAGGGGCCCCAGCTCCACTTCTTTTCAGATGAGACACTAATTCCAGCTTGTAGCAACAGTAAGTGGCAGTAATGATGTGGAAACAGGGGTCTCCGGGTTCCTGCCGAGTTCCTTTTCTGCATTTCCTGCTGCCTCTCTGCACCTGAATTTGTCACCTCTTGGTTTGTATGACCATTCGGGACAATGGTTAAAATCTAACATCTTAGCTTTTAGGAGCTGCGGCTGATAATTCCCAGCAAACAGATGTTATATGGAGGAGTCAGCTTTTTTATTATTATTATTATTATTAACTGGTATGTGGAGGTTAATGTCTTCTTCTCCTCACTGAGTTCAGGAATCATAGCTGTCCTAATAGAGCTTGTAATCACAGACCGTTGGGGTGTTTTCGGTGGACTAAACTAACCATCTCTTCTTTCACAGAGATCCCTCTAATGGAAGAAGACCCATAGTCAGGCCAAGTCCCAATGACTCGACTGTCCCTTCAGGAACGGGGACCTTGTACCTTGGGGTGAGACCATGGGAGGACAGAGCGTGGGGCATGAGGGACGTGTTCAATTTGTCTACACGGGGACAGTAGCTCACATCGTACATCATGAACTCAACACTGGGTGACAAACACGGACAAACTGTGGTGGCACATCTTTAAAAGGGGACATGAGGATTTGCCAAGACCAAGGGGAACCCCCTGTGTGGGCCTGGGGGAAGGCGTCCAGAGTGTTTCGTGCTGGGGAACACGAGGCAGTTCCACGCACATGCCACTGAATCCTGCGTCCCATTGACTTAAGTCATGAGTTCTACCTGCCTCCTCTGAAAGCATGTCACATTGTGTAAATTTGCTCCCCAAATCTGCTTCGAACTGTCTCCGGATTCCGAGTTAGGCTGGATCAGCCTGTGCGGGAGTCTGGGGTTCGGGCAGGAAGAGCAGCAGAGCACCCCCTCGAGGCTCCCAAAGAGAAGGCTCTCCTACGACCTTGGGACCATCTTCCCCCACTGTACTCAAACGCAAGACGGAAGCGGGATGTGGCAGTCCCAGCGACAAAGGAAAGACTCGGGCCGACTCTGCTTTCTGGAAATTTCTTCAAAAAGTAGAGTTCGTGTACTCTGTGCTGTCCTTTGGTGAATAGCGTCAGTATCTGTGTTCATGGTCTAGCACCTGGATTTTCAGCACTGGATAAATCCCGTGACTTTACACATGGTCCGAATGTGTTCACATACATCTCATGGTAGAGAAGGTGATCAAGGTAGTGTTCTGTTGCGACATTTTTAAAAAGTTCCACTTGACAATTTATCTCCTATGATGAGAGTTGTCCTCACTCCCAAACTCAGCCATATTTTATTTTCCAAAACAGAAATTGTTTCTGTAAACACATTCCTCCTCCAAAAAAAGTATGAAGTTAGGTTTTTGTCCCCTGCAAAGTCCGGCCTCCCAGCCCAAAGACAGCTCTGCCCTCCCACTTCCAGGGCCTCTGGCTGCTCCCAGGGCCCACTGGGTGTTGTTCCTAAGAAAATGATGATTAAAAATATCTCCAAGTCCTAGAGTGTCTCTTCAAATACCTGTTGCTATGTGGAGCTGCTTCCTTTCCTCCTCTGGGTTTTAGATAAATATGAACAAAACTCTGATCCATACAATTGCTATGCTGATAGCGCCGTGAGAGCTGGAAGTATGATCAAAGCCTGTTTTTTTCTCAACACAGACTGATTAAAAACTTAAAAGAAAATGTCAGTTTGAAGCGTGACTTTAATAGTGGAGTGGAGTCGGGTGGGCAGGGCAGTGGCAGTGATCGTGGGTGACAGAGGTGACGCATCGGGCTAGAACCAGGGACTAGACGAGGGGATGGGAAGTGCCAGTCCAGCTCCGTGCCCTTGGCAGTGAGTGGCTGGGCCAGCAGCACCGCCTGCTGGGCATGGGGGTAGCAGGCAGTGTTTAATAATTATAACTGTTCACGGGTGGCCTCATCTGCCACCGGCGCAGCTTTGTACCGCAAGCCCCGTAGGAGGAGATGGTTTTCACAGGTGTTTGCGCTTAAACACCACCTTGGCCGCTCATAGAGAGATGCATCCCTGTCAGGCCAGGTCTCCAGTCTTCCCCATGTCTACCCCCATCTTCCCTCCCAGGCCCCCTAAATGGAGGGCAGGTCTCTGAGATGACCAGGTAAGTGCTTCATCTCCCACCAGACAGGTGGGAAGAGGCTTGTCTCCAGGCCTGGCCTCATCTGCTTCCAGAAACCCTTCACCCCAGGGTGGGTAGCAGCAGTGTGCTGCCGAGTACACACACGGGTGTCTGTCTAGCCCCCACGCATGAGAGACGGGCACCACATACGTCCAGGTATTTTGTGTCAATGTCGTCCTAAGGATCGAGGCTGGTAGAATACACCTGCCCAGTGGCCCAGTCGTCAGACAATGTCTCACCAAGTCACCAGGATCTTCCCCTCGGTCCCTTTAATTTGTGGGCATGCACGGATATTATTTGTGGTGACTTATTTTCATTTTTTTCATTTTAATGAGCTGAGGTGGCAGAAAAGAATCTCATGATGCCCTAAGCAGGTCTTGATTTGGACTTTTTATTCATTTCCAAGTCTCGGGAGGCACTCTGAGAATGAACGGAATGGATCTTTCTCAAACTTCCTCAGGAATTGGGAGGTATGAGAGCATGGTGGCCTATTGTGAATTGTGCCCAGAGGCGTGGTGTGGAGAGGTGACCTTCCCTGACAAAGGTGCTTCCTGCTCTGGGGAGGGAGGCACCTTCAGGACCCAGGTTGGGAGCCCAGGAGCCTGCAGTAGAGAACCCGAGGGTGCTGTCTGCAACTTCAGCCTGAGGTGTTTGCATAAGCAGGTATTTCAAGGAACCACCCAGGGGCAGTTTTCTGGCTGATGGGCTCCTGTCACAGGCCCAGTGGAAGTCACAGGACATTTTAACACTTTGCTTCCAGGTAGCTTTTATAAATTGCAATGCTGTGCTTTGCTGGCATGGGCAGCCTGCCTCCTGTACCTGCAGAAGTATTGTGCCCCTGGCCACACAGCAGGCCAGGCCACTGGGCGTCAGCTGCAAAGGCTCATGGGCCACAGCTGCTGGGTCCAGATGCTTGTCCACTCCCTTGTTGGGCAGTGCTCCCCGAGGGGCCTGGGTCCCATGGAGGCAGTGAAATAGCTTGGGAGAGACTGGGCTTTGCAATGGGTGACACCTGCCTTCAAAACCTGCCTCTGCCCCTTACTGGTGTGTACTTGGACCTCAGTTTCTTCCTGCAGAAATTAGAGATAATTCCCCTTTGCCTCCCTTGCCAGTCTGTGGTGAGGATGACAGCTGATGGAAGTCACAGGGCACAGTAGGTAATTGATAAGTGGCAGCGGGCCTCTACTTGTTGCCCAGTGTGAGGGAGGGTGTCATGTGGGTGATTAACTCACGTATGTGTCCCTAGGCTCCTTGACCTGCCTTTGTCCCTGCCCCCCCTCTGACACGTTTACAGGCAAAGCTTGTTTGGGGGCTGCCCCAAGCGGCTGGACTAAAATGTGCTCTGCACGGTCCCCTCTCCCCAGGAGCCCTCCCTGGTGTGTCTATACTAAGCTGCCAAGCCGTGGCCCGTGGCCCTCTGCCCGCCGTCCCAGCTCAGCCCTCTCTGCATGCTACAGAAAGCTCTGCTCGGGGAGGGCAGGACAACCTCAGCAATCTCCCCAGGGACTCAGAAAGGACTCAGCTCAGCTCCCCAGCATCTTGGAGATGAACACTAGCCTGCTTCCCTAATGTTATTATCTAGTTTGGATTTAAAGCATAAAAGTTACTACCCGTGCATTTCCAAGGTGATAAGGAGGGAGGGCCGTGGTAGAGACGCCTGGTCCGGCAGAGCAGGGCCCCGGAGAGCAGCGGTCACTGTCAGGAAGGGCAGTGCCGCCCGTGATGGCATTGAAATCATAAAACTTAACGCAGAGGGCGGGGCGTCAGCGCCCTTGTGTTTAATGGCCGCGGCAGGCAGGACACCGGCTCCACACTGGGCAGAAGCCAGGCCCTGGGGACTGCAAGGTACCGTGTGAATGGCCCTGATACCTGAGTAGGAGCCTCACGCACATGGTCAAAGCCTGCGGGGCCCCTGGGTCCCGTTCCTCCAAGGCCATGGGATAAAGAAACCAAATGTCAGCAGACAGGTATAGAGTTTGGGGGCGGGGGGGATGAAATGGAGCCTGAAGGAATAATAAGACTAATGTCTCTGCTTGCAGCCTGTAAGCAATGCTTATAGACACAGTTGCAGTCAATAAAGTTATTAAGCACCTGTAGTGTGCAGGGCCCTGTGTGCTCCCTAGACCAGTGGGAAATTGGGGCTGGTGAATAGACAACTGCAAACAGGAAGCCACGAAGCCCAGGACCCTGGGCCCAGACTTGGGCTCTGGGAAGGTACCCTCAGGCGGTGGCAGTGAAGCTGGGAACAGGGAGTGCTGGGGGTGTTCGGAGGTGCAGGAGAGCTGGGGCGGGGGGACTGGGAAATGGGGGATTCTGTGCTTCAGGGCCCTGAGGTCCCAGGTGAAGAGCAGGCTGCGGGGAGGGGAGGAGGGCAGTGCTGGAGAGAGACGCAACTGGGGGTTCAGGGCCGGAGCCTTGTCATTTAGCCCATCGTCCATTGAAAAGGCTCAGGCTTTAGAACAAGCAAACTTGAGTTTCTGTCCCACCTCTACCATTCATTAGCTGTGTGAGCTTGTCTTACTTAACCTCTCTGAACCTATTTCTTCACCCATCAAATGGAGAGAGTACCAGCCGCAAGTGTATTAAGGATTAAAGAAGACAAGATGCCTAACGCTATGTTTATCACCTAAGAAGGTGTTCAAAAATGGGTGGCTGTTATTCTTAAGGGAAGTCAAGCATTGAGTGATATTCTCGGGGAGATACTATGGCCTCAGAGGGTCATGCTGCTCTTGGGAGAGGGGCAGCCTGAATGTAGCAAACGTTCCCTGAAGAGCAGCATCAGGGGTCCCCAGAATTACCATGTGGTCCAGGTGTGGGGAGAAAATGGGGGACGGGAGAGGGAGGGGAAGGGGAGTCAGCAAGAAGGAAGAGAACAAGGTGGGGTGGAACCTGGCAGAAGGGAGCCCCCAGCCCTCCTCCCCAGCCCCAGGCTGTCCTGTCATCCATGGACAGAGGCCCTGGCTCCCGCCTGCCCCTGCCTGCCCACCAGCCTGCACACCTGCTCTGTATTCCGGCCAGGCCTGTGCCCCAAGTCTGATCATCAAGGCAGCACCGTTCTCCCCGACTCGGTTGTCAGCTGCAAGGCGGACTCCCTGCCAAGTCCTCCGGCCTCATCAGCAAGCCAGGGCTGCCGCTCTGCGTGCTGATGGCACGTGAGGGCAGGGACGCAGCCATTCCTGTGGGACTCCTCGCAGGTCTGAGAGAGCCCGGCCCCAGCCGTGTCTCTCTTGAGTTCCCTGCCCTCCAGCCCCCTGTCAGGCTAGTTCTGGTCCTTCCGGGGGACTGAGGAGGTGGTCTGGGCTGTGGAAAACAGCACGACCCCCCTCCCCCCTCCCAGTTCACCTCTCTGGGCCTCAGCTTCCCCATCATTCAAGATGGGGTGAACATCAACAATCTAGGACCCCCTCTGGCCTGATACCCTCTGCTCCCACTGCACTCAGTGTCTGCAGAGCCCCAGGTCCAGCCTCCAGGGGTACAGGGAGCACAATAGGGCACCAGGAACGCAAAGAACAATTTCTAAATATTTAGGAGCAAGCTGTCAGGTGTGGGAGCTGAGGGCGACGGCAGAGAAGGTGCCACACACCAGCTGAGCCACTCACCTGTCACTGGCTGAGGGGTGTGTGGCCAGCTCGAGCCCCCATCGCCCTGGGTCCTTCTCTGGCCCGACTGTACGAGGTATATGCACAGCCTCCTTTTGATATTTAGGCTTTTATTTTTTAACCTTCCACTTGCAGGAAGTGACAACGGTTTTTCAGTATACCATCAGCCATAAGAAGACATTGTCACTGAATGAAAGAAGGTGGAGGAATTAGCCAAAGAACGCATACGTGCGCATGACCCTTGGACATGGACAATGGGGTGGGGATCGCCTGAGGGAGGGGAGAGGGGCAAAGGGTGAAAAAGTGGGGACAACTGGAATAGCCTAAACAATACAGTAAAATAATAAAAAATATATCTTCAAAAAAGAATACATTCTTGACTTCGGGCCAAGATGGAGGCCTAGACAGACGCTGCATCTCCCTCCACAACTAAGAAGGAATACGACTACCTCAAAACTAGGGACAACCAGAAGTTCCAGGAAATCGAGCTGCATGGAAGTCCAACAAAGATATAAAGAAGAAATACTCATCCAAACAGGTAGGGGGGTAGAGCCAGGGTGGAGAGGATGCAGTGTGGTGGTGGCAGCAGCAGCGGCAGCAGTGGCAGGCCAGCAGAAAGCACAGCCACACGTTGTAAAAAGTTGGGAGGGACACCTGAGGAGCGTTCCCAGTCCCAGACCACACAGCTCAAAGTCCCAGTGCCAGGGAAAATCAAGCCTCATTGCTTATAACTGTGGGGAAAATCAAGCCTCATTGTTTCTGACTGTGCAAGCCAGTGGGGGTTGGGGCAGAGGAAGAAACTACTGGCCTCTCAGCAGAGTCTGCTTGTTTAAAGGGCCCCCACGGTCCTAGAACATCCACAGACCCACCCACCCACCCTGGGAATAATGGCCAGGGCAACAGACAGAGAGGTGCCAGTCCCACACAGAATGGGAGAAGTGCCTGGAAGAGGGGCAAGTGCTGAGCAAGTGACATTGTTCCCTCTCAGACACCCACACACACAGCACCACAACATGGTGAAATAGGTCGCCCTGTACTGATGAGAAAACCTAAGGCTCTTCCCCTTACAGCGTAACAGGAGTGACAGCTCTACTTAAGACACAGAGGCAAACAAACACAGGAGCCTGTCAAGATGAGAAGACAGAGAAATATGGCCCAAAAGAGGGAAAAGATCAAGGTTCCAGTGAGAGAACTAAGTGATGAGGAGATAGCCAACCTAACAGATGCAGAGTTCAAAGCACTGGTAATAAAGATGCTCACAGGCTTGACAGATATGCTTGAGTATGGCAAACGCATAAGGGAAGAAGTGAAGGCTATGCTAAATCAAACGAAGGAAAATCCACACAAAATCAATGGTGAAGGGAAGGAAACTGGGGTTCAAATAAATGACTTGGAACATAAGGAGGAGAACAACAGTCAACCAGTACAAAATAAGGAAACAGAAATTGAAAAAAATGAGGAGAGGCTTAACAATCTCTGGGACAACTTTAAACATGCCAACATACAAATCATAGGGGTACCAGAAGGAGAAGAGGAAGAACAAGTAATTGAAAGCTTATGTGAGAAAATAATGAAGGAAAACTCCCATATTTGGTGAAGGAAATAGACATACAAGTCCAGGAAGCACAGAGAGTCCCAAACAAGCCAGACCCAAAGAGGACCACACCAAGACACATCATCATTAAAATGCCAGAGGTTCAAGATAAAGAGAGGATCTTAAAAGCAGCAAGAAAAAAGCAGAGAGTTATCTGCAAAGAGGTGTCTATAAGACTATTAGCTGATTTCTCAAAAGAAACTTTGCAGGCAAGAAGGGACTGGCAAGTAGTATTCAAGGTGATGAAAAGCAAGGACTTACAACCAAGATTATCCTTTAGAATGGAAGGGCAGATACAGTGCTTCTCAGACAAGGTAAAGCTAAAGGAGCTCATCATCACCGAGCTATTATTATATGAAATGTCAAAGGGACTTAAGAAAAAGAAGATCAAAATTATGAACATTGAAATGACAACAAACTCACAACTATCAACAACTGAATCTAAACAATAAGAACAAAATCCAACAAAGCAAACCAGAATAGGAACAGAATCACAGGTATGGGGATCATTTGGAAGGTTATCAGCTGAGAGGGGGAAGGTGGGGAAATGGGGAATTGGTGCAGGGACTAAGCAGCATAATCGGTTGGTACAAAATAGACAGGGGGAAGTTAATAATAATATAGGAAGGGGCAAAACCAAAGAACATATATGCATGACCCATGGACATGAACTAAGGGGGGTGGGATTGCTGGAGGGAAGGGGAGTACTGGGCAGAGGGAAAAAAAAGGGAAAATAAATGAAACTACTGTAACAACATAATCAACAAAATATACTTTAAAAAAAGAATACATTCTTCTTTTTAAGTTAGCATATTTAATTTTAAGTTTTTCGACAAAGAAAATATCACCAAATAACAGCATGTTTAAACAAAGAAGGTGAGCATGGTGAATGAGTGATATTGGGGGACCCCTGGAGTACAGGGATGAATTCTGGGGTCCCTCCTGGCCGCTGCACTAGACCATCTATAATTCCCACGGAAGAACCACTTGCTGCTTATAGAAGAGAGTCCCTTAGCACCTTCCGAGATGGGGTGTGTGTGTGTGTGTTACCCACAGGTGAGGAAGGTGGGCTGGGTAGGGGTCCCCACACCATGTGGCTGACCTAGTGCCCCGTGAGCCCTCAGTCTTAGCCCAAAGGAACACAGCGTGGGGGGTGCTGGGTCACAGGGACACTGCCCCACACACGCTTGCTCAAACACTTGACGTGGGCTAATTCAGGGCCCTGCAGAATCCCACCTGTTGCACATTGCAGGTGCTGAGGTCTTGGTCTGGCTCTGGGCTCAGAGGCTCTTGAATGATAAAGCAGTTCACAGCCTCTGCCTCCCAAGACCGGCTGGGCAGGAGGTGGAGCCCGCACCGGGAGCCAGCAAGGCTGGATGCGTGCCCCTGGGCGAGGCTGAGAGGCCTGAATGCCTGGCCGCAGGTGCCAGCCAGCAGCACCTGCTTCCACTAATCAAGGGGCACCTCACTGGTTGTAGAATCAACCGGCCTTGTAGTTACCACCTGGGACCCTCTGGGGCTTCCTGTCACCCTCAGAATGCATCCCAATCTCCTTCACACAACCCAAGGGCCCTCTGCAGTCGAACCCAGCCCTGTCCCTCCCTGGCACACTCTACTTCTCCTGGGTTCCCAAACGCCCCTGCCCTCTGGGCCCCGGGGCACATCCTGCGTGCTGTTCCTCCCCTGCCCCCCTTTGCCTGGCTAACTTTGTTCAACCTTCAAATCTCTCAGTGTAGGCGTCACTAAACATCTTCCCTGTCCTCCAGGCCCAGAGCACCTCTCCGCCGTCAGAGGACTTGCCCAGTTTCTTGTTGCCTCCTGTCCCATGTCCTCTCCCCCTCTGGCCTGGAAGCTCCTGGAAGGCAGGGACAGATCTGCCTCCGTCACATCTATTTCCCTGGTGCTATGTCTGTTTTCTGGTGGACAGGGGACCCTCTTGGAGTGAGTGAATGAATGAGTAATTGTGTAAATAAAGATTTTTTCCTCTTCTTTTCCAAAACTCACCCCGATGAGTTCATCTTCCTGTCTTACTCTCTTAGTTAAAACCTCCAAAGCCACGTTGATCGATAGCAGTGAGAGGGCACTGTATCTTGTTCCTGATTTAATAGAAATAGCTTCAGCATTTTTCCATTTAGTAAAATATTTGATCTTGGTTTTTAGTAAACAGTCTTTACCATGTTTAAGTAGTTTTTATTCACACTCAACAACTTAGAGGAAAAGAGTAATGTGTACTTGTCAGATACATCGTAGAACTAGCAAACATCTATGAAATTGGTTATATAAATGGTGAAGCATGAATCATATTTCTATTTTCTCTGCAACACTATGAAACTTATAAATTACTTGTGGTTAGAAAATTCAAAACAACAGAAAACTTGGGCCGTTTGGAAAACACCTAATTCCACCATCTCGTGGAGAGAACCCCACAATGACACTCCCCAAGCATTTTATTGTTTTATTTATTATTATTGTTTAAAACTTATCATTTTTATTTTATCTCAGTTATCCATGCTGTGTTCCATTTCTAGAACTGGAGTAACAAATTACCACAAATGTGGTTGCTTAGAACACCAGAAATGGACTCTCCAGCAGCTCTGGAGATCCAGGATCGAGGTGTCCACAGTGACACACGCCCCAAGCATTTTAGACACACCACGCATTTGCTGGCCACAGGCCACCCACACAGTGGGCTTCCAATCCAGGTGTGGGGCAGGCAGAGGAGAAAGAAGGGGGCATGAGCAAGAGCTGGAATGTAGCAGAGGGAATATATGGAAGCTGCTGGTGTCCCAGACAGAGCTGGTGGCTTCGAAAGGAGAAGACGAAGGCGGCCAGAGCATCATGGGACAGAGATGGGAGCTGGTATCTTTGCACCTGGCACATCTGCTGTCTGCCTGGTGCTGTTACGTTGGTCCTTAAATTCTCTTCCTCCCCGAGAGGGCTGAGGAAGTCACTCAGAATCCCACCAAGCGCGGGAATCTTGCAGGCCTTGCAAAAAACCCATTCACAGCTACCAGAAGGCCCTATTCCTATTGAGGCCCCAGAGAGACCCTCTGCGTCCATTGTCAACCTGCCACATGGGGAGAGAGGATGGCAGCTCTGGCTGCCGGGACCACGCATCCAGCATTCCAGAGATGACTCGGGGGTACACAAACATTTGCCTGCGGGTTTCTGGCTCAACTGCAAGTTGGTGCCCCCAGCTCCCGAACAGGTCAGCTCCTGCCCTTCCCCCACCTTGCTGGCTACTGCTGACCCTCCATGCCCAGGTGGCAGGTCCACCTAAACCAGCATCTTTCCTGTTTTCCCCTCCCCCATTCCTGTCTCTCTAGTTATCCACTCCCCATCAAGGAAATAGGTGTCAAAGGAGGTGTGTAAAGAGCACCCCCATTCCACATGGATCCTTGGGAAAATGTCCCTCTTTGTATACCTCCTCACCTGCAGTTTTTCCCAGACAGGCATGGTCTCCATGGTTTAAAACAGCAGGATAACCCCTGCAAGGGCCCGAGTGTCCGCAGGCACTGTGGGGACCAGGATGCGCAGGGAATGTGCAGAGATCCGGAATAGCACGTGGGGAAGGGAGCCAGGCCAGAGGGAGGGAGTGGCCTTACCCACAAGACAGGGGGTCTGGAGCCACACAGCACGGGCTGTGCAGGGACATCTGCAGGGAGCTTCCCGCTTGCCCACGGCCGGGGCGCCCAAGTCCAGTGCCTGTCCCTTGGCCCTAACTCCTTCCTTTCCCCTCCTCCCCCTCCCCCCTCCCCCTCCTCCTCATCCTCCTTTTTCTCCCCCTTCTCCTGCTATTCCTTTACTACCTGCTGTCAGGATTGAAGGCTATTGCCTCTCCACCCAACCACCTTCCTACCAAACATTTATTCAGCTCACATGTGCTGGGCGTTGCTCTGGATGCAGAAGACAGAACTGCCCCCCCCAACCCCCTCACTCAACAGGGATATCCCAGGCTCAGTCATCACTTTGTTTTTGGAGAAGAGAAACCAGGATGGCCCAACCTTGGAAAAGGAGCAAGAGGAAATTCACATGTTGCTCAATGATCTCAGCTCCACGTCAAGCCTAGGACCTGGGAAATAGTGGAAAAGCAACACCCTTTCTCCGGACTCACGTTAACCTATTCAGTCCTGCGCAGCGTGATGTCCTCAGATGCGGTCACTCTACAGACCTGATGCTTAAATACGCAGCATCTGACCCCGTCATGCCAGCTGGGTTTCTGAAGAGGAAACGCAAGAGCTAACAGTCTTCCTTTTTCTAACAGTCGGGACACAAATTCACGCAGGGCGTGTATCTGCACAAAAGAAGTAAGCTCTACACTGCCCTCGCTAAAGAGTAAAGGCACATTGGTATGCACTGTGCGAAACCAGAGGCCGACTTTAAGCCATAATTTGCATTTTCTCTTCGCAGAGCTATTTATCTGGGGATGTTCAAGTCCTCTGTCTGTGGCGAACTCCCATTTAGCGTTATATAAATGGACGCCAGCTGAATCCGTGCGGCTCAGGGAGATTTCTGGGAGCGGGCAGCCTGTTCTCTGGAATAGCTCTCCATAATTCTGTATAAAGAATTATACTGGCTCCTGTATAAAGGAAAAGCTGAATTTAACATCAAGCCTTTCTCTGTAAGAGAACCCCAGAAGAGATTGCTAAAGCCTCAGTCCCAGGGCTTCGGAGAAAATTCGCATCTCTAGGAGCAACTGCAGAGGACAATATCACTCAAAGGTTACCTACAACTTAGTAAAACTCTTCCCCCAGTTGAAGTAGGGGGAACATTTATGGTAAATATTTAATCAAGCGATGGACGGCAATGAGTAAGAAGACATGACCAACTCTGGCTTCAAAATCATCCAGCCCCGGCTGGTGTCGCTCAGTGGGTTGAGCATTGTCGGACTGCGAACCAAGTGTCGTTGGTTCAATTCCCAGTCAGGGCACATGACTAGGTTACACGTCAGGTCCCCAGTTGGGGGCGCGTGAGAGGCAACCGCACATTGATGCTTCTCTCCCTCTCTTTCTCCTTTCCCCTCTCTCTAAAAACAGATAAATAAAAATAAAATAATAAAATAAAATAAAGTAACCTTGTTAAGAAATATTTAAAAAAACAAAACTTTGAGAATATTAAAAAAAAAAAAATCATCCAGAGAAAGAGATGGGACCCAATCTGAGTCAAACTGATAAAAGTTTCCAGGGCCAGCCAGTAAGTCTTCCCCATGTGCCCATGGTGGCCACTGGGCAAAAGCCACTGGTTCCGTTTATGAGCTTAACTCACGTGATGCCACTTAAGATCAGGTTCCGTTTATGAGCTTAGCTCATGTGATGCCACTTGAGACCACATTAGCAGCACCTGGAGAAACCCAGGCTGCAGACTTCTCTTTACTTCACTCCAATGTGGCCACACAGCTTAGCTACCGAGGATTTGAGAAGATAAGTGTGGATGTTGGGGTGAGAGTGTGTATATCTGGTAATGGATGTTCTTGGGCCAAATGTGCCCAGAATATGCTGATCTGCACACACACTTGCTCCCATTCAGAGACCTTGTTATATATGTGACTCTCTTTGCCTTATGGTGAGTCTTATATCACCAACCAGACTGTGTGTTCCTTAAAGACTGGACAGCATCTCTGACTTCAACGTTCTCCAGTGCCTAGTTCAGTCCTGGGCTCAAGAAATGCTACGTAAATTTGACAGGGCCTGAGAATGACGTGGAGTATGTATTAGTCTGCTTGGGCTGCTATAACAAAATAGCAAACCCTGTCTTCCTCTTCTTCTAAAGCCACTAATCTCATCATGAAATCCCCACCCTCACGAATTCATCTGCTCTTAATTAACTCCTAAATGCCCCATCTCTAAATAACATCACATTGAGGGGTAGGAGTTCAATATGGAATTTGGGTGGGGACACAGCACAATGAAGTCCATGGCATTATTGTAGTTCCTATGGTCATCTTCAGACCAGGGAGGCTGCTGGGGCAGGGAGGGGCCCGAGGGAGGGGGACCCTGAAGGTCTAACTGAGATACTTCAGCAGAGAAGGGGACTTTGGAGGTAGGAATCGAAGAAACGGCCACAGAGTAGAGCTAGTGAAGGAAATACTTAACCTTCTTGAAAGGGAGGGTACCCAGCTCCAAAGAGAGTTCTCCAGCCCGGACATTGCAGAACATTCCAGAAGTTGTCTCCCTGCCTCAGGGACACATCTCTAAGAGAGCAGATCGGCAGCACATCTTCTCCACTTCCTGAGGAAGATCAGAGAGGGGCCACTGGGCTCCAAGAGGGGCCTGTCCCTCTGTCCAGCAGACCTGGTTTAGTCATTTCTGGTGCCCTTCGTTTGGGACCAGGATGCCTAATCTTCTTCTACTCCTGGCCAGCGGGGTACAGAATGTGATATTTTAAACCACCAAGTCGTTTATCTAGTACTCCTTGAGGATGAGGGTAGAGACAGACTGGCCAGAAGATTGGAGGGGGCCGGGCACACAAATCTCTATGCCAATTGGATTCCGTTTTTAAAAAGGGAGGAGTACAGAAATGCAAATGGATTTCACGGGCTTCTCTCTCTGTCTCTTTCACACACACACCACACACGCGCGCGAGCACACGCACACATATGCACACACCCCAGGGCTTCTTGTCTCCTCGCAGGGACCACCTGTTTACCTGCATTATCATCAGCCTGCCTCTCCGCTTATCACCCCCCTGCACCCTCTCTCCTCACGGACGCTTTAGCTTCTCCCGGGCCCTACCCACTCTTCATTTAATTTCACAGCCTGTCACGGTGCTGTGATTTCAAGGCAGAGTTATTTATAAAGCCTCTCCCATCTCTCCAGCCGCACACCCTCCTCTCCAGTCGCTTTCCTTGGCTGACAGGCTCCCGGTGACCCTGCCCTGCATGCGAGACAGGGTGGATGGAGATTCTTCCCCGGTCCACCGAGCTGTAATGTCACACAGCCTCCTCTAGATTAGAAACAAAGCCTATGAAAAATCCCCCTGCTGGAGTGAGAGCCTGGAGCGAGGGCTGGTTCTCATGGTCACGCTGAGCGAGGGGTCTAGGAATCACCATGGCTGGGGGAACAGCAAGGGTTGGCCTTTCTGTCTTGTTTGTAGGAGGTTTTTATAATTTTTAAAAAATGTATTGATTTGAGAGAGAGAGAGAGATTGAGGGAGAAACATTGCTCCATTGTTCCATGCATTCATGCACTCCTTGGTTGATTCTTGTATGTGCACTCACTGGGGATCAAACCCGCAACCTTGGCATAGCAGGACGATGCTCTAACCATCTGAGCTCCTGGGCGAGGGCGGTAGGAGTTATTTTTAGGTGCAGCCATTTTAAAAACAATACAATGCTTTCTCTGGGAACTGAGATGCTGCATGAACTGTGTACTTGGCCAAAACCCTGCTCAATTTGTTGACGTTCCTCTTTTATTCTTGGGCTTCCTTGAGAGCGTTCGGGGTGTGTGTGACTAACCAACACCCTTCTCTTTGACTTCCCGATTTCTTGTTCTCAGATCCTCAAAATGCAGTGGTGGACAGGATTGGAGGTTTTAGGGTCAAGTGACATCATGTCCCAGCTCTGCAAGTTAGTTCATCACCCCGTCCCACCCTGCCACTCGCTCATTTGTAAAGTGGGCGTAAGGGCAGTACCTGCCACGGGGCTGAAGCAGTGAACCCATAAAGCTTGGCCAGGTGCCCCGAGTGTTAGCAATGGGCGCCCGTATCGTGTTGGAAAGCAAGGTTCCAATGGCAGAATGAGACCTGTAGGACGTCGTGGGACACCAAGGGCCAAAAGCATTCAACCCAGGGGCATCTGTGGCTAAAACTGACTTCTACATGCTCTGGGCCTGGCCTTTGGAACCTGAGGGCTGAATGGTGGGGGGAGAGTGGGCAGGGGCATCAGACCAGGACACAAATCTACTGCTTCATGACCAGTATTTTTTTTAAAAAATAGAACAGAATAGAAAATTTCAGAGCGCACTGCACATAAGAGGGGGAGATACCGTATCATGTAACTTTCGTTTGATTTCTGTGTGTTGGTGTGTGTATGTGTATGTGCTGATGTAAAATGTATGTTTGGGTTGGGTCACTGTCAAGAAAACTTTGAGAAACACTGCACTGGATTGTTGAAATGTATACCGATGGCTGACTGCTATTCAGAACAAATATATTTTTTGCTGGGGAGTCTGCAGATGCCCCTCCATTGCTTCAGCCCAGTGCAGAGTCTTCCAGATCTGCTTTCATGGTGTGGCAACCTCCTTCCAGTGCTGAAAACTCTGAGGCCTTGACACACCTTGCAGAGGGAGCCCCAAACCCCACTGGGTGCTCACCGAGCGCGTGCCTTTCCAGCCGCAGCTTCTCCGGCTGCTCCTGCCTGGCTTTCTTCCTGGGGATCCTTCCATCTACCCAGGCGGGGACCACCCTCTTCTCTGCCACACATCTCCGGGCCCCAGGCCCTGCCCACACCTCCCTGGCCTGTGAGGCTCTCCCCACTGGCAGGCCATGCACTGCCACATTCCTGGGGACAGCAAAGCCTTTCTTGGGCAAGGAGCCCATGGGGACCCCTGGCCATGTGCTGTCTTGGGCCAGTGGCTCACGGGCTGCCTTAAACACCACACGCCCCCAGCACAATGCTTTTGAGACTCACCTCTGTGTCACGTGTATCTGTAGCTTGTCCCTTTCTTTAACTGCTGAGTTCTGTTCCGCTGTACACACCACTGTTTGTTTATCCCGGTGCCGTGAGTTTGCCAGACTGCAAAGTCTGCGGGAATGATCTTCCCTGGGCTGCCTTCACGCCAGAGAAGCTGCCTACAGATTTGGGAGACCCCACAACCGTCTTCGGGTTCCATAATTTGCTAGAACAACTCACAGAACTCAGGAAAGGGCTATGTTTAGAATTACACTTTTATTATAACAAAGAGATACACGTTAGGACTCTTCAAAGGTTCTCTCACCGGGGGATGAAGCTGGGAGGGTTTTAAATGCAAAGTTTGCATGTCCCCAGGGAGGTGGTACCTGCCTGGTGTCAAAGGGTGGCAAAATGGACAGAGGACAGCCACCCAGGAAGCTCACTCAAGCTCTCGTGTGCAGAATTGTTACTGGGACTTGCTCACATACTGACACGCGGCTGATCTTTGGTCTCCAGGCTTCCCCAGAGGCTGGAACTAACCTATCGTAAATCACCTTGTTAGACGGTTGGGTGGCCAGTTCCCCAAGCAAACAAAGACAGTCCTACGAGGCAGGATAATCTGGGGGCCTAGAGATCACCTTCCAGTAGCCAAGGCAGAGGCCGGACCTCTCGGGTTAACTCTTCATACACACTGTTCACCCACGGCTGCACGTTTGGAGTGTTTGCAGTTTGGGGCTGTTAGGAATCTGATTGATGATACGTGCAGCATCGGTGAACCGCGGAAATATTAGGCCAAGTGAAAGAAGCACTGGCTCATGGTTCCAATTATATGAAACGGTAGAAAAGACTAATCTAATCTTTGGTGATGGTAGGGTAGGCTACTGCTACATGATTTGTGGGCCCGCTGCATTTTACTATGTGAAAGGTATATCTCAATAAAGTTGACTTTTAAAAAGCCCTCTGCCATTGACTTTGCCCTTGCCCTTCACCAGCCATTTTGCTAAGCACTTTACAATATTAATACTTGTGTGTGTGTGTGTGTGTGTGTGTGTGTGTGTGTATCACGTCTCCTTTACCCATTCAGCCATTGATGGACACCTAGGTTGCTTCCAAAGCTTGGCTATGATAAATAATGCTGTGATGGACATGGTGGTGTAAATATCTTTCTCAACTGTGTTTTCTTTCTTTTTCTTTTTCTTTTTTTTTAGATAAATACTCAGGAGTGGAATAGCTGGGTCAGGTAGTACCTCTATTTTTAATTTTTTGAGGAAATCTCATATCGTTTTGCATTGTGGCTACACCAATTCACACTCCCTCCCCAACAGTGCACAAGGGTTCTCCTTTCTCCACATCCTGCCGATACTTGCTATTTGTTGACTTTTTGATAATAACCATGATTAAGCGTGAGGGGAGATCGCATTGTGGTTTTTTAATTTGCATTTCCCCGATGAGTAGTGACGTTGAGCATCTTTTCATATGTTTGTTACAGGCCATTTATTATTTTAATATTGACGGCGGTCTGATAAGGTAGGTATTATTTTTTCTGTTTTACAGATAAGAAACTGAGCTTCAGAGAGATTGGAAAACTCGTCCAAGGTAACCCAGCTTGTGCCAGCAGCCGGAAGTCACCCACTCTCTTCTTCATTTCCCCTTCTATAAAACAGAGATAATAATGGTTCACAAAGTTGTGGTGAGAATCCAATCAGTTAATGGACGCGTGGTGCTTAGAACAGAACAGGACACAGGTGAGCGCTCAGCAAACATCGCCTGTCTATATGGTATCCTATGCTCCTACCAGCATAGTGCGTGGCTCACACGAGCACAAAAGCTATTTGTTGGCCAAACTGAGTGAAGGTCGCTGTTCTAACTCACCCTCGTTCTCTTTGCTCGGACAACAGCAGCAACCTGTGACACGGGCTTGTTTTCTAAAGGTCGCCCGTTCCTTACCCACTTCAGTCTATGCACTGCCATTCGGGCCATATGACTAATATACAAAAATCGATATGTGAGGTCACTCCATTGCTTAACACCATCCACTGGACCCCCACCCCCCGCAGGCAGCCAGAGTGGAGCCTTTGGGGGTGGCCCCCTGTGATCTGGCCCCATCCCAGCACACAACCTGCATGCCATTGAGACCAAACTCTTCCCTCTCCCCTCAGTTCCTCTGCCTGGAATGTTCTTCCTCTGTCCTGTCCAGCTGACAAAAGCATCGTTAACTTTTTACCTGGTGCAAAGGCATCATCGGGTCCCGAATGCAGGCGGCTAGGGGCAGAGTTGGGTGCCCATGTGGTTGTAGCTCTTGTCGAATTATATTTACATGTCCACCTTCGCCTCTGGGAAGTGAGCTGCTTGATTCTGAAAGACAAATTGACCCAGATTTATATCCTTAGCAAGAAACACAGGGTCTCCAGTAGAAGCTAAATATGTGATTGTTGAATGTGTGGATTTTTTAATTTTTTTATTATATATTTTTCCATTACCATTTAGTCTTATACCTCCCTCCCCACCCCCAGCAATCCCCACACTGTTGTTCATGTCCATGAGTCCTTTTTCCTTTTTACTCAGTCCCTCCACCCCCTACGCCCACCCTCAACTACCATCCTGCTCTGTATGAGTGTATTTTGCTAGTTCAGTTTGTTCATTAGATTCCACATATAAGTGAAATCATATGGTATTTATCTTTCTCTGACTGGCTTATTTCACTTAGCATAATGTTCTCCAGGTCCATCCATACTGTCGCAAAGGGTAGACTTTTCTTCTTTTTTATGGCTGAGTAGTATTCCATTGTGTAAATATCCCCTAGCTGTTTTATCCACTCATCTACTGATGGGCACCCGGGCTGCTTCCATAGCCTGGCGATTGTAAATAACGCTGCAGTGAACACAGGGGAGCTTGTGTTCTTTTTGAATTAGAGTTTTGAGATCCTTCAGCTATATTCCCAGAAGTGGGATCACTGGGTCAAAAGGCAGATCCATTTTTAAGTTTTTGAGGCATCTCCATACTGCTTTCCACATTCCCAGCAACAGTGCCAAAGGGTTCCCCCTTTCTCTACATCCTTGCCAGCAATGGTTGTTTGTCGATTTATTGAAAATAGCCATTCTGACTGGCATGAGGTGATATCTCATTGTGGTTTTCACTTGCATCTATCTGATGATTAGTGATGCTGAGCATCTTTTCATATGTCTACTGGTCATCTGTATTCCTCTTTGGGGAAGTGTCTATTAAGGGTTTTTTTGTTTGTTTTTGGCGTTGAGTTTTGTAAGTTCTTTATAACTTTTGGATATTAACCTCTTATCAAATGTATTGGCAAATATGTTCTCCTATTCAGTAGGTTGTCTTTTAATTTTGTTGATGTTTTCCTTTGCTTTGCAAAAATGTTTTAGTTTGATGTAATCCCACTTGTTTATTTTTTCTTTTGTTTTTCTTGCCTAGGGAGATATATCTGATAAAATCTTGCTGCAAGCAATGTCCAAGATTCTGCTGCCTGTTTTCTTCTAGGATTTTTATGGCTTCAGGTCTAACATTTAAGTCATTTTGCATTTATTCTTGTGTGTGGTGTAAGAAGGCAGTCTAGTTTCATTTTTCTGCGTGTATCTGTCCAATGTTCCCAAGACCATTTATTGAATAAACTATCTTTAGCCCATTGTATGTGCTTGCTTCCTATGCGTGGTTTTGTGTGATTTTTAAATATACCTAATAAACCTTGGTATCTGGACTTCCCTGAATCTTGTTTTGGTTGTTAGCTTTTTAAAGAAACAGTCATTAACGCTTATGTTACAAGTTCATTGAGTTCTAATTTTTCCATTAAAATGAAGACCGCTAATATCACTCATTCATTCATTCATTCATTTGCTAACAAATCTTTATTGGAAGACACTTTTCTGTTACCAGATTTGAAGCCATGAACAGATCAGACACAACTTCTCCAGAGGCCCGAGTCTGGAATCTGGATTTTGTTCTCAGGGAAGCCACCACTGAAGGTTTAAACGGGAGTCACACAAACCCCTAAAAGGGCTTCACCTGTGAGCACTTGGTACTGCTCTGAGGGCGTCTGTGCTACTCTGGATTTTAATGGACAAAAAGCAAGCGACAGCCCCTTGGGCCTGATCGGCAAAGACACGGCTAGCCAGCCTCTCCCTGCCACACTGGAGAGAAAGAATGGAAGCCCATTTCAAAGGCTACAGGTTGAGAAGACCCTCAGCTGGCCATTCAACCTGGCCATTCGGGTTGAAGTCGTCAAATCCCCAATGACCTCATGTGTCAAAAGGAGGGCCAGGTAGACAGGACCTAAGGGTCTTTCCAGATCTACCATGAGTCCCTGGAGCAAGGTGGCTGGAACCCATATGCAGAGCCAAGTGCCACCATGGGGAGAGGGCTTTGGAAGTTGCTGGGCGGCCAGAACACCACCTGGAATGTTCACCCCCCCCCGCGCCCCTACATATTCCCAGTGCTCTGGCTTATGTGATATTCAAGGCCCCTGCTGGTCTTGCATTGCCCACCCATGAAGCAGGGTCAAGCAGGGGACAGAGGTGCCACGTATCAAGTTCCCCACGGGTGCTCTGTGTTCCCCTGACACAAAGGGAACCCTGGGCCTGCCTCCACAAAGTGTGGTTTGGGTCAAGTTCTGGCCACTGAAGCTCCTAGCTCTCCCTGGATGCCCTCGGTCCCTCCCCCACTCCAGCCCACAGCCCAGTGCGAGCCCCCTGCGTCACCATCCACGGCCCCCACAGCAGGCTTGGCGTTAAGCAGGGAGGCGCTGTCAGCCTTTGTGCGCAGTCCCTGGAGACCTACTTGAGGCAATTTGTCACTCACACTTCAAGCTGCCAGCCAAGGAGGGAGCTGAGAAGACTCTGTAATGAGATCCTTGCGCTGTAATTAAGTGCCAGGCTTTGTTTTACAGGTATCGCTCTCACCTTGCCTGGTCACGCGGCCAAGCTTCAAGCTTCACTGGCCTCGGAGAGCCAGTGCTGGCTGTTCTGCGACGATTACACCCCGAACTCCCAGAGGAGGGTGCGTGGGGGTGGGGGCTCGGTCATCTGCCATCTGTGCCCCTACCCCATGCTCCCCCACCCCCAGTCTTACTCAGGATAGTGCCATGTCTGGGTCTCAACCAAAGACCCACTGTGCCACTTGTTCATAAAGTCACTTCCCTTGAACCCTTTGTTCCTTCCAGCCTCTGGGGAGCCAGGTTGCTTCCTTTTGACATGTCCCTTTTCCTGCAAACCCCAGCAGTGGAGAGACAGGTGGGAAAGAAGAAGAGGCCTGGCAGAAGGAACGCCTCGCTCATAGGCAGAAAGGGTCTGTCTCCTCTTGGGTTCTCTTGCCAAGCTCAGGGCTTCTTCCTCAAATCGTCCCCGCTCTCAAATGTACGCAGTGGCACTTGCTGACCGGAATCTGTCACCAAGATCTTCCAAATGTCGCATGAGGTTTGGTGCAGTTGAAGGAGCACTGCACTGGGCATGCGGCCGGGTCCCTCTTGTGCCAGCTGCTGGCTGTGCCTCTGGGCAGTCACTCCAGGTCCTGGGGCCCGGGCGTCCTCCTCTGTGTGATGGGAGCAGAGGGGCCGGGAGAGGCTGGCCTGGAGGACCTCGATAGACATTCTGGGCAGCCCGCAGAGTCCGCAGCTCTGCTCCCCTCCCCTGGCCTGTTCCTCTCAGATCCAGGATGCCTACCAGTACACCCAGCATCTGCGTCCCAGCCTCCTGTCCGCTAAACTCATGGGTCCCTATATCGTCCTTGGCAAACGGACACGTGCCTGGTCCCCGCAGCCACACGGTCTCCCGGGCAGGGGCACGTCCGAGGCGCCGCAGGGTTGGAGGAGGAGTTAACTCAGTAGCCCCAGAGCACTAGCAGGTTACCTGGGCGGCAGGGCGGGGTGGGAAGCGCTCCGGGTGGGCGGGGCCGGTCCAGGTAGGCGGGGCCTGAGGGGCCTCGGGAGTGGCAGCCTTGGCCTTGGGTGTTGGCGTCTTGGAGGAGGAGCGGAAGCCGCGCAGAGCTCCCGGGAGGTGGGCGCCTTGCAGCTAACAAGGGCAGGCCAGGGCCCGCGCCCCCCGCAGGAGCCGGGGCGGGGGTGGGGTTTCAGGGACTGGCTGCTTTCCGTGGTCTGACCTCTCTTCCTCCCGGGGAGTCCTGGGGTCTTTCCAGCTCGCATCCCCGCGCTGGGCCGGCGTCTCATCCCTAGAGCTTGCTCTCTGCGCCCCACCCCCAGGGAGGTCCCGGGGCGGTGTTGGGGAGCGGGGAGGAGGCAGAATGTGGATGCCTTGTGCCGGGTAGGCAGGGCACGAGGAAACGCGGCTGTATAGAAATCACCTGCTTTCTCGCGTTTGAGCGGTCTAATCAGACTTTCCTGTTTTCACCTTAGCCGCACCTTCCGAAGGGCAGATCGCTTCACTGTCTTCCTGGGAAGAACGGGACCCCTACCTCCAGCAGGGCCATGGGCACCTCAGAAAGTGCCTGAGTTGATCAAGAAAAGGCCTTGAACCCCTCCACTCGGAGCACGAGGTAGAGCGGCTGGGCAGAGACTCCAAGGTAAACGTGGCTGGCCTTTATGTTTACATCCGTATGCAACATCCCCGGGGAAACCACAGTTGGGATGACATTTTCTAAGGGGTGAGGGTGGGTTTGGCTGGTGGGAGAGGAGCGCTGTCCCAGCCAGGCTGCTGAGGCCATGATGACTGACAGTTGTCGTTGGGACTTTCTCCTTGTGGCGCGTTAGCTCCGCAGTCGCCTAATATCCGAACACACCTGTCCAGCACCGCGACCCACACGCAAGCGCTTCCTCCCCAGAGTTCTTCAGGGAGATACTGGTGCTGAGCAATCGTCCAGTCAATGCCATGCCTATTTGGGCATTAAGGGCATCTGGAGTGTCGTCCTGTCTTCAGGGCCTGGAAGAGCACGTAGTGATGACACGCGGATGCCAGACCCCGCAGGCCCTAGCCAGACGCGTGGTCTGACCGCTTTTCCCTACACTGACTCAGCCATCTGAGCTCCCACGAGTCTGCCCGAGGTCCGCTGGGCTCCCTGACCTGCAGCGCCCTTGTTCTTGTGCAGAAGCCAGTGGCCAGCGCCCTCCCCGCATGCCAGGAAGCCCCAGTGGGGGGGGGGGCGCTGAACCTGGAAGGAGGTTGTGCTAGATGCTGAACGCTCAGCTGTGGGATTGTGGGCGGGGCCCAGGCCAAAGTAATAACAAGGTGTGTTTTAACCATCAGTGTGCCCACAGCTATGCCTATCAGCCAGACTGGTACTCCCAACGTCACCTCATCCCCTGGGGCATTATAGCTCTGAGCAAAGCAGGAACTTTTAGATTCCCTTGTCTGAATGCAGCCAGACTTCCAGGATTGTGGTTTTGTTTCTGAGAATGAAAGACTTCTGAGGGCGTTGCGCCCAGCCTCACAGGCGCTTTTGCTGACTTCCCTGCATAGGGAAGTTGGCTTTGCTGAGTGTAGAAATCAAAACAGGCCTGTTGTTGGTCTCTGCGTGCTCCCAGACTCGGACAGCAAGAAAGCACTGGCATGTACGCGTCCTGGGTCCAGCTGCATCTGTTTGGCTCTTAATTTGGTGGGAAAGAGTACAGTCGGCAGATCCAAATCCTCGGTCAGGTCTCAAGCTTCAGGAATCCCCAGCGCGGGCTTTGTAGCTCCGCCCCTTCCCCACCCACTGCGTTGTAGGCCAAGGGTGCTCAGCTGTAGGCACCAACTCAAGTTGGAGTCCTAGTTCCTGCCCTGCAGAAGCCTCCAGGTGTAGGTAGGGAGACAAACCCAGCAAAACAATTAACGCCCTAGCAATGTGAAACCTCAAGGAATCACCTGCTCTTTCAAAGGAGACAGCCAGTGAGGGCTGGGGAAGGCAGGGAGGGCTTCTGGAGCTACTTGGTCTTAAGTGACATTTAGAAACAACAGGCAGGGACAGGGACAGGCAGAGGGAAGGAAGCCCGAATCTAATATGAAGCTCAGAACAAGCGGAGAACTCACTGCCCGCGGGGTGCAGCCCCGTTTCCCTGCCTCCCTTTCCAGCTCCGCTCCTGTCACTTCTGCCTCCTGCCACAGTGACCTTCCGCCGGGTTCTGGCCAGCTCTGTTTTGCATGCCTCTCTCTTTGCTGTTGGGGAATCCTCTACCTTCTGAACGATGCATCTCAAATGACACCTTCTCCACTGAAGACTTTCCTGCCCCCCCAGTCTTCCTGCAGAGTTGGGGAACCCTCACTGCCCCTTGCATGAACCTCTGTGGAAGCCTCTACACCGTGTTGGAGTTGAGGGAACTCTGCCGCTTGCCGAGGCAGGACTGTGTCTCTGCCATCCTCTGAGTGACAGCTGGTGGCTGGCACAGAGCAGACATTTGGTAAACGAGTCTGGACTGAAAGTGAGTCATGCAGAGGGCGCCTCACCTACTTGGTGCAGAAGGCATGGGTTAAGCATCATTCTCAGGAATTTTAGATTAGATAAGTCTGGCAGAACTACATCCCGAGGACCTTAAGGAGACTGAGTTTAGTGCAGTGACAGTACTCAGACCCTTAGCAGCGCCCACGGCCCTCAGAATAGCATGCAAGGTCCTTCTTGGTCAGACCCCAGGGTATCCTCTCCAGCCTCAGCTCCCATAGCTCCCTCCTTGAGCTCACATTTCCTGGGACTCAGCTCCCTCCTCCCCTAGATCATGCTGCTGGGCAGCCTCTGTCAGGAATGCCCACGGCTGCCTCTAGCTTCTTCCTGATCCTTAGAACTCAGTGTCTCTATCCCCAGGTGTGGAGGTCCTTCAGCCTGGTGGGCACCCTCTGCTCCACTGAATGGGTGCACCACCTCTAAAAACCTCACACCCCCCCTTGAAGCTGCCTCCCTGCTCATGACGTAGCACCCCAAAGGCAGTGATGGGGTGTTTCCTTAAGAAAGCCCTGTTGGCTGACCCCTTTCCTGAGAGAGAGTGCCCAATGAACACATCTTTGATGGGAGATTGAACCCAGGTGACGAAAACGTAAAAGGAGGAATAACTCCGGAGGCATTTGGAGGGGAGAAAACTAGGACCTGGTGATCAGTTATGGAAAGAGAGCAAAGGAGAAGGGGGGATCTGCGTGACTGTGAGGCAGGTGGAGGCATGTCACTCATGACTTGGGTCCCTGGCCGAGGGAAAGGTTCCACTTCTGATTGCCGTGCAAAAATGTTTCTGCTTTCTAGAGGATTTCCAAAATTCAAAATATTAGTAAATCACTTTGGAGCATATTGAATCTGAAGTTATAAAAGGGCCTCCAAATAACGGTGCCCTTTAATCAGCTGAAATATCCACATTCCTTGAGCACCGGTGGTGAGGTCAAGGCTAGAGAGAGATTTGGGGAACGTAGTGGGGAGGGTCCAATTTGTGAAAGCAGATGAGCCCCCTGAGGGAAGAAATCCAAGCCAAGATCAAGGGTTTGGGAAGAGGAGACAAACTAAGGGTGTGGGAGAAGGAAAGGAACTGGTGGAAAACAGAATGACAGAAAGGTGGGAAGGAAATCAGACCCAGGGCAGGGGGCGGGGGGTGTGGGGAGAAGAGATTTCAAGAAATAGGAGGCCAATGCTGTTGGTGCTAAAAAAACAAACAAAGCAAACAGAGCACAGGGAGGCTCAGACGAGAATACACCAGAAGATAGAAGAGGGTAGTCCCCTAGGAAAGCCATATCTCTTGGAGTCAGAAATAGGCTAGTTAGTGGGCAGCGGGAACATTGGGTGGAGTCTTTTGACCTCATATCTGAGGAATTTGGCCATGAAAGGAAGGCTAGACCATCTCTCAGCAAGAAGGGGGGACTGGTCGTGTTGGGAAGACCACGGAGCTCTGACCACAGTGGAACGGAGGAGAAGAGAAGCCCATATATGCTAAGGAATTTGGACAAATGCCCCTCTCTTCCCTCTTCCACACATGCCCAGAGGACTTCCCTTTTGGGTGAAATCCAAAGCCATGGTATTGCTAAATCCAATGCTAGGATGTTGCAATGCTGAAATGATTGGGTCCCACCTCTTCCTGCCTGTGGTAAACTTGCCTCAGATACCCCCGGACTTGACTTTTCTTCATAACGGTGCCAGCCACACATTTCCCCCTTTACTGTACATAGATTAATAACACCATAACAGTAGCAAACACATAAACAGCATTTGCTCTGAACCAGACACTGTTCTGAGTAACTATGAGGGGTATTATTATCATTTTTCAGATGACAAAAAGCAAGTTCATGCTTTAAGGTAGATTAATAGTTGTGTTCCTGGTGCTGCTTCAAGAATCATAGTCCAGGCACTGCTCAGAGCATGACTTGTCCAAGGTCACCAAGCCAGCGATCTATCGGGACCCAATTTCACTGGGGGTTAAACTGGCCTTCACAGTTCAGAAGTAATTTAATAGTCAACAAATAATCTACTACGTGCAAAACATTACAAGGGACCCCAAAACATGAGCTACGCTTCTCACTTCATTTGATCTTCAGAACCCCTCCATTTTGTGGACAGAGAAACTGAGCCAGCATTTGAACTCAGACAGACATAATCGAGGCAGGAACTAAAGCCACCTTCAGCCCCAAGTTCCTGTGATCTGAGCTCCCTCAGCTTCATGGTCAGACACACGGGTGCTAGGGACACAGGGTCCCCGACCTGTGACTTTTCGACTTTACAACCATTCTGTTTTTCATTTTCAGCACAGTAGTCAATAAATGACATCATGAGGTATTCACTACTTTATTATAAATCAGGCTTTGTGTAAGGTGATTTTGCCCAACTGTAGGCTAATGTAAGTGTTCCGAGCGCAGTGAAGGTGGGCTTGGCTGAGCTGTGAGGGTTGATAGGTTGGGTGTATTAAATGCATTTTTGACTTACAATGGGTTTATCGAAATGTACCCCATCGTGAGCTGAGGGGCATCTGTAGTTCTAAGGCTCATTTTATTTTCCTTCCCAACATGCAAAATGAAAGGATCGAGAGTATGAATCCCTGGCGTGCTCAGGTGTGCAAGGAACACTGCCTCTCCTTTTCTTTTCTAGCTCTCCGTCCCGTCAGACTGACAGAGGTAGAAACTACTGCACAGTGGTACCACAAGTTCCGGATGTCATCATAGTCAAAACCTTGGGGCAGAGGTCAGGGTGACCCTGCTCCCCTGTCTGGTCCACACAGGTTACCAGTGAGCATGTTCGTGTCCCTGCTCGCTGGTCTCGGCTGCTTTCAGGCCACACAGCCCAACGCTGAGGTCATACCAGAGTGCCTGGGACGCACGGGCCTACTATCCCTTCCTATTTCTCCCAAGCCTCTGCTTCTCCCCTCCAACCCCCCTCCTCTCTGTACCTCCTGGAAAAGCCTCTGAGTCCTTGACCTCAGGCCATGCTTGGAAAATCAAAGCCAGGAGAACCTACAGGCTACCTCTGGGTATAGTCACCCCACAGACCTGGCCTGGGACAATGATGGGGATGTGGAGGTGGGCAGGGATGGGGGCGGAAGAGGAGTTTTCTAGTCTCAAAATATTATCTAGCCTCCAAAACAATCCCCTCTGAGAGTAAATCCCTTGGAGGGGAGCAGGATTTGCTGCTTAAGGCCAGAATATATTGGATCAATTTTATTTGTTCATTTCATTAGTACATTAATAATACTGTCTTCCACTAGATATGTTCAGGGCCCTCACCTTTCAGACTCATCACGCCTTTGCCAAAAGGGAGGGTGAGTATTCCACTCCTAGGGGCTGTGCCCTGCTGCATGATCACTGACATGTTACTCAGCAAGTTTCGTCAGGTCATTGTAGGGCCGACGGAGAGATGAAAATGCTGCCAGCTCACACCTGCCATTATACACACACAGAAACAGGACAAGGGAACCAAACTTGTCAGGCCCCTGGATGAGGACGGAGGAGGACTAGGACCCAGGTGTCCCCTCTCCCGGACCAGTGCTTTTGCAAAGATCTCACGAAACTTGGCAGTTACCACCCACAGGTAGTGGGGCCAAGTCTCTGGCTGACTCCGTCCTCCACCTCAGAATGGAACTCAGCCACCCCGGGCAGCTGGCCCAGGGCAGATTCCATGCCCCTGTGAACTTCCCTGATGGCCCAGAACACAGGCCCACAGCAGGATGGCAGGACTGGTGCTTCCGGGAGGGGTGTGGTTCCCAGCCCTGCCCTTGCCCTGCTAGCCCTGCTCACAGCCCGGCTGCACATCACAGCCAAATGAGTCATCCTTCCTCCTCTGCACCTGGCGGGCGGGCGCGGAGACCCTCGACCCACTCCTGCTGGCAGACCCCCCTCTCTCCCCTCCTCCACCCCGCACCAGGGAGGGTCTCTATCAGCTCCAGAGCAGACTTGATTTTAGCCACCTGGGCGGTGTCTCGTGATGCTGATGCTTTTACTGGCCCAGCACAGACTCCAGATCCTGCCCAGGACAGTTCTCAAGTGCTCTATAATCTCCTCTCATTTCTATTCTCTGTGTCTAACAGATCACAGCTCAATAAGGCTCTTCTTCCTAGGGCCCCCACCCACCCAAGTGCATCGATTTGCATCACAATCCAAATGATGTTGGCTGCTCTGAGAAGGTTGTCTGGGACGCCATACAGGCTCCCAGCCCTCCTCTGCTCTGGCTCCTGACCTTGCCATTGCCCATCTTCCCTGGCAATTCGCTTTGCCCATCAACACGCCAGCGTCAGCTGAGTTGCCTCCCAGGACGCCATCGTTAGCCATTAATTCTCTAATTGAGAACATTGGCGCTGCCTGAACTTGAAGACAGGTGGAGATGTGCGATTTCTTGGTGAGCCATCTTCCTCCAGGGATTTTCAAGGTGTCACATGCTAGTTAGTTTTTAATAATTGCTTGGATGGAATTATCTCTTTGCATCAGGGGCTTTAATACTGCGTGCTAACCATTTGGGGTTTTGACATCCTGTCTTTAGCATATCGAAGCCCACGGCTACTGTTTTTGTTGTTTTGTGGTTCTGGGGGACAACCCCTTGAAGATATTAAAGACAAGAGGGGAAGCTTTTACCCATAAGAGAAACACCAGCTCACCACACAGTACTGAGGAATCCCATTTCCATCTCTCACTTTTCCCCTTCAGTGGCTTCTAAAAGGAATACATTTCTGGCGAGGTGCAGTTGGATAAATGATGTGTGTCTACTTAAGGAAGCCAGAAATAACGGAGGGTTGTGCATCAATAACTGGTTCTCTGGTTGGGGCCCTGGGGTGTCCTCAGATGCCCATGTTGACACTTCCTGGGGGAAGTAAAAACAGTTGTTGCTGCTGTACACGTGATTAAACTGATGCTTCGGCTCTGAGAGGTTAAGCATTTGTTCTAGGTCACACAGCCACTAAATTGAGGAGCTAGAATTGGAAGCCAGCTACACACTTAGTTGTCAGGTTGACCCTCCAAATAAATCAAAATTGTGCCCTGGCCCACCTGGGTCAGTTGGTTGGAGCATCATCCCATCCACCAAAAGGTTGCGGATTCAGTCCCTGGTCAGGGCACACACCTAGGTTGTGGGTTTTATCTCTGGTCCGGGCACATAGAGAGGCAACTGATGGATGTTTCTCTCTCTCCTCTTCCTCTCTCTCTAAAGTCAATAAACGTATCTTCAGGTGAGGATTTTTTTTTTTTTTTAAGAAGAAGAAGGAGAACCACTGTATGTCAATTCAGCTTTCAGGATCCCTATCCCAAATCTGAGATCTAGTAACGATGTCTCCTGACTCAGCCATGATTTCCCTAGTCGTGCTGCTTAGAAATGCCACCCTCTGGTGACGATCTTAGCTGCCTTTCCCTAGGCGTCTGCAAGTTCTCTGCTCCCTGTAGACAGTGGATTGTTCTTTCCTTTGCGCTTGAGTCCCCAGTAACCAAATGACCATAGAAATTCATGAAAAGTACTTCCAGGTCCACGGGAGACACTTCCTCACCGCCACAGTGATTTAACAAAAATGGGTTGCATTAGAAAGCATTGAATTTCCCTGCCTGCAGTTACAGAGAAGAAAGCTGCCCATCTGACCAACGGGCTTACACACCCGCCCTCTGAACCAAAGGCTGGGCATGGGATTGCTCCAGACCCCTTCAGCTCTGAGGTTCTGCACGCCTTGATTGACAAAACGACCTTGATCTTTGCCCATTAAAATTCTGCTCAATAAGAGACACACCTGAGGTTTTAAATTCTTCTACAAAGCAAATGACTGTATGGCACAGACAAACTGGCACAAACACCTACGTAGTGTTTTCTGTTTCTCCCTCTTAATTGGATTTCCTGTTCTTCCCTAGGAAAAACAAACGCCCTTTCTCCTGATTCACTGGCAAACACTGACCTCCGTCATCACTGCAATGAAGTTCCTGTAAGTCTCAGGAGCTGAAGTCCTTAAACAAGCAGGGGGCCTGTGCCCCTGGACCAAGAAGGACGTATTAGAAGCTCCTTGTGTCAGGACTGGGAGGTAAGTACTCCTGAGGCTAATAAATCTTCTTCCAAGTATTAATGGGGAAAGAAGTACAAACTTACAGTTATAAATAAGTCACGGGGATGCAAAGTGCAGCAGACGGAATATAGTCAATAATATCCTCATAACCGTGCACGGTGCCAGATGGCTACTGTGCTTACAGGTGGGCTGGTAAGGTACGTAAATGTTGAATCGCTCTGTTGTACACCTGGAATGAATACAATATTGCATGTCAACTGTAAAAATAAATTTTTAAAATAAATAAAAACGATTACAAAGACTCTTAAAGGGAAAGGTATTACTGGGGTGCTGAAGTTGTGCTATGTACTTCCGGGTCCTTGTCCTCCAGGGATTTACAGTGGGGAGCGGGGCATGAGGCATAATATAATGAAGATGGTGCCTTGGAGCTGCAAGCAGAACGTGGGGAGGGAGGTAAGCTGTACCCATAGGGCTGTAAGGACTGTCGCGCGGAAAAGCGGGACCTTTGGAAGGGTCGGTGGGAACTGGATGAGCAGAAGAAGCAGATGTAAGCATTCAAGCCCAGGGACCAGCCTAAGCAGAGAAACTCGGTGGAGGACAAGTTCTGAGAACACAGGACCAGACTGCAGACCAGTGAGGAAGGTCTTGACTCTCGCCCTCTATTCGGTGAGAGCGGTCAAGTGCTAAGGTCCTCTCTGGTGAACCATTCTAGCCATCCGAGTCCCTGGGGAGGACCCTGAACTCGTGCCCTGGAAAGTCTGACCTGCGTGGGCAGAAGGAGCTGGCGAAGGCTTCTGATAAGAGCTGTGCTCTGCAAGCCCCCTCAGACAGCCGAGTGAGAGAGACTTGTGTTGGGTAAGATGTCCTGGGTGGATGCGCCAGGAGGCCCCTGCCCTAGCCCAGGCGGGAAGCGGTGAAGCCAGGGAGCTGCGCAGTGGCAGACAGGTGGGAGGGAGTGGGGGCCCTAATGCTGGCCCGGTCCTGAGATCCACTTCACAGGATTGATCAACAACGACATTGACCTCGTGCTTAAGGCTTCTTCCAGTGGGGAAGAAGCTACAGAGGTACCCAAAGTATTTTCAGGTGTGTCCAGATGAGGACGAAGAAGGCAAGGCCACTCTCAGCAGCTGGTGGTATAATACCTGCAGGTCAGCGCTCTGAGGTAGGAGGGAAGGGACGCCCAGGTGGCAGGGAGGAGAGCAAGTGAGAACGGGCTGTTCTGGAAGGGCCAGGCTCCTGCCCAGACCCGTCCCTCCAAGGGATGCAGAGCACCCACAGATGAGACCTCAGCACCCCCACAGCAGTCCCTGCAGGGCCACGAAGTGGGTCAGAGGACCCACAGGTGGCATGTGGCAAAGTCATTCACTCCGTGGATGTTCGCTGACACCATAGGCTGGCGATGTGGCCGTGAACTAGAGAACAAAACAATACCTGCCCCCAGGAATGAAATTCTAATTTACAAAAAGGGACCAGTGTGCTCCATAGCCGCTAAGGAGAAATTTCTAGAAGAGCTTTAGTAAGCGATCTGCAACTCTAGGAAAGGCAGCGGGAACCCCTGTGTGTCAGCAAAGGTTCAGCAACCGCAAGCCACTCAGCCCATTTCCTTCCAACAGGCTCACAGCTTCTAGAAACTCTGGGTGCTTTGCAAGGTGTTTGACAGTTCCTCAGGGTTCCCCTCATCCCCCCGCTACACCGCTAGTGGAACAAAGAGCACCTAAGAGGGGAGTTCCTCACTGGCTCAACTTAATAGACATGCTTTGCGTTATGGAATCATATTCAGGTAGCGAGGCAACACCCTGACAGACCCCAGGCAGCAGGACGTGAATACACCACCCTCCTGAGAGCTCACCAGGGCGCAGAAACCCAGCATGCTCATTTTCTGATTCCTCTTTGGAGAACAGTAGCCGGTTGTGAGACTTGTACCCTGCCCTGTTCATCTAGGATGCTCCCGGAAGATGCTAAAGACTGGCCGCTCAGGCGTGTGGCAGGTCTAAGGAGAAGGGGTGAGGAACATGCTTCCCTCTTGGCTGCATGAATGGATGGCCTCCTCCTGGCCACGGGACGCCCTTTGACTCTGCTTTGCCCAGGTGAGCAGCCCTCGGTGGCCCCACTTGGAGCACCAAAGGGGACCGCGAACCCCTTGCAGGCAGTGACTCGTCAACAGCTAGCAGAGTGATCCCCACGTAGCAGGAGCCTCAGCCTAGGGAGTTACTCAGGACAAGTGTAAATTCTGACTACAGCAGCTGGCCTCCATGCAGAGGCGGTGGGCAATGAAAAGGACATCACTCCCGAAGAGCCTCGAAGTCACGGTGGCTTATGAAGGAGCTCCGGTTCATGGCAGCGCACGCAGAACTGAGGCCTCGGCGACATTTTGGGCTTCATGGTGCTCACGTGCTGGCTTGTTCCAACAGGATACTGTGTTCTGCCACTAGAGAACGCATTCACCCTGTGCGGTTCACCTTGTTCCCTGGTCTTGAGCCCTTAGCCAAAGCTAAACGTGCATTTCACACCCACGTTTGGACTCCGTCCAGGACTTTGATTGCTACATGAACTTGGGAGAAACTCTTCCAAGCACCTATTTGGAAATGAATTCAGTGTTTTCAAGGACAGTAAGTCCCACATGCCCAGTGCCCCGGCTGCCTGCCAGACGTGGGCTGCCGCCTGCCAGGAGAAGTGTTCTCTCTACAGCCTTGCGGCCCAGCTCAGAATCCCAGGGCCTACCAACCAAGGAGCCCATCCCTGGCATTTGTGGTCAAGGATCAAGCATCACATTAGCCTAGGAGCAGCCCTGGCTCTAGCTGGAGGGATTTGCAGGCTCACCGTGGTACTGGGGAGCAGAGGTGCCTGTCTCCTGTGGAGACATCATGGCCCAGAACTCACGCCAGCTCAGGCCAACAGCGGTGATGCTGTCTGGGCAATTAAGTCCAGAAAGGGGGCCCATTCCACTAATGGCTGAGATTAAAGCTAAATGAATTTGACTCAGATGAAAGAGATGCTGACCCCTCTCCCTCTGGTCTCATTACCTTAATTAACAGTGCTTGGCAGGAATCTTGAGGCTGCCGTCACCCCTCAAAGCCCTGGACACACGTTGACCGAGCTTTTGTAATAAAAACCCAATACTCAGCCACTGCCTGTATTTCTTCCCAATTTTTCCCCTACGAGAATCAGGGGGCTTCGGAGGGGCTCCTTTAGACCAGTGCACCTCACGCCATGGTCTAAGAGCCACTCACCTCAAAGTCCTTGGGGTTTGGCTAGAAAATGAACTCAGGCTCACCAGACCTACAGGACCTGAATTTCCGGGACTCAGGCTCGGGGATCGGTAGTATTGGCTTTTTTTCTCTTTAACTTTTTTTTATTGTGGTAAACTATACATAACATAAAATTCACCATTTTAACCCTTTTCAGTGCACAGGTTAGTGACATTAAGTACATCACTCCCTCCCTCCATAGACCTTGCGACACCCACTTCCACAGGCAACCATCGGGTTTTTTCAAGGTACAGGGGTGTTTTCTGCAGTGTTTCTGTGCTGCTGAACCATGTGACAGGTATGAAATGGTGCTACCGTTTTTATTAGGATTTTTTTATGGGTCACCGACAACGCTTTTGAGTTTTGTTCTCTAGCTCCTTTCCCCCGACAAGTCCCGTGGGTTTATTGTAATTTTGCACAGCACGGTGATGTCTAGGAAGGGATCCATGTGCCACCTGATGGCAGAACTGGCAGCTTGAGTGACTACTTGCTGCTTCTCGTCATCTTGTTACCAGGGCTTTAGGAGCACACTGCCCTGGTCCCCAACTCCCTTTCCTTCCTCGACCTGCGCACAGAGAACTGGATTTCGGGCACCACTAGAGGGCACCCTCCTCAGATGGGGTCCCACGCAGTCGCTGCACCCTGAGCTTCCAGAGAAGCAAGCGGCCCAGTGGGCCTTACGCCACACTCTCACACTCCTCCTGCTCCCTCTGGTTTCAACCCATTTAGGGTTTAGGGCTTTAGGTGACTTGGTCTCCTCTCCTGGATGCTCCGACGTTCACACCCGCTCCCCACCTCCTCTCTCGCTGTCTGGACAGACTGCACTCTGGAACGCTCGCCCTTCTGAGGCTTCACCGGGTCTGAAACAACCACCCCATATGGTTGTCATCTGTGCTCATTTATGTTTATTTCACCTTGTTTTGGCGTCTGCCATCCAGGACACCCCTGTCTGGTGGCCCCTCTTCATGAGCGGCCCCTCCAGACTCCTGCCAGCTCACAGCTCACCTGTCCTGGCACCTGACCCATAGAGGTCTGCTTCAGAGATGACAGTGTAATTGTATTATGTCTTTCTGTACTTCATAGGAAAGTAGGTCTGCATGGTATCATTGTAATGCTACAGAAGCCCCAATAATTGTCTTTAAAATCTATTTGTGCAGCTGGCCTTATCTACCCTACTGATTAATTTTAGCTCCCCCATTATGACTTGAAGATGCAGTGTATTGAGACGAATGTGGTTTGGGACTCTCTTTCATCACTTGTTACCACAAAGTCAAGGTCAAGCCACCAAGTCGAGTGTCTTCATTCGGGGGCCAGCACTGAGTCCTCTATAAAAAGATAGGAGCAAAACTAGGAAATTTAACTCTGTTATTCCAAGCCGGTGTTCTCACTCCTGTGTCTCTGCAGGGATTTTTCTGTCCGGTTACACGAGATGAGAATCCATTCTGACACGTGGATAAAACAGCAGCTGCAAAACTGGCAGCCACATGGGGGCCAAGGTAGTTCTTTCCTGCAAATGCTGGTGGTCCGGTGTCAGAACACGTTTATCCGACAGCCACTTAAAATCCTCATTTCTTTTCTTCTAGGACAGAGGTCAGCAAACTGTGGCATTTGGACTGCAAAGCCTAAAATATTTATCATCTGACCCTTTACAGAAAAAGTTTTCTGGGTCCTTTTGTAGATCATAAAATGTGATGGTTGTTGTATATTAACTAAGAGTTCTTCATGTGAGGTTGGAAGGGGCCGGCTTCTGGGGGTCACTGAGCCCCCTGAAATGGGGAACAAGGCTTGGTTTGAGATACAAAAGTGCAGTTTTGAAAGGCAAGGAATTAGAGCTACCATCTAGAAGGGTTCCATGACCTCAAACCAGTTAAGAACCACTGTGCAACAACAGAATCTAAAAAATAAAACCAAAAACAGACTAAGCAAACAACCAGAATAGGAACAGAATCATAGGTATGGGGATCATTTAGAGGGTTATCAGCTGGGAGAGGGAAGAAATGGGGAAATGGTGCAGGGATGAAGAAGCATAATTGGTTGGTACAAAATAGACAGGGGGATGCTAAGAATAATACAGGAAAGGGTGAAGCCAAAGAACTATATGCATGACCCATGGACATAAACTAAGGGGGGGGGGCGATTGCTGGAGGGAAGGGGGGTGCTGGGCGGAGGGGAGCAAAAGGAAAATAAATTGGGACACCTGTAACAGCATAATCAATAAAATATACTTAAAAAAAAAACAAAGAACCACTGTTACATGTAGAAAATGCAGTGTAAGTGATAGAAAGCCAGTGTATACCAGACAATATTTGTCAACAGCCATGTGCATGGAGCCGAAGGATCAAAGGGTCTAAGAGAGCAGGCACATCCCATTAAAGCTTAAAGGATCCCCCAAGTTCTAAAGACCCATGTGCAATGCCTCATGCTGGGAGAGCTGTGTTTTCATTCTCCCTTCTTCTCCACAGGATCATGGGAGATCACCTGGACCTTCTCTTAGGAATGGTGCTCATGGCCAGCCCTGGGCTTGGCATTTCTTCCTGCTCCTCTGATGGGCGCATCGCCTTGTATCGTTTCTGCAACCTCACCCAGGTGCCTCAGGTCCCCAACACCACCGAGAACCTCCTGCTAGGCTTCAACTATTTCAAGACCATCACAGCCAGCTCCTTCCCCTGCCTGGAGCAGCTGCGCCTGCTGGAGCTTGGGAGTCAGTTTACCTCCTTCACGATTGACAAGGAAGCCTTCAGAAACCTGCCCAACCTTAGAATCTTGGACTTGGGCAAAAATCAGCTAGACTTCTTGCACCCAGATGCTTTTCAGGGACTGCCTCATCTGTTTGAACTTAGACTCTTTGCCTGTGGTCTCTCTGACGTTGTGTTAAAAGATGGTTATTTCAGAAATTTAGAGTCTCTGTCTCGCCTGGACCTGTCCATAAATCATATTCGTAGCCTTTCCCTTCATCCCTCGTTCCAGGAATTAAATTCCTTGAAGTCCATTGACCTTTTCCTCAATAAAATACACAGTGTGTGTGCGCACGAGCTTCAGCCCCTCCATGGGAAGACACTCTCCTCCTTAAGGCTGGCTTCTAATAACTTGTACAGCAAGGACCCAGTGGACTGGGGTGCGTGTATGAACCCGTTCAGGAACGTGGTCCTAGACACCCTAGATGTCTCTGACAATGGCTGGACTGTGGACATCACAAGAAACTTCAGCAATGCCATCCATGGCAGCCAGATTTTCAATCTGGTTCTTGCCCACCATATTATGGGGTCTGGGTTTGGCTTCCATAACATCAAAGATCCTGACCAGAACACGTTCGCCGGCCTGGCCGGAAGTTCAGTGTTGCACCTGGACCTTTCACACGGATTTATCTTCTCCCTGAACTCCCGGATCTTTGAGACCCTCAAGGAGCTGAAGCTCCTGAACGTTGCCCACAACAAGATAAACAAGATCGCAGAGGACGCCTTTTCTGGGCTCCACAACCTCCAGGTTCTCAATATGTCAAATAACCTTCTGGGAGAACTGTACGATTCTAACTTCGGTGGGCTACCTAATGTCTCCTATATTGATCTGCAAAAGAATCACATCGGGATCATTCAGGCCAATACATTCACATCCCTGAAAAGGTTACAGACCTTGGACCTCCGGGATAATGCTCTGAAAACAATTAATTTTATCCCAAACGTATCTGCTATCTTCCTGGGTGGCAATAAACTGGTGACTTTGCCAGAGATCCAGCTCACAGCTAACTTCATCGAAATAGCAGAGAACAGGCTGGAAGATCTAGATGATCTCTACTTCCTTCTCCAGGTCCCTCACCTCCAGATTCTCATTTTAAATCAAAATCGTTTTTCTTCTTGTACCCAAACTCGTGCCCCTTTGGAGAATCTCAGCTTAGAACAGCTTTTCCTTGGAGAAAATATGTTGCAACTTGCCTGGGAGACGGAGTCCTGCTGGGATGTTTTCAAGGGGCTTTCCCGTCTTCAAGTCCTGTACTTGAATGATAATTACCTGAATTTCCTTCCACCAGGAGTGTTCAGCAACCTGATTGCCTTAAGAGGACTCAGTCTCGGCTCCAACAGGCTGACGGTTCTTTCTCCTGGCGACTTGCCTCCTAATTTAGAGACGCTGGACGTGTCCAGAAACCAGCTCCTAGCTCCCGATCCTAACGTATTTGCATCGCTTAGTGCCGTGGATGTAACTCACAACAAATTCATCTGTGAGTGTGAACTTGGCGCCTTCATCAGATGGCTCAATCGAACCAATGTCACCGTATTTGGGTCTCATGCAGACGTATACTGCATGTACCCCGACTCCCTCTCGGGGATTTCCCTCTACTCTCTGTCCACGGCGGGTTGTGACGAAGAGGAAAGCTTCCAGTCCTTAAAGCTCTCCCTTTTCATCTTATGCACTGTCACTTTAATTCTGTTCCTCACAGCCATCCTCATAGTCACCAAGTTCCGGGGGGCTTGTTTCCTCTGTTACAAGACAGCCCGGAGACTGGTGTTCAAGGGCCAGACCAAGACAAGAGAATCAGACTCATACAAATATGATGCCTATTTGTGCTTCAGTAGCAAAGACTTTGAGTGGGTGCAGAATGCTTTGCTAAAACACCTAGATATGCAGTACAGTGACCAAAACACCTTGAACCTGTGCTTTGAAGAAAGAGACTTCACGCCGGGGGAAAGCCACGTTGCCAACATCCATGAGGCCGTGTGGAGCAGCAGGAAGACCGTCTGTCTTGTGAGCAGACACTTCCTTAGAGATGGCTGGTGCCTGGAAGCCTTTAGTTACGCCCAGAGCAGGAGCCTCGCTGCCCTGGACAGCGTCCTCATCATGGTGGTGCTGGAGCCCTTGTCCCAGTACCAGCTGATGAAACATGAGTCCGTCAGAGGATTTGTACAGAAACAGCAGTACCTCAGGTGGCCCGAGGATCTCCAGGATGTTGGCTGGTTTCTTAATAAACTCTCTCAGCACATACTAAAACAAGAAAAGGAAAAGAAGAAAGACAAGAACATTCCGTTGCAAACGATAGCAACCAGCTAACTCCCAGAGTAGTTTTCAGCTGACCTCAAGCCACAGATAACTCCCCACTTCATATCTGCACATTTGCGGGTCCTTTTTGAAGTTTCTTTTCCCTACTATGAAAAAAAAATCAAGCTCTTGGTTTTCATAGCAAGACTCCCTTCATTTGCTTTCAGATTCAGTAATGTCGTTTTCTCCTGTGGCGTTGGCTACAAATATCTCCTAGTTGTGCAAAGGGTACCTTGAGAGAAGTTACAGGTGACAGACACCCCTTTGCCAGCGTCCAGCTCCGGAAGGGGCTGGCCAATGACTCTGAGCCCTCCGTGCTCCGCCAAGACAACACTAGATAGAAAAAAAAAAAAAAGCGGCACGTTTCCTACTTCCGCCTTGGGAACAATGCCCTTGCTGAGTCAAGGTCATGTTCAGTTTCAGACTTGGCCCTGAAGAAGCCAGGATGAGAATAAGTAGCTCTCTGGTGGCCACAGTGTTCTTCCTGTTCTTGCCTTCATCTGCTCCACACGGAAGCCTAGTGGGCCATGAACATTCTTTTTAGCAGGTAACCATTCTTTCGGCCTCATGTTCAAGACCTTCCATGATTTGGCACCAACCTCTCTCAGCTTTATTTCTTTTTTATCATTTATCAACCACTCAGGCTCTTGCAGAAAGAACCAAGCCCCGCGACACAGATCCTGGTTTGAGTTCTGATGCTGCCGCTCATTCGCTTGATGACCTTGAGCATGGGACACACCCTTGACGGGCCTCAGTTGGTTCACCTGTAGGCACGATCACATCTGCCTGATTGAGCTGCCATGATGATTAAATTGGCCAAGGATTCCGGGGCTTCTCAGATCTTGTCCTTAGTTGCCCCAATGGCCACAAGAGGATGTGAACACCTGAGGAGCCTTCTGGTTGGAGTCAAATTTTCTTTGAAGTTGTATTTTTTTAAATCATAAAAGAAACCTATATATATTTTCCATTCTGTTTCTTTTTTTAATGTTTATTTTAATATAGAAATGTTTTTCTGAAAGTATTAAGGAAACTGAAAGCAAGGAAGGTTTGCCCAAATTACCCATGGCGTCACGAATAGCCTCTTCCAAGTCCTGCAGAGCCTCAGGGTGGCTGTCGCTGTTTGAGGAGCAACCTAGGCCTGGGTCTTAGCACTCCAAAATGTCACTCCCTTCCCCTCACTGTGTCCCCCTCCCCAATCGTAACTCCTCCAGCACACACACTGGTTATTCTCATCCTGGCTTCTTTGGGCTCCTTTGATCCATGAGACCAAGTTTGACCTGCATTCACTTTTTATATTTGAACAATGGCTGCACCCATTAGCCCTGTTCATATGCACAGCATACACACATCCTTGTCTGCCCTTCCTTCTGGAATGTTCTCCCATCTCTGCGTGTCCATCCTACCTATTCTTCAAAACCCAGCCCACCAAGCTTCCTGGGATCCCTCCAACCCAAAGTCCTCTCTCCCTTCTGTGCAAACTCTTAGCCCTTTAGCTGTTCTTTTAAAATGAGCTCTAGCCTGGCTGGTGTGGCTCAGTGGATTGGGTGCCAGCCTGTGAACCAAAGAGTCACCAGTTCGATTTCTGGCTGGGGCACATGCCTGGGCTGTGGGCCAGGTCCCCAGGGGAGCTGCAAAAGGCCACCACACACTGATGTTTCTCTCCCCCTCTCCCTCCCTCCCTTTCCCTCTCTCTAAAAGTAAAACCTTAAAGCAAGACCTTCCATTCATCAAAAAAGGCCATCCCAAAAGAAAAATGGACAAGATTATTAAGAATTTCCCAAAAGGATACTCAGTGTCCAAAAGCAAATGAAAAGATATTCCACCTCCTTTAGTTACTAGGGAAATGCAAATTAAAACCACCTTGTGGTATTCTTCCCCCAAACAGGATGGCTAAAATTAAAATGAGTGAGAGTATCAAGTATTAGCAAGGATGTGAGCAATTAAAACACAACTATGTGATTTGCAGGAATGTAGATTGACTTAGCTTTAAAAAACAGTCTCTCATTACCTGCCAGAGCTGGGTCCACACATGCCCTATGGCACTGCAGTTCGTTCATAGGTACACACACATCAGAAATCCACACACACACACAAACCAGAAATGGCTACGGCAGCGTTATTTCCAGTAGGCAACATTGGAAACAAACCACGCGTTCATCAACCATAAAATGGATAAATAAATCATGGTCATTGAAACCTGCATAGAAATGGCAATTAACCAATTATAGTTACATGCGACCCCATGAGTAAATCTCACAAAAATGTTAAGTCAAAGACACGAGGCCTAACTTTTACATACTGAGTGGTTCCATTTTTAGAAATTTCAAACAGGCAAAACTCATCTGTAATGACCGTGAGGATAGTGGTTACCTTTGGGAGGAGAAGTGGGATGTATTCGGGGGTGGGGTGCTTCTGAGGTGCTGACCACATTCCATTTCTTGGCCTGGATGATGATAACATGGATGTGTGCACACTGTGACAATACATTTTACCTGTACCAATTAAATTCGCTCACTTTTCTGTATGGTATTACTTTTCAAGAAGGAGGCAGATTTGGTTTTCATTAAAGAAATAAAAGACACGTGGATAACCGATTGATAAAGCGCTAATAAGACATCCTCCCCCCAAAGACCTTACCTTTATTAGGGACGGTCCCTGGTCTAAATGTGCTTCTTTCTCAGCCCCAACCAAAGGAAGACACACAAGTGATCGTGCTGGGGTGGGAGTTAGGGGGGCAGCTAGAAAGATCGCAGGAGGCTTGGGTGGGACAGCGGAGTGTAAGCTTTCTTTACGTGTCAATGGTATTATTTATGTTTGACTCTACATGCATGTCATTAATACCTTAATAATGACAAAGATAAATAACTAATATAGGCATTCATAAAGTGGAGTTAACTTCTGCCCTTGGCAGAAATAGAATTAGCCGACATTTTAAAATTAAACCACCAACAAAGAAAAAGGACATTATTATTTCAACAGGTGATTTTATTTTTCTTAAGAGTAAAGGAACTTCTCATCTGTTTTACTTAGTCATTAAATATTTCACTTCTCCAATGCCACAATACCTTCCATTATATGGACTTCTTGAGAAAGTAAATGCTTTTATTTTACAGACAATTCCATGGAAGGAACATGCTCAGCGTCCCATGGTCCTTGCAGGCACCCAGTCCAGGCAAGTATGACAAGGGAGCTTTATTCCTGAATCCTGGGGACCTGGTTCAACTGGCTGGAAATCTTTTCTTTTTTTCCTTGCTCTGGTCCCTTTACCTCCTCGAGGCCTTGTTTTTCTGTCTCCTCTTACTGAAATGCGATAAAAACCAATGACATCATGTCTCATCGGGGCCTCGGCCCCTCCAGGAAGCAGGTGGCTTGGCAGAGTGGAGGCTGGGGCATTTTTTTTTGCTGTGCTGACCTGGGTTAGCCGCTCAAGTAGCCCTCGGGGCCTAGCACTTGAGGCTGCTTTCATGGTTTTTCCAATGACCTTGACCGTGAATTGGCTCCCAGCTCGCTCCCCATCTGCAGCTGTGTTATGGGATCAGTGTCTCCCAAGCCTGTAGTGCCAAGCCCGAAGGGGTTTGCAAAAATAAGTCACCACTGTTCCTAAGTGCTGGCCCATGTGACACAGAGCGCCTTTTCGGAGAAGGGACCAGGATAGGCAGTGGCGCTTCCGAGGAAGGAAGACCTTCAAGCTTGGGTGTCAAACGGATGCGGGAAGGTTGGTGTGGGAGTCACTGGCTGGCGAAGGCACCACTTCTAGCCTTGCTCAAGCTGGAGTCCCCAGATGTATTGGGGAAGGAGCACCCCCGCTAGCGCCCTCCCCAGGGACATCCAGAGAAAACACTGTGGCCTTTGAATCGGAAGACTCAAGTGGCCATCCCGGCTAGCTGTGTGTCGTTTAACTGCTTGGACATCAGGTTTGAGGGATTTAGTTGGTGGTACTGGTTTCCCTCCGGAATTTAAAGGCGTGGGAAACAGCGGCGTCATTCTAACACAAAATAAATGCCCTTCCCTACGCGGTGGGTGCACGGAGGTGAGGCCACGTGGTTTACATGACCGTCTATGTTTCCCTGAGTTCCATGGGTCTGCCTTCAGTTCCCCCAGTCTGGATACTCTGTTCCTTGTCCCTGGGGTACACCTGACCTTTTTGGAGGTCCAGGCAATGCCTCTGGAGATCTGAAAAGGAAATCCCGAGCTGTTTCTTTAAACGTGCGATAAAATGGACAGATCCTAAGCGTACACGTCAGTGCGTTCTGACATTTGTCTCCACCCATGTAATACTACCGCAATCAAGACAGGGTATTTCCATCGCTCTAGAAAGCCTCCTTTTGCCCTTTTGCCGACGAGACCCACGACTGCCCGGCTCAGATAACTGCCGTTGTGATGCCCGTCAATTTCACCCATCCTAGACCTTCACATAAACAGAATCATGCCATCTTCTGCATCTGGCTTCGTCTAATTGTTTGGGATTCTTCAAGGTGTTGCACCTGTCAGAGGCTTGCTCCTTCTCATTGCATTGTACGGACTGAACACAACTTCTTTATCCAGTCTCCTGTTGGGGTCTGTTGTTCCCAACAAACTGCGCTCCTTCCCACTACTCGCTGCTACAAACAAAGCTACAGGTTTTTGTCAACAGGTATTCATTTCTCTTGGGTATCTATCTTAAGAGGGTCAGATACTTACCCTATGCCAGGTCATAGGGTCAGTATATGTTTTACGTGGAGAGACAGCTCGGCAGTTTTCCAAAATGGTTGTAACCTGTTACGCTCTTCCTAACGATGTAAGAGGTCCCAGCTGCTGCTCCACATCCTCACCAGCACTTGGCCCGGCCAGCCTTTTGCATTTAGCCTTGTTAGTGGGTCTAAAGTCATCTCTCCCAGTAGTCTTCATGTGCGTTTTCCTAACAACTAATATGTTGAATACCATGTCACGTGCTTGTTATTCGTTTACATATATTCTTTCATGAAATGTTCATTCAATTCTTGTGCCCATTGAAAGTGGGTCATTTTTTATCCTTGATTTCTAGGCAAGTTTTATATATTCTAGGTAGAAGTCTTTGTCAGACATACGTACTGCTAATATTTTCTCACAGTCTATAGCTTACCTCTATGTTTTATTAATAGTGTCTTTAGTGACCAAAAATCTTTAATTCTGGTGAAGTCCAATTTATTTTATGCTGTGTGTTCTTGTGTTCTGCCTAAGAAATGTTTACCTATACTGAGGTCAGGGGGATGTTCTTCTCTGTTTTCCTCTTGGGGCTTTCTAATTTTTAACTTTTATAATTAAATATCTGGTCCCCATCCTGCTTTGGGGGAGCTCTACGCACAGCCTTAAGGGACTGTTCCCCATAAGACCGTCCCCCAGCAGAGGTGAACAAATGTTCAGCCGTGGGGGTTTCTTTGCCAGCTTAACCCTCTTCCTTCTGAAGAGCAGGGAAAAGTTAGAACCCACAGCATTAGGCTGAACGTCAGGGAAGCAGCCGGCAGCCTCTTTGTTGAGCAAATGAAATGCACCTGCCACAAAGGAGGAGAAGAACTAACTGTGACTGGGCACTTTCTATTGCCAGGCTCCAAGCTACGAAATTTACCTGTCATCTCATCTGAATCACACACCACGATCAGGCAATGAGTGGGCACATCCCTCCCCATGGCTCCCCAATCACTGAACGACCTTCCACTCTTTACAGAGAAGGAAACTCAAACTCAAGAGGCAGAAAGCAACTCACCAGCTAGCGAGTGATCCAAATCTGGGCTTTTCCAACTCTGCTTCTCCTGACTGGGCCATGCAATGCTCTTCTCTCCCCGGGGGGGCTTGCTCAGGAAGACTGCCCCCTTTGCTGGGATCTGCCTGCTCTTTCTTCACTGCCAAAGGCCCCCGCTGCGTCCCAGCAAACTGCTGGAGGACCCCTGCTCTTGGAGCTGTAAGACACTTCCCTCTGCTTCCATCAGGATGCAGCTGAGAAAACAGAAGCCACGCCACGTCCCCCAGGTACGCTGAGTTTCCATTTAGAGAATTAAAGGTATGGGGAAGGACCTAGGGGAGTGAAGGCCAAGGATGCCAATGCCGAAGACCTCAGCCTGCAACGCGCGGGCAGATGGACCCTGGAAGTACATCGTCAAGAAGTCACTTGTCATCCAGTGCGGCTCAGTGGGTTGGGTGTCATCCTGCAAACCCAAAGGCAGCAAGTTTGATTCCCAGTCAGGACACGTGCCTGTGTTGCACGTTTGGTCCCCGGTCGGGGCGCATGCAAGAGGCAACCAATTGATACTTCTCTCTCATTAATGTTTCTCTCCCTCTCTCTCTAAAAATAAATAAATAAAATCTTTTTTTTTTTAAAGAAAGAAAAAATGTGAGTCATAGAGAGTTATAGGTTGAATCACGTTGCCTCAACATTCGTGTATTTAAGTCCTCACCCCCAGGACTTCTGAATGCGACTGTATCCGGAAAGCGGGTCACTGCAGGGAGCTTTGCTGGGCAGCAGAGGATTGGACTCTTTTAAGGCCCTGGGGTTTGTTTTCTCTATGGCAGCTGATGTTAGGTTCTATTTCATTAGTTATGGTTTATGCAAGGCAGGCAGGCTCTACATGGGTAAAAATTATACTCATTCGGGCTATATTTAAAGCAGCTGGATGTGTAAAAAATGGACTTCGGAGCTGGCGGGCCTGGAGCTAATGGTTCCAGCCGACTATGAAGAAATCAACAACAATGGGACCAAGACAGAGGGGCCATTTTTATCTCATTTATACCACATTCCCTAAAGAAAACGGTAGGCAGGATGCAGGGCCTATTTGCCTGGCCTCCTTCGACGTTCACATCCTCCCCCGCGATGGGAAACGTACATGAGCCCTACTGGCGTTCCAGGCCACAGACGCATGTCTGAACTGCCCCTGATCCTTGGCTGCCATGAAAATAGGGTAAGTTCCCACGCAGTGGAAGGAAAAGCAGAAATAGCATAGAGGTGTCCCCACAAGCCTGAGCCGGCAGAAACAGAGGCCAGGTATGAAGAGCATAAAACTCAGTCCTTGCCGTGCCGGCTGCCTGTCTGGGCCACAGTAAAAAGCAGGGAAGCGGCCTTACCATGAGGCCGCTAATCCATCCCCTTCGGGGCCCAGCAAATTTACTGGCAGCTGAAATGATTTCTCGTTTTATGTGTTTTTAGGAAACTTTCTTCATCAGTGTTTTCAAAGAACTGTGTGTATGTGTGTGTGTGTGTGTATGTGTGTGTGTCTCATCTTGCTTAACATTTCAGCTGGGAACATGAAACCACATAAATTCATAATGGAAAGAAATGTTCACTTCTCATAATAATCGAACTGTGGAGGGAATAGGCCGTGGATCTGTCACCTGTTTTATATACGTCACCCGTGGCATAACTGACATCACAGGGAGCACTGAGGAATTCTTTCTCCCAACAGCTCCCTCCTCATTAATTATATTTAATGTTCATGGAAACATTTTTCCATGAAGTGTTCCACAATCTGAGTCGGTCTGGAGTGAATCTTTTGGGGAGGAAAGTGAACACACACACACACACACACACACTTTCTTCTTTAAAAGAGAGGAAGGAGAAAATGCTGCCCTATTTTTACATCCACACAAGTCACCCACTGTCACCCGCGGCAGAGCTGTAAATGCTAAGCCTGGCAAGGCTGGGCTGTCACCTCGGAAGAGGCGACCCGCCTGCTGAAAGGAAAAAGGCCGCAGACATCACAAAAGCTGAACCTCCTGCCCGTGAGCCTACCAAGGGGACATGTCCTACCCAGACATTCTGCAAACCGTGTTACAGGAGCCCCACCGAAAAGCTTCAGGCAGTCGCCAGCTGCCATTTCTTTTCATGAAACACAAGTCTGAAAAAAAAAAAAAAAAAAGATGAAGCAAAGGAAAGAGAAAAAGCAAAGCACCGATGGGAAAGTGACAAATTTCTGAGCCTGAACTTCAAAGACCTCAGCTCCTGCAGACACCTTAGCGGACTCTGGAGACAATTGCCAGCATTTTTCGGGACTGATCTGAAGCCTGCATTTGAAGGCACCCACAGTGCCGTACCCATGAAAGGAGTTAGGAGGCCTGCAGACTAGATTCCCCAACGCAACGTCCGGAAACGTCAAGAACGGCGGATCTCCCATTTAAACATGGCTCAGCGATGTGCAAGGACACACTGTGATGACAACCAGCTAAGAAGGAAAAGTCAGGCTTCGCCTGGTTAATCTGCAAGGGACACACGGGTCCTCCCCGACCATGAGGGATCCCCAGCAAGCCAGTCCCAGGGGAAGCCCAGGCGTTCGGGGCGCGTTTTTTCCTGGCAATGGGTGGGATCATTAGCAGAGGGCCACCTGGGAGGGGAGGCCGGCTGCCCCACCCGGCTCGTCCTCCGGGGCCATTCTCCTGGTCGCCCCCAGGTGGCGCTGCAGGACCACGGCCCCGGGCCGTCCTCAGCCCGAGGCTCCCAGGGAGCCCGTTTCTTGGGGAGGAGAAACCCGTAGGCTGAAGCCTGAACCCGAGGCCTGGCCCTCCTGGCACTCCAGGACCTTCCGGAGCCTTCCAAGTCCCCGACACAGAAGCATCTAGTGTGTTCCCATCACCTGGTGTCGGAAGTGACGCGGCGCTGAGAGCCTGGCTGGTGGCGTTCGCACGGTCCCCTGCCCCCGGCCCCCCCGCCCTGCCCATCCCGGCACCCCGGGGCCCGCCCCCCATGCGCCTCTGTGGCTTCCAGGAGCCCTGCGGACACCCGTGCGCAGACGCCTGGCCTCAGGGAGGAAAACCTCGAGTCTCCGTGCGCCCGCAAAAACAAGCAAAAACAGAGAAAAACAAACAAAAACAAAATCGCCCAACAGACTTCACAGATGGAACCTTCTGGCAGAGAAAACAGCTCATCCCCTCCACCCACACCCCTTCTGTACTTCCTCCAAACGCCAGGGACACACACACAACTTACACAGCTTACACAGTTACATACATACTGCAGATAACACACACTTACACACACGACTTACACACTTACACACACATCACACACACCACCGGTAAGTAACCTCTCTGCCCTAACCCTGGGCTACTCAAGAGGGAGGCTTTTCTTCCCTTGTCCCACAGGAGGAAGGCCTGTGTGACCCAGGACCGTGCTGTGCCAACCCCGTGGCTTCCTCCCCGGAGTTCAGTGCCAGGATCCTCACTTGGCAGCCAGCTGAGGGCAGAGGCCATGCCGTCGCTGAGGCTGGAGAGTGGGCCAGACCAGTGCCACGTGAGGGTCAGGGCCAGGACCCGGCCTCCAGGCCTCGCTGCTGCTCAGTATCACCAAAGAGGGTGTGAGAACCAGGCAGAAAATGCGGACAGAGAGGTGGGCCACCAGCCAGGAGTGGGAGGCCTGGCCACAGTGGGAAATGCAGATGTGAGGAGCAGGAGCTGCCCGGATGCCCGGTGGGGAACTCTAAGACATGTGTCCTTGTCACCCATCTCAGCCCAAGGTCAAGCAGGAAGGACTCAATGGCTCCATACCAGGTGGTTCCTTGATATGCAGATCCCACCCCATCATGATAAAGTAGAAATACTCAAAGCCACTCGGACCCAGCGCTGGCAGCCAGAGCAGGCAGACACTGGGACAAGGGCAGGGACTGGCTTTGACGGATGGAGCCCCAGGCCTCCCTACGGCCTCATACATAGTGATCCTGTTCCCTGGCGCCCCCCTCCCCGCCTCACTCAGGATTCACATTCTGGGGGCCTTCCTGTGGGGGAGCAGGTGCTCAGGAGCCAGAGGCGTCGCTTTGCATGTTCCCTCATCTCTGGAGCAGCGACAGACATGACCTCATCCCTCATCTCTCATCTCTCATCTCCCCTCCCTCCTCGCCTGGCTCCGCACCCCACCCCCACCCCTGCATGGAGCCAGGAAGGCAGGGAGCACCTGGAAGGGCAAAGTGGGTAGCCCAGGGGTGTTCATGGGGAGAAGGATACTCTGCCCAGACCCCTCCCCAAATCGCCAAAGAATAAGGGGTCCCTTGAACCCAAGCCCGACCCTGCGTCATGGGGACGCTAGGTGGCCACCTGGGGCTGGGCTTGCTGTGCAGCGGTACCCCAGACTCATTGACCCCTGTTTCCTTGCGCCTGTACGCTGGACTTTGTGTCTAGCTTAGCTGTGTGTCTCTGTGGCCCTTGACCCCATGTCCAGAGCCTTCTTAGGGCAAAAACTCATTTATTTGGGGATCTCAGAAACATTTCTATGGGAATGTTCCTTTCTATAATAGTTGCTCAGTAAGTGAGAAGTAAATGAATTTGAGTTTTGTGGTGTGGGGATAATGGGGCAGGACCTTCATCTCCCCGGAGACCCAATAAGTGGACTCCAAGCCAAGCCCCATCCACACCCGGTCCCACTGTCCACAGCTGTGACTGACAGAGGCTGCATGAGTCAAAAGTGACTATGCAAGGCCACAGGGGTGCCAGGACACTTGTCTGAGCCGCCCTCTGGTTGTGCTGTGCCCTCGCAGGCCCCCTGGGGGTACTGAGAGTCCCCACCCCGCAGGGCGGGAGGGAGAGGCTTCTGGAACTGAGTCCTCCTCCTGTGCTGTGGTGGCATCTACTTCCCTGGCCTGCCGTGGCTTCCCTTCCTGTCACAGGGGCTACTGTCGGTGTGCCCCACTCAGCCTCAAGGCTGAAAACGAGTCCTTGGAAACCACGAGGGGAGGGAGGGATGGGGAGGCACTCCATGAGCCAACTGCTTCTGGAAGTCCCAGATCTCCGAACAGGAAGGCTGGTCTTTCCTGTTTAGACATCACGTCTGGCAAGAGGAAATCAAGACCAAAGGAACAATAATAATTACATAACCCCATGATATGTTAACATCGGTCGTATCAGAAATGGCTGTTTGTGGAAGGCCTACCAAGGCCGACGGGACCAGTCGGACTGTGGGCTGCTGTGGTGAGATGATGAGTAGTGGCATTGGGAGACTTGACCCGCGTGGGGTGGGGGTGGGGTGGAATCCCTAAGGGATGCCCCTGGATGCCCGAGGGACCTTCCAGGATTGGGGAGAATGGAAAGCAGCGTGGAACAGTAGAGGGAATTCGAGCTTTGCTGTCTGCCCAGGTTCAAGTCCACTCCAGCTCATGCCAGCTGTTGGACTGGGACCAGCCACTCAGCTTCTCTCCACGGCAGCTTCCTCCACTCTGAGGTGAAGACATTGTCTAACTCGCATGTGCGTATACCACCCATACGCTTGAATGCTTATGAGCCACCTTGAAGAAGCTCATGAACTAAAGGCACAAGCTTTATTTCGTCATGCCAAGAGAATGGCTGGATCAAAAGGGGCCGAGGGACTCAGCTTCTGGTGGGAGAAGAGATCCCATGGGGGGTAATACGTCCTAGGCCAGATCAGTTGTCTCTGTGAGCTGATGGGCAGCCCCAGCAAGACCCCCATGCTCTTAGTCGATGCCAATAAGGTGGCCTCTGCCCAGTGCACTGACTGTCCTCACACAGCCCCACAGTGGGTGCTCCATGCAACCCAATTCCGCACGTGTGGGTGGAGAGCTGACCCCACACTGGGCAACATGTCTGGACACACGAAGGAAACCAGGAAAAGATAATGCGAATGGGTCCTTGGGCACCAGCACTCCCTGGGAAGAACAATCTCTCAGTTCTTCCTTAGCTGCTGTGGGTAGGCTTTTCCACTGCGTTTACCTGAATAGGGTGCTGGAGGGAATTTCACTTAAATACCGGAAGGCACTTCCCGAGTGTAAGGATTGCACGTGGGGATTTTATTTGATTGCTTTGTCTCAACTCTTTCAAGATGCTTCAACTCCCACCACGTTTATGGGAAGAACTAGCAAAGAAGGAAACTGAGGCCCAGGAGGAAGAAGACCATGTCACAAGTTCACACAAATAATTTGCAAAATCCGAGAGCGAATCAATAAGCGCAGCTGAATCAAGTTCATGTTTTCTCCTTTCTGACCATAGGAAGGAAATAGGTTCTACAGGACTGTCTTGTTTTTTTAATCCAATGCTTGTTTTGATTTAACTGTGTCCGATATTTTCATGAGAGATCATTAAGTTATCAAGAGTCGTGTTCACTACACCTAACAAAGCTGGAGCAAAAAATAAATACAGGCCAATGGCTGGGCTATGGATTTTGAACACACTGCTGATGAGCTAAGAGCCTTTGAACCCAGGCACATGCTTCCCATTTGCCGGCTTCTGGTGGACATGACGCATCCACACCCCGGCCCGTGTCCACAAGTATGCTGCTCTTGTGTACAGACATGTCACCCGGAACCTGCACAGCCCATGGCCGTGCTGTCATTTGCTGTCTTCCCAAGACCACAGAAAGCAAATGATCTCTTTCTAAAGAAAGAAGCGACCACCAAGATTGGGTGTGGGCACTTGCTGTGCCTGTGGCTGAGGTCACCAGGTACTGTCCTTCCCTCAGGCTCGTGGTCCCCTCTGGTCACACAGGGTCCTCTCCACCCTCCCACTCCCTCCCAGACCCAGCAGACCAAGAGCGTCTTTCAACACACCAGCGGCCTCTCCTAAGCCAGGAAGTTTGCTCTCTGTCCGCTTCTATTTTGGGAGTTTGGACTCAGCCCTGGAATTTTACAAGCCTGGGAGGAATTGGCCGGGCCTCAGCACTTTGCTTTGCCCCTGCCGCCCCTCCTCACCATGCCCCTGTCCTCTGCATCCCCAGGACAGAAGGCCCAACGTCCTGTGGGCAGCAGGCAGACTGCAGGAAAGCCAGCGCCCCAAGCAGGCAGCCAGGAGGGATGCGGGAGCAGAGGCCACAACCCGGCCAGGGGGAGCCAGCCCCTTCCAGAGGGCCCCCTTTGCAGGCAGAGGCTAAATACTTGTGTAGCAAAGCACGTGGTATATGATCCCTGAACTAGAATATCTGAGAAGATTCCCTTAGCTGGTGTTAGGGCAAAATAGACTAACTTCCTTAGAAAGAGGGCTCCTGGCTTCGAAGATAAACTGCACCTTGATGATTTATTACCTGGCTCCTGACTAGCTGTGGTTTTGGTTGATGCTGGGGATTTTGTCTTATTTGCTGTTCTATGGCCAGCACATGGGAGGAAGAAAGGAGGGAAGGAGGGAGGGAGGGAGGAAAGAATGCAGGCAGGAAGGAAGGAGAGGAGGAAAATAACACACTCCAGTGATGCCATCTCATAGCTATGTGTCCAGGGACACAGGGGACCAGAATGGAAAGAATGGGGTGGCTCTGGGCAAACCACCCCCTCTACCAGAATTTTAGGGATTAAAGTCTAGCTTCTACTGACCAAAAACCCAAGGGCACCATCTCCACACTCTCACTTCAGTGCTTTAGATCCTAGCAAGGGAGAAAGAACTGCTGCAGCAGCAAAGACTTAGGCTAGACGTAAAGGAGAACTTCCCATTACTCCCCTAACTGCAGCTGTGTGGGTGACATACATTTATCACTGTCATCCCTGAAGCACCTTCAAAGATGTCTAATGGCAGACTGCCCATGTTAGAAGAGTCAAACTTATAGAAATCAAGTATTTCGAGCAGCCTCACATTCAGAATTACTTATGCTCCACATAGCAAGACTCATAGGATTTTAGAGCTTAGAGCATGGCTTCTTAACCTCAGCATTACCGGTGCTTGGAGGCAGATATGTCTTGGTTGTGGGGGCATCCTGCGCCCTGTAGGATCACTTGGGGACCTGCCAAGCGTAATTCTTAATCAAAGCTCTCGCAAACTCTTTCAGCTCTGGCCTGATGCCATGTAACATTCAAGTGCGCACCTCCTGGCTCTGCTTCTGAGCTTAAAGACTATCTCCTAATTGTCACTTACCCGTCCAGGCAGCCTAGCGACAGGGAGAGAACTCGGCAGCCCCTTCGGCGAGTAAGGGTTTCATTCTGCTCTACACAACGGTCTCTGTGAGTCTGGCTGATGGGAGTTTGCCTCCAGGGACAGCCCTGTCCTTGCTGTGCTGACAGCTGTGTCTGGGCAGATGAGGCTGAGGGCCAGATCATGGGCTTGTCAAACTCATCGAGAGGAGGCCCCTGTGGGCCTTTCTTGAGTTCATCCCTTCTTGCCACTCTGTCCCTCCTCAAGTGGACCCCAGTAGGGTCACGCTTGTGAGGCAATGCAGAGCCACAAAGGCCACCGTGGGGCGTCCTCATTAATGTGCGCACACGGACCCAGAGCGCTCACGCTCTGATGGATCGGGACCTGGACTGTGCCCTGCGGGACTCCATGGGTGTTGGTGCATTGTTTTTGTTCATGACCAAAGCACTGATAAGTGCCTGATTTAGAACTTGAAGAAAACCCAGAAGGTTAATTAAAAGAAGAACATGCTTCCAAAGACTTGAACACAGTGAGGACAAGACAATTAGGTTAATCAGCCTCACTGTTTTTGCACTCAATAAAAGTATTTTTAATTCAATTACTTCTAATGCTCTGTCTATTAACTCAGTAAAAAGAGAGTTTTGCAATAATTAACTTGTTGAAAAAAAAAAAAAACATTTCAGTCAACACCTGAGCCAAAGAAAGCTAAATCTGAGGGCGGGGGACAGAGAGTTTCCACGCTGGCCCTGCGTAGAGCGGGCTCCTCCACACACTCAATGTGCCGAGAGCCAGCGTCGCTAACATAGAGAGACAGCAGCGTCTCAATTTTCCATTTGTCCCTCCAAGTGTGCTCATTAATCGACTGATGTTGACTTTAGCCAGTGATTGGACCTTAGTCAGACTCTCTAGGTATAAATAATTTTTTAAATTATCATATATGGAATTCTATTTCTTATACAAAGTCTTCAGTGCTTCTTCCAACGCTTAGGGTTGTCCTTTTCTCTGTCCCCTTGGAATCCCATCTTCCCCAATGACTCTCCTCCTCTCAGCCCAGGTCAGACTCACACCCATGTCACAGATTCCCCTCCACCAAGAGGTGAAGACACCAGAAGAGGGTGCAGGGCAGGAACGTGGTGCCTTCCAGTCACCTGCGGGTCCTGCTTCTTTTCATAATGGAATAGTCTAGTGGCAGGACTGAATGACTTTTGTCTGCATGACAAGAGCAAGGCTGAGGGACTCTTCCTTTCACAACCTGTCCCCATTCTCATAGGCCCCCTAGGAGATGGTGTGAACCGGAGGGTGCACCCCTTCCAATGTGAGGTCAGCACCTTGCCTCAGAATCGGGACATTTCCAGCTGGACTCCTGCACCAGGCAAGTAGACACTGCTGTTCCTGCCCAAAGCGAGGTGCAGGTGCCGTGGAGCTGACCTTTGGGGCTGACTCGCGGAGCTACAGGGCTGGGGTCATGGTCGGGGACTCAGCACAAGCTGTGGTTCTAGTGTCAGCTCTGAGCGTTCCAGCCCAGGATGCAGGCCAGCAGCAAAGGGAGGGTCTGAGCCTAGCTGGCCGGCTCTGAAGGAAGGAGTGGAGGCAGGGTCAGGAGAGGGAGTGGGAATTCAGGAGACCCCCCTGGGCGATTCGGGGGTACTTCATGGGAAGGCGAGCAGGATGGGCACTGAAACCAGGTCCTCCTGCTTCACTGCCCAGGTCAGAAGCAGACTGTAATGTCACACGTCCAGGAGAGGCTTTTTATACCCTGCCCTGCTCCCTGGGAAGCTGAAATGATTCTGCTCACATTCAAGTTGTTGATGCCCATGTTTCATCTCCAACTGTATTATGAGCCTCTGAACAGCAGAGAATATGTTTTATTCATTGTAATGTCAACCACTCAATAAACATTTGTTGTGCAATGATAATTATACTAATTACATTAATAAAAAGGAAAAGATGAACAACCTCCCAAGTGCCGGGCGCACTGCAGGATTGCATTGCGTTCTCAGCATGCTCTGAGGCCGCAGGAGTCAACATCTCCAGAGATGAGAAACTCGAGCATCCAAGAGGTTAAGTAAGGGGCCGGAGTCCTCTAGCTGATAAGTGGTAGAACCCAGCTTTTAATCAAATATGTTCCACAGGAAAACCAGGGCTCCCCCGCAGAGGAATCTCATAGCCAACTCTGGGCATGAGGATGTAGAACCAGGCTGTCCACAAGGTAAGGGGGAGTTACAGAGAATGTGACATCTGAGGGTAGAGCCAGAAAAAGAAGAATATGGACACCCTCTTGCTTTGAGAAATATTCAGATACAGCATTGAACAACGAGACGATGGGCCTCCTGCTGTCCCAGACCTTCCAGAACTGCCTGGGGTGGGTCACTCTTGCTCCTCTTGGAAGCCACAGATTGCTCTTTACCTTCATAGAAGACCACTGTGTGCCTGGAAGGGCAAGGGGAACGGAGAGGCCTCACGTTTCGCATGCCGTTCGCTCCAGCCTTGTAAAAGGGGAGCTGGCCATCTCTGGGGAGCTCGAAAAAGAGGGAACAGTAGTTCTTGGGACCCCCTTGTGAAAAATAAGAAGAGAATGACCTACATGCAAGGGGAGCCTCCAGCTTATTTTATTTCTATGCACAGACCCAGCCAAAGCCCTGGCGCACGAGCCAGGCCCAGGGCCCGATAGGCCTACAGCTCATGACAGCAGCGCAGGGTTAGCCAGGGTCTTCCCAGTATTTCACAGATCCTGCACCACAACCCCGCAAGTTCCGATCATGCACATGTGTGTAACCCTATGTTACAGACAAGGAAGCTCCAGCACAGACCTTACGAGGTCACACAGCTCTTATCTGGACACAAAGCCCAGTTCACCAGTCACCCCTGCACTCTTCTGGGACAAAGCAAGGAAGGGTGTGGACTCAGGGCTGGCACTGAGAAGGTCCTCTGAGGCCGTGTAACTCATGCCCACCCACGCAGGAATCCCCTGGGCTCTGGCCCAGAGGCACCACCTCCCCGGCCTTGCTAAAGTGTCCTGGGCCTACACAGCCCCTGTCCTACAAGACAACCACACAACTTTGGATGGCACTTGTCAGTACCATGATGTCCTCACTCATTTGGAGCAGGGCTCCATGTGAGTCAGAGGTGACTGTCACTCAACAGCTCAGGCCAGACCACAAAGCTCCGAGACAACAGGAGGACAGGCCGCCAATGACTCTCTCAAGTTGGCCCTTTTGGCTCCTGTGAAAGACTTTGCTGAGCGCAAGTTTCCACATCAAGAACCGCTCATCCCTGGAGGAAGCTCTACTGCACAGCCCTGCCTTAGACCCAGAAAGTTCACTCAAAGGTGTGAAATCTTAGAGAAATGTGAACACAGGTACCGAAAGTCACGTGTTCAAGGCTGTTTCCTGAAACCGTGTTTGCATGAGGAAAAAAGAGAAAAACCGGAAACCAAAAATAATAATTAATAATAATGATGATGATAATAATAACAATGTCTCCACTGAAAAGGAAATGATTAGATCATGGTCTATCTATATTAAGGACAGTAAGTAGCAGTAAGAAAGAATGAGGTGATTCTCATTTTACTAACTGAAGATCTTTCAAGTGTAGTTTAAGCAACAAAAAGCCAATTGCAAAAACAATAGTATCACCCCATTTGTATAAAAAATTTTATAAAATGAAATTGTATATTTCTGTATGGCACGTGTGTGCAGAGAAAAAGATCTGACCGCAGTATATATCACTGGGAAGAAGACAAGATTGGGGGAGGTCAAAGGGGACCTTTGGTTTTCTATGTTGTTGGAACGTTTCCAAGCAAGAACGAAATAAACATATTTGACAAAGACTATCAGTGACCCAGGATTGGAGGAGACGCTTGGACCTGTTGTTAGCAGAGTATAGGACATTCACGGTGCTCTGTCCCCGTCCTGCTGAGTCCCATGGGGGTTAGGATCGGGGCCCCCCGACACAGGGCGGTCTAAGTGTAAAAGCCCCCGTGTGCACAGTGCCGGCACAGCAGCTTTGGCTGTCGCCAGAGCAGACCACGCCCACCGTTGGCTCCCGGTGATGCCCCTGTACCCTCCAGGTGCCAATGGCAAAGGCCACTGAGAACCTGGAAGAATGAGTCCTGCAGGTAAGTGTCTCGGGGAGAGCGGTGAATCACGCAGATAAAAGAGCAGGTGCTCGAGGGAGGAGCAGGCCCGGAAGCCTCGGGGAACAGCAAAGAGGCCTGCATGGCTATCTGTGTGCGCAGACACGGCCTGGCCTGGGGCAGGCGCTCCCCTGCAGGCCCTGGGGGGCTGTGGTGAGGAACTCTGCTCCCCCCACTTGGAGTGCCCTGGGAGACCACTGTAGGATTTTCAGTGTCGTTCACACCCGCTGTGTGGAGGGGAAATGATGTCAAAGTTGGGAGGCAGGAGAGGAATTCCAGGGAGAGAGGCTGCAGCTGGTCCTTGGGTCCTAGCAGAGGGGGTGGCAAAGATGTGATTACCTGAAGGAGACGTCGAAGCACAGCCAACAGCCAATGAGACGGATGACTCAGACCTGCTCTCTGTTTAGTCTGGAAAGGCGCGGAAGACATTGAGACGGGCTGAGTGCAAAACCAACCACTGTCCTCGCGAATGGGGCCGATGGCAATGCTTTGAAAACACACCAATGAGGTGATGTCTGATTTTCATTAAATCACCTGAGCCAACTGTTAAATCACGGCACAGACAAAGGGAGAGGCACTAACAGAGAAGCGTGAGTTCTCTCCCTGGGTTCAGCCAAAGACCAACGAGAAGCCTCCCTGGGGCTACGAGAGCCAAAATTACTGCGAAGGAACCCCAGCCGAAGGTCCCTGTCCCCTGCCTACAACTGGGGCTGGAGGGGCAGAGGAGTGTCTGCCTTCTTCCTAGCGCTGCTGGAGAGAAGGCTGTTCTGAGACTCTCTGAAATGATCCTGAGGGTCACAGAAAATAAGATCCTTTCCATTCAAAAGCTCAGGTCACAGAACTGAACTTTAGGCCAGAATTCAAGCGCAGTCCCTGCCCAGTCCTGCCCACCTGGGCTCTCAGGACAACCTGGCCTGGGGGACAGGGAGGTGGGTCTGGTGGTGGGTCAGCAGGTAGGATATTTGGGTTCTGGTCCTAGTTCTGCTTTGATTTAAGGCTGTGACCCAGTGTCCGCATTTATAGTGTTAATAACACCTTCCCTTTCCTTCTTTGCTGGGAGACAAAGTCCTTAGCCATCTCCAAGACACTAATGCAATCTTTGGCAGGACCTAACAATGCTAATTCAATTGCTGCCTCGGTACAAAAACGACGGGATTGTGTGGTGTCAAATGCCATTGCTTTACCTTGCACAGGAGAAGTGTTTTCACGGTCAAAGCACTTTCTAACCATTATTGTTGGGAAAAAGATAAGGACACTCCCTGTCACTGCTTCTATTTAGTACTGTACTATAAGGCAAGAGGAAGATGGAAAAAATCAGGTATCTCGGGACAAGCCCAACAGAAGATGTGCAAGACTATCCACACGCCACAATTCCTTTGTCCATCCTACCCACCGAGGGACCACTCAGTTGGTTCCCCTATCTTGGCTATTGTAAACGACGCTGCAATGAACATGGGACTGGAGGCTGCTTTTTCAAGACACTGATTTCACTTCCTTTAGATATCATTTCAGAAGTAGAACTGTTAGATAGCATGGCAGTTCTCTTTTTAATTTTTTGAGAATCCTTCCACAGTTGCTGCACCAATTGACTTTCCCACCAACACCACTCAGAGGTTCCCTTTGCACCACGTCCTCACCAGCATTTGTTATTTCTGGTTTTTTGATAACAACCATCCTGCCTCATTCACACATGCAGGTGAGAGGTGATATCTATCTCACTGTGGTGCTGATTTGCACTTTTCTGGTGGTTAATGATGTTAAGCATCATGTAATGTTCCTATTGGCCAACTGCATGTCCTCTTTGGAAAAATGTCTGTTCAGCTCTTTTGCTCACTTGTTGATTGAATTGTTTGTTTGTTTTTTGTTTTTGCTGCTTTTTTGTTTTTGTTGTTTTCACTATTGAGTTGTGTGAGTTCTTTGTATATTTTGGATAAGAGCCCCTTATCAGATCCATGACTGTCTCATTCAGTAGGTTGCCTTTTTATTCTGTTGACAGTTTCCTTTGCCAGGCAGAAGCTTTTCAGTTTGGTGTAGTCCCATACGTTTAGTTTTGTTTTTGTTGCTTTTACTCTCCTCTGTGAAAAATATCACAGATACAGGAGGAAATATTTGAAGTATGACCTTGGGCAACTCACTTCTCTCTCAGTTTCCCTGCCTGTATGATCAGGCGATTTCCAAGTTCCTTTCAGTTCTGACATCTAAGTCGGTCAGTCTGCAAACGGACATATTTCTTCTTCTTTTTTTTCCCTTTCCTTTCTTTTTTTATTTATTGATTTTAGAGAGAGAGAACGAGGAAGGCGGGAAGGGGGGGGGAGTGAGATATCAGTTTGTTGTTCCCCTCATTCGTGCATCCATTGGTTGATTCTTGTATGTGCCCTGACAGGCAATCCAACCCGCAAACTTGGCGCACCAGGACAATGCTTTAAGCAACTGAATTACCCAGCCAGCACCTCAAAGTGACATATTTGAACGTCATGAAGGAGACCCGGCCTGAGTCAGCTAACACGAAACTCCTTCTACACCTCTTTCCTCTGTGGGGTCGGCCCCTCTGGGCCTCCCAGCCACAGAATCGAAGCCCACATCCGACAAGCATTGTACCTAGTTGACAAATTCAGAGCAGAGAACAGACGCGCATTGTGGACACCCGCTGACATGCTGACTGGCAGCCGGCCGCGCCGCACAGGGAGGCCCAGAGGAGGCCCGTGTGCAGAGCGCTAGGAAAATGCATGTGGAGCAGTGTGCCCGTCAGGGCGCTAGAAACATACAGAGAAACTGAATAAGGACTTTAGTGGGTGCTGAGCTCAGGGACTGTTATGGTTTGGGCCTGAGTCATGAATGAATGACACACGTAAGCGTCCCAAAGAGAGAACCCAGGGAAAATGTTTCGGTCTTAGGAGACGGAGTAAATCCCCTCTGGGTTTCCAAGGCCCAACCGAGCTGTTCTCCCTGTCAGGCTCCGCTGCACCCAGCCACCCTCTGCCTGTCTCTGGTGACACGCCCAGAGCAGGAAGACGGGACCACTCCTCGAGGACAGCAAGGAGGTGGGTGCAGAAAGGTGAGCCTCCGCTGATGTGTCTGTCCCCGCCCAGCCCTGGTCCCTGTGGGATCCTCAAAGGTAGACCTTCCAGACCCCTGGAAGGAAGAGGACAATGGCAGGAAGGCATAGAAGCAGGTGTAAAGGGGAACACGAGGGAGGAGAGAAGGAGGTGACCCTCTCCCCCTCTGCCGCTCCTGTCACAAAGCTTGATGCCGGATAACACAGGGTGGCCCTGAGCCAGGTAGTGTGAAATAAAAGTTGAAATGGAAGAGTCTTCTATCCTGTCCCCTGGTTGAGAACCTCTGTGGGGACATCAGCCACTACCCACATCCCCACCATGTCCTCCTTGTGACAAATGAGACCTAGAGATCCCACCACCTTAGAAAACAGGGGTTCCTGCCCTGATAGCTACACATTAGAGGCCCCTCTTCTGGACTTTCTCTGGCCATGGTCCTTCCCTTGGGATAGAATGGGTAGGACCAATGGGATGTCCCCGCCTGGAACACATGACCCGCGTTATAGAATCTACATCTTGCTCAGTGGACCCAGGATCCCCAAATTCCCTTCTCCGATGGCCCTGAGCTGCTCCGGGACCTTCATGGGACTCTCCCTCGGATCTGTCTCTCCCAAGGGGTGGCCAAAACCTAGGAATTTGTAGGAGACAGAAACAGAGCTATGACCTGTGCCCTGCCAGTGAGCTTGGGTGTGTCCCTTGTCTTGGAGAGCAGAGCCTGTCCTGTTTCCACTGTAGGCTTAGGTGCCCTTCCACTCAAAGCTGGGCCTCAGCTCTCAACAGACTCTAAATTCTTGTAGAGATACCAGGCACAATGCCCACCTTCGGGGCAAAATTAACCCCCCACTCCCACCTTCTCAAGCTCCATCAGAAGCCAGTGAGGCTCTCACATCAAAGCACAAGCAGCCATAAACCACAACCTCTGGGCCCATGGCCTCATGGTCGTGTGGCAGGGGACATGTGAGCCCTCTATCCTTACCCTGGGTCCCGTGTTCACTCCTCCAGGCACAAGACCAAAGGGTATGAGGGGGACAGGCCCTCAGTGTCCCTGTGCCCCACCTGACTTCGTTAAGAGGCATCTCTTAGGAAAACTGCTAAGAAAACTTGAAACATCTCCTGTTGTCACCACTGGGAGATAGCTGAGTGGCATTTGGACCTTCTGACGGTGAACACTCAGGAGCCATCCTTCATGTTTCCTAGTCTCAGCTTCCACATGCAACTCATTTGCAGTGTCACCAGCCCTAGTCCAGGCCACCAATCTCTCTCTCTGCCCGGCCCCCAACAATCAAGTCTCCCACCAAGAGCCAACGCAGCTCTAAAATGGGTGAATCCGAGCTGCTCCCTCTCAGGCTAGAAGCCATCTGAGGCCTCCCCGGCAATGCTTAGAGTCAAACCCCAACTGTGCCCATAACCCCCATCTGCCTGCCCTTGTTGCCTCCCTCCAACCTTGACCCCTGACATCACCACCCCACCAGCCCTTGCGCATGGCTCTCCAGCAACACACTGGGCCCCATCTGTTTCTTGAGCCAGACATGTCTCAGGGCCTGGGGTCCTTTTCTTGGAGCCTGACACAGCTCCCCAGGGAGACGGAAGGAAGGAATTTTGTAAGGGTCTGGGTCGAGCAGCTGGGTGCCTGGACATGCCCGTCCCTGAGATGGGGTCATGGGGACGTAACCATTGTGGACCTGTTGAGAGGTCCCACAGGCAGGACAGGTGCATAGGCCCAGGGCCAAGACCCCACCCAAGCCCAGAGTCCATGAATCCACCCCACCAGCGCCATGCTGTGGACTCCCAGGGGTGCAGGCGGGGTGTGCCAGGCACCAGCAGCAGGCCAGGGCGGGTGAGTGTAGGGCACCCCGGGAAGGAGGGAAGGGTGCTACCTGAAACTCTGCACCTTGGCACTCGCTCACCCCACCCTAATCTCAGTCCTCACAACCAGAGCACGACGGGCCTGAGACCCCCCAGGGGCCCCGTGAGCCCCATTTTCTACCTGCCCATGTTAGACTCAGCCCCTCAGACCTCCTGTCTGGGATGGCCAGACACTGACCTGACCCTCCTGTTAGATGCCCCCATGCCACCCTCTCCACTGGCCGACTTCATCCAACACTGAGGTCTTGCTGTCTGGGCTCCTGTGCCCACCTGCTGGGTGTTCACTAAGGAACCCGGTGTCCCAGCTCCCTACCGATGCCACACCCTCCCCCGTGCCCACTGACCCGGCCTCAGTGCCACTCCTGGGGCCTCTGCCAATGACCACAGGCACCAACGAGCTCTGTGAAGGCCACTGGCCATACAAAGGCCATTCTGTGAGTGTCACGGGCAATGCCCAGGCCACGTCACACAACAATGGCATTGACCTCGGCGGGCTGCCATCCTTCCCTGAATCTGGAAACGCGTCTGCCTGGTTACAGAAGTCCCCCCATCCCACAGCCACACAGAGGCGGGTGGGGCCACAGGCTCAGAAGCCTCTGAATTTTGTTGGAAAGGAGCAACACCCAGTCAAAAAGCCACAGAGCAGAGCCTGCAATTGCTCCGGAAGAAAAGAGCGATGCGGAGACCGCGTCTCCAGCAGCAGGAGGAGAGTGGGCAGGGGCTATGGGAAGATTGGAGCGCAGATGCCAGAAGCACTCTGAGGGGCTCCCAGGACACCCCGCCGGGGCCCAGGGGAAGCTGCTCTGCCCCTTGGAGTGTGGTTCCAGCTCAGACGGGAGGGAAGCCACCAGGGTCCAATGTCCCCCATCCTGAAGTGATGACTTACACACCCACATGCTCAGCCCTCCTTCCAACGGGCCCCTCTCTGTCCCCAGAATTGCTTCTCTGGAGGGTGTGTGAGGCAAACCCAAGACGGTCCTGGTCCCTCTTGGTTGGCACTGACTCCCAGAGTCGGAACCCCCGCTTCTCCATCCTCTGTCCCAGAAGGAGCCTATCTCAGGGCCACAGGAGGAGGAAGGGGCATTCTCTTTCCACCATTGGCCCTGCCTGCTTTGGGGGTCTCAGCCCCAGCCCTCTTTACCTGAGGGACAGACACAGAAGAAGGACTGTCCCCAGATGAGGAAACTGGGACCAGGCTGGACACGGGGAGCCAGGACTCACCCTGTCCTCCCTCACCCCTCTCTCCCTTGCCAGCTCTTTTTCTTTCCTTCCTGCCTATTGCCTGGGGCTCATCTCCCCCCCAGGACAGTCACCTGCTGGGGGGCTGGGCCAGGTGGCCAGGTAAAGCCCAGGCCTCCCAGCTAAATCTGAGTGGCAGGTAAACAACAGATTTTTGCTGGTACAAGTGTGGCCTGTATTTATGTGCTGCATGCGGCAGCCCTGCCCCCAGCCCCTGGGTCCCTCTCAGCCAGGTGCCTGGCGACAGGGACAGTGGACCATGTCTGTCCTCCGATGGCCCTTCCAAGGCAGCTCCCCTTATTCACGGGGCTTTTTCAGAAGGCCAGGTGAGCATAGAAAATGGGAGGATGATGGGGGAGAGCCCCTCGGGTGGGGCAGGGAGCGGTGCCCCCAAAAGCTTCACTGTGGGGGAGAGAGAATGGAAACCAGAGGGACCGTGCAGACAGACAAGCCTAGGTGCAAAGCCCAGCTCTGACCCTCATTGCCTCTGTCTTTAAGGAAGCCACTGAACCCCTCCAGCCCCTGTTTCCTCCTTTGGAGATGGAATTCCTATGGTCTAGGTGAAGGATTAAAGGGCCAAGGTCGCTGCAGATAGCAGACAGCAGACAGACAGTAGCTACCGTCATGGTCATTGTTGGCTCGTGATGGCTGCCTCGTGATGGACGAGGTGTTAATGACCCAGCACATCAAGGAGATGTGACAAGAAGCAGTCCACTAGATAAAGGCCTTTGAGCCTGCCCTGGGGACAGAGCTGGCCCAGAGCCATTGTGACTGTCCTGGAGAGCCTGGGAGGTGTGGAAGTCACTCAATGCCCACAGTGTGACAGGTGCCTGTCACTCACACCCTCTGCAGGGGTGAGAGGAGAGAGGGGACCCCTCAAGTGCTGGTCTGGTCACTGGAGAATCTCAGGACCCTAGGAGCTCCTAGAAGCTCCGCAAGGCCCTGGAAGCCAGCCTTGGGGACCCGGGTGGAGCCTGCTTGGGCGACAGCCGCTCACAGGTCCCGGGAAGGTGATTCCATGGTCAGAGGCCGTAGCAGGGATGAGAGGAAAGCATTCTTGCCTGGCGAACACCTCTCTGCGGGGTGTCATTGCGGGGTCCTGGCTCCGCTCTGGAATGGGGGGCTGGCCATGGAGAGGAGTGGTCAGGCCTGACTCCCCATCCTGCCCACAGTGAGAGGAGCCCAGGATTCCCCAGTGACGAGATTCCAGGCACCCTTGGGTGTTTCCCCTGTGACCAGATGTGGAAGTTGCAACAGTGCAGAGAAGAGGCTGCATGCCAGCCTGTGATCAGAGTGGTTTCATTCATATTTCATTTGGGCACAACGTCTCTAACAGCCCTGCCTGCTGGCTCTCTTTGGCAGAAACTGCTATAATTTCCCAATATAGCATCTACTTTGAACTTATACAAGTATCCTCCCTCAAAATGTTTAATTGTTATGTGCTTCTGAACGATGTAAGGGAGTCTTTCCAGCCATCTGAATGAGTTCCCCAGAGAGAGTGAGGACAGACTATCAATCAGTGCCATGAACTTGGATCCCAGGAGGTCCAAGTGGAGCTGGGGACATGTTCAGCCAAGCACTCTACCTGGGAGACCAGGGCATCTGCTGGGAAGTCACAGGCAGGCTGACACGCCAGGTGGCTGCTAGCGGGCAACATGGCTTGGGTCTCAGGGGCACCTTCTGCCTTCGCTTCGGCTGCACCTGAAGCCTGTGTCTGGGTACATGTCCCTGCTCCCTGACAGCGTGAAGCTCACCGCAGCTCTCCCCTCAACAGCCCCCCAGTGCTGATCTTGACTTTCGCTTTCCACAATAGAATGAGAGCATTTCCTTCCAGGAAGGAAGGGCTCCTGGGATGTGAGGTTTAAAAATACAATTTTCCTTCTCTCTCCAGCGAGGAAGAAAATTCAAGGAAGTTACAGGAAGGAAGGTGGCCAGACTCTGTTGGTCACTTACATTATATCAGCAGCCGTCCCTGACAGGGCTAGTTGGTGCTCTGGAGCCACCGGGGGTGGGGCTGTGTTCTGAGCACCTGTCTCAGGTGGGGGTGGCTGCAGCGGGGAGTGGGAGCCAGTGCCCTGGAGCGACCCCTCCCAGGCCTGAGGCCCACACCTGCATCCTGGCGGACTAAGGAACCATGTGCTCTCCGGCACTAGAATCTCCCAGGAATGGATGTTGGGGGCTGTGGCAAGGGGACCCCTCAGTCGGAGCCCCTCTGCTGCTCCATGCCAACCAGACAGGATATCTTGGGTGTGGGAAGGAGACTTCCTGACCAGCTCTGCCCAGAGCAACGAGCCCATGTGTCCATCCCGGGACCCCTGGTGCAGCTCGTCCAGGCCAGGTCTCAAGACATTCCCCTGGGCGGTTTCCCTCTACTTCCCATTTCCCATCCACCAAAGCCTGGAAGCAGCAGCCACCCTGTCCTCCTTCCCTTGCCTCCAGCTTCCCAGACCCCAAATCCACAACCATGCCACCGCTGCCCTACCTGGATCCGTGCCCATGGCCTTGCTTAGAGACCCAACCCACACTGACCTCCTGCCAGACACCCCGCTCAACCCACGGAGCCCACTGCATCACTTTGGGGGCTTTCACATTTTGGGGAATTGGGCCGTGAGCTCGGTCACTGGCTTCTGTTCTCTGCTTGTTTCTGGTGATGCTGGCGTTGTGTGTGTGAGCTGTGAAGGGCTGGAGGGTCCTGCTCTCTCTCAGCTCCCTGAAAGGCGAGTCAGCGCTGCTGTTTGAAGGAACGCGTGAGAGTAGATGAGTGCCTCCGTGAGCTTGGATGTCATTTCTTCCAGAAGTTTCTTCCTCCAGACCAGTGGTTTCTACCTTGGCTGCATGTTAGACTCACCCAGGGATCTGAGACACCTTGGTGCCCTGGCTACATCCTTACCAATTAAATCAGCATCTGTCAGGGAGAGACCCAGGCACAAGGACGTCTCCAAGCTTCCCAGGCAAGACTGAGAACCTGCACACCAGGCCAACATTTCTCAGCTATTACACTGTGCGTGAGTCACATGGGGACCTCATTAACTCTTCCTCTGGAGGGAGGAAGGGGGGACTGGGACTCTGCATTTCAGATGAGCACATCCACAGACTTCACCTTGAATAACAAGGCACATTGGCAGTTACAGGACAGTCATGGGGATGTAAAGCCCAGCAAAGAATAGCGTCAATAATATTGTAATGACTACATGTGGTGCTGGGTGGTGCCGGACTAACCAGGGGGATCACTGATCACCTTTAAGTTATGGAAATGTCCAACCACAAGGCCGCACACCTGAAACGAATAGAATTCTAAATGCCAACTGTAACTGAATCATCAGTCAAGAAATGAATGACATGTCTGTGACTCAAATAAATTGACTCAAATTGCTGCCACATTTACAAACAGCAAGGCACTAGTTTGTACTTGGAACTCTTTTGGAACTGCTCAAGCTTGGCCCTGTCCCTGCGTGTTGTGACAGCTGGTTGCCTTCTCACTGGACGCCGAGGGCAAGATTACAGTCTCAGTGACCAGCGAGGGCCTGTTTAATTGTTGCCCGTGTGTGTGAATGAATGAAGTGGCTGAATGAGTGAATGAATTTAAGGCGCTCAAACACGTGGTCCTCCCAAGGCTCCCACCTCAGACACACACACACAGGTACCTACTGACAGCTCCCACATTCTCTCCATGGGACACCACAGAGCCCACCTGGACCCCTGGCCACATGGGCCAGGAGCTTGGAGGCCACGAAGACTCAGGAAGGCCCATCCTGCGGCCTGAAACACACACAAGCTGTGGCTGCGGGAGCTTCCTCGGCAAGGGTGGACCAGGAGAGTGGGGGTGGGGCAGGGCTGAAGGCTGGCCGGGGAAGAAAGGCCTCTCAGGCCTCCAGCATCCAACATCCAATCTGCCTCTCTTTCCTGCTAACCCTCGATCACAACAGTGTGAAATCGGAGCAAGTGTGAATGCCTGGGGCTGCAGCTGTTTTTCAGATCAAGCGCCAATCCCAGGCTGTTGGAGGGAGCCGAAGCCCCGCTGAGGATGCACCAGTGAGATGCTGCTGCGGGACTGTGGCCTCAGCCCCTGCACAATGAGGCTCGGGGTACCGTCGTGGGGAGTCTGGTCTGGTCTCTTTAGCTGGGCTGCCGCCGAGGCTCTGGGTCGGCACCCGCGGCTGGCTGTCTCTCTCCCCATTGCCCCCAGGGACCCCCAGTCCTGCCTTCCTGCCCTTGTGAGCTCCACAGGACCTCCGGGCTGCAGACCAGGCAGGCAGGGATGGACGGGAGCAGCTGCCTCCCTGGGAACTGGAGACCCTGGGGTGACAGCCAGCCCCACAGCTGTGAGCCCAGACACAGAGCCCAGTCAGCCCAGGCGACAGGCCAGGTCCGCTGGGCACAGCTCAGCTGCTGTGACTGGATTAGGGGGGAGGGCAGCAAAAGCGGCGTGAGGGCGAGATGCCCGCACGTCAGACCAAATTGCTCTCCAGGAGGACATGCTTGGGACCCGGTCAGAGCCAGGTGCTGTGGGAGCTGGGCTCCCATGACCTGGGATGGACCTCGCCCCTTGGGTAAGGGCCTGATGGGAGTCAGGGCGCCAGAGGCCAGGGCAGGTGGCTGTCGACTCCTGTCAAGAGAGACAAGGAGCAGCCCCCCACGTGGCTGTTTCTCTTCCAGCCCCATCCAGGCCTGGCTCTGTGGACTGACGATGTGGGTGAGCCCTCTGGCTTCAGAGCTCACGGGCGCTGGTCGCTTCAGACACCTTGTGGAGTTGCCTTCCCTGCCCAGGGAGAAGCCAGAGGCACGTTCTCTGCGGCCCTGGTGCCCCCGCTGCTGAACCGACAGGTGAGCGGGCACCTGGCCCGCGCAGGCTGGCCATTCAGACTGTCAACTTGGAAAACTGTCGCTGGGACTTTGAGAGCCTGGGTCAGTGGCTTGCTGCAGCTGGGGGTGTGGATGAGGGCAGAGGGGCCACGTGCAAACAGCGCAGAAGAAAGAAACTCAAAGAGAGAAAGGAGGAGAGGGACAGAGGGACAGAGAGGCAGAGAGACCACGCTACCGCGGAGCGACAGACACGAGACTGGGGGAGAGCAGTTTCCTCGGCTCCAGGCCCTTAGGAAGCCTGTCCTAGGGTTCCACGCGGCTCCCCGTTCCTCTCACAAAAATCTTCCCACTGGGTTTAAAGCAGGCCATGCTGGCTTCTGTCCTGTGAAGACGACACACCCTTCCGTAAGGCCAGGCTGCGGGAGCCGCCAGGGTTGGGAAGCAGGACAGCTCTGGGCCCGGACGGGGGCCTCTCGCTTCTCCTGCGTGGGTCCAGAGAGCCGAGGGGACACCGGCATCACAGACTGTCCTCCACGTTGGTCCTGACTCAGGCAGGGGCGTCTGGCTCCCACGAGAGAGGCCCGCAGGCCGCCCCCTCCCTCAGGAATCCCTGCTTCCCTCCGGCCCCCTGACCCAGCGGGCTCCCAGCAACCAGAGGGGCTCCGAAGGGAAGAGGCCTCTGCCGCCACCCCCGCCCCTGGCTCCCGGCCCTGGACCAGCCCAATCTCCAGTTTCCAGGAAAGGTGGACGACATTATTTGAAGCCGAAACACACCAGGGGTAATAAGATCAGCCAGAGAAAGCTGAAAGACCTATAATTCACTGAGAAGAGCTTGGCAGACAGAGCAGCAGCCTTCGCTGCGTCCCTAGGGTGTCACGGAGCTGGGGTACAGAGCCCTCGCTCACCTCAGAGCAATTCTCTCTCGGGGAGCGTGGGCGGAGGAGGGACCCACAGCAGGGATGGATGACCGCCACACTTCACGAGTTCTGTCCCTGTTGTCTGGGTCCAGACGGACCCCATGAACTGCATATGAGACGCAGTGGCTATTTCTAGGGTCCTGGAACTCCAGAGAGCTGCTATGGGCCCTGCAGACCCTGAAATGTCCCTGAAGCCTTCAGGACATGTCAGACTCCCTTGATCTGCCGTGATGAGCACATGCTCCCCAACCTCCTGGAGGAAGCCTGAGTCGGCGCTTTTCCCAGCCCAGGACTCAGTTTACCTGCTAAGCACTTTCTCATGAGAACCTCACGAGTTCAGATTTCAGAGATGCCGAGGGACAGCTGAGGCGGCGTTTACCGTGGCTGGTGGTCTGCGATCCCAGGGAAGACGGGAGGTGAGGGAGTTAATTTGTAGGCCCTGGTGCCGGGTCCTGGCTAGTTCACTGGACAGGAGCAGAAGAGGGCGAGGGATGGAGGGGTGCAGACAGGAACTCGCCATATTGGGCTCCACTAAGTGCCACTGAATCCTCACCTACAGGGAATACAGGTCATCAAGTGGCCTCTGTGTCCCCTTAGGCCGCGTCCTCCAGGGTCTCTGCAGGAGAGGGGCCGGTGACAAAGGACTGAGTGCCTTGGGACAGGTCACCCCCATTCATGTTCCCACCCTCACGGGCAAGCTGTAGCTTCTGGATGTCTAGGGTGGAACAGTCTTCTCAAGACTGTCCACTGAGGGCCCAGCGTGCTGTGTGCGTGTGTGCACCCCCGTATCTCAGACGGCCCAAGGAAGAAGCGGTGCCCTTCACCCCTACAGCCATGACGAGATACTCAAACGGACCAGCCTCTGGTCACACCAGAGACGCACTGCGCTGGATTTGTGTCCCCTCTGCCAGGACCCCCGGTGCCTTAATTTCCCTGTGCTGTGACCCTCCCAGCCGGGCCAGAGGGGAATTCAGGTCCTCTCTCCAGGCCCAGGAGTGTCCTGGCCGTGGGTTCACAGGACAAAGCCTGCAGCCCGGCCCTTCCTCTTGAGTGTCTGGAAAAGATGCTGAGCAGGGACTATCTCCCTGCTCCATGTCAGGATGTCCCTTCCTTCCAGATACCCCATTCAGGAACTTCTAGTGCCGGGACAACCTCCTGTTTACTCCCCTCCACCTGCGCCGGCCCGCAGATAAGGAGAGCAGTCCATCCTCCGCCTGCACCGAGCCTGCTTCCTGCTTGCTCCGGGCAGCCACTTCCCAGCTGGACCATTTCCCAGGGTGGGGGTGGATGCCACGGGGCCTTCAGCTTGGGAGAAAGCAGGGGAGAGGGATCCCAAGAGAAATACCAGCAGGCAGGATGGTGGCGAGAAGGGGCCCAGGCCTCCTGCTACAAACACCTCAGCCGCGTATCCTCTAAGACACACACACACATACAGAGGACAGGCGCCTTCTCTTGGTCCTTGGTCCCCTCTTCTCTGTACTTGATGGGAACCCAAACAAGAAGCGGACCTATCCCACTGGACACTCACTCAGGTGACCCTAGGCAGCCCTGCCTGCCACTTGATGGCGCCTGGGGCTGGACCCTCCTGGATGCCGCAGAGTCTGACCCCCGCCGGGACCCCAGGTGGGCACTGCCCAAGTTTTCTACCAAGAGCCAGCCTCCTCCAGCCTGCCCAGGGCCTGTCCCCATGGCAAAAGGTGTTAAAGGTGTTACCACGCTCAGTCTTTGCTTTCACGTGCTGTTGGCTTAAAAGATCTCCCTCCCTTCTCTCCCTCTGACCTTGTCCCCCAGAGCCTTGCCTACTAAATTGGGTTTCCTACCGGACAGTAAAACTTTCCCACTCAACATGAAATTGTTGGCCTCTTAGTCCTTATTTATTTTTAGAGAGCGGGAAAGGGAGGGAGAAAGAGAGGAAAGAAGCATCGATGTGAGAGAGAAACTAACCAGTTGCCTCTTGCACGCACCCTGACAAGGGACCAAACCCGCAACCCAGGCATGTGCCCTGACCAGGAATCCAACCAGTGACCTTTTCCTTTGCGGGACGACACGCAACCCACGGAGCCATGCTGGTCAGGGCTTAGTCTTTATTTTTGCTTTAACAAAACTTTGCTCTTAAGAAAAATAATTCTGCCTCTAACACCAAAGATAACAGATCTAGAGCATCATTAACCCACAAGACTGGCCTCACGTGGGCTCAGTGGGTTAAGCCCCACCCCAGGCCCAACACCAGCCAGCCTTCCGCAGACAGGCCTGAGTCTCCTTAACTGTCCTGGGCAGGTGAGAATCTATTTCAGGATTTCTTCCTTAAGATTCAAGTCCCCTAGAATCTATGTGGTCCAGACAATATCACTAGAATATTTAGAATACTTGTACATTAATAGTGGCATCTGGGTAGAATTTAAAATTCCGGGGGAAATCCTACACATGATTGGAACTCACCAACATTCAGGAAGACGTGGTGTTAGCAGAGAGACCAGCGCACCTTACCTTCATCTCTCCATTTCTTAGATGAAGCCGAGACTGACGAGACTCTGGGAAACCTCTTCCACTGCCCATGCTGGGTAGAGCACAGTTCTGAGCCACAGATGACAGAATCTGTTCTAGCTGGTCTTCAGTGGGACAGGTTTTATTCAGGGATACTAGAAAACTCACTGAAATAAATATTACAAGGACTGGAGGCACCTGTTCCAAGCTTCCAGGAGCAACTCCGGCACCGCACTAAAGAACGGACCTGGTAAGGAAGCCGCTGCCAACTACAAAGCAGAATCACCTGCCTTTGCCAATAAAGGCCTCGATCCTGCCTCGGGTCATCACTTCTAGCCAGTCTGATTGGTAGAACCTGTCAACGTGTCCGTAGCCCTGCAGCAAGGGATGCCGGGAATCGGGTTTGGACGCTATAATGCCAAAGTGCATTTCACATCATGGGGGAGGTTTTCAATATCTAAAGAAGACTTAAAATTTGGTGGTGCCCGGGAACGGCCTACAAATTCCCCTTTCCACTCACCACTGGGTGAGACAGAGATCCTAGGTTCAGATCAGCATTTTCTCATTCTCCCTTCATTCCTGAGGCCCCTGTTCAGCCTTTCATTTTAGAGCCTGTGAGGAAGTCTGCAGAAAAAAAAAGATTTTGGTTCTTTTGTGACTTGTAGATTCTCTCTCACCCTTTTATAGTCTTCCTACGTCGAGTATGAGAAATTTTACTAACGATCCTTGGTTGTTACAACCGGCCCCTTAATCAGGCTCCACTCCTTCAAGTCTGAACTCTCGCCTACAGAGATATCTCTGGTTATAGCTGTCACCTGTGGCCACCTGTGGTCACTTGTGCAACTCCTGGACCAAACGCTCGCGAGTGGGCCTGGGAGCCTGCTAGACAGACCGGGACTGAAAGCTAGCTCTGCCGTTGCATAGCCATATGAGCTAACGAATGTTTCCTGATTTTTCTTATCCTGAGTTTTCATATCCATAAAATAGGAATAATATTGCTGACGTCCTCAAGTTGTTGAGGGATTAAATGGCTAATCGACCGACAGCAAGCACTCACGCTTCCTTCTGCCTATTCCTTCTTCTGATTCCCATGACGTCTTGTACACACGTCCCTTACAGCGCTTAGGCTCAACTGTGGCATTCAGACATTTAATGATTTTCTTATTTTAAAAATAGTTAAATAAAGTTAAAGTCACCTATATTCCAAGCACGTTGAAAAAACAGCATATAAGTAATGGGAAATTACTCCTTTATTAGTAATTAATCCCACATTCAACTCTACTTCCCAGGGGATGGGTATCATTCTAAACAATTTTATTTGCAACACATTTTTCCCCACTTAATAATACATCATCATTATCTTTTTGGGTCAGCTAATAAGTATCTGCATCATTTTTAAAGGGCGACACAAAGTATTCCTTCCATAGCTTTATTTAACCAGGGGTCTACTGGTGGACATTAAATTTGTTTCCAATTCTGGCCACAAGCATCCCTGCACATACATTGGGCACATTCATGCTGTCACTTCTAGAGGAAAGATCCCTGAAAATGGCACTCTGTATCACAGACTATAAACATTCAACGTTGTTGTCAGAGGCCAGCTTTCCAGAGTGTTGTGTTGAGTTTCACTCATCCAAACTGCCCCTTTTCCCAAGTTCTCCCCAACACAGGGCGTTATCAATCTTTAAAATTGTGGCCAATCTGATGGGTTAAGCAGGAGGTCATCTAGTGAATAGATTGCCCGTTTGTATGTCTCCATCTGCAAGGTGACTGTTTATATCATTTGTCCATTTTTCTACTGGGTTTCTCTCTCTCTCTCTCTTTAACTTTGTATAATAGAGACATCAATCCTTTGTTACAGGAGTTGTAAAATGGTTTTTTTCTTCCAGGTAGTCGTTTGCTTTTTGTCATGATTTGTTTTCTGCGCTGGGCTTTAGGAAGGCAGGATGTCTTATTGTCTTGTTCAGTAAGTGGCTGGCTCAGGGCCGGCTCCCAGCGTTACCTGTTGGATAAATGAGTAAATCTACACACGGATGGGAGGCAAATCAAGGGAAAGGCAGTGTTCCACATTAGTAAAACCTCTATGTGAGGCAACTTTAAAATAAAATGTATATTCTGGAGAGTGTCAGTGGTGTGTTTTCTGAAATTTTCATCTTCGTTTTGGTTCAGTCAAAATGACTGTGAGCTTGAGTGTTGCTTCTCAATTCCTTAGCATTATGACCCCCGCAAAGTGAATGTGAAACAAATATTATGTGGCAGTATTCATATGTACAAAGAGCAAATAAAAAAAGTAGGAAAATGTGCATCTACCTTGAATAAGAACTAAATAAAGATTAATAGGCTGATGAATTCTTGTATCATAGGAGTGGACATATAGACTGTTAAATCAAGGTAATATCAAGAAGTCATTAGTCATTTTAAAAATGACTTAGTTGTGGTAGGTTTATATCATGGGGGGAAAAAACAACAGCCCTGGACTCCTAGCTTGGCACATGTCTACTGAGTGATCAAGTTCAGTCTCTTAACTTCAATTTCATCATCTGTATATAAGGGGAAAGCATCTGCATAGACTACTTTAGCCCTTTGCCCGTTCTTTCATTCATTCACTCATTCATTCATTCAAAACATATTAGCAGCCCTGGCTGGGTAGCTCCGCTGGTTAGAGCATCAGTCCCATACACCACAGTTGTGGGTTCGATTCCCAGCCAGGGCACCTACAAGACTCAACCAATGATGCATCAATGAGTGGAGCAACAAAGTGATGTTTCTCTCTCTCTGTCTGTAAAATCAATCAAAAAATATTAAAAGGAAAGAAAAGAAATGATTAAAAAAACATATTAGCTGACATCTTACAATGTAGGTTGATTTAATTTAAATGAGGATGTATATAAAGGTGACTTGTAAACTATAAAAAAAAACAACTCTACAGCCATAATATGAAAGATAACCTTAAAAATATTTTACTTATGAAATTGGAGTAGAAAATATTTACTTTCGGACCTTAGGTAAATGCAGCACATTTAAAACCCTGTGGAATAGGATAAAGTCTTATTATACTGAAGCATTTGCACATATGTATACATGACAACATGTATGTACATGTATCTCTATACTACACAATATATACACTGGCTGCAATAGAGGCAAATACGTAGACAGAATCGCGTGGCACTGAATCACCTAACCGAGGTAGCCTGCTCCCTCTCTGCAGGTGGTGCTCTGATGAACAGAGAGACAAGATGAGCGTGACAAGGACTGGGATGGTGGTATCTACACTGTAGCATCTCTGACATGTCTCATCTCATGTAACCCTTGCACTCTGTGAGGTAGGTATCCCCAACTATAGCTTTGGATGAGGGAACTGAGGTGGGAGAAAGGGGCTGGTCTTGCTCTTCAACCTAGGTCTTTGTTTTTTAAACTCCAAGTCCCTTGGATTTTATTTTAAAGGACTTGCTTCTTTATACTGGGGTGATTCTAAAATGCATGAGACTATCTGAATCATAATTTTAACATTTAAAAAAAAAGTCTTAGTTGTGCAATCACTTGCTTTGCAAATCCCTTTTTCTTGGAGGGCGTCCATCTTGCTCTTTCAGGACTGGAGCTTTCTGGAAGGCAGGAGTCCTGTGTCAGCAGAAACCTTCCTCCACGCCCTCGATGCAATGGGCTTTCAGTAAAGTTCTGTCACTTCGGCGTGGCAAGGGGCTGAAGAGTGCTTGCTCCCCGGGACCCATCCACTGAGGGAGACAGATAGGCAATTGTAACACCAGGCGGTGGGTGCTGATGGAGAACCTTGCTGTGGGGGCGACTTTGGTCTAACGGGGTGGGGTTCGCACACGTGAGGTTACCTCTAGCTCCCTCCAAGGTTGGCCCAGACTGCTTAGAAAGACAGATCAGACTGGCTGTCCTGAAACTCAAATATGACCAAGGATATGAAACCTTCCCTCTGTCTCGGGAGGGGCTCAAGATGAGTTCTCCCACGGGGACAACCAACTCACAGACGAGAAAAATCAGAGCTTGTTTTCAGAGCGGGATCTGTGCCTTTTGGTTTTCTGAATGATTTAGAGGATTTAGAGGGGGGGTATGAATTTTGTCTCAAAGTTGGCTTTTTTCACCTCGGGTAACTCTTTGATGGTAACATGTAGATATTTACCAAAGTGCTGTGGAAATTGCCATATTGACAGGGAAGCCATTCACTGAAGGAAGTTTTCCTTTATGTGTCAATCAGAGCCCACAGTCCTTTTCAGGGCTGTGGGAAAAATCCAAGCTGGGTCCTAACCAGTGTGGCTCAGCTGGTTGAAGCATTGCCCAGTAAACTGAAAGGTCGCAGGTTCGATTCCCAGTCAGGGCACATGCCTAGATTGTGGATTTGGTCCCTGGTTGGAGTGTGTATAGAGCCAACTGATGTTTCTCTCTCACATCGATGTCTCTCTCTGCCTCTCTAAAATCAATGAGCATGTCCTTGTGTGAGGATTTAAAAAAAAACTTCTCTAAAAAAAAAATTCAAGTTAGGATCTGTGATAGAATTATTCAACAATCCAAGATTACTTAGTATATAGCTATATATTCTACTGATAACACATACACTCTTCAGAAAACTGAGGGTAAAGAGATCCAACTATAGAACAGAACAGATACTAGTGAACTTCAACCCCACTGTTGCCAGAGATCTGCTTGTTTCCCAAAGCCTTTTCTCAGCTCTCTGCACAAAAAGAAATTCTGCTGGAGGAAGGATAAGCCTGTGGCTTTCCTACACAGCCCGTCCCCAAAGGCTACATTGCATGAGCACTTGACAGCTGCTGGAATGCAGAGAACGGGAAGTCACCCTGCAGACCAGAGAGCTCCCAAGGAGGAGTAATGGCTCTCCTGGGAGTGAGGAGCATCCAGCGAAGATCACATTCAAGTCTATTTAAAAATAGATGCTATTTTATTGCCCTCAGCAAGTATTTAAACATCTGGTAAAGATTTGCCTGGAGATACGCCTACTGGACCTTTCTTTATCAGTGAGATTTGTAATGCTCACATGAGGTTGCAAAGAAATTGCACTGAAGTGGTGTTTGAACTCCAGAGGTCTGTTTTCTTAGGCAGGCAAACAGGCTCTTTACAACCTCACGTAGATTCCTGATCGACTTAGCAGATCCTTTCTCCTTTAAATAGTGGAAAGCTGAAGTCCAGTTCACTGACCAAAAATGTCCAGTTTGTGGATGGAGGTTGAGCAAATAGTCCTGATTGTCACGTTGTCTCAAATTAAAACCAGCTCTAATAAGAATCTAACTGGGTAAAGAGAAAAGGAAAAATAATAACTGCCAAAAATAATCTGCCCTTCATTTTTTTAGGAAGACATCATTACATTACAGAAAGTTATGTGAAAAAATGTGATTTATAAACATCAACATTTGGCTCTTCCAGCTGATTTGAGTATGTGAGGTATAACTTGTCCCACTGTGATAGTCATAGGATTGGGATGTCACAGGATCATTAATAATAAACACAAAGTCAAGAAATGTATCACATTTTAGGTGTCCGGTGAGGATGGTGGAGGTGCTGACTGGTATTTTAAATGTTGGCTAAAACCCCCAAGAGCAAGACGTGTGCTCTACAGGGTCCTCGTAACAACTTGGGACACTGATGTGTCTTCTTATTCAAATCGGAAAGTCTATGGTTCTCAAGGTTACTGAAATAACAACCTTTGAGGAATGTCCACCAGGAAGAGCCCTTTTTTGTACTATGACTGCTGAACGCAGAACCTCATTGCTTCTTCCACACCGCGCCCCTAAAACTGAGAATAGCTCTGTCGTACCCCAAGCCTCAGGCAGGTCTTACTTACTTACGCAAGGCAATAAATACCCATCAGTTCTGCTGAGTCAGCAAACTGTGACTCAGCTGGCCCACGTGTGGTCAAGTTCATGGTCTAACCGATGGCTTAGGGGATCTAATGAGTTCTTGAGTGTGCATGCTGGTTTCTAAAGCCAATGAAAAAAGAAATTAACCATTCTTCCTAAAAAAAAAATCCAAAATTGGGGCAGTTAAAACACTGTTAAGAGCCAAAAGTACAAGATTCTACTTGTCCACGAGAGATATCCATGACTTACCTTTTTTCTATTTAATGCAAAGATATAAAAGCTCTTAGTGTACAAAACTGAACATTAATGAAAGTGGCTGTTCTAACCAAAAAACATCAAAGGTTAGTATAACAATTGGAGATAAACAAACTAAATGCCAGCAAACATTTTGGAAAGATCCACCCTCATGTAAAGGATATTTGAACATGATAGTTTGCTTGTGCATTAAACAAACAAACAAAAACAAAAAAATCTCATAATTTAAACAAATGTCTACTTCCATGGCTGTGTCTGAATCTAATGAGAAACAATACCAATTGAGTCTTTGACTCTTTTTAACATAGGCTTAATTTTTTCTTCTAAAATGACCCTCCTCTTTAAAGAGAAAAGACACAGCTGTTTTCAAAGTCATTGTTTCCTCATATTTCATTCAGAAATCGTCCTAATGCTGGCGGAAATACGGTTTCCATGTGAACCCATGTGAATCAGGAGCATTTCTTAATCTTCCGGAAGACCACTTTTGGAAAACTACTCTTCGTGTTACCCGTTACAAAAGATTTAAAACTTAGATTGATTAAGGCTGGAGCACAGATTATTGCAATGAAATTTAATATAATAACAGCTTAGCATACCTTTAAGAATATTGTTTTAGGGGGATGTGCCTGTCATAGCAATTACATGCAAGACACGCATGGGCACAGATGAAGCTGTGTAGTTTATTTCAAATAATACAGCTCTTCTCTGTGAAAAACTTGGCACTCTGGGCCTTTTCCATTTTTCAATCAGGTAGGGATTGGAAAAGTGGCCTTCCGAGGGAGTCAGGAGTGATTTTGGTTTCATGGACCCAAACTGCAAAGGTAGGTCCTGTGGTAGAAACAGTCTGTAACAAATCCGGTCCATAAGCACATACCCTCCAAGTGGCAAATATTTTGCAGGGAAAGGGCTCTTATCATCTAACTTTTATTCTGCTTTGCAAGTCTCCGGGACCATGAATGAAATATCTTTGTGAAACAGACCCAGAAATAGTGATATTTTGCTGCTGAGTAATGAGGAATCAAGAAAAAAATTTTTCTAGACTCGGCTAACAAATTCTTTTAGAAATTCCTGAATGAAGACTATTAATAGTCAAAGTCCAAAGTCTAGGTGAAATCAATGTGAGAATGTTCCTGCCACATCAAGGCGGGGGGTAACCAGTATCCGCATTTTTGTTTTCTTAAGTAAGCTCACGTGGAAGTCTTTCCAGCTAGACTATCTGTAAAGAAGTCTGCTTCTCCTCTCTCCCTTAAACTCACTCTGTGTCTGTAACAGGGAAAAAAAAAAAAGTACTTTTCGGTCACTAAGTTATCACTAGACAACTTTACATTTACATGTTTCAGAAGAAAAACAAAGAATGTGATGTTGGGGATGTGGAGTCTGATTTTCAGGCGCTCCCTTCTCCTCCCCACTTCATCGGGTTTATCTTTATCTAACACAACTAAGTGCAAGGGTAATGGACATACAGCTCTGAACTTCAGTGTAAAAAGTTAGTGTTTTGGAGAGGCAGCTCAGCAGCAGCGCACGTGAGAGAGACAGCGGGGTTACGTCCCTCTAAGCTGCGTGCGAGTTTCCATCTGGATGTGAACTCACAGGAGTCCCGTTCCCCGGGCGCTGGTCGCCTTTCTGCGCTGTATCGGGGTCTGTTCGGGTACCACACCTGGGCAGGGAGTTCCACAGCCTTACCTATCCAGAGACTGTAACTGCCTAATCGGTGCTTGCACAGCTTAAAACCCGGTCATGGGAAAAGCAGCTGAGTGGACTGGGGAGTTAGTGGCAGGACATGATTACTGTGTCCAAACATCTTTCGGGATGCCACGTGACAGAAAGGTCAGAGACACTCATTTTCACTTTATTGGGCAGAATGAGGACCGAAATAGTAGAAAAAACTATAGGACGACAGATCTGGGTGCAAACAAAGGAGACCTGGGGCTTGGTGGCGGTGGCTTGGAGTCAGTGAACTACGAGCCTCCTTCCAACTCTGGACAGCTTTTTTCAGGCCCTGAGTAACAGGCAGATCTAATTTGGAAAACTATTCCTAGAAAGTAATGCATATAACTTTTGGAAAGAACACGGCATTTAGAACTATTTCCACCAGTTTTCTGCAGAGGACCAAAGTGGAGGCAGAAATGCAGAGAAAACTGTCCCTAGATGGGACAGGAATGCACAGTATTAGGAGACACCTTATAAGGACTGTATCTGCGAAAGAATCCCCTAGAAAGTGGGCCCCAACAGCTCGGTTATTGAAGAGTCATCCAGCACACGGTGCATAGTGTCATTTAAGATGCCGCCTGAAGGCTGAGTAGCTCCAGGCGTTAGGTGCACTTGCCCGTCTTGAGACACTAACACAGGAGAAAGCAGCCATCTGAATGTGTCCCCCTTGGGGACGGAGATGGAGGCCAACCTTCAGAGGACCAGTTGGCTCAAAGGGCTAAGATGCACCTGGCCTCGGTCTGTTTTTGTCAATGTGCGACTTGTCCTAGGACGTGTGTGTGGCCCTATTCCGGGTGATCACATTCCTTCCTCTGTGCTTGTCCTTCTCTGGCACTAAAATAACTGCCATCTGACACAAGGTGATGCCGGTGCCTGTTGGGTTAACAGATGTAATAACTGAAGAACCGTGCATTTTGGCTGATGTGGAAGAAGGCAACAGTTTGGCTATAAATGTGTCACTGGCTTCTGTAAATTCTGTTCAAGCAGACAAGTGGGATGCACTATTAAAATGCTTGGCAATTGATTTCTAAATGGGGCCTCACCAAAAATTATAAATCTTAATGTCATTGAGTTCCTGGATCCCAATAGAAGTGGCTCTATGAAAATCTGTAGTCATGTTGTGCAATCAAATGCCTGAATTTCTGACAATCAAACGCACCAGAATAAGGATACCAGGTAAACAGCATTGCCAGGGAGAACGGAGACTTCTAGGAATTTGAAACTCTAAATCTCTGACTCACTGCTGCGAGAAACAATTATTTTTCAAGCTGGGTGTAAATGTAAAAAAAAAAAAAAAAAAAAAGCAACTGCACTTTTTTGAAAATATAAAATCTAACAATCAGCCAACACTCATTAGATAGCTGTTTGATTGTTTACATGGACTATCCCAGCATTCCATGAGTTTTGAACAAAGTGAAACCTCTTTGTTCTGCATTTTTGGACACCTTTTTCTAAACTTCCGAATTTTATTTCCATTTCAAAGGAACAACTGAGGCACTGGTTCTGAATTTAATACTATATTTATTAAAGTGTTTTTATTAACAAACTTTCACCAGAAAGTTCCGAATGCGTTAATACAGCAGGCACATTGGCGTCCAAGTTTGGCATGGGACAGTCCACGGAACTGCACCTCGCTCTCACAGTTCGGCCACAGCTTCGTGGGTTGCTTGAGCAGGACCCATAACCAGCCTCCCCCACGAAACGGTTCAATAGAAATTTTGGTTCTTTCTGATTGAAGCGTTCTGAGTTCACGAGGCCATCCGCCTGCCGCAAGCTTGGCTCAGCTCCGCCTTCTGCCCTGTCGGCCAGCGTCCCTGAACTGGAGTCCTTGTCCCCGACCCCTCCTCCGCCCGCCCCGCTCCCACCGTCTCTGTTTGGACCGGGGCCCCTTTGGCTCTTCTCGGACTCACAGCACGCTTTCCGCAAGGACGCCGCGCTTCTGCAGACGGAGGACGGCGGCTCTGCTGTCTTTGGGAGACGCTCTTCGACGCCCTGCGGGCTGCGCGCGCTGGCCTTGCCCGTCTGGTCCGGAGCCTGGGCGCGCTGCACCGGGTGGAGGAAGAAACCCCGAGGCGGCGCGCTCGGCACCGCCGGCGCTTTCCCTCGGCCCTGGAGGCAGGGGCAGTGGTGGGTGTGCGGGAGGGGAAGCACGAAGCCCTCGGGGGCCGGCTGTGCCGCCTTCAGAGGGGCCACGCCGTTCTGGACGTGCACCAAGCTGCCGGCGCACGGGTGGCACGCGCAGTCCCCCATCTGCTGGCAAGCGTGGGGGCCGTATTTCAAGTGTTTGTACGCACTGGGGCAGCTACACCTCTGATTGACGGCGAAGAGGTGACGCACGGCGTGCTGCTCCAGAGACGGCTGCGGCGGGCCGGGGCTCGGGCCGCTCCTGGTGCTTTTGCTGGGGTCGCTGTGGTAAGCGGGGTGCGCGGGCGGCCCCGCGTGCTTCGCCTGGCTGCCCAGGAACTCAGGGCAGGTGTGAGTCTCCTCGTAAGCGGTCTTCTCAGAGGCCATGGAGCTGTGTGCCGCCAGGGGCTCTAATTCATAGAACTCGTGCTCCACGTCGGACTTTTGGCCCCTGGGATCTACATGGTAAGCGTTCAGGGCGTGCGTTTTGCTCTGCCCCTTGTTGCCAGCACCTGTAGACAAGGCGTGGGGGAAGGCACTGCACTGGAGCTTTTTAGGCAAAGGGATCTGACCGCAGGTTCCCTGTGGCCCCAGGCACCGGCACAGGCACTGGAAGAAGAAGGTGGCGAAGGCCCAGCTGACGCACATGATGAGCATCATGAAGGTGCCCAGCTGGGTGTAGGCCAGGACTGTGGAAGGCATCATCATGGCGCCCGCCACGAACGTGGTCAGGGCGGCCATGGCGATCGCCGAGCCCATGCGGATCAGGGAGAAGACCACCTTCCCTTCCCGGTCGGCATCTGGGGCCAAGCGGTAGGCCACCCCGTAGTGGACGGTGAAGTCCACGGACAGGCCGACCGCCACGGAGATGGTGACAGACTCCAGAACATTGAGCTCCCAGCCCAGCAGGACAAGGGAGCCAACAGTGACAAATATAGTGCCGGCGATCGAAAGGATGGCGTACAGGCTGAGGACGATGTTCCACGTTGTCAGCAGCATCACGCTGAAGGCCACGGCCACGGAGAGCCCCATGGCGATGAGGGTGCCATCGGACAGGCTGTCCTGGAGGTCGTAGAACTCCAGATTGCTGACGAACCAGCCGTGGCTGAGGCCGTCGGGTGCAGAACTCAGCTCCGCGGAAATCCACGAGTCCACCTCTTTATAAAACTGGTGCATCTTTTCGTAGGCCAGTGTGAACAGGTAGGTACTCTGGAACTCTAAGACCACCGCCCTGATAGTGTCATTGATGTCAAACCTGGGCCCGGGGGTTTTGCTGTCCAGGTGGTAGCCGGTGCTCCTCTCCAGCTCCATGATGGCTCTCTTGATGCACAGCTCAAAAATCTCCTGCTTATAGGGGAAGCTCCAGCGGCTGCAGCAGGGGTACAGGGCCGGCTCATCGCAGTCCTGGTTTTCCATCCAGCGCTTGAAGGTCTCGATGAAGCAGCTGGTGAAGTCCTGCTCCTCGGTCTGGTGAAAGAACGTCTGGTTTCTCAGTTTCTGGCAGAAGTGCAAGATCCAGAGCTGGGAGGCCGGGCTCGCGATGTTGAAACTGCTGTCTAAAGTCAGCTTCCCTTTACTCTTGGGATTTAGGGGGTTGCCGTTGTCCTCTGGGGACACGCCCCAGATCACCGTGATGGGCATGTGGAGCTCCTCTCCGTGGTGAACGCGCTCAAACATGAAGAGCTTTTTGTACTCGGCATCGTACCGCTCGAAGGGGTGGGAGGGCCTGAAGACCTGGAACTCGGACAACTCCAGCGACGGCAGCTTCATCTTCGGGTTCATGCACACGACGTAGGCCCCGCCCACCGTCAGGGCGAGGAACCAGAGCAGCCAGACGTAGCGGAACTTAATGACGATGCAGGGCAGCACTTTCTCGAAGAAAATGCGGGAGGCTTCCGAAATGGCGAACAGGACTTTGTGGCACTTCTGGCACGCCACGGTCCAGCAGCAGCTCTTGTCGTAGAGCTGCTGCTGGGGCTTCCGGAAGCAGGCGAATATGTTGAGCAGGTACCGTTCGTGCAGCACGACCACGGCGGGGAGCCAGGTGACCATCAGGACGTAGTTCACCAGGATGGCGGTGCCCGCGTACACGCCGAAGCAGCGGATGGCGGTGATGTTGCTCACGTAGTTCGCGTAGAAGGCGGCCGCGGTGGTGAAGCTGGTGACGAACATGGACAGGGCCGCGTGCTGCAGGGTGATGCTCACCGTCTCCCACGTCTCGGCGTGAGGCTTGTCGAACTTGGTGTAGTTCCAGACGTCACACAGGACGAACGCGTCGTCTGCCCCGATGCCGACCAGAATGATGAGCGCGGTGAGGTTCATGAAGGGAAAGAACTCGAAGTTAAATACTACGCGGTAGAGGAAATAGGAAACCGTCAAGGAGCTGATGATGGCGAACATGGTCATCAGCGTGATGAACATGGACTTGGTGTAGACGCACATGATGAAGAGGACGATCAGGATGGCTATGGCGGGATACACGGTATCCATCAGGAGGTAATCCTGGAACAGCCTGTGTTTGATGCCAAACTCAATGCCCGTGACGGTGGTGACGCCGTCGGACGAGTTCCAGTTTTCGAAGTTTTCCCGGTAAATGTTCATCATACTCTCTCCCTTCTCGGTGGGAGAGAAGAGCATGCTGTACTTCAAAGGCGGCACGGCGTAGTCGCCCGCCTTCGGGGTCATAAAGTCTTTGTCCACCAGGTAGTGCAGGATCTGGTACACGGCGTTGTGCTTGGTGCACTTCCGCGGCACGTTGGTGCACTTGAGCTGGTCCTTCCTCCGGGCCGCCGTGTCCCAGCAGTCGGGCTCCAGCGTGCCGTTCTGGTAGTGCTTGGCACAGGTTCGAAGCAGCTTCAAGGTGTGGGACACGTCCCGCTCCACGATCTTCTGGCACGACGATCGGTTGTTCAGGATGGCGATGTAGTTGCCCAGCGTCCAGCTCGGGCAGCAGGAAGCGGCCGTGGTCCGCTGGCAGAGGTCGCCGAACTGGCGGTGGGACCTGATCTGCGGAGACAGAGACACGCGGAAGCGCTGGCGTTTACAACAGGGGCACTGGGAGGTCGGAAGTAAGGCGGCCTCGAGGGACAGGGAGCTATGGAAGTCAAACAGCCCCACTGGGGCGTCAGCAGTCAGTGTGACCACAGGGCGAGACTCCACACCAAGCTCTGCTATGGCTACTAGATTCCCAACGACAAAGTCCCGTTAGGGGATGACACGCTAGTGTGAAACAGTGTCAGCTCCTGCTACTTCATTTAAAAAAGGAGACAAAGTTAACACCTCTTTTGTAAGCAAGCTTTTTCAAAGTCTTAAAAAGCAATAAAATGGATAGGCTGTGAGGCTTCTGTATATATATCTGTAGGGTGAATTAAGAGAACAACTGTCCGATTGATTTATGAAACAAACGTGTGGCTTGGCCTAAAGTTTCTGGTACCAGGATGAAATTTTGGGTGATGAAGGTATTACAGCTGAATCAACTTAGTTAGAAGCAACATGATAATCCCTAGAAAACTCAAAAAGGGGCGCTGAAACCAGAATCATTGATGTCAAAGGTGCGTGAAAGACCTGGAATAAAGTTGTTTCCTGAGATGTGTACTGGGGTGGGCAAAAAAGTAGGTCTACAGTTGTACAAATACACACCACAATAATTAATAAATAACAATACAGGAATAAACTCTGTTTCACGTACTCACAACAGTAAACCTACATTTGCCTACCCCGATACGTCTCTGATTTTAAATAAACACATAAATTAATAAAATAAATAAGTCCTTTGGGGAGAACTTTCTCCTTTGGTAAACAGGGCCCTCTCTGCTGCACATCAGCAAGTGTGACAATTCCAGATTTCATGCGGCCAGTATTTCATTTAGGACACTTCCTAGAGAAGGCTTTTCTACTTACAGCTGTCCTTATTATAGAACATAGAAAAATTGCTCCAAGCCAAATCTGGCATTGCTAATTTATAGGAAGCCTGCACAATTCCACTGCCTTCAAAATCTGTAAATGACGTGAGAATAAGAAATATTCCCCTTCTTTTGAGCCTGTCTAGAGACTTCTCTTTAGAAGTACCAGAAGAATATCCACTCCTATCACATTCCCTCATCTCTGTTTATCAAAGGCTGTTCCAGTGAAGAAACTTCAAAGTTCAAGAAAGGTGTGAGTATCTTTTTCTCCTAGTAGGATTAAAACCACCCTTGGTTTTAATTAAAGGGGGCTTTATCAATCATGCATTGAAATACCTTCACAAAGTGGAAATGATATTGGCACAAATCATCTCTTTGGAACTTAAGACTTACCGAAGAACCAAGTTACTTATAACCTTCATAAGTTAAATTTGAGGGGGGTATCAAAAGTTGTACGTGGATTTTTGACAACACGGAGGGTCAGGATCCCTAACCTCCTTGCTGTTCAAGAGTGAACTGTACTTTATTGGAACTAATCCTGGGGATGAGGTGTAGATAAAATACGACTGGCATGTACGGGGACTTGCATGTGACAAATTATTCTATTATTCTACTTCTGCCTCTGTTTGAAAATTTCTATAATAAAAAGTTGTTTTTAAAGATACTCTCTTGGGGGTAAGCCCAAAGGGTTATTATTCAAGTGTACTAAGTTAATGTTTATTTTAACAAAACCTTAATTTTTAAGCTCACTTCTAAAGAGCAATAATTACGTGGATTTCACAAAATAGGATAATTCGCATCTAGCTGTTTTCAGTTAGAACCTTCACATATGCTAAGTCAGGGGAAACAGGACTGCCTAGCAAATGACAGGAAACTGGAAGAACACCTGTCCGGTTTTCATGGCTGATAACTAGTTTTATTCCTACAAAGCAATAACATGCAGGCCCCTGCAGGCAGCCTGGAGAACTGAAGGAGAGGTAAAGCAACCCTACCGCTGAGTTTTCAGGTGGAAGAAAACAAATTGTGTCTGTTATGAAACCCAGGAGGAGCTAGACGGAACCTATTTGCAGCTGGTGACACATAAACACCGAATGGAAAGGTAAAGGAGATGAGGTTGCCAGCTGAAATGGGGAAGGAAAGCACAGAACCCTGCCCTTGAATAACCCTTATAAATAATAGTAGGGTTTTTCTTTCTCCCGTTATGTATTTGACCAAAGATTAAAAAGTTGGCCGTGATAAACACAGATCAAAAACTACTCTGATGGCTGCTATCAAAAATAAGCGCTCATGAGCCTCTGAAGAGCCAACCCTCAAGTTCAAAGGTGGTGCTGGCTGAGGTACAACCTCTGAAAACCAGTGTTCGAGGACACTTACAGGGTAAGACATAGGGACAGAGAAAAGACACCATGACTGGCCCACTTTACTCAGAGTTGGAAGCTAGAGCCCCGAAGCCCCTGTCTAAAGGGACGGAGTGCAAGGCAATGTCTAGGTTCTCAGGATTGAGGCCGCCTGTCCCCATCCACCCATCCGTTCTAAAGAAAAAATATTTATTGACACCTTGACAAGGAGAATAAGCACAGTGGTCCTTGCCCTCAAGTCGCTCACAAGTGTGGCAGGGAAATCGAATGACAAAATCAATAATTCTAACTCACCGTGAGAAGTACCGCGTTATGTGGCGGGGTCTGTGTCAACTTGTGGAGGGAGGGCTGATGTGACTGTGGGGGACAGTGGCCCTAACTCTGCCGTCTGTGACTGAGACAGCAACACACACGGTCACGGATTATCCTGAGGGGCTGCCAGAGATTGGCCAGTGTGTGTATCTTCAGGTCTATTTCTGCTATTTTGGGGAAAGGAATTCATAGGGATGATTTTGAAATCTTTGACATTTATAAAAAGAAGAATAGAATGAGAGCAATTTCTTGTAACTCTCACGAGCAACATAACTCTTAATTCTAGGCATTCACAAATTGGCTGTTTTAGAAAGTCATGTTGCTTTTATGGTTATAACATGTCTTTGTACACTTCCTAGTTAGATAGTAGCAGGGGTGGAGTTGACTTAAAATAGGGGGTAAAAGAAGAGGAGAGAAAAAGAAGAAACCAGCAGGGTTTTAAATAATACCTTAACCTTTAAAACTAGTGGCTAAGTTGGAGGTATTTTAAGAGGCTGAGAAAAAAAGACTAAACAAAATTAACCCCTAATACCAGGTTCCCTCCCCATGTGACCATGTGCCTCACGCATGGAAAGTTCAAGGGATCTAGGGAGAAACGAAAAAGCGAGAGCTCCACAGTCCTCCCTGACACAAGCATCAGGAAACATGTCCGGGTCCTCTAAGCTTCAGGGGGTGCCCGCTGCCCATAAAAGTTGCCCTAGGAAACGGGGCTTAGGCAACAAATTTCAAATCCCTCTTCTCAACTGGTTGCTCAGAGTCCCAACCTTGATGATATGCAAAGACTCAAAAACAGGACAAAGGGTTTTCAGCAGAGTCATGATGAGAAGAACACACTTCTGGGTACCAATGACCAACTGTCAGTGTGTCCCTGAGGGTGTCAAAGCGCAGAAAAAAGTAATGGAGAAGACAGGGGTGTCCACTGAGGCTCCTTTTGAAAGTCTAAGAAACAGGCTCTTCTCTTAGGAGGGAGATGACAGTATGAGAACCGGAAGCGACTCCCGTTGGAGAGCAAGGCCTCTCTGGACCATGAGTGTAGGTGGTATTTCAGGGAAATGGAATCTGGAGTCAGAACTCAGCGTGCCATCAGCGCAGGCAGGTGACAGTGGAAACAGCTTGTCTTGGTGAGATTTCATAGGTTACCAGGCGTTTTCTGGAGTTGACCCATGACAGTTAAGCGCTGCTCTGTATCATTTCGTGTGTGCTCCAGTCAATATGATAGCTGCTAATAATCAAGGACTTAAGTACAATACTAGGATTTGGTTTGACACGGGGAAAAGGGGAAGACTGCCAAGTAGCCCCGGGACACACCAAATAAAAGTCCTAAAAGGGTCCTGAGCTGGGAGACTGAAGAAAGGTACAGTAATAATCCAGAAACCGAACTGCTGGCCAGTAGTTAAGATACCATTGAATATATTATCCCTAAGAGAAAGGTTTATTTCTCTGGGTTCATGGCAGAGTTTGAGACTAGAATGCAAGGCACTAGCCATTGGTAGAGTTAGTATTTAACTTAAGAGGTTAAAATGACAACCGGGCCCTCTGAGGTAGAATTTGGATCCCTTGCTTACCTATTCATTTATTGGCGTGGCTCTGTAACTGACTTGACCATTCATTGAGACACGTGTCTTGGGTCTGTTCCTGAAATTTTCACAAGCAGACCGTGATGCTTGTGGTGTTCTTGCTACGGATGACAAACTTGAACTCATTGCTATCCAATCCTTATTATGAACCCAGTGGAGAAAAATCCTCAAAGAAGCAGAGGGCACCCATTCCTTTAGAGAGCCAAATCGTGCAAGTGCATTAAAGCCACTAGAAAGCCACATATTTAGGTTTCTTTGCCTTACCAATCTACCTGAGATAGGGGGCTGCCAGTCAGCTAAGTCATTACCGTACCTCTGATAGGCAGGCTATCAAGGACCTTGTACACAACACCATGCTTTTTTCACGAAGGCTATGAGGAATGGTTCTTTCCCGCCTTAGTACCAGGGGCAGCTGGGCTTCTTCTAAAAAAAAAGTTGGTTACCCTACTGATAGGACTTTTGTCATTGACCGTAAATTCCTTTTTGCTCTGGCTGTCAGGGAGAATACAGACAAGTCTGCTGCTCACAACCAGCAAGTGTGCAGGATTATGGGGTATGTGTTATTGTATGTTAAATCTCACCCTTAGCTTCAGGATTTTCCTCCTATTATTTTCCCGTCATGTATTTGTTCAGCTTATTTATCATATCTGTTCCATTATGCCTTTTTGTAAGCTATCTATTGATGCTGATCTTATTAATCTGATACATATGTGAATATGAGATTACATATGAAATAGTATATTGCTTTCACCAACAAAAGCTATAATGGCACAGTACTGCTCTCTGGCTTTTGGGTAAATAAATAGCTAGGCTCCTTAAAAATGGTACTTATTCCAGGTCATGCTGACTCTTTGAGGTTCTTTTGAGTGGGAAATGGCATATATTGTAAAACTAAACAAAAATGGGGTGTTATCTTCTGTATTGTGGGAACATAAGGCACAGCAAGTAAAGGCACAGGCTGGAGTTAGGCATGGCTGGGTTCAAATCCCGCATCTGCCAATTAGCACCTGTGTGGGCCAAATAATAGTACCTAATTCATAACACTATCATGCGGGTGAATAATAATTCAATGAATAATGAAATAACTCATTCAAGGGGTTAGAACACTTCCTGACAGATATCAACAACACTCAGTAAACATCAGCTATTAGTCAATTGCATGAAATCAGTCACTTCAGAACCTGCAGGGGAGGGAAGGACCGAAGAGCAACTGTGAAGGTCGGATAATGAGAACTGGGAGATATGGAAGTTCATGAACTGTTCTGAGCCAGGGTGTGATTATCCAGGTACCAGACCTGGTCACAGGCCCATTGTGAGTGATGCCAAATACTGAGAATACAGTCTGACACACAGCATATACCCTACTTATCTACGACCCTTGAGTTAACTTTCCACATAAGAAAGGTGGTACCCGTAACAGGAGAAATATGTTCAGAGCTTCCAAATAACAAACTGATCACTGTGGAAGAGAAGAAAATATGGCAAATAAAAACTGACCACTGATGAAGACACTGTTGTCTCTTTATAGATGGTTTGTGCCTTTGGTCTATTTCCACGATTTTCAACCTTCTCCGATTCATGGCACATATAAACACTAAAATTCTGTGGTACTCAATCGGAGAGGAAAAAAGGTATAATTTTGATTCATTCATACTAGACAGCTATTGTTGTATTGGCTGTTGTCATTTTTTAAGTTGACAATCTAAGGGAAAAGAGGTCCGTGCCCCTGACTAAATAGTCAGGTACTGAATGTTTTAAAACTTCTTGCGGCACACTGGTTGAAAATCGCTGGTTCCATTTGGAGTTGGACAGAGAAGAGGGCATTCCCTGAAAATCCTGATAGCTCAATCAATGGTGTGTGTGTGTGTGTGTGTGTGTGTGTGTGTGTGCTTATTTTCAAAATGTATCAATAGCCTCTCAGAACGCAGAACGAAGTCAGGAGATCTGGGACCAACTAACTAACCTGCGTAAGCTGCTCGATTCTTGGCGGGTACTTCTATCAGCACAGTGAGACTGCTGGCCTGGGTGACCTCAGAGTCCTTTCTGCCTCGCTATATATTCCATTGTTGTTAGAACAGGCAATTGCACTGGATTGTCAGGCTAGCCCTTAGCATCGCATGTGATTAGACTTTCAACTAAACAGTGATTTTGCATCTTATAGTTACGCTAAAAATACGAGTTCCCTTCCTGCCTGGTTACTGTGTGCTTGGACAGGCCCGTTGGTGACATGAGATAGCAGTTTCTGCCTTTGCAGATCCTGGGGCTGACATCTTTTGGGCCCCAGAGAAGGGGAAGATGGGAGGCTTTCTGCATCCCTGTCTTCTCGAGCAGCAAGGTGTTTCGGGTTCAGGACAATCTGGATTGGATTACTCTGGCCATTTACATAGATACTGTCTTCATGTCCTTTGATGTCTCTCCCCTCAGCCTGTGCCCTCAATTTCCCTTTGAGGTCCCAGGCCCCAGTGACCCACTGATTGCTAGAAAGGCCAAGCATTTCACTGGGTAATTAAGATGCTGACAGTTGCCTCAGGGGGAAGCGCAGTGAACAATGAAAGCAGATTAGGAAAAGAAAATACGACAAAAGAAGAATAAAAGTCTTAACTATTATCCTGAAAGGAAATCCGCTGTGAAAGAATGCAAAGGACTATCATGGACAAAGAACAGGAGAGCAGAAGAGAAAAAGTTCTTTATTAAGGAAGATGGCATGTTAAAGGTGGGGACACAGAGGCACTTTGATCCTGGGATCTAAGAGACGGCAGAGGTAAGCCACGAAAGCGCTTTCATCCGAGCAGACACCAGGCTCAGCAGTAAGAGGAGTTTAAAAACATCGCCTTATTTGTGCTAAACATAGTTCAGTTTTCCTTTACATACCCTTGAATTATCTACATTGCACATCGATTTAATTGCTGGTAAATTCCACAACGTCTCTCCTCCAGCTGAAGTGAACACAACTCTGGAGTATCGGTCACCTGGTGGTAGGAAAAAAGAAAAAGCGTTACAAGTTACTCCTGTATTTCATAAGACTTGGCATTTAGAAGCAATTCACACTGGGAAACCACATGGACAATTCATTAGCAGCAGGGTAGCCTTGCCTTCGACAAATTCCAGGAGAAAACATTAAAAAAAAAAAAAAAAAAGGCAATGCTATAATATTGTCTCAGTTCAAAGCCTTTGTCTTCTCACTACATCTTACAAATCATAGAAGTTGCATAACAAATGTATTTGGGATCAAACTAATTAGGAGGAGCAATCCATAAGAACTTTCAGCAGGCGGTGAATTAAATGTCTCCCCTTCATTTGACAATGCGTCGTTACAACGGTATATCAAATCAAAGAATGATGCACCAGGGAATATTGAGGATGGATTGTAAGGATGTTCTCTTTGGCAGCTCACTGGAGAGGGAAGACGACAGATGATCAACTTAAAAGCATTGGAAACAGTAGGTGCAGACTGCTGGCCAGGGTCACAGACACCCCCACATTCTGGGTGAGGACATGGGCTCTCTGCTACACCAGTATTGAAAAAATAGTTCGAAAATCATACTAAAATATGTTTCTAAGTAAGAGCATGGTCTTTGGCATTAGAACTGGGTATAAGAAGGTCCTGTCATTTGCCAGCTGGGTGATCATGGCAACCAGCTTCTCTGAGCTTTGGTTCCTCACTGGTAAAACGGGGACACAACACCTAACTAGCACACAGCTGTGAGAATTCAAGAAGGTGATAAAAAGTAGGTGCTCGGTGAATACTGTTTCTGCTGCCTCAGCCATTACAAGACATCTGACCCAAGTCAAACAGAGTCCTAACAAAGACAATTAACTTGCAAATTTATGAATAAAGCTTTATTATATAAACTTGGTTCACGATTACGAAGTTTTCTTTAGTAAACCTTTGTCTTCATCAAATGGCTATTATCTTACGTTGATTGATTTTACAGATCAAAATAAGTCTTGTGGAACATTTCATTTTACTAGAGTTGGAAATGAGTTTTTCAGGGCGAACCTACTACTTATGAGACAGCTATTTAGGGTTGACTACTAAAATATAAACAAGATTATATTTCATGAATTTGCTCATGTTCTTCCTGGTTAAGATATTAACTACCAGACAGATGCTGGTTAAGCAATATATAGTAACACCTTGAGGGAAGTAAACCAGACAGAACATGCAACTAGTCGAAGCCCAGCTTTTCTAGTAAGAGACAGGAAAATAAACGTGCATTGCTTCCTGGGATCAGTATAAAGTTCTTCCTAGTCTCCTACTTTCTATCTCTCTATTACTATATAGTGAAAAAGTGTCCAAAACAAAGACCCCGAGGCTTGGCAAGATCTAGAAACACCAAAGAGCCAATTGGGTCCTCTAGAGATCGGATAAGATAGGAATATACACATTGCAGAGAGCTTTTCAACAATGACAATAAAAGCTAAATCAAAAGAGCTGTCATGTTAATATTCACTGACAGAAAGTAATTGTCCACACTTCGTCATTCCCAATCCAGGGCTAATCAATGACTCACATACTTCTATGTGCTTCCTCTGGGTCTCCGCTCCCTCCTCCCGGGCAGCTGCCGGGGGACTGGCCATCTGTGGGCTACGGCAGTTTTTTAGTGAATTTGCTGCTGACATTGCACTCTGGATTCCTGACCTCAGGGAAGTTCTGACGATATCTGGGCTCTTGTTTCTCCAAGGGCACATTCTGCTGTGCAATAGCGATTGGTTTCTCCCCAGAGGTGCCCCTGACTTCCTCTGCACACCGCCACCGCCACTTCCTGCCTTCCCCACCAGCCCCACTCTTTCCCATGATGACCCAGGTCCCCGGGGCATTTCACGCTTTGGACTTCTAGGCTTGACTTCAGTCACCTTTCTACCTCTAATGCCTAATGACAAGTCAGGCACAGAGAAGGCTAGCTGTATGTCCTTTTTGAATGAATCAAAATTTAAAAATACATATTTTGGGTCACACAGTAGATTATTTCAAGGATCAATCCCCAAATATGTACTTGTTACTTGAGCTATTTTTTTTAAATAGCAGGAGGAATTTTAGGAAGTGACTTAAAATTTGGGGCCAGATCAAGAATTTTATTAGATTTATATCTTCCTTAAAACTGAATATAACTCAATCACCTCTTCCTTATTCATTTTTGTTATAGCCAAATACATTCAGATTAGTGGTGACCTGGAGGAGTAAAAGGACAGGTTAATTAAGCTAAAACCTCTTTAAGGAAGATAAGAAGAGTGAAGCTGCGTGACTAGCCACCCACTTCTATCAGTCCAGACTTTAATCACGTTCAGTGTCACGAAGGCCAAGAAACTGCTCAATCACCCACAGATGCCACTCACTTGGGACGTCGCAGAAAAAGCTATCTTTGTGGAAGTTCCAGTCAACTTCTCTTTTTTCTCTTTCATAGTGGTCATCGGACCATCTGTCATCCCGATGGCTGAAACAGAACAAGGAGATCTTCAACGCAGTGCCAGCTATTTCAAGGTCGATAAGCATGCCCGTAACAGTTCCTCCTCAAAGTGACGGCCTATGGAGCACTTGAAATTAAGCTAGAAGGATTAATGTAACCAACCGACATTCGGTTTCTCACTTCTGGGGGAAAAAAGCCCCCAAACCCTCACCTTTTTACCCTCGTACAACAAAATCTTACCTGACAATGACAATTTAAACAAGCTTTGGAACCACACATTTTCCGTTTAATCTTTTTTGCTCAGGTGATGTTTAAAAGTGGAGTTCATTTAGCAATGTCTTGTCTGAAAGTGGCTAAATAATTACCTTTTGGCTTGCTCATCTGCATATTTAAAGGGATAATTGGCTAGTGTTGCTTTGTATCCTGTATTTTTCACCATGTTATTCCACGTGACCAGTCGTTGGCCTATTGTAGTCCCTCTCGGTTCAAAACCCTAAGGCAAAAAAAAGTCACATAATTCCCATTAGTGTACTTCATTTCAGGCTAAGGGTAGATGTAGCAGCTTGGGGAAGCAACGTCAAGGTGATGAATAGCTTTCGACTAAAAATACAGACATTCCTCATAGCTCTGCCAGAGATGACTGGCGTTAGAACAAGGTGAGCTGATGTGCTAATGATAACCTCTCCACTGTGATCAATCGGGTGGATTCTTTGGTATGTTACATGTCTCAGGAAAGAGGAGAGAGAGCTTATCTGAGGCTTCTCTTTCCAATTCACACCTAAGCATTTAGTATATACTTACTTTTTTGTTATAAAATATTATGGTCAAATTAGTTTATATTGGGCATGTTATTGTGTTTTCCAAAGAGGATATCACTATCCTGACTCATATTTCCCTCATTGTTCCACTCCAGAGGAACATTTACTTAAAAGCAGATCTTGCTGTCTCTTACTAATACTGAAATTCCTCTAATTTCTTTGGGGGGAAAAAAAGAGAGTTTAAAGACAGAATGAAAATTTTTTTTGTAGTACAAAGATTCTTCAATTTCTTGCTTTTTTATTATCGCTTAAACATGGGAACCAAGAAGCAACATTTCCAGATTTTTCAAGGCGAGCACCTTTTCTGAGTTTTTAAGAACCTGAAAATACAGAGAAGGCATTTCTTTACTTTGCAGAGAGGTGTATACTTACTAATGGCTTGAGAAGGCTTTTGAAAACATGGGAGCCTCAATAACATCATGTGCTTTGTAGTAATGTAATTCTTCTGAGATGGTTTTGGGCTAAAGAAAAGAGACACACGTTCCCCCGGCTCAGCCCCCCTTACCAGTAATGGGTCAGAGAAGTCGGGGAGCTCCGGCACCAACACTCCCACTAAGGCACAGACCACGATGAGCACAGTGCACATTCCCAAGACCACCACGGGCCAGTCGGCTATCAGGGCTGCGTAGCTACAGAGCAGGGAGAAATCACAGAGAAGGCCTCTTAGAGCCACGGGGAGACTTTTGCTACCTAGGAGAGCAATTCGTTCAGTCCTCCCATTTCCGACCCAGTCCAGGAATTTATCCATAAAAGATCTGATGAGTTTATAAGTCATTATATGTCATTGTAGTAGGAAATAACAAGACCATTGTCCTCTCGTGTCTGTGATATGAGCGGTGGTCACGTGCCACAAGCTATGGAGAGTCAGAATACTGTCTGTTTTTGACAAATAACGTTTTACGTCTGTATCTACCCCTGGGAAAGAGAAAATCTAAAATCTACACTCCCTATCTGGAAAGAACGTGTATTTAACAGAGGATCCAAACTCCTTGTCATCTCTTCCAGCCCTTTCTTTATACTTTTTACTCTGTATTAAGTTCTGGAAAAAGAACTCAGCCCACCAACAGGGTCATGTCGTGTAAATCTTAAGAATAACCGAACCAGACCAAAACCGTCCCGTAAACCGGCCACTTCCCTTCCAGCTAAAACTATAATGAACACATCGCTCAGGTGTGACATGAAGGCGGGGCGCAAACAGGTGGGGAGAGAGCTTGTGCAGAGTTGCCAGGCCAGGGCAGCTACAAAACGAGCAAGTCACGGGAATGCGAGGCACAGCGCGGCCACTATCGCGAGTCGCACTGCATGGCGTATTGGCTCAAAGAGTCGGTCTTAAAAGCTCTCATTACAAGAAAAAAACGTGTGTGGTGTTAAGATGTTAACTGAACTCAATGCGGCGATCATTTTGCAATTATCTATGATATCGAACCATGATGTTGTGCACCTAAAACTAATATAATGTTATCTCAATTACATCTCAGTAAAAAAAGTCCCAAAGCTTGGAATCCAGGTAGCCTGGTTTTAGAGTCTGGCCTCTTAATCACAAGAGAAAGAAAAGACATCAGGAATAAGTCAACTTGCCACAAAGGCATCTTCCCCAAACTTAAGTTTAAAATTAAATTCCTAAGCCCCACTGATAGTTCTTTTCTCTGTGCAAAACCACCTACATCCACTGGACTTCAGGTCTGAATATTATTCACCAGACTATAAATTCTGGATTTAAAAACTCATCAAGGAAACATTATGCTAGAAAATAAGACGGGATAACCTTTTAACAATAATTCTGAATGTAATGAAATATGTGTGGTTGTTCAGATGTAAACACCAAGTGGTCAGGAGCTTTTCTAATGTCTAGAACACAACCAATGCTTAGATTCTTTATACTTTATTTCCTCCTCCGCCAAATGCAAACTGGGATGAAAGTAACTGGTTTTGAAGCAATCAAGCCCTTTGTCAACAGCACACTTGAGACGTTCTCTTCATTGTTCCAGACTTAAAAAGAGTCCTTTCCATTTTAGACCTTTAAAAAATCAGCCCTGAGAAATGAAAATAGCCTCAGGCTTATACAATTACTCATTACACTTCATTTTAAATGGATCAATTTTCTTTCAAATAAAACAGAAGTTACTCATTTTTCCAAATGTGTTATCAATAGAGGGCAGTGGGCCCCAAATTGCTTCGTTTTCATACTGAAGTTTAATTTACCCACGTAATGACTTTTTGTTTTGTGTTCTTGAAAAATCTGCGCACACATGCTCAGCACCCTTAAAAACCTGCTGCAATAATTGCTTTTCTTGCCTTTGAAAACATTTGGTTTTGATTTTACAGCGCCGCTCCACACGGCGTACGTGCGTTGCCTGCATATGGAGACTGTGCATCAGTGACTCCGGCACGGCCCTTCCGCACACGGCTAACCTTACCGCATTCCAATGCCGCTTCCTCCCGCAGCTGTGCTAACCTTGCCTAGAGACACCTGTTCACGCTGGAGAGCTGGAACCACCATCCTGAGCATATAAATCAGCGGGGGAGGGGGGACCCCAACTACTGCGAGTGAAGTTCCCTCAGATGAGCGTCTCTCCTGAATACCACAGTATTGGTCTTCCGCTAGCTGTGCTAAGACATCACGCAGCCGTGGGCACCACACGGGAAACAAAAGTTTCATGCACAATATGAAGCTCAGACAAAGGCTGTAATATTAAGATAAAAAATCTAGTTAAGCAGGAAAATTGGGGATGCAAAGGAAATTAAAAATGGCCTAATTCCAATCCTGTTGGGTCTAGGTCCAAGGTATATATTCTGACTAAGTTTAAAGAATAAAGTACTTGAACATTATTTTCTTTGGAAAGCGGAACATATGTGCATGAGAAGAATTTTCAAAAGGGACCACTCTTCTCGCTGGGATACGTTCTTCTGCATACCATACAATACTCGTCTTTCACCTGCCTGTTCTAAGTTTGGAAATCCTGACCACGCAACAGAATTGTAAATGCAATTCACCTCTGCAACACCTGGGTTACAGCAGGCAGTTGTTTGAATGAATGGCCAGGTGACAGTGTTCCCTGAGGCCTTCCTGCTGTCTCAGCTGCCCAGGTAAGTGAGGGCCCACAGCTCCATCCAGAGCGCTCTGTCTACAAGGTCACACTGTCTTCTCGGGAGGTTAGATAGGCTAAGTGTCAGACAGAACACGGATCTGCAGGACCCTCCTCCTCCTCTAGGGTGAGGAAGCGGAAGGAGCAGAATGGGCGACGTGTATTCGGGGGCGAGCTCGGGACCTGAGCTAGTGGCCATGCTGTGACGACCGTGCTGGACTTTTTGTGAGCATCCAATGGGAAGTCCCTCAGACCCACTCATAGACTCCCAGCCACCTTATCGTTGGGTTTACTCTGGAACCAGATCAGAAATAACTGTTAAATAAACCAAGTGGCTCACAGGGCGAACTTATGCTCAAGTGGCACCACATGGGGCCTCTTTTAAATGGGCCATTTGTTTTACAGGAAGACCTTCCAGAGTAAATTTTCCTCTTAGCTTACAAATATTTTTCTCACTGCCCTTCTCCATGCCCTTCTGGAAACACTGTCCTCTTTCTCCCCCTCCTTTTGAGCACACAGCCACGTTACGGAGACTGTCAGCGCTTGGACTTAAGGCCTTCTGTTCCCGCCCAGACGCCCAATCCTTAACACCCCCTTCCAGCCCGGGTTTTGATCTCATGACTCTTCTGAAACCACCGACATTAACTAACTGGTCTTGGTGGTCGTTATTCTTGACCCGAGCAGTATGCAACCCTCCAGCTGCTCCTTTCTTCCTAAAAATCTCATCTTTGGTTTCCCCCTTCCTATTTCCCGCAATAACTCTTCTTTATTGCTTGTCCTTTAAAGGTAAGCATTTCAAAATGTCAGTAATCCTAAGTTTTCCAGTTATACAACTACTCATACTTTATTTTAAATGGCTCACTCTTCTTTCACATGAACCGGAAGTTATGCACTTCTACCTACAAATCAAGTGGCATCAACAATCAATTTAGTGGGAGGAATGACTGAAAAAAAAGAAGACAAGATACAGAACTCTTTCTCAAATGTGAAGCAACAAATGCATTCGACAATTCAACTTATATAGTAAGGATGCGGGGAATTCAGGAGATATAAAATCGGCAGACGTGGATTTGCCCTCAACGAACTTAGAGCCTAATACGGGAAATCAGACACGTACACAAACACCTGCACACCCAGGTAAGCAGAGGTGTTTTCAGAGCGACAGGTGAAATGTTTTGTGAATTCAATGAAGGAATTCCTTCCAGCTAGTGTGGGGAAGGGGAACCAGAAAAGGCTTTTTTTTGGAAGAAGCTGAATATATATACGTAAATACTGAAAAGAAATTAGGATTTTAAAACTGCTAATCTAATAACAGAATAAGTCTGTACAAATTTTCTCAAAATGCAAAGGGTTTAGTCACTTGAAAGGCTCTATTATTTCTAAAAAAAATGAAAATTCATTTTCTTAACATGCCATATTTACTTTGTAACCTCTTCCCTTTATTTTTTCCATAATTTTTTTTTGCAAATATGGATACACAAAGTGTAGGATATGCATATAATGAAATACCATTCATCCTTAAAAAGGAAGGGCATTCTGACACACGCTACAACATGGATGTAACTTGAGGACATTATGCCGAGTGAAATGTATTATTCCACTCATATGAGATATCAGAGTAGTCAGATTCACAGAGACAGCAAGCAGAGTGGCGGGTGCCAGGGGCTGGGGGAGGGGGAATCAACAGTAACTGTTTAAGGGGTATGGAGTTACAGTTTTGCAAGACGAAAAATGTTCCAGAGATGGATGGGGTGATGGCCGCATAATAATGTGAATGTGCTGAATGCCACTGAGCTGTGCACTTAAAAATGGTCAAAACAGTACATTTTATGCTGTGCCTATTTTACCAAAATTTTAGAATAAATACTTTTGTAAATGGAAGAGGAATTTACTCATATTAAAGTTTCTGTAGTCATTTTACTCCAAAGACAGGACAACTCTCCCAAGGCAGGCTTCAGAGTTATCGCTTCTGAGCAGTTTGAGCAAGTAAATTTCAAAGATCACTTAGAGCTTCTCAAGGTGTAAATAACTCTGTACCCAGAGCATCTGATGAGACAATACATTTTTTTTCAGAAACTCTTATCCATTTAAAATGTTGCTCTTCCACGGAAAAGATAAAACTTTTAACTTCCCTGTAAAAGAATACCTCCATCTTAGTACAGTAACAGAATTTTTAGGAAGAAACCTAGTCAATCTATTTGAAAATAAAAACAGTGCCATGAATCCAAGCCATGGGAGTTGGCAGAATATTATCTCTTTTCAACCAGCAGGACATTGGGAAGCCAATCCTTTCTAGGAAAGGATGCAGAAGAATTAGGCCAATGTGAACGATCAAACACAAAGAGAACTGAAAGGCTATAAAGCAACCTGGAGGTTAAAATAGCTCTTGGAGATACAGGGATCCTCGAGCAGCCAACTCAGGGAGTTTACTTTTCCGTTACAAGAAATATGACACGGAAGGTGGGAAAAGCAGCAAAACGTAGAGAAAACACTAGAAGGGGGACGGCATGCAAGTACGATTGTTACTGAATATGATCCAGGCTACTTTACCTTTTTGGTAACTTGAAAGGTCTGGATGGTCTGCAAAAAACAAAGGAAAAACCATCAGAAAAAGAGCACCATACCACACGGGCTTAGCATGTATGTATTCAACATTTTACTTCTCTCTCTTTTTGGAAGAATCCTGGAAGGGTTAAAAAAGAAAAAGACAGTTGAGATTTTCAGCACACCTGGATCTGACGGGAACGTGGGCCATCTGGTCCGCCAGGTGGGAGGAGGCTGACCTGGCTGCGCAGCACGCAGCACCTGCACGCCCTCTGAATGGGATCAGTCAGTCAAGCTGCGCCACAGATCCGCTCATCTCTCTTACAAGAGCCACATCCCTGTCCCCAATCTGAGCTATCTTACTTAGCAAAAACCCTCTGATACCTTTTTAAAAATATGACATTGATACTTCCCTGTACTAAAAATAAAAATCCCTTCTTTGAGACAGAGGAGCTGCTCCGCCATCTTTCAGTTTCTTAATGTCTAACTCCACAACCACTTGAACAGGTATCAGCACATACTTCCATCAGCTCCTCCCATACGCTGTGTTTTTAGTCCCTCCCGGCCACTCTACCCCATCACCTCCATAGAGTGGATAAGTCATCTGAGGAACTCCAAATCCAGCTCAGCCCCAACCTTGAAACTCTTTATTCTTCCCAGATTTTTGTTCTCAATACACTGGGACACGGTAAGCACTGAGTAAATATTTGGTCAGTAAACAGAAGTCACGACTCGTGTTTCACTGTTCAGGGCTTTCACAGCGTGTTCTGAAGACCCCTGGAAGTTCTTGAGACCCTTCAGAGAGAGGGTCTGAAGAGCCTCCCTTTTCGAACTCCATACCTAGGTCAGGCTGGATTTTTCTATGTAGTTTCATATATTATATGGTTTTCTGTGTAATTTCATATATTTTAACCAAATCAGCACATTGCAAGAGACTGACTGGAGCAGCAGATATGAGAATCAATGTTAATTATCTCACTATTTCTTTTTGTTTTGGAAAATACATTATTGTTCATAAAATGTTATTTATGTTACTATGGGAAGGGCATATTATTGTTATTTTTAAGTGAGTTAATAAATTAAAAATTTTGAATTTCTCAGTTTCCACCCAATATAGTACATATCAGATGTAACCCATATAAACAAAAGCTCTTTGGATCCTTAATAAGTTTTGAGGGTGGAAAGGGGTCATGAGATCAGAAAGTTTGATAACCATTACACTGATATAGAGGATACTTAAATATTTGCTGAATAAATGAATACAGTTCCTACCTGTGTACAATCTACTAACCAGGCGGTCCCATCCTTTGAGAAAACAAAGCGATGTGCAAAAATCCATCTTCTAGTCTTTCTACTTTCAAGCTATCACTCTTACAACCATAAGAACCCTATTTTGAGATCTAAAGTTTTCTTTCTTATTTTCCTCGCTCCATTTACATTTCTAATATATATATATATATTAATTCTTAAACAAACAGTTATTTAACTCCTGATATAGTCATGAGGGAGACCAATCGGGTCCCAGACTTCATTGAGCTTACATTCTAGAATGTACTTTGTACTAACCTGTCTCTATGAAAGAGGCATATGTTTTAAATGTCATGCCTAATTTACATATCCTCATTAGGGACACTAAGCCCATTAAAAATATTAAAATCAAGGGGAAGGAACAGCCTCAGGGATTTAAGCGCTGGAAACAGAGACTATAGATTCCAGCTGAAACACAGTGCCATTGGTGAGATGGGCCTCAGTTTGCCTTCGGTCATTCAGGTCTTAGGAGCAGAGCTGTGTAAGGACTCACACCTCTAGGTGCCTAAGTTACTGCTCTCTGTCGTTTGTGTTTCTGTCTGTAAAACTAAGGGGGATAGAAAACCAACAACATGGAGCTAATCACAAAGCATTAACCTGTCATACGGAAAAAGAAGTACCCTGTCTTTTGGAAGATGTGGAAATTAAAAGTCAGGGTTTCCAGTAAGAACAGCATAACCTGGTGCTCTAAGAACAACTAAGAGACTGAATATTTACATCATTACAAAAGAATACCAAAAATTACATTCTTTTCATATATGTAAAGAGAATTCATTTCCAAAAGCTGAATAAGACATTAAAGCCGTGAAGAGGGACCATACTTTAACCTAGGATCATGTGTTGGATCAATGAATAAGCATCTTCCGTTACTTTTCTCAGGCTCTGAAGCCAATAGCTGCTGGATAGCGAGCACATGGGGATATAAATATCTATGTAGGTAAATTTTGTCTTTTGCTTCTCTCTCTTTCTGTTACACACACACACACACACACACACACACACACACACAACCTCTTTGTAACTTCAGCCCATTCTCACCTGTCAATTCTGAGCTCCTTCACCACTTGACTAGATTTTGTAAGATTTTGTTTGTGCCCCTAAATCCTACAGAGGCCCTCTCATTCAATGCTGCAGGAACCATTAATGTGATGATGAATAGAAAGGTTTATTCAAGTGAAAAATTCTTAAAAAGTGCCATTACTTCAATACCTAACTGTAACATAAGTGTATACTCAGCTGTTCATCCTTCTTACGCAGCGGCACCACACTGCATGGTCTGTGATGTCCTCTCTTTGGGGGGACTCAGGATACTTGCCAAGATCCTGAGTTTACAGCCTGCAATACACAGCTCAGTTTTGATGATTTACAACTGTCTCTCTCATAGCTACTCCAATATCAATTTTTTTATAGCAATCTACCTTTACCTAGTCTTTCCAAAGTCTACTATTTTCTTTTCAAAAACAATGAACTCTTTTAGAATGTACACATAAATGGATTATTTCACAATTTTAATTAAGCAACATAATCACAACAGCAAGCATGCTGGCACGTACAGGTTTAGAAAGCACACCTGTCTGACCCCAGGAGTGGAAGTGTGTGGGAATGGCGCCCAGTCCCTACCCTCGTGTGACCGGCCACGCTTTCAGTACAAATGTTTACTGCTGAAGGAGTCATTAAGAACATCTAATTTGGGGGAGTAAATCTACCCAAAAAACCCATATTTTGTAATACAATGACGTGCTGAGTTTTAAAAATATAACAGCTTTATTGAGATATAATTCACATACCGTGTAATTAATCCATTTTAAGTATACAAGTTAATGGTTTTGGGGACTTAGAGTTGTGCATATATCATATTACCACACAGCCATTGATTTTTAAAGACTATGCTCTATGAACACCAGTGATGAAGCTATCAATGAGCTCTGAGAGAAAATTTATTTTTACAGAGTGAGACAGTGAGACCCTGAAAAAAGCAACAAAATCACTTGACTTGTACACAGACTTAATTTTTCACTCCCGGTTTTGAAGTTACACATTCTCAAAACCATCTCCTGAATTTCCATAAGTTAATAGATTTTGCTATCTTTAGGTTTAAAGAGATCCTCAGAGCCACTGGGACAGATCACCTGAAGCAGCTGCAAAGAAATATTTTATTATACACATTCTGGGTTGTAACAAATGTAAATCTTCTCTTTTCTCCTACTTGCCCCCGCTTTCTTTCTTTTTTTCACTGAGACATTCGTGGATCTGCGACCAGTTGGCTCCCTAGAGACAGAAACAGCTATAGATTGAGCACATTCTTTCTGCTTGAGTCAAGACTTCATTTTATGTTAAACTTGAGACCATAAGTAGAGACTGTCGACACCAATTGAAAAAGAAAAATTGAGGTTACCACAAAGATCCCTCCTGGGAGAACATGAGATCCCTTTGAAGTTTTTATGCTAATGGACATGACAAGCAGATGGCCGAGACACCCAGACTGCCACCACAGGTACGACACGAAATCGCTTTGATTCGCCGCGTTGTTATCTTTAATTCTTCCCTTGCGATCTCTTGCCAGAACTTATCTGAGAAAGGGGGCAGGCAGGGAATCCACCCCACACCTCCGCCCGTCAAAACCAGTCTTCCTGCATTTGTGAAATCTTTCCAGTTTGCTACGTTTTATATCCATCTAATAAAACCTGAAGGATGATTTGTTCACACCCACTTCAGATTACGCTGATAAACAACAACTAATAAAAGTAAACAAGTAAATCAAACCTCTATCATAGAGAGGAACAATGTTTCCCCAGGGTGCTTTCCCATTGTAATACCTACAGTCAAAACACACACCAAAAGACAAACAAACAACAATCTTACAGTGGAACCACTGCCTGTTCTTTAGTTGGGTTTTTAGAAAAAGCCCCAGGGCAGACAACAGGGGCAATTTTCAGGACACTCCCACGGGCTGGGCATGGATAGGCTTGGGTTGTACCCAATTCCCAGAGGACTATGGGGAGTGTCACCTCTCCCACTTAAGAAAGCATTGCTGTATGAAAGTGGTGACAGTGACACTGTTATAGGACCACACACAACCCTGCCCTAAAAATAAATAAACAAACAAACAAAGAAATAGAGCATTCACAAACTCGGGTACTCATAGTCAGTAATAAACAGCTCCTTCCCCTCATGCCCGAGACCTGGAATAGCAGCTGAGAAGCTTGGCTGCAGGACCCCGGTGGCCAGTGAACTGTGGTATGTGCACAAGCATCAGCCAAGGGAACAGCCACGGGGACCGGAATTCTCAGAAGGGGGTACAAGCAGGATAGCCATGATGAGGGCCATCGGGGCAGATACAGAGACGAGGGAAATTCTGTGTGAGGTAATAGGAAAAAAGACGTGATATGGGAGGTAGGAAGTTACCAAGAAACAGAAAAACATGGGAGAGCTGTCAATGGTCTGTGTCCCTCACCTTTTTCTCTCTCTTTTAATAATTTTTGGGGCAAGTGGGAGAGGGGAGGGCGAGGGAGATGGGAGTGCTGAAACGTGAAAACAGGCCACCCATCTAGAGAGCTCAGTTATTGATGGAGTTGCAGGCTTCATGTCACAACTTACAGAGAGAGGGACAGTGTCAGCTTTCCCCCATTCCAAAGAGCTCTTCCTAGCTCCCCGGAAAACCAAAGTTCTGAAAAAAGAAAAAACAGCTTTGTATAGTTCGAAACAACTGAAATAATAGGAAGAAAATATGCTTTCCTCTTGATGGTGGAAACCAAATTCAAGGAAAAAAGTGCTCCAGGTACCACATCGGAGTCTCAGTAGTCCCATTGGACTGCGCCATGTTGCCTTTCCAGAAATATTCTGCAAGCAATTACTTCAGTTTGTGCTGGTATGTTAGGAAGAAAGGGTCTGAAATAAAGCACCTGCTCTTTGATGAGCATTCTTTAAAAGATGTCCAACAAAGACACCGCCATTCTTCATCATGAAGCGTTCCCATGAGTCATCAGCGGCACATGTGAGGATGAAACAGAAACCCTGCAGACATGCTAAACCCGGTCTCTAATTCATCTTTCACGCCCCACAGCTAAATGGTTATGGTCTTGTCAAGTGATGTGAAGAATAACAATAACCACAATGACTTGCATTTCCCGACGGCTCAGGGGATGTTGACTCAAAGTATTGGTTATGTTGATATCTGAAATGGTTTCCGTGAAGAGTCCCAACTTCTACACAAAATATAAAATCACCCAGGAGGCAGGAGGAACAGGTTGGGAGCGCAGGACATTTATTTCAAGATCACCCAATAAATACCAAACAGATTTTTTTAAATTAATTATTTATTTGTTTGTTTATTTATTTGTAGAGAGAGGGGAAAGGAGAAAGAGAGGGAGAGAAACATCACTGTGTGGTTGCCTCTCACTTGCGCCCCCAACTGGGGACCTGACATGCAACCTAGTCATGTGCCCCGACTGGGAATCGAACCAGCGACACTTGGCTTGCAGGCCGACTCTCAATCCACTGAGCCACAGCAGCAGCCAGGGCTACCAAACAGTTTTTTAATGTTAAAAAAGACATTGAGCATATATTAAATATTTGAGTGTGCAGAGACAGGCTTTAAGAGAACAGTGAAATTAGGGATCAAAGATGTGAGGCCCTGAAACAGCTGAACAATCTAGAGCAAGTCCTTTAATTTCTCAGGATGTGTGAGAACTGGATAATACCTAAAAATGAGCTGGTATGAAAAACAGGCTTCTGTAAAATATTGAATATGATCTAAAAGAGGAAAAATTATGACTCCTGCTACCACCACCATTACTATTAGCCCATCTAGAAATGGCATCGAAGCATCAGTGTTTAAGACGCAGCGCAGACGACTAATGCAGAGGAAAGCATGAGGGCCCTTCACTCAGAAGCACTGAGAACCTTTATGATTTACTTTACGAGAATCAAGTGGTACTTGCAACGAGCTGAATAGAGTAAATAATTGGCATCATGCCCACGTGCCTAACTGAGTAAGAGATAGATTGTTAGAACTGTAAGGACCCCTAAAAGTCATCCCACCTAACGCCTTCATGGAATAAGGGAGGAAAAGGTCTAAGATCACAGGGTAAGTCAGTGGAGGATGAGGTCCAGGATGTAAATTTCCTGACCTGATCCCGCACGTATTGGCCACACGCTGGAATCCCGATGCAGGCTAGGAGATAGTGCTTGTGAACTCAAAATGAAAAGGCAGGGGGAGCAGGAAGAACTTATTCAAGAGCACACGGTACATGTTCCCAAAAGGGCACACGCAAGGATGTTCACTAGGGTTTACCACAAGGGAAAAAAGCATTTAAATAACTGTTGGTTCATCCGTACTATAGAACGCTATACAGAATGAATACATAAACATACACGTATGTTCTGATGTGGAAAGAATGCCAACACAAAGTAAGAAGTTTGAAAACTATTCACACTGCGCTTATGGGAAACACGAAATACAAAATATGTGAATATATTTTTAAAAATCAGAAGTGCATGTGGCAAATCAATAGCCCTGTTTGCCATGGGAGAAGAAATCGAGAGTGAATTTTTATATTTTTGAATTCTTTCAGAGAATGTGTTCATGAACTAGCTAAGAGGTGAAAAGAATTTTTATAAAGGGAAACTGCATATGTGTTCATTTATATATATGTGGCTGAAATACTTTATCTGAACTCTTCTCCCACGGATACTGAATCCGGGGAGAATGGAGCATCCTGGCTCACGGAACTAGATGAAAAAGGGTAACATTATACATAGATCGTAAGTTTTCAAGGAACTTAAAAATACATTTGACACAACATCCATTGTCCATTCTGTCAACTCAAATAGTTACTACACAATTACATGACACCAAGTAATTTGATCATCATTAGAATCACCGGGGGAGCTTATTAAAAACAGGCATTTCCAGGCCCTTCCCTGGGGTCTGGTTCAGTAGGTCTTGGAGTAGAAACTACATGGTCAGAGCTTGAACCACTGCCTGGGATGATCTGCCAGGAAAATGTAACCTCCAGACAAGAAGCAATTAGAGAATAATACAAGAAGATAATCAGAACTTAAAGGTATAGTACAAACATGAAGTGCATGGGGAATAGGCAGGTAATACTGGAACAGAGTAGTCCAGAGAGTAGCCTTTGAGCTTGACATGAGAAGTAGAATTTGAGCCAGGTCTTAAAGGACAAATAGGTTTCAGGTAGCTAGAGAGGAGGGAGAGAGAAAGGACACACTGTGCCAAGACCTATGCTAGGCAGCACCGCAGGGCAGCATCAGCAATGCCAGGAGGCCTTACTGTGGCGACAGGAGGGTGGCCTATGGGAATAGGGGCTGCTGGGGGAACACAGGAGACCAGAACGGTAATACAAACAGGAAGTGGCTAAAGTTTCTTGAGCAAGAATGAACATAATGAACACGCTATATAGGATGAGTGACTTGGTGGCAACGTGCAGGATGAACTGGAAAGGCGAGACGCTAAAGAGAAGGGAACAAGGTTGGGAGATAGTGCCGTGTCCCAGGTGTGTAGTGCCAAGGGAGAAAAATGGAAAAAACTGCATCTTCCTTCAGGGATTCAGAAAGCCTCTGAGAAGCTTCTGAGTATGGGAATCGAAACTATGACTATCATATGTCAGAAATATATATGGTGTTCTAAGAAAAAGTTTTGATGACATTTTGGAATAACCAAGGTTTGCGCATGTATATCCTATGTACATTACAGCACATATCCACACTCACTGTTGCTTAATATTTACACATAGTGATGTACTTTAGTACAATCAGAAATGCTTAAAACTACATTTAATGCACCTTTATATAATGAATTGAAATAATAGTGGTGCCTACTGAAGTGAAGTTAGTGACAATTTGGTTTACAACACAAGGAGACTGTCCCCAAAATTAGCCTGGAGGTTGATGGCACAGTAGTGGAGCTTACATTAAGCCAGACTCAACAAATACATTTCATTAATTTTATTAAAGAAACACATTTCTCCACTTTCAAAATTTCATGCATCTTATCTATGAAAGAGTAAAATGTTTTGCATTTTCATTGCAAAGTGTAAAAATTATATAAACATTAATTATAACCTCCGTGATGGCATATTTGCATTCTGAAAAGAAGTTTGTTATCTATTTTATTAATAGGATGAAGTCTTCATCAATCAGTCCAAAGATCAAAAGTATAGAGAATCACAATTCATACACTTGCCAACTGTCTTCTCATCCAATACTTATTTGCTGGTTCTCAATTTTTAGAATAACATATCTATATTCTGTTCAATGTAAGAGCTATTATCTGAGCTCAAAATTGCAAGGAAAGATTATTAATCTTTCTTAAATTTATTTCCCACATATTTTGGATTATCTTGCCCCTACAGAATCACTCAGTATTGTACAAGTTTCAAGTCTGGAAGGTTAAAAGTCACACCTGCTATTAAAAAAAAAAAAAACCTTAGGGAGAAGTTAAAAAAATAATAAAAATCCACTGTATCAAAATGAATTCCAACAGTGTAACCAATACCTTGCAGCTGTTGTGATATCTTTATTTTACTAGCCAGGAGAATAGAGTATTCCCTCAACTTCTATGGAAATTCTTTATGCTTTTAAGAACAATGATGTGGAGTGAATTGATTTTTCTTTCTTACCTACATTTCCCCATATCCATCCTTTAGCTTAAAAACTAAACTTAGGTAACTCGAATAACCATCAAAAGCCTTAATTGAGAAAGATCAACACAAAACTTTATAAAATAATACAGATAGAAAAGGGTCTTCTCAGCCCAAAGTCTGAGGTTTAAAAAACAACAGTAACGAAGCTTAAGGGAACGTGACTGAGCACAGCTGAGAATTTTCTGAGGGAAAATGAGGACAGCCCCATCGGGGTGGGACCCCATGTTCTCATGCTGCCGTGGGGTCCTTGTGAAACCTTCAATTCAATATGATCATGTCACAACGGTCTCGCTGCTGTCTGCCACCCCAAAACCGATGATTTATGCCAAAGACGCCCGAATACCACAGCCAAGTTTAGGATTATTCTAAGGAGAATGTGTTGAAAAGACCCCAGTGAGAAGTAAGGAGATCTATTATTAAATGGGTGCTCATCTTGGCGTTTAACCCCTCCGGCTTCTGTCCTCATCTGTAAAATAAAGAGAGGTGGGTTAAACGATTCCTAAGGCCTTTCCCTGCTGTGAACTTCTAGTGTGTCCTCCTGTGGGATTTCAGACCATTTAGGTCGCCGCCCGCAGTGTTCAACACTCCGCCATGGCGAAGCGAGGGAGCCACTTTCTCCTGCTGAAAACTCTATGTTGAAGTATTTCGTGTGAATAATCAATAAAAATAGCCCTCCTGTAAGGGAGGTAAGAACGAGCAGAACGCTTTGAAAAATAATGCCGGCTCTTTAGCTAGACAGAGGGGCATTTAAACGATCAGATGAATGGCTTAGTGAAAAAGTGCTCGCTGGGAGGAGGGTGGCGCTCCCCGGCTGTGCGCTTAGCGCAGGTGCAGCAGCAGGTGTGGAAGGAGGAGACCCGCTGGGGCAGCGGGTCCCGGGTATCGAGGACCCTCGTGGTGAGAAGCGGGTCGGGAACCATCTCGTTCACCAGCCTGACGGGTATTCCCAGAAGAGCAAACAGGGCAGCGCTCAGGTTACGTAAGGGACGAAGTTTAACATTTCCAAAAGCCTCTTTCCGGAGATTCCCAGCCACTGTCCAAGAAAGGCAGCATACAATCTTCATTTAAAAAAGAATCTTTGATAGGATTTTTTGCTTAATGTTTTACCCATTCTAAACCATGAAATTTTAATTTTTAAAGGAGCCAAGCTTTAATGAGAAGATAAATTTTGTGTTAATGTTGGTTTTGTTTTCTAATTATAAGTCACATTCATTTTTGTCCGACAATGCAGAAAATTACATTTAAAAAAATCACCCTTACTCTCACTACACAGATCTGACCTCTGTAATTCTTTCTGACCTATTTCCTTTCAGTATTTTACCCTTTGTGCCTAAATATACACATTAAATATGCACGATGGGGTCATACAGAATGTCTGAAGTGTTATCCATTTGGACAACGAGCTTTTTCCGTGTAATTAAAATCTCCTGAAAACATGATTTTTAGTAGCTGTATAATGTTCCATTCTATTTACCATTACTTATTTATATAAACTCAACTGGACTCACACCAATATATCTCTTTATGTCTCGTTTACTTACATACATCTACTTTTCTATTTACTTATGAGGTCTGTATGAAAGCTATGGAACACCACAATCGTGGCAAATATTTTTTTTCCCCCTAGTCTGGGCATGTTTTTCAACATGACTTTTTGGACATGCGTTTTAAATTTGTTTGCTAATATCTATGACTTTTTTTTTTTTTCTATGACTTTTTTTTTACAAGTCGAGAGTCATTCTTGATTCAGATGTCAGGTTTTCCCCATTTCTCTTACTGGGGGCTTTGAGATGCTTTAGTTACCATCTCCTGTGAAGCCCTGTTTCAAGGACCACAAGGTGCTGTCCTCCGATACTTGGGCAGAACACTTAAAAGAAGATGCCCTCCATACTCTTCTGAGGACAGGGATGTCCATTACAGTGAGAGAAATAATTTTTAACAGTTGGGAGGGAGGGGAAATTATTTCTTACTCTGCTATCACAAGAGTATCTCTTTTATGTAATTTTACAACAAAATAACCTGAGAATTTTAGTACTGTTTTATCCTTACTAAAACTATTCTAAAATAGTCCAAAATATGAGTTTTAAGATTTTTTTTGTTATGAACTGGAACTTGGTTGGGCATTATACTTGTATTTTTGGTGAAGAAAATGGACTTTACTCACAGAAAGTCTCAAATTTATCATACAGTATTAATGATTTTACTGACCCCTTACTATAAGCCAGACGCTGTGCTACAGTTTACCTGCGCTCTCTACTGTAATCCTGAAAACAACTCAAGCAGTTCATTATTTTGTATCTGAAGGAGCTACCCTTTGAAAAAATTGAAACATGCAGAAGATTAATTAAATGGCTAGTAATAAGCAGTGGAGCTTGGAACCAAGTCCTGGTCTGTCTGATTTTGAGCCCGTCCTCTTAGTCACATCCGTGTGCTGCTCAAACATAAAAGAATGAATTATTATTAGTATTATTACTTTTGCTAAAACTTTTTTTTAACGTTTTAGCAGAAGTCCAAGAAACAATTACCGAGTGCTTGCTGGGTGGTAAGCACTGTGTGGCAAGTTCATCACTAATCACACACCCTGCAGACGGTCACCAGGAGCAGGGACAGCCTGCCCGGGTCACCCCTGGCCTGTTTAGACCATGGCAGTAGGCAGCCACAGGGCTGCCTTTCACCTGGACTGACTGGAAAGCCCACTTAAGCATTCAGGGGTTGCTACTGATGAGCTGAGAAAACTCACCTACAATTTAGCTGTTAAATAATTTGCAATATCCCCCTGCAGACAGTAAGGACACTGCAGAGATGGGATGAAAGACTGCAGTGGATAATGATAAAAATGTGCATTTTGCACATACTTGTAAAGTCCCACACCAGCTTAACCAATGCACGTGAATCTGTCCCAGTCAGACTCAAAACCCCATAAAAAGCTGGAACAAGTCAGATTCTCATGGAATAACTGGAGTCCCAATTTAAGTTAATTTTTTTTTCTCTCTTATTAGTAGAGCCTCATCCTAAGAAGCAAGCAAGCTAAATAAATAAATAAATAAATAAATAAATAAATAATAATGCTATTTTCCCCCTAGTTATTTTGGTAAACAAGAAAGGAATCGTGTTATACAAAAGTGGGTGAGATTGGGGGAGGAGTGTATCTTCCTCTTCTATTATTATTTCTTCTTAGAACGATAGAGGTTCCAGGGCCTAACAGATCACTAGTTAAAGGGCAGCTATTCTGCTGGTCACTGAAAGGTGAGGGAAGCAGGTCATGGGAAATTCATTTTCAAACACATTTTGTCTCTGCCACTTACGAGGGGGAGAGAGGAGGGGCGGCCCTGAAGGTCAACACCCCACATGGCTCTGGCCCTGTGCAACACACACCCCCAGGGAGGAGGCTAAGAGTGTCTTTTTTTTTTCCTTTTTTTTATTTTTTAAAGAAAGAGTTTAAAGTAATTAGAATTCTGAAAGGACAACTGATTAATTAAAGCTATTTTTAAATGGTAGAAAAGTAGCTGGGGTTAAAGGAAAACCTTCTTCCTCAGCCCATGAAGTTCGCTCTGCATGGCTTCTTTGGAGGTCATAGAGCAAACGGCCCCGTGTGTTACATTTTCAAGGTATATTCAATTATAAAGCACTTGCCCTTCAACTCCAGTGTCTCCATGCCAGACTGTTGCTGTGAGCCCTGTCCAGAACATGCTAAATGAGAGTATAGATTATACTTTCCTTAATAAGATGTGAATAATAAACACTACTAAGAGATCCAAGAAAAGCCCATAAGAAAGCCAGAAAAATCTTATTAAACTTAACTAACTTAAGAGCATGGAATGCTGGAATTAAGTCTAAAATTCTCAAGCCAAAATACCAAGCACTAGAATTTTAAGCTTTGGGAGAAGAAGTTCAGGATACAGAAGTAAAAAAAAAAAATAATAATAATCATGTGATTTGAAGCTTAATGTAGGGGGGTTAACTCTGCATTAGAAGGGGACAGTATAACAACCAAATAATACATTTTAAGAAATTCCTCCTAGGGACAGATTTGCAATGAAGCAGTTTCAGTTTCTGGGGGCCAATGTGGTGGCCCATCAATGGCTGACAGCCAAAAAGCCAAGTCCCACCCTGTACCTAAGAAACAAAGGCCCAGGATATTTAGGACCAGCCAGCCGCCCCCCACCCCCAATTATCTGAGTCCAATTGTTAATTAAATGTAAGTGGAAACGAAGACACAGTCATTGATCAGATTTCTGTTTAAACTTGTCAAGTGCAAGGGAAACATGTGTTACAGTAATCTTATTCACAGGGCTCCGTGACCTTGTTCCTGTCCAGGGGAGAAGGTCCCTCCTCCTGCACACCCTTCCTTCCTCAAACACATGCCATCCCTTAAAGGGACTTTCAGTGCCAGGTCATGGAGGCGGGGGAAACCGGGGAAGGTTGTGGAGCAGGGAGAGGAGTGAAATAATGAAAGCAGTGTTTTAGGAGGGGGGCAGTGGGCAGGCCCAAGTGACCACAGACACACAAATAGGGTCTGAAGGGATGAATGTGCTAACTGTCCACTCGTGCTGCTTCTTTCTGGACACACAAACAGTGCTTAGAAACGGTAAATTGCTCACATTCCTGGAGAAGGCATCATGCCTGACTCTCAGCCTACTTGGTAACTATCAGAGTCCTGTACCACTCCAACGGCGAAAACAAACTGAGTTAACTACACCAGCAGCTCAGCAGATTCACGGAGGATAAGGCGTCACATCTGGTCCTGGGCCCTCTCATATTATTCTACCTTCTAAATTCACGAAATACATATGGACAAAGATAAGCCCAGGCTCTAATACGGGAATCCGTTTCATCCACCAGTTTTATAATTTGCTGATTGCTTATAAAGTCACTCACACTAGATTTGCAAATAGCCTGGAGGTGGCTGGGGCTGAGCAAACAGAAAGGCTATTCCAGGCTGACTCTCCCAGGCGCTCGGTCTCCTGGCCCCTCCCAGGATATCTCAAAGGCGCTCCAGAATCCAACATGAAAGAAGCTTAGGAACTGTGGGAGTGGAGTGGGCCTCTAGCTTTTCTTTCTTTCCTCTTCATGAGTAAGACAGCAATTTTTTAAAAAACCAGAATCCAATGTATTGGGGGTGGGGGGGGACTTAAAGGACAGGATGGGGTATGTCCAAAATAAACTCAAACTACAATAATAAGACAGCTTTTGGAAGGAAGCAAAGCCTTTGAATCTTCTCCCACTACTTGGCAAATATCTCACTATACTGGACCATCAGTGACCGATTTTTATTATTAAATGAAAACAGCATAAAATCAAGCTCTGCAGAAGAAGGACTTGACTGATGTTCAATTATTTCTTCAGGTCACTCAACAATTAATTTTTGAGTATTTACTAAATGCCTGGCACCTTGCTAGGCCCTGGAGATGCACATTAGTACAAAGGAATTGGTTCAACAAGCCTAGGGAAATATCAATGAATCAAATGCACACATAAACCTTAGATATTTAATTAGATGCTTAATGAATAAACAAGTAAATGAAACCACAGCATTTGGAACCCACTGTTTCTAGGGGCAACCTTCTCTGCCTAACTATAGCATATTGGCCTTCCAGGGGTGAATGAGAAGGACCCAATGGGCCCAACGCCCCAGGAGGCCTTCTCTGGCCCCCTCTCTAGGCAAAAGAGCCGGCTTGCCAGGCCGCCTCCCACTCGCTCCCACTCTCAGTCCTCGGGGCTGCCTGTCCCCACACTTCAGGCAGCTGGACTCCTGTTATTTTTTGAGAGGTCCTTCCGTCTCCCATGATGCTTTCTCTGTGCTCTCCTATGACTCCACGCTCCTCTTTGGGACTCACATAATCCTCTGGACTCTGATTTTTGTCCTCAGAGAGTATGGTTATTCTTGCCTTGATCATGTCTCTCCTACTAGACTGTAAGTTGCTCGCTGGCAGTGACCAATCTAACTTTGTGAGGATTAAAAAAACAAAAACAAAAACTTAAGCTTTGGGAACTTTTGCAAAAAAAAAAAAAAAAAAAAATCCTCAGAAATTTTTCTTTGTAACCATTCATTCAACAAATATTTGAGTTCCAAATACAGCCCAGGCAGCAGGCTGTATCTCAAACTCCAAAATACCAGCAATTGGTTAATTATCTGGTTTGTATATAATTTTTAAAAGATATAATTTTATAGAATCAATTTTGCTGAAAAGAACACAAAATAGTACAGCAATCAAAATTCTCCTATAAATGTTAAGTTCTATAAATTCTTTCAAATTATACTTAACAATCCACTTAAGTTTGGAAAGAAGATACAACAGATAATTGCTTTTTTTCTGGAATTAGAGATGTGGCTGATCCATAACGATGTCTTTTACGTTTTATTGTTTGCCAAATATTTTACTTATTTAAACTTTATTTTTAACCCAAACAAAAGAGAATGTTGGAACCATTTGTTTTTTTCTTGACTCTCTAGTCCCTGCTGACACGCACCGGTAATAATATGGAAAGGGGGTAAAGAACATATTACTTCATTGCAAAATATTATACCAATTAATTTTATAAAATAAGAAGGGCATTGTTTCTTGACATTTATTGTTAAAATAAAAGATGGCCAAGGCTTACATTCTGAAATATATTAGTGGCTGGGCAATGCATTCCAGAAGGCAAGCACACTCTTAAGCCTGTTCATTTACAACATAAAAGTCTCTCAAAGAAGTCCTACCAATAAAATAGGCCTTCACTCAATGAGGCTGCCAAGCTCACTCACTTTGGCAAGCAAGCTTGGAACATTTTAAATTTTACAAACATTATCCTGTTTTAAAAAGTTAATTTGGACTACTTTAAGGAAAGTAAAAATAAACCTTGGTTTCAGCGAAATCAAGATTTGATCTTACCAGACTTCTAAAGTTAACTATCATAATCAGATTATATAATTAGTGTAAAGGCTCTGAGTCTGTGGGCTGGAGAGGCCCATTTATTCTCAACGGCCCCTGCTTCCTCTGTCGGAAGGCAAATCTGCGACATCTTTCCCACGTGTTCCTTCCTGTGGGTCCGTGGGGTGAACCGTGCAATTGAGAAGTGAGAATGGAGAGCCATGCTTACTTGAATCAGGATTCAGGGACAACTTGGCTTCCCAAACACCACTAACAGAATTAGCACAGGCAGCGGAGAACAACAACAGAAAAAGAGGAGAAAGTGAAGGACCAAAGAAGGGGCTCCGAGCGGAACGGCCGCCGGGGCTCGCAAAGCTAGCGCACGGCAGAGCCGAGACTCAAGTGCGTGGTGTGTCTTCTAAAGCCCACGCTCTCGCTACCTGGGCTGTGCAGAAAGGAGAGTGAGAAGAGGAAGAAAGACGAGGGTTGGCCTGCCGCACCCATGCCTGCTGCTGGAGGCTAGCGGCTCTCATCTGCCTCTGGGGAAACCTCCATTTTTAAATTGGTATTTTAGATCTACTTCCAAAAAGCCCAGGAAGGTACCAACTAAGTCAGTGGATCCCGTGCCTTGGGACCCACGTCGCAGTGGTTTTGCGGATGTAACCGTGGCCTCCAGAAGATGTTGAAGGTTATCTTCATAACAAAGGGCTTCAGGAAGGAAAGAGACTTTCATTTTTTGGTTAAATTTTAAACAAGACCCAAGCAATCAAACTACAATTATGTTGACCAAAAAAAGGTGTCTGCTGTCAAGTACTTAGTTTATTCCACATCGTGTGTGTTCCATTTGCTGCCACGGAGGGTGTTCCAGCAGCCAAGAAAAAGGGCTCCATCCAGAAAAGCTTTCTGCAGTAACATCAATGTCCTCTCTCTGTGCTGTCCTAGGTGGGAGGCACTAGTCACGGGTGGCCATGGAGCCCCTGAAATGTGCCAGGTGTGACCGAGGGGCTGAAGTTTTCATTTTAGTGGTCACTATGGAAGAGCACAGGTCTGAGGAATGCAGTCTGACCATCTCTTCTTGCAAAAGACACCTGTCACACAGTCCTGGACAGGTTACAATGGGTACGAATAAACAAAGACAAATGATTATTTAGCTATTAGCAACTGTCGGTGCCAAGAGAGGGAAAGAGAGGAAAACGAATTCGTCAAACTATCACCTGGCTCTCCCTTTGGGTTAACAGATAAACTGGCTGTGTCCCTGCAAAGGCGCTGGTATTTGATTTCTGGGCTCTGGGGAAGCCACCAGTGTTTGGTCAATATTTGTCCCTGAAAGAAAACAATCTATTGATACATATGGGAGGCTTGTGCTGAATGCAGGTGTCTTACCCTGCCCACATTACGGCCCCATCTTTGATGCTGGGGACCATGATGGCCATTTTTAACTGTCCCCAGCACTTAACATTGAGAAATAGCTGAGTTAACTAACCTTGAATTTCTCCGTTCAGTGTTCCAACATCTTGGAAAAGCCATCTGGGTTGAGTCTGGCGATTTGGGCAAATCAGAGACTCTGGGATCTGTGTCAATGCCCAGGTTTCTGCTCTATTGCTGATGAAGTGTTCAGAGTGATTTCTGGTTCAAATTTCCGAGCTAAGGACAAGGCTCAGGAAAGGGGAAAGAGTGGATCACTGAAGGCCAGGTGTAGGGAAGGAAGGCGCTTCGGAAAATGATGCTCAAAGCCATAACTTTACCCCGGACGTTCTGATACAATATAGATAAAAGAACAAGATTTCAAGTGGTGATTTCTACTTCTTTTAACATAAGACAAGAATTCTTATTTCTACAGAGTTCCCTTCACAGAAAGTAACTAGTGTCCCAAGGGGAAACAAAAAGAGAACCTCTGAGAAAAGTGAGTCAGAAATTGGAAAATTAATAAAGAGCCGAAAGAGAAAGGAAATCTAGGTTACAAAAAATTATACAGTCACAATGTATGGGGGTGCGGGGGTAATGTTTATTTAACCTTTAAGGGGCTGAGCTAATGCTGGGGGTTGCCTGGCACTCTCTGTGCCAAGTCTTCTTAACTCTGTGTAGCTATAATTCCTCCAAGGTGCCACAGGGAACATTCAAACTGACCATCTGTCTCCAAAATCACCTTCAGGGAAATAAAAATGCGTTTGGCAGGTACCCAAAACTATCACAGGTTCCCTACCATGATAATGAGTCTGTGGCACTGCCAAGTGTCCTTTACGAAAGCCTCTGGTACAATCAGGCCCATTTCTTTGCAACACCAAATTAAAGGGTAAGTGCAGTTTGGATTAGAAATTTTGTATGCTATTTTTGGATGCAGAACTCCTTATTAATTGTCATAAACCATTACCCTTTCCACTTAATGGGGCAATAAGAAGATCCCAGATGAATAGTTTGCTTCAACCAGCACACATGGAACGTGACTGGATCCTGAGAGACATTGTCCAGGTCTCATAGAATAAAGAGCCGACCGTGAGCACGCAGCCTCTCAGACACCGTGACTGCGCTCCGGATGGTGAATGGGGAAAAGCCATCACTGCGCGTGCCCAGCCCCTTCACCCTGGCCACGCTGTTCTCTTTACTTGACGTGATCTTATTTTTGCCTGCTTTCCCTTACACTACCCCCAGCCCCCCGCCATGGTCCGCCTCCTCCAGGATGTCCCAGTCACCCTTCAAGGGTTACTCAAGTTCTCTCTTCTCAGTCAGGCTGTCCCTGACCTCATCCATCTACAGGGTTCTTCCCACCTCTGAACTCCTAGAATTCTCTATTGTTTCTATGGCACAAGAAACTTCTTACTAGACTCATTTTATTTTTTAGCTCCCAGGAGATGTGAGTGCAGGCCCTGTCTCATGGTGGGCAGAGACGACCCTCTGCCATTTTGAATTCCTTGGGTTCTCATGGGTGATGTTCAAGAATGGCTGAGTGATGGATGGGTGTCAGGACAGGAACACACAAATGAAAAAGCCGGAAGCTTAAAAGCAAGCTCTGCTTATACTACTTAATATTTGGGGATAAATGGAATTTAAACTAAATGTGATCTGAGTGTTACCCATCAGAAGATTAACAGAGAATTTTAAAAAGCAAAAAACAACAACAAAACAAAACCAACCACAGAGGTGAACAATAGCATGGATCTGTTAGACAGATTTGTTACAGCCCAGAGATTCAGGAAGGGAAGAGGGAAAACGGTGGAGAAGAGGGAATGAGAAGACGAACAATGGAAGGAAGTGGCAAATGAACCAGGATAAAATTACATTTTCTATTTGACTCTTCAAAGCATGCTCTATGGTCTAAGTGCTTTATAAACAAATAAAAACTTTAAAAAATAATAAAACAAAATACCAACCAGCTGGGCCCATTTGTGGTGTAGGCACACCGGGCAACAGCCACTGAAAGCACTTAGGATCTGCGCACAATGTTACCCTAACGTTGTCAACACTATTGTTACCCTCAATGTAACGGTCATATATTACCCAGAATCCTTGTTCTTTCAAGAAGGGCGAAGGATGCCACTGTCTCACCATCACCGCCCCCAGGAAGTCAGGGCCTCGCTCTGTTAGTCTAGTTAGAGCTCTTCTCCTGTCTCCCCCATTTTCGTGACTGGAATGACCATCCACCCATCCAGTGGCTCAAGCCAGAAAACTGAAAATCAGCTGTGACTCTTTTCCCTGCCACCCCACCCACATACAATTGTTCACCAGAGCTAGTAGATTCTTCCTTGTAAATCTCTTTGGCATGAGATTATTTCTAAACCCTGGTTCACGTCACCATCCTCTCTCACCCGAGTTGCTGCAACAAGCCTTCTAACGGGCTCCCTCTCTCCACCGGTCCTGACCCAGTCCAGTCTGCTCTCCACCGTGCAGGTTAGGGGCCTCTGAAAAATGCGAATCTGACAGTGTTCCTTTTTTGTTCTTTTTGGTTTTTTGCTTAAAAACCTGTAACATCACAGTCATTAAGATGCTTGTTGTTTTTTAATCACACGAAGGTACAAGTGTTAGCGAGGATGTGCACTGCTGGTGGGAACGAAAAACAGCGCAGCAGCTGTGGAGATAGTCTGGTGGTTCCCCAAAAGTTAAGCATAGAATTACCATACGATCCAGGAGTTGTACTTCTGGGTCTATACCCAAAAGAAGTAAAAGCAGGAACTCAAAGAGGTGTTTGTTTACCCATGTTCACAACAGTGTTACTCACGACAGCCTGAAGGTGAGGCAGCCCGGCTGCCCACGGACGGGTGAACGGAGACCACGGTGTGGTGCAGACACCCGCACAACGGGATGCTGTCCAGCCCTGAAGAGGGAGGAAGCTCTGGCAGACTCTGCGACTTGGATAACCCTTACATGAACCTTGCTGGGTGAAATCAGCCCTCCGCAAAAGGACAAATACTCTATGATTCCAATCACGTGAGGTGCCTAGAGGAGCCACAATTGTGGTGGCAGAAAGTCGCATGGAGGTCATCAAGGGCTGGGGGAGGGGAAAGGGGAGTTCGTGTTTGGTGGGTATGAAGTTCCCATCTGGGAAGATGAAGAACGTTCTGGAGATGGAGCTGGTGGTGATTGCATGGCAATGCGTACGTACGTAATGCTACTGAACTGTACGCTTCAAATGATTAAGTGAGACATTTTGTATTATACACACACACACACACACACATATATATTCCCCCCCCCCCCCCATGAAAAAACCCATGCACACACAAAAATCTATAATGCCTCCCCACTGGCCTCAGCCTAAAATCTAGAAGTCTCCTGAGTGAGCCTGACAATACCCTCAGCACTTGGCCCCAGGACCCTGCTCCTCTTCAACCGCTGTCCCTTCGTCGGTGCCAGCCGCACTGAACTGTGCCAGAGCTGGGCTCACACGGCTTTGTAAACCTCTGCACAAACTGTTCCCGCTCTCTGCTAGACAACCTGTCACTTCTGTTCACATCTTGAGCCCTCTGAGCTCCTCTTGGTAGTACTTACCACACTACTATTGCTGCCTGTTTGCTTTCCTGTCTCTTCCTACTACCTCCTGGCTCTCTGAAGGCAAACATATGTCCCAGCTTACTTAGAATTCCATCTTTGGTGCCTGGCACATGTCAGTATTCAGTAAACTTTGACTATATAAGTAGGTAAATGTAGAAAATTGGAAAGTAATTCTGGAAGCACACATTTTACAATAAAGTAGGTAATACCCACAGCTGGACAGAAAGCATTCCTTTGCAGGCATTGTTGTAAGAATCTATGTCTTGTTACAAAGAGTTGATCAAAAGTCTCAGATTCCTGAGATAAAATTCTAAATATAAAACATTTCTCATATAATATTCCAGTTTCTTCTATATATATTCGTGATGGACAGATATGCATTTTTATTAGTTTGTTTTTTAATGCCATTCTGTTTAAAGTTGTGTATATACAGGATTCACATGCCTTGAAAATTAGATATTTGAGAAATGTTAAGCCAACATATTAAAAATATTGGCATGCCCGCCACATTGAAAAAACTGGTTACTTGCCCATACTTTTAATATTTTGTGGACTTTTTTTAAAGGAGGATCGGCTTAAAAATGTAGAACTATCTCATCTCACGCTCTGCAACCATATAATTTAAGACTCAAACACATCAATATTTAGGACCACATAATTTCAGAGTCAGCTACTTATGCAAGTTAATTTAAAGTAGAAGAGTCTAAAGCTGGTCATGCGACACAGGACTATCAGGTCAAGTCTAAGAAATGGCTTTGGTGCATGATCTTATCACAGTTCTATAAGTGAAAGACTCTCACATCTGACACGGAAAAATATATTCAGAAAATGTAGAAACACACAGCAGAGAAGTTTTTCTCCAATCTCACTGTCTCCTTCCCCCATCCTTCTCTTCCTCTCTTTTTAGAGTCAAACCAATCTCAACAGCATCTAACACTTCATAAAAGTGAAATAGATTTATACCTTATGCCCTGTCTGAACCTGATTCTTTTAAAAAATATTAATATGTAATTGACTATATAACAATATAGCATTACATTAGTTTCAGGTATATAACGTAACGAACCAATATTTGTAGTGTATATATTGTGAAATGATCGCCAGAGTTAAGTCTAGTAACATCTATTACCATACACAGTTACAGAAACTCTTTCTTCTTGTGATGAAAACTTTTCAGATCTATTCTTTTAGCAACTTTAAGAAATACAGTATTATCATTTACCTTCACCAGGCTGTATTTTACAGCCCCAGGTCTTGTTAACTTTAGAACTGACTCTTTAATTGAAAGTGAGTCTGCTACATGCACTACTGCTCAGCAGTGAAACGGGAAACTGATACACATGGCAATCAGCTGAGTCAAAACTGCCAGACCTGAAGAGTATATACTATGATTTCATTCTTAAGAAGTCTGAGAGCAGGCAAAACAAACGTATGGTAATCAGAACAGTAATCGTTTTGGGGGAAGAGAGAAGAAATGACTAAGAAGAGACATTTGGGGAAACTTTTGGGGTGACAAAAATGTCCTACATGGAACCACAGTGTGGGGTATACTAGCGTACACACCGGTTGAAACTGATCAAGCTGCTGACTTAAGATAGGAAGCATTTCCCTATATGTAAATTATACCTTAATCTTAAAAAGAGATTGTTCTCTCCCATTTCTTTTAAAACTTTTTATTACCCAAAAGTGTCAAATAATACTGGGCCTCTACAAAGTACTTAGTATTTGAATAACTACATCCTCCGCGCTCACCCGCAGTGCAGGTGACCTAATGATGAGAGAACTCTGGGGTGTGATGCGAAGGAAATCTGAAAATGCTAGAGCTTTCCCTAGTACCTTTCGATTTACTGGATCTGCAAACACTTTACAGAAAAGATCTTTTAAGTCCTAAATACACAGGACATCTGCCATGAAAGGAGCTGGTGCTTTGGTCTGATCTCAGCTAATGCCGTAGGCACCACGTGAGCAGAAGTGGGTACAGCCCCCAGGAAGCACAAGCCAGCAGCTGGTTTTCTACTTCTTTTCCCGCAACAGCTGGTCACTCTCAATAACAGAAAACCAAAGGCTCCTGTTTAGGCAGCCTCACCGTGTTTAATAACAGAAATTACAGCGGTCCCTCTCTATATCGTGGTTCACTTATTGTGGCCTCACTGTATCGTGGGATTTTTAAAAATATTATATGTAATTATTTATCGCGGATTTTTCGTTCTATCGTGGGATTTTGCAGTACTGTACAGTAAATACTAAAATAAATGTAATGTTCCTACTTCGTGGATTTTCACCTGTCGTGGGGGGTCTAGAACGTAAGACCCGCGGTAAGTGAGGGATCGCTGTACCAATAAAACATTTTACTGAACGTCGTGGCCGAGGCGCAGCAGGGACAGCTAGCGGACAGGGAGAAGGTTTAATGGACTCGGGAATAAACGGATAAAACGGATAGAACAGTGTGTTCTTTGCACTTTAGCAGGCTTTAGACAGCCCACCAAACCCGCACTTCGCTGGTTTTCTCTCTCTGTCGCGCTCCTTCCCCTGGGGACCCCCGCGCGCGCAGCTGCTGGCCCACTCACCTGCCGCCGGCCGCGGGCCGCTGCACGGGCTGGTGCTGGAAGTGGTCGGGCCACGCGTGGTGCAGGCAGAAGGGCGGCGAGGGCTGGAGGCAGCACGCAGTCTGGTACACGGGGCCGTGGTGGGCGCAGAGGGCCGCGGCGTACTCCACGGGGGGCTGCATGCCACACGCGGCCACGGCAGCCGGCGACACGGCGCCAGCCTCGGGGTGGCTCTCGTGGGGGCCGTGGGGGCTCGCCAAGGCGTGGTGGCACGGGCAGGGATGGTGGCACTGCGGCAGCGTCGGCGCCGCCCTCTGGCTGTCCAGCGGCAGGAAGGAGGACTTCACTGCGCCGTTCACTTGCAGGCAGCCATTGGGACTCACTTTTGCTCGTGGCGCTTCCGCGGGGGTGAGCTGCGGGGCTGCGGGGTCCCCGTCGCGGGCGGGGAGGGGGCCGGGCTGGGACGCGCCGGCCGCGACGCCGCCATGGCTCAGGACCACGAAGTCGCTGCTGCCACTGCTCACAGCCATGCTCCGGCCGTGACCCCTGGGGAGGACAATGAGATACAGTCATCCAGCTGCAGGCGGGCAGGCGCATCTGCGGGGCAGACACGGAAGGCACTTAAACCAGCTCTTCGCAAACAAGGGTTCCTGCAGGAGTCGTGAGACCGCTCCCAAGACCCCAGCCCTCCTCGTCTCCCACCCCCACAGGCCAGGCACCCCCAGACCCTCTCCTGCCCTTATTGACTACTTCCTGCCCCCTACTTTCAATGCCTTTCTTCTCCTCCCGTCCTACATGTGCAAGGCCCAGTTAAGAACTGGAACATTTTGGGGTGGGGTGGGGAGGAGAAGAGACAGAACACTAACATCACCCTCCAACTTTGCATCCTGCCTGGGGAGCCCTGACGTAGGACTAAGGGCAAAACAAAGGGCCGCTCCGAAGGCAGTGCGCTGGGGAGGTTAAAATAATGTGAATAATCTTAAGAATGTCTTATGTCTTAGAAAAATGTCAAGAAAAGATGATTTTTTTCTCGAAGTCTCTGAGGTCCTAGAATAAGAATAAACAAAAGAAAATAAAAACTAATCAGCTAAGCAGAGAACCGTGGCAAGCAAGATATCAGACACAAAAGATTCGTCCTCTAAACCAATGACTATAATGCTGGAAAAAGTGGCCGAACATGTGCGCAGTTGCCATGACCTTATTAACTGTATTGTTTTTGTTTTCTTTTTATGTGACTACAGGTAGCGTTCATTGCTTGCAGTGAGAAAAATAATAGTATGCGTGGGATTTGCTTCAAATGAGATTTCTTTTCTTAATTTTTCCCTTCCACCAAAGGGTTCAGGCCTTCAATGTACAAAATTTAAAATAAGAAATAAAGCTCAAATTACCAGTAGCATATTTCTGCCCAGTCAACAAATAAAAGCAAAAACAGACAACGTCCTCCCTCTCCTCTCACCCACTCACCACCCTCTGACCAACATACACACAGAATCTGGAAATCTACATTTAAAAAGATGGGTCATCAAATGCTATGACTGGTGTATTTAACCTTACATGAAGCCAACAAGAAAAAAAGAAACCTCTGCTTTGGCTCTCTAACCCTTCTGGCACAGCATTCTTCCAAGCAGAGAAACAGCTTCTGGAGAAATCTCTCCCCAGACTCTCCCCAGAAATCATTTCTTTTCGGTCTGAGTACATGCATTTTCCACCCAATCCAAACGCTCCTCAGCGGGGGCATTTCTGAGCAGAACAGGCTAGAACAATGCATAAAGTTTCCATCTGAATCCTTATACCCAGGAGATGCTCCTTATACTAAGATACAAATTTAGCATCATTAATCCATTCACCTTTCAGACAAAACTCCTCAAATATACGCACACAAATTCTATTATATAAATATCAAAGCTAAGAAGAAATTGAACTTTATAAGTTGTTTTGGTGAAAAGGCAAAACATTTATCAATGTTCCTTTTTTTTATCAGCCTACCCCTTTTGAAAATGATCTGCCGATCCCAACTGCCTTTTATAATGGTGGTGGGGAGGGATTTTGAACTGTATTGGCAAATACAGTTTTATCTCCTTCACTGAGTCCCTCCTGGGTATAAATATGTACTATAAAGCAGAGTTTTATATGTTTTATAACACACTCAAATGCCATACGCAACACAAAGCAAGGGTAGCTAAATGCATTATATTCTCCAAGGAGCGGGCAGGCAGGGCAGGAGGTTGGTAAGAGTCCTAAGCTGACCCCCAAACGCTCCTCTTCCACCAGTTTCTTCGCGTGCACCAACTCAGCCACCTCTACTCAGGCTTCCGTTTGCCAAAAAGCACACCCACCCTTGTGTTGTTAACGACAGAACAAGCTGTGTGCAAATGTTCTGAAAACAATAAAGCATAAAGGCCACCTGAGAAGGCACTCGGACTTAAAAAAGTCAGACGCTCAAGACGGTAATTTGTCTGCTGAAGGGAAACGCCATGCAGATACCGTCAGAAGCAACCTGCTACATGAGGTAAATGCAGTCGCTTCCCAGAAGCAGAGACTCCCACTGTACAAATGCTGATGGCCATGCTCTCTCTGGCTGCCACTCCCTCCTGCTTCCAAGCCCTCGCCCTGTCCTTGGCTGAGCTACCCCAGTGGGTGGATCCACTGGGACGAATAGGAACATAGCCTAGCCCTTCCATCAGGAGGATGAAGAAAGACTTTTTCAGGTTTGAGAGTTTGGGTCTACCATCCCAGGTTGGTTAATATCTCAGAGAGTTTTTTTCTTTTTTTAAGTACTTAATTCAATCCATCCTATTGACGCTCATCACAGCTGTCAGGTGAGTTACACTAGTGGGAGGTCTCTAACAACAGAATCCTCAGTTTCCAAGTGAAACTGAGGGCTTAACACAGAGTGTCATCGATCTCTGCCACCCTCCGAAGTGCCCTGAAGTCCCCTCTGGGCTCTTGTCAATTTCTTTTGTTTCCCTGTCTTTTAACTGAATCTGCTTCTCCCCAGGAAACATTATTTCTCTTTTTCTTTGTAACCAGAATTACAAACTGTCATTCCCTCTTATTTTTATGACAAATGAATCATTTTGTAGTTACATAAGAGTTAAACAGATTTTTAAACAGATTTTCGCAGGCCAGCCAAGGGACTTAATCACCATTTATAACATTTTCCCCCACTGTGGTAAAAGGCAGTTCACATGCCAAAAAGCTGACTTACAAATGAATTTCTAGAACAAAACCTGTTTCGTAACTTGGAGACTCCTTGCAGCGAAGTGGGAACTGGTGGATAGTAAGGGATAATTTGAAGTCTGGCTGTGACTTGTATTTGATGTCAGTCACATGAGCTTTCTTTGATTGTGTTTTTAATCATAAAATGAGAAAAATCAAGTTGACTTCATAAATAAATTATGAATTATAAGTAAAAAGTAAGAAGTAGCAAAACCAGAAAGAAATTGTTCTAAGAGACGTCCATGAATTCCGTTCCATGGATGGATTTGTGCAGGAATTCAGGGGACCAGCAGAGCAGCAAAGCCTCCCTCTGAAGTCAGGAGCCGACCAGGGGCCGAGAGAGATCTTCTTTCTTTAGAAGTGAGACAAACGAGACAAAAACCTGAACTGCGCCTGGGAAAGAACAGGAAGGGAGACGAGCCGGAGGAAGCGCCCACATCACAAAAAGGAAGTATTGTATTATAGTGAATGCAATGCTCTGATTATGAACACAGCGACCACAGCATTTACGGTGGGAGTCTCACGGCGGGTTTGGATCAAATATAAGGAACAACTTTAACAGACAGCTATGATGAAATCACCTGCTTTCCTGGGGCCCCGACAGGCAGAGGCTGCCAGCAGAGAGCTGGCCTTAGGCCCGGCTCAGGTGTGATGGGGCCCCCGGCCAGATACTTTAGTGCATTTCCTGTCATGTGTCAGCAGCAATACAAAGCCACTAATCCCACTCTCCCTATTTCACCTTTTCCACTAGCATTCTAATGCCCTGAGTGCTTCAGCCATGTGGGGCTGGAAGGCTTTGGGCCCAGGACCACCTTTGGGTTGCATCTTAAAATTTAAGGTTTTTTTTTCCCCACTGAGCCTCAGTTCTTCACATGTATAAATAAGGATCGTAGTTAATGTCCATCTCATAGGATTACTATGAAAATATAAAAATGCTTTGAAAACTGCAAAGGGTTGTGTATTTATAGCAGAAGAATTATCATTATTGCTTCATTGAGCGATGAGGATATTCAAAGAAAATACAGAATGTGGCTTCCTAGTTGGAAAGCCAAAATGATGTTTTAAAATGACAGCCGAGACACCTGTATCATGGGAGAAATAGCCTGGGTAGGTCTGAATTTGAAAGCTGACTATGCCAGTTATTAACTTTGAGAACCTGGGTCAAGTTACTTACACTCTTAGGGTCTCTAAATCTCAGCTGTTCTTAGAGTTAAATTTGCTTGAAATGCAAATTGCTGAGAGCAACATTATACAACTAATCACAACTTAAAATACCTTCATCTTTAACCAACAATTGCACTCGGCCTTTATCCTTTGGACATCCTTGAACAATGTGTAAAGATAAACATACAGATAAAATTGTTGACTGCACCACTGTTTGCACCAGTGAAACCTGGAAACAATCTGAATGCTCAATGGGAGGATTAAATTCTGCCATATCCATACACTGGGGATTCTGTACCAGAAAAAAAAAAAAGAATGAGTTGGATCAGGATTATTGCTATGGAAATAAGTCCAAAGTACATCTTTACGTGTAAATAAAACTAACTGCAGAACAGCCTATATGGTATGAGTCCATTTTGTTACAAATGCGAGGGAGCTACACATACCTGGGTAGAATATACAAGGTAATTTGCAGAGGGACACAAGACAATGCCGGCATTGTTTCCTGCTAGAGAGCTGACAGGGTCATTTGGAAGGGCAGAGAAGGCTTCCACGTTTTACTTGCTGCCTGGCTTGCAACTTTTACTATGAATGTATCTTTTATTAAACACATAGGATTTTAATAAAACACAAAGTTTCTAGCACAATAAGTAATGATGAACAAAAGGTAATTATTATTAATATGCAAAAACAGACATAAACTAATTTACCTTAAAGGATAACTAGACACCTATTCACTGTATACATTTTAAATTGTTTGTCTTCTGATGTATATCTGTTCTCTGATAATATACCCTGCACAATATATCAAATAGTTGGAGAAAGCAGGAAATGAAAAAGGAGCTAAGAAGCCAGAACAGATGAATACAAACTATTCAGAAAAAAAAAAAAATATATATATATATATTCAAAAATATAGCTTATCACATAGCTTCCAAACTTTCAGAAACAGAATTATTGTTTGTTGGACCAAAGCCATCTATGAGCGAAAAGTTGCACAAGCATCAGGCAGACACAAGAGAGAAGAAATGCGACACACTTCAATCATGTTGAAAGGTAGGGAGAAAAGTCATCAGAGTTCATGTGATTAGAAGGGGCCAACGATCGCCGCCTGCTCTGGTTTGGGACTCAGCGAACGTCACACCTGTAAGACATAAGGAGAGGACCCTGATTCAAAGACCAAAAATAGCATCTCACTGAAAATGCCACCTATAGTCCTAGGAGTGTCTGTCTGAATGACGGAAACTTCATCTGTCAATGCATCACATCCCAAACGATGCTAACGAGGCACAATTTACCCAAAGGATGCAAGATATTTAGGTGACTTCACATCTAATGAAGAGTGTCGATGAAAACTTTACAGAACTACTTGGAACTGGAAGCCGGGACTGCTGGCGGGGGCCAGAAAACTGTCACGTTACCATCGACACAGGACAAAGGAGAGGATAGGCCGTTCCAATCCCCGCAGTCGGCGTTCAGCAAAGCCGTCACTATCCCTAGCAAGTCCTGGGCTCGCCTCGCCCGGAGGGACGTCCTCTTGGCCCCATCAGCAGCCACAACAGTACGCCTCTTGGGTATTTCCAAACCCTTTCACTCGCGCACGATCTCTCGCGAGCTGATCCTCCTAATAGCCCTCAGAAAAGCAGGTGTGGCCGGCAGGCATTACCGCTCCATTTTCCAAAAGAAAACCTGGGAACGGTAGGGCCCGGAAGCCTGACGCCAAGGATTGGAGAGGGCTTGCTGCTGAGCGGCACGCATACTGCCAGGCGCCGTGTTCTGGGGGAACCCTTCGCCTCATCACGCTCGCCAGGCCCAACTTAGCAATGGGTGGGGCACCAGCAAGGCCCGAACGGCAGCCGATCGCCGCTTTCAGAAGAGGGACGCGGGCGACAGCACAATGTCACCGGGTAAGACACAAAATCCCGACCCGGGCCTCGCAGACACGAGGGGCCACTGGGGGGCGCGTTAGAACGCAGCTTCCCGTGCGGGCTGTGCCCACAGCGCGCCCACCTGCTGGGACGCCGTGTAGCGAGGCCCCACTGCACACCGCGCGGGGTGGCTACTAGAGAATCAGGCCCACGGAGGGGCCACACGGTGCCCAACTAAAGCCGACTGGGTAAAAACGGGGGAGGACAACAGCTGACAGGGAAATACAGCCCGTGTCTCCGGGTAACACAGAAAAGTAACTCCTTTTAACAATAGAGGTTGTAGTTGATAGCCAAGTTTAATTCCGGCTTATTTTATGACTCAAACTGTTGTGTGCAGAGAAAAACAACCGATGAGATCTTAAATCGTTTTAGTGCAACACAGAGCACCTTGCCGTTACCTGGGTGAGACCATCTTTTTTTTCTTTTTTAATTATTTATTAGCTTGTTTATTTATTTACTTATTTTTAGAGAGAGGGGAAAGGAGAAAGAGAGGGAGAGAAACATCACTGTGTGGTTGCCTTTCACTCGCGCCCCCAACCGGGGATCTGATGTGCAACCTAGTCATGCGCCCTGACTGGGAATCGAACCAGCGACACTTGGTTCGCAGGCCGACGCTCAATCCACTGAGCCACAGCAGCCAGGGCTTGAGACCATCTTTTTCTCTCAAGGGGTCTCCATAGTAGAAGCGGGTGTGCAAAAAGAGCAGAAGTCTTTCTCGCACCGGGTATGAAGGCAGGCGGGAGAGTACCGAACCATCATTACCAAACCCATTCTGATACCGAGCAGCTCCTCCTAAATGGCTTGATGCTTTGCCTGAAATGATGGCCTCATTTCTGATCACTGGTACTAAGCTGACTTATTAACATTTAGCGTTATGGCCAGAGAGAATCAACAGCTTCTCTAAGTGCACCAGAGAAACTGACAAAAAAAAGATTGTATTTTAGGCATCTTCGGGCATAGGCCTGTTAAAGGCACATGGTAAAAGGACATCAACCAGGTTTTGTCTGTAGGAATATGTTTCCTCTGAAAGGACTATTAAAAATGGGGTGTTTTTTAACATCTCGCTACGTGAGGCACTTTCTTTACCTCTATGAAGATAGTGTTAAACCATTACAGAGACAGCTAAGGGTCAAAAATGTTAAAGTATAACTAATCCAAATCACAACTCAGACAAGTATTTCCCTGAAAGTAAGGATTTTCCACTACCTCAAGGTGCCTCTAGGGCATTGCCACTAGGCGCTGCTGATAGAAAATTCAGTCTGAAGGTCCATATGAAAAATAGCCTCTGACTTCAATATTTCCCAAGACAGTTTTAAAAGGTACAACCAGCATTAGACTGTCAGAGACACCTTTCACTGAATTAAGAAGAGGTGTCACCCACCCATGCGCCATGTTAGGCAGACCCAAAAAGCAAGGCAAAGGATCAGTCTTTGTAGTCATGTGGCATTTAGACTATTTCAAAATAATGTCATTGTGCCCTGACAGCAAAACCTGCACCTTTAATCAAAGAATTGGCACTATTAAGGAACTAAAAAGAATGATCAGAAAGAAAGAAATATAATCTTCTCCCCTTCCGAGACAAATTAAATTTGTCTTCAAGTTCATGAACTTTCTACCATTAAACTCTCCTTCAATAAGAAAACCAACAAATATCTTCACTTAACCACCTATAAACCTTTTATACATTGCAAAGAACTGTACAAAAATAAAGTATTATGGTTATTATTCCCCTTAAGCATAAACTGTAATGCATTAGAAGCCATGTTTTCAAAGACACTTGAGAATCTACACTAAGCCACTAAATATCCACTTCATAAGAACCTTCTAGGTATCTGTATGCTTTTACTCACACCATAAAAAAGCAAAGAATCCCAAAGTAACGATTTTACAATGAAAACTGAGTGTCTCCCTATTAAGTTTATGTTATCAAGAAGGTAGAAATAGAGACAGACTCACAGATAGAGAGCAGGCTAACAGCTCTGGGAGGAGGGCGCTGGGGGCTGGAGGGACTGAGCGGAACAGAAAAAGAGAAGGAACTCATGGCCACAGACAACGGTGGGGTGATTGGGGGGGAGGGGTGGGGGAGGTGGAAGAGGGTATAGTATGAGGGATACAAGGTTAAGGAAGAAAAGAAAACAAAAATACTGGCAGATAAAGCCCTCTCCCCTAGATTTGCAACAACCAAAATAAAAGTTAAATAACCTTAGGAGGACACTGCAGGGTGCGCGCCTTAGCAAATCTGAAGACCCTGAATTCAGTAAACATTCCTACTGCTAGATCCTGAGCTAGGCTGTCAGAGCGGAGACCGGTATGCCTGTAGGGGAGAGCAGTGGCAATCTCAGGGCTGTGGGAACATGAATGCCACTTCTCTCGTTTATTTTATGTCCCATGTGCCTTTGGTAACAGGTCTGCGTGTATGTGGGAAGGGAAATGTGGGTATAAAATAAAATTTATCTTTTACAGTCTGGGATAAATGATAGTCAATAACAGTCGCTTTTTAGCATAAACTTTATCATCCTACATATATACTTCAAGAGAGATCTCTTTTCCAAGTTCATCCATAAAAATTATCATTCCACAGAATCTTCACTTCTCCCCACACATATAAGTACTAGACCTGTAAGGGCCCATGCCCTTGACTGAGAGAGAGAGAGGCTTCTTATACCTTTCAGTTCTTATTTCAGGTGAATTTAAGTTCTATTTAAATTCACTTGTATAATTATGAACATACAAAATAAAACCAGAGAAGTTTTCTATAATCAGGAATATTTATCAATAGTCTTTCAAAAAAATTCTAGAAAACCCTCTGGTAAGTTGTTAACTAACCCAAGAACCGGCCAAAACATTCATTTAGACTCTGCTGCCAATGTTGAAGGAAATGTAATAAATATAATAAATATTCACAAAGCTGTGAGTCTGTATTACAGCGGTCCCCACACTACAATCACTTCAGTAATAAATAATTACAGACACAGGGCCCTGGCCTCATAGGTTATGATTTAATTCATATTGTAATGGGGTGTGGGCATTAGCATTTTAAAAAATGGTTCCCAGATGATTCTAATGTGCAGCTAAGGGCGAGAACCAATGATTTATACTTCATAAAATTACTGTTGATTCATTTAGAAGAGCAAGCAACTGACACTGAAAATCTTCAACATTCAAAAAATATTGCTTGAATTGAAGAATGTTGCTGTATATTCAAAAGACTGGACCTGGCACTTCACATTAAATAAGCTTCGTATTATTTGGATTATCCTCACCTTTTTGTTTTCTTGGTTACAATGAAAAAGGCCTTCCCTTATAGTACCTTTGAACTTACAAGGATGCAGACAAGGGTGCAGCAAAGAGAAACCCTTAATAAGACATTAGTTTGAAAGACACAGTATGTGGAACAATGATACTGAAATATAAACAAGTTGTCACACAGCCTCAAGTACTTATAGATCATTTATATAAAGGTTAGGATACAGCTCATTTGTCTAATGAGTTTGTTTGACCCTCAAGGAAAATATATATCTCCCATCCCTGTCAATCTCTAAAAAGTGAAGCCCAAGCCCCTCCAGTAAAAGAGCAAGTTTCCTAAAGTATTATGCCAAAAAAAAAAAAAAGCACAAGACAGAAAAGAAAAGAAATTTTGATTGCATTTGAAGCATCTTAAACGTTCCAATTCTAGGATCAGACAGCCTCCAGAAACCAGGCCCGCTACCCCACCTCACAGCCCTGCCAAATAAGAATTACAAGATGCTTTGGTAAAAAACAGGCTCCTCAAGATGTGATAAGTCTATCGTTAGGCCATAATATTTCATTGCAAACTATTTTGGCTCAACTAAAATCGCCAAACAGGCGAGTTTACAATGGAGCAATATATGTGTGTTGCTACAGCTCTGTCCAGAAACAGGATCGTATTACTGAGCTTAACTAATGTTGAACAGATCACAACTATGTCTGAAGTCACCATGAATGTCTAATGCTTCATACATCTCAAAACCTCAAAACTTAGCAGCTCAAAGGAAAAAAAAAAAAAAAAAACCCATCACTTAGGTCAACCAAATTAATAACATTCCATTCCCACATACTCTAAGGCAAAAGAATGTGAGAGAATTTTTATGATGTCTTCCATAAAGTCAAAAATTGAGATCAATCACCCTAAAGGCCTTGAAAGTTGTTCGACCTGGATGGTAAGGTGTTGTTTTCTAATACTGCACTTAGAGTTATCTCAGCTTTTCCCACAAACGCGAAGAATCTGACACTGCCAGGCTCCACTCCCTGCTGTCTGGTGAAGCTTGAGAAGCAGCAAATCAGATTTCCGAGACCAGCCCCCAGATGGTTCTTCCCTGTGGAGTCCACCCCATCACATCTCCCTGAGCCACCTGGGAAATGGCTCTCAAAGTTTTTGTATCCAAGGCAATGAGAGACATCCTTTTACTTATTAAAGGACTCTGAGATTTTAAGCTTAGGAAAACATCAAATTTTGAATTGGGTCAGTAAATTAATTTAGCAAGAGCCTGGGTATACCTTTCAGAAATCTTTTTCTATTCCTTACTTAAATTATCACTATAAATGCTTGTGAGTTCTGCTGTTTGCTTTCTCGTGTATACTAGATGAAGTGAAATTATATTTACTGTTAACGTGGAATTTCCTGTTTGCTCACAAAAGTAATTAAATCATATTTTCCAGTTAAACAGGTGAATGGCCTTATTTAGTTAGCCTATAATAAGCACCTACAGTGTTTCTTGTAAATAGCTTTCTTGCAATCTAATATGTGAGCCTGTTTAATAGATTAAAATGAAAGAAGAATAGAAATTAAGATACAGAGAACAGAGGCATCCTCTTTACCAAGTCTCGCTTTTCTAATTTATTATAGTTGCTTTGTTTTATACTTTTCCAAAAGGCCGACAGTCTAAGTGGTTCATTTGTCAACTTCCCATGTTAGGATGTGATCAGAAGTTACAATTTTTTAGAAAAATAGGAGATGTGCACATAGTCAGTGTGCCAAGGATACCTGTCACCCACTCTGAACTGGAAGAGAAGGCGCTGTGGTTAAGAGGGCTCTCCTCCAACCCCGGAGACCAGAGCAGGTAGATGAAAGGTCATGGGCTGGCGCACAGCAGGCACTGAAAAGCAGATTCCCCGACGGGGTTTGATTGGTTCACTGCACATTACACAGCCAGGTGGGATTAGATTAAAATGTTGGATGAATCGGTTGCATAATACACGTCATTTCCCGGTTAACGTGTGTATACATGTATTTTCTTTATTTTTGATTGAATATATTGGGGTGACCCCGGTTATTAAAACCATACAGGGTTCAAGACTGCAGCTCTATAACACACCTGCACATGGTAGTGTGTGCTCACCCCCCCAAAGTCAAGTCTCTTTCTGTCTCCATTGACCCCCACTTTGTCCTCTTCCACCTCCCCCAGCCCCGTTTCCCTCTGGCCGTCCCATACTGGGGGTGTGTGTGTGTGTGTGTGTGTGTGTGTGTGTGTGCGCGTGCCCATGCGTGTGTGTTTTGCTTGATCCTTCACCTTTTTCACCCAGTAACATGTATTTTCTAAACTGCTTTGTAGGGCAATCATTACAGATTCTTAAATATTACACATTTATTCATGATCAATGCAAATGGTTCACGCTCCCAATTCTATAACTCAGGCCTAAGATGGAATTATATGAAGCAAGGCAAGCATAAAGAATACTCTGCCTTATTCTCGTACCCTGAAACAGAACATTACAGATGAAGTGCAACCCAGTAAAATACTCCAGAGATCAAGATTTTGGCAATGAAAGCATTCTAAGACAGTTTTTTAGAAATGCAAAATTTTAAAATAAAATAATGCAAAAAAGACTGCTTACTTTAACACTTTAAAAAGTAGAAATGCGTCAGCAGACATTGAAACCATGGGAAATAGTGACCCCACTGTCTATGAGGGCAACACCAGCTCAGAGCTTATTTACAGAGTTTGGTGGCTTCCCAGCCATCCAAGGGAACTGGAGGTTTTTAAAATTATAAGTAATATCATCTCTAATAACCCTCTAGTGGGTAAAAAGAACATATTTCATTCTTTTTCTTTCAACAGGAATACCTGTCAAATAAAATTTTAGCAAATCGTGATGTAGGTTCTCTATTTCTTACATTTTCAGTGAAGAAAGTCATTCTGGTCAGTCAGTGATTTGCATGAAATACCTCAGTTTTATGAAATTTTTATCTGATTTAAAAAAAATTTACCCCTTACTATCAGACACACAAATAATTCACAAGTTAAACTAGTTTGAATTTTTCTACCAGTCACATATAAGTAATCTGTCCTCATTTTAAGCAAAAGTAAATACGGCAAATATATTCTGAGTTCTTCTTTAAGTAGTAAGTCCAATTATAACCACCATTGTTACAATTAAAATGCATACAGTACATCATAAGGCATTAAATCAGCTCAAATACAACTGGAAGATATACGCCAAGTGTGCATTTGAAATGAACACTGATAAGAATTAAACTTGCCGTTGAAGCTTAACTCCCAAGTGGTTATCTTCACGAGACTTCTGCTTTTATAGGTGGGAAGATGCTCATATTTTATTGCTTTCTTATAATATCTGATTCACGAAAGCGATTAAAGTGACTCCTACAATTCTGCATCTAGTTTGCCACCAAGTGGAAATAAGAGAAGCACCTATTTTTAAACTTCTCCGACTTGGAGAGAGGTTAAAGAAAAACCTCAGAGCAGGAGACAACATAAACTGCTTTAAGTCTGAGGTTTCCTTCCAGCTTCATAAAGCAAGCCGGTTCTAATAAGCCTTCCCAAGAAATAGCCTGTCTTAAGCTTCCTATGCTAGACTACATTCAAACAAACATCGGGTTTTAATGCATGGAGAAGGAGTTCCAAGTTTACCCTGAATAAGAAATAGGAGCTGGAATTTTGAATCCAATTCTAGGAGCGCAGGATGAAGTTCAGTTTTTAAAGAAAGTCTCCCCCAAGGAACAAATACACTCCTACGGACGCATGAGGAAGGGTATTACCGTGGTGTTCGGAGAAGCAAGCTCCCTGGCTCGGGATGACGGCGGCAGTGAAAGCCCTTGCAGGCTGCAGGGACCCAGCCCCAGGGAAAGCGACCAGCAGCTGGCAGGACCGGCTGAATGACAGGAATGAGCAGATCGCTGGGAGTCAGGCACGTTAGGGGCTGGGACTTGCAGTGTTTGCTCTCCTATAGGGCAGGAGTTTTTCTCCTCCTTAACCCCTAGGGGCAAGGTCTTAATAATGGTAACAGCTGGCGTGCAGAGGGGCTTGATCTGAGCACGAGGTCAGCAAGCCAGGATATGAAGGTGACATGTAATTTCTAGCCTTTTCCTGCTTCTACGGAGGAGCCGCATGAAGGACTGTTTTTAGTTATACGCCCCTTTGATCTTTTGGATTTAAAGTTACTTAGTAGATTAAAGCCATGGTAGCTGATATTATTTGCTTGCTTAGACTAACTTAAGTGCCACAGTTTCAGTTTTCTGACGCGCGGGGCTACTGCATTTAAACTAACACAAATAAACACCAGCTCGTGTTTATTTCCAAGTTCCGGGGATTCTTGTGTTCTTCCACAAATGGCTCGTGAGGCCCCGCTTTTTAGGGCAGAGAGTTCACAGTTTTCAAAAAAGGAATAGTTTTCTTTATTAAAGAGAAAAGTATTGTTTAAAACAGTTTTAAGTGCTTCTCTTCAGTTCTGCCAAACAAAAACAGCAGTTACGTGGATCTGGCACCGCCTTAACAGATGTGTGGCCTGGCTGCAGCTACCGCCGCTACCCAAAAACTCTGTAAATACCCGCAAACAAATGCTTTAAACTCACGTACGCCGTCCGTCAGCACACAAGCGATAATTTACTGACGCCCTGAAATCTAGCTCTTCATGACTTCTTTCACAAAAACGTGCAAACAACTCTTTTAACAAGCTGCACTAATTATATGAAGACAGCACTTTCAGAAGGACAGAAAATAACACCAAAAGCACAAGCAATCAAAGAAAAAAAGAGAGAGAGATACAATTGGACTTTGTAAAAATAAGAGACTTGTGTGCATCAAAAAGACAACCCCCAGAACGGGAAAAGATATTTGCAAATCATGTATCTAAGAGGCTAATATCCATAATACCTATAAAAACTTACAGTCCAATAATAAAAAGACAAATAATCCAATCTAAAAAAAAAACAAAACAGTTTTGAAATAGACCTTTTTCCAAAGAAAATATACAAATGGATAATATGCCCATGAAAAGAAACTCAACGTCACTAATCATTAAGGATGTGAGATAGCTCGTCACACCACTAAGACAGCACTAGTCAGAAAAAGAAAAGAAGGGACAGAACACTTGCTGGCAAGGATGTGGAAAAACTGGAACCCTCATATACTGCTGGCGGGAACGTAAAATGCTCTAGCCACTCTGGAAAACAATCTAGCAGTTCCTCAACCAATTAAAAATAGCATTACCATATGACGAAGCAATTTCACACTGGGTACAGTTGGTTTTCAATATTTGTGGAGTCTGTATTTGCAAGTTTGCTATAACTTATTTGTAACCCCGAAATAACGCTCTCGGGGCTTTTGCAGCCCTCAGCCACGCCGTATGTGCCCAGAGGTGAAAACTCTGAGTCCCGCGCCCCTGTTCCCAGGTGAGGACAAACAGGTGGCTCTGTCCTCTCGTGTCAGCTCTCAGTGTGAACAAGTGTTCTTTTTGCGATGTGTATGGTACCACTTTTCTCACATTTTTGTGCTTTTTGTTGGTAATTTCACTGTTTAAAATAGCCCTGAAGCATAATAAGCAGGGCTGTCTAGTGTTCCTAAGCTCAAGAAGGCCGTGATGAATCTCAGGAGAAAACACATGTGTTAAACAGAAACATACATGAGATAAGGTCATGTACTAATTGGTTGTCAAAAATACAACCAGAAACTCAAAGTAACCAACTCCTGTATTTCCCTGTGAAGCAATGCCTGAGGATTCACCAATTCAGTCTTTAGGAAACATAACTACCACAAATAAAGAGAATCAACTATAAATACCCAAGAGAACTGAAAATATGTTCATAAAAAACACATACACAAGCGTCCACTGCAGCATTACTCATAACCGCTAAGGAAGCAACTCAAATGTCCATCAACAGAAGAATGGATGAACCAAATGTGCCCGCCCACACAACGGAATACTATTCAGTCATAACAAATGGATCATGAATCATGCTTCAACACTGATGAGCCTTGAAAATATTATGCTAAGTGAAAGCCAGACACAAAATGTCACATGTTGTATGATTCCATTTATATGAAATATCCAGAATCGTCAAACCCACAAACATGAAGGGTAGATCAGTGGCTGCCGGGGACGTGGGGGCGAGGACAGAAGAGAGGGAGTGGCAGCTAATAGGTATGGAGTTCCTTCTGGGTGATCAATACGTTCTAGGTGATGGCTGTGAACACACCCAAACCACTGAATTTTACACTTTAAAATGGTTAATTTTATGGTAGGGAGAGAGATCTAGCTCAATTAAAAAATTAAGAAGGTAATAGATTTCTAGCCATTTGACCAACAGTTCTCAAACTTGTGTGTGTGTCGGGGTCTCCCAGGAGACCCGCTAGAAGGCAGACTGCTGAGTCCCCTCCCCAGACATCCTGATTCCGGGGGCCTGGGCGGGACCTGAGAACTTGCTCTTCTGGGAGCCTCCAGGTGATGCTACTGCTGGTCCGGGACCCCCGTTCTGAGAGTCCCTGTATTGAAGACCATGTATGAGCTCACAGAGGGCAGAAGAGAGCCCATCTCTCAGAGGAAGGCGATGGGAAGTGCGAGGGAGAGAAAAGGAGAGGCATGTGGTCAAGTGAATATATTAAAAGGCCCCAAATCTTAGGGCATGTTGATGTCATGCCACATGTATGCCAAATGCTATAATCCCCAAATCCCCACACAGGAACGGGACCATTACAATGAAAGCGGAAGTGTTTAACATTCTTTGATGATTCAAATACTCCTTGGGTTTAGTTTATTAAAGCAGCTAATCCATTCCATTGTGCTCGTCCTTGCAAGAAAGGCAAACAAAGGTTCCAAGAAACTCCTCAGAGCAGGTCAGGTGTCACAGAAACCAAAGACCTGAACTCCCCAACTCATAAGGTTGTAAATTCTAATTTCTAGATAGGGTACCGATCTGTACATTTTATCACTTTATTGAAAACTGTCAGGTTCATGTAAAAATAGATAATTTAAGGTACACTTTAGGTATTATCACATGGAATACATTTTATAAATAATAGGATTATTTCCAATCACTTCAGTATATTTCTCAATATATTATTTAGAGTAAATGAAAATGCTGGTAACTTTATCAAAGTTCTAACGCTCTCCAAAAATAATACCCCTTTTCTTCTTAAATCACGTTATTTAGGAATCTTTCTTTCTTCATTATTATAAAGAGAGAAAATATGGCAGAGGGAAGGAGAGACAAGAGCTAGTAGGAGGGGCACAACACTTGGTATTTTTTAAAAACTGAAAGAAAAAAAAAATCAACCACCTGCTGATTAACAAACTCTTTCACACCTGAACTCTGTTCAAAATGTAATTCCAGACCTTGTTATATTTATTAACATTTACAAGTCCCACCTACTAATCCTCATGTGTGTGTGTGTTAAATGTCAAAACAGTTATGAATGAGTAAACTGTGGCCTAAGGCAGACAGTGGAGCCCCTTAAAAACCAGCAAGATTTTTCGTTCAATATGCTCACGTCAATAGCTTAGCCATGGAAAGTTGAAGTTCAGAAAATGTAATCATAGGCAACTTTTGCAGGTGATAGTCTACACTGTATTTCGGTGCTTCCGTAATACAGATGGTTCGATATGCACTTCAGACCTCAGTCCAGAATATTATGCTGCTCAAGATTCAGTGAAGTCTTGGAGTCCAGTCTCAGCTCTGTCCTTCAGTAGCTCTGTAACCTTGAACTAGTCACTTAACCCAGAGGTTATGGCCATTTATTTATAAAACCCATTCATTAGATGAGATGCCCTCCCAGGTCTCTCCCAACTCTGAATTCAGTTTTTATGAATTTGGATATCTCTGCAAATAGGTAAAATAAATCCCAGTTTTTACTATTTAAATTTTGATTAAGAAGAGATGATACATTTAACATTGAATTACCAATTCTGGAGCAAAGACTGACCATTTGGGTAAGCAAACTGGAGCAAAAACAAGATAATTGTGGGCTGCCAAAGTCCCTTTCCATCCTCTGGAAATATCTCCATCCGTCTTGTCAATCCCTCCCACCTGACAATTTACACTTCTTGACCTAACAGCTTTTTTAATCGCATTTCCTGTTGAAAACACTACCTTCAAAATCCACAATTCTTACACATAAAAATGTTACAACCGTGCTCATGTCCCACAGCCGGACATCTAAGCAACGTGCTCTGGGTGGTCCCGCGCCCTGCCACGGGCACTTCCACGCCACCTCTTCTGCCCTTATTTCATACAGATGCTGTGCTCAGCAGTTCCTTATTTCTCCAGCCTTCCACGGCGCCAGCCTTTGAAAGGTCTCCCCTAAACTTGCTCTCCTGCTCTCCCTCTCTCCCCTTCCCAGGTTTGGGAATGCTGCAGACAGGGAAGTGGAGGCTTCAGCCCAATGCATGGATGCACTTCTGAGAGCCCTCCACGTGGCCGAGATTCATGTCTCCTATCACAGACCCATCACCGGGAACCCCCCCAGGGACTTACCCCTCTCCACCAATCATGGCACCTGTTTATGGAAAATGACGAAACTACTGGATCACGAGTGCCTTCAGGTATTATCACCTCTCCCTTAAACCTCTCCTGGAACTCATCTCTTATCTCTCATAATATCCAGCCCTCTTTCCTAAATTAACCAATAAGGTGGCCACTAGTCACGTGACTCTTCCCAGGTCAATTAATGATGAGGAAACGAAGCGGGAGGTTTTGTCACCAGGCGCACCAGCCACCTCTCAGTGCTCAGCCGCTCCGTGGGCTCTGGGCCGCAGACCTGGACAGAGCAGGCTGGCCGAGGGCATGTCCGTGGCTGTAGGAAGTTTCGCTGGACGGGCCCCCCCAGGTCAAGTTTCTCTGCTGTCTCGCTCTCCCTCCCCAAATCCACCTTCGTCTTCTCCTCTTTGCCAGCTCCTTCTTTATTTACTTACCAAAAAAAAAAAAAAAAAAAAAAGCTTACTTTTGCCCGACCTAAACAAGGAACCCTTCTCTTGGCCTGCTAATGCTCAGACTACAGGTCTGTCTTTTCTTTCCCTTCCTGTCTCATGCAATCTTACCCGCCATCTAATAAACCTGTTCCTTCCAAGCAGAAGTCCACTGGTCCTTTCCCCATACTCACTTCCTCACATTTCCCTGTTTCCCGGCATCACTGGTGATACGCTGTTCTCCTTGCTGTTTCTAGGATTCAGAGATTCTCTGCCTCTTTGACATCCATTCCATTCTCCTGGCAGACCCTCTAACTTCTTATTCCAAACCTTAGGCAATGATATCCACGACCCTCGTGCTTTGTCCTTTCTGCTCTATGTGTCCTGCCTCTGTCATCACATTCAACGTCTCTTCTAAGTTCCATTTCAGCAGCTTTTGCTCTGTGGGGGCTAGAAAAATATTAATGCCCTTCCTCTCCCCTTCTAAGTCCTGGCTGGGCTAATAAGCAAATGAACAGAGACGGATGAACAGGAGAACACTGAAGTATCAATACATGCCTTGGGGACTCCACCTGGGCAGGAAAATTCCAAAGACACTGAGGCAGCCCTGGCTATGCGAGACATTTTGGACAAAGGAGAAGGGGGTGGGGGGGTGGGGTATTAAGTTTCCCAAGTGAGAGTGGGCCATTTACAGGTAGTTGAGGAAGAGGAGAACACACCTGGCTAGGGGAATTAGAATCAATGGGACCCAGGGGGATCTAGCTAACAGGCACCTGCCTGAAGCCCTCCTGTTTACCACAGTTAATTCGAATAAGCCTCACGGCACCCTAAGATCTCCTTCCGGAAGCAGGTTTCTCTGTCTGAATTTCTTATGCAGAAAAGAGGGGGAGGGTCTGAGTTTTCTCAATAAACAGCCCAAGTAAGTCTCCCAAACAGGCAGCTTTAGGGAGGCAAAACTTGGGTCCCTTTAGCTCTCTAAGGACATTTCAATATATATATTCTGACAGCAGCTGAAACTCAATAACCTAAAATATAAACTACCTGATCATCCTCGAATAACTTCTTGATTTCTCTCTACTTACTCTTTGTCACATAAGCCCCAAATTTTCCCTTAGGTATTTGCTCACTGAACATCTGATCTGTGCTGCGTCGTGATCTAGGACAGTCACCCTTGACCTTTATACCATCCCCTACCCTCGTTCATTTGTTCTCAAGACCAGCCATTTTCATGCACGCACATCCTTTCCTTTCTACCCCTTCGTATCCCACTTTCTAGGTCTCCTTTCCCTCCAAACACTGCAGCGCCTACTCATGTGACCTAACCTATGGTTCCCCAAGTTTCCAACCCAAGCAACACAGAGCTTCCAGAGCTTTCCTCATCATAACATCGAACCATCAAGCTGCTCCCCCATCAGGAAAACGCCAATGGCTCCTCCACGCCCACCAATGAAGTGCACACACCTGAGTTGGCCTGCAAGGCCCTCCGGTGTGTGGGCCCTTTCCCGTCCTACTCGGTGCCCTGGCCCAACAATGCGCTTTGCTCCAGCAAGCTTTGCGCCCGCCCCCCTCGGCTCTCATGCTATTCCTTGTACCGGCACGGGCCTGTGCTCACACTTCCGACAGCCACAATCCCATTCATTCTTGACAACATCTGACAAATAACGTGTCTTCCAGGAAGCCTTCCCTGATTACCTGACCAGAAGTTCTCTTCTCCAATTCTCTCTTAATGCACCTAGCAGGCATTAATTTTTTTCTTTTTAATCCTGGTCGTCTGTATACCTCTTTTATCTTCTTAATCTTACCGCACAAGCTCTACTTTATCATTTTAATACCCCCTCAGGAAGATCCAGGGCCTGCTTGAAAAAAATGATCTTTTACAATTTCTTACTATTACATATGTCCTTTATTAAACAGAATAAATATAGTTTTGAAATATAGCCTGCAAAATAAAATTCAGTACACAAAATCCTATTTTCCCGCTGAGCTGTATGGGCCCAAAGGACCACTTCTAGCGTGGTTGTGGGAAAGAATCAGCAGCCAGGATTCAATACACTTTAAGTATGACTGCAAGTGATACTCTTCGCTGCTTTTACACTCTGAATGTTAAACTCCTCTGAAGAATAAGAGATGCTAGTAACTGGCTTTCCTCATTTTTCTCTAAACCAGTAGAGGTCGCTCCAGAAGCTAATCGGCAAGCCTATTCCTGGGCAGTTTTTAAAATGTCTTTTTGTTTTGTTTTGACAGAGGAATTATCCTTGGCATTAGCAGAAATAAACAATGAAAACAAATAAAAGAGGTTTCCCCTGCAGTGAGCCATTAAATTTAATAGACTCTCTGCTTAATTGCCAATTGATTTTATTGCAGCAATTATGATTTTTGTGATAAACTGTCTTGGAAATAGGTGAATTTGGGAAACTTAGATTTTATTCATTACATCCTGTCCCTTGGTTTCATTAAAAACTATCACTACTGTTGACCCTTCAACAGAGTAGGGGTTCAGGGTACCAACCCCGGTGCAGCTGAAAATCCACATAAAACTTTTGACTCCCCAGAAAGTTAACTTCCCAATAGCTACTGTTGACCAGAAGTCTTGTCAATAACATAAAGTTGATTAACACACATTTTGTCTGTCATGTGTATTACATTCTGTCTTCTTATAATAAGTAGGCTAGAAAGAAGAAAATCTTAATAAAAAAATCATAAGGAAGAGAAAATACAAATACAGTCCTGTACATATTTATTGAAAAAAATCTACATAGAAGTGGATCCACACAGTTCAAACCTGTGCTGTTCAAGGGTCCACTGTAATCCAGAAAGCATTATGGTCAACCAGAATGAAATTTTCTTATTAATAAATATACCAAAAATATTAATGAAGATCAAAAGCTAAGGTATATATTTTTAAGCAAGAAGCAGAGATTAGTAACTTTCAGACAAAGGGAGTCTTATTCTTACTAGATGATGCAAAAAGTAGACAAAAATTTGAGCCCTCCCTAACTGAACCCCAAAATTACTATTAAGAAAAACATTTTCTTTTCAAATGTGAAAATAACTCAAGCAGGTTAGCTGGTGGTAGGTCTCACGCTGGAATTCTGGTGAACGTTTCGCCTCCACGCGAGCAGCACGAACAGCCTGCGTGGGAGCCGTTCTCCTGCACGAAGCAGGAAGAATGTGCTCTGTCTTAGAGGACGGAGGAGGCTCAGAGCTGATAGTTTTGTATCAAAAACAAGCTGGATCATTTCAGCCATAACAAAATAACTAGACTATAGATCATCTAAGAATATAATCTTGAGACGCATGAAGACTTAAAAACAAAGCATAATACACCCATGGGCTCTGGAGAGTTTCCAAAATATTTTTGGTTTGCAATCTAGGATTTCAAAATAAGATGTTTTGCTTTTATAACAGATATGCCTGGCCTGAGCTCCATGCCTAGAATGAAGACCACTGTGCCTTAACGCTAACCAGATCAGAACGTTATGTTAACATCTTCAGTTGCATTGTTACCAAACCTTAAACGAATCTAAATGAATGTGGTTCAGAGGGATTATGAGCAATAAATTGAAATTTTATGTAAATCAGACTTCTAATATTTATGGAGAAAGTTACTCTTACTTTCCTTATGTCATGAAATAAAAAGACCTGCAGGCTAATTTTCCAAAAGTCAGACTTTACAGGAAAATCCATGTCACTTGCGTACAAACACCTGTCACTGTTGCTAAAGGCTCAGATGAAGTAATGCTGTGACACACTGCTTTCTCTGACATCAAATGAAGTTAGGTGGAAGAAAGCAAATGAACATTATAATCCTGTTTTATTTATTTATACTTCTTGCAATATGGGATCATATTATTTTTGGCAAGGAAAGAACCTTAAATTAGTCAGACTGTAAGACAGAACGTGTTATAAGAGTCAGGGATTTCACAAATGTAGCAGGAGTTGTTTTATATGTTGAAAATAGACTTATTAGTGATTCAGAAATTCAAGCAGTTCAGAATTATAAAACTCATGCGATGTCTGGCTTTGGAAAGTTGTTTATACGGAATAAAATTCTGTGAGCTGGCTGTTAAAAGATAAGAAAGAATGTAATAACATATGGGAAAAGGAGTGAGGGTATTTATATCTGAATTTAAGAATGCAAGATATATACTCGAATATTGTACTTAGGCCTCTCAAAAATATTTTAAAATATCCCCAAATAGCCGTGTTTTAGACTTCAACCATAGGCGTGGCTGAAAGAATATATACTTATAAATGCGGTACATTATCTCTCTAAAATCAATTAAAAAAAATAGAAACTAGGATTAGACCATGGAAGGTAAAGGTTATCTTAACATCTTTAAAGACAGCATGTCACAAAGCTCAGCAAATGCCACTTCAGAAACATGGAAACAAAAATCATGACAGTGACCGACAGGCTCCTCAGTCAGGTTTCCCAACCACAAGGCACCTTTGGCACGTTGACAGCAAACACCAATGGCGAAAGCCTCGGCACGCTCCGGCTGGTCGCTGCCATCCCTGAGTGGAGGCCTCGCTGGGCCATGGACTGCCTGGTACCTGCGTCGGCTCCGGTGGTGGGAGGTACCCTGACAAGGCAGCTGTCCCGGGACCCAGCCCAAGCCACCATGTGCGCGCTGTGATGGATGCTGCTGGGTTCTGCATCCTCCAAAGACTCGGAGAAACCCTGCCCCCGGCTTCTGAGGCATCCTTAACCTTCAACATCTTTAGAGAAGAAAATCCACAACTGGTTTGGTTAACCTGTTCCCAGGAACTCAATGACTTAAAATCGCAAAACTTTTGATATAAAGGTAGGGGGAAGTATTTCCATTGAATTTAAACATTTCTATTCCTTTATAACAAAGAAAAACTGTGTAATGAAAATTGCCATGACTAATATGTGGCACTGGTCGGTTCAAGCACTACTTTGGCAAAGGAACACCAAAGGGGACAGGCATTTGGTTACTTTGATTACAAAGCAGCAACAACATAAGCTCACACAATTACTTATCAGGCAGGTCATTGTATCAGAGTTTAAGGTTAGGTTAACAACAGGATATCACCAAGATGGCCTCAGCCTTCCAACAACTCTGAAACGAGACATGTATCATGATGCTATTAGTGTTCAGACGTTGCCAAAGTCTGTCCCTACAGGAGAAGAAAGGGTGGAAAAAAGAGAGGTGGGGAAAGGAAACTAGTAAGTTCTTTGTTCTGTTCCTAAGTGGAAGCATCTGCTTGGTTGAGTCACCCAACCGCCTCGCTCTCCTGGACATCCCCGTGGACGAGCAGGAATTCCTACGTACTCCACTTAACGTCCTCAGGCCCCATTCCCTCGCACGGCGCCCAGTCCGCAGGGTGCTCAGCGGCAGCCAAGGACCAGTAGGCACGCCCTTGGCCACCCCTGGGGGACATGAGGCACTGCAGTGCTCACTGCCTCCCCTGCCAAGTGGAATGCCCCATGCCCCAGTAATAACACGCATCCACACCCTGCCGGCTCTGCTAGGCGTCCAATCCAGCACCAAGGGTCCAGCTCAGAAGCCCCGTACAGAACCAAGGGGAACCGTCACAAATCTCTGAAATAATCCCTGCTCTTGCATAAAGCAAAAACGCACCTTTTACGCAGAGCAAGGGGGCTTACCTTTTGGAAAGAACTGCTTTTTCTAATCTGATTTGCAACAATGGGCACGGGGTACTGCCACACTGACGCCCAAAGACACTGTCCAGGGTGACTGCCACCGAGTGCAGACTTCATAAAGCCTAGAGTACACGCAAGACGCTCAGTCTTTGCTCCTGTGATCTTAGCTTCTTTACATTCGTCTTTGACACCGTCAGACTCAATTTCACAAGACCTCTCAGCACATTTACTAAGACGGGAACAGTACTTCTAGGTGTATTCTTAGTGACAAATAACTATCCTTCTCAAGAGGGCGGGTGCAGGTGGAAGGTGAGTCACAAAGGGAGGTCTGACCCCGGCGTCCATGTTGGCTTGTCTCTGAGGACAAAGCCCCTCGAGCTGCTCAGTCAAAAACCCTGACTCCAAATTAATAATAAGGTACAGGCCTCAGCAGCCCACCAGAAAGAATTTTTTCTGATTCCTGACTTCCAAGCATGAAACTAATACCCATTGGGGTGATATATTTGAAAGGCAATTAAATCTGTAGAAACGTAATACAGTGGGTCCTGGATTCTGGTCCTACACTTGGAGAGCTCAGCTGTGGGGCTATACCAGTCTCCCTAAAACAGTTTTCATTTTTTAGACGTTTCTTTTAAAAATTTAAATCCCGGTCCCTATGATCAGGACTAACTTCAAATAGGGGAGCAAGGGAGTCTCTAACAGCCAAAGAGTTTAACAATTCCTTTGGATCACTGGGCATCAGAGTAAGTCTCTACTGCCTTGGGGAAGAGGAGCATATAACAGTATTATTTATACAAGCAGAAAGTACCCATTTTTTGTTTATTTAGATTTTTTTTTTAAAGAAATTAACTACTCCCACTTTCACATACAAACTTAGGAACAAGTTATCCCCCCTTGGCTTAGAATGTACCAATCATGCAGAAAAAAGGATGTTTAAATCTCAAATTTTAACACCCAATGTCAGTAAAAAGTTCCTGTTTTATTTTTCACCTATTCTTTTGCTGAATGTTTAATGCTATTATCTTGCGACTTGTTTTATTAAACACTAGCAGTTAAACAGTAAAACCACAGGGAAAGAGGCAAAGGAAGCCTACAAGGGCAATGTCGTATTGCTAAACAAACAGAAGGATATAATTTGAGTAACTTAATATTTTATGAACCAACTTCTTTTTCAAATAGAATAACTTGAAAGTTCATACTTTAGAGAATATGGATCTAACAGTAACATCCCCACTCTATTTTACACAGGTAAGCTAATACTTTGATATATGAAAGTAATTATTTTACCCACACACAAAAAACTTAGCCCATTAATTTATTTGCTTAATTCTTTAATATTTTATAAAGTAATTCAGTCTTAATTTTGTATTTCTTTTCTAACCATTTCATAAGTAAACCATTAAAGAGACTACAAGTGACCGCCGAGAGCCATGGAGACAGGACGAGGGTGGTACTTTTCACAACAGGGAAATAAATCTATTTAACGTACTAAGTGCCAATCCCTATTTTTTACTTTATTCCAAAATGTTCAGGTATGGCTGTAAGTGCCTGAAATACCTTTTTCTAAAACATTCCTGCTGCAAAAACACAGTCGTGCAGGCTGAGGGTCCTGCAAGTTGTCTCGTGCCTCAGGGCCACATCCCAGCACATGGCGGCCCTGCGCACGCTTGTCCCCGCTGCCTCGTGTGTCAGCGCTCAGACATGAAAGCACGTGCCTGCCGCTCTGCTATTTTTCTAGCTCACATTCTTTAGTGAAACCTAAAATAATCCAGTCAGTTCAACAAAAGGTTACTGACGCTTATGAATACAGTGTGATTGGCTTTTATTTGTCCGCTAAGAAGCCCGGAGAATATGTTCAACTTAAAAGGAACAATTTGATTGATCATGAATCAACCCCCAACAATTAACTTTAAGAGGCCCCTTGTAGAAAAAGAGGTCACTGTCTGGGGAAGCTGAGGCAAACGGGGATGAAAGAGCAGAGACCGAGAAAAAGGAAGTAGCAGGCGAATGATAAAAGGGCCACGAGAAATGGAAACCAGCCATCGTATCAATATGATAAATTCAGGACGCGCACGTCACACAATGGGGAGGAAAAGGAGCCAGGCAGACACGAAAGCCTTCGGAGGGGAAAATAGGAAGCAGAAGGCCGAGGACAAAGTCTAACGCTGAAAATAGGTAAGGCAGAAGGAAATGTAGGTGGTTTATGCTGGGATCGAACAGAGCAGTCATCCTGGTTTCTAAACAGTTTATTCAGCGGTTCTCAACCTGTGGGTCGCAACCCCTCTGGGGATCGAACGACCCTTTCACAGGGGTCGCCTAAGACCATCGGAAAACACATATATAATCACATATTGTTTTTGTGATTCATCACAATGCTTTAGTTATGGCTGCGGGTCACCGCAACATGAGGAACTGTGTTCAAGGGTCGCGGCATTAGGAAGGTTGAGAACCACTGGTTTATTGGGAGAAAAAAACACAAATGGGGACAACTGCAGCATGACGCACAGCTACAGAATTCTTCCAGAAGTGGGGCTGAGCACTCCTGAGCTCTGTAGTTCTTGCGGTTCCAACTTAGGTTTTTCCCGTTACCCCATAACATCCATTACAATTCTGGACATGGGAACCTGGTTAAAGCACATTAAGCTCATGAGAAGAGTCAGCTGCCTCAGGCCTATGAACCCATTTCTTGCTGTTCTGCGGAGCTGGCCCCACCACCTCGCTGCCTCGTTGAAATAATCTCTTGCATCTGCACAAGAGGTAAAAAGGCACCAGATACTGGCACACCTCCTTTTAAGAGTTCCGTCGTCCTTGCCCTGCAGAGTCTTATACTTGAAGCAAAGAAAAGCCAAGTTCTTCTCATCTGTTTGTTGCAAAGATACCTTTGCCTCCTAGACAATCCAAAGTGGAAATCACAACAGGCTTGGGTTTAGAGGAGATACTCTGATATTATGATACCTTCATTTTATATGAATCCTAATCAGCTTTATTCAGTCTAAAGACCAACATGAGACAAAGTGAACAAGAGATTTTCACCAGAAGTGAAAATAAGACAAGAAGATGGAAACTTTCAAATTATGTAAACTAATGATTGGGGGGGGGGTCACAACTGAGAGTACAGAATTTTATTTTAAAAATTCCTAAGTTAATTACTCTTTAAAGAAATGCATATTGCTCACTTACAGAAGACAAATTACAGGAGTTTGTCAACCTAAATATTCAGCTAAAAAGGATGCCCTGCCATTCCTCTCAATACAGAGATGCCTCATGCCCACCAGAGGGTTCCAAACTGTTCAAAACAACCTCCCCAATCACTCTCTTACATAAAACCTCAAGTCTGGCCACACTATTCTCAAAATGAGTCCTGAACTTTATTATATAGATGTAATTTGCTCACACTGTTCCTGTGAGATTTGGCAAAGCTGAGTCTACCTATTTCTTCAAGGTACAGCTAAATTTCCTTTGTTCTTTTTAGACTCTGCTGGCTCACAGAGATCATTCTCTTTTGATTACAAATAACTCGTTTCTACACCCCATATTGGATATCTGCAGTGTCTTAAAAGCTTGATTTCCTGTGGTTGGAGTAATCAAAATTAATGCTATTATTTAACATATCATGTGCACACATTCTCAAAGACAAGAAATGACTCTTCCCTGGCTAGTGTGGCTCAGTGGATTGAGCATTGGCCTGAGAACCAAAGGGTCACCAGTTCGATTCCCAGTCAGGGCACATGCCTGGGTTGCAGGCCAGGTCCCCAGCTGGGGATGCACGAGAAGCAACCAAACATTGGTGTTTCTCTCCATCTCTTTCTCCCTCCCTTCCCCTCTCTTTAAAAATAAATAAAAAATATATTTTTTTAAAGATATGATTCCTATACCTCTCTGACATATTTAATCCATTTCAGTATTATTTTCTTATTTCTCCCATACCTTCCCTCTGGGACAATGTCTGTTCTTGTAAAGTGCATTTTAAAAAATATTTATTTTCTGGGGAGGTTATGTAAATGGCAAGAACTCTTATTTTATATATTTAATTTTTTCTTAATTTTGCGCTCATCCTGGAATAATAGTTTAGCAGGGTATAAAATTCTACGCGCTGTTATTTTTTTCTCACCACTCTGAAGTTACTTCACTGTCTTTCAGCATCTATGTTGCCAACAAGATATCCATTACAGGTCTCACGTCATTCCTTTAAGTAACGTCTTCTTCCCCTGGTCATTTTAATATTTTTTTCTTTATGTTTGATGTTGTTCTGCTGCAATGTTTCTAGATGTAAATTTACCTTTTTTTATAGCTTAGTGCCTGGAGTGCACTTTTGATCTGATGACTCACCTCTCTCATCAATTCTTGAAAATTTGGGATATTATCCCCTCTGCTCTTTGAGCATCCCAAATATACTTATTTTATAATCTTTGTCAGAGAGTTACGGAGTAGTGAATTTATGTTCTTTTTTCTTTTCTTTTTTTGCTCTTCTTTACCACGTACTTTGGCTCATTTTTAAAATGGGAGGTATTTTTGTTTTGTTTTGACCTGGTTTTTCTTTCTTCCCTCTACTGCCGATTGTTTTTGTAGTCATGAGCACTTGTTCCCTCTCCTAGCATGATTTTATACACCTGTTAGCACTACAACCATCCAGATAGTATGATTTTAAAACTTTAGCTCTAGGGTGATATTAGGGATATCACAAATCCAGCAGAAAACTGGACTCAGTTTCTGGTCACTAGACTTATTTTTATCCTAGTTTCTCTACTCGGTTCACAGCTTTCAACAACACTCGGGCCCCAACCAATTAGCAGAGCTAGCAATGTTTTAGCTTCCAGTGACAATGACGGAAATCAGGCTCAGAGAAGGGTTCTCCTCACTTCTACTTGTTCCTTCAAGCAGCGAGCCTGGTTCCATCTCCCATCTCCTGTGAGGTAGCTGAGAAGCAGATGAGCAATCCTCTGCTTCTGGGCAAGAGGCAAGCAGGCTCATATTCCCAGTCCTGTTCGCTACTTTCTACTTCTGGTCATTTTATGGTCCTTGCAATCTTTATCTTGATTTTGAGGCTGGCTATGTCATTTTAGTTTCCTCTTTTATATTGTCATTGCCATGTGGAGGATGGTGTTGAAATAAGACCTACACTGCCATGCTGACCAGAATGCTCTTGTATCTCTTGGCTGCACCTGAATGCCCACAGTGGTACCTAATACAAAATAGGTTTTTGATAAATAACTTTCATAAGATAAGTATAAGTAAGTGTGCATATATGAGAACATCTCAATGGAATCTTGAATCATATTGGAGAGCATTAATTCATTCATAAGCAATCATAGTGGGACATATGTTTTATTTGCTGGAGGGAGTAGGTATAAGAGAACTAAATGGTAATGGAAAAAATATAATAAAGATTAAACCAAAAAATAAATAAATAAATATAGCTCTTATGTCATTATTGGCCACATAAATGAGAGTTCCCTATATAACACAATGAGCTGTATAATTCATAATGGTGAAGATAAAATCATTAGATTATTGATTTTTAAATAAATAATGCTCAAGAATATCCAAGTACCTTTGATTTAATTTCCTCTTTGATTTACAATTTTATCTTCTAGGAGAGTAAACACATCAAATGGAAAATATATTGTTCTGGTTTTAGGAAGTCTTGTTCCCACCAAAACAATACATTAACATTGTACTTTATAAACAGTAAGTCTCCAGTTACTTCTGGGTAAACTCAGAAGTGTCCTTCCATCCAGAAAGATGAAAGTCTGAGGTTACTCCACCAAAGTACAAACGACTCTATTTCTGTACATTGAATGATTAATCATTTCTTACAGCGTCCTCAGTCATCAAATCTTTAAGTTATTCATTTACAGTTGAACATGACTTCCATGGGCATCTCTGCTGCAGAATCCCTTATCTTCCAGATATTCTCTGATGAGCCTGCTGATATCAGAACCCCCTGGAAGGCCCATCAGTACGGGCGCTGGGTCTCTGCCCTCCCCATTCCTTGTAGGAGATTCTGATTCAGTAGTTCTGGGGTACAGCCCCGCTACTGGCATTTCTAACGCGCTCCCAGAAGAAGAAGAAGCTGCCAGTGTGGGGAAGCGCGCTAGAAGAAACACTGCTGTAGCTTCAGTCCCCTTTTACTGTATTCTACAGAGTTCCTCGAACTAACCCTCCTCAGGCCAGAAAGACGTGTAATAGCGCAGGGCTCTCACGTGAACGCTGAAACTACTCAGTTTAATGTGTAAGGTCCTCTGTTAGACTCCTCGTTTATCCTGACCTCATCTCTCAGCCAAACTAACAAACCTTTTCACAGTTCTTACCCTCTCGGTTCTCTTCTCCTTGGGCCAAAACGCTCTCCTTCCCTGCCAACATACAGTCACTACTTTACCAATACTTACGTACTCATCCATTAGTTCAGTAAATATTTATGAGGTACCTGTAATATGTTAGTCACCGTGTTTAGCGCTGTGAAAAAGACTGAGGTCAAAACCTTCCATAATTAACCCCGAATCAACTCCCAACACCCCTGACTCTCTATTCACCTTAGAAATTAAATTCAATAAGCAAGAACTACTGACTGCCAAAGCTCTTGGAACTGGTTTTTCCAAGAGAAATGGAAATAAAACGAATCTCTGTATTCCCCCTCCACGGCCCTTTTATATAATTTAGTATCCATTTTAGAGAGTTCTAAAAAGAAATAAGAGTATAATGAGGATACCACTATGTATATATTGAATACATTCGCAGGTTTAAAAACAGTAATTGCTGGTAATTACAAGTTGAGGCTTGGTATTCTCTCTAGCTAGAAGGAAACTCAAATATTCGAGGGCAGGAAATAAGCCTTGCATCTTGGTATTTCTGGAGTTTAAGAGAACACACAATGGGTGCTCACAAGTTAAACAAACAAACAAACAAAGAAACTGCTCACTGCCAGTTAAAATTTCCAGATACAATATTTTTACAGATAACACTACAGCAACACAATTTACTGATAGTAATTTATTCACTCTTCTGAATTAAATATTTGTTAAGCCCTCAACGTCCTACGAGTACATTTTAAAATGTGCTTTTACTCATGCTTAGTTAATTTTTAAGTAATATTTACTCATATTCTAGTACAGCTTTGAATGAAGTCATACAAGTGATCCAAAACTAATAACCCCATGAAATAAATGGAATTATTAATGATAAAGGAAGCTTTCACACAGACCCAATTAAGTAATTCTGTGATTTTATTAAAGCATGACAGGAGAATCCCTGCAAGTGCAATAAAGTTTAATGGAGACTCAGTCTGGGACTGAGAGTAGGCGTTCTATGTAATGAGAGCAGAAGTCATAAATAAGAAATAATCTCACAAGAAGCCTCTGCTGCCTCAGAAATTAGCCAGCATATACTTACGATCAAATGCATGCATTCAGAACTTGCAGATAGCTGGGGCGATGCTATATACTGTTTACTCAGTCTGCATTTGAAAAATGAAGTTATTCTTTAATTAGCCATCTCTAAGCCAAAGTGAATGGTTGTTTGAAAATGAGGCTCATTACATGATTCTGTAAATGCACTCTGTAATAACTAACATTAGCACACAGCTGTATAAACATATTTACCATGACATAGTCTTCTACCACAGGTGTATATTTTCCATTCTGAGCATTACTAATATGTATCTCAGACTAGCTCAATTTACTATGAACACTGAAGGGAAGAAATATTTCTTGAATTATTTAACTACTTGTAAAATAAAATGTTAACCCAACAGAACACTTAATATGTCAAAATCCATCTTATTTTTGCATTTTTACATTCCAACTTCTTCCAAAAAAGAGTTTATGGTAGCTTCTTAATTCCTTTTTTAAGATATATTAAAAATAAAATATTCATCTAAAAAGCCAATAAAATCAGTCTCAAAATAAGTTATATGTCTTGCATTTACCAGCAAACATCACTTGCAGCCATAACTATATTTCATGTTTTTCTAGGAGCATAGTAAAGTATATAGGTAAAATATTCCAATAGCATAATCAAATGATTAGAAGTCACTTTATTAGGCAAAACATACGTCCCTGAATAAGCTAAAGATAAATTATCCTTTAAAATTAAGTATATTAGGAGAAGGGGTTTTAGAAATGAACTTTGAGAGTCTTTTGAACATCAAGAATAGTAATGTGTTAAATAACATGGCCACAGTCGACAGATACATTAGTGTGTGATCAGCATCTATGATACAGTTCAGAACACATGGCTTAGGAAGCTCATGATAGACGGAAGGCTGATGGTCACTTAGGAGCCGAGGTTTAGGAAGCTCACACAAATGCATTTTCTATAACATATAACTCAGACTTCAGCCTTGGAGATTCCTTTGTAATTCTGGAAGAATAAAATAGATTTAAAACCTCACACCGGCAGGCAATCAAATACCTCTATGTTTCAAGTGATTTCTAAAGATGTCTAAACCTTTACATAAAGGACACGAGAATATTTATTTTCAGCTGCTGTCAGCATTGATTAGCCTCATCCTTCCTGATTAGGGAAAGGAATAAGCAGACTACTTTTCTATAAAAGGAATCTAAACTGTAGGGGTGCACAGCACATATACCAGGTTTTATTTGCTCTAAATACAAACACTGAAGCACACAAGGATAATTAAAGATGTGTGTAAGCACAAATTCAATGTGTATTCACTCACCTTCTCTTTCTCGGGAACATCCCAAACACAAGACATTCACACACAGGGGATCCCCTCCCTAATTTCTGAGCAAACGTCTCAGAGTCTGGGAACGTCTTTGGTATCTCATAAGTAAAAGATTTAGAGTAATAACGTTCAGTATACTTGGAACGTATTTGATATCTCTGGTATCAAGACTTTGACTGAAATGTCATATTTGAGAGAGACGTGCCTAGGCTCTAGATAGCACCACAGAGCTTTAAGGAATGGAGATTGACTTCAGAAGCTGATAAAAGCCTCCTGGAAAAAAACACAAAGTTTCTTGGAAAAACAGCCTAGTACCTTGCTCATTTATTTACACGGTTCGTGGCAGTCTTTCCAGTTGAGGAACGGAGGGTGCTTTCCTGGGAGATGGCAAAGAATGAAACTCAAGACATTTTGGGAAACCCCGAGAACCTGAGGAATTCACACAAGCTCATAGATACAAAGCCTGATGGCAATTGTGAGGCTTGGCTTCTTTGCCCTGAGAGGCAAACAAAAGCCCAATGTGGAGATTCCTTATGAGATCCCAGCAAAGCAGATCTGAAAGCACCAATGTGATCAATTACTCAATTACTATTCTCATTGTGATTATGCAAATAATCAGGCCAAACTGAAACTGGACTCAATGCAGTAAATAAATCGGTTGTGATCTGAAAAAGAATGTTTTTCAATAGAATCTATAATACACAGTTGTGGATATTAGAGACTCTAGTCCAGTTAATTGTCTTCGAAGTTGTATTTTCCACCTACAAACTGAACTGGAATGGATCCTGAATTTGTCATCACCAGAGATGTTACTTATTAGTCAGGGCAAACAACATCCAAAATCTGGGCCAGCCAGCCCGAGAGCGTCCCAGGGTTCCCCACCTGGTCTCCTCACTTTCATCAAACCATTTGTTGTGATTCTCGTTATTCTCACTTTTGCACCAATAACATTACGATTCACAGCACAATTTGTCTCTACCAGGTTGCAAGCCCTGCCTGTCCTCTGGGACTACCGCCCCTTACCAACTCCAGGCACCACCCCTGCCTCCTTCCGTGCCCGGGCCCCATCGTCCCTCTGACAGCGCGCAAGCGTCACTCGGCTCTGAAGGAAAACTCCGGCCCTCTTCAGCAGGAAGCAGCTACAGAAGAGACCCTACACCCCTGTCCCTTAAAGCATGCAGAGCCAAGAATCCTTGAGGGGGGAATGGTGTGGTAGGCGGTTAGACAGACCTGAGTGGAGTAGGAATGATAAGCCAGGTACAGAAGGTCACCAGGGCAGAAAGCCCTGAGAACCTACCAACAGGCAACCCTGGGAGGACAAGTGTTGTCGTGTGGGACCTCACCCCTAGGAGGATCCTTTTCCTCTCCTAGCATATCTCTGGTCATGTGGTTGAGACCTGCCTTCCCCTGGCGTAATGCTAGCCACGTGGTAGAACCCCTGAAAGGGGGAACAAGGAGGCTGGAGAATAACCCCCTAAGACTCCCATACAAGCCCTTGCATGACCACTCCCCTAAGTATTAAGCCCTGGAGATAACACCTAGGCCTCAGCTGTTTTTCAGCTCCAGGCCCAGAAAAGCATCAAAGCCAGGTGAGAGGCGACACCGTGGCTGATGTCACCAAGGCCAGCTGCAATGACTAATGACCCCCTGCCCCGGCACCTGCCCATCAGTAGAGTCCGTGACCCTGTAAGGACAAACCTGGAAAGCTGATGCATATTCTACTGGGATCCTCCCCTAAGACCTCCCCTAAAATCCCTGCCTTTAAAATTCCAGAAGGCAAGGGACCCAGAAGGCACTCTCTCTTCCTTGAGCACACCCATCCATGCCTTCCCCCTTCTTCTTCCCCCCGGCACGTGTTCTTTGCCTTTCTCCTGAGCTTCCGAGCCCTTCTGTCTTTGTAACTTGCTTCCTGAGTCCCTGGGGCCATGACTCAATTTTTTCTACCTCTGTGATTTTCTAAATAAGCTTTCTCCTTTGCACAGTAACATGTATCAGTTATCTTCTCCGTTTTCCTTCCAGTTTTAGTATACATTACACCTAAAATTTCCAGTGATTACAAAGGCAGCTTAAACAACAGAGGGTCTTTAAAAACAGCTGGTAGAGCTTTTGGTTTTATCAGTATCTGAAACGGAAAAATACAATAACTTAAGCAACTTGTTATGTTGAAACATGTTCCGAATTCTTCCTATTATTATATTAGTAGATATAGTTAAATGTGCAACTTTATGTTTTAATATTTACTTTTTACAATGAATGCTTATTTAGATATAGCGAAGTATTTACGCACTTCTTTGCTCCTACTGACTCTTGTATCTCACTCTTTGCATCTGGGTTCAATTCTCTTGTAGCTGAAGCACATACTTTTGCAGTTCTTTCTGCAAAAATTTATGGTCAGTAAACATCCTCAGTCTCTGCAGGTCTCAAAATGTCTTCTTTTCATTCTTACTCTTCAACTATCCCTTCAGATATTATTCCACAGCCTTCTGGCATGTGTTAAGAAGTGTGCCGTCAGTCGTAATTTTCATTCTTGGTAGGAAGCCTACTTTTGTCTCTAGGCACTATTAACTACTTTCTTTCTATTTGAAATGACTATTCCATACCTTTCCCTGGCTCTTCACACCTCTGATGAATCCTTTTCCACCCTCATGCTGGGCTAATGGCCTGGGTGTCCATGGCACGGAGAATAGACCAGCAACCAACCGAAGTCCCGTCTGGCCACCGCCACAGCTCCTCACCCACCAGACGTGGTACGCAGATTAGTTTCTGCCTTTGGACCCGCTTCTAGAAATAAACTGTTCTCACTTCTACTGCTAAGGCTCAGCTCTTCACTGAGTCCCTCCCGCCTACTGAAGAACACTGTCGAGCAATTCACATCTTCTCATAAAACAGTTCCTTCTCAACTGGATCATTCCCATCACTTTATAAATATGCTCTTATTTTTCCCATTTAACAACAGAACAAAAACAAATACAAAATCTCTCTTGGTTCTATACCTCCCTTGAACGACTGCCCAGATTTCCAGACAAAGCACCTAATTTTAGCTCTCATGCATCACTCTGTTCATGTAATATTAGTTGAGATCATAGTTTATTTATAGTGAGATCACAGTTAACTTAATTGGGATCATACTGCAATCAATTGAGATCATACTTCACTGCTTTCATATTGACCTATTTTATTTTTTTCAGGTGAGTTATTATGCTGCCTTAAAGGTATGTTCTGGAAGGAACCAAGATGTCTTTCAGAAGATAAATGGATAAATAAACTGTGGTATATGCAGACAATGTAACATTATTCAGTGCTAATAAGAAAAGTACTATCAGGCCATGAAAAGACATGGAGGAATTTCAAATACATATTATTAAGTGAAAGAAGCCAATCTGAAACATACTATATAGTTCCAGTTATATGACATTTTGGAAAAGGCAAAACTATGAAGACAGTAAAAAGGTCAGTGGTTGCCAGGAGACGAGGGGACGGGGAGAATGAAGAGATGGAGCAGAGAGAATTGTCAGGGCAGTGAAGACACTCTGTATGACGCTATAAGGACACATCTGTCCAGCCCCGCAGAATGCACGGCACCAAGAGTGAACCCTAATGGACTGCGGCCTCTGGGCAATGACAATGCGTCAGTGTAGGCTCGCTGGTGGTAACAAATGTCCCACTCCGGTGGGGGTGCTGATGCCGGGGAGGCTGTGCACATACGGAGGGACGGAGGGACGGGGGACACAGGGAATCTCTCTGCCTCCCTCTCCACTTTGCTGTGAGCTTACAACTGCTGTAGAAAAATAACCCATCCACGAAGAAGACATGTCCTAACTCCCTCAGGCAGATCCTGCAAGCAAATAACTTTTAAAACTGTCTCAAACATCCTCTTAGCATCAGAATCTCAGATTCTTTTCTTGATCCCGCCCCTAAAACCAACAGGTTGAAAATTTCAGGAGACGTTTCCGTGAACTTTGGTTTTCTCACGGCCTTGCTGTAGAAATCAACTGGAAAAAGTAAAGAACTATATTCATGGCACGTGTTATTTCAAATAGAAGCTGCTTCGAAAGGTATTTACCATTCATTTTCTAAAAAGATATTTAAGTCTTTTCTCCAGAAACATTAAAGATTAAATATCACAAAAGTTAAACTAACTCCATGGTAGTTGTGTGCTTAGATAAACCAGATCAGGGCCCCAATACATTAACTAGATCATTTAATTCAAATTAGTTAAAAGGCTAAACTCAGATATACAGGACGTGTAAGCCCTGAGTGCGACCAACCACAGCAGCTACGAAAAATGTAAACAATGCTGCCACATTGGAAAATGTTTTAAACCATCAACCATTTCTTTAATTGAAATAATTATTCTTGTTATTATTACACTAAAAACTCAGCAAGAAGCTTCCAAGATGTATGAATTATCGAAGAATTTTCCATTTGTTTTTCAACAGAATCACGTTTACTCTTTAAAGAACACTCTGTGCCACGGAAAACCAAAGTTGACACTTCAACAATTGTGTTCCCTTCCCCAACAGCCTGCTATATGACCTCAGTCTTTAAAAAAATAGTTCTTCTGACCCCCTCTGAAAAAGGCGTTCTGATACTGGCTTAGACTTTTATAGCACAACAGCTAGAGCAGACTTTTTCCACTCAAGACAGTGTTTATATCCCTGCAGTTAAATTTCTTCCATATACTCTAAGCTATAATTCCTGAGAAAGGGACCAGAACGTCACAAATAAGAGGATTGTACCAGAAAGCTCGTGTTTTTTCTCAAAGAATGTGGCTAGCGAGAGACAGACGGCAACAGTTCACCTGCAAACAACATCAGGACACAAAGCAGAAGGGAAAAACGACAGGAAAAATGCGCTACTAACTGTGAGGATTTAAGACTTACATGGGGAAGAGATGTTCTTATGATTCAGATAAGATGGGGAGTATTTTTGAAAAGTACATCCAAAGTGAGCATCCTCATGTTTTTAAGGCATGTGCAGGGTAAGCTAACTAAGGCACGAAGTGCTTCAGCCTCTGAAAATAGAGAAAAGTAAATATAATAAAACTGGTACGTATTTTAAAAATATAAATCACTCAAATGAAAAGCGAAAGCTGTAGATGTTAAGAAATGTTTCCCCGAGGGAGTGGGGCCTACCTCATTATTTCTGGATTTAACCAGACTATTAAGTGCAAAATTAAATCATTCATGACAGGTTCACTGAAGTGCCTCCTATAAAGCTTAATAAAGCATCCTAGAAATACAGGACAACTCCCCGTAAGTTTAACTGACCAATGCTCTTTTCAAAATATACAAAACTAGGTGCTAAGAATATTTTAATTATATTTTTTAAATTTTCATGTTATTTTTAAACTTCATTTAAGTATAAGTTACACACAGTAAAATGCACAGGTTTTAAACATACAATTAGATGAATTTCAACCAATGGATGGATACATCCCTAACAAGGATATTTGCATCACCACAGAAGGTTTTCTTGTACGCACCGCTCTGCAGCCAATCTCCCCAACGAACCCCAACGAACCCCATTCCAGGTCATCACTGACCTAATTCCTCTGTTTACAGATTACTTTTGTCTATTCTAGAAACTTTGTAAGTGGAACCATATAATAGGTACTCTTTTGTGTCAAGTCTTTTTTTCTTTTTTTTTTTAAGATTTTATTTATTTACTTTTAGAGAGAGGGTAAAGGAAGGAGAAAGAAAGGGAGAGAAAGCATGGGAATCAAGCTGGCGACCTTTCGGTTCACAGGCCAGCGCCCAGTCCACTGGGCCACACCCACCAGGGCTGTGCCAAGTCTCATTTATTCAGCCTGTATCTGTGAGATTCATTCCCCATTGCGTGTATCCGTCTTTCATTCCTTTTTATTGCTGGGGAGTACGTACTGCATTGAACGGTTACACCATAATTGCTTACCCATCCCCTACTGATAAGACATTTAGGTTGTTTGCAGTTTTTGTCTATTATGAAGAAAGCTGGTATAAACACTCATGAATTGAGGAGGATACACATGAGAGATACAAGGTCAAGATTCAGGAATCATCAATAGCTTGGAGGCGTTGGGGTTACAATTGAGAGTAACAGATTACATGTCCTAGTACAGTGGGCACAGTGACCAGTCTGTGTCAGGGTCTATCAAACATCTTGACGCCACACTAGCATAGGTGAAGGTTTCATACATTCCTATCTAGAGACTGTTTATGTTATAGTAAAAGATAAAGAAAGCAGAGCAAGTTCTAAAGCATAATAAGCATTCTTTAAATCCAATTCCCACGGAAACCCTCTGAGTGGCTCTCGGTGATGTTCCACGCACAGCCTTATGTTGAGACTTAAAGACAAGCGCGGCCAGGATGCCGGCGGCAGGTCATGCTCAGGCTGGGGCTCCAGTTTCCTGAACCATGAGGAATGGTTCCCTACAATGAACGTCTTCTGTGGGCATATGCTTCCACTTCTTTAAATATGTAGGTATGGAATTGCTGGGTCGTCAGGTGCATGTATGTTTACTAAGAAACTGCCTGTTTTGCAAGCGTGTTTATGCCATTTTATACTCTCATTAGAAATGGTCCATTTGTTCTGCTTTCTTGTCAATACTTGTTATTCTCAGTCTCTTTAATTTAGCCATTCTGGTGGTTTTAAGTGCTACCTCATTATAGGCTTTAAATAACTGAAGTGTCTTTTCAAGACTTTGCCCATATTTTTAAAAATTGCTTATCTTATCATTGTGTTGTAAAAGTTCTTTAAACATTCTAGGTGTAAGTCCTTTGTCAGACATTGTGTTACAAATATTTTGTCCTATTTTATGCCTTGCTTTTTCAGTTTTTTAAATGGTATCTTTTGAAGAAGAAAAAAGTGCTATTATCTTGACATCCAATTTATCAAAACATTGTTTTATCTTGTGAATAGTGTTTTTTGTTAAAATTGATATGGTCTAAACATTTGTGTGTCCCCCAAAATTCATGTTAGATCCTAATGTCCAATCAGGTACTATTAGGAGGAGGAGGGGTCTTTAGGAAGTGATGAATCATGTGAGCAGTGCCCTCATGAATGGGATTAGTGCCCTCATAGAAGAGGGTCCGGAGACATCCCCAGATGTCATATGTGGCCATGTGAGGATGCAATGAGAAGTCTACCACCAGAACAGGGCCCTCGCCTGACCTTGTTGGCACCCCGATCTTGAACTTCCAACCTCTAGAACTGAGAAATGAAACGTTGTTTGTAAGCTATGCATTGGTGGCATTTGGTGATAGCAGCTGAACAGACTAAGGCAGAAATCTTTGCCTACTCTAAGGTCCCAAAGACTTTCTAGGCTTTCTTCTAAAAGTTTAGGTTTTAGGTTTTATAATATTTAGGTCTATGACCTATTTTTACATAATTTCTGTATTTGCTATGACACAGAGATCAAGTTAATCCAGCAATCATATCTTGAAAGGACTAATTTTTCTCCATTGAATGACTTGGGCATCTGTGTTGAAAAATCAATAGATCATATACGTGTGGGTCTATTTCTAGATTCTTTATTCTGTTCTTTTAAAGAGGTAAATTTTACACTAGTGCCTCTGTCTTGGTCTTAAGGAGTCAGACCCAGGGCAACTGCTGATGCTGGAGTATTCCCAGCATACCTTCCCAAAGGAATAGTAATCCACAGATTGAGAAAAATAGTAACACTTCGTACTTTAGTACCCTTTTAAAATGACCGGTTATTTTTAAAATAAATAAATATAAGCCAATCTAACACTAAAATGTGTTGAACTAGCTTCCGACACTGACAGCTATTCGGGTACCTACTAGAAATGAATGCAGGCGCCCACAAACACAGGAGGGCTGAGCTCTATTGCCAGCAAGTCTCTGGATTTCCCCAGGACGATGTGCTTCGGCTGGCCTTCTGGATCGCGCCTCCTGCTCAGCTGTTCCGGTAAGCAGCCAGCCCTGGCATCCCGGGCCAGCCCGTTTGCCCATCACCATCAGGATTTATCAGTTCCCTCCTACTTTAGAGAAAAAACTGAGACCATCCGTTAGATTCTGAAATTCATCTATTTCCACACATCCTTGTTCCTTCTTAGGAAAGGAGAAGAGGCAAGGAAAACAAGGTGTCCCTACTCAGATGCTTATTTTTCTATCCATGTCCTTAAACTCAGCTTTTGGGTCAAATTGGTGGGTTAGGTGCTGTTTTTGAATCTGTAGGATTTCTCTGGAACCCCCAGGAATTCTCAGTATGATGTTGTTCTGTATTTTCATATGTTTATGTTTTTAAATAATGAGTAACAATAATTATACATATACAGTGAATAATTTTTTCCTAATAGGGTTATACTAAAAAGCTTCTGAGAGGTTTTCTGTAACACAAGATATTTAATAATAAAGGCATGGCTTGCTATTATTATCAACCAAAATACTGTAACAGGATTATATATTACTATTTCAATAACATGTAAAAATGATCTTTACCTGATCTAGACATCTAATAATAGAAAACATTAAATGAACATTAACATAGATGTACAGTAGAAATCATTTAGCCATTGAAAGATGACACCACAAATATTTGCTAGCTAAAAGTAACCATTTTTAAGTGAAATTTTAAGACATACAAAATAGGAAGAATCTTTTACCTTTGGTTCATGATGCTCTAGGATAGAAAAATTTGTTCTGTACAGATGGTATGATCTCCAAGTTAGACATTTGGGTACATTTTGCTGCAGTGAAGCTCATTTCCTTTTTTGCCAATAAAGTTATTTGCCTGCTTACCCTGATTTTGCTTTTGGTATTAAAGTCAATATCGCTTTGTTAATTCAGATTACATAGCTCAGTCTCTGATTTCACGTGGGAGTATTCCACAACCACACTCGCATCTTCTCTTTGCGTTTCTCCTCTTAAAACATGAACAAATAACTGTAGCCTGCAGCAATATCAAGCACTGGGAACCACGAGTGATCGTTATTAGGTAGTATTCGAATAATGTAACGTTTGGGTCCCCTAGCCAAGCTAAGTGCATTACATGGAATCCATGTTCCAAATCTCCAATTTAAGAATTTATTTTGCTGTCAAAACTTGTTATTTCTTGAAACACCACTTACTGGAATCACATAAAGTATACTATGTGAATAACAGTATTAATGCTTTCTTTCTGCAAGAATGAATCACTACTGGCAGCAGACAGGGCTCGGGGATACCCACTCACATGGCAACAGCCAGCAGCAAGACTGTGCACCCTTCTCTCTGACATGTCACATCGAGGTTTCCAGAAATATCTGTCTTAACCTGCGACTCCGGTCAGTGTTTCCTGCCTGGGATGTGGACTGGATGTCTGTCCGTGGATTCCTGAGAACCAGCACTCTCTGCCTGGATTGCTAAACTTTAATTCTCACAGGAGAAATAAAATACTTTCCCTGTTTTCCTGGTTTTGCCATTATTTAGGATCCGGGAAAAGGAAGGAAGTCCCACCTGGAAACACTTCTCTTGAGTACGTTCTTCTCCCCATCCCATCCCCTCTCCCACCCCCGCCGACGTTTCTGCCAACAAAAGAACTCAAAAGGCACAGCTCTCAGTTATGACTGATCTCAAAATGACTTCGACAAAGATACAAAATTTTCCATTCCTTTCTCCCTTAAGGTTTCTGCTCTGAAACAGCAAAATGGAAAGGGCTTAAAGAAAGTTTCTTTCAAGATTGTCAAAAATAAAAGTTGTCCTCCTTTGAATGTTATATATTGCTGAAGTAATAGTAGCGACATTAAGAAAATTTTAAAAACTATTTTCATCCATTAACCCATGTCTTTAATATGATAGGCCTTTTCCTTTTTCTATGTTCCTTGTAGCCTTGGTCCCAAAGCATCTGTAATTCACACAGTCGTAATAACACATGGCTATGACGATGAGGAAAACAGTCACGTGGGGAAAATGATAAACCAACGAAAAGCTTCCCACAGGAAGCAAAACAGTATCACAAATGAGACAGTATCCGAAGCGCTACTGTTCGAATCTTTAAACAGAGAATCTCTGAAAGAGTTCCTTTAGGAGCTGCCGAAAAGCTCTTATTTGGGGAAAATAGATTCCCTATCATCATCAATCAGTTCAGCTGACAAGACGTACAAGGTAACTGGATACTAAACAAAACCCTGGCTTTCAAGGGATTAAACACCAATTTATTTAATACTAGCTTACTTCGATTTTAAGCGTATTTTCTTCCCTCATTCTTAACTTAAACATTCTTGACTTGAGAAAAGATTCCAATACACTTTCTCAAAATACGCCATAATGAGAAATGCAAAACCTACACTACTGAAAGCATAAAATATATTTTTTTAAAAATCAGATTCTCAGAAAAAAGTATTTATCTTAAATGTTTCAAGTTAAAAACAAACAACTAAAGATATTAAGACATCTCTTAAAAGTCTTTCAAATAGGAAAAAAAAACACACAGAAAAGTGAACATTACCAGTTACTAAGTTTGTCACCAAATAATTTTTTTAAAAAAGAAATGTTATATATAAAGTTTTCATAAGGAAGATTTAGTTACTCTCTCCCAGTCTGTGGCAGAAAATAAGGATTATTTAAACACTTTCTGGTTTATCTGTTATCTTCCATGAGCAGCAGAATTTACTGTTGTCAGAATACGTTCTGATAAAAACACTGAAAACTCAAAATTTAAAGAAGACGCTCTCATTATGCTGGGCATTCTAATTTTATCATTTTCACATTGCCCATTCCGCCACAGCCTTCCCTTGCTCCAGAAAAAAGATTTAATGAAAGTCGAACTTTTAGCTCTTTTCATGCAATAAAAATAACACTAAAAAATTTACTTTTAAAAAGTCTTTACTTCCTAAGATTGGCTTGTCCAACACATGCAATAGCTTGAAAGTCTTCCTTTCCTGTTTGTTTTCTCTCTAAATACGTCGGGACTTGCTCCCTCTGCTCTGTGTCCATGTAGGGGACAGCCTCTGTTTCCCTGAGGGTGCTTATTATGAGGGACTAGCTCATTGTAGCATGATTTCCAATAGTCAGATATGGAAACAACCAAAATGTCCATCAGCGAATGAATGGATAAAGAAATTGTGGTATGCATGTACACACACACACACACACACACACACACATATTCAAACAATGGAATATTAGTCAGCCATAAAAAAGAACGAGAGCTCATCATCTGGGACAACATAGGTGTATCCTGAAGGCACTTCACTAAGTAAGGTAAGTCAGAGAAAGACAAATACCATATGATCTCTCTTATATGTGAATCTAAAAACAAATTAAATAAATCAAGCTAATAGATACAGAGAACAGATCTGTGGTTGCCAGAGGCAGGGGGCGTGATGTGAGAGAAAATTTTTTTTAGTTTAAATAAACTGAATCAATCAATCAATCAATCAATCAAGGCTAAATTTTAAAACAACGATGACATTTATACGTAATTACCTAGTTCAGGAAACTGCTATATGTAAAACTAACAAGCACCGTGAGCTATGAATTTAAGAGTAATGGGATAAGAAGACACCCGACACATTTCTTTAATGTCAGCTGCCTGCAGAACGTCCAGATGCTCTGGTTATGATCAGAATTACAGCTAATCCAACGGATGACAAGCAGCCAGGAAAATAAGGGCTCGGAGTTCAGGTATTCAAACAAATATTTCAGAAATGTGCCTGTCTTAACAAGCAACATTTTAAGGGGTACGGGGCTAACACACACCAGCTTTCAGGTCCCAGCTTCCCATTAGCTGACATCGAGCAAGAAACCTGATAACGTGCTATCTCTGAAACCGATCCCTCAGCTTCAAGACTATTTCTTCCCCACTCCAAGTCCTGTTAAAAATATCTCAACCACACATTTTGGGTTTATGGACGGTTGTGCAGTTAGTAATAAACTGGCCCTTCCCAGAAATGTCTGCAGTTAAACATGCCGGTGCCCAAAGAATTCAGAGAGACACATTCCACCGACCTGCAAATTCCCATAAGGAATCATTTTGAACAACTAATCCTCTGCCTTTAGGTAAACCAGATTAACTCCGACTGATCTCTCTGGAAACGCTCTCCGTAGACGTGATGTTTCAAATCACTTCGAGCTCTTTTCACTTTTGGCAAAGGACGTTTCTGTCTAAGCTTCCTAGGTCAAGTGACTGGCCCTATGTAAGCGCAGCCTGACTCGAGTCACCGCTTCAAAGCAACGCAACGTTAAGATGCTCTCGCAAAGCAGTCCTGACATCAAAGTACACTCCAGCTTCCTGATACCTTTGGAAGTGACAGGGTTAGTCTGTGCCAGTGAGGAACTTCAAAGGGCTGGCGCTGGGCCAGCCAGAGCGGGGCTCCGCGTCTCCCCCACTAAGTTAATCCTCCTTCAGGAAGAAGTGCAGGTATTACCCACCAGAGCAATCTAAGCATCTCCGTCCCAGCCCTGGAGCTTTGTCTGCAAGGACGTCTGGGTGCTGCGTTGACTTTCCTAATGAAATTGCACAGCGCAGAGTAGGTGCTCAGCAAACGTGTGTGAATGCAGGAACCCCAAACCTAACAACAGACCGTCGGGGCGGCGGCTGCTCCTGCAGCAGGTGTGTCCCCCGATAAACCTCGGACTCTGGCTCGGCCTCCCGTCTCCGGGGTCCCCTCGGCTCTCGCTCAGGTTCCCCACCGCCTCTCTCTCTTTGTCCCCAGCACCAGAAAAGCACCAGCTCCATGATCTAAGCTGGAGAAGTACCACCTAAAGGTCTTTCTCCCCAGAGCTAGTAACATCGGCTCGCGACTGTTCTTCAAAAGAAAGGCAGCTTTTCTGTGCCAAACAGCGGAGGAATCGCGGCTTTTTTCTTCCACCTCCATGACCAAAGGAGCCCTTACCCCCAATCTGGGATATAAATTATAGAAATGTATTGCTATACCAAATAATTAGGTAAATTCAAACACACACCAGTTAGAAATTAGAACAGGACAGGTGAAGTAAATAACGTAGGAAAGTATTCTATTTATTAATGGTTCAAAAATTATTTCGCTACAACTATTTTATTCATTATTAATATATTAATATAGTGAGAAGAGTACTATACATGTTTCTTATAAATTTTGACTTAACCTTTTGTGACAAAGTGATTTGCAAGTCTGAGTCTAACTTCCGTTCCTTTAGGTACTTAGTGTTAGTGTCTGTCACGCTGGGGGAAACTCTCATGAATAATGGTAGATCCAAAGGAAAGAAGGCTCTTTTAGCAGTGTTATCATGACACTTGTTTTTTGATTTCACCCATTAGTTGTTAGAGGTCTGTCTTCTCATACTGTATTGATTTAAAATGTCCAAAAGCTATAAAGAGGTGACGTCGGCAGCTAATAATTCAAGGTACCACATGTCCAGAGAGTGAAACTAGTCAGTCATTAATGATAGGCTCATATCTAATAAGTTGAAGGACTGGGATTCAAAGCCAAAAGTCTGCTTTCAAAGTCTGGGCAATAAACCCTTGTTATTCAAAGTGTGACCCACAACCAGCTCTACCTGCTGGGAACTTGTTAGAAATGCAGGTTCTCGGGCCCTGCTCCAGCCCTTCCCTCCCTGCAGATGACGTGTATACAAATTAAAACTGAGAAACTGTTCTAAAACATCTACAGATGCAATAAAACCATTTAAATGTCTAGTATTGAAGAACACCGAACACCTGTCTGCAGCCACTCGCTACTAGAGAATCCAACTTCAAAAGGTCTGATATCCAGACATTTTTTAAAGCCTGAAATGACTTATATTTGAAAGAATCAGAGACACGTAACTATCTATTTCTCTATATTTTTTTACCATGACAGTTCACATGAGAGATAGTTACATAGTCTACATCAGTCATGATTTATTATTACTTAACCTCTTATATTTCACATCAATGTAAGAAATGGTCTCTGCATTTTCTGCAAAACCACTATAAGCCCCCTAAAATGAGAACTACCCAAAGGCATGATGAATGAACCATGTTAGGAAGTAGCCCCGCCCCTCGGCACACAGTAGCAACACAATTAACAGTGGCTAAATGAACATATGAAAGAATGAACACACCATTACCTGGGGCCCCACTTTGGGTCAGCATTGTGCTGAACACTGCCCAGATATCTGAACATCCTCACAACAGCCCTCCGAGGCAGAAGTACGAGGGTCAGAGAGGGACAGTCACTTACCCAACAGTACGTACCTGATAAGAAACTGGATTTAACTTCAGGTCTGACGTCAAAGCCCATGAGCTACACTCGTGGTTCTGAAAAGCAGGTGAACATCAGAATCATCTGGGGAACTTTTAAAAAAGATTCCCACTTCTCTGAGCATCCCTTATGGTACTGTTCTAACTCTTCAAATCATGGGCCACATGCTCACAATAAACAAAGAAATAAAACCTCAAACTGAATAAAAACAGTCACAAATGGTCCTGAGTGTATTACAAATGACATAAGCACATTGAAGCGGGTGGAGAAGGATCTAACTAAGCCTAATAACCATGGGATAACAGTGTTTTGATGGAATACTATAAGGCTAAAGGAAAAAACTGTACACAAATATTATGTTCGCGGTAGTAAATTTACTTGTCGAGTAAATTGCGAGCCTGAGCCTAGAGCACAGGATCACAATTCTGCAGCCACTTTATGCCAGGGTTTCTTAGCCTTGGCGCTACTGGCGTTTTGGGCCGTCTTTCTTGTGGGGGCTGTCCTGTGCCTTGTGAGACACACAGGACATCCACAGCCTCTACACACTACTTGCCATGAGCCCTCTCCCCACCTGAGTTCTGACAAGAACACCTCCAGACATTGCAAAAAATGTCCCCTGGGAGACAAAACCGCCTCCAGCTCGAAGCACCGCTTTCCATGTACACTAGGTGTGAGCAGGTAAGGAAACAGACTGTAGATAATGACCGCCAGGTTCTCTCTCTCATGCGGGAGAAAAAAGTTACAGATGAGAAAGGGGGAAACTTTAGAATCATAAACCTATCTTAAAAATGCAATAGCAAGGTCCAAAACTCTTTTAGTGCATTACAGCAGGCATCTAATAAATGTTTTCTGATGCTATTTCCTACCTAAAATGTTCTGCTGTTCTAAGAGGTCAGAGATGCTCCAGCCATTTCCACTCTTCTATGCTCCTAGGAAAAGAAAAAAAAAGGCGAAATAGTTCAAATAATTTATAGTTTATTTTATAGTTTAGTGTTTTTAACACAGAGGCAAAAAAGTAAAAATAAACCATACAATTATATACACAACCTTCACTGGGGGATAATATAAAAATTTAAATTTAAGGCCCTCCATGAATGTAAGGCCACAGCTAAAAGACCCACCAGCCCCTACTATTATAAGCCCAGAATGCTTTCTCATTGTCTGTCTTCATTTTACCCAGTCCCCAAATGAGTAAACTTCACCTGATAATCATCTAACTTTCACTTAGAGCTATAACAATAGTAGGTATAAGAGGTGGTCAGAATTCTTCATGAAGGGTTAGTTAATAGTTTCATTTGAAAAGCTACTGTGCAAATTTAGTTACCTGTAACTTACATCAAGTTCAAGATCAAGGAGAAGATAAGATCCCTCTACTTTTCTTTACAGTTGTTTCATCATGTGTAATTAATTTTGTTCTTTCGTAGCCTGAATCAACTAATCCTTAAAATTATTGTGAGCTTTTAGATCAGATGCCATGGTTTCCACAAGCTTTACCAGCTCCTCAGAGAGAAAGAATTCCCTTGTTAAAATGTAATGCCTGGTTACAATCTCATGGCCTTTTAAAGATATTAATTTGGTGCTACTTTAATGAAAAAAATAAAAAGCTTGCCACAACTGATCACATGTAACACAAAGACCTTAACTAAGAAAAGGGTTAATATTTTGTTTTCTCAATCCTAAATACACACAAATTATTACTGTCATTCTTCTTATGTTTTTAAATTGACTCATTTTTATATTTTATGTGAAGAACAGCTTTGTTAGTGCTATGTAAAACCTATAATTAAGAAACTCCCAGTAAATATTTACACTCAAAAATATTTTTTCTTTTATTAGTACCTGTGATTTAAAACAAACAAACAACCTCTTAGGACCGAAGGCACCCCTAGTGCTGGAAAAATACAAGGGCATTCACACTTATTTGGAGTTCCTGAAGGCTCAGAGCCTTAGAACTTAGGAAAATTCACAAAATGCACAGAATTTACTTTGTTCCCTTTTTAAAAGAAAACTGTAATTACATTAAGCAATTCATTTCTTGACAAAGAAAGTTTGAGTCTTAATTAAATTAAAGGCATTATGAGAATTTATTAGCCTTGGTTTCACATGGAAACAATATTCATCTTTCACTGGTGAGTATACTAGTTTAATCAATTTATTGCCAAATATAGAAGATCTCTGAAATAAATTAAGATGAAAAATGCAGAACATAATGTGAATCAAGAATATGAGCGTTTGAAAAATTCAGTCCTAAGGAAAGCACATCTAAAAATTATCTTTAAGATGTTCTTTTCTGTATAAATGTTATCACTGAAGAAACTGAAGGCATTAGAAACTACCAGAGCTGAGCCAATCTGTATTTTTCTTCTATGAAAAATTCTATTAACTGACTTCACTGTTTTGAGTTCCTTAAAAAAGAATCATAAATACTCGAAGCTACAGATGGATTTGAATTTCTGTTTATTAGCTCTCTTTAATAACAAAAGTGAGAGATGTTTCCTATAACAAATTAAACAATATAGCAATTAATGAAGTTAATAATTCTTCTAAATTCCACTTCAGGAGATACTTTATGCCAGCAGGTTAGTAATTCCTCCATACTCATTCAACTACATATAAACACATCCTATGTAAATAACACATATGAAGGATTACTGCATCTCATATGGATTATGCTCCTGAGATGCACTCCTCAAAGCAGATACTGCATTAGAAAAGCCAACGGGGGGGGGGGGGGGTCCTTAATTGAAAATTCCAACAGAAAACAAAAACATAACTTTGGCTAAAAGTACAGAGACATTTTTTGAAAGTTGGCAGTATACCTACCTGCCTCTACTAGTTAATGTTGGGTGTGTGTGTGTGTGTGTATGAAAAAATCAGTAATCCAGGCTGATGCTGGAGCAATAAAAAAATAAAAAATAAAAACAAATTAAAAAACAACAACACCACCACCAGGCAGTAAGAATCTGATAGGACCACAGGACCACTCCCAAAGTATTTTTTTTAAGCGACAACTTGGGGATTTTAGCTCTATAGGTCTATATTTAAAAGATATGAAGCCATCAAACTTTGCTTTCAAAAATGTGGAAAAGAAGACGATTTATGTAAAGTGATACTTGAGTTTTTTTCTTTAACTAGGAAAGGATTTCAAGACTGAAGGGCTTTCAATGTCTTGATTTTTCCGTTCGTTTTAAAAGATGCAGCCCTCTGGCACTCCCCTTATCAGCATGGGGGAAATTTTAAACTAAGTGTTTCCATAAAGGGTTAAAGAAGCTACGTTGAAGGAAAACATCTTTAAAACAAAAATTAATTCCAAGCCAATTTTGTGGAAAATCTTACTGAACTTAGGACTTTGTTTTACATTTAGTAAAAGACCTTGTTTCTTTGAATTCTGTACTAGAAGTTACAATGCATATACTATATTTAACATACTTTAGGTAAATTTAAAAAGCAAAAATAGAGTAAAGTAGTTTTAAGCAAGTTTCTAGGGATAAGCTAAGAGTTTATGAGTAACAAGCTGTTAGTTTTAATTACATCAGAGAGAAAAAAAATAGATCCCATTTCCTGAGGTTTAAGGAAAAAAAAAAAAATCACTTCAAGAAGTAGCATCATGAATGGCTGTCCCGAATTGTAAATCTATAACCTTCGAGGGCATAGGGGAATGAAACCCTTCTGTTCCCCCCAGATTACTCACTAAGTTAGTAATATAATTCGGCAATGAGCCTTAAGGTTATCAGAAATTTCTAGTCACTGGCTCATAAATTATCTTCAGGTTTCCTTGTTTACAGCAGCTTAATAATAAGCAGCCGTGAATGGAGGCTCTTTTGGCCTTGACAGCAGGGCATCGGAAGAGAATTCAGATGAAAAGCATATTTCATTTCGCCAGAGCTGACAAATGTGAAAAATGTGCCAGACAAACTCCGCAAGCTGTAGTTTTTGTCACTCGAGGCACTGAGACACTTTTCAACGGTGCCGCCCATATCCGAGGGTTTTTGGAACAAAACAAAGGAACTATTTTTCTGATGTTGCAATTTTATTTTTATATATAATGTTTTTTTTATTGCAAAAAATGACTGTTCATGGTCACTGAATAATTTATCTGGATTCATGCTTTAAATAGTAAAAAACAAAAAAACCGAGAAACAAGAGTACTCAGATGAAGTCATGTTTCGTGTAGTTTGAAAGTAATATATAAAGATATTGGAGAAAAGAGAACCCCTCGTTCGACAAAGCTTTATTCAACATCTAACTCATCATGGCATTGATCTCAGCAGTGAGGATATTTATAGAGAAAACACCATGACTATTTAATTTACTCATTCATTCATTCACTTAAGTCCTTAAAACATGTATTCATCACTTATTGTCAAGGCCTGGACAAGATACTAGGTACATAAAACAGTATCATAAAGCCATGTTTTCCTCTGTTGGAGGTGGGAGTTATAAATATGGAGACAGGCTGAAATGAATCATGGGGTGCTGGATTTAAACTGGAATAATTACTATAAACTTCTTAATTTAGATACAGAACTTTAACTTACACGCAGATACACACACGTGCGCACTTCCTCGCTCAGTCTGAGAGATGTGAGACCTGAGAGAATCTGGCCCCAATGATGCATTAGCAGCACCCAGGTCCTGGTTTTAAAGGGCCACTCACCACTAGAAAGAATCAGGCTCCTTCCAACAACGCTGAGACCGGGGCTGGGGCAAGGAAGGGCCTACAACACCTTATTACACAAGAAAGTAAGAAATTCTCAAAGAATGATGAGAACATGTCCAAAAAACAGAGTAGTAGTTTGTAGGGACCCCAAAAGGACAAATCTAGAATAATTCGAGAATCCAAACAATTAATGACAGAATGGAATATAACTCCTTGAGTAAAATAAGAATCTATGAGTTCAAACTAAGACAAATTAAAAACAAAGGAAAACTCTTTAAAAAGGAAGCTGTTCCTTAGAACACAAGGCCAATAAATGCGGAAGAACAGAATAATGGGTGCTAACAGCTATGGACTCAAAATTTGATGAGAATCAAGATATTTAAGTTTCAAATATCTCCCCACAAATTACATTTTAACTGCAAAGGAAAAAGAGTAATTTCACAGTGGAGAACGCTGATGGATATAATTAAACCAAGTAAAAAATCAGTAATATTTGTACACACTGATCTCACGTGCCTACTGATACGCTCTACTGAGGACACACCCTCCCTCCCATGAATTTCCTTCCAAACTACAAAACCTCAATCTAATCATGACAAACGACTAATTAGACAAACCCAAATGGAGGGCTCTTCTACCAAATAACTGACCTCTACTCTTCAAAATATGTTAAGGTCAAAAAGAAAAAGAAAGGCTAAAGAACTATTCTGGATTAAATGAGGCTAATTATACACGAAAATTCAGTGGAATGTGTGATCTTGGAGTGGATACTGGATGGAGAACAAAAGAGCTACAAAAGATGTTATTGAGACGATGGATAAGTCTGTATATGGACTAGAATACAGTACAGTGTCCCCTCACTTAGCACGAGTATTACGTTCTAGACCTCCCACGATAGGTGAAAACCCGCCAAGTAGGAGCCTTACATTTATTTTAGTATTTATGTATATTTTAAGGCTTTATAAACCCATCCTCCACAATTATAAACTGTTCCGAGTCCCTTATTAACCTTTCCCACTCCCTTATTAACCTTTTCCACACTTTTATAAACACTACTTATGTTCTTAAACATATTCTACACTCTTAAACCTACGTAACTTTAGCAACGTACGTATACAGTACCGCAAAATCCCGCAATATAGCGAAAAATCCGCAATAAATAATTAACTGTATTATTTTTAAAATCCCGCGATACAGTGAGGCCATGACAAGTGAACCGCGATATAGAGAGGGACTACTGTACTATATTAAGGTTACATTTCTGGATTTTGATAAGTGTACTGTGTTTTATTGTAGAGAATGTTCTTCTTAGGAAATAGATACTGAAGTGTTCATGGGTAAATGGGCACCATGTTAGCAGCTGATTCTCAAATGGTTCAGAAAACCATATGCATATATAAAAACATTTACAACTTAGCAAGCAATTGCTAAATCTCAGTAAACTGTATATATATATGGCATTTCCTTGTACCAATTTTGTAACTCTTAAGTTTGAAATTATATTAATATTAAGAGTTGTAAACAAATAAAACATAGCTCATTCATTCATAAGCGGAGTCGTTCAGATAACAGTTAAGATTTTGCTCTTTGTCAGACTGCTGATACAGACGAGCAGAACACAGATTCCTACCCTTGAGGCCACCTCAGTCTTGTTCTATTATTTTTATGACAAGAAGTACAATAAACATAAAAACATATTGTCCATCCCCTTCAACAGGTTGACCCAAAATGGCAAGGGACATCAATGGGTATCTTGTCGCAAAAAATAGCTGCTTTCTATGACACCAGCTTTCAAGACTTAGGGGCAAAGCCCTAAAACGTCCTCATTTTTCCTTGATCCCCTATTACAGGCCTGTCCTGCACTGTATTACGTCCATCAGCAAGCTCGTATCTCTGCTGGCCCTGAAACAAAGCCTGGTTATGTCAGTGTGGAAATATCTCCAGTTGCTAGAATTTCAGGCACATTATCACTGGCTTCTCATGGGAAAAAAGGCGAACACTGCCTTTAAGGTCTGGAAAAGAAAATTAAAAACAGTAAGCAGCCATACCTGGATCAGTCGTGACTGACAGCAACACAGCCTGGAACTATTAGGTTCATGTGGGCCGGAAGGAATCTCGGTGGAGGGGGTTTGGGCTGCAGCTCTGCTGTTTGATGAGAATTTTGAAAATTAAACCCTGACCCACCGAAAGGAGAATGCGCCTCTGCAGATCACAGGAACGTGTGGTCAGCTGCAGCCCGAGGTTTGTATACGAGATCTAATAAAGGACTACATGTCAGAAGAAAGTGTTCCTTCCATTTGAACTCAATTTTTTAAAAAAAATGACAGTGATGGGCCTCCAAATATTCACATCTTGGAGCTGCCAAGCTAAATCATTAAATATCTTTTTGAACAGAAAAGTCTTTTCCCCCCAGGACATATTTTTCAAAATATTAAATGTCCTGTTAGTTTAGACCTCTTGCAAGCAGCTGCATTCTTTTTTGAAACTGGAGAAGATGGTCTGCCTCTCCTATAATTGGAGAAAAATTCCAGTCCCATTAGGTAGGAAGCCTTCAAAATCACATACCTTTATAACTTAAAACTTAAGGTACTCTCAACAGTCCGCAAAATGTGAAATAGTCAAAATAGCTTCCAAAGGTAGGGAGGAAAATATGTCTTGAGATCAAAGGGAGGGAGCATTGCACATCACAAAATTAAAGCAGTCCTCTCTTTACGTTTTGTTTCATTAGGCATGGAAAGCGCTTAGCAACCAAATTAACTGCAAAGCTCAGAATGCCCTGGTGTAATGAAGACTTGGTCCTTGACTTAGGAAGTATGGTGACAGAGATCTATCTGCTGGTCCATAGTAACGATTTCCATGTGCTAACCCTGTAAGGTTCAGACTCATTATTGGCCAAAATATGTTGCTTTCTAAGTAGTTCAGTGTGTTGGTTACTTCCATATATATTCTTCTTAATGAGGATAATGTAGTTTTCCATTGGGTTAGAAGATTTAAGAACGTAACTTTCAGGGCTTTCGAATATCGACTGCTTCAATCTGCCATTGCTAACAGGTCTATAATTCCCAGAGAGAGGAACTCAAGTGTTGTATTTCTTTTCCCTAATTTCCTTCCCACAGAAGGGCTCAAGAGAGGAGAAGGGCAGCAGAGGAATGGGCGGAAGAGAAAAGAACAAGGGAGCCCAGGCGAGACGGTCCTGAAGAGGTCCCTTGTCCTCCAGATTGGTACACACAGTGTCACTCCAGAATGTTCTATGACACAGTAGCAAGAGTTCTTTCACTGTTTCCAGGCTCTTTGTTTTGGTTTGTGTCTAGTAGTAACAGCTCCCTAGCTAAGCGAGAGGGGGGTGGGCAGAGACCCCTCTCTTCTTTGAAAAACTAACACCCATGGTAGCCCCGAGGGTTCTCCAAGGGACCTAGAGCTCCCTAGACAAGTGTGACGTGGTTTGGACAGAACTGCCTCAGTGCCGAGGGCACAAACAGAATTGCTTATGCTTTAGTGAACCCACCTTCCCGTCCCCCCAAATCTTGTCCATTGCCAGCAGCTGGGTATCCCCATTTAGCTCCATAACACTCAGGTTTCAAAGCAGTCTTCTGCGTAGGCATAATATTCACCGAATGCGATAAAATAAAATATCAATAAAATACAAGCAAAACAGGATGCCTCTCTCATCAGCTGAAAGGGGGAGGCACTGAAGCCCTCTGTTTTGTCACCCGGAAAGTGCAAGGGTCAGCCGGCAGGGGTCGTGTCCAAACTGGGCTCCGCAGAGAGCCGGGTTCAGGGACATCGCTGAGACGGCCCGGGCCCTTCCTGCAGCGTCAGCTTCTCTGGCTGAGCCTTGTTCAGGCGGGGAGCACAGAGCTCTGACACGGGGAGGGCTTCTGGTTTCAGTCCCAGGTCTGGGCTGCGGCGGGCCTCTCCCGCACGTCCGTCTCCACGGGTTCACTAGCAGCACACAGTTCGCACACGACTCTCGGGGTGACTAGAGCTTCTTCCTTTCGCAGCAGCCACAAGTCATGGCCTGCCACCAGCGTCATTGCTCAAACCCAGAAAATGGACTGATCCCGACTCACTGGAGGGCTGTTTTTCCACCAAATGGTTGTAGGCAGCGCTCTAAAGAACAAGACTCTCTCTCGGGTCCTGTCCGTTTCCTTCCTGCACTTCCCACCACTTGTGTATGAACACACACAATCCATGTATGTATATGTGTATGTACATATACTTACATATGTATATATTTTTATGTTTTTCTCAAGGGCAAGGACCTTACGTGCCATGTTCGCTCTTGTACACACAGAGTCTAGCACATGCTAGGCACTCAGTTTATTTTGATAAATATGTACATGGCATTGTGTTGACTAAACTCCCCACACTTAAGTAAGCCAGGATTGATTACCAGTATGTATGGATGGATGGATGGATGGATTGGTTTTAGACAGAGAGAAGGAGAGAGAAACATCAATTTGCTGTTCCACTTACTGATGTATTTATTCATTGGTTGGTTCTTCTATGTGCCCTGACTGAGGGTCAAACTCCCAGCCTTGGTGAAACAGGACGATGCTCTAACCAACTGAGGTATCTAGCCAGGGCAGATTATCAGTATTTTTTTTTTTTTTAAGTGTGGTGGTGGGACGGGGGCGTAAGGCATTTATATTTGTTCATTTGGTGTGATTACTTGCCAGTGGAATCCAGGCCCTTGAAAACGGGCGTTTTATTTTTGAGGTCAGATTTATCAGTGCAGAGATGAAGGAAGGGCTCTTTGCAAAGGAGTCTTTTTCTCCTCTAGACCGTTACACATGATAAGATGAGCAAAGAATGTGTTCCTTGGGTATCTTCTTTTCCTAGAGGAGTTTTAAATTTTTCAGCCTGTCATGATGATTCATGTGAATGATGATTTTAGTTAAGAAAAGAACTTTGGCTTTTTGGCCAACTAGAAAAAACATATACCAAAAGTCTACATTGCTGTTTTGTTATCGCTGACATGCCTGCCTTCAAAGGCTTAAAAGAGACCCAAAATGCTGTCAATCTGGAATTTCTTCTTAATGGATTTATAACTCATTCCAAAGACATGGCTTTTTTCACTAGACAATTGGTTTCTGAAATATTGAATGCTTTGTTTCCAAGTTGGCTTGGGTATATCATACAGGAATGGAAAAGAAATTAAAATGAGAAATATCTACTTTGTTTTAAATTGAGCTGGTCATTTGTCATGAATATCTGAAATGAGGGAAATAACGATGGAATGCATACCGTTGTTGCTCTGAAACCACTAAAACTTTGGGAAACAGAGCTGGGGCACGCAATCACTAGGGCACGCAACCACTGGGGCACGCAACCACTGGGGCGCAGTACAGCAACGCGGCAGTTAACGGACTTCCTGGGAATTAAGTCTCACGTGCTCTGAGTGCAGGCAGCGGAGTGGGAGCACCTTCCCATGCATAGGGGTTCCCTAATACCAACAGGCAAAGAGGCCTAGCAAGTCACGGGCTGGGGTGGGGGGTAGGCCCATCCCAACGATCAACGGCTCTTCACCTTGGAGAATGCATGAACTCCTCTGGACCCGGGTAAAGAACTATGGAACCTTTCCTTCAAAAAATACATCATCATACCATTTCAGGGGTTCTTTAGGCCTCTGAAGGGCATCAGAGATCTCAGGCTAAGAGGCCCCAAGGCAGAGATGCAGGCCTATGAAGGGAAGAGGCAAGTATGGTCACTGGACCTGGCAAACAAAATAATAGGAACTGGGAAATTCTAAGATAATAAAAACTTGGGGTAAAGTGGGAGAAAGCCGAGTTAAAGGAGAAATAGTAAACAAGTAAGACAGTGTAATAAAAAAGTGGGAAGGGTAGACAACTAAAGAGAAAAGGGAAAAAATAGGAGTAAGCAGAGGAGGAAAGAAAGATGGGAGGAAAGTGCATGAGGGGCAAGTGTCTGCTGACATTGAACTTGGCCACCAGCCTTTGCTAAGTGCTGCTCGTGGGCTAATGACATGCTAAGCACTTTCCACCTAGTTACTTAAAAGTTTAGACATCTCAAATGTATAAGACCTATCTTGCACATTTCCCAGCTCCAGAAACTGAGGCACAGGAAGACTGTTCAACAGACTAGGAAGTGGCACGGCCAGGGTTTAAACAGACAGCTGCTGCTTGGCCCCAAAGCCGGACTCCGAGTCTTTGCAGCAAAGCCCACTCTACTACCTGCCTTTCTGACTCCGAGACCTGAGAGGCCCCTCGCAACCTCCCGTATTGGAACTCCTCCTGAAGACAATTTTCTAATAATGAACGCGACCCCAGAATGTATGGTCTTTCTTAACAGACACTGTACCAGAATCGAAGTGAATCTCATCAAGCCCTGAAGCGGTCATGATTGCTTTTCGAGCTTTATTGAGATATAACTGACATACAACGTCGTGTGTCATGATTTTCATTCCAACTGAAATGGCATTTCCCTGTATGTTTTCAATTTCTGGAAATTCCACAGTTCCACGTGTCAAAATACCTCATGTGCAAAACTGCACTGGAAGTGTGGCTGTACCAGAGCTCCGATGCGGAGCAGGGCCACGCGCTGAGCCTTCAGGTGTGTGACTTCCCAGAATGATACATGTGTGTCGGGCGGGGTGCCAGCTGTCTCACTTTCACCGTTTTTAACAATACCGCTTTGTCAAAGCTGCCTGCTCAAATCACGGAGAGTTTTCTGGCTACATTGATCTTGAAAGGTTCATGTTATACAGATCTGGTCTACTGCAGCTCAGCATGGTTTTGATTTCGAGGGCATTTTTGGTATGAATACTAAGTTTACAAGTAACTTCATTCTTCTCAGGCTTTCCGTAATTGGCATTTCTCACATGGTTGCCAAGCAAAAACAGCGTATGCATCAAAGCTGGGGTGCCCCTGAAAACGTGTTTCTCTTTTATAAAGTGAACGGTTAACATCATCTTGTCACAGGTGTGGAACATAATATACAGAACAGATGCCGGAATTTTAAAATGCATTAATTTGATCTTATACAAATACAAGTTAATTACATGATTTTAGTCATAGAACTAGAGGAAGCACCGAGAGAAAACAATATTAGTACGAGGTACTGAAACTACCATCATTTTGTTAATATGTAGTGCATATGTATTCCCTATTCAGGATTAAACATGGAATACATAGAGTTAACATCTTTAAAAGCAGAAAACATACAAAAGAAGCATTCCAAAAATGTGACCTTTGCCTTCTTTGTGATTGGTATCATACAAGGATTTGACGGTAGGGGGTGGGGGGCAGATAAGTGCTCTGAAATACAGTTTCTAGGAAGTTAGCACAAAAACACTACTTAAATATTCTCATCGCCCCATCCATATGCTTAGGAAAATGTCTCAGTGAATGTGTGTGGTTCTGATATAAATATTTCCACATCAGTTGAAGACAACTAAAAACATCGTGTGTGTGTGCGCGTGTGTGTGAGCATTTTTTATACTATTTACATTTATTTCTTTACATGCCTGTTTCCCCCATTAGATGTGAGCTGCTCAAGTGCCCAAGGTAGATGTCACGTCTTGTTCTATGCTCAGTGCTGGGCACACCGAGCTGCTCGGTAAACACTTGTTAAATGAAATAAGACAGTCCCTGCCTATAAAGACACTGTAATAGAGGACACCTGTAATTCTAATAACTGAAATTCATCTACTCTTGGTTGCATTTCTTAATGTAATTTAGCTAGACATAAAGAATATCAGCTCCTGCCATTCTAGAAGCATAGTATAAAAATAAGGAGGTCTAGATTTTTATGGCAATAAAGAGATGCCAGTGCTTCTTACTACACTTTTTACCTTTTCTGCAATTGACTCTCTCCTGTTTTTAAAATTGATTCCTTTGTTAGCTAATTTAACAATGGCAAACACATGCCCACGGTGACTACACTGGATGGCTAGCACTAGTCATTTTACACGCATTTCTCGTTTAACGCTCACCATCACCCATGAGTTAATGTTACACTGCCCGGCTACCAGGCATGTATTGAAAGAAACAAACAGGTAAATAGAACATAAGGATATGGAAACAAGACAGTGTAAAACAAGATGCAGTGGAGACAGCATTTCAAATCAGCAGTGAAAGGATGGATTAACCAATATTAATGTTCGTAACCCATTTGGAAAAATAAACTATAATTAGATCCTAAAACAACCCCAAATAAATCTCAGACAAATTAAAAATGAAAATGTCAAAAATAAGGCAAAAGACATAAAAAAGTACTACAAAAAATATTTTTATGAACTTGGCTTGTGACATAAAAGCCAGAAACAATATTTTTTTAAGATAGTGACAAAACTGGCTATTCTCAAGTTTAAAATTCTATATGGCACCTTCCTCTCTTCCATATTTTTTTATCCGGTGGAATTATTTGGGCTAACTTCACTGGGAGGACCTTCCTCCCTCTCCTACTCCCTTTCCCCTGGGCTGGGCAGGGCCTGCTGGGGCCAGGGAAGTCAGCATGTCCAGGAGCCCAAATTTGGCCAATTGTACCCAGAAGATTTGTTATATGCAAGGTTAATTGAGCAAATAAGTAAATAAATTGAGGTTAACAGGAAGCAGGTTTCCTCACATGGAAAGGGAAAGGGTGAGGGGGAAAAAACCTTATTATGTTGGGTTACAATGAAAGGTATAGATATAAACTTATAGTTATTTATCTAGATGGATATATAAATAAATATAGATATGATAAACAGAAATAGATATATATCTATACATATCATATATCATATATATCTACACATAGCATACATATCTATATTTAGTTCTGCTGCATATGTATCGTTGTCTCCATATCCACAGAGATAATACATATATATATAGAATAGATTTGCATGTGTGTACAGGTCCACACACATTCATATATAACTCCCCAGCTCCGTCCACTGACAGGACCTGAAAGCGACGAGGCCCTGGCGGCAGTGCGCACAGCGAGCGTGCAGGCCTTTGTTTCTGAGTCCCATTCTCCACTAACAAGAAGCAAAGCCAAATACTTCACACTCAATAGCATGGGAGGCAGCACGTGGGATCATTTGAGCATCGAAATAAATAAGGATAATACAATCTTACATCAAAAGCATGATATGAGATGTCTCCCTATCTAGACAAAGAATAAGAACATCCTTAGTAGTGGGTATGTCATTATGGAAACAGGAGAGAAATACAGGGGCATTGTTTATTTTTTAAAAAACAGATCATCCTTTTACACAGCAGATATATAGTAGCTTCCTTACAAAACTAGAATATTGTTAAGCTATAAAAATACCATAGTGGAGACTATATAACAACATAGATAATTGGTTACAGGGATTTAATTTTTTTCCAATGCTCTCGCTAAGAATCTGGCTGTGCCCCAACATGAGTGCGTGCAGACAAGGGCTCGATGTCCTGCTGTCACATAAGTCAACAGGGTGAAAACAGAGCCCTTTGCCACTGACCACACATCTTCTACGTGTCCTGTGTCCCCTCGCTGGCCACAGACCAAACTATTTCCTGGAACTGTAAGCCTTAGCTTCATCTTTACCCACATCCAATTTATTCTATCTCTAAAAGGCTGTCCAATCTATCTTCTTCCCGGCTCTCTCCATATGCATGACTGCTGTCCCAGCTGGGTCATTATCAACTCACTGCCTGTCTTTTAACTCTTGGGTTGCAACGTCTATACTGTCACTAAAGTTGTCTCCATGCACAGCACATTTTCAATGGGTTTCTACTGACCATGCACACACACACATACACACACATCGTTCAATATACAAAAAATTAAGTCAGAATGGATTACAGACGTAAAAGTAAAAGCTAAAAACTAAAATTTCTGAAGGAAAATCTAGGAGGAAATCTTTAAGGCCTTAGGCTCGGCAGAGATTTCGTAGGCAAGATACAAAAAGCAGAAACCATGTAAGAACGATTGATAAACAGCAAAATTAAAATGTATACCCTCTAAAAACACCATCAAGAAAATGAAAAGGAAGCGCTGGCTGGGTAGCGTTGTCCCGGGTTCAATTCCTGGCCAGGGCACATACCTGGGTTGCGGGTTCGATCCCTAGTCAAAGTACAATACGAGAGGCAACCAAGCAATGTTTCTCACATCAATGTTTCTCTCTCTTTCCCCCTCCCTTCTTCTCTCTTTAAGATCAATGAATGTATCCTCAGTTGAGGATTTAAAAAGAGAAAGAAAATTAAAAGGCAAGCCCCAGACTGGAGAAAATATTCACAATACATGCATGCATTCACCAAAGAACTTTTACCCAGAACACATAAAGAACTGTTAAAACTCAATAACAAGAAGACAACCCAATTTAAAAACGGGTTTGAATAGACATTTCACAAAAGAGGCTATATTCATGGAAAATAAGCACATGAGGAGATACCAATTCAAACCAAATGAAGTCCCACTACACACCACTGGAACGGCTAAAATTACACAGACAGGCGATGGTGAGTTTGGTGAGCATGGGGAGCCCCTGGGACCTCCGCCCGCTGCAGGTGGGAACGGGGCACGGGACCCCTCTGAGAGCCATTGGCCAGGTTCGCATGAAGGTAGACACAAGCTTTCTCTATGATCCTGCATGTCCACTCCTGAGCATTAACCCAAGAGCTATGAAGACATATTACTACACAGACTTGCACATAAATGTTCATAGGTGCTTTATTCATAATAATAGCAACAAAAAGCAACCTAAACGCCTATCAGTAGAAAATGGATAAATGTGTTGTCCGTGCAGCCAATGGCGTTAAATTCGACAGGTAACACCAGTGACATCAGCTGATCAGTGGCTGCCCGGGGCTGGAAGGGGGAGGGGGAATGAAGGAGTGGGGTCACAGGGGAACTTGGAAGGTAGCAGAAATGTTCTATATTTTGACTTGCTGGTGGTTACGTGGCTGTATTGACAGATGTGTCACACACCTGAAACTAGGCACTTAAAACAGGAACATTTTATTATACACAACTTACAGTTCAAAAAAGTTAATGTTACAAGAAAATAAAATGGAGAGATTCAAAAGTGTGTACCTGACACTGGCTACTGAGGTCACATAACATTTCTGTCACTTCCCCGTCCCCCCATGTTGTTCAGTGTAAAGGTAACTGACCTTCTGCAAGATTTTGTCTGGCAGTACTAAGTGCAGATGCACATTGTAGTCTTCGTAAGAGTCATCCTGCTTCAACATCCTTCAAAAAAATTTTTTTTTTTAATTTTGAAGCAAGGTTTGTAAATAATTTCATTTCAGCATATTTCATAAAATCCAAGAATGGGAACAACTTAAGTTGGATAATAAATTGCAAAATAAAGTATATGCACACGTAACATATAGGCTTGTACTTGCAGAAAACCTCTGGAAAGCTGTTGAAGAAACTGATATCAGCTGTTGCCTCCCAGGAGAGGCACTGTGGCCGAAGGGCAGAGACTCATAACTCTATACCTTTATACCCTTTGAATTTTATACTACATGCATATAATATCTATTCTAAAGTTATCCCGCACAAATATATGCTATTACCCATGAAACCTGGTGATATTTATCATCGTTAGAAAATGAACTTAGAGATGATGTCCTTAATAGTTTTACAGATTTTGAGTTCTACTGCATCTTGCACCATGTCAGAAATAGACACTTAGTTCTTAAACTCTCCTATCATAATACTTGTTACTTAAAACTTCATCACCATTAAAATGATGTTTTGATTTTTATTAGTCATCATAGAGTATTGTTTACGTCATTGAAAATGCTTTCCAAACCAATTCTAGCTTTCTGCCGTTTGACTGTAAATTATTCTGATTATTAAAGCATGTCAAGTGATTCATACATTTCCAAATACTATACCCCAAAATGTATTTTCACCCCAATAGTAGTATATCACAGGAGGGGGGGGGAATAAAGAGTAAGCCTTCAAAATAATGTTACAATAGAATTGTCATTAAGCTATCCATCCAGCTGAGCTCCAGAGAAAGCCCAAACATGCAACATAAATCCATTCACAGTCATAATAAAAATCATTCAAAATAACCTAAACATATTGTTCAAATAACCAGAAACTCATAAAGGACTGTGTTAAGAATTGTTTGTTGTAATAATGTGAATAACATTGCAAGTTGTATATTTCAAAACCATGTGTTGAAAACAGAACTAATAGGCATGTAATTTTTAGTCTTTTATCCTACATTGAAAAATATAAATTAAAACAACCTTGAGTAAAACATAACCTGAGATTTCAAATATATATATATATATGTATATATATACACACACACACACACACACACATATATATAAAAGAGTTCTTGCAAGCAATACTGTCTATGGTTAAATGTCAAACATACATAGAAACCATTAGGTTGTATTTCCTATCAATCTAATCACTGTCTTCCATTTCCTTTTTGCTTTTGGATGACAAATGAAGTGCAGGATCCATTTTGGATGCACATAAAACATGAATAACACTTAACTGTGCTTTGCTTTTGCATTGGCGACAGTTTGAGTATTCTTTGAGAAGAAAATACTCTTTGCCAAATTCTTTGGCCCAGTCAAAAAACAAGCAGCAAGGATCTTACATAAAGACTTTACCTGTTTAATCATTAAACTGCAGAAAATCATTATTTTACCTTAATCGACAAATAATTAGCAGTCTTCTTGAATTGTCCAGTCAAAAAGCTGAAGCATCCCATTTTGTGTCAGGTCAATTTAGCTATAAACCCTAAATATTGAGTTGGAAATTTTGTCATCCAGATATTCCCAACCGTCTTTATATTCAAAACACCTCCTTTACGCTCTACAATTAAAATAAAGCAACTGTTGTAACAGTCATTCTAAATTCTTTCATATCTTAAACTACTCACTTAGAAATACAACTATCAGTACAAATTGATACACATGCAATTGTTTCATTCAGTTTCTTTGCCTCCTGGCACAGTGCCACATAATGTATTTTTCTTTTTGCATTCTGAAAAACCTCAATGTCTTACTTAGAAACAGCTTTGAAAATTGGCTCATGGCCTATTTGCAATTGATACTGTAGCTTAAATACCTTTCCAGCAAAGTTACACTAACTTCAAAATATTCTGGGATTAACCATTAAAATGTTTTTGTTTCGGTTACAACACTAATGAGCACCAAATGTTAGAATTTGTTTTAACGACCTAATACATCAAGGATTTTCTTAAAAGGAAAGGCTGGATCAGCTATCCATCATATAACGAAAGGTAGATTAGCCAGTACCGATACAGATAATACTTGAAAGGTTTAATATACTTTAGTGCAGAATCAAGCATTAAAAAATTTAAATTCAGAAAGCCGGCTCAATTAGCCATCCTATTTTTCCCTATAAAAATACCAAACTCCTGGTTTCTAAGCTACACTTGAAAGCTTCCCTCCCTTCGTTCCTTGCATAACCACTTAACCTTCACCTTGCTTTCCCCGCTCCAGTGAAATGGGCGCTACCGCTACGCTTTTCAATATTTTCTTCTGCCACAAAGGAATGTAAAGTGTCAAAGGAAGTAAGAGGCAGAGGAATCGCAACATAGAACCACTGATATGACAAGATTTTAGGAAACAAATGTGTGCGCACGCTATTTTAAATATACAAACACAAAGAGCCGACAATGGGCTATTCGGGGTAGATTCTGAGATAAACACTTAGCACGTAAAACAGTAGCCCTTTAAGGACAACAGCAATTCCACGTGTGTCTTTCCTAGCCCCTACACGACACGTCACGGGGATGGGACACACCAGTGTCCTCGGTGGCAACCGTGACAGACACACCGCTGCTGCTTCGCTGGGGTTTCTGCTGCGGACGCTTCCGTGGAGCAGCAGCGCCTACTTTCCCACGGCCCCTCGCCTCCCCGTTTTGGTTGCCACGCCCACCACGAATAATCCCTCCTCTCTTCCAGCATTGTTTCATTTTCCTTTCTCTTATTTTTTGATGGCTACTGTGATTTAACACTTCTTGGCCTTCAATCTGGACACTCACGGAACTCAAGACGTGCGTGCCTTTCCTTTCGGTTTATCGGTTATCGATGACTCCTTTTACATGTAATAGCCCAGTCTTTGGCTCTTGCTTGTTATTTTTATCACTGATCAAAACAGATTCCCCCCTGCCCCCTTCTTCATCGTTAGAGAAGATCTCTCCTTTGCGTTTGTTTCATTCCACTCCCGGGACACAGGTCACTAAATAACCAAGATTTTATGAGACGTGCCATATTAAGAACTTGCCACAGGTTACTCTATCCAGAAATGGCTTAGAAAGCAAATCAGATGAGTAGGATCCATGTAAGAAAAGCGAAAACTTTTGAGGGAAATGTTTTAAAATAATCTCAAGTATTTCAGAAGTGCCTATCTGTTTGTACCTGAACTAATTAGAAGTCACTGTTATTTATTCTTTAAAGAATTTCCACCCAGAATCTTCCTCTTAGGAATAGTTTTTTAGTAAAACTTTTGATGAAGTGTTTTCAGTGATAAAACTGCATTCCTTTAAAAACCATCGTTTTTTTAAGGCTATCTTAGATTTGCATAATTTCCCCGATTCATTGGGTTTAATGAAGTTGATAATTACATACTAAGTAGACACATTAAAAGTATTTTAAGCAACATACCAATAAGTGCAAAGAATTATATAATAAATTCAAGGAAGCGTCATTGTACCTTAAGTTTCTAACAATTTCTAAATGCTCTTCCCTAAAATCCATTTATTAACTATGAAATAGTAATGATGGTTTCTGATGGGTCATTATTCTGAAACCTGATAAAAATAACATACTGTTTTCACCATTGTACTGTACAGCATTATTTCCCAAAGAGTAGTCTGGGGGGTACAAAGGATGTCAGACAACCAACTGATATTAAAGGGAAAGAGTTCTAAGTTCAAATAACTGTGGGAAATGCAAGCTAAACAAGAAAGCTAAACCAGTTTTCATCACTACAGGACTTATTAACTCATTAATACATACGTGTTTGCTGTACCTGCTCCAAGCATGTGTGTTCACACACACATCTGTGTCTGTTGAGAGGGGCAGTATTTACACAATGAGTCCTCAGTTTATGATCACAAAACCATATTCTAGCCGACCGTGTCCTAAAACTAAGAGTCTCACAGGACAGACTTTGGAAAATACTAACATTTCTAGAAGTTGGCCACTCTTGGTTGCTATTTTTAATCTTTAACACAAAACAATGTCTGCGAGACACTGTGTTTGTAAAACGACCAGTCCTCTGGGGGAGAACGAAAGCACGCAGGGTAAAACAGAAGAGCAGCTGCGACTCCTTCTCTGGGAAGACACGTGGTGTTCCATCCGTGTTGTGTTCTTTTGCTGTCGCTCTATCTGAACACAACCCACGGTTCCTTTTTTAAAATGACAGGTTTTAAGAGGTGCCGCCATGAATTTAGATATCTCATACTTGAGAAATCAGGGTATTTGTGGTTTTAAACAACCAAAGTACTAAGAAGTATCCCAAAGACTTTCAGGAAGGGCCGCATACAGCCATAAATGAAATGTGAGTTGAGTACCTTGATGTGTGAAATATCAAACTCAAACTAGAGTGTAAATTTTTAGAACTCTTTCCTAGATCACAGAATTGGGCAAAAAAGAGAAACACTTCAGTTCCTCGGGTACCTAGAACAATTAGAAGACTAAGGACCCTACTGGGTTCAAACTTTGTCAGGTGCCTGGCAAAGATGTCAAAAATATTAGCTAGATGTCTAAAAATCCAATTCTTCTCATCTCAATCCTCCCAGTTCTTCTCTGCCACTTAAGATGTTTCAGAAGAAAGAACACGTTACTAATACCGGCAGAAAGTTAAAGTACTTCCAAAGTCTCATACACACACACCATTACATTTGAAATAATGCCCATTGACCACTATCATATTTTATCAGTATAAATATTATTAGGAATACGTCAAATATGCTTACACTATGGAGAACCTTAATAATGCATACTAGTCATTGAATAGCTTGGTGATAAAAGTACAATGAATATTACTGTTAAAATTTTCCATTTTAACAAAATTTACTACAAATAATAAGATGAGCCCCGCTAGTATGGGCAGCCTTCCAAGGAGAAGGAGACAACTTTTAGCTCGGACATTTGTTAACAACAGGAGACTGCCCGTGTGCTGGCTGAGCATAGACTCTGGAACCCAGGGATGGGTTCAAACCCCAGCTGAGACACTTACTAGCTGGATAACAGAGCACGTGACCTACCTTGCCTATGCCTCAGTTTCCTCATGTAGATGGAAAAATAACCACCTCATAAGGTTTTATGAGGGTTACAGGACTTCTGGAGAATAGGACCAGGCACGTAGTAAGCACTATATAAATGTTTGCTAAATATACTTTCATTTGTTGGTATGGAATCCTAGTACAATAGAAAATCACTTAAAATTAAGCTCAGTGAGCTTTTAAAAGGAAGGAGGAAAACATAGGAAAAGCAAATGAAACATTATGTTCATAAAAGAAAGATTTATAGATGAAAGTGGTATTTATCCCAATTCACAAACTGGTACACGTATTGATTTAGTTATTCATCCATTCGAACATCTTAAAAGCTTCTTATATGCCCAGCACTGTGTTAGAGGCTAGAGTCACACAGATAAACAGGATAATTGATCTCTGACCCAAGAGTAATCCAGTACTCTGCTCACCTTTGCATTTATTAGTAATTTAAAGAAAATACAGTATATGTATATAGCATTTAACTAAATGGTACAATAGGTGTGGAAGTACTCTTTTGGTTTTTTAAGAACCTTCTAAACATCCTGCGTATAAAAGCTGGTGGCTGGTGACACAGGCAGGCCAGCGTATCTAATTGCATTTTTCTGCCCTCCCGTCTCGGAACTGGGGAGCTAATTAAAGAATGTTGGGAATGATCACCTGGCTTTGGTGGCTAACCTTAAAGGAAACTGATATTGTTCCGGGTTCTTGGATAACTTGATCACTCTGGGAAAAACGAACAGGACTAACTTGAGGCATGAGATTCGCCTCCCTACTCAGAGGCAGATTTTGGGGTTGCTCCTCCCACATCATCTGTCGTGGGCGGCCTGATGCTTTGCCAGCTTGGCAGTACGACACAGGTAACGCCTCTCTAACTGGGCCACTCACGATATATAGATTGCAAGTATACACCAGGCACACAAAGCTTTAATCCATACAAATCAATGGTCAATGGGATTTAAAAGAAAACTTTTCTACAGAACTTTTTGAAAGCTTTCAGTCTAGAACCGTTTAAAGAGCAGACAAAAATTACCAATATAATCCTCTCCCTCCGTACTGTCTTAGCAACTGAAATTGGCAGCATAGTTCTAAATATTTAGGAAATGAGATAGTATATTCTCAGGAAAAGTCTTTCAAACTTCTGCATTTCTCCATTACTTGCTAGATGATGCCATTGCACACAAAATTAGTTGCATGTATTTACCTATCAGTTGATTTAAACTTTTTAAAATAGTGGTAAAATACACATATAAAATTCACCCTCTTAACCATTTTCAGGCGCGCGGCTCAGTGTTGCTAAGTACATTCACACTGTGTACGACCAACGTCCAGAACTTCTTCATCTTGCAAACCTGAAACTACACCGCTGAACAAGAATTCCCCATCTTCCCCTTCCTCGGGCCCCTGGCAGGTGGGTAGACAGCAGCAGACTGTAACAGCTGCAACAAAGAAGTACAAATGCTCAAGGGCTTCAGTCAGATAGAAGCCCGTTTTCTCTCATCTAAGAGTTCAAAGGTAAGTGAGAAATCTCGGGTGGGTAAGTAGCCTGCTCCAGGTCCTGTATCGTCCACACTTGGGGTCCATCTCTGGACCCAAGACTGCTGCTTTAATTCTTGTTACTGCCCAGCCAAAGAGAAAAGGGGAACGAGGACGTCCAGCGCAAATGACTTAGTCTTCAAGGAGATGACCCCCAAAAGTTTCCCACGTTGCTTCCTTTCACATCCCAGGGTCCCAAACTTAGTCACGGGACTCCATTTGGGGGCATGTAGCTGGGAAATACATTGTGGTTGGATGGTCGTGGGTTAGCTAACACTTGGGTGGGGCTAGACGTTCTATTTCTCAAAAGAAAAAAATCAAGAACAGCGACTGGGGTGTAGTTTGCAGTTTTGTCTGTTAGCAAAGATGGAAGGCGAGGGGAAGGAGAGGGAGGGAGAGGCGGGCGAGGGCAATGCAGCTCCAGCACAGAGTGGGTCTGCTATAACTGGCCTAGCCTATAGTCTAAGTGACTCCCAGTTAGCTCGAGAAGACCATTAATTTTCTCATCAAGGCTACAAATATTGTGTAACCCAAGTAAAGTTTAAAAAGAAGTGACCCTTTCAAAATCTGAAATTATCTTTTTGTCAGTGAAGCTGCCTCTGACAACTGATCTATGCCTTTTGAGTTACTGCATATAATGCAACAGAACAGGGTATCTGCTCTCTCAGAAACCTATGAAAGAACGGAACATATATTTAATCTATGAATATTGAAACCTATAAAACTGACATTACTTGGAATGTTCATATTATATCAAAAGAACTTATTGCCAACAACATACAAAAATGTACTTACACATTAAACCTAAATCAGGAAATAACGCCCATCATTAACTGAATCCCTACTGCGCACTGGCACTGTACTAGGTCCTTCACATATATTATTTTATTTAACACCTAATAAAAAAATGAACGTTCAAAAGAAGTTGAGTAACTTGCCCAATATCACAGAGCTCGTGTGTAAAAGAGCCAAGAGTAAAATACTTCCCTTAGAAAAAAACTAACTCAAAGGATATACGTCTCTTACTAAGAAAGAATCATGGGGATATTGTCTTAAAATACGTCAAGTCCTTAATGATCATCTATCAGCATATGAAAGCTAATTTACATACATAAAAAAATATCAGCGTGGTGGCATTTTGAAAGCGCACAGCCGGACGCTGGGTGAGGTGGGTAAGCTCAGTGTCTCAAAGGTGAGGCCTTAGGGGCCCCACTGTCTTCCTTGGACCCAGACCAAACTCCTCTCCCGGCTTCTCTGCTCAGTTGCTAAGCCTGAGTTCCGGCGTCCATCTAGCCTTTTCCCAAACATCTTTCTTTTCAGTATTGTGTCCTCAAAATTCCCATCCACGCTCTTGCTCCTTCTTATTTGAGGCAGACAGAGGACTCAGAGAGCAGCCTGGGGCCCAGTCTCCTGCCTCCTTACCTGAGGGATTAGCCCGCAGAGTTAGCTTATCTGTCTGGCTACAGAACGGGGTGCTGTGCTTTGCTACACCATTTCTTCCGAGATGCGGGCAGAGTAATCATATTTCTGAGAAAAGTGGGTGAACAGACAGAAATGATTAAAAATTCGGAAACAGAAATAAAGAAAACGAGCAAACAAGGTTCTGCCCTCATACCACTTATGGGTTTAAGTCTGAGCCTTAGCATGTGGGTCCTGGTGATGTGCTGCCCCCCCTCCAAAGACACAATCTACCCTTGGCATTGACGTAGCTCTTTAGAATGCTGCAAAATGCTCTCTCAGCATCTTGTTTAAGCCTCATTGCAACACCCAACAATAGGAAGGACTATCCCTCCCCTTATGAAAGAGAAAACAGATTAAGAAGAACCACATTTCTTGCTGAGTGACACAAAATTCCAGCCCAGGTCTTCTGGCTCCGATTCTACTCCACTCAGGGTCTCTGAGGAAACACGAGTCTGGTTTCTGTCAAGTGAATTTAGAGCTTAATTCCTAACATCTGAAATGCACGCTTCATAACCCATTCATCACACTGAAGTTTCACACAGCCATGGCAAAGCAGTGGTCACGTGGGGACAGCAGTCAGCAACGAAAGGGATGTAAATTCTAAATGCCAAGGCCCAGCAGCGGGCCTGAGCCTTTCCTGGCCCCTTGTGCCACTGCCCATTCCACGTCTCGCCACAGTTTGAATATGTGACCCTCCCGTCCAGTGGTGCCAGAGGCCAAGGGGCAGCTGGTAAGAAGTCAGCCGAGAGCTGGAGAGCCAAACGCGAAGGGACAACAACCCAAGATCAACGCCTGGGAAGTGTCCCTAAACCCAAAACTAGGCGATCTGGAAGGACACACCTAATACCCACTCTCTGCCACGCTAACATGGGTTCCGGTGAGGCTGTCCTTGTCACTCACCTCACTGGCCTTCATTAAAAGCCTGTCCTCGGAGGCAGGGACCTAGCTCACTGCTGGTCTGGAATAGGCCGGGCAAGCGAATTCTGCCTCTGCGGCACGCTTTCCAGAGTCCCCTTCCTGATTAAGAAAACAACAGTAGTGACCACACAAATGAACATCGTTCATCTTGTCTTGGTGACCATCGTCCCCTGCTCCATGTGGTACGGGCATGGTTGTCACACATAGAACCCTCCATGTCCCCATCGTATGCCCCCGGCCACAGGATGGGTACAAGACTGTTCTGGTGAACTGTGGTTTCTTTGGTGTGTGTTCAGATTTTAGTTTTAACTTGCTTAAATTTAAAATTTTAAATTTAAATCTAACTCATTTTTGCTTTCATTTTAAATTTGATTTAAAATGCTTTCATTTTAAATTTGATTTAAAATGAACTCAACAGTAGCCAAAAGAAATCAAGTCGCTAAAACAATCCTTCATTTAAAACTGAAAAACTGCTAAACTGCTAAGTGAAGTTCTAAAATTTTTGTTAGTAATAATGGTTTTCTATATATTTCCTGACCTGTAACCAAAAATGAAGGTTCTTATTAATACCTTAAACATTAGAAAATTTCCTAAAAACCAACAATTTGGTGATTTGACAAATTTGTCATCACAAATCAATCTAGATCTGCCAGAGGGGACTGAGAGATTTGCACAGGCTGACTAAGCCATCGGGGAGTGACTCGGGACTTCAGCCGGGAAGCTCAGAGCCTCTGGGACCTGCGCTTTTACCCCCACCCTCTTCTGTCTAATTGGCACCTGGCACACAATTAATATGCAGCTGCTTAACAGATAAATGAATCTGTGTCACAAGAAGCAGTCTCCTCAGGACGGCACCCAATGTCCTACAAGTCCCAGCCCCAGTCTCATCTTTCCCAAGTCCTGACCTGTACGCCATGTGCCCCGCCACTCCGCCCCTGCACTCTGGTTCCCTCTGCTGGGCACTTCCTCCTCTACTCCTGGGTCTCCTACCTTCAAGTCCCAGCCCAGGTCATTACGTCCATCAAGTTGTCTCTAACCTCTTTGTCCTGCGATAACATCTCTCATTGCAACTCCTACAGCACTCCATTCAGCAACACTAGGATGTAAGGTCTGAAGAACTTAAGAGTGTTAATCAATTCTCTCCAGCATCCAACATAATTCTATATACGTCTTGGACATTTAACACATATGATTTGTTAAATTAACTTAGGGTGCTGTTATTATCCAGAAATAAACACACTGCCTCTGAAATCACCTCCCTTTTCACATGGCAGTGGCCAACTCAGAGTCACAAGTCCTTGTGTGTGCGTGTGCACATACAAAAGCCACGCTGAGTGATACTTAAAATCGAGGAGTAGCTCTCGCCAGATAATAACACTGAAGTTCTCAATGTTGAAACAACCCCGTTTTTAAGAGAAGAACCACCAGAGAAGCATTTCCCATTAGCACAACCGAAGGTCAGCACGTTAGAGGTCCTAACAGCTTGCAAAAGAAAGGACGGACCCAGAAACAAGTTTTAGAGTAAACAGAGGTTGGAAACAACACAGGCATCTAAATACAAAAGAGCGATCGGTCATGTGTGCCAACTCAGCAACCTTTGCAGGTTCTTTGCAAAGGTACAGTGGATACCATTCCTTGGGGATTAGGTTCCTTCCCCATTAACCCCAAGACAAAAGGAATAAGATCTAAATAAAATAGAGGTTACAGTCTCACAGATGCTGACTTACTGTCATCCCTGTCGTACTATTTGATTTTGTTTAATGTAATGCCGTCTTAGCCTTGGCACAAAGCCCACTGTGCGGGAGGGAGGGACCGTTTGGGAAGAACCAGCCAGAAGTACTGTAGAAAGCTTTGCACTGAAACTCGCTTTCAAGAAGGCACAGGAGTGGAAGAAAGGGAGGGGGGAGTTCCAATATGTGTACTAATTTGCGCAATCTTCTTTTCATTCCAGTGACCCCCCAAAAAATAAAAAATAAAATGTACTTGCAAAGAGTCCTTTGAAACAGCTGCTTGATTTCTTGGTCAAGTTACGTGGTTTTTAAGACTTGAAGATATTCAAGTCAGTGATAAACACCAAATCACATGACCCACTTGAGGACAAGGCTGGGGAAGTCTGTCTGGAGTTTATACTGGCTGAGCAAATGAATGTACTTGGTCATTACTCAATATCAGCACTTACAAAGCGAGCAATTGTTTCCTTTCGATGCTCATCTTCTCTCTTAGAGCTCAGGAAACCCGCTGCCAAGAACCACTCAATTAAGACCGCCTGCTACAGAAATAACAACTTGATAAAACATTAACCTTCACACATTAAAAGCATATGGGTTAAGCGCCCTTTCAATTAAAATATTATTTTTAATGGTGTTTATCTAGTGAGCAAAGGAAAACATGCATCTTATACAAGTAATTATATTACAAGATCACATGAAAGAAAGAACGTAGGAAACACTGCTTTCAATTTCCTTTTGACTTCTAGATGTCCTCCTCATATTTACCCTAAAATAGTACACGTGCTATTTCATATCGTAAAGCATCATTTTTCACTTAAAAATGAATTAAAATACAGAAGGAAAACTTTGCATCAAATTTTTCAATCTAAAACGAAAAACTGTTTTTGAGCCTAAAATTTACAGAGAACTGATGAAGTATGTCTATCATCTCTTGGAAGATTACGGACGCTCTTGAAGAAGTCCTCAGAATGAACCTGGCAAAATTGTAATTCAAGTAAGTGTTGGCGTGTTCATGGTCATCTCAGCCTTACTGTCTAAGCGTCTCGGAGTATTCGTTCCTACCTGAGCCATCCACACGGCAATCCACGCTCAGCTCAAGTACTCCCTGGCCCGTTTTCTCTCAAAATAAGATGTAAGATTTTCTAACAATACTTAATGTCCCCTTAGATTCTAAGGCTTAGAAGATTTGTTTTCAGATTTTCCTTTTCTTCCTCCAGAGGGCAGCCAATATAAGTCTCCAGTCAGGGAATTTTCAAGTTTTAGGGGAAGTTCTTCAGTGCTTTTTGTAGGGGAAGAAAAACATCTTTTCCTTCTACCCTTCTAAGTTCTCAGCTAGATCTCTATAATGAGAAAAGCATACGCATTTATTGAATAGAAAATTTATGGGATACAGGAGACTGTCTAAGGAAATGAAGACCAAAGAAATGGCTACACCGGAGTGTTCTTAGGTTTGATGAAAAGTAGAGCATCATGGGAAAGTGCTAGAACAAGAGGAGTCTGAGCTAAGAGCAATACACTGGGGTCCCCAAGCAAGGCTGCTTGCCAGAGTCCCCTTGGAGTCTCTCCACCTTTGGAGATAAGGATGCTCCTCTCTGGATACAGGGAAGGCACCTCTCACGTGAGGGTCTCCCCACCTGCTTTAGGAGAAGGTCAAAAGGTCCTCCCTGCACCTTCAGCTTAAAATAGTCAGCTTGCCAAGGTGCCATATTTGGGGGTAGGATGTCCTGACCCCTGTCATTCCCCCATCTGAAACTTTCCCAAGAAATTTCAGTCCAGAAACTGAGCTGCGAAACTGTCCCATTACCCAGGGACCCAGTGTCAGTGCTGAGACCCGATCAGTCCACTCTTACAGCTGCGCCTCCTTTCAGGAGGTGGTGATACAGGTGGGGGCGGATGTCACCTGAGACAGGTCTCTGTGTGCTGTGAGCAATCGGGCATTTAATAAGGAGCATTTCCATAGAAACAAAAGAAAATGGTTAATGGTTAGAACAAACTATAAACTCAGTGATTGAGTCCGGAGGACAGTCAGTTAAGATTTCTAGATGTCGAGCGCCAAGCATCTAATTTAGATGGTGGAGTGGAAGAGGCCATGGGAATTGGACTCATTTTCCCAGTTTGTGGCTTGATTGTCTCTGCTGAGCTCATCAGGTGGTCTGTGAACTTTCGGAGTGGCCCACACACAGGCCTGATGGTCACCCGCTCATGATCTGTGGGGGCAACTTCTCTAAAGTTTAAATCAAGTTATCCAGCCTCAGCCTGCAGGGTTTCAGGCAGAGAACAGTTTTCATTCTCAATGATTCCAAGTCAGAGGGCTGGGGGGGAAAACCAGAAATGTTAATATGGAGGGTGGTAGCCAGATATGGAGGAAACTAGAAGGAATCAGGATCCAGTCCAATTTACAGGTAGCTAACAAAACCTTAAAGACGATGGAAAGGACTAGAACTTAAGGCCCACAGGAGCACTATGGTTTCCTATTGAAACATTACTTATCTCTATATATTTACCCCCATTTCTATCAACAATAAGGAGGGGAAGACTAATCCGTTTGCAAAATTAGTCTAAGCTTATTACATTCAGTCTGATTATTTACATGACTGACCATGGAGATTCTTCCTAAGTTTGCTTTGCTGGAACTTTTCATAGGAAATCTCAAATTAAGACTTTTAAAAGCCTCTTGAGGCTGTCAAGCAAACCAGAAACTTGACACCAAACTTTGCCTTCAGTACCTATAGATTTGGCTGAAATCCTCTCTTTTTAAGGTTCCCCAAATATTTTAAGGTTCCCAGGTGTCCCAGGAAATGACCGTCCTTATTCACCTATAAGGCTAGGAAGATTGTAAGCCAAGTACCAGGCCAATATTTGTTTCCAAGACAGTTTCAAAAGCGTTAGCTCAATAAAAACCACCTTAGCTCCTTAAAACAGGTCATACCTGATTTTATACATCATTCTCAAATATGACATTCCAGTCAAAGTCTCAGGAATATGAACAATGTTTTCAATTATGTCCTGTTACAAGGAAAACATTCTTTTTGTTTAAAAATCCTCAACCGAGGACATGTTCATTGATTTTAGAGAGAGAGGAAGGAGGAGAGAGAGAAACATCGATGTGAGAGAGAGACATAGATGTTGCCTCCCACCCCAACCAGGGATCGAACCCACAACTTAGGTACGTGCCCTGACCAGAAATCAAACCTACAACCTTTTGGTGTACGGGACGGTGCTCTAACCACTGAGCAACACAGCTAGGGCAAGGAAAACATTCTTATTGGACTTATGCAAATAACTATATTGCCATGAAAATAAAAACACTTAATAAGAGTTTCTGAATTCTGGAGGGATCAAATTGTTTCGTCTTTGTTCACAAAGGTACACTTTACCAAATTGCTGTAAATTATAGATGGCTTAAGAAAAAAGAGAAAAGCAAAACATTAAAGAACCAGCACTGTTTCAAACAAAAAGTCATTGAAAATTATAATCATCCTCATCAGTCCGTGTAATTAATTCTTGTTCTGTTTGATCTTGGCTGAGCAGTTGTAGGAATCCATCAACTTCTTCATTAGCTTAGAAAATTAGTCCACTGGCATGGTCTCAAGAGATGATTGGTCAAGGGAAGGCTTCACCGAGCCTTCTCGCCTGTGGCTGACTGTAAACACTTTCAGAGAAGAATAAGGAGCGAAAAACAATGGCCTGGGAATGACAAAAGACTTTTAAATGGCCATGGTGAAAGAACTGATGAGAGGTCATTATAATGTAATTGACAAGAAAAATTTGTTTATTTCCATTACATACAATATTTTAACAAAATAACTTGACAGGACGCGTGATTGTCAAGGGTATTGACAACTTTCTATATGTGCTTATATGTTTCTATAACATATATCCATACAAATGTAACCTAAAAAAAGGTTTATCATCACCTCTTATTGAACAGGCTTCTCACAGAGTTTAATATAGCAAATAAGCCTAATTAGTTTAACATTGCTCTTTTACAAAATCCTTTTGAGATTTTCCTCTAGGAAATCTCAAAGTTAGTTTAGATTTTTTTTAAAAAGATTTTATTTAGAATTTGATTTGGGAATATTTATCAAAAATGTCAAAAGGTTTGAGCACTTGATTAAATAGGATCACAGATCATTATAAAATAATAATTATCTATTTAACCAAACAAACACTTAGCTCTTTTAACATGGAGAAGATTTGGTTTTTTAACTAATCGAAGACCTGATAAAGAAAACATAAGGTACAGTAAATCATTCTGAAAAGACACAAAATCTTGTTTAAGGCAGGTTCCTTAAACGATAAAGAAAAATCTTTTATGATTTCTTTAGGCCAATAGTCCTAGAAAACTCTGTCATTCTAGTTTTGCATCAGTATACTTTTGATATTAAGGCTCATCTTTTTTTCCTAGCTTATAAATAAATCTATTTTTAGCAGCCTGACCATGCATAAAACTCCTTTTCTTCAAACCTACAAACCTTTTTAAAAAATACCTACCCAATTTTTGTCCTGCTCTTTTCCTCTTTCTCATTCTGGAATAGCCAGTCATTCCACTTTCAGACAAACTACTTTCTCTTTCCCTTAACAAAAACACATCCTTCATCCCTCGTATACTTTCCTTATCACACACACATTCTATTCTCCTTCCCTGCTTTGTATACAGAGGTTTCTCTTTGTCTGGTTATTCCTAGTAGTTTCATTTACATAATTGATAAGATGTGTTCATCCTTAATAACCCTGATTTTCAGTGAAAACTAGGAAGCAAACAGTTGTGAACTGCCTGCCCCAAACCAGCATTCTGCAGTAGATTAGCAAGTTTATGAATACACCATTTCACAATTTCTAGAGGCATATGCTTTGCCTTAGTCCAATTCTTCCATGTGGCAAAGCACATGTTTGCTAACAGACGCAAATACCTTTTGTCTCTCTCTGAAATTTAAGAAGCCAAAAGCAGATAAACTTATGTTCAGCAATTACTGTTTCGGTATTTTATCTCACTTAGAAATGGGCTACATAGTCAATAAATATCTGTCATCTAACTTAACTTAGTGTAGCCTTAAGGTTTCAAGTTACCAAAACGATTTTGGAAACTCTTTTTAAGCAGACATATTAGAAAGCATAATTATTGTTGAAAAATGCATTTGTAAACTTTTATCCCGCTCACAAGAATTCCCTTTTTCTTAACAATTATACCAGAATTGCTGATGAAAACTCCGTGAGACTTTAAACAAAGCTGCGCTGATTTTAAGTTATTGTTCTTGTTGACAAGTCAGACAAATATGAAAAGTATCACAAAAGCAAAGAATCTAGAAATTAAACATGGTTTCCTCCCCTCTTTTTCTTTTTCTACTGTTGTGCTTGATGTACATCAAGCAATTCATTTTTATTGTCCATTTTGTCCTTAGGCTGGGATTTATATTCTCATAATCTTAAACATCTAGTAGAGATAACACAAGCTTGTTTGTCTAGCAAACCCAGGGAGAAAAAAACTATTGTATGTCTGCATGATATTCAATGCTGACAACTCTGAAGACATACTTTTTTTTTTTAACTGACAATTTGCCAAAGGTTATTACAGATCACATGAACTGAAAAAAGTTTAGATTTGGGTTGATATTTCTGAGAGTTATAGGAACTTATGTAATTTCTGTAAATGCTCATTTATCTCTAAGCCAATTGAATAGAACTACTTCAAGGGTTTTATAAATTTGGTAATACTCTCCAGAGATAGAAACTCACTGGTTTTTATCCACTTTATATTGTTATTTGAATTGTGTTTCTGGCAAATGTGACAAATTGAGGTTACCTACTCAATACGAGGGCTAGTCGTGTTTTGACAATATTTGTGGAGAAGGCTCTTAAGAGCTTCACTTGCCCTGATATGTAATATCATGTAAACTATATTTTAGGCTGTCCCGATATCTCCAAAGCGCATCTGAGTGGATAAAAGAGTCCATCCATGTCCATTAGCTTTATTCCTTTTTAGCTTCCGCTAGCTGCTTTTGGGGAACCCTGAGTCTAAAGGTCAAGTGATGGGGGGATGGAGAGGAGAAAGGCCTGGCAGAGTGTGGAGAGGTGGAAGAGGCGGAGGCTGGAAAGGGACAGACCCACACGTTCAAAAGAACTGAATGGAGGGGGCATTTGACAAAAGACCGGAGGAGGAGCAGAAGCAATAAGAAGGAGGTCGTACAGAGGAGCCAGTCTGAGATCTTAAGTTTCCCAAAGAAGCTCCAAATTATACTCGGCAAAATCACAAGAAGAGAAGTAGGCGGAGTCAGCAGGGGCTGGAGAAGGGAGTTCCAGTCAACTCAGAGGTTCTGGTAAGAGCAGCAGGATGGAACAGAACGGGGGGCCTTCCAACAGACTCCCCCTTCCAGCTCTGAGTATCAGCTTCCACTTCGCCCAGCGTCTGACCGCCGAGATCTGTTTAAAAATATATCCTTTTGCCTATCTTATCAGGTGTCCAACAGGACAAACGGTAAATATTCCTGGCAATATTAAACTTTTTTCTTTTTTTAACCAAATGACTCAAAACCAAGGTAAGCCTTTTATGACTGAAAACCAATGAGCCTTTAAATGACGAAATCGCGGACGTTAAAAGGCTTCCCCAAAGGGGGAGCACAGAAGACACAGCCCTCCGGAGACCCAGAGCCACTCCCAGACACAGCCACAAGAAAGGCTTATACACCGCTGGGAGGTGGTGACGTGGCTGGGATGTTAGCCAGGACTGGGGTCCAGCCATTTTCTCGGGGCTGCCACCTGACAGCTGGCGATGGACGCACACAGGCCTGGTCACCTGCCCGCTACAGCAAGCGGGACGCCAAGCTGGATTTCTGGACCCAAAACAAAGTGAACAGGAAACAATAGCTGTCCCTGGGAGGGAGGGAGGGAGGGAGAGGATCAATGCTTCATGGCTACCCCAAACCAAATGCACACGACTCACAATTCAGGGATCTAATTTTTACAACTGGCTTCCTCCTGCCGGTCTGCCTTTGGCAAAGAAGGGACAGAGACGTTTCACCTCCTCTCCTGACCAGACACTGCAGGCGGGGGTCTGGGAGAGCTGACCTTGGTAAGAATTCCGACCTTGGCTTGTTTGGGTCCGTTGTCCTAAGATCCCACCTGCAGGCTCCGGGCGAGTGGAGTGTCCCGGCCGGCTGTCAGTCACCAGAAACTAGGGAAGGAAAAAAATCCTTTCCCTCCATCCTCCTAACTTCTCAGCTAGGTCTGAGTAACAAAAGACAGAGGGACGAGAGAAAAGCAAACAGATTTATTTTTGTATAAGTTTTATGTGACACAAGAGGCTTCACAAGGAAGTGACACACACAGGAATGGTTAAACCTGAGTGCTTTTATACTAGGTTTGATGAAGAGTAGAGTCAGGGAAAAGCAGTGTGAACTAAGAGACCCCCATCTTCGCAAGGGCTGTTCGTTCAGACCCTGCTTGGCACGTCTCCGTCTTTAGAAATAAAGATGCTCTTGTCTGGTCCTCCAGGTACACGAAGGGCACTTCTCACATAAGGATCTTACGACCGACTTCAAGGGAAGGTCAGAAAGTCCCTCCTGTACCTGCCATTTCTCAAATGCCATTAGCACAAAATATTTAAGCTGCCAAGTGCCATATCTGGAGGTAACATGTCCTGAACCTCATCCTCCTCCTTCAAACCGTTTATTTCTTATGACTCTCAATGGAAGAGTTTTGCCAGTTACCAGGAATGAGCGTGTTTGAGTAAATGAATCGGAAGTCCTCTCCCCACTTCCCCAGTGCAGACAGTAGACTTCTGTTTCTGGTGATGTGGACCAGAAGGCTGGAGAGCACCTCCAACTGCTGGATTAAATATTTTAAAATTCTTTTTGAGTGTGTGGCAGAGCTAGCTATACATTTTTGCTCTGAGGGCAAAAATGATAAGAAAGCACAAACCTAGGGAGGTGAGTTTGTCCTGAAGCCAGCATGCCCTGGGAACATCTGCATAGCTCGGTGGTGTGAACTTGACCCAAGGAGACAGGAAGTTATTGGAAATAGGGCGACAGGAGGCAAAACACAGGACCTATGCAAGGTGGAGGGTCAGAGCACAGACCCGGCCACATTCAGCCCCACGGGGGGGATAAATTAAAACACAACCCATCTTACAGCTGATATGCATGAAGGAATCCTCAGGAGGAAAGAAAAAGGAATAAATGCATATGGATAAATCTAAACATTTTGTTATTTCTAGGGTTAAAAGATAAAGTCCTAGAACTACAATAGCTAAAAAAAAGAATTGGTTCATCTCTGAAAAAGGCTGATCTTACTTTTCAGGAGGAGGGCAAAGGTGGTTATAGTTAGGCTTTATGTATCCATATTAACTTTTCTTAGGGTACCCACTAAAAGGAAAGAAATAGAATGGAGAAGTTCCAGCAGAGCCCAAGGGTAAGAATGGAATGTAAGAGAAGAAAATCCAAAAGCAGACAGAAGGCACAGGGTATGACAGAAAGAACACAGGCCTTGGAGTAAGATGTTATTCCTGGGTTCAAATCCTAGCTCTGCAGGTATTAGTTCTAACCACAGACAAGTCATCTATTTTTTTAGATATCAGTTTCCTCATCTTAAAAAAGAGATAATAGCTCTGGCTGCTGGGGCTCAGTGGATTGAGCACCGGCCTACAAACCAAAGGGTCACTGGTTCGATTCCCAGTCAGGGCACATGCCTGGGTTGTGGGCCAGGTCCCCAGTCGGGGGCATTCGAGAGGCAACCAATCTATGTTTCTTGCACATCAATGTTCCTCTCCCTCTCTTTCTCCCTTCCTTTCCCTCTCTTTGAAGATAAATAAATAAAATCTTTAAGAAAGTAAAAAAGATACTAATACGAGATTGAGCCCAGGGTCTGCACTAACATGCAAGCACACGACGCCCAGCACAGTGCCTGGCACAAAGATCTGGGAAATACCATCTTCCTTCCCCTTCTTTTCACGACACAGAACTTGAAGCAGGTCATTGTTTCGGGTTGCTGAATCAGACTACTCTATTCATGAATCCCACGACCATGACTTAGAATTCAGTCATCCTTAGCTTTCTGTACATTCCCTCCTTGTTGAGGACTAAGAAGCTTCCACACAAAATTAAATTATATGCAGCACCTCAAGCTTATTATTGTTCCAAAAGTACACCTATGTATGTTAAATTCAGTCTGAAGTAAATGCCCCTTCCACAGCAAAACGCAAAGGCTATACTTGATGTAAGACTAAGAAACCCCAGTTGCTGCTCTATTAGACAGCTGCGTATCCCACCAACCTCAAATATTCTGGAAGAAAAAGAAAGACTATTAATTATGTCACCGCAAAGATAAGTAGCTCCCCTCAGTTCATTCACATCTGTCAAAATTAGGAATAAGTGTGTAATCCCAAAGTACAGAGAACATAAGATCTTGCTGTGTGAAGATTATTTCACAGATTTCGAAACCACGCTCCAAAACTTAAGGTGTTCAGTTGAAGTTTAGAGAGTCAAATTTCCCAATAATAATGTTATGAGGTCGGCTCTAAGTTGAAAAAAAGGTCGAAAACTTTTAATTCAACAACTCACATAGCCTTCACCCCCTTTTCTTTTCTCCGTGGCCAACTTTAAATTCTGATTGGACTTTTTCTTCTTTGCATGGGCTGCTTCCAGAATTTCCCCATCTGCATATTTTACAAAATAAAAATTAATTTCCATGTGTGTCTAAAATAAAGTTCAAGTGACAAATCTGACCTCCGGGTTATAATATAATCCAAAATAAAGAATGCTTTAACTGTTCATTTCTACCAGTACCAAGATCTGACTACCCCAACTTAAAGGACATCAGCCGAAGAGTCAGCAAATTGACACAATCCTCTTACCTGGAATAAAAAGGCTAAAAACCGAAAATGGTTTGAAAGAAACCAATTGGCAACCACTGAAGTTAAAGATGAAAGTTTTATGAGACTAGAAGTGGAAAATCCTGCCTGTGTACACAGACGCTAATAGGAAATGACATAGGGGAATTTTACGAGTGGAAATCTTAAACAGAGCTGTATTATGTATAAAACAGAAGGCATCAGCTTGATGCACCGCAGAGGCGCTAAGGGCTGTGGCCCTGCACTCAGGTTGCCTGGACTCCAACCCCAACTCCTCAGTTTCTGTGTCTGTAAAGTTCCCATAATAATGGCCCTTAATAGGATTACAGTGAGGATTAAATTAGATATAACAGATTAGAGCTCTTAGCACAATAATTGGCACATGCTAAATATTTAATAATTGTTAGCCAGTCGTATAACCATTATCCTCTTTCTAAAACTGTTGTACAAGGCCACAGTAGCAGAAGGGTCAAAAAGCACCTTAAGCAGCAGCTAAATAAAATATATTTTAGTTATCCACTCCCCAACAGGAATAAATGATCCTAATGCCCATCAACATTCGGCAAATACAACAACCTGGATCCAATACCAAACAAACACAAATTAAAAATCATTAAAAAGTATTAAAGCATAAAAGTGACTACTAATCTGCTCACTTGGGCCCAGAGTTCTAACTACTCATAATTAGGTTACGACATTAAGGGGCCAATGAAACTTTTCTATGATATACTGCTGCCGACCTGATCTTGGGATAGCAACCATAATAAAACCATAATAGAGTCAAAAAGCATCAGGAAGTATCAACTATTCTGGAAGCACAGCAATTCCATATGGCCCACCTCCCAGCCTGAGCAGCCGGCGGGGCGGAGGGGTGGGGGTGGGGGCAGAAGAGACCCAGGATAGTCAAAACTGCTTAGTTCTCTGTGTTCCGATGAGTAAAAGGATCTACTGCAGATGGTTCTAAAAGTCCGGTGTGCATTTGACATTGACAGCCCAGGAAAACCCAGGCAGTCCCAGGGAAGGGAACACCTTCATCTAAAGCGGCAAGTTGGGGATAGAAAGAAAAAGACTCTAAGAATGCTTGAATTCTTCCACCACCCCCTGGGGAGAAAGTATTTCAGACTGAACTGTTAACTGCTAGCTACCCCCCCAACTGCGCCCCCCCCGTACCCCTCCTTCATGTCAGTATCACCTGAGCAGGATGTCAGAACAGGAATCTAGTAACTATTTATTAGTTAGCCACTAATTGAGTCTTCATTTCTAGGGGGCCTTTTTTATCTAGGTGTAAAAGAACAAAATCGTCTAAAAAATTGTTTGCAGCGAATGGAAATGCATTCATCATTACTCTCCATTATCCCTTTCAGCTGGCAATACCTTGTGGTTGTAAAGCAGAAAAAAAACAGTTTGGGTGCTTTTAATCAAAGCTTGGACTCCAGCCCTGCCCTGCAGCATGCTGTAATAGGAGAAAAGTGCCTGCCTCACATTCCAGAAGAAATGAATTTTTATGTGACCAGCCCCCTACGGTCACTGCCACCTCCCTCTGTTAATGTTTTTATCCATGCAGCAAATATCATCGGCGTCTACTACTTTAGACGTGACTTTAATTATGGCACCTTGAAAAAAACATTCACTAAGTGATTGCATTTCATAAAAGTTTAAAGTGGAACAAATGGATCATAAAACACTTTGAGGAGTACATCGATATACCAAAAAAAAAAAAAAAAAAAATGGAGAGTCACCATGGTGCTCACACCCCCTGCAAAAGGACTTTTGAAATAAGCACCAAAACCTTCAAGGTGCTTCTGAAATGCAGAGGAAAACGGTGTGATCGTCAAAAGCAAACAGGCTTTAGAATCAGCTCCACCACTTAAAAGCAGTATAAACTTTGACAAATTATTTAATCTTTCCAAACTTTGGTGTCCTCATCTATGAAAGGGAAATATAAATGCCTGCCCTATAGAAGGGTTGCCATGAAGCCTGAATATAATATATATAAAAAGCCCGGTGCAGTGCCTGGCACATAGTATATGATCGGTAAGTAAAGACCAGTATTATTAGAGACATTTTCGACAAGAGACAGATTTAGTGGTGACTTTTATTCCTTGGAGGAAAAAATTGATCATGTCAATAGAACTTATTAGTCTTCTGAATAACAGTTAAAATCTTATACATGGAAAAATATGGAACCTGACGACCTAAACAGGAGTATCTATCCAATGGCAAGTTGGGAGATAGGAACCTGCAACTAGCAGGTGAGTTATATTTCATAAGAAGAGTATGTAAACAAACAAACAAACAAAAAATAATAATGTGCAGTGAGGTTACAGAGGAAGGACCCGGAGAAGGAGAAGTCGGGGAGGAGCTATGCCTGTCTGTCAAGTTGAAAGAGGTTCTGTTTCTTCCCACTATTTTCTCCTCTTCTCAACTCCTCCAGGAAAGAAAGGTGTTCTCGCAGAAACTGGAAGTCCAACAAGAAGGAAGTCTGAAGTAACCAGGTAAACAAGCAATCTATATATATTAAGTCACTTGTGAATTCTTTGGGTTAACAAGTCTTTTGTGTGGTTTAACAAGTTGCTCTTTACAACACACATAACTTATATAATAGAATCCCAAGGTCTATTCCATACTTTATTTGAATCAACTTAAATAATTATGCATTAGCTATCAATTGTGAGAGAAATGGAAATTTGGGGGGGGGGTTAAAGAACAAAAGAAAGAGAAATGGGTGTTCCGATACCTGGAGCACTGGTGAGATGGGAAAGCATCTTGGCCAATGGAAGAAATAACAGCAGGGAAAGGAGGAGAGAGAGGAGAGTGTGTACCTAGGACTCTGGGACAGACACTAATGATCGACACCCAGTACTCTTACCCTGGCTTTTTAGAGGTAATAACCGCCAGTGTATCTACAATGAAAATCAAATGCTACTCTAGATTACCAATACTTATTTCACAAAAGAATGAAAACCCAGGTAAGCCCTTACAGACTACTAATATAGACACTTTCCTATTTACTAATCTCTATGCAATATTTTACATGCATGGTTGTTCAATATACCAAATGTGTTTTAAATACTAACTGTGATAGTTAAGTCTTACATGTCAACTTGGCTAGGTTATAACACCCAGTAACTTAATCAAACATTAATCTAGGTGTTGGGTAAAGGTACTCTGTGGACATAGTTAATAAGTACAATAAGCTAACTTTAAGTAAAGGAGAGACCATCAGTTGTGTGTATGCAACCCATGAGTTGAAACCGTAAGAATAAAGACCAAGGTTTCCCAAAGAAGGAATTCTGCCTCAAGACTGCAACATAAACTCCTGCCTGACCTTCAGCTTGCTGACTTGCCTTACAAAGTTGGGACTTGCCAATCCCCACAATCTCATGAGCCAATTTATTAAAATAAATCTCTTTAAACACACATGATTGATAATGGTTCTTTTTCTCTGGAGAACCCTGACCTTCATACTCTAACACACCAAAAGACTCAAACTGGGATTATTTTCTTTTTAAATAAGGATTAACAGATGTCTGTTTCTTGTACCCTCTTTAAAAAATCAAAGTGTTTTAAAATAAGTGCTCAGAAGGTTCATTTTGTTAGTATTTCCTATACAACGTCAACAAATGAGCAATGCTATTATCTTATTTTCTTTATTAAAATACATAGGAGGGAAAAGACCAGTGATACTTCATATGTAGAATTTTTAAGCCCCAAAACTAACTTCAGAAGATTCTGAGATTCAACGTTTTTCATTTTCGTGGCTTTCAAAGTATTTCATAACTACCAGTTAGTATAACATCACTCTGAGGGTGTTATGCGATTAGCCCAATTTTAAAGAGTGAGGGATCATACATGCAAAATAGATGGAGACTTTGCACTACTTAGTGATATTTGCAGAATCAACCTGAGGATTCTCCAGCTCTAAGTTCCAATGATGATCTGTCCATCGGTTAGTCCTCAGTGCTGCACTGACATAGAAAAAGGTTTAGAATCACTACATACACAGAAAACTGCTCGGGACATAAGAATGACACACTGTTTACAATCTGTTCCATTCAAAAAGTATTACTGATTCCAGGTACCTGCAAACATTTTCTGTAAAGGGCCGGTAGTATCTAGGCTCTGTAGGCAAGGGACTACTGTACTGCAGAGCACAGCTCTAGAATATCAGAGCCAAAATAGGTCCTGGGGGCCATCACTGAGCCATCCCTCTCTAGGGAAAGACTTCCCACAGCTAGGAATGAGGAAGCAGGACCGGGAGGAATACTGCTGTCTAACAATGGGGAAGATAAGAACACTGGGGGACTCCAGCCCCCTTTCACAGGGAGTTGCTGAGGCTAAGGGGCCAGGCACGGCATTCAATCATGCAGCCCTTTAGCTGCATAGTACTTCTAAAACCCAGGTCTCCTGACACTCAGTTCAGGGCTCTTCCTATTCCCCTACCAGTACGTTGCTAACTGGATGAAAACCCAATTATGGCAGGTCTAACTTCCCATTTACTACCTAATAAATATAAGCATTTATTTAATGGACTCTTCTCAGCTAAACTTAGCTATACACCATTTTAACTTTAAAAATATGGAGATGAAGAGCTAAGATTTGTCTATAAAAGAGATTATTAAGATTTAAAGGTTTGACACTGGCTAAAAATGTAAATAATCTCTACATACAATCTACATCTAATCTACATATGATTACACAACTATATAATAATAATAACGTACTAAGGCCATTGGCAAGCCTAGTTTCCAAGAAAATTAATTATCGTTTCCCTCTACAGGTTTCTTTTTAAAAACCTTTTTATAGTTCTTGGCAGTTTTTACAAGAGTTATGATAAGAGTTCATATATAGTTCAAAGACTAAACTCCAAAGCAAAATCATAAACATAAGGAATAGCAGGCCCCAAATACTTTCTTTAAACCAAGTTTTCAGCTCTTCTAGATTTAAGTGATGACATTTTGTTTTGAGGGCTAGGAGAGTGGCAGGTATGTTAAAACATAATTCCAGTGATTTGCTTTTTCTATTCTTCAGAGACATGCATATAAAAGTGAGCAGTAGGGAGCAGAGAACCCACCACAAGCTTTGGAAAGTCCTCTAAGTAACTCCAGGGTCTCCCAGAGAGTAAGAGCACCAGGTCCAGAGAACTGTCCCTTGTCCCACTTTTCTGCAGAAACTCTGTATAAAAGAATCTGTAGACGATCTGCCTTTAAGCCCTACGAGGACCATTAGCTACTTAGCTATAATCACTGCAAAGCCAGCCCTGACTCAACACAAGCTTTAAGAGATAAGCATTAAAAATGGAGAAGACAAAGCCTAAAAGGATGCCTAATAAGCAAGTAGGAAATTGAGACCAAAATGTCTCTGCAGGCTGAGTGCCGGGCCGCTGAAACACAGGCAGGATGCAGCTTAGCGGGAGGAAATGTAAAATTCTGCATCTCAGTTTGAAAACCAGTTGTACCAGAACAGAGCCAGACAAACAGGGAGTTTCTATGAAAATTCTGGGGTGAAATCAGATTCTGTCCCTAGGTGCTTTCTAGTTCTGGCACTCAGTGAGTTGGAGCCAACAAATAACTATTACTAGGGGAAAAAATAAAGTTAGCAGTCCATCTTGGGAATGTATATTATAGAAGCATTCTGCTCTACTCAAAAAGTGTTCTTGTTCTTCAGTGGCAGAGCAAAGGGGGCAAGCTCTTAACCATAGGTCAACCTAAAGAAAGGCTGTATGGGTGGTGCCTTTGACTATTTTTATTTTTGCGACTCTATTCGGTTACTATGACAAAGTCCTCACTGGGGCTTAAGTATTAGGAGTTGGCTCGGGCGCGTCTTACCTGTGTAGTCACTCGGTCTCGTGGGGGAGTCTGGGACTGGCTGACGCACACCGCCAGGGCCTGCCCCGCTCCTCCGCGTTAATGAAGACAAGTTCCCTCGTTCGCAGTGCCGGGTCTTCTCCTGGCTGTACCGTTCTCATCGGTCTCCATGCCTCTGCCCTCTCAATCCTGAAAATAAATGCCAACGCTAAAATGAACCTCAAAATTTTTTAAAAGATTCACATTGCAACCCTGGCCTCAAACCACTCCAAGACCCTGATTACCATGCCAACTTCGCCCTCGTGACCCTAGTCAACTTTAACTTCAATCATAGTAACGTGGACTCAGGAGCGTCTGCCAGGCCGCTAGCAGGGAGGTGAAAGCGAGCAGCGGGCAGGACTTGGCTCCCTGGCCCTGCAGAGAGCAAGGGGGCGCACTGACAGCCGGGTATTTTAAAACAATAATAATACTGACTACAAGTCTCTCTGCTTTTTACTGTCACCAAACACTGGCAATTCTAAATGACCTGAGCGCTAAGATCCTCCTTCCAGCCGCCACAGACAGCTCCTACCACTGGTACTGGTCAGCCTCCCTCACCTCTGCCCAACTCTTCTATCCAATAGTTTTTCTTTTCCTTAAAATATTTAAATTTTAAAAACCTAATAACAACAAAGACTAAGGGCAACCCATGTATTTTCTACCGTATTTGCAATTGGGAGGTACATTTTATCACTTTAGTAGAAAAGTTCACGTACAATTTCACGGGATGCCTCCCTCTAAGCGAAACCAAGGAGAGTGCATTTGCATAATCCCAAGTACAATTTAGTTTCAGAACTATTTTTTAAACTGTCATACTGTAAGGTAAACAAGTGGCTCACAGCCGTAGCCACGCCCCTGGGGGCTGGACAATGTGCCAGGATGGAGGGGACCAGACTCCGCAGAATGGACAAGGCTGTGCTAACAGGTCGGCAGTTCTTTTAGATGCTCTGGCTCTAACACCCCTGAGTCACTCTGGGGCCCAGCTCATCTTAGCCACTTTGGGAGAAAGGTCTGCCTCAGCAGCAGGAGAAGGACCGAGAGCGATGCTAAGAGAAGGGGGCCACTGAGTCTCAGCCCATCTTGCCGACGGTCACGTTTGCGGCACAAGCAATGCAGCCATTGCGTGGTCAGTCAGCAGACCAACGCTCTGCTTGGTGTCTCGGTGTCTGAACGCTGTATTCCTCAGCTGGTAGACAATTCTGCTGATTCTACCAAATGACAGGGAATGGCAGATAACTGAGAATGGACTGTGTATGATAACATTGATCATCAGAGAGCACAGAACCAAAAAACGTTCAAAAAACGTTCAAATTCCATCATATATTACAAACTGGTAACTAAGGAAAACAAAATGTATGAGTGTGCCTATATGAAGACTGAGTTTTGGTTATCACTGTTTCAATAGTTCTTCCAATGTACAGATAGATATTTCACTGCAGCAGAAATAAATATAAAAATAAAAATAAATCCATAAGAATAACAAGTAATTTGCTGCACCCTAATAAAAAATTGCTGATTGGTTAAACTGTAAAATAAATCTAAATCCTACAGAATAACACATAGACTTTCACTAGAGAAAGCAAAGAAATTTACACTACAATTAGAACAAAGAATTAAAATTCCAAAGATTATCCAGAACACAAAGCACTCAAATTTCAAACCTACCATCCAGATATATAACTAGAAACTTGCCACAGAAGAGTTTCAAAAAGGACCACTTCCTCTATCAAGAACTCATCAAAAGACCTGTATGACGCCTCAAGCACTTTATCTCACAAAAAAAAACAAGGGAAAGGGGGAATAATACATTTTTTTAAAGATTTTATTTATTTATTTTTAGAGCGAGGGGAAGGGAGGGAGAAAGAGAGGGCGAGAAACATTGATGTATGAGAGATATATCGATTGGTTGCCTCTCACACGCCCCCAACCGGGGATCTGGCCCGCAACCCAGGCATACGCCCTGACCGGGAATCAAACCAGCAACCTTTCAGTTCACAGGCCGGCACTCAATCCACTGAGCCACACCAGTCAGGGCAGAATACATTTTTTAAAACATAGATTGTATGAAAAATTGAAAATAAGTCTTATAAAAAAAAACAGTATTGTCTAATTGAAAGAATTAAGGTTAAATTATATAAATTAACAGCAGTTAATTCAATAACTGTAAAGATCAGTGCCATCTTTTCATTTCCTAGTTTGAAAAGCATTCATTGCCCATTTACATGTTAAAACATTGTTTATGTTTAGGCACCGCTTTCCACTGGTAAATATCAGGGGTTCCGCTGAACAGGAAGAAACTGTAACTATCTAACTCAAGCACAGATTTTTTTCAAGAGTTTATAAGATACAGTTAGTAACATTGTACATTTGAAATTTGGAAGAGAGTATATCTAAAGTGCTCTGCCAATTTGCCATCTGCTAAGGGCAAATATATTTCCTTGTAGCAGAAAAAATAAATAAAATGGTAACAATGTGAGGTTGTGATAAGTTAATTAGCTTGATCCTGGTAATCTTCTCACAATTCATATGTATATCAAATCATCACATTCTACACATTTAATATATACAATTTTCACTTGTCAATTATACCTCAAAAGGCTGGGGAAAGAATATATAACCTAGCAAGACATCAAGGCACAAATAAATATAAAATGTTCTAGTTTACGTGAATCAGTGCAAGTCAAGAGCACTGGATTAGATCTAAAAATCACCTGTACAGTAATTTAAAAAATAACAATGAAGTTTAACACTTGCAATATGAAACACCAGCAACAAGCAAAAGTCATCAGATATCACCCTCCACCAATGACAAAGTAATGGTTCTGCCTAGCTACCTTGCTCAGTTTATGGCAAACAATTCATTTACCATCTATTTGAAGCCAGGAGAATCTCTGTAATCACACTGAAGTGAGATCCTATATGATGCAGATGAGGTAGTACATATTACTGGCAGCCAATAAAACATAAATACAATGTAGACAATAACTAATTATAATTATCTCCTGTGATGATAAAAACAAGCCCACATATTATAGCTGGCCATCAAGGAAAATGGTGTTAATGTACATATAAGAACAAGTCTTGGGTTACCGATATTTTTAAATATATTGCTAATGACAAACATATTGATTACCTTGTAGCAGAAATAAAGAGCAACAGTAACTTCTTAGTATTTAGTGATTCCCTGCACCCTAATCTAAAATTGCCCTTACGGGTTCAACTGAAAAGCAAAACCCAGCAGCGTAACTTTTAGTACTTGGTGTTAGAAAGTTAGGCAGCCAGACAATGAATTGTGACTGCAAACGTTGACAGCGGGCTGCCATGTCATTATCATCATAATTCTAAACCACTTAGAAGTTCATTCCGTGACAAAGGCAACAAGACAGGCCGAACTGCAGGGGAGAGGGGCTTCCCGAGGAAACGTTGGGTTGGCTGGCTTGTTTGAAGCAACTGGAAAGAACCAATTCGGTTGGACAAAGATAGGCTACCTAAGTTGGACCCTGACGAAGAAGAGTTCAAGCTTCACGAGGAATGGAGAATATTTTCCTAAAGTCCACACGGGGCGCACACACACACACACACACACACACACACACACACACACACACAGCCAGCATCAACTGTAGTAGATGAAGCAATAGGGGTCCAGCATCCAGTGATCCAGTGGGTGGCTGATCACCTTTCTGATCTGTGAAGTCAAGACGTCTTCTCATCAAGGACCTCAGAGAAGGGCTGACCCCTCCTCTCCTCCCTTCCCAGGGAAGACCACCTTTGCCATCTCGTGCCGCGCTATCAGCCAAGTCCCGGGACACTCCCCCAAGTGGGCGACTCTCCTCCCAGATGCATCCTTGCCCAGTGTCACCCGCGGCTCCTTGTCTCCGGCCTCTCCGGCCTCAGGGTCCCTGATGCCTCCCTCCGCAGCCCCTTGCCGCTGCCCTTTGGACTCTCCCCGGTGGTCCCCGATCGTGGTCCCCTCCCTCAAATCGGGGGTCCCGACTCTCCCTCCACCCGCGCCGGGGATCCCGACTCTCCAGTCCCTACCGGGTTTCCCGGTCCTGCGGCGCGGGGGGGCGACAGCAGGGCCGATGAGCTCCCACCGAGGACACAAGTGCCCGGGGAGCTGGGGCTCCGCTCAGATGGGAGCGGGGCTTCCGCCTCGCGCCGGAACGCCTCGGTGAATGGGGCCGGAAGTCCCGCCCTCCCGCTCCCAGCCCTCCCACCTGCGGGGTAGCGCGGAGGTGTGTTTTCTCTGCCGTTCCTTCTCTGTCCGGGGGATCCGTCAGCCACTGTGCGATCACTTGACTGGGACACTGCCCTGCTCACGCCCTGCGAAGGGCGAGATGCCTCAGCCCCTGACCCGGGTCCTCGCCATGTGGTTGAAAGTTGGCATAAATGGGGACAGGGCAATCGCACCAGCGGGCAGTGACACAGGTATCCCAACGCAAGGAAGAATTGCTCCATTCTTAAATTCAAGCTCTTGTCGTCTACTCTATTATCACTCGCTTAACAACCAAAACACAGCCCCGTGTTATGGAGCGAGGGAGGCATTCCGGGTAGTCCATGGTGACCTAGGCAGGGAATACACCCAACAGTGGCTTGGTGTAGAGTAGGGACAGACACAGACGCGTGGAAACAAGGGCCGTGAAAACAACAAGCACTAAAGCAACCACGGCTGTCCTGGAGGGAACGGTGGCGTGTGGGGAACTGGGCAGAGAAAGACTCTCAAGAGATAATGCTCCTCAGTTGAAACTACAATGATGAATGAGTTAAAGGTCAGACAAAGTGGGGGAGATCATGCAGAGGAGGAGGCTGCCATTGGCTTAATCAGGGGCTGGAGGGGCATCCAGTTAATTTAGCAGAGTCTGGGGTCATAGGGGCAGGTGCAAGCACAGCGAAGGGAGGCAGGCCCAGATCATGAAGACTTCTGTACAATAGACTAAGGAATTTGGACTTCCACATGCAACAGGAAAAGGGAAGGGGGGGTCTCTAGGGAAACAGGCAAAATAATGAGTTATGGGATTGACTAGGGTGACTGACTTTGTCATCAAAGAAAAATAAGAACTTGAAATATGGACCCTGGCGAGGTAGCTCAGTTGGTTAGAGCATCACCCCGCAATGCTACAGTTGTGGGTTCAATCCCAGGTCAGGGCACATATAGGAATCAACCAATGAGTGCATAAATAAGTGGAACAACAAATCTCTCTCTCTCTCTCTCTCTCTCTCTCTCTCTCTCTCTCTCAAAATGAATAAATAAAAAATTAGAACTTGAAAGATCATGAATCATTTTACCCTTGAGCGTGCATTCTCAAAATGCCATACCAATATGTAAAAGCAATGGATGACTACTACAACCCTATAAAAGTAGGACCACCAAGGCTCGTACCCCTCAAGTTTCTCCATTGGGCAAATCACTCCAATCAACTGAGATGCCAACTAAAGCCACAGAGAGCCATGAAAGGGCCTGAGGAGGAAACTTCATTACCAACTACAGTAACACCGACTGTTGTGCCTATTATGATTTCCCTGCTTGCTACTAGTGTTTAATAAGTACCTTCTCGCACACCAAGCCCTTTTTCCTTTTTAAGGAGGAAAACATATTGCAATAGCATTTTTCCTTCCTTTTCCTTTTGCCAGCAGCAGAGTATGCTGCAATACATGGTGATGAGAAGTATGGTAGAAGAAGAGGAAGAATGGACATCGTGCAGAAAGACTGTAGTTACAGGGCACAAAATCACCTCTGGATGGAGAAGAACACAGCTTCGGGTTTTCCGCCATTGGGCAGGTTAGCAGTCCATTTGTGGTCATACATGCAATACTAAATCGTGTAGTAGAGAGGTGTGTCTTTGAAAGAATGGGAAGAAGAGAGTGTGTATGTGTGATGTGATGAATGTGGCAGGTGTGTTTGTGTGTTAGCGTGTCTGTGTGCGTGTGCTGAGCCACCAGGAAACACGATGTAACAGACACGACATGAGACGCTTCCCTATACCACACCACAATTTCTCTTTTAGTGGGAATGGCCCAATACACAGGAAAATCCCTTAAAGAGCCATATATGCATGCACAAGTGACCATATTCCAGGGTGACCAACCATCCTGGTTTGCTCAGGATTGAAGGGGATCCCAGGATACTGGATTTTTGGTGCTAAAACTGGGAAAACTTGGACAAGTTTGTCACACTGTCATGTCTTGTATAATAGATTAATCCAGAGATGAACAAATCTAAAACCTGGCTACTTAGACCCCCCACCCCAGGAATTTCAGAAACAGCATAGGGAAACACCAGGAGAAGATATCCATTAGAACTGAGTCACATAAATGGCACAGCCCTAAAAATGTGTTGACAACCTTTGCCAAGGACCCAGGACCTGCACTGTTGTCTTTGATTGCAGGGGATATCCCTGTGTACTTTCAAAACATTTCTTTGTTTGACTAGCCAAAGAAGGCTTCTGCTTCTTGCAAACAAAATAATCTTAAGGAGTATACCTACACCACAGCCTTGTTTCAGATCATCTTCTCCCAGAGTCCCTGCTAAGTGGGCACTGAGCCAAACAATCCATACTCATTGCCATAGTAAACTGGAGTAGATGTAGATGTAGACACCACCCAAACAAGCTAAGAGAGTCTCTCATGCACGGATTTGGGAGTTCACATGAGGAGCTCCAATTGGTCTCTCTTTCATATAGACATAGAAATCTCATGTAAACCTAGGATTGGATTGGGCATGAGCAAGATGTCCAAAGCTGATGGAGAAAGGGGGGGGAGTAAGTCAAGGGAAGAGGAGAAAGAAGGAATAAGGAGGAGAGACAGAAGGGAAAAGAGAAGACAATGATCTGAGAGGTGGTCATGATAGTTCCCACTTTTACAGGTTGTGATTCCCAGTCCCCTGTGAGGTACAGCTAAACATCCTCTCCTGAAATTCTGTGAAAATTCTATGTCCTTCCAGCAAACTTCCCATTTTATTTGGGCTATCTTTGGTAGGTTTCTATCCCTAGTGATGAAATACCAAGACATCAATCCACAAGACATAAGACTGCCACCCTACAGCGTAACTCTCTGCTCTGCAGAGCTCTGGAGCCTGCTTCTTTTCCTACCCCCGGTCCCTTCAGGACAATTGTCACAGTTACCATGGGGTTTGACAGTTGGGGCAAATCATACAATCAATATGTACATAAGTCTGGAGGGAGACTTTGGAAACCATGTACTGCAAATTCTTGATCATACAGAGGAGGGAACTAAAAGTCCAACCGGACACAGTGGTTTTCCTAAGGTCAGACAGTTCAATAGTCCCAGACACAGAACTACTTCAAAATCTCTCTCCCTGCCCAGTCACAGGATTTTCTGATGTGGAGAAGGCAGTACGCCCTGCAGGCCACTGTGAATTCCTCCTACCCACCCCCACCCTTTGGAGTTTACCCATGCCCATATAATGGCATCAGCCTGACGGCAGAACCAGGACAACTGCCCAGCAGACTCCTTGAGTGACCACAGGCAATAGACATGTGACTCTGAACCAGGGGAGAATATTCTAAGGTAAATGTTCCTACTTTTTCCCCCCAGTATGCACTAGCTGGCTCATATAAATAGATGAGTTAATTATAGAGCCAATAAGGTTAGTTGTTTACAAAGTTTATTTACACCTTCTACATTCTCTTTAGTACATACACAGATATTTTTCTTACCCTTATTTATTCTTTTCACCACCAACATGAACATCAACATAATTAGCTGTTATATCTAAAACTGTATCTCTTGCTTTTGCACATGCTGTAATTTAGTAATTTGTGGCAAAATAAACTAATCTATGGTTGGAGGCAATCACAACAGCATGTTCCCTGGAATATTAACAGTTTTCTGGAAATTTTGATTAATTAAAGATTGTGAACTGAGTGATAATTCAAGTCAACTAGCTGAGAACTAATAATTCCCAACTCTCCTACAGACTACAAAAGGCAAGGAGTTTTTTATGTGGATCCCAATCTTCTGTAACGCAATAATTCTCCTTAGACTAAAGTGAAAGAAGACTCTTATTACATTAGGGTGGTTTCCTTCCTAAAAGGGGAGCTTTCCCCAGAAATGTTTCAATGAAATGGAAACATCTAAAAACATGACTTCTGATATTTCGGTCTAATTTTTTATTGTGGTTGAATATGTAACACATAAAATTCACCATTTTAGCCATGTTGAAGTGCCCCCTTCAGTGGCATTAAGTATATTAATAATGTTGTGTGACCATTACCACCATCAATCTCAAGAATTTTTTCATCTTCCCAAACTGAAACTCTGTACCCATTAAACAATAACTTCCCATTTTCACCCTCCCCTAAGTCTAATTTTGGTCTAATTTTACAGGTTTGTATATCCCATTAAAAATACTGTCAGCATGGATTCAAACCCTCTTGAAGTAAACATATTTATAAATAGACCTAACAGAGGGCCTTATTCACCTCTTTTCTCCTGTGGAATTCCAATGAAATGTGATTTCCACAGGGACACATTGTTCAACAGCCAGCTCTTTCTGCTTGGGACCTCTTGAGACCTACAGCAATGGACATTCCACATGTAAATGAGAACACAGCAGGGAAACTTGGCATGACACTCATTAACTGGAAGTTTGGGTGCGTGTGTTCCCAAGGACTTGTACACAAGTTAATAATTTCGAACTCTGATCTTTGTTTGTCCTTCTGCAAAAACAATGGGCATTCCACATGTCAAAGCCTCACTTTGTTTGATTCCCAACAAAATCAAAACTAAGCAGAAACGCTCCTTCCAGAGAAGGCTTCAGCTGCTAAATTCCAACGGGACTAGTGAAACAAGATTTTTCAAAATCAATGGTACTTCATGGTTTGATAACTGAAATGGACACAGAGCTCCTAACTTGAAAATCTCACAACTAGGTAAGTAATAGAATGAATTTTCAGCTCTGCGTCTCAATGATACAAACTTATTTCCTAAGAAGAAATGAGCTATAGGCAGGGAAGGCAGAGGCAAAACTCTTCCTGTGAAAGCAATGGATTTATGCCTTAAAGAGGAACATGACTTTTCTGCAAAATATCCTGATTAGTTAGTAAGAGTCACTTCCTTTATTTATACCATTCTCTTAAAAACGTCCAAAATCAAACAATACAGTACAGGTTGGTTATAACTGCCTTGAGTAGAAAGGACAGAATCCTAGTTACTTCTGATTGCTCTGTATTTTTGTCCTGCGATGGGCCTTCTCCATATTGCAAATACTCACTGCCCAGAAAAATGTTCTGCACACAGAGCTGCCAGATAAAATGCAGGTGGCCCAGTTAAATTTGAATTTCAGATTATTTTTTAGCGTAAGTCCCAAATATTGCATGGGACATACTTATAACAGGAAATTATTATTTATCTAAATTAATTTAACTCGGCATTCTGTATTTTTATTTGCTAAATCTGGCAACCCCATTACACATAAGCAAAATTCCTTAAATATTTCTAAAGGAAAGATTCCTTACATATATAAATGCAAGTTTTCTCCTGCAAAAGTATGAATAGAACATTGGATTATCAATATACTATATAAAAACCTATCTACTTCTGCATACTTTTCTTAACTTTTTATAATAAAAATATGAAGATCAAAGATCCTTGATAGGTATTGTTAAGAATTAAATGAAAAATATGTAAGACCAAATCAGAGACACTCATCTAATTTACATGTGGTACGTTTCCAATCAGAACAGAGTGGAGACAGACACTATGGAGCCAGACTAGTCTCTTCACTGGGCTTACTTTTTAAGTACTTTTCATCATTTTCTTTCATTTTTGAGTCCATTTTTTCCCCTCTCATGGCAATCAAGTAGAATGTTGGCATTATAGTACAGCCCAAAGAAGGGTGGAGGAATTCATGTGACCGTTCTGGAAAATGAAACATTGAGACTCTAGTCACAAATAAATATGGGTTCTGCTGACATCTGTCTCCACACCCTCTCTAACATTCACTCCAACAGAGACAGACTGCTAGAGTTTCCGGACAGCGCCGCAGCCTTGGCCCGGACACCTGTCTACATATGTCCTCTAAGCTTCCAAGCCTCCTGACCTCCATGCGCAGGTACTTGCGAATGCTCCCTCCCCACCCCAGTTCCTCCCTGTTAGGCTCCTCCAGCAGAGGCCATCAGAGGGGGGCTGGCAGCCTGGAGTCTGGGGCCAGACTTGCTCCTCCCTGTCTACTCCCTGTTTCTGGTCAGCATCTCCTGCAGATGGTCCCTCACCCTGGAAATGGCTGTTAGGACCAGTGACCGGCTTTTACGCCTACGACCAAGCACATCAGGCCTCTCAGAGTATCTGCTGCAGAAATGTGGCCTCACCCCGGAGCCCTGGTCCTGTTCTGGCAGACCCCAGGCTGCCCTTGTGTGCACAGTCCCAGAGGCAGGTCGTGAGCTGGTTCCCGCTGCCTCTCGCTGACCTTTGCCCTTTCAGCTGGCCATCACCCGGTTAACCAATTCCCCACATTAAATGATCTCTACTAAGATAATTAGAGTAGCTCCTTTTTTCTGGAGAGAACTAGACTGATAAACGACCTAGAATGTAACTCTTGCAGCCACAAGCCATGTTTTATTCATCTCTGATTCCAAGCACCTGGCACCAAACCCAGCACATACTAGTGCTCCATCAGAGTTTGTCAGATTGATCATGAACAAACATCATACCTACCCACTGGCAAGGTGAGTTGGCACCAATGCCTGGACGCGTGACACCCAAGCCCAGCTTTCTTGCTAAGTGTTCAGAACGGTGCCTTGACTTGCCTTGTCAGGATAGACCACGTGCAGGGTCTTCATGGGACCCGCCACTCCCACCCTGGGCTCCCATTTACTCCACAGAGGGAGTGTGTGCAGAAAGGAGAGGGTATACACGGAGAACGCTACTGTGAAGCCGTGGAGGTTTTCAAACGAGAACAGAGTGTTTGGGCTAAAATTATTTACTAAAATCATTAGCATCTGGCCCATTGCCCACCAAAAGTCTGCCAAAACATTGGCAACTTATGACGGGGAGTCATAGCAAAACACTGAGCAGCTTATTTTAGTTCGGTCAGAAAATGTAAAAGAACATCTCTCTGGGAATGCCCATGCACTAAGGGAATACCATGCCATATTTTAAATGCTAGACTACATTCCTTCAAGGAAATTCAGTTGCAATAAAAAATGAAGCAAATGATATCTGAAAGGAAAGCAGCGTAGCACGGGGCCTGCATGTTGTGGGCGTGGAATAAATTGATGTGAAGTTCTTCTGTTGATGCTCTTGATCAAAGTTCATCTTTCATCATCATAAAATCATCCCAGAGAACTCAGACCGCTTCGGGGCCCCTAACAAGCGCAGGAGAGATGGGATTTTGACACACTTTTACATCCCAGCCACCATCTCAGTATAAACTCTCTTTTTGGATTATTATAACAGCCTCTAGACTGCACTTCTGACCATTGTCTCTGAGCCATGCTCTACAATGCCCTCAGTATATTTTTCCAAAGCTCCCTTACTCAGTTCAAAGCCCAGCTTTGTCACTTACTAGCTGTGTGACCGTGACTTAATTAAATTCTCTGTGCTTTGGTTTCATCATCTTAAAATATAGATAATAACTGTACCTACCTCATAGGATTGGTAAAAGGTCTAAATAAGTTAACGTTATCTAAAGTACTTAGGACATCGCCAAGCATGTTGACACTGCAGGATAAGTGACAGTTATTATTATTACTTCACTCGAAAACACTAGTTGGCTTCATGTTGCTTATGGGATAAAATCCATTTTTTTAGAAGATATGGATTTTCCTACTCAGAACCTCCAACTCTCTTTCCAGACTCATCCTCCACCTTTCCCCTCTCTACTTCGCCCTTATAATTGCCTTATTCCTAATCTCATAGAGGAAGCTCTGAGTTTCTCACCAATAAGTATGGTGTTAGCCGTAGGTTTTATTTTATCAAGCCTCCTCATCTCCTCTGACAAAATCTACTTTCCTGCTAAAAGCTTCCATGAGGAGGACCTCTAACATCCACTGTCAGCTACCACAACCACAGTCTTTCCTGCCTTTTCTTCTTGAGTGTCTTTGTATGTTTTTCGGTGTGCCTCAAAGGCCCTCTTTCTGCCTCTTCTTCAACTGAAATCTTCCTCAACCTTCAAGCCAGGTCAAATGTGTCTCTCTAACACCCGCCAGGACCAGGCAATGACCGGTCTTCTAGAACAAATAAATACTCCGCATCCCTGCAGGGTTAATGTCCACACTCCATGCTGTCTAATACCTTTATCTGTTTGTCTTTTCTCACAGGCATGTAAACTTCCTGGAGGGCAGAAAATTTATCAAAAAAGATGACTACCTTTTTCACGCAGTGCCTTTAGTGTTCAATAAATGATGAATAAATGAAGAAATAAGTGAATCAATGAAATGAAAGCAACCCAAACCAGGCAGGAGGCGCTGGCCATTCCTTGAGCTGAGAGACCATCTGCCACTATTGCTTTAATGAGGAATGCACAACAGTTTGGACCAGATAACCTGATTTCTCTACGATTGCAGGAGAAGGCCAGAAAAAAGTCTATGTGTTGACATATTTTGCTTAACATAAATAACCTCAGATTGGACTCCAGTGTTATCCTTTCACCACCCCCCCTCCAATTTTTAAACTAAAAAAATATGGGTGTGTACATATGACATACGAGAACTTGATTCTCAGGCTAGTGAAGTTTGCATAAGTTCACAGAAGGAAGAGCTCAGATCTCCTTGTATTGCACACAAGGGGTCCTTCTTCCGACTGGGAGATGTGAAAATGCAAATTTAGTCTATTCCTATTACTAAAGAAAGTCAAACGCAGAGAAAGAAGAATGATAAACTGGGAGGTGCCATAAGGAGAGAGTTAAGGAACTGCCAGGGGAACCAGGAATAAAAAACAAACCATTAACAGTAAGGCGAACAGGGAGTGATTCTAGGTGACTCAGAAAAGTTAACTGTTCGAAGAGTCCCAAATCTAAAATTAATGTGCTTATTTACATAACACAAAAAATGAAAACAGCCAAGTAGTAAAAACACTAGCAGTGTTTTCTTGACAAATATACAACATCCATAGCTTGAAAACTACCTCCTTTCACTTGAAAAGATTTTTCCTTTCTCAGACTTGAGTCCTTTACATGCAAGTCTGATACGAACCACTCTGTAGAGGCAGATGTAAAAGAAAAAGCCTGAAAATAAAATCACTCCTAGTTATCTTAACAGAACAAGTGTATGTGTGTTTAAAATATTAAAATCATTCATTCAGAATGTGAAATGTCATTTTTTAATAACAGAAACAATGATCTGTTTTGGCCAAATCAGCCTAAAACACTTAAAAGATTGGGTTACCTAGCTAACTCGGTTTTTACCTTTCTCTTCCTGTTTACTCATAGACTACAGAACAAGATACATTTCCCTGCTTTCATTTTTAAGGTTCCAATGAGATCTCAATTGCAGAGGTAGATAACATCCTTTCTACAGCTTAGAAAGCATCCTTTTCTCCAAAAAGCTGGACTCCCCTTGGGATTCTCCTGGAACTCTGGCCCTCGCGTGCCCTTCAAAAACACCAAGGGCGGTGTGCTGTGAGCTTTTCTAAGAGCCCCTCCCTAGAGGCTCAGATGAATTTTTCATGGCCAATCATAACTTTTTCTTGAAATGTAACGTGTATAAAAATAAAATACAAAGTTAGTTTAAAAAGGAAAGTCTTTCAACAAGCAAAAAGTATAACTATGCCCACATTTTGAAAGCTGTGATTTTTCTACAGTCTTCAAGGGGAAGAGACAGTCCAGTCTCACATTTCGCGTGGCATCCAGCCAGCAGATCTATGTAATTGCAGCTGGGAAGGGTGTAGCCTCTGTAAACTAAATGGGAGTCAGCTACCTTTGGCTAAAGTTCACTGTAATCTCAAATAGCTTACTTATGCCATTATCCATGTAAGTACACTTAGACTCGTCAGATCACGTAAGGACATTTTTATTTCAAAAATACGATCACTGAACTTTCAACATTTAGGCCACTAATAACTTTTAATGCTGCTGGAATAGGACTTCTGAGAGAGATGGATTCCTCAGGCAAAATTATGAAACATACCGATCAGCCCTCCCTTAGTTCCTCCTTGTTCCCACCCTTATTATGATATTAACTAATAATGGAGGTGCGAACTAAAGAGGTCTTAAGTATTGATCCTCTAGGGGGGTTTTAGTCCTCGAAAAATGTTCCTTAAAAAAATAAAAGGTCTTTAAGAATTAACTGAATGAAGCAACAACAGTGGACTAGTATACTGGAAAAGGAGGTCCTCAGTTTACCAGGCCAGTGCTAGAGCCCCAAGCCTTTGTCCCCTTCCCAATTTTGGTCTGGAGCCCAAGGAACTATAATACCCCTCTGGCCACTTCCCCTTCCCGCTCTGTCCTCTCCTCCCTCCCCACCTCCGCCAGGTTCCCCCAGCTGCTCCAATGTCCCCAGACTAGATGCATAAGAAAACAAAATGTGCTGCTTTGGAAAAGGATGAGCTTTGGCCAAATCATAAACCACAAAGGCCGAAACGACCCATTGAGACAATGGGCCGCTTATCCCGTGCTTAGTTGAGGTCTCAGCTCCTGAATTCAGCTGGGCCACTTCCCCTCATCAACCCTCTGCTGTTTGCTGCAGTATGTAACTGCCTGCAGACCACAGCAAGCACTTTCCTGGGTGGAGAGTCTTGATTGGAATGATTTGCAAGAGCCTGACAAAAAAAAAAATCAATCCTGGCAAATTGAGCTTAGAGTATTGACAATAAATAAACCCCGCCTTTGGGGACTGCCAGCTCTCTCTGCTGCTAGTTGAATGTTCTGGCACAGTTTCTGTGCTGTCCCCCGCCCAGTCCTTGGGCTGCCTTTGAACAAGCATTAGGTTTGACTCTCAAGCTCCTTGGATTTTTCTGGACCTCACCCAGAGGTCAGTGATTCGTAACCTTAGCTCAGCCATGGCCCCTTCTGAGAACATGATGAAAACATACCTATTCCCCCAAGAAAAAGCAGGCACACATGCATGAACCCTCCCCCAGATACACACACACACACACACTATTTCACAATTTCAGTATGCTTAGGGACAGTTCATGGCTTGGCTCCATGAATCCATTTTCAGGAAACTTTAACTATATAGATAAAGTTAACCCAATATATTAGAGACACGTACAGAGGTCCCCACCCCCTTATCCGCGGTTTCACTTTCCACAATTTCAGTTCCCCGCGCGGTCAACCACGGGCCAAAAATACTAAGTGGAAAAGTCCTAAGTTTTAAACTGCAGGCCATTCTGAGCAGCGTGATGAAATCTCACACTGTCCTGCTCCGTACTGCCTGGGACATGAGTCTTACCTTTGCCCGGCGTCTCCACGCTGCATAATGCTACCCACTGGTCACTTACTAGCTGCCTTGGCTACCCGGTGGACTGTCGAGATAGTTCAGAGCTTGTGTTCAGGTCACCCTTATTTTACTTCCTAGTGGCTGCAAAGCACAAGAGAAGTGATGCTGGCCATTTGGATCCGCCAAAGAGAAGCCGTGAAGAGCTTCCTTTAAGGAAAAGGTGTAAGCACTTGACTGAGGGAAAAAAAATCTATCTAAGATTGCAAAGATCTATAGTAAGTATGAATCTTCCATCTCTGAAGTCGTGAAGAAATAAAAAGACATCCGTGCTAGTTTTGCTGTCGCACCTCACACAGCAAAAGCCACAGTGCGTGAGAAGCACTCAGTTAAGATGGAAAAGACATGAAATGCACAGGTAGAAGACGTGTTTCAAAGGAAGGCAGCAGGCTGCTCAGACAGCATTGAGCTCTAGGAAGACTTCAGCAAGGGGGTCCCCTGAAACCAAGCCATTTACCGCAACTGAGGGACCATCGCACAGACGCAGAAATAGGTTTGGCATTTTATCAGCTCACATCACCCCGAGAAGAAGGATGAGTACGGTACAGTAAGATACTTTGAGAGAAAGGAGACCGCAAGCACACCACTTTCATTACAGCATCTTGTTACCATTGCTCCTTTCTATTATTGGTTATTGAAGGTAACCTCTTATGGTCCTTAATTTATGCATGCATAGTGTATAGTGTTCGGTACCACCTGCAGTCTCAGGCATCAACCGCGGGCGTGAGAATGAACCCCCCGTGGATAAGGGGGGATTACAGGAGTCCCGCTCTATATCGCAGTTCACTTATTGTGACCTCACTGTACCACGGGATTTTTTAAAATATTATATTTAATTATTTATTGCAGGTTTTTCACTATATCGCGGGATTTTGCGGTACTGTATAAGTATGCTGTTAAAGTTACGTAGGCTTAAGAGTGTAGAATAAATGTAAGGTTCCTACTTCACAGGGGCAGGGGGCGCCTAGAATGCAATACCCGCGACAAGTGAGGGATCACTGTACTGCATGCCCTGTACTCATAAAGTCTTTGCAGTGTGTGGCTCAATATACATCAGTTCGTTAAGGGGCAAAGTTTGTGAGACTGGACTTTAAAAACACACACTATCCGGGCCAACCCAAAATGTCTCGTCACCTTAGGCTACTGCAAGGTCTACAGAGTGAAAGTCGGGCCTTTTTAATTTAGCTAGAGAAACGCCAACCCAACTTTTTCCTAAGGCTCCACTTTTCTATTATGAAAGCGTACTTTAAATTAGTCCTTTCTTTTGAAACATGGGCTGCAGGACTTATATTTCCTTCCCCGCGACCACACCTCCACCACCTCACACTTCTTTTTAAGAGATGAGGAAGAAGGAAACTTGATCAGGATAAGAAAATCAAATTGGATTCATGAAATACCTATGGTGTCCCCAGTCGCAAATCTCAGAGAGCAATTACGTAATGACCCGGGTTGTTGAAGTATGATCGAGTTACAATCACTCTCAGGTAGAACAAATCTCGAAAAGAACTTAGTGGTGGCAGTATAATTACTGTGGATTATAATCACTTTCGGATGATGACTGTCCATTAATTTGACAATGACAGCTTAAGTGCAGTTAGCACTCTATGGAGATATTTTTACATTTATATATTGAAATATAAGTATAAGGAATATGGTCCTTTAAAAGCACTTTCAAAGCCTGCTTGATAATATCTATTATAAACTCCCCAACCACTGTTTCAGTTGCTTTGAATCTAAAAATTCCTGAGTAAAAGGAGAGTAGGTGGAAGAAAGAACAATAAGTAGAAAGAAATGATCCAACTTTTTTTAATGCTGTTTTTGTTATTCAACACTCCTGAGCATGTGTATGTTTTTACCAGAGATCACGAAGAGACCCAGGCATCTGACAGCATATTTGTGGTCTCCGTGCATAGCCAGACTGAGCACAATGGGGCAGGCAGCTGCGGGACAGAACCGGGGACGCAGCTCCAGGGCTGCAGTCCTCTCTGTCACATCCGCCTCACAGAGCACCCAGGGCAGGGCCAGGGAGAGGGCTGATGCCTCAGGGAACAAGGAAGGGGTCAAGGACTCAAGGGCCAGGGGCTGCTTCAGAGTCCACAGGAAGGAGGGGTATGCTGGCCGCGATCTGGTTAGAACGGGACTTTTCCTGACGCTGTTTCCAAAGCAAACCTGTCTTTTTTTGTTTTTTGTTTTTCTTAAACTATACAAAGTGCTGGCCCACCCTTACCGAGTGGCTCAGTTGGATGGAACATCATCCCAATATGCCAAGGTTGAGGGTTCAATCCCCGGTCAGCGCACATACAAGAATCAACCAATGAATGCACAAATAAGTGGAACAACGAATTGCTTGTTCTCTCTTTCTCTCTCCCCAGCGCCCCCTGGCTCCCTCCTTCTCTCTCTCAAAATAAATAAATAAATAAGTAAATAAAATGAATAAATAAAAATTTAAAAAATTAAAACTGCTGGCTCTAGTGCTGCTTATTTAGGTAGCTTGAAGAAGGTGTCCCCCCGAGTCCCTCTCTGGGGCTTCTACTATACATGCTTTCCTGATTCTCTCACCCTCCCATCCTTCTCGCAGAAATAACTTCCCAGACACCCCCACCCCCCACCCTGACGGGAGCCAGGCAATGACCCCCCTGGTCCTTCACTGCTGGACCCTCCTCTGCCTCCAGCCCTTCCAGGAGCCTCATTTCACTGCCAGCATCACCTCTGCCTGCAAGTCCTGGTTCTCCACTTCCCTGAATAGTCACCTTAGCGGAGACTCATTTGTCTTTCGTTCCTCGGGGCATTTTCAGGCTCTTCATTAAGATGGGTTAATGAGTACAATTTATTTCAAAGAGGTTTTAGTGACTGTCCCCTATCATAATAAAGGTGGCTCACATTTATTGATGAGTTTCAATTAATCTACTGTTCCAAGGACTTTGCACAGGCCTACTCACTTAATTCTCACAATAACCAGAAACTGGTTTTGTCTATTCTTGAACTTCATAATAATGGAATAATACAGTTTGTACTCTTTTTGAGTGGCCTTTTAACTCAATATTGTGTCTGTGGGATTCATCTAAACTGTTGAAGGTGACTGGAATTGATTCTCTTTTATCATGGCATAAAATTCCATTGAGTTCATGAGAACAGGATTTCCTACCTTAGCTTTGTATGATGACTATTGTATTAACAGTATAACCTGCAAAATGGATAGTTGTTTGTTTGTTTGTTTTTTCCTATTCAATTCCAGAATTACTCATGCTGGAGTTAATATGGAAAAGTCCTTTGGGGATATTTTAATTACACTTTTAAAATTAAAGTTTAACTAAAAGATAGAAAAGAAGAGGAGATCATTTAGGGTTCAGATTACTTGTTTATGATTGAGAGTCTGGAGCTGTTTACTAGAAGCCCTGAAACTTTAAAGTGGAGCCTAGTTCTTAAGAAAGTTTAGTAAGAGTTACAAAAAAGGTCTTCAGAGATAGAGGCTATAATTTTAGAGGGTGGGAAAAAGAAAGTTAAACTTCTAGATAAGAATTCTCATTTGCTAGAGGTTAAACTTTCAAGGTAACTCTTTAACACCAACTGTTTTTTACATCTTAGTGATCACCCTCAGAGTAGTAGGCAAAAATCAACTCTGGATTAACATCTGTTAAACCCCAACTATACCTAGATTTAGATAAATTGACTTCTGAAGATTTAGAAATTTGGGTTGTCAGCTTCTCTTGATTACCCGTTTTAAATCTAAAGTCTTACTGCTTTAAATGTAAAGTCTGACTATTTTGACCACAATGACATGGCTTTGAAGAATTTTGCCAAATACTTTCTTCATTAACATCATCAGGAAAGGGAACAGGGTAAGAAACTGGTAAAATCACAGGAGCAATGAGGTGCTCCAATATTCCTTTGGGGTAGCAAGAGACCAGAAAAGAACCCAGTAGCATTGTTTAACAGAAAAGAACAAACAACATATTCTCATTAAAATTTCAAGTAAAAAAATGTATAATCACCTTTATTCTAGTTGAATTTCCCCCTTGTTCAAATTAAATAATATTTATCAAGCATCTACCATGAGCAAGTCCCAGTAACAGGTACCCTAAGGAATATAAAAATAAGTAAGAGACATTTCCTTCTCTTGAGGCATTTATAATTGGGAAAAAAATAGATAAGTTAAAAATACAAAGATTCACAAACAAATCTGTGGAAGATGAGGACTATCAGAAAGGCACTCCCAAAATGGCACAGGAGTCCAAAGGAAAGGCAAATCAGATCAAGTTTGCAACAGAGGGAAGAATTTGTAGAGCAGCTGTTACTGGCATTGGCCTTGGAGGACAGGAAGAATTTTGATAGTAGAGAAAGGACGGCAGGAGAGTGCACCAAGGGAAGAAAACAGCAGGCAAAGCCATGGGGACAGGACAAAACTGGGCATATGAGGGGAACAATAAATGATGTGACACATCACAATGCACCATGGAGCTTACAAAAGAGAGGTAAGTTAACCACCCCTCCTTGTGGCCCCAGTACGCAGGCCATCACCCTTTCTCCAAAATTGTTTTTGTATTTACCTATTGTATGAGTTTGCTAGGGTGGCCACGATAAAATACCTCAGACTGGGTGACGTAAGCAACAGCAATTTATTTTCTCACAGCCCTGGGGACTGCAGGTCCAAGGTCCAGGTATTGTCAGGTTTGGGTTCTCCTAACGCTTCTCCCCTTGGCTTGCAGAGAGCAGCCGTCTGGCGACGTCCTCCCATGGCCTTTCCTCGGTGCTGGTAGCTCCCTTGGGACACTGCCTCTTCTTATAAGGACACAAGTCAGATTAGATTAGGGCCCATCGACATGACCTCATTTAACTGTAATCATCTTTTTAAAGACAAATACAGTCACATTCTAAGGTGCCAGGGTCAGAGCTTCGATACAGAAGTGGGGCACAGTTGAGTTCATACCACTTAGTCAATAACCTTCTGCTTATCCTGAGAAAAGGATCTGGTTGAGCCCATAACTCCACCCCACATGCCTTCGCCCAATGCCCGACACGTAAATATTTCTCGGCCCACTTTTTGTTAATTCAAAGGTAGAGTGCAGGCTATTGAGGTTGGAGCAAAGCAATGGAAAGAGCTTTAGATGCTAAAGGGAGGCTTAACTATTTTAGAATAAAGAATGGAGCTGGGGGTCAAGAGAATCGCTTGGTCCTCGTGTAGAGGCTTTGTCGAAGGTAAGCGGAACAGGAGTCAGGAAAGCCCAAGGTTAGGAGTCTCACACCACGGCCCAGGCGAGAAATGTGAATGTGAGCGGTGGTTTTGGGGAAGGAGATGAAGGGGAAGAAGGCCTGTTCCAAAGCTCGGGTGCGTTCAGCAGCTGGCAGTGGGAGGAAAGGACGGAGAAAATGAGTGATAATTCCATTGAAGCCGAGAGATGGCTCTCATGATGAGTAAGATGAGTTTGAGAGGCAGGGGAGCTGCCTGGGAGCCACCTCGGGAGGCGTGCCATGTGGGAAGCAGAAAGCCAAGTGAGCTTGTTTAGTTGGTAGTGTGGGTCGGCTGTCCAAGACAGAGCTATGGGAGTAAGCTGTATAATGGATGATACTCTGTATTATTCACTCTTGTATCTGCAGCTCCTAATCCAGCGCCTGGCCCGTCTCTAATGCTCAACAAATATCTGTCGAATGAATGAAGTAGAGATTGAGGAGCGAGCTGCCCTGCGGGCACAGCAGGGACATAGATGTTGGTTAAAATCAAGGGCACGGAGGGAGGAAAAAGATATGGAAACACCTAAGGACATGTAGTCTCCCTTACTCGACTTGGAATGATCTCACTGTAAGTGACGGGCAGCACCACAGGTCATTCTTAAAATCAGACAGAGGAAGAACTGTCTCAGTATCTCTACAAAAATATTGAAAGCATTTTAGAGCCGGGGAAAGGGTGAATAATATGTTACCTTGACAAATAGCTACACCTAGTGACCAGTTCCCAAAACAATGTGGGGCCTTTTCGATGAGATTCTCAGAGAGGATTTTCACGGCAGTCATCTCTGTGAGGAGGGAAAGTTACAGAAACGGACCAGTTCTGCTGGTTGGAGTGACGAGGAAAAGGAACACTTGCATGACACTTAGTAATCTACAGAACGCTCTCCTATACCTTATCTTCTCTGGCAACTGGGGGTAAATGTCGTTAACATTGAGGCTGACGCAGAGAGGAGGGTCCGGCCGTTGGCATGGCTGAATACCCGTTGCTCTCTGTCGCAGAAGAGGGACACAGATAGAGGTGGCTCGCTCCACCCCACGGCGTTCCTACCTCTGTGACATCCCTGCTGTCTCACTGTGACCAGGGGTGCTGCGTCTGTACGTTCAGGTTGCGCCCTCTGTATGTGTTCAGCCAAGGGCGAGTGGGAGCAGAAGGGCAGCCTCTGTATACCAGGCCAAGCACCGGGGTGGCATCCGTCACAAGGGGCGTCCTCCTCTCATTCACGCAGAGGCACTGAAGCGGGAGGGCCTCTCTGTGACCTCGGCATCGTACGCAGTTTCAGCTCCTCATTGCTGGCGGTTCCTAAAGTTCAGTCATGGTCCACACCTGAGAATCTCCTGGGTCCCTTACATCGAGAGAACCTATTAGATGTCCTTTAGTCAAGTGTAGAGGCCAGGGATCTGCGTTTTGAGCAAGTCCCCTTGGGCGATTCTGATGCACAATCAGATCCAGAATGCACTGCGTCAGCCATTTTTCACCCAGCCTCCTTTGACTGCTGAGGAATAGAATCTTGGTACAGGATGGAGAATACCAGGTGCTGGGATAATTGGGCAATCTTAGATGAGGCTCTGTGTTAAGGAGAGATTACTGATTCAATGTTAAATATTACAATTATGTAGGAGGATATCCTTAATTTTAGGAGACAGTTGCTGAGTATATAGGGGTAAATTGTTCTGATGTCTACAACTTATTTAATAGATAAAAAGATACATCTATAAAGAGATATGTCTATATAGATATAGATATAGTTATATGAGAGAAAGAATAAGAAAAGTATCTTTCTCTTACTTTTCTCTGATACTTTTCTTATTCTTCAGAAGAACAACTAGGGATAATACTCTTTATGAATTTACCCTGAACCTTGATAAAAACTGAGAATTTTGATAATTGAGCAGTTAAATCTAAACTAGGAGTTGCTGATCAACAAATCTGTCAGTCATTTATTTCCCTATGTTTATAGGTTCTCTTTCTAATCAATACACCAATTTTGTCTTCTCTCTTCGCATCTCGCTTTTTCTTATTAGTTGTATAGCTTTTCCGTTTGTTGCTCAGCAGCAGCAACAGTGAAAAAACAAGTACTGTATCACCACAACCCTTTGTTCTTGTCCCTTAAACTGGGAACAGGGGCTTGGAGATTGCTGCTGCTACTTGGCTGTTGTACATAATAGCATCAAATATGCAATGATGGTGGCCAAAAATGCCTGCACCCATCAGTTTTTACAGACTAGGTAGGAAGGGCCCAACTGTCACTGTGACCTATATATAGGTCTTTGATGAGAAGATACTTTCCAAAAGAGCATAAAGAGAACAGTAGATACTTATTTTTAGACTCATTATTTTTTACTATTTACTCTGATTTTAGTTAGTGTAAAAAAAAAATTCAGTTTATTTCCTCTGAATGGAAACCTGTATTCTGAAAGTATGTATGATGTTTCATGTTTTTCACTTTTAAGCTAGTAGACTGGGAAAAATTAATAATTAGTTGCTGACAACACAAGGTAGGTAATATATTGAAGAAAGAAAAGTTGACTATGTCCACAAATGAATGTTTCTTTTACCTTGGGGGCATATTCTGAGCCCATATTACAGGGAAGTGAATATTAGATTTCTGTTAAAGTTCTGATACCATTTGTAGCATTCATGCTGGGACCTACAAATGATATTTTTATTTTAGCATATGTCTTAATTTAACCCTGGCTGGTTTGGCTCAGTGGATTGAGCGTCGGCCTGCGAGCTAAGTGTCGCTGGTTCGATCTTCCAGTCAGGGCACATCAGAGAAGGAAAACTCCGACTCCAAAAAACCTCCGCTGCCTTGCGGCATACCTCTTCAGGGGAAAGGCTAAGGGAGTAAACCCCGACAGAAAATCCGGAGCCGGAGTCCCTAAGGCGGTTTGACGTTGTAGTCAACACCGGCAACTCCTGCGGCGCACCTGAAGCCAAGCTGTATTGACTCCGTCTTTCCCTTGGACCCTTCAGCTGCGAAGAGAGGGGGGGTCTGCTGCATGGGCAACAGCAGACCCTCCATATCACCCTGCCCAGGCTCTGTAGCTTCAGCTTCACTGGAGAGGACACTCCAGCGTCATCGCAAGATGTCGATTCAACACGGGAGGAGACAGATACCGTGTCACTCCCGAGTCGGACTGCACAACCATTCTCGGCGGTGCAGATAGACTCTTAAGAAGCTACACCATCGTCTCTCGAGACGGACGGCTGCCGACGATATGAGAGAAAGCAAATACATAGCAAAATGTTAACAGTTGGTGAACCAAAACAGATGAAGGTTATATAGAAATTTATTGCGCCATCCTTTTCATTTTTCTATAGGTTTGATATCTTTTGACATAAAGGTTGGGGGAAGAAGAGAAAGAAGACTATCCGTCACCCGGCACAAGTCAGTTCTCAGACCTCAGGTTCCCGTTTGTCTGAGGCCATGGCCGTCTGGGACCTTCCACTCTACATCGCTGCCTCTTCACTTCTGCACCTTCGAGCTCCCAGAACACGCGAGATGTTGAAAACCTGCTTCGAAGTTACCCAAGCATCATTCTTCAAAATCACAAGGCCTGTGCCCCAAGCCTAAGAAACAGTTTTTGCGCACTGCAAGATTCTATTGTTTTCCTGTATTGGAGAATGATTTATCCTAACTCCCTAGTCAGCATTCTCTTTGAAAATTCACCTACAGGAATTCTATCATTCTTTATGTTTCACCTTCCTTGGGATTTTGATTTTGAACTACCATTCAAAAAATGGAATGCTCATCTCAGTGCTCATGATGGATGCTGCCTTAAAGAATTCCTATCACAACTCGGTCATCTGTCACCACTTCCTCCTCCCGTCCAGAGACTTGTAAAATGTGTTTTCTTTCAGATGATTGCATACGGGCTTAAGAAATAGAGAGAGGGTGTCTTCTGAGAGAAGCGAGAGGAAGTGATGTATACCTGGTGAATGTAATGAATGGCATGGGATGGGGGTAATTGGGGAAGGAAAGCTACGTGCTTGAACGAAGTTTCCTCTGAGCTTCAGCAACTGCCATGTGATAGGCATCCTTCAGGGAAGGGATTATTCAGGAAAACTGATCACAAACTTTTCAGTCCACTTTTCAGTTATCAACTTGTCTTATGAGCATGTTTGACAATAACCCTGAAGAAACACAGCAGGTGATCCCTTCTGGTAACAAGAGTTTATCACACATAATTCACTCATGATATTTCCATGGGGTGGAGACCACTATACATTTCAGTGCAATGAAATAGATCAGTGTTCTTCAAACTTTTTAATCTTGACCCAGAGAAAGAAAAACATTTACTGTGGAGATCTAGTATATATTTACCTATAAAATGGAAACAAAATTTTCATGGACCTACCTATCTTTACTACCGGCTCCATAATATTTTCTTTCCGGCTCCACTTCATTTTTTAAAAAAATTGACGTCTGAGACTCATCTGATCAATTTCAGAGCTTCAAGAGTCCTGGCCCTGATGCTGGGGAACTCTGAACTCAATGACTGCCTTTTTGGATGCGTCTCCTAATGCAGAAAGCAGACACTGAATGGAAAGAAATAGGACACCTGTACGTTGTTTGCACCGCAGAGGTTAGGACAAAGGGTTATGGTGTGACTGGGTGATGGTTCAACCATGAAAGATCCTGGCACTGCGCCATTCTGCCTGCACACAGCAGGCACGTAACAAAAGTCAGTTCATCTCTCAGTGTTGCTTAGTCTCTCCTCTCGCTTGTCATTGTTAGGGAGCGCCTTAGTCTCCAGCTTTGGTCTAGTTCTATCTTTTTCTTTTCACACAATCAGGGGTCATAGAACTGAGATTTAAACTGTTTTTTAAAATCTGTTGGTTTACAAACCAAGAGACAAAGTTTCCCTTGTTTTCAAGAGAAGGAAGGAATTATCATCCCCTAGTCCTAAATTAATTCCACGTAGATCTGGAAATGAGCACCTAGCCAGTAACATTCAAAGGTTCTGCTACGCAGCCTTTTCTTCCTTTGTTCTGGAGACTTCTGGCGAGTGGCTGCCTTAGAACAGAGTTCCCTGGGTATGACGGTTAGAGGCTTAAACCTCCCCCTCCTGCCACTCTGGGAAGACAGTTATGAGACTTATAAATTGTCGAAATGACATCGAAGACTCGTGCCAATCCCTTCTCTATCCAGTCCCCAAGCCTGCCTGGGGTGACAAACCCCATCTCTCTGCACTTTGGCAGCTTATCCTAGCGAGAGTCCAGCTTGCCTGGTCCTCTTTGCCAGCTTTCCTTAGGGCCTCAAGTTTCTCCATCTCCCCTACTCTACCTGTTCAGGCTTCTTTCACACCTTATAATTTTGAGATTTTATTTTTGTTGTATGTATTCATAGTTTGTTACTTTTTATTGCTGGGTTGTATTCCATTGTAGGACTAAACCAGCTTGTTTTTCCATTTTTTTATTGCTCTAACATCATGTAGTCTTGAGCAAGGAATTATTGGTATTACACTGTATCTGTGAGAGACATTGCTACTCTTTGCTGGGATCTGCCTTGTGAATATACCGCACGCGGTGGCCTTTCGCTAGGATTTTAAGCTTTAGAATATTGATGGGGAGTGAAATGCGGAACACAAACTCTAGAGACAAAAGGATGAAGAAAACAGAATACTTTTCATAGTGCTTTGAGATGGTTTGTTTTTCTTAAAAAAAACAAAAACTTCTCTCCCCTGTGCATCCTATTCTAATGGTTCTATCATGCATTTGATAATAATTAACATTTTAGGCATTTGCCACTCCAGTTAAAAGGAAGCTCTTGGATGGCAGAGGCTGTCCCTTCGGTATGCCCAGCACACAGCCCAGAACCTGGCACACTGTACGTGTTCAGTCAATTTCACGAATGAACGACTGAGTAAATGAAGAAAGCATTTGTTGAACGGCTTCCTCACTCAGCCTCAATGCTTCTCTACATAACTGGGGCAATATTTTCTTATATCTGCTTTTATTTCTACTTAGACTAAAAACTGAAGCAATGGCAGGGATGTGTCTTGTGTAGCCTCCAACGGAGAGGTGAAACAGAGCTCCGAGAACAGAGTGACAGTCACCTGCCTGCGGGTTGAATGGACGTTTCTATCGGGAATGATGGAGCTGGGAGGCAGGGAATGTGCCTGGAGGGTGGAGTCTCACCTCCTGGGTCTTCAAAAGGACCAGGAGCGTCCAGAGGGCAGGGGGTGCCTTTTGTATTTGTGTGTCTCCAGGACCCAGTAGATTACCTGGCAACACTTGATAGTCAATATTCAGGCGAAGGAAAGAAGGAAATAGAAGGAAAGGAGGTGGGTGGGAGGCAGCAGGGAAATAGGGATTAGGGCTACAAAGTGATTTTGCCAAAACCGACATCAGAACCCACTTCTGTTCTTTCCCACTGCAGCTCTGTAGCCACTAGATGGTTCTCATTCTTAACATTAGTAACGTTGCTCCAAATGCCATCCATTGTCCCGATACTGATGGCAGTTTAATACGGAAGCAGTTGCTTTGCCTCACTGCAGCTGTTCCCTCCCCCTCCCCCTCCCGTACCTGAAATGCCAGGGCTCCAGCTGTCTTGATTGAGAGTCCCGGTTTGCAAGAAAACAAGACAGACTGCTTTGCTGCCTTAATTCTAGTGGGAATTTAATTTAATTAGCATCTGATTTACACAATGCACTTCTGACAGCTGTGTTTGTGGACTATAGTGGAAGCAAGAAATTACCATCCATTGAAACCAGCATCAAAGCTTATTTATCTTTCTGCTGCATCTCTCCACACTACAGCTTGGGGACTTCTGTGTGTTTATGGCACATGTCATGGAGGTTATGGTAAATAATACTCCAGCAAGTGCACCAGGCTTTGCTGGGTGTTTAGTGCAGGCTTGTTCCAGAGACTTCATAGGATGAATCTGAAAATGAGGCTTTGGAGGTTTGATCAAAGGACAGGTGTTTTTTTAATGGGTTTTAAGGAACATTAAGGATCTCAAAGGAGAGGATTTTACCACCTGGGCCGAAAGAGCCGTCACAGCAGCAGCATCTGGGGCCTGCACCGTGCTCTCTGCTCACCCCTGCCCGGGAAGGATGCGGGCGTCCATGACTGAAGGTTCCCTGAGGCCTGTCCCTAAGCACCTGGGGCTGTACTGGGGGGACCAAGGAATTGGTTGCAGGATTTTATCCGCGCTCTATATTTGTGTTCTGGTGTTTGGAACATGACTGTGGAATGAGCAAAAAAATGTATGGAATTGAACTAGAGGCTGAGCTTTTAAGCCTGGTGCAGGCATTCACTAGTACTTCTGCTCAATCAACCCATTGTCTGAAGAATGACTGGCGTGAGTTTCAAGATCATGCCCTGACCTACACGGTTCCTTTCGTTGAGCATCGGCCCGCAAAGCGAAAAGGTCGCCAGTTCGATTCCCAGTCAGGGTACAACCTAGGTTGTGGGCCAGGACCACAGGCTGGGGGCACACAAGAGGCAGCCACACATTGATGTTTCTCTACCTCACTTCCTCCCTCCCTTCCCCTTTCTCTAAAAATAAATAAATAAATAAATAAATAAACAAATAATCTAAAAATCACTGTAATACCAGCAGGGGGCATATGAGATAAGGGGGGGTCCTCACCAAATTCAAGAAGGAGAGGCACAGCTCAAAGAGAATGCTAAGGAAATTTCAAAGAAGGAGCTGGGTTGACAGCTGGGTCTTGAATAATACAAATGTTTTACTGGAGATATGTGTTTTAATAACAAAACATAAGAGGTAGGAAACCTAAATAGAAAATATATATATATTCACAGAGATGAAAAAGCATGAAATAAGATGTTCTTAAGAAGCTTGGCTCCTAGAGATAAGAGAGGTAGAATAAGTTAGGGCTAAACCATGGACGACATTGAAGAATTTCAAATTGTATTCTATAATAATGTGGGAGCTTTGAAGATGCTTGAGAAGGGGAGTGACCCGATTAAAAGAAAAGCCTCTGGCATCAAGGTCAAAAATAAACAAGTAGAAAGAGGGAGCCTTTTCCTGCCCTTGCCAGTTAAGAGAGATTTTCAGTGTTTCCTCCAGCAAAGCAATAACCAGGAAGGAGGTCCACCAGGAGAGCTGGGAAGCAGGCTTGCTGGCGCGGAAGTGAGTTTCAGAGATAACATGAAGGATGAATCGTCAGGATTTAGCAACGGATAGATTGACTGCTGAGAGCCAAGGTGGCCCCGGAAGCACTGCCCTTCCCAGCTTAGCTGACAGCAGGGATGGAGGTAGCATTAAAAAGAGAGAGACGAGTCTAAAGCAGATGTGGGTAACATTCACGTGTCATTTGTATGTGACACACGCCCATTTTTCTCAGTACTGTTCCAGCTTGATAGACTAAGAATATCAGAATTGAAAGACTTGAAGATGATCTGGTTTTGTGTTTCTCAAAGAAAGCTCCTCGGATTGCTACTTATTGAAATGCTCTATGCACAAGTGACTTGATAAGCAAATGCTTAACAAAGCACATTAGCATATTAAACGCCTTGAAAAGCTCTGCAGTAAAGAAACTTTTCTCATTATGTATAACTGAACTCCTCTAAAAAAATCAAAATTCTCGAACCATTTTTAAATATAGAAGTTAATAATTATTTAGAAGGACATGCTTCGGAAAAAGCCAATTTAGTCCAAAGTATTCATTTCAGGGATTAGAAAACCAAGCCCAGAGACAGCAAATGACTTTTCCGAAGTCATGTATCTTTCCAGTGGCAGAATCAGGACTCAAACCTGATTTTCACAACACCTTATTCAGCGCTCTTCCTACTTCTCCAGGTTTCTAATTAACAGGAAGGTGATTTGCATATCTTCCCTAAACTAGACTCAGCCAGAAGGTTTAAGGCTCCGTTTGTCCTGAATAGGAAGTCCTCACTTAACATCATGGGTAGGTTCTCAGAAACTGCAATGTTAAGTGAAACAATGCATTAAAAACCCAATGTTATCATAGGTTGATTGGTAAAAGCAAGTGTTGAGTTCCTACAACATATTTCTTGTCAGAGAAACATCACCAAGTTTCTAAATAAAACCCCAAACAGCTCAATATTAAACTTTGGAATAAACGTAAGCTTTATGTCTATTTCAGAAAGGTGCATAAAAACAAGTAAGATCATTCTTTTCCAACCTGCTTACCAGTTCGGGGTCTCTGGTGGCCGGAGCCTCTCCTGGCAGCTCAGGGTACAAGGCGGGACCCACCCTGGACAGGACATCCTTCTGTCCCTCCATCCCAGGGCCACACACACCCACACCCACTCAAACTGGGACAACATCAACATGCCAGTCCACCTCCATAACTTCCCCTTCTACCTTTCCAGGGAAAGACAAGACTTGGCACTTGGGGACCAGTTGAGAGGAAACCTCTCTGGTTCACTCTGACTCAGAACAGAGTTCTTAACCCATCCCCTTGTGAAACCGATTCCTTTCAAAACTAAGAAAGCATCTCTCACCATCCATCTCCTTGGCCTCATCGCTCTCTGGGCCAGTCCTCTCGGGCTGTTAGTACTGTCCCCTCCTTCCCATGGAGTCTGACCCAGTAGCCAAGGGTCTCTGACTGGAGTTGCTGGAAGCACACTCCCATGCCAGCCCCCTGGGCTGACTGCTCTGGATATGAAATTGCACCTCAATAACATTCCCCATCCCTAAGGTCCACACTGGGGTCCTATGTCTGAGTTCCACACAATGACACGTCTCAGTAGACCTCAGGGAAATGGAACCATTCGCAGCTGCATATCAATGTGTGTGTGTGTGTGTGTGTGTGTGTGTGTGTGGTGGGGGTTGAATTTAAATATTTCATTTTCCACAGACTCATAACTCTACAGGGAGTGCTGCAGAAATGAACACGGGAATAATCTTTAGTATACACCCTCACTGCATGGTTTTCTGCTTCGAGGGAGATCCCACAGGAGTTGAAGGGACCAAATGGAATAAGACGATATTGACGGGGCCATGTGAACAGAATTTTAATAGTACTTGCACATATATTTAGGATCTCAATGAACTCTCACCCTTTCCGAGGAGACCGTTTTTTCATTATTCCCATTGGAAGGAAAAGCCTGACGCTCAGCCTCTCTATGGCCACCCTGCTAATGATGGGAGAAACTGGAATTAAAATCTAGCTTCCCTTGCTCTCGAGTACTCCCTATATTAGCCCTTTAAACTCCAATGTTTGCCCGCCTCTCCGATTCCAAGCGCACACTTGAAGCCTCCGCTGGGAACTGCTGGGCCTGTTTTTATTCCACGCACTGGCTCGTAGCCAGCTGAAGGGAAGAGGTCTCGTTCTCACTGAGGCAGTTCCAGGGCATCACAGTCAGTCTGCGAGAGGCGTGAACACAAGCCCGGGGACTTCTTCATAAATACTAGGATGCTGGACAACCTTGGGTAAGCCATGGGGAGCCAAGGTGAAAGGTTTTTTGCGTAAGAATCGAAGAGTTTAAGCATGTGTCCATAGAAGCTATGAGAATCCATGAAGCAGAGAGCTGTTGTGCATATGGTATCATGGCAATATTGGCCAACCGGTTGGCGTCATAGATAGTTAAATATAGAGTCGGTAACTGCCTAAACGCATGTTGGATACCAGCTGTGTCAGTCGGTCAGGATTCTCCAGAAAAACAGAATCCAAGTGATTTATTTCAAGGGACTGGCTCATGCAATTGTGGGGTTGCCAAGCCCCCAAATCTGCAGGGCAGGTCAGCAGACTGGAAACATGGGCAGGATTTGATGCTGCCGCCTTGAGGCTGAATTCCTTTCATTCTGAGCAATCTCAGTTTTTCTCTTAAGGCCTTTCAGTTGACTGGAGGAGGCCCATCCACATTATTGGGAGCCATCTCCTTTACTTAAAATCAACTGACTTCCTGTTGACTACATCCACAGACTCTCTGCAGTGAGACAGAGAGAAACACTTGATTAAATAACTGGGTACTAGATCCTAGCTAAGCTGACTCATAAAGCTAACCGCCACATCAGCCAAGGAGGAGAAATCAGTATTTCAATCAATTGCCTAAAATTAGCATGAATAAGGTATATAAAGTTTTAAGAGCTACCTTTCTTACAGTTAGGTGATGAGGAAGTAGTTTCTCCCACCATCAACACATTCTTGGGGGCCATCTTGCTGTCGGTGAAACTAATTTTTTTTCCCAAGACAACCAAAAATCATCATGAAATACTCCTCTTAGGACACAGTTCCTACAGACTGTTCCTCAGTCCTGAACAGAATTTTGTTCCTACCAGTTTGCTCCAATTTATACAACAGAAGGTAGCCATGAAGGTGAAATCAATGTGCCAGGGAAACAGCACCCACTTCAAGAGATGTGTTGGGGGCCCTTCCTCTTCTTTTCCTCACAATAAATACTGCCCACCCCAATTAAATTCAGGTCGATAGAGCCAAGTTACTACCGCTCACCCATCTTTGCCAACATAAACGGGGCCATACAATACAAGAACGATTTTCTCTAAAGAGCATTCACCATTTTTTTGCCTCTTTCGCCTGAAAATCTGATGGCTGTGTTTGCTAGCTTTTGGCACACCTGCATCAAAAGTGCCTGAGAATAAAAATGGTTAAAGATGGGGTGAGTTTCATCTTGCTGGAGGTATAAAAAATAATTATATCTTGTGGTTGGAGGTGGTGCAGTTTGGCAGAGGACAGAAACTGCTACGGGAATAATTGAAGGGCATCATCACCAACAAGCCTGCAGAGATGAAAAGACCCAAACAATTCTTGACAGGCTGCTGCTCCTTCAGGGAAAGATATTCACATGATTTATAAATGGAGACAAAGAGGGGGAGCCTTTGTGCATTTGCCAGAGAGCTTCTCTGATCACTTTGGACTTTCTGAATTTCCACTGTAAAGGTTAACGTTACGCGACTTCAGCATTAGAAAGAAAAATAATAAAATTAACTTACTTACATTTACCTATGTGACACACAATGAAATGTGGTGATACCCTGAAACCTCAAGAACCAGAAAATCATTTACATTTAGTTTATTGATTCAAAAGACTTTTCCTTCCATAATTTGCTTAATTGGGGGTATTTTGGGCTTGGTGAGGATTTAGGGCTTAAATATGGCTGGGAGAGGAAGTTAGTTGCCCCTTTTCCAATACATCGTTGGATCTTAGAAGTTTCCAGATAGAGGTGGGCAACACTTTTTGTCCACATACTGTTTAGCATCTATAAATATACAAAAGGCAGAGCTGCCTTCTCCAAGTTCAAAGATATAAAAATGAGGTAGAATGGACCGGGATGATAATGGTCCAGACTAGGTGGCATGGAAGAATCCTCAAGTCCCAAGAGGAAACCCACCATAAAAGATCGAGAGTCTGGACTGGGGACAAGAATGATAGCATTGTCTAGATGGTTGCTGGGGAGTATCAGTTCTGATTACGAACACGGCTAACGGTAGAATCCCTTCCTACGGGGTCACCTCGATACTATGATCGTGCTTGGGGAAAACTGGCTGTGAATCTGTGAGTAAGAGCGTTGTTAACACTCGAGAGTTGTATTTCCTTGAAGCCTTTTTCTTTTCTGGAGGGGATGCTCATGGCTAATATTACAGAGGAGTGTTTCTCTGGTCCATAGAAGACCCACCTGGGCCAATCAGCAAGAGGGAAACCATGGGACCTGACCTTGGTGGCCAAGGAAACAGGCACTAAGTCTGCAGGAGGTGGCTCAGCCCCAACCCAACACAGACTTGCGCTGAGGTAAGGCAACACTCCAGCCCGCCTAAAGCATTGTGATTCTTGGACGAGTACCTGCATCCTTATGAATATTCAGGAATATATATATATATATATATATATTTAAGTATAGTTATCCGTGCTGAGTCAAAAATCGCCCCAATATAGCAGCTTAAAACAACAGACATTCATTACGTCGCGGGTCCTGTGAGTCGGGAACCCAAGAGGGGCGTACCTGGGAGGGGCGACCTCAGTCTCCTGGGTGGCGGGGGCTCTTGCTGGCGGAGCTGCGGTACCAGGCAGCTGGGGGAAGAGCATCTCAAACCGCTGGCAATGTCCAAACCCGCTCCTGCACAAAGGCTCCCACGGACCCTGAAGCCATACATCCCGGGCACGCTGAGGCCGAGACTGGGCGGAGCGGGGCTCCCATAAATGAATGACACCCGGGAGGCCTGGCTCCTGGAGAGGCCCGGGCCCCAGCAGCAGCAGCACTGACTAGGGAACTCCTGTTGCTGCGTTTGCAGCCCCAGGATCAGGCTGCGTTTGGAATGGGCTCCCCCAAAGCGGTGGATACCCAGGCGGTTAGGCCGCGCCCGGGCACCGGACGCCTGGAGGGCGCCAGCTGCCCGAGGCCTCCGGGAAGCGTGCGCACTGCCCTGGCGTGTGTGGCGGTGGTTCAGGGTCACCAGAAATCGGCCCCAGTTCAAAGGCCTTGAGAGGCCTGGTCACCGGTGCGGACTCTTGGGGGACCCAAAGTCTCAATGATTCCAAGGCGCAGTGTAACCAATGGCGCCTACTGCCCAGGAAGGCAGACCCGGGGGCACCTTGGGAGCGAGCCCGGGGCGGGGCAAGGCGGCGCTGGGCTGGGTGCCTCTGAGAGGAGACACCTGGGGTCCCGATATCAGAGGCCCCTGCTCCCCGAGCCAGCTGCAGAAGAGCGTACTGCGCATGCGGGTTCAGCAGCTCTCTGGTCCTGGGGGGTAGGGAGGGAGAGGTAGGGTGGACCCCCGACAGGCAGCGACCCTGTTCTGGGCCAGGACCCCCTTCAAGAGGGGCAGAGTCCCTACCACGGACTCCGGGGAGAAACCAGGCCCGCGCTGCACAAAGGCTCGGGGTCCCCGCGTAGCCAGATATCAAGGGAACTGGGAAGTCTTGCTTGCGGGGACCTACCAGTCCTGCAAGGAGTCACCTGGGAGCCCTAGTTCCTGGATGAGCCTGGGTCCCCATCAGCAGCATTTCCCAATCAGCAGGGACTTTGGCCACCTTTGTTTGCAGCCTCAGTATCAGATCATGGTGTGAGGATTGGGGGCGTGTCTGCCACCCAGCAGACTATCCAGGTAGCTAAAAATCCTACATAGCGAAAGTTCATGAAAAAGACCTAACAGTCTCTATAGTCAATTCACTCCTTTCAAGACCATCTCCCCATACAGACATTTCCAAACCAGCTGGAGCACTTGCTACCCCGGACACCTGGCTCCCCCCTATTATCTTGCAGACTAATGATAGCTGTTGGATCTTTGAAGAAAATACCAGTTTCTGTTCTATATGATAATAGCGTTGTGCCTTAAATAGACGTAGACATCCTTTAATTCAAAGGGGCTCTTGTAATTAAAGGGAGGAGAGAGGCAGAGGACGGTCTGACTCGCATGCGGTCGATTTAATGGACGTTTTCTGCCACCTACTGGACATTCTAGGGTGTCCTATGCCAAAGTCATGTTGGTGATCACAGTACCTGGGTGGCAGGGGCTCAGTACGGAACGGTGAGGACTCTCCTTATTTTCATTTACAAAAACCTTGGGAGTATTGCCACCTTCACACCAAGTACCTGGACATGGATGTTTTTAAGTGACCCTTTTCAGAAGGTCAAATATTTCCCACAATGTGCTTGAATTCTTATGAGCACCTCTATTATTTCTTAAACACCCCAAATCTAGTTTATCAAGAATTGTTACTAAGTATATAATGCAATTAACAGATTGCGACATCTCCCTAACTTTTCAATATTAGTGTGCCTCGGGGCTCAGGGATTGGATCTCTTCTGTGTGTGTGTGTGTGTGTGTGTGTGTTTTAATTTAGTGCCTCAATGATCTTATTTATGGCTCTGAATACCATCTACACACACAGTAATATCTGACATTTTAATCTCCAGGTCAGACTTTCCTCCTGCATCTCAGATTCATAGATTCTACTGTCTACTCAGCGCTCCTCTCGGATGTCTAATGGACAGGTCAATGCCAGCACGTCTAAGTCTTTGCTCAACTTGAAGGGTGCGCTCCTTCCTGTAGCCCCGCCTTTGCATACACCCTCACATCTGCTCCTCCGGCTGTCTTCTCATGTCAATAAGCAGCAACTCGATACCTCCAGTTGCTCAGACCAAGAACATTGGCAGTCATGTCATCTCTCATGGCACCTCCTACAAAACCCATCGGGAGATTCTCTCGGCTCTTTCCGGAATGCTAATACCACTGCTGCCGCACCGCAGCTGACCTGGTCTAAGTAAGCCACCGTCTCCCTCCTAGGTGATCAAACCTGCTGCACCCAGAGGTGTTAACTGAAATCAGATGGTGTCACTCCTCTGCCTCACCTGTCCAGTGGGTTCCCGCCTCTCCCGGAGGAAAAGCCCAAGTCCCTGCGGTGGCCTGCAAGGCTGTCCATCTGGCCCCCAACACTGCTGACCTCCTCTTGGACCACCCACTCCGCACTCATGATCCCAGCCACAGGCTCTCCCCCAGCGGGCAGGGCTCCTCTCTGGGCTGGTCTTTCTTCCCTCCCTTCCTTCAGGTCTTTATAACCCCAATGGTCTGTTTTGAGCTCCTCTATCGCGGCAGCTTCCCAGTCCCTTCACCACCACCGCCACCACACTGCCACGTCCTACCTCCACGGCTTGTCTCGTCCCCTTGGCACGGACCACCATGGGACACATGCTGTTTCCCTCTTGTTGTCCGTCTCCCTCTTCCCTCCCCTCCCCCGCCCCACCCTCCGGCCCGAGTGGGAGGGGTTTTACCTGTGCGCTCCTACAACACCTGACACCTAGCTGGAACTCAATGTTTGATTAATAAATGAATCATACGTGTAGCTCATTTTACTGGTGTGGGGGATACTAGAGACTAGATTAGAAACATAAGAACAGACTTGTAATTTTACTTTCTGAGGTTAAAATGACTACCTTTAACATATTTCTCATCACGTTTATACACTAATCATTTCATTTTAATTGGCCCCTTCACTGAAACATAGCATTATAATCTGTATCAACAAAATAACATACTAGTTCTAGATCTTAGCACATAACTTCAGGGTGGTTATACAAATTCCTAGAGTTCTTGTGGTTTCCACTCATAAAAAAATGTTTCAGATGAACCAGGTTAAAATGCAGCAAGGAAGCGACCTAAGAGCTCCCCAGCACAGCTCACCTGGGCCACCACTGGCTGGCCCCCCTCCCTGCTTCCACCCCGGGCGCTTCCCCAGGTGGTCTAAGCATCAAGCCTCCGGGGGCAGCCATGGGCCATCCAAGGCCCCACAGAACAGTCTGTATTCACTAACAATGACATTGCCCTTACTTCTATGCACATATTAAAAGAGGTAAGAAGTGCAGTCTTTTCTAAAGCGTGATTACTCTGGAGAACAAGGAAATAATTTCTGAATATGGTTTCATTTCTATTTATATAGCATTGAAAATGCCACCTCGGGTCTCCAAAATACAGTCTTCTATTGTACTGTACAGCAGTAAGCTCTCCAGCTAGCTCACCACAGTACACAACACTGTATCGTATGGGTCAATACTAGGGAGGTGTACAGACCCGTCGAAATCCTGCTTTGAATTAAAAGGTGATAAGTCCAATAAACATAAACAGAGACCCAACAGGTCAAGGCACGCTATTTAATGAATTCACGTAGCATAAAACTACTAACACAAATGTATGTCATTTTCAAATGTTACTGTGAAAAATTATGATTTTGTATGGTATTAACTGTTACTGGCTTAATAAATGTAAAAGTATTTATAGAAAAGCAAATAAAAATGCCAATGAAATTGTTATTTTATTTTCGTAAATAAAAAGTTCATTATACAACTTTTAGCAGAACACTGTCATTATCCCCATTGTGAAGTGTATGCAATAGTTAACACAAAATTACCTCTCTATACCAGAGAAGGAAAACTCTGACTCCAAAAAACCTCCGCTGCCTTGCGGCATACCTCTTCAGGGGAAAGGCTAAGGGAGTAAACCCCGACAGAAAATCCGGAGCCGGAGTCCCTAAGGCGGTTTGACGTTGTAGTCAACACCGGCAACTCCTGCGGCGCACCTGAAGCCAAGCTGTATTGACTCCGTCTTTCCCTTGGACCCTTCAGCTGCGAAGAGAGGGGGGGTCTGCTGCATGGGCAACAGCAGACCCTCCATATCACCCCGCCCAGGCTCTGTAGCTTCAGCTTCACTGGAGAGGACACTCCAGCGTCATCGCAAGATGTCGATTCAACATGGGAGGAGACAGATACCGTGTCACTCCCGAGTCGGACTGCACAGCCATTCTCGGCGGTGCAGATAGACTCTTAAGAAGCTACACCATCGTCTCTCGAGACGGACGGCTGCCGACGACGACCTCTCTATACACCCTTCATGCAACTATTTCTGACCTTTCCCAAATTTCCAACACTATTTCAGACTATGATAAATAAAGGGCTATTTTAGTCACAAACTGTCACCTTTGCTGAGTCAACAGATTATTTAACTGCTTCTGTCAGTTGCCAATTATGGATTAAAATACCGTATTTACTGCCATTTTACAGAAGCTGAGAGTATGTTTTCATTCCATTTCTGTATATATGATGTAAATGTGGACATTTGGTAACCCGGTTAATAAGCACCAGAACTAAGATAAATAGATCCTACGGCCTGTAAGACGCTGGCATCAAGTACTATTGAGTGTTTTGTCAGTTAATGGCATAGAGCAAACAAATTATTTTGTAATCAAAATGCAGTAAAATTTAATTAAAACACTTTTACTACAGAAAGCAGATGTCTGTTCAGTTATTACTCCACTTATCCTGGAAACTGCAGGTTCAAAAATAGTTTTACAGCAAGGAGTACTTCCATGTATTATTTTTGGTAGCATTTATTTTTTAAAAACACTGATTCTATGTAGCTTTTTCAAGACTCTAAGTTCTGATGTCAGCAATCATTTATTTAAAAACAACATTGGTTCAGATAGGCATATTCTATTTAATCTTCATAATGAAATGTTTATCCCTATTCCAACACTTCATGCAGACTGTACTTATTTCTCCGAGCTGCTGGGTGGATTCAAGGGTCCATCTGTGTGAGTGTCCAGCGGTGCCTTGCCCGCAGTAAGCTCTCAAATACACTACTCTTACGATCTTTATTAAGCGAGCCAATCCATTTATAATAGGAAAGTTAGCTAACGCTCCAGAAGAATAATCAAAAGAAGATAAACCTACGGATGTATGACTTTCGTTAACGGATTATGCATCTGCTATCTCCCAGCGCTGTGTATACACTAAACTGTTTCAAATAGTAGAGGCTATTTTAAAGATCGTACTGTATGTTTGCTTGATTAAGTTTTCGCTATGGCCTTTGGCCTACACCAATGCAGTTCTGATAGGTGTGTATTAGAAAACCACATAAAAACAAGTACACTGAAATCAGGTAATGAAAGCATTTTACTATAACTTCTTTAACAAAGAAGTATTATAAGTTACCAGTGTAATTCAGAACATATCTCCTTTAGGTCTGAAGTTTTTCTTTACATCATGCAACATTTCACTTCTCCCCAAACCTTGCCATTCTGTCTCCTCTCACACAGAAACGTGAGCTGTTACAAAGTTCTGTCCTCTGAGTAAAACATGCATCAGAAAGGGGCTCGTAAAAACGATGTGCGTTTTACTGAGGGTGAAACGAAGGCAGGGCAACCGGGGGGGAATCCTTCAACAGTCCCCACATTCCTATCAACACTGACTCTGGAGTGAACTACAGATCTGAACATCTGTTAAAGGGCTGGGTATAAAAACCTTCTGATCTTTACCTGTAAGGGACTTTTTTCACCGAAAAAGATAACTCAGTTAACAAAATGGTGAAGGGGAAAATGTTAAAAACAGACTCCTGCCCTTTTTCTTGTATCAAATAAAAGGGGGAAAAAAAGGTTTTTTCTGTGAAGGTAGAAAAACATGCCCCAAAACACATAATTCTGGCCCATAATATGTTAACCCATAACATTGCTACTCAGAGTTTATGGGGAAAAAAACACCAACTCTCAAATACCCTCTTCAGAGACAGAATAACATCTGTCACATGTTTCCTGGTTAAAAAGGAGTGTAGAAGCAGAGCAGAAAACCTCTCCAGTATATTAAAAATCTAGACCTAAACTGAAGGCAGATTCCCTCTGAGTGTATGAAATTATTCTACAGGCTTCAGAGAAATCACTCTGGGAGTGTGAACTGAAGGTCCGTGGTTTATCTCATCTTCCAGTAGAGAAACCTTAGTGCACATTTTAGGAGATGGAGCACCCAGTGTCCTTCTGAGGTTTGACATCTGGTTCTTTCATGGGTTTCACTACTTCTTCTGGTCTGGGTTTGGTCTAGAGAGAGAAAAATGCGATGTAAGACCATCAGCTAAGATTTGGAAAACAAACACTAGATCTTCCCGTTTCTGACTTTTAAAAGCTGCTACATTAACTTATATAACATTGACATGAACAAAGCTGTCCCAAAAGCTACGCCTCCATTCCATTTCAGACTCACTGGAAAGCAACATATCCACGAGGATGAAAATCTACGGGCAGACACCAGTCAAGCTAATGCTGCCCTCACTCCTTCTGGGGAAGGAGAAACCGAGTGACGGATTTATGCGTGAGGAGCCTTCAAGTCTGGAAATAATTCGTGATGGTAACAGGCTACCTCTTAGGGTATCATTCTGGCAGCTGAACAGAATAGGAAGATACTTATTTTAAGGAATAATGGTTTTAGTATGGGTAGGAAATTATATAAAAACACCCAATTCAAGAAAGAATCAATCCCCACCCCCTACAGATCCCTCCCTCTTTTGGAAGTCAAACCCTAACATTTCCCCCTAATTTGTTGTTTGACTTAGTGTAGCAAGGTACTTAAGACATAAATGCATTAAAGCAGTCTTATTTCACCCCCGGATGATTTCATGGAATGTTGAAATTAGATCAAATTCCCAGTTCCCCTGCACTACGCTCAATCAGAAACAGGGAGCATCGCTATAGCAATATCAACACAACAGGGCGCCCTGCTTAGACCTGTTCTCCCACTCTTCTTTTTTTTATTTTATTTTCTTGTTTTTCTATTATAGTTGTCCCATTTTTTCCTCTCCCTCTCTCCTTAAAGGAGGCTCTGACAAATGGGAAAAAAGGCAAGACCATGTGTCGAAAACAAGGTCAATGAGGTAGAAAATCGGAGGACAATGAAGGCCTAGAACTCTTATTCTGGGACAGATGCCACCAAGCCCTGCCGTTAGCCAATTTAACACTTAGAGAAACATATATGTCTACTTATACAGAGAGAAATAGCGAAATGTGAACTCTGAATTCCTTTTAAACGTCTGTGAACGAACGAAAAACCCGATCCCGTACACTGTCGTCCTTGGGCCTTTTGGTGAGGTCGAACGCAGCCAGCGTGTCCCGGGTCCACTGCGCACTTGCCGGGGGAAACTCGAAAGGTACCGGCTCCACGAGGCCATAATTTGCTTTGAGCTCCAGCTGTGGGGCTTCTGTTGGAATTTTCTGAAAGTAACTGCAAAAAGCCATTGAAACAGCAATTTATTCATTTATTCGTGAACTCTCTGACCACCTGTTATGTAAGAAATAGACAATTTAATGATGAACAGGACAGAATATTTTCCTCCCACACGTACAAGGGCTCACAGGTGAGTAGGTGAGGCTGGTCCAGGAACCTCGTCCCCTACGGGCAAGTGTCACTGAGGCTGTGACAGCTGTGGCGTCCCATGAGAACACAAAAGAGGGGCCGTTAACTCAGATTTGGGGTTCCGGGATGCTTTCCCAGGGGGGTGACAGAAGCTAAACCAGGCATGTTTAGGGAGGTGCAGGCACTCAGTACCACATGCAGAATCCAAGGACAAGGACAGAAAGAGGTGAAGGCAGGGACAAGGTGGGGCTAATTCTGCAGTCTGCTGTTGGGAAACTGTTTTTTTCAGAATACATTTGCTACTGGATCTTTATTTAGAATGCCAAAAAAAAAACCCTGATAGAAATGAACTTCACAAAAAAGGCACACAACCTACGGGAAAGAAATTATGAAACCTGGCTGAGGGCCAAAAAGCAGGATCTCACAAAATGAAGAGATGCCACTGCAGCTGCCTGGGAAGGAACCAAATTACCAGGACCACGATTTTATCTTCTCTGCCCTTCACTCTAGTTTTTCCACACTGAGCACATTATTTTCCTATTTCCAATTATTTCATAGTTTTTAAATAGGAACTTTAAAAATCTTTAAAAATACTGTTATCTACCAACCTACACAGGAGGTCATCTACAGCTTGAACATGCTGATTTAATAACAAAACTGAATGACAGAAAATTAGTGTCCCTGCTTTATTGGTGGCTGAAACCAGAGAGAGAGGAACACGCAAAGGGAGTTGCGAAGATACATACATGTGACATACGGAGAAAGAACGGCCGGGAAACAAGGAAACAATCAGGACAGTGGAAGGGGGCTGGCTGTGTGTTAACAATTCAGGTTGAAATGTTAAAATCTGCTTTTATATATCATCATCAGAAACAGAATACAAATTTAAGTCCAACACAAGTAAACGCTATTCCAAATTTAAAGAGATTAATGCTAATCTTAACTGACATTGCCCTCTGCTCTGTGGATCGAAAAGTCACAGGTAGTTACAAAAAAACAAGACAAGAACCCTGCATATCAGTGGACGCAAGCAGCTCAAACCTGTTTTTCCAGAGCCAACTCTATACACTCCTGTGTTATGAATGTTACTAAAATAACACTGAGCCGTACTCACATAAACCCGTTCTCTCGCTGACATTTTTCCAGGGTATTCTTCACAAGATTTCCAAGCGTCCTGAAGAACAGGTGTCCCGAAGGCTTGGCTGTGGGGCCCGGGCCTTTGGTTTCCCCGTACTCTTGGCAGAACGCTTCCGCCTTGGCATAAACTGCCCATGAAAGGGACAAAAGGATTTGAAGACAACTCGTTATTGTTCATTTTCACTAGAAAGGCTTTAAGTCAGAGACGGCAGGGAATCTTGCTGCTCTTTACTGAGGATGGCTGCTCCACCAACAGCAGTGCAGGGGAGGTGGGTCCCCTCGACGGATCCCGGGTTTCTGAAACATTTTTTCTGTTCTCCAACACCTCACTCATTCCCATGCCCTTTCAGGAACTCAGCCAAAATCTCTTTTCACCGTCTCTCCCCTTTATGATAAAACATTTGTTTTTAAAAAGGGAGTTGATACTCTGGCAGGAATACTCACATTTTTCTGCTTCTTGGAGAGACCGGATGGCTTCACCGCATTTATCGCTAGCCAACAAAGTCTGCCCGTGGTAACAGTATGCCTGGTAAAAGACCCAGATTTTTACTCATCCTCTCCCCCGCCGTTGTTTTCTGTGCTCATCAGATAGATCATTGCCCTCGTCCACTGTCCGAGGTACCAATGCGGTCCCTCACATTTACTGCCTTGAATACCCCCATCTCTGTTAGTATCAAGAGTGGAATTATAAAGCCTTTGAGCCAAACTAGCCTTTTAACCATGGGCTTCTAAAACCTGTTTCTAAAATTATGGCACCATGGGAAAAGGAGGGACATCACCATGCTAATGGAGAGGGACTGGGAGGGAGGGCTGAAGTTAGGACTGAACAGGCTGTAAGAGAAATGTGTCAGCCTGAGGTCTTTGAACATCTCCATCAGCATCAGGAGAGCATACACATGGTCTACGCAGTATGCTGAAAACAGCCCATAAGGTAAAGGAAACAAAAATACCTGCCTCAATTTGAAAGATGGTTTTGATAGTCTCTCACAAGATATTCTTACCAACAAAATATATGTGTCTAAATTTGTTTGGTGGGTATAAGAAACAAAAAGTAACTTCCCAAAGAGGGCTTATTAATGGTTCTTCACTAATGCAGGTGATGTACTGCACGGTATCCCTTAAGATTAGAATTAGGAAGTATCTTGGTCAGTGTACAAGATGAAATGAGACAATTTTTATTAAGTATGCAGAAGGTTCCAGCCTAAAAGTGCACTTAAATGAATCAATAACTCCATTGCTAGAATCCAATTCTAAATTCTCCATCACCTCTTCCCCCGCCAAAGGCCAGCTGCACTGACGCCAGGGAACGTTGCTGAGAACGGTCCATTATTTGTAAAGTGTGAATTAAGGCTGGGAGGGGCACGCCTGGCACGCAGGGGCTGGGAGACAGTCGTTTACATGGGTTAGGGTCATAAATACTTACGTAAGCTGTGTAGAAGCACATTTTCAAGAGAAGATATTTTCTCCACTTGGCAGAGTACGCAGGCTCCAAACTGGATAAAGTATGATCTAAAGTTACATTTTAAAAAGCAAAAGATCATTTCACCCTGATTCGCTAGAGGATTTTTAGTTCATGTGTTCAGATGCTAAAAGCAGAATGCCATTCAAGTCTAAAACTTAAGAATTTATGCATTTTTTTTACAAACCTTGCTTTACTTAAAGTGATTTTTCCAATAACTGTATTTTAGTTACATAATAAAATTAGTTAAATACCAGGGACCCTGACGATTTGACAATTAATATAACTTAGGTTTAACATAATGATAAAAACAGATGTAAGAAAGAACTTCAAAGTAAATATGATTTCTACTGTTATCCATTTATTAAAAAATTTATGTAGCAACGCAAAGAGTAGTCTAGTCACCCAAGTTAGAAACACGAAGGACACTCTCCCCATCTTGGAATCTCGCATGAAACACACTCACCACCCGGCCACATCCTTTCCCCTGAGACTGTGACCATTTCTCCCTACGTGCCAAGCAGAGTCAGCGACTCCTCCTTCACCTGGCACACCCATTTCTCATCTTACAACACAGCGACCATTTTAAAATTCAAATCCAATCAAGTCAGATTTGCTGTACAGCTTTTCACGAATCCCAAACATTTACCCAAGAAAGGCCAACCCTCCTGCATAGGCTTGCAAACCAGTTCACGAGCTCACAGGTGCACACTTTCCTAACCTTTCCTCCAAACTCATCTGCATTTTAGTCAAGAGCATCAGCCCAATGGTCCCACAGGAGCTAAGTTCCTTTTTATCTCTGTACAGACTAGAGTGTCCTCCTCTTCCCATATGCTGATGCTTCCTAGCAAACGTAGAGCTTCTATTTATATTCCAAAATAAGGCTAGAACACCATCTTCCTGTAGGAAGCCTCGCTAGCTTGCTTATTTCACCGCTGTAACGCCTTATTTTATGCTATAATGTGTCCATCTCCTTCCCTAGACTGTGAATCTGTTCTACTGATCTTTGTACACCCAGCAACTAAAATAATAACCATCCCATAAACAGACACATATATGCGTTTCCTGAAAAAGTGAACAAAAAGGAAAACAGGCTAATGAGAAGACCGGAGTTCTAGTCCCAGCTTCCCACCTGCTAGCACTTAAATTATGGATCAATTACATCGATCATCCGGATTTCAGTTTCTTGTGTAAGGTCAGTAACTATAAGGTTGTTATAAAAACAAAACCATTTTCAAAAGCAAACCAGCTTTTAAAGATAATTATTGAACATAAGTGGTAAAAAAGTATAGTACTGTCCTTTCCATTAGAAGCTATGTAGCAACATTGAACTATGAACAACTCTTCTATTTTCTTTTAAACAGAAGTTATAAAAATAATGTAGATGTTATTCCAGTTTTGCAAATAATGAGAAGTCTGAGCATCTTTTTGATCTGCTTGTTCCCTATTCAGCCAGGAGGTTAATCTGAAAATCTAAAGACTAATCGTGTAACACCAGAATCATACACTTACCAGCTTTTTGATAGAAATTGGCTGTTTCATAGGCTAGTGCAGCTATGAGCCCAGGAGCGTGTTTCAGTTCGATTGCTCGAGCAATTGTCACTGCGACCAAAATGCAATAAGTTAAGTGAATATATAAAGTCGCTTGCATTCCCTCTAAGATCAGGTATAATAGCAAATAACAGTCCAACAGTCTACCTGGGGTTTTAACACTTTGTTAAAAGTTTTAACATGAAAAGTAAGGGACAGGAAATGCAAACGTAAACAGAAAACACTGAGCCTGTCGGTTTTTATATAAATCACTAGCCAATTACCAGTCAATCAACAGAAAATTACTATAAATAGCATGATGAAGGAGGAAACAAGTATTTTCCGGGCACCGGAGTCTGAAATAAAGCAAAACAAAAGCCTATGAAGTTCCCTTATTGCTTTCACCTAAGTCTTCATTTCTGCCCTGCCATTCAAAGGTGAGGATTTCAAGGCAAGACAGCTAGTGGAAGAAAAGACCTGAGCAAGGCGGAGAGGGACAGGATGAGTGGCAGGTTTAATTTTATGCCGCCAGAAACAGTGTGAAACCAAAATCCTCTTAAAAGGAGCCATTAAATTGGGAGACCTTTTCCTTTTAACTAAAAATGAAGGCAAATGCTAGATAAAATTATTTCTCACTATAAATTTTTCAAAACCTGAAACTCAATTCCAGTTAATTCTGATTTAAAAAAATTTTTTTAATGCCAATACAGACGTTCTTCAAAAAAAACAAAACAAAGAAACTTAACAATACTTAGGATACCTTCTTGAGCTTCAGCCTGACACTGGATAATATAAGCTTCTATGAGTCGTGCTTCTAAATCTCTCCCCTTTTCTGCAGGTGTGAGAAGCTTTGGGATATGACTTTCCTGAAAGAGAAATTTTTAAAAAGCCAAATTAATTTTAACCCAGTGGTAAGAGCTGAAGAAAATGGAAGCTGAGACATTCAGTTTGGGGATTTATCAGAAATTTATGATACTAACAAGAAAGTGTGTCAAAAAGGAATACTAAGCTTACGGAGAATAAAACCTCCTGTATACTAAAACTTTTAAAGCTTTTTAGAAGCTTTTGTAAAAATAAGAAATTCAAGAGCAGAATTTGGGTCCTAACAGATTGGTTAGAAATGCACTGAGAAAACGTTTAACTGAAACAGCAACCAAGTTCCCCTTTGCACGGCAGCCAGCACTGTTCATTCACATTAATAATTGTACTTAATTCAGGGTCACAGCTTTGTAATCCCTGTAAGAAAGCCCAGCACTGGTCTCCAGGAAATGGTGGTTTAATCCGAATGAAGTGGGTGTCATTCTGGTTGGAAATAGATTAATCTTTCCCCCAATTCCCGTATCTTCAGGCAGTTTAATGAAATTAGTGTGTACCGATCGCCCCCTAGTGTTCGCACTGAGATACAGAGAACACACGCAGGAGCTCCGTTCTGCAGACCCAGGACTGCAGCGATGAGAAATGGGAAGGACCAGCAGCTTTTGTGCTGTTTCCCCCCTTTTCAGAAGAGACAGAAGGATAAGCACTGAATTACAACTTGAATTTTCTAATTGTAAAATTCACGAACGACTTTCTAAAATGGAGACATTTACTATTTTCTAATTGGCTGCTTTCACCAACGAGGTACATACTTAAGAAAACCGGAACCCATACTAGTGCATTTTACACAATGAAATAATGTCCCCGCCCCCATGAGATGAACAGAAATTATTCAAGAATTAAGCATCAGAAATATGTTTTATTATTATTTTACCTTTAAATGTTTAAAGATCCCAGCTGCAATTTTTAGGCTTCGATGGACTTCTTTTGCTTCCTCTTCTGTTATGCTGAAAAACAGTGGTTACTTTACTTAAGAGGATAAACCCCATTCCTGTATTAAAACCAGCAACTAATACACTATCATACAACCAAACTAGTCATTTATGTGTCCCACCACTATATTTCTTCCTTTTAGAAAATCGAATATGACATTTAGCAAAGGCACATGAAAAATTTCCAGAAGAGAGACTACAAATGAAATGAGACGCTGTCTGGAGGTTTGGAACAAAGGCCTCTTGGTTCCCCTTCAGATCATCTTCTGCGCACAGACAGCATGAAAACATGCACCCTCTTGAGAAACACAGATACACAGTGCTCACTGCCCTGCTCTGGTGCTAATCACTTAAATGACTTCAGAGACAACTTTGCTTTTGTATTTTCTGGAGAGAATTTTAAAGCAGCACACACAATTTGACTTCACAGTTTTATTTTTTATTTTATTAAATGTATTGGGGAGACACTGGCTAATAAAATCACACGGGTTTCACGTGCACATTTCCATAACCCATCCCCTGCGTACTGTACTGTGCTGTTCAGCACCCAAGCCGGGGCTCCTCCCACCAAGTTCATTGCTAAGTGACTGCAAATCAGTCCCAGGTTCAGACGGGCTGGAGCTGGCAGGGGATTTCACAGTGCTAGGGTCTTCTTTTACTACTGTAACAATGGTATCTCATTTTACTTCACAGTTCTCTGGTCCTTCAAAACATCGTCTGCAAACTTGTAAGACTTAGTATTTCTTTTTCTGTGCACTGCCTGCCCGTCTTTTGCTTACTTTGACTTGTTGGTCTTTTCCTTGTTGACTTGTAAGAGTATACATTATAAAAATAATTTATAATGGGCACTGCACTTTTTTTGAACCATCTGTCATTTTTAAAACCCTGTTTATGGTGCTCTTACATGATCTAATATTCAGCCTTTCCCTTTCCATGGCACAGGGTTTTATTTAGAAAGACCTTCCTCGTGACAAGATTATTTTTCTCCCCTTCTGACACTGGGCTCCACAATTCTAATACTTAAAATACTAAGGTTATGAGGCAACTTTTCACTCACTGGAGTGTTGCTTTTTATCAGTAACCTACACTTTTTAATAACAAAGCTCTGTGTATTGGAAAAATAACACACATGCATGTAAGCCATCCCCTTTTAACTTACTTTTCTTTCCCAGCCAGTCTTGAAGCATATTTCGTGTACCATAAAGCTACATTAAATCCCATGGAAATTAATTCAAAAACAGCATCCTGCTGGGCACTAGAATTATAAACATGATCGTTAATTTCTTTCAAGTTATTAACACATCTCTACATGCGACCCACTGTACATCTAACTCAAAATTACAGAGAACTATATGCTAACTCAAAAATGAAGAAAACAGTCCTTGTGTTCAACACAGATGGGGAGATAAGACACACACAATGAACAATGACTGACTAAACACAATGGCCCAGTAGGCACCCATAATAGTAAGCACGAGACTAGTCGTTGTTCCCAAAGGTTACTGCACACAGAGGAGCTTCAGAAACACAGATTCCTGGGACCTGCCCCCAGAGTCAGAAAGTCTGGGAGGGGAGCAGGATGGGCACTTTTAACAAGTACCCAGTGGTTCTTACCCCACATTTTAAGAAAACGGGATTCAGAGAGATGTTGCAGGCTACACCAATTAAAGAAGGCTTAACGGTGTTTATAGAATGAACTGTGCCTTGAAAGAGGGCTCCAGGGGAAGTGATGGTGTTAAAGCATAAAAAAGTGTAAAAATTCCTCTGAGAGCAGAGACTCAACTATCTTGACTGTAGCAGACGGTTTGTAAAAAGAAATTGAGGAACGGAGGGCCAAAAGTCAAGCTGAAAAGAAGCTGAAGAGGATTTGGAATGCTAAGCCAATCAACATACTACAAAGAAAAAAGGTCTTTATATCTTGTTTCCTTCAGATCCTATTACTAAATATGACACAGAGATGGCAAGAGCTTATTAAGCAAATAAGATAATACTAATTTTAATCACTATGCTTTTGCTAAGACCCTGGAAATTCCTTACATTCTCATTTATCTCAAATGATGAAGAAAACAGAATACCCATATCTTATACACACAATATTAGGATAAATAATTACCCAAAGAGAAGAAACTAGAATCATGATTCTACTTTGTTGCCTACATCTTAAAAGGAATGGAGACATGGAAACTTTTTAGATTAAAAACAAATTTAAAAATATTGTATTTTTACTCAATAGAATATATTAGGTGTTTAGGCAGTATTTTTCAAATTAATTTCCTCATAAGAGAAAATGCTGATTAGATCTTTATTTCATTTCTTCAAATACAGGGATTACGAGTTAACCACTGGCTAACCAGTATAGTTAGGAAAATGGCTTCGATTTAGTACTGTTCGCACTGCTTACCTTGGAACCTGTCCTTGTAACGTATCAGTCCACTTAAAATTTTGAATATATCGTAACTTACTTTCTTGGCTAGATTCATCCAGTGAATTTATGAAGCCTATAAAAAGGTATAAAACATTTCAGTCTTAGAAGCAGTATCAAATATTCTATTTACATCAACTTTTCAGACTTTTCCAGGTACCTGGATAAAACTCCTCGCCACCCCCCCTTCTGTACCTCACACCTTCTCCTAAGGGAACATGACATACGTACACATTTAATTTTCAAAACATCAGAGAGACCACTTATCACCTTTACACTCTCACATTTCTGAACCTCAAGCTCACCGAAGAATGTAGCCTAAAAGACTGTTCGAATTTGAAAGGTCCAAGAATTAAACGGGAGCTTCTGCATAGCTGTCTGTTAAAAACGCCGAAGCTGGTAAAAACAACTGACCTTGTAAAAGTGAAAAATACGAGTCTGCCGCACTCTTCATCGCTTCTGGGTTACAGCTCCCGTCGGTGAACAGTTCCAGCAGCCGCGCTCGGGCCGACCTCAGGTCGCTGCGGGGAGACAGAGTCAGGTTAGGGAAGCTGTTCCAACGACCTGATGCAGGTGGGGCTTAAACGTTGCAGGTGTGCGTTTTAACACACATGAGCGCATACACACACACACACACACACACACACACCCATCTACAGTATTACCAAGCACAAAGCAATAAATTTAATTAGGGCTGACACTGGAGGTAACTGAAATTCCTACTAACAACTGTTTTAAAAGTTATATTGAAATAAACTCCGTCCAATTAAAGGGGCAAATCATGGATATAACATGTAATAAAAATATACAGCAGGTTTTAATTTAAAAAATTAAACAAGCGCACTTATGATGGAAGAAATTAATAATGAATAAACTGAGCAGTTCAGAATAAAATTTCAAAAAATGGAATTGAACATGTATGTGCATGATTTTAGTTATCTTCTTGAAATTTCAAAATCTGACATGATGTCAACATATATTTAAGTAAAAAACCATATTTAAAAAGTAAATTTATATTCTATAATGCAATATACACATAAAGAATACGTAAAAACGTTTGGCCACTAGTCATTTTATCACATCTCCCTTCTTTTACTTCTCTGCAGCAATAAATGTTGCAGATCCACTGTTTCCTTTGAAATTCTTTTCTCTCGACTCCAGTAACTCCAAGTTTTCCAGGTTCTCCTCTTATCTCTAAAGGTTCCTGCTACATATCTTTTCCACGTCCGCTTCTTACTCCCACCACCGGAAACGTTCCGTCTCTGGCTTTCCCCTTTTCCCTCTTCTGAGGTCTCATTCTATCGGGACACCTTTATATCCAACCCTAGATCTACATCCTCAGCTCTGAGTCTGACCTCAGAAGGCAGCGTGCTTAGTGAGAGTTCCAGAAATCCCATTACACTGACCATGACTGAAGACACCAGGTATAAATAACTACAGAAAGGCTGCATTTAAATTGTAGGCACCAAGAGAGGAGGGGTGAAAACCCAGAACTCAGTAGGTGCCTAGGACAAAGCCCGTACTCACATTTCGTTGTTGAGTAAAAGAATACAAACTTTTCAACTATCTTTAGATACAGAAGGGCTGTACTGTAGTAGTGCTGTTTAGGTGGGAGCACAGACTTATTCTTGAATGGTCAAGATGGAGTGTTTATTCATTGGTACTAGCTCTAAGGAGGCTTATTCCAAGAAATAATACACTAACAACTATACGTCTGGCCAAAAATGGGATGGGCTACTTTATGAATGTGTCATTGTCAAGCTATTTAACTAGAAGCCGGGAAGAAGTAATTCCTCAACTGGGAGAACATTTGAATTCTTAAGGCCTATTTTAGACTCAAATAGTTTGCTAGCTCTTTCCAGGTAGGTACTCAATCATCAGCAACCCAAGCTACAGTCATCTTAAAATTAAATAATTTGAGGACTATATACCTTAGAAATATCTGGTTTAGGCTATTCACTTTATAGATGAGTAATCAGACCCAAAGAAGTTAAGAGACCTGCCCAACGCTACAGATAAAACAGAATCTGAGATCAGGGTTGGCAAACTATAACCTGTTACTTGCCTTTGTATGGCCCACAGCTTATTTTTTGTAAAAATGAACAAGGAAGAATATGCAACAGTGACTGTAAGTAGCCCGCAGGGCGTACAATATTTACTACTTAGTCCTTTAAAGACAAAGCTTGCCAACAGCTGGTCTAGATTAATAAGCCAGTCTTCCTACTTTTTGCTCTAACTACTTCTTTCCACTAAAAAGCAGCAACTATCTTGATTCTCCTTTACTGGTACCATCAATATCTTGATCACCTAGGTTCTATATCTCACATAGAATGAATTCTTTTCAATTTCCCAGAGCAACTCAGTCAATCTGGCCAGTTGACTCCTCCGGTGAAATATCTCTTGTTCCAGTCAAACTGCACTAGAACAAAGGTTTTCCTGATAGAAGTGACTTAACTTCTCCCTTCTTACTATCTAAATCAGGAATCAGCAAACTCTTCCTGTAAAGGGTCTGAAAGTAAATACCTGAAGGTTTCTGGGTCGTGAAGTCTCTACTGGAACTAATTAGCTGTGCTGGGGCAGAGGAAAGAAGGCCAAGGTGGCAGCAGACAGCATGGAAGTGAATGGGATGAAGTGGCTGTGTTCCCATGAAGCTGTATCTATAAAACCAAGCACGGGGCCAAACCTCCTGAATGAACATAGTTTCCCAACACCTCATCTAAGCTATACTCTTTATTCAAACTCCTTTCTCCTATATGAACACTCTGAGGGCTATTCAGGTCCTAGTGTCAGAACGCAATGAATTTATTATCCAGCCAATTAATAATACCCATATCCAGATTTATGGAGTCTTTTATACTATTATAATATATATAATAGCTTAACTCTTTTATTGTGACTGCTTTAGCCTCTCTGAGACTCACTGATCTAAAAACTAAGGACCTTGGCCTGATGCCTTCCCATGTTTAAGTAACCTATAATTTAACACTTCATGTCATTTATAAGGTTGTAAAGAGTCTAAGGTTAGGGACAATGTGTTACATATTTCTGCACTGCCCATGGGACCGAAATAAGTACCTTGTATCCAAGCGTGGCTCAATCAATACTTGTTGAAATTGACTAAAAGTTACCTGCAAACTTTTGAAGCAGCAGGACCTGTAACTACATCATAGTAGTTAAAAGAAACAGGAGCTGTGGCTTTTAATGGGTTCCTGTGAAACCAATGTGTCATTTTTCTCCAGACGCTTCCTATAAACAAAAAAAGAAATATATACAAGTTAAACAATGTAAATAGTATAAAAAGGATTATTTTTAAAATAACATTTTACTACAGGATACATACATTTTTAATAATATTTAATGCATACATATATCAATAAAACGCTTTAGTGCTTAAGTCCATCTTGTTTTGTCTATTTATAGTAGTCTATGTTTAGATCAGACGTACTCAAGGACATTTGCCCACAAAAACTGTAATGTTAAATATAGTGAAGCAGTCATGTTTAAACCTTAATGGACCTAGAAGTCACCTGGAAGGGGGGCTCTTATTAAAATGTAAGTTCTAATTCAACAGCCTGGGGTGGATCTGAACTGCTGATGCTGCTGGTCCCCAAACTACACTTTTGAGTAGCAAAGCACTAGACTTTGGCTGGACAACTGCAAGTGAGAAGGCCACAGGGACAGAGAAATGTAATTTCCGAAAGATGTTCAAATGGTGTCGTTATTTAGATCGCTAAGGTGATCTGAGAGAAAGAAGATTTAAATTAATTATATTTCCCACATGATTCTGCTGGCATCAACTGACTGGCTATAGCATGTGTTTGGTAATAAATATACGTTCCAACAATAGCTAATAAGAATCAATATTTTCATGATTAAAAAACGATAGTTGACTGGCAACTTCTACACCTAAAACCAAAAAAAATGTGAAAAACTACATAAGTAAAATGCCAACGAAAAAAAGAAATTAAGTTCCATACCTTTAAGGTTAAAAAAATTAAAAAATGGAGTATGTCACTTGCCTAAAAGTCCTTGAAGGTAGATAGTGCAGATTTTACTGGAAAGTCTAGCTGAAAGCTTAAACATGGCAATTAGGTTCCAGGAAGTAATATATAAGAAATTCTGATAAGATTTAATTAACTTGAAAGCATAATGCTGTTGGTCCACTTTTCATAACAGGGAAAATACCGTGGGCTGGGCAAGGTATGAAATACTTGCCTTTAGCCCCTCCCTTCCGCTATTTAATTATTCATGACAAATCCGGTTTGGGAGAGCAGCGATATTTAATGAAGAGAAAAATGCATTGTGTTCTCAATGAGAAACGGGACAAGCTCATTTAACAAGTCCTTTTAAAAACATACATATACTCTTCTAAACATCATCCATGCAAACCACCTTTATAACCTACGTAAACCAATGCGAGCACCTAAGCGCATGTAAATCAAGCCTCCTAGAGAAAACAGCACACAATACATCTGATCTTGCGGCAGCAAATTTCCTACAAATACTCTTTTAAGGCGGCCTCTCGCTTCCTAGATGAGACGATCTGAAGTTCGGTCCATCTCTGTACTGTGTTCTCTGCTCCATCTTCCCTTTTCTGGGACCCCGCACTCCCGTGCCCAGGAATTCGGGGAGCAGGAGAGCGGGACGCCACACCCACCGGCAGGTGCGAGGGTACCTTTCGAGACACCAGTACCACCGCCGGATCGAGGCTGCCACCTAACCCGCCTCCACAGGGGGACTCGATCCCTGGAAGGGTCCCCCACTGCGGAGCCCCCGGGTCCCCGACCTGAGCGGCGCCCCGAGCTCGGAGCGCCCACTTCCTGTTTACCACCGGCCTCTTCCTCCCGTGCCCGTCCCGTGCCAGGCGGCGGGCAGCTACCTGCGCAGGCGCCCGCCGCAGGGCGCCCCTCTTTCCCTGCAGGCATTTTTGCGGGAGGCCGATACTATCCACCCGGGCGGGACCGGCCGGCGATCGCCAAACCAACCCCTATTTAGCTAGAACCCCTATTTAGCTAGAACCCCTATTTAGCTAGAACCCCTCGATGCCGGCGGAGACGAGGGCAAAGGGATCCCGCGAATCTAACTGTTAATACTATTGATTCGCGGGACCAAATGGATTTTTTCTCTTCCTTTGGTGCCAAGGTATCAAAAGGAGACTTTTGGGGACCACTGTCCTGAAGTCGACGGAGACGGTGTAAAAGGCGCATAAAAGGGCTTGGGAGCCCGTGTCTTGGGGCTCCAGGGAAGCGACAAGGACAGGGATATCACCGGGAGACGACCACCCTCTCGGCATACTCACCGGATTGCTCGGAGTCTGGACGGCAGTCCTCCGAAGGGGAGAAAGGCAGCGTCCGGGTCGGCAAGAGAAAGGGAGGGAGGCGGGGACCGGCTACTGAGCTCGAGCGACGCGGAACGGGGCCTGCGCCGAGCCGGGGTCACGTGACCCGGCGGCCATGACAGCTGCCGAGGCGGCCCTGCTGGCCGCTGGGGGGCGGGGGCTGCCGCGTGGTCGCAGCCCCTTCCGAACGCTGGGCGCCTGGGCGCTTTCCTAGCCGCTCCGCCCTAGTCTTTCCTGTGGAGCTGCGGTCTCGTCTCCAGGGAGGGAGAGCGGAGGCGGCCCGGCCTCCCGAGCCCAGGAAGCCGCCGCAGGGGCGCGGGCACCCGCGGGGCAGCGGGGCGGCCTCAACCTAACGCGGGGCGGGGCCTCGGGGGCGGGGGCGGGGCCGCGGCGGGGCGGCCGCCTCGGAGCCGCCAAGTTTGGCTGTGGCGGCAAATGGGCTTGGGCGGCTCCTCGGCGGGTGGCGCCGGTGGCCGCAGCGGTTTCTCCAGGCCCTGTTAATGTCGGGGCCAGGCCCGGGGAGGATGGCGCCCTAGAGCTCGGCCTCGCTGGGGGAGGGGCGGGAGGGGCCGGGGCGGGCACCGGCCATGTCGGAGGGGACCCGGAGTCTGCTGCAGCGCTGGGGCGCCAGTTTCCGGAGAGGCGCCGACTTCGACTCCTGGGGCCAGCTGGTGGAAGCCATAGACGAGTATCAGATGTGAGTGACTCGCGGCCGGCGCGGGCCCGACGGGCTCTCTCCGTCCGCGCCGCCGAGGCTTCCCGGGGTGGGGCCCCGCGGGCACCCGGGCTGCACCCGCCCCAGCCCGGGAGAGGCTGCCCCGGAGACCGGGGCCCGCCCTTCTGCCCCCTCCGCCCCCGCCGGGCCGGTGCCATTCAACAGGTAGCCCTTCCTTCCCGGGCGCCGGCCCCGCCGGGCTGCCCACCTCGCTCCTTCCCCCGCCTCGGGGCTGCCCCGCTCGGCGGCCAGTTTCCTTCCCTCCCCCCCCTCCGCCTCTCCCAGGTTGCCGCCCCTCCATTTCTCTTTTAGGGTCCCCGGGGAAAGACTTGGGTGTCCCCCACCCACGTTCCAGGGATGCGTGGCTCCCTGGTGCCATCCCGCGTGCGTGGGGCCGGAGGGAACTTCACTGGGGGCGACCGCGGGGAGGGGGTCCCCGCGGGAAAGAGCGAGGCCGGCGGCGCCTCACCAGCCGAAAGAAGGGTCCCCCTGCTCGCGCCCCTTCTCCACCCCTCTTTCTGGTGAGCCGTGTTTTTCCCAATTCACCTCGGTTCTGTTTCGGTTTCTGGGGCTGTTATTTGCTAGGCAGTGTGGGTCCCACCCACCCCCTCGCCCGGCTGCCTTGGGTGGAGTCCGCGCAGGATGTGAACCGAAGGGAGCAGAATGTGAATTAATGGACCCCGCTCGGGAGCCCCCCCCCCCCGCGGGTCCTTCCCCCCTTTTCCTGTGTGTCGTGCGTAGCGGCCCGGGGCGTGCGAGCGCCAGTGTCTGATCAGCCCGACCCCGATTTCTTCCCCTTTCTGGTGACCCCCACCCCCTCCAAAAAAACTCAAGGGATTTTTTTTTTTTTAAATTAAAAACAAGATATACGTACCTACAAAACCTTGCTTAGGTTCTTGCACATTTTCCTGGAAACAGCTGCCTACTAAAATGCTATTGTTTCCAAAATGTTGCCATTAATTACTTCTTGAGTTAAAGCAAGTTATTGTTCGAGGCTTTCACGAATATGGAAGAAACCATGTGTGAGTAAAAAAAAAATCTTGTCCTCCCCCCCCCCCCAGTGTCTTCTGGGAAGGTTACACGAGTGGTACTTGAAGGATCTAAATTCTTTGTCCATTCTCTACAGTAGTTGTTTGTTTTTATCTAACCCTTAAGATAATTTAAGTGTGTAGGTGTTCTCTGCCCCATCTTACTGACTTTGAATATGGCCCCAAAACCAACCCTGCTCTGGGCCGTTTTGCCCTGCGTAGAAATGGCTGTCATTGGATTGGCAATTTCACTTGCTGTCACTGGCTCTTGTAACTACTCAGTGAGCGTATTCTCACTTTACAAATTGAGGGAACAAAAGCTCAGGTTAAACAGATTACCCAGGGTCACAAAACTATACCACTGAAATCTGAGAGTTGTTTTTTTTTTTTTTTTAGTTCACATCCTGTCTGCTCTTCTACATAGTGCTTAAGACACTTCATTTAAGATGCATTGTGTGTGTGAATTGGAGAAATTTGATGTCCTTCATTTCCAAAGAGCATGTCTTTCCATGGGGTAGCCAGTTAGACAGTGAGCCCCTGTGTGTACTCGTTCTGTGTGTGAACCGTGCCCTGAAACACAACGCTGCCTCTCGCTTGTGATGTGGTGGGACTTGGCAGCTGCTGGCGTTTAGCCGCGGACCTGACAATGGCAAGTGAAGAATACCATGTCCAATTCCAATCACAAAGGAAAAAGGAGTGTGCCAGCTGCTCAGCTAGAACTAAGTAATAGGCACATGCTAGTCTGTTGTTGGACCTCGATGCTAACTTTTGAACTTCATCATTCAGGGTCCTCACATTTTGAAAACTGTCAGTGTCACATCTGACCAGAAATGTGTAATGACTGGCTTAAGTTTTGTAAACATGCAGGTTACATATAAAATGAGGTTGAATTTAAAATGCACATATTCAAACATGAAGGCAGATTGTCTTTTTTTTACTTGAGATATCTGGGAGGAAATTCTGCAGAAAAGACCATTTGGGAGCTACTAAGGGATGTCAGAAAGAATGAACAGGGTTTAGTCACTGGATATTGAGAGTGAAGAAGGAGGAAGAGTCTAGGATAACCAGCATTCCTAGAGGGGCAGGCAGCCATGTCTTTATGGCCATACAACGTATAGGATTGAGTTGATGGGAGGGGAGACCTGTGGCAGAAATGGGCATGTCTGGTATTATCATAAAGTAAGATACTGTAGCTTAAACAATTTCATCATCCGACAAGCGAGTGCTAGGGATATAAAGACCATGAAGATTTGATTTCCCCCATCCAAGCACTGATTGTCTAATAGGAGGATTTTAGAGTTAATCAGGTATTGCTATTACAGAAGTATGAAAAGAGTAAGTGCTTCCACATCCATTCCTTGCTGTTTCTCTGGAACACTTCCCCACCCGTTATCTGCGTAGGTCACTTGGTCACCTCCTTCAGATCTTTGTTCAAATATCTTCTCAATGAGCCACTCTTTGGCAACCCTATTTGAAATGGCAATGCCTGCCTTCCAGCCCCACCCCCACTACTCAGTCTTGCACATCCTACCACACCAGTCCTGCTTAGTTTTTTTCCATAGTATTTATCACCATCTAACGTACAATATATTTTATATATTCGTCTGGCACATTGTCTGTCTTCCGCACTTGAATGTAAGCTCTTTGAGGGCAGGGTATCTGCCCTGTGTCCAGGGTATATGCTTAGTGTCCAGAGTAGTCTAGGCTATCACTGAGTAATTGTTTATTTAGATGTATAATTACTGTATTCTCTTGAGTTGGTGGATTCAGTAGTATGCTATGGGAACATTAAGAGTTGGTGCCAAAAGCCTTTTGGAAGATTTAAACAAATTATGGCAAAAGTAAAATTTCTACCCAAAATAAACATGGTCAATAAGCACAACCCCATTGAGCGGGCCACCCTTTCAGCAGCCTGGGGCTATGTGACCCCTAACTGATGACAGAGTGGAATAGAGTCTTGCTCGCAATCACACACGTTTCCCAGGATCAGTCCTGAGCTATTAATCAAGCATGTGGATGCTCAATAAATAGTTGTTAAGTGAAGGGATGACTTTGAAGACTGAACAGTACCTGCTGTTCATCGTCCTTACGATGCCTTCTATCAGTGCAACTCAGATGTAGTCCACAGATCTGTGCTGGTCCCCAACAAGATAAAGGAATTGAGATTTAAGATTTAGAAACTGTATAGCAGTCTGACATCTGTACCATAGATTTTGTTGTATTTTATTAAAATATTAGTCTGGAACAGATTGGGGAAAAAGAACTAGTCCTTCACTATAGATGCTTTGAGAAGCACTGGTTTCTGTCACGAATTGCTGTCAGTTGATTACTTGTTCATGTGTTTAAAGTACATTTAAGACCCCCCCTTGAGAATAATTCTGTGTTATCTATTGGTAGCATTGTAAGGTGAGATTATTCTCCAGGGAAGAATATTTGCTCATCTGATATCGCAAGGGTGTGGATTTTCCCTCAGTGGACACAGTCATGTCTCACTTTGTCTTCCAATGGCGTGATCAGTTATGGATTTAAGAAATCTTTTTTGGCCCAGGTTTTTAAAAAAGTTTTTAAAAATAACTTTAGGGTATAATTTACATACCATGAATTCACCCGTTTTACATATGCAATTGAATGAATTTGTAGGAAATTTACCAAGTTGGGTAGCCATCACTACAATCAAATTTTCATACGTTTCCATCACCATGAAACGATCCCTTGGGCCTGTGTGCAGTCACTTCATATTCCCACTCAAGCCCCAGGCAATCGCTAATCTATGTTCTCTTTCTAAAGATTTGTCTCTTCTAGACATTTCGTGTAAATCGAATCATGTAATCTGTGATCTTGGTGGCTTCTCTGATTTAACATAATATTTTTGAGGTTCATCCATGTATCACTACTTCATTCTTCTTTATGGCCAAATAACATTCCACTGAGTGGATAGACACCTTGGTGTTTACTCATTCATCAGTGGATGGGCACGGTGAGTGGTCACTTCGGAGCTGTTACCCTTAATGCTGATGCTGTAAACATTCAGGAACAGGTTTTTTGTGTGAACATGTGCTTTCAATTGCTTTGGGAACATACCTAGAATTTCAGAATTGCTGGGTTATGTGGTAACTTTATGTTTAACTTTTTATAAGGAATTGCCAAACTGATTTCCACAGTGACTCTACCGTTTTACAATCCTACCAGCAATATGGGAGGGTTCCAGTTTTTCCCCATTCTTGCTTAACACCTGTTGTTTTTTTTCTCTCTTTTAAAAAATTATACCCTTCCTAGTGGGCATGACGTGATGTCTCATTATGGTTCCGATCCATATTTCCCTGGTGACTAATGATAGGATATTCATGTGCTTATTGACCATTTTTATATCTTCTTTGGAGAAATGTCTCTTCAAGTCCTTTGCCAGTTTTTAAATTGAATCATTTGTCTTTTTTATTGTTTAGTTAAGGGTCATTCCTTTGGGTTTTGCTGTCTCAGAAATTGCTTTGGATATTTACTGTTGAGGTATACTAGTAATGCTTCTCCGTCCCTGCAAATTCATCAAGGCCTAGCCTCTATTTTTTAATTTTGATGATAATTGGGCATACAGTGATTTTCATGTCTGATTAATGAGCTTTTCTTTATTTTCCATGAAAAATGGTTTCCAAAGTTTAATTTGATTGGGTATTATCCCTTCGGCGTGGCTGTCATTTGGACTAATCTTATCAGCAAATTAATGACAGTCCGACAAAGTGTGTCTGGTTGGTGCCGCTACTGGTGCTCCCTGGACATGTTTAAGCAGAATCTGGGCAGCTGCTTGTGGGCTTGTTACAGAAGAAGTTTGTGCATCCTAAAGAAAGTTGGGTGAGATGCCCTTTGGGATCCTTTCCAGCTCTCAGATTATGTTTTTACTGCCTAGAGCTGAAATTTGTTCCAGCAAAATGGTATGAGAAGTATATCTTATTTTCATTGTCATTGTAGAAAGAGTTTGATTCTAAAGGAAACGTAGACTTGTACTTTGAAAATAGAACACGGTAATATGGTACTTCACTGTCGGGTTTTTAAAAGGTTGAAATGGTTTCACCCTGTTGCACTCGAGAGTGTTTGCTTTCCTTCAATTCTAAAGGAAAATTTCTTTTTTCTTGTTACAGATTAGCAAGACATCTACAAAAAGAGGCCCAGGCTCAACACAATAATTCTGAATTCACAGAAGAACAAAAGGTACCATGAAATAATTGCCAGATATGTCAAGTTCCAAATGAAAAGGGTTCTGTCTTTCGATTTCATTCGGCAAAAAAACAACAAAAACTGTCATTCTTAAGTACAAAGAATGATACTGATTATGCTTTGCTAAACATGAAGTGATCACGTAGAGATACCACATGATTTACCACTTAATGTCTTTACTTAGCTATTTAGACTTGAACTTTAGTGACGATCATCCACACTTTGTTTGGGGGCGGGGAGTCCAGAGACTGGAGTTTGATGATAAGTAATTGCATCCCACCTCAATTCATATCTTTAACTCAGTTTGACTTATTGTCTACCTCCTCTCAAAATAAACCCCCGCCCCCCCAAAAAAGAAAGTCATCACTGAAAAAAATAAGTCAAGAATTTGGCATAAGACTGTCAGCAAAATAAATGCATAAAATTGCAGAATGTTTCAATGGTGCTCTTTCTCCTTGAATTAAAATTTTAATGTGTCAGGTTATTCCTTGTACTGTTAGAGATGATGAAATATGGGATACTTTAAGATGCTTTGCTTTAAAAAGTGAGAAGAAATGAGAAGGAAAAATTCCCATTTTTCCCTGGCTCAGAGTACCTAATGTAAAATCAAACTTTAATCTTGTAGATAATGAAAAAATATTGTGTCTGTTTTTCCCTCATCTCTTAAGAAAACACATGGTGAAAACTGGTGACTTGATTCACTTTAATTCTTTTTTTGTGCAAGAGTGGCAGTGATTTTCTTTGCAGACTTTTTAAGTAAGCTGAAACAAATTTATTTTGGTCCTTAAGCTCATATTCATTTGACTGTTATTTATAGGAGTTTGGAAAAGAAGAAAGAAAAAAAAAAAATACCCAAAGATATGGGTTAGCCATATTTCTTACGTAGTTAGTATATTTGCATTTTAAAAATATTTAGGATCTCCATTATCTAATGTACTTTTTTGTGTTGAAAAAGAAAACAACACAATGCTACAAACAAAAGCGTATTGTTCTCTTTCCTTAGTAATTACTAATACCCACAGTAGATTTAGGACATTTAGGATTTGAGCCCTGGAAAATAATTACCATAGAGGAAATTATTGGTTTGCTTAAGGAAAGGAACAAAGATAGATGTTTTATCACTTCTGTGAAGTGTGTTATGAATATAGAAACAATGAAAGCTTACAGAATTAAATAAAGCTTAATGACCCACATACTTTAATCACTTATTTGCCTTTACTTACTCATATGTTTTGTCTCCCACATCTGTTTCTTAGGTATAAACCTATGAGCCACATGACCTGAAATATAAAGTGATTTGACCGAAAACCTTTAAATTTAAAAAAATGCCATTAAGAAATGATCTTTGTCATGTGATAATGATTAGACTAATAAGAAAAAATTAACTTTTTCTTAATTTTTAGAAACTCTCTAAGGCGGAAGCCGGTGCTCGATGATCCTGTTTGTTTATTCCTTGTTTATGGCTGTTCCTCAGTAGCCACCTGTTTCTTTTTTAGCTGACACAGACCCACACATCTTATACTTGACAGGGCCCAGGAGGCCCTACAACCTGGAGGGAGGAGCCTGAGATCTGGAGTCGGAAGACTTGGTCCTAAATACTAGCTCTCTCTGGGCCTTAATTTCCTTATGTAGGAAATGAGGGGTTAAAAATAAGAAGATGAAAAAAGAAATGAAGGATGAGATAATCCTAAATGATCATAAAATCCCTGAATCCTCTATACCTCCTCCTTTCATGAAGGCCTGATTTCTGAGGTATTTATTATTTACAATACCTGCCTGGGAGGCATCTGTGGCTGTGTTGTGCCCACCTGCCTGCCTTTTCCTGGGGCTTGGAGAAGGACCCCCAAGTCACTCTGTACTGCATTGTTAATATATGGCAAGTCATATCCACTTACAAATTCAAATTTACTTACAAATGGAGGTGAGACATTCACAGCAGGTCAAAAAACTCTTAATGACATATAGACCTTATTTAAATGTCACATAAGGAAAAAGTTGCTAAGTGATTAGAAAACTAAAATTTCCCAGACATGCTCTGGAGAACATTGGCTCTGAAAAATTAATAGATGTGGGTGGGGGGGGAGTGCTGGGTGGAGGGGAGCAAAGGGGAAAAAATTGGAACTATTGTAACAATATAATAAATAAAATATACTTAAAAAATTAATAGATGTTACTTGAATAGTTTAGGACTTCTCAGGGCTTTTAATATGCTAACGTGCATGTTGAATTCTTTTCGTTTTTTATAGTTTATTTTGTTGTTATTTATTTTATTTTTGTATGTTGAATTTTTAAAGAGTTTGGGTAATGGAGTGTTGCGTGAAGTTGTGGAACGGGGACACTGAGGCAATACCAGCAGGCAGAATTGAGTGATCAACAACGGAGGGAGGGCTGTAGCTCGCTTAGGCTATCAGCAAAGACTTTTTATTGAGTTACAAACATTACTAAAAATAGAATCAAGAAAAAAAGAAAAGCTTACGTGCCTAACATACATTCTTCCCTCGGAATGAGGGTAAACGTTAATCTGCAAAGTTACAAAGCAAAGCAGTAAACCATAGGGGTCCATTCCACAAGGTATGTTATCACTTGGGAAAGGAGACTCTGTTCTTCTTGCTTCTTTGTTCTCAGAGGCTTGTGATCCGGCCACCAGGAGCTGTGTGCAGCTGCTGGCCTCCCGTGCGAGTCAAGGCCAGACGAGTCACAAGGCACCTGGACGTTGGGGCTTGTGTGCAAGCCCCCAGGTGCATTCCTTCTTGATTTCCCCTTCAATGGAGTATTTCTTAAATTCGTTTGCTTTTGGGAGTCCCCCTCCTCCCTTTATGGAGTGTTTCATTGGATCTGCTGTTCTGAAGGACAGTGTTAATGGGAAATTCTGAAACCAACTGTTAGGTCTGCAAACTTAATCGAATGCTAGAGCTGGCACATAAGCCAAAGTAGGAGAAACTTGATTGTATTTTCCTCAAAAGAGGAAAACAGAGAATGTTCCTTACATTATTCCAAGCAAAATTATTCTTTATGTTTTCTATTTTGAATTATATTTTTATGCTTTTACTCTTTTCACTGTTTTGGTAGGAGTGAGAAATTTGAGAATTATGGCAATCATTAGTAGCTTGTGGGACTTTGAAAGGAGATTTTTAAAAAACCAACCATATTTTTAAAATACTTTATGAAGCATGTTGCTGTCTAGCTCACAGTAAACTTTAAAAAAAATACTTGATGAATAAATGCTTCTTTATTAATCTTAGGTTATTGACATTTCTTCGTATACAATGTGATTATTTTAAGATAAGAGAAACCCTAATTTTTGAGAGAATAGCTTATATACATCTTCACAATATTTATATTAAGTCTAAAGGACAAAAGCAGAACTGCTGATCTCTCTAAACTTTACTAATTGGTGCTAAAAAGTATGCATGGGTTGTTTTTCCAAACTGATGTAGAAAGTTTCAGAGGCAGAAGATGGGCCCTTGGAGCTTAGTGGAGGGAAAGGGAAAGGGAACCTGCCCGAGGGGAAGGAGAGGGGGCAGGAAAGACGCTCGCCTCTCCCCCCGCAGGGAGAGCCAGGCTGGGTCCTGCATCCTGACTTGGGGATTTTCTGTTCATAATGTTCTCAGGCTCCAAATGGGATTCCTTTTTGCTCCTCCCTCCTGATTAGTTTACTCAGCTTGCAATTCACAATAGTTTTGTCACACTAACAACTGGGTTTAGTAGCCAACGACTAGCTGCCAAAGCTTCCATTCCATTAAATTCCCGACTTCAGTGTAGTTGAATTTCCCATGGAAGTTTCTGGGTGGAATAGAACGTGATGCCTCACGATGCTTAGAAAGTCTCTCCGTTTTGAATCCGGTTTGGTGGTGATGACAATTCGAGCACTCTATGCTTGTTTTTCTGTTTTAACGGTCTCCCCTTTCTGCTGCTTCCCTGTCTCTTCCCCCCTTTCCTGCTCCCCCCGCCCCTGAGCTAGAGGGTAGAGCACTGGCTGACTGGATGCTTAAGTCTGAAAACCTAAGTCTGGGTTGAAACTGTTCTTCTTCAACTATGCGTGTTTTTAAAACCTATTTAAATTGATGTAAAACTAATTTAGTTCTTTAATTGTCTGATTTTTAGCGCCTCTTTTTTTTTAAGTGGTCTTACTGAGTTGTCAATTTCCCTAGGCAGGACAAAGTAAAATAGCCAGTATTCTGCAAATGAGAACATTTTCCATTTCTGTGCCATATTAAGCATGAGCAATTAATTTGAATGAAGTGCTGAGAATTTAAATCTTTCTAAGATTAAGCTTCCCTTACCTTCAGTACTTAGTCTTGGTGTGCAGGAGGTAATAATTGTACTTAGATTGTACTCTGGTATGAGTGACCTTGTGCTTCTCAATCATTTTCTAAGAAAGGTGAAACACAGTAGCAAACACTCGATTTTGACATCAGTAAATGCTATATGTTTTAAAAGTCATTGCTACATCTGAACATGATAGTGTCTCTCTCCTTTTTAATACTGGTGTTGGGTGTGGTCCCTCAAAATAGTTGTGAATAATGCCTGTTGGTATTTTGCCATAGTTCAGTAGATTGCGTACAAAAAAGCTTTTGCTTCTGCTTAACTTGAAGAAATGTTTTATTTTAAAACAGGTTATTAGTGGACTCATAGTTGTTAAACTACATTTTATTTTAAGTTAAAAGTATCAAATCAAATGGATTTCATAGTAAAGAAGGAAAAGAAGTTAACTAATATTTTTTAAAGTTTATTGGTATATCTCACTTAATACAAAGACAAAATCCTTTTTAAAAACCATTTTTGAAAGAATATAAGAAGTGTGGCCAAATGGTACTAAAATGAATGTATCGCTTTGTTATATATTGATTCTGTACAGAAAGAAATCACATCTAGAACAAGTTACTTAACCTCTCTTCCATTTTCACATCTATAAAATGATTGTATTTAACTGATGGAATTCTAGTGAGGATCCAATGAATTCATGTTTGTACATCTCTAAAGAGAGCCTGTCACTTAGTAAGTGCTCGGTAGTTGTTAGTCATTACTCTTACTATATTATTATGTTTAGCTTTAAAATTATTTATTGTTTGCAGAGTTGAGTGGTGTATTTGAATAACAGTGGTTTGGAGGATATTAGATTTTATGTAGAAAAGACTCACTGATTCCTATGTTTGAGAGGGTAAATGAATCTGAGTATCTTGAATCCTTTTGCACTTAATATATTTAAATGGAATCTTGAAATGTAAATTTTCCGAATAAAATAGGGTATTTCCTAAACTTTTGGGGGGGGATTAAAAGGAATTTTTAAATTGTGGAGATAATTAAATATTGTTTCTGTGCTGTAGCCAAGTGTCGCTGTGGTTTGCTTTGTGAGTTGCTCTGCCTGCTTTTTATGGTCCATGTAGTCATTGCCCACCAGCCTAGGTGCTGGGAGCAGGACGGTGTTTATTACCCGTCTCTGCTCCTCATTATCTTGCAGAGAAAACTGATGAAAGAGAAAACCACCAAATCCAGCTCACGAAGTCATCAATATGTTTAGGAACACGTGTCATTTGTTTTCAGAGTGCCTCCTTGTGAGGCCTTGCAGATACTGTGCGAAGGTACTGCCTTGTCACGGTCTGGATCAGTTCCTAAGAAAAACTAAGAGATGTCTTTTTTTTGGAAGAACTTGAAAGTCTCGATGGACATAATTCAGCTGCCTGCTCTACAGATATGTCTTCCAAGTATCCTCCTTTCCCTGTCCACCCCAGGCATTCATGGTCTTGTTCGTTACCATTTACCTGGACAGTTGAAATAACCTGACTGATCTTACCTTTGGTCTTTTACCTCTTCTACTTTAACCTAGTGATACTGTTGTCAGAACAATCTGAAACAGCGAATCTGGTAGCCTAGTCATTCTGTGTACTTTACTGCTAAAGTAGTAACAGATTCCTCAGCTAGTCCTTGAAAGTCCCCTTCAGAATGACCCCTGTCCCCAACACACACACACTTCATATTTTAAACCTGTATTTAGTATGGGACAACTGAACCAAGACAATCTTCTAAACTTTTTAGTTTTCAAAATCCTGCCAGTCACTGGAGATTGATTCCCAACACATTGTCTTGTCCTGTTTCTTAAGAACATACAATGGCTTACTTTGCTGACTCTTACGGAATCAAGGGTCTCTTCTTTACAGGACAGTGATTCTGTACATGTCTATCTTTCGTAGCAGAACCTTAGCTTATTAAAGGCAAGGACTATGCCCTGTCACTTCTATCCATTTTATAGCTCACATGATATAACACAGATCTGACTGTGAAACTTGCCACCGGTTATTACAAGTGTTAATTTTGCTTAGTATTGCCTATGTGTTTCATTAAGTCAGTCCTGATTGGACTTGGTCAAAATTAAATGATACCATTATGCTAACTTTCAGGTATTTTAAATCTTTCGGTGAAATTCAGGCTTTATGTAGAAGAAACGGCAGAGCTTGTGGGGGAAGATGTTAGAAGTCCTTTCCATTGTCCTTTAAACTGTATCGTCAAGCCATCATCAAAGTCAACCTGATTTAAAATTGGTTGTGACGCATTAGGTCAGGAGAAAATGTATGGCCACCTTCTTGCCTTTATCCAGCCATTTGCTTCCTGTTTCTCTTCTTTAAAATCTGCAAGATGCTAAAAAGAAATAAAATTTATTTTTAAAAATATATACTTCCTTTATCAATAAAAATGAACTTGATGATTGTGACAACTAACAGTTATATTTGGTACTTACAGCTTTTTCTTTTTCCTGCAGAAAACCATAGGTAAAATTGCAACATGCTTGGAGTTACGAAGCGCAGCTTTACAGGTAAATAGGGCTTTTTCCCTCTGGTATGAGGAAGTCACCAGCTGTAGGGCTGCAGAACGAAGGAACAGGCATTATCATGAGCTGTTCTGATGAAACATCAGGCGTCCCTGCTAAAAGCGGTGCTGTCTCAGAGGGTTTTATACCCATAGGGACTCATGGGTTCAGCTCACTGAAAGATTTAGTTCATATTTTATAAACTAGAAATAAAAGATATGGCTTTAATTTTTCTTCTGTTATTATTAGTCTGAATGTTCCCAAAATACAACAACAAACAAAAATTAGCTTCTGACTTTTAATTTTCTACTTTGAAAGCAGGGAGTAGATTCATTTATTTTGCCTACTTTTTGACTGTTGAGTTCTTGCCACTGAAAGAACATAGGGATAAGGAAATCTTCACAGTAAAGAGATGTAATGTGCATATTTTAAATTTAGTCCACACAGTCTCAAGAAGAATTTAAACTGGAGGACCTGAAGAAGCTAGAGCCAAGTAAGTTTTATTTTATATGTTTCTGTGGGACTCCTTTCAGAAAATATTTATTGAGCTATTACAGTTTAGCACAAATGCTTGTTTATTTCTGTTACTGTCTAGTCCTGGGTGATGTTTAATGCTTTTATAAGAAGAAACGCTGTGCCCGTTGTCATCCGCCCAGTGCCACCAGCCCCTGGTTCTCAGCCCAAGGTCGCCGCTCGTTTACTGTCCGCCTGTGGATTTGCCTGCTGGGGACACTGCCCAGCCACGGAGCCAGACAATACGCCGTCTTCTGCGACTGGCTGTTATTTTAAGAAAAGCACTTTGGTGGCTTTAATGGTTATATAATGTTTCTAATGAAAATTATAATGATAATCATAATTAGCATTTTGGCTCCATATTAGGTCACTCTTTTCATTAGGGTTTTTGTTTGTTATTCAGCTTTTCTCCAAATAAAATTTTAAAATTGAATAGATATGTAGGATGACTATAAACTATTTATCCTTAGTTATTTATTACCTCTTCCTATAAACACGTCCAATTATTTCTCCTGTTGCATCAACGGATCTTTCATTGGTGATGATGGTTTCCATTTTTTAGGGTAGCAGCTACCTACCAAGCACTCAGATAAACCCGCTCAGTTGCGATTTGTTAACTGACACTTGCCCATACCTTACAGCTTTTAAAGGCCAGACCTGGGTTCTGACCAGGGTTCTCCGGGACCCCAAAGCATGTGTTTCTCCCACCACATCTGTGCTGGTGCAGTGTTGGCGTCAGTCCTAAATATCATAGCTCTCCCGTTCAGGCTCCTGGGAGGTTATTGAGGCGAAGTGGAAGGGTGGACCAAACTCTGCCTTAGGCTTCTAGTCCTTATATTTTTGTTCATTTTTATTTTTTTTTTAAGATCAGGAGTGAGAATGCAAGGGAAAGGTAGCATGCTTTATTGAGATCCATTCTCTTACATTTTGAATTTAGATAGATTTCTCCCATCTTTGTATTTACTGTAATCTTTTTAGAGGATTTTAATTTGCAGTTGATTGCCTTCATCATTGTGTATGTCGTGTCTCAGGAGGATATGCTCTGTAATTTTGATTTTATTAAAGCTAGGCGCTTATGACTTAATTATTTTATCAGAATTAATCATTTTCTACTAACTGGTATTTGATATATTTCAGGTTAAGTGTACTTAGTCAAACTTACCTCTGCCTCTTTCAAGACTGTAAGAAAAAGAAAGTTAGTGATCGACTGTACCTTTCAGTATGTGGGACTTGGTTGGTTTATTTTGCTAATGTATTTTCCCTTCAAGGTTTTTAAAATCTCTTGATAATCCTGTTTGAAATACACAGAAGCTAAGATCTTGAGAGTACTAGCCATTTATTTTCTTACGTTAATCCTTAGTAATATCAATATATCAGGTTTCAAATCTGCCGCTTCCGCCCGGCTTACCCGACTTGAGCTACGCAGTCCGTTCTGTTCCTTGAACAAGCCAGGCTGGTCCCTGCCTCGGGGCCTTCGTGGTTGCCCCGTCCTGCGCTCTCACACTTGGGGAGCCCTGGCCCGGAGCTGCGTACAGAGCGTTCTCTCCCCCGGGGTGTGGCTCACGTGGCTCCTGCCGGTTTCCTTTTGGAAGGCCTAACCCGTCCACCTTAGCTGAAGTTCTCTCCTGCTCCGGTACATGGGCTGCCCGTTCGCGACCTTTGTGACGCCCCGCGCGGGCTCACGCTGCCTCGCTGATCTGTGGCCCGTTTATTTTCTGCCTCTCCTCCCTGGCGTCTTAAACCCGTATGTGAGGTCGGGAACCCCCCGTCGTGATCGCGGCCATATTTTCAGCACCTGGAACTTTATGTATGTGTGTGCATATATGTAATAACCTTTACCATAGATGATAATTAGCATTATATATCTATATAATAAATGTGTGTATATAATAAACTTTATATGTGAGAGTTCCAGCCAGATTTACCAAACTTTACGAGTTTTATGGCGTTGAGGGGAAATTTAATCAGGACATAGAGTAAGACATGCTCATGCGCCTTTGATTGGTCATCTTTGATGTCCAGGAAGGAGGCATTATTTGTCTCTAGTTCCTGTGTCTCACCTGGGACATTGTACATCGAAGAAGTACTTTGGAGTTTGTTTTCCACAAGGGCTTTGAGACTGGACATTATACTCTCCTCAGAGATCTGACAGTATTCTGAAATTATTGGTACCTGGAACATACTTTGGATATTTCATTTTGCTGAGACTGTAAGTCAGTGGACAAATGCATGGCAAGATTGGCAATTTTAAAAAATTATTAATATGCAAAGTAAAATTGATTAAAAATAGTCATTTGTGGTAAAATTGTAAATTTTGGTTTGTAGAAGAATTCATGTCTTTTCCTCTCTCTCTCTATTCTAGTCCTAAAGAATATTCTTACATATAATAAAGAATTCCCATTTGACGTTCAGCCTGTCCCCTTAAGGTAAAATAAATACGTACCAGTATTTGTTTTCTTATTTTACATCTGTTTTTGTCAACATTGTTAATACCAACATCTCACTGGGACCTGAGTAGCTGTGAGGCTTCGCTCGTACACCCGAGTTTTGTCACTCACTAGCTTTCTGTCCTTTTGCATATAGAAGAATTTTAGCACCTGGTGAAGAAGAGAATTTGGAATTTGAAGAGGATGAAGAAGAGGGCGGTGCTGGAGCAGGGTCTCCTGATTCCTTTCCTGCTAGAGTTCCCGGTGGGTATCACTTGTTTAAAAATACACAGAACTTAATCCCGGGTCAGGTGTCTGGAGCTTATTTTGGTGCTTGGTAGCGGGGAGGGAACCCTCTGCAGAGCCCGCGTTGGTCTGCAGCAAGCGTGCGCAGCCGTGTTACTGGCAGGAGCTATTTTAGAAGTGCAGTCTGAAAGTCTCTTGTGTCGGGGTCCCCAGACCACCCTCAGGTTTGGTGACTCGCTGGGAGGGCTCAGCATATAGTTGTACGCACAGCTCTAACTTATTCCAGTGAGAAAAATGCAAGGACAGAACCAGCAAAGGGAACAGCTGCACAGGCGGGAAGCCAGGTGCAAGCTGCCGGGAACCCTCCAGGAGGCTCGCTTGTGCGCACTCCCTCCAGCCACAGATTGTAACAACACGTGTGGAAGCACGTTAGAGACTCGGTCCCCAGAACTGTTATTGGGGGCTGAGCGCATGGCCACCCTCTGCCTAGCAGTGGCCAGAATTCCAGACCCCAGAGGAAAGCAGACGCTCAGCATAAACCCTGTTTGCACAGACGGTTTAGGCCTAGTGACTGTTACTGTTCTTATCAGGGGAGGGTGGGAACTGGCCCGAAATCCAGGTTCCCAGACACTAGCCAAGGGCGGACCTTGCAAGCAGGCTTTTCTAACAAGTAGCAACCTCATCCTGGGGGAGTGGATACTGAGCAAATGCCCTTTTTTACCCATCTCGTTTTGGAAAAGCGAATAACGAGGCCCCCTTTTGTAATTATAGACGGTCTCGGTGGGGCTCTTCCCTCCCTGGAAATAAGCTGGGGCAGGCCTCTCCCCGGGGCTGTTTCACTCTGTTCTGTTCTTACCAGTGTAGTTTCCATCTGTGTAAACCTCTTCACTTTAGGAAGTAGAGCGGTATGCTGTCATGTTTATGTATTTTAAAATAGACTCTTGAGGCTTTGCAGTACAGTTAAATACAGTCTGTGTCTCATCCGGGTAACCTTCTGGATAATAAAAGTGTGGTACCATCTTTGGGAGGAGGCATTGTGGAGCACCAACCACAGATACTTGGGCTTGAGTCCAGGCTCTTACAGCTACAACTTAAGTGACTTTGCGCCCGTTTCTTAAACCGCTCTGAACCTCAGTTTATCTATCAAATGGGATTATGATAGCGCCTGTCACACACTGAATGGCAGTGGTGGTGAAAGGTCATCACCATCACCTCTCAGTGCAGGATAACGAGGCCTGCGCCGTCGGGTCTTCGGGAACGTCACGGGTACTGCACGTAGCAGCGGCCCGTGTTTCTTTGGTACGGGGCATCATTTGCAGTATCCTTTGCTTTATGAAGAAAGGGGTGTATTTTCTTGCTTCTGTCATACATGCAGGAAATCTTAATTGCAAGGTCAGCCCTTGGCTGAGATTGTGAAATTATCTCGCTGTTTTACTAATTGCTATTCCCTTTTCAAACCCCATATTGTAACTGCTGTAGGTTCTAGTCTACCTTGTACTTCTGTTTTGTAAGATTAAGCTTTTTTTTTTTTCTCTCTGTGAGAACAAGTGCAGCTGAATAGACTTTTGTATTCTGGCGTAGCATTGCGACATTTCATTGCTGAAATACAGAAAACTTACTGAACCCTTCAATTCCCTGCTTTCTTTCTCCTAAAAGTAAGAAAAAATACATAGAGTTTAACGAGTTACATTTAGTATGGGATCATATTGTCCAGGGCCTACAAATGTTATCAAGAAGTAACTTGTGAAGTTACATTAATTGAAATCATCATTGAAATAGCAAGATGATGTTTAACTTTTAACTTACTTGCAAAGCAGGGAAAAAGTCTTCTCCCTGTTTCCCTGAGAGAACCCAAGGATTCAGTGATACCGAGGCTGCATTCTGCGGCGGGATGGTCGTAGTCATTGTTGTGACTTTTTATTTGTCACCTTTGTCTGCATGTGATTTTTAGAATTGTAGGTTTCTCAGGATCACATACACATAGAAAATTCACCGTTCTTATTATGCGTTTCAACAGATGCACACAGCTGTGTCATTGTCACCACCGTGAGGCTCATGAGCAATGGTGTATGGGAGTGGCATGACCCAGAGCAGTTTTTCCCATTTAAAGTTAAAAATGACTTTTTAGCCAACCTTTCCTGAAAAGACAAGAAAGATACCGAGGCTTAGCTGTCTTAATACTTACCTCTTTCTTTCCTTTTCAAATTTTCAAAAAATCATAAAGCAAACATTTAATAAATACATCTCTGTTAAATAACTGGCTTATGCCAAAATGGGGTTTTTCTGAAGGTAGGCTTGGCAGATTTTATTTAAATAAAGGATATAAATTTATAACTTATTATGTATGACCTAAAAATTTATTGACAGTGTTAAATATTAAAGCAACTAAAATCATAAACCAGAGCAATAGGAATTAAAAAATAGCCCATGACACAATTTTCAAGATTTAAAAATTATTTTTTTCCTGACTCACATGATCTCTTGGTCTCTTATATAGGTTTAAATATGCATAAACATACACTTAAAGTGATATTAGTGGGAGGATCACTGTGTAAATTATGTATTATAATTGTCTTAACAACTATACTGTATACCTGAAACAAATATAAAGTAATATTGAATGTCAACTGTAATTTAAATATTAAATTTTTTAAAAAGATGATGTTCACTGCTATGCCTCAAGACCGGTTCTGAATTTTGTGTGAAAGAAGGTCCAGATAGTCATAGGGGGCAGTTTCAATTTCTTATATAATGTGAGCAAAATAAGACATTGCCTCTGCCCTGGCAGGTGTGGCTCAGTGGGTTGAGCACCAGCCTGGGAACTGACAAGTCACCGGTTCAATTCCCAGTCAGGGCACAGGCCTGCATTGCAGGCCAGGTCCTCTGTTGAGGGCATGGGAGAGGCAACCGATGGATATTTCTCTCTCACATCGATGTTTCTCTCCCTCTCTCCTTCCTTCCCCTCTCTGAAAAATAAATAAAATCTTAAAATAAAAAAAAAAAGACATCACCTCATTTCATCTGCAGATTAAATTCACTTTTGCTTATCTCTTAAGTTCAACTCAGAATTAAGTATTTGTACAGAAACAACCAAGCGCAGGTTTCATGTTAAAGAGATGAATTTATTCTTTATGTCTCGTTTTTAAAAACTGGCTGGTTACGAAGTCGGTTAAGGGGAAAGCTCTGTCTTCTCTGTGTTGTTAAACTATTTATTCTGAAACTACCGGTGGAGCTCACTTTTATTGCTGTTGCTCTGTTGCCAGGTACTTTATTACCAAGGTTGCCATCAGAACCAGGAATGACGTTACTCACTATCAGAATTGAGAAAATCGGTCTGAAAGATGCCGGGCAGTGCATTGATCCTTATATCACAGTTAGTGTAAAGGGTAAATAACTTGTCTACCTGTTTTTCCTCTAGTGACTCTTATATTGTTGCTTCTCATTGGGGTGGGGGCGGGGCGGGCAGGGCTCCTGTGCCTTACAGCTCGTTTTCATTCATTCTACAATGAGGCCAAATCTCTGAGAAGATGTCACCGTTCCTTCTCTGGACATTTCTGAGAGATTGACTGGAAACATTTCCTTCTGATGACTTACATTCACATTTGCTTCTGAGTTCTTCTTTGTCTATTTATTCTTAAAACCGCATGAAGGGTGCTGCCTAAGACACACACACGGTCTTCAAACAGAGATACCCTTCAGAAAACAGGTTTTAAGAAAAACGTCCCCACCTCCCAAGGCTGTGCGGCTTTCTTTGCAAAGCTGTTCTCCTAGCCTCCGCTCGAGGCCCTCCTCCTTCCCAGGAGAGGCTCAGACCCCCAAGAGCCCTGCCCAAGTGGGTGAGAGCCAGGACTTCGATGAGTCGTGAGTGGAATCAGGGAAACAGAACATTTCCATCAACACCCACACCCCGAACACAGTCCTGTGGGACAGGAAAGTGGTGGATTTCTTAGCAAGAGATGTTACCAAGGTTATTAAGCATGATTTTTCTTAGGATTGGTTTTTTTCTGTTGTTCAATGTGGCCAACCACGTATTCCTAGAAAAGCAACATCATCTGTCTGATTTAAAATAAACCACAGCCGTTGAATTCTTTCATTGCCTTCACCAAGCATTTTATACAGAACTTTACTGTGAAGAGCTCAGTGGTCTTTGAAAAATAATTATTGGGAAATAATAATTACTGGGTGATTGAGGATGAAGTTGTCATACTGTTATTCAGAAATGACAGCACAGTTAATCCAGTCCAAAGTTAATCTGCAGCTTGAGGCAAATCAAAGACACAGGCATGGACTGGAATTAAATGCAGGCACCTTTCACCAATAACAGAGACAAAGTCAGACTGTGGGCTCATTAGGACAGACTCAGAGGAGAAGGAGTTTGTCCCCGGAAGACTTACATGGAGAGGTGACGATCCACAGCACTAATGCTGTGCTCCTTTGTCTTCTGACGTGACCGGTTATCAAATCCACGGTCACTGGAAAGGACTTATACCCTGCATTGTTTTATAGGCCATTTGCAAAGCCGCATATCTCACTCAGGTATATACACTGTAACACAAGTGCATGTCAGGAGGACGTGATAGGTATTATGCTCTCTTGTTAAAATATTTACTCTGAAATTATCGCTGCAGCTAATGGCATACACGTTGAACTGAAATATGTTTTTTGTGTAAGTATCTTTAGGGACTGAAATAATTAAATGTACTAAATCGTTTTAAGTCCCCTAAGAGGGGTCTGTTGAGTAGCACATAAACGCTGAGGAGCCATTAAGCGAGCCCCTGTTGAATTTGATTCAATTAGGTGATTCTCAGCTCCAGGAAATTAAAACCACCCACCACACATCGTATACCATCTGGTTGCTGTAAATCAGATTGTTACAGCAGATATAACAGCATCGGGGTAACGTGCGTAAAAAGGCACTCACGTACGGAGAGGTCGTTGGCAGCTGTCACGCCCGTTGCTTGGTCCTCTGGCTTGGGCCCAGCAGGGAAGTTCGATGATGGCACACTGACAGGCCCTCCCATGCCCAGCACTTGATCAAGAGTGGAAGACGGGGGTAGGGGCCCCACTGTGGAATATGCCTCACGTTCCAAATGTTTATTGCACACAGAACTATAGTGGCCTCATCTCTGAGAAAGATACAAGGTTCTCTTCACCTCTTAACTATAAGGATCAAATTTTGTTACCTCCGAGCTTGCTTTTGTACCCAGCCATGGCAAGGATTCCTCCTCCAGCCCGTGAGGTCCCCCACCTCTCCTCAGCTCCCTTCACACCCCTCTGGAAACCACCAGGCGTTGGGGGTCTGCCCCCGACTTCCGCCAAGCCTCCTTAGGAGCCGTAGGCCCCGTGGTTCGTTTGTCGTTTTTGAGTCTGTGTTTGAACACTGCTAAGCAGAAACTTTTTTCCTCCCCAGACCTGAACGGCATAGATTTAACGCCTGTGCAAGATACTCCTGTGGCCTCAAGGAAAGAAGATACGTATGTTCATTTTAATGTGGACATTGAGCTCCAGAAGCATGTTGAAAAATTAACCAAAGGTTCGTAATTGTAAATAATTGGCTTCCTGTGGTCAGAGGACCCATCTTCCTCCTGCCTGTGTGCCTGGTGGGCCGAGCAGCCTCGGGAAAAGGAGATGTCACGTAGTGTTTGTCGGTTTGAATGAGACGTGTGTTTATTTAGATGTGGGAATTAGGAATCGTGCCGTCTAGTGGTATAATAACTTACATAATCAAATATTCTTCGTTTGCAAAATATTACCATCTTTAACCACAAAACGGAAGGAAAGCCCTACTCGGACTAAAGAGCTGAAGGAAGCAGGGCTCCCTGAAGGTTAGGTCTCTGGTAGTTGAAAGAAACTGTTTTCTTTCCCAGCTGAATGTGTGGGGCAGAAAGGTCCTATGATTTGCAGTTAGTTGTCAGGAGGATGGCAAAGGACAAAAGCACACTTTCAGCAGGTGAAGACGCTTCTCCAAGGCACACGGTTCTTAGGATGAAATGCGTCCCCGTCGCTGCTGCCCGCCGGGGACGACCGTGTTCTCTGCAGATGGGCCGGAGGGCCCTTAGCCTGAGGCCCGGCTGCAGTTCTGGTGCTGCAGTCCCGCCGGAGCGCTGTGCACGGTACACAGGGCCTTCTGAACAGTCGCGCACCCTCTACAGCAGCTGGCCTTCCCTTTCTCACAGCCGGTGCTGCCGTCCCTCTCCGAAAAGGCTCGTGCGCGTGAGCGGCAGGCGTGCCCGGCGCTTCCCTAGTTAGAGCCGGGCGCTGGGCCCCACTGCACACCGCCTGACGCACACCGGAGTTTGAGAATCGCTGTCTTAGAAGAGTGTAAATACAGCACATGCTTCAGAAACAATGCTCAAGGAATTTCAGTACGAAGTATGCCTTTTGCATAAAAATATTAAAACCTTTTTCCCGTTTAACTCCATTGCTTTGGGAAGTGTTTCTGATATGAGGGTAGGAGGTGTGTTTCATGGGCTGGGTTCTTGTGTTTCTACTTCACTGAGCTGTGTTCTCGATGACGCCATTCATTTTCTCCAGCTTTGAATTCTTTATGTACAGTCACTGTAGCTCGTGGTGATATTAATGCGGAGGATACACTTCATGTTTACAAGCATTTCAGCTAATCTTCGGAGGCTATTCTCATTTGACATTTTGTTCTTCATCCAGTCTAGCTCAAGAGGTTGGGCTGCACTTTGTGGAAATGTCACTCCATTGAGATATGGAAGAGTCTGGAGTGACAGGCACAGGCATAGCATCAGACTGTCTGACAAAGGTTACTTTGTAAAATTATACCAGTCGTTGCTTGTGCGTGTGCTCCTGCGGACCACAGGAAACGGACTGACCAAAATGGTGCTAACGTGGCTTGTTTTAACTCCGTAGGTGCAGCTATCTTCTTTGAATTCAAACACTACAAGCCTAAAAAGAGATTTACCAGTACCAAGTGTTTCGCCTTCATGGAGATGGATGAGATTAAGCCTGGGCCCATTGTAATAGAACTGTAAGTGATGCACGTATGGAATTAGTACTAACTGAGTGGTGACTAGTGTTTCTTAGCATGGAATAGACCGCTGGAATAGATCAATTATCAAAGTATTTTAAACAGTGGCTTTTCTATTGTGGTTACAGATACAAGAAACCCACTGACTTTAAAAGAAAGAAATTGCAATTATTGACCAAGAAACCACTTTATCTTCATCTACATCAAACTTTGCACAAGGAATGTCCCTGACATGAGTAACCTGGAACTTCTGTGAATTTGCCCACTCACTAGAAACCGTCATAGCTCGTGTAGCGTATTCACCCTTCAGACAGGAAGCAAGCCATGCCTCTAGCGGGAGGCCAGCGAGCGCCCCCTGCAAAGCCATGGCACAGAGCGCCACGTCCCGCACGTCACCGACGTGGCAGACTCCTCTGGATACGGGCTTACTGTGGGCTTGGGAACATGATTTTACTTTTCTATTGATTGTGCAATCAATAGTCTCTTTTCTAATTGACCACTGCTCTGCCCTGCTTCCTGGAACAGCACCGTTGTGGGTGGAATATACTCGTCTTCAAACTTCTTACAGCAATAAGAATGTACTAGAGTTTACACGTCGGATCACCTTTGCTCCACTATGCTCCTTGGTTTTCTGAGTTAAGGTCGAACTTTGGGCCAATGTGGGTAGGGTAGTAAGAAACTGCTCTGGTAGTGTTGGGCCAATGACGCCGTCCAAGAAGAAAATTTCTAGGCTGCTCCTCAGAGCTGGCCTGAAGTGCCCCCGATCTCATCCTTTTCCTGCTTAGAGTGTGCCTTGGCCAGATCAGTCCCCACATGGGAGTGTTCCCAGGTTGTAGCTGTGATTTTTCCAGATGACCAGGTTGTGTTTCTGAAAGTGCGCTTATTTTTAGTCATGTTGATTCACTGTTCTTTTACATCACGTTGTTATTCTTCCCAATAGTGATTCTAGGGTTCCTGTGGAACCATCTCAGAATAATACATGTTTTTTAGATGGGCTCATTAATGTCTCTTCAGTCATGTAATCTAAAACTAATTTGAGTCAGATACGAAAGAGATACTGCAGGAATAACTGCTGTTTTTCTGACAACTGATTGTGAAACCTGAAAACCTGCAGACCTCTTCTTAGAGCGATGAGTATGCAAAATTGGGAGATCCTCTATTTTTTTTACATTGGTAGATAGGACTGCCATGTATTCCCTATTTAGATGTATCAACATTCATCCACAGGGAAACATGCAGGGCAGTAGCTCCTTATAATTGGACTATTCACATTATTTTGGACCTAATGGGGCATGAGGAAGACTTGCGCAGTGCATAGCGCGTGGCTCTTTGGTGCCCAGAACGGTAAGACCTGGGGTGGGCTCTCTGCAGCTTAGCTGTGGAGCCTACGTATGGAATAGTCACTGCTTTCAGTGACCAGTGCTACTGCAAGGGGTCTGCCGTGCCAGTCCTGGCCCAGCTTCCACCCAGTGTAGCAGCCCATCACACTGTTGGGTATGAGCGCTTGGTAAACAAGTGGCCACAATTAAGTTGTTTGAGCCCTCACACTTCAGGAATCTGGTCTTTCCTTCCAGTTGTCTGTTAGGTCAGTTCTGTTTATGAAGATGGGTGTCAGCAACCTGATGAGCCTGAAAGAATTCTTCACCAGATTTAGTCTTGTCTCTCATCTTGATTAGATTAACTCCAAAGTGACTGGGTCCACAACAGCTGGCGGGGTGAGGAATTGCCTTAAATAACTGTTGTTCACTCAACTCTTAGACTGTGAGCTGTCAGCCTCCCAGACTGTAAGCTCCTCAAGGGGCAAGAACCACATATTCTCCGTGTCATGGAAATTCTCTAAGGTGCTTGGCAGCACTCCGTACCCTGTGGAGTACTCGGTACCTTTCGTCTGATGTTGCTGACAAGACCTGACAAATTCCTCAAAAAACCTATTAAAATGTAGCAAAACTGATACATTGTTTTCTCTTTTCTCATAGACCATAGGACATGAGTATCAAAGTGATCATTGATCTGGAGCATCTGCTATTGTTCACATAAGTGTGGTTTATATGAACTACACATGCCTTTCTTCCGTATTAAAGAAGCTTAAACTGAACACTGTGTGAGTAGCTTAGCTTTAATTCAGCCTGGAATGAAATGACAAAATGAGTGCTTGTCTTCAAGCAGTAGGCAGACTCCTCCTCATCCCACACATTATTTAAATTTACTTTCAAATGAACAAAAAGTCAGCCGGTGAACAGTAGCCACAACTGAACTGCTCAGTTTCCCAACATCGATCCTCTACCACTTGCTGGCTTTTCAGTAGTGTAAGGTAGAGGATCAATACCAAAAAAAGCTGACGGGGCAAAAGAAGACTCCAAGCTTTGATTGATTTCAAAATAGATTTAATTTACCTTTCCCACTTGATCATCTTCCTAGCTGGTATAATCTATATTTAAATGCTATTTAAAATTAGAAATTATATTAACTTAATCATTTTGTGCCCTAAAGTGATTGAAATATTCAAAAGCTGTATTTGTGACTTAATCTCATTTTACATGGCTAAAATCACTTCTGCTATTAACTATGGAGGTTTCCTCTTAAATTTCTTTTATTCTTGACATTAAATGGGAGAACCTATTGATGGAATTCTTTTGAAGATACATTACTTCTGAATTTTGAAAGTTATCTTCTTTCAAAGGTCCTTAACTTTCTAACGTGTATATTAGTGGGAGATTTTGTCACAATGAAGTTTTGCTTTTTTGAATAGGGTATTTTTAGTGGATTAAATATGTCCTGGTGTAGGTAATATTACATCGTAGGACTTCAGAGAATGGGAGAGTACAGTCAAGTGGTAAACAAGGATCTAACTCTTAAACTTCTTAAAATGTGCTGTTACTATCATTTAAAATGTCTAAAGTCCTTAAGAAACATTCTTTAAAAAACACGATATAGTAAAAGTATAATAAGATTTTAAAATATGGTATAACCCCGGTTTCTTATATGTACTGATTTTTAAGCATATGTGCCAACATTCAAATATTAATGGTGGAGTAGAATCAGTCACCGAAAAGAATTGAGTTCAGCCCATGCTTGCTGACCTAGGGCTTGTTACAGGCATTAAAATCCTAAATCATTCTTTCTCATGTTTTACTCTTTAATTTTTGCCATATTCATTGGAAATCATAGGCAAGTTATGGGAGAAATAATAGACTATCATTTTTAAGAGAAGAAATTTCCTTTTATGGTCACAAGACATTCTCATTTTTCTGTTGCGCACCCTTAATGCAAGAATGGCAGAAGCGACAGAACATCACATCAAACAGTCCTGGTTACTCCTGTGACCTCGTGCTCAGGAGGTGAACAAGGCCATTCAAGTCGCGGAAAGCACGCGAGGGCCGTCCAGATGGGCCCGCTGACTGCTTCCAGGTAAAGGGTGGCCGCGGGCATGGGGTCCTGGCCACTGAGCCTGACCCCCGAGCACCAGCTGCGGCTCTGGGCGCCCCCATTTACCTCTTTCCCAAATGGCACGTGCCTCCTGCGACAGCAACCCAGTGGCTCAACAGACACTTGGGAAACGAATAACCAAATTTTAATGAACTTTTACTACAAAGAACTTCAGCAAGAGGGAAGATAAAGTTCAGTGAGCTTCAGTAAACATTTTTAACGTAACAGTCCTTACGACCAGATACTTTTTAAAAAATGAAGCTTACAAACACACTTGCTCTGCATTCAACTGGTATACACTAAAAATAGGATAATAAATGGAAATACATGTTTTTATAGCATTTCCACAGGAAATGTTCATATTTTTCAAGACATACTAACTCATTTAACAGTTACATACACTACATTAACTAAAACACAGGTATTCTTTATTGCACATTTCAAAGTTGGAAGGAGGCTGCAGCTTATGGGGTGATTTTTATTTAAGGGAGGGGGAATATTTTTTAATTGTTTGGCTCAAAAATGCAGACTGCCTGGGCAGCTGAGTTCTAAAAACTAACTTGATTTAAGTTTTTGGGTTTTGAAGACTGTGATGAAGAGCACACAGTCCGCCATCTCTCAGACTGAGGTCAGAGTTACGGGCTCTGCTTCAAGGCCTGGGAGGAGCCCTGGCTCCTGTTCTGCGCGGCAGGCGGCAGCTCCTCTCTCGAGCCGGAAGGCAGCAAGTCTCTTGCAGCAGGTGCAGGATAATCCTGGGGGCCGTGGTTTGGGGGTGGTGGTGGTCGGGGACCAGGAATAAAGTACTCTCGAGGGCCGGGAGAGGTGACAGGTCTCAAGGGAGGGTGTCCTGGCACGAATCCTCGGGGATCAAAAGGCACATCGCGTTTCCCAGGTGGAACGCCTGGTGCATATTCTCTGAGGCCTAGAGGTGGCCGCATGCTGGGGCCTGGAAACATAAAAATCACATCATTAAATATGAATGGATCTATATTTAGGTGATCCCGGGTATGTTGGTCTTTCATTTCTCCCAACCCTGGAAGTTGGGTGGAGTCCCCACTTCATGGATCAGTCAGACCGAGGCTCGGCAAACCTGAGGCCCAGGCCTGCGGCTAGCCAGCCATGACGCCACACGAGCAGGATGTAAACGCGCCACCGTTTCCGGCCAAACAATTCTGCCATCTTGATCTCACAAGAACTTGGTTTGTATTTGACAGATTATGAAGAAAGGGCTTCACAAAATAAAGAAATTTTGATAAAGGAAATTCCATGTCTACTACTGTATCAATTAAAATCTTATGCAGTAGCTCGGCATGGACTTAACAAGCCATCGAAATCAAGGTGCCTGCCCTCCTGGGAGGCCTTCCAGCGGCACCTCATTAAATTCAGCACCATCCATTAGGTAGCTATTACATCCTGCCTTGTCTTTATTATTATTTTTAAGATTGATTTATTTATTTACTAGAGAGGGTAAAGGAGAGAGAAAGAGGGAGAGAAACATCGATGTGTGGTTGCCTCTCGCATGACCCCTACTGGGGACCAGGCCCACAACCCAGGCATGTTCCCTGACTGGGAATTGAACCAGCGACCCTTTGGGTCAGAGGCCAGTGCTCAATCCACTGAGCGACACCAGCCAGGGCCTGCCTTGTCTTTAAAACTTTCTTCCCATTTATTCCCAAGGTGGGCGTGAGCGTCTAATTTTCCCTTTATACTTGGACCCATCTGCATTACACAACATGTGTAGCCCGTCCTGTAGGACACTGAGGGCGGAGGGAGTGAGATCCGTCAGTTACGGGGCCTGGCAAGCAGTTCAGTAAACATCTGCACAAGCGGTACTCTGGCTTCCTGTGAGCAGCCCCTTTCTGCAGCCCCTTTCTGCCGTCCCTGAGCCACACCCACTACCCACCGCAGGAGAGGGAGACGATGCAGTGCCCCACGGGTCCCAAGAGACTTGAGGGAAAGTTAAGGACTTGGCCGGCTCTGTCCTTTCATTGCATAGCCCTGCAGTAGCAACCCAAGTCTTTAGCAAGAAACAGACTGAGATGACGAGCAGGTCGACGTCCCAACAATCATACCGAACGGCGGCGGGAAGGGCCGAGGCCCGAACGGCCCGCAGAGCTGAGGCGGCAGTCCGTATCGAATGGGTCCTGGTACGGGGCCTCCCATGGAGGGGTTCATGAGGGGCACCCCTGGGAAAGGAGGGGGCCCTTCTGCAGCCACATTCACCTGTGGAGCAGAAACACTTCATGTTCTGAAACACTCTGGTACGACAGACAAAAGCACCAGCACCGGCACCGGCTGAAACCCAGAGAAGCAGCTGTCAGGCACCTGCCGAAGAGCAGACCCGGTGCGGGGCGAGCCTGCCCTCCTCCCTTGTTCCCAGACGGTGCGGGCAGCCTAGACGCACAGCAGTGAAGGGTTTATTGGGGTCGTACTGTTGCTGGTCTGGGCAAGTCAAGGGAGTACTGACTAATTTTTAAAAAGTCCCACCATACCCATGGTAATACATTTTCCCTCCCATCACAACAGCTCATTATTTCCATACTAAGAATGGAGAGTAAATGGGAACAAAAACCCATTCTCTACACATGTAGTCATAGCTACTATTCAGGGTTTCTTCACTTAATTCTCAGACGGCTAAATCTCTAGGAATGACCGTCTTGTTGTAAACAGGAACTCCGGGAGTACTGGATAATTTGCTGAAGGTTATACAGCACGTAAGGGGCTAAGGCAGAAGTCAGTATCAGGTTGGTCTGCCTCTAGCAAAGTAACCTGTTCTCTTCGTCTGAAATCTTCAGAAAGGTCTTAGGTCTTACTCAAGCTGCCCCTGGAGGAAGAGATCTGTCAGAAGAGGTGTGTTCCTGGAGTCTGCACTGAACCTGGGAATTGGTTTCCAATAGAAACAATATTCTATATATAAGTCAGGCGGGAACAGCGCTAATGCTTACCTTCACTCACCAAATGATACTGTGTATTATGAGATATGCGATCATGACTAACCCTTTCTTACACAGGTTTTGATCTCAACCTAGGGAAGCACTGTGACGTACGATCTGAGGGCCTACACTAGCCGTGCAAGTGGCAGGAAAACACCCGTATTTCAAGGCTGTTGCCTGGCACTGGCACAACGGTAATTACAGATCTCACTCGTCGGTATTTCACCTCCGGCAGACATTCTTCTGTCACCAAGCTGTAATTTCAGATTACTCAAAACAGGGTCTGCCTAGCATACAACTGGAGATAGTCTTAAATAGCAGCCTTCCAAGCCAGTATGTGATAATGATGATTATGCGATACCCAATGCATTCCCTTTGCCTTAAAGCACTCAACACTGAAGCACACCACGTAAAGGTGGAGTGACGGCTTTGCACATTTTCGGTTAATTACAACCCTCTAAACGGGTTAATCACATAACCAAAGAGAAACAGGAGAGAAAAAAAACAACCAACCAGTCAGACGGCAGCCACCCAGAACCTCTTCCAAGTCGAGGACCGGAGTAACAGCACACTGCTGTGCAGTTTAAAGCAAAGCGGATTAGCGCCCTGCCCTGCGTGTCCTTTCCAGAAGCACGCCGAGTAAAAGCCAAGTTCAGTCCTCAGCCTCTAAGTACTTACTGCTACTGGATGCTCAGCCAGAGGTGCAACGCTGGGAACCAGAGGGCCTTCAGACTCTTGGAGAACAGTGTGCTTTTTAAAAACATAAATGATAGTACAGAGATAACAGAACACACAAACAGGAAATGGCTGAGGCAGAGAGGGTGCTGAAGAAAAAGAAATGTTCCCTGAAATACTTACCTTGCCCTCATCCATCCCCTTAGAAGGGGAAGAGCTGCTTGGGCTGCTGTTCACCATGGGAGCGGCGCCAGATCCCGGATCTGTTGAAGGCCAGAGAACTGAGTTAGACTTACTCTGACTTCCACACTCCTTGAGGAAGAATAAAGTCCTCTATGCCCTGCAGCCATGATTTTAGACCCTGAAGACACTCCGGTCCCTCCCAGAGGCTGGTTTCCCACATGCCTCCGACCACTGGAGACCATCCACTAAAACTGGAGAAAGCAAGCGCAGAGCCTTTGCATGGATTTTCAGGAAAAATAAACCCACTGGGGACAGGTCAGGGTCCAACTTTACCTAGAAAGGACATCGCAACCTGTGCACTGAGGGAAGTAACATAAGAGCTTTTCTGGCCTGAACGAGCAGAACGGGGGGCCAGGCCTTCCCGCTGCAGGCTCGATGCTGCTGCACAGGCTGATTTCTTCAGTTTGTATGTAATGACTTCCATATCTTACCAAGTTTTACAGACATATTTATGAGTAGAAACAGATTTACAGCATTTCATATTATAATGCGAAATGGTGGTATGCATAAACTATAGTCTTAAGGCTACTTTTATAATATTCAAGAAGGAACACCCTAGAAATTTAATCCAAAGATAAAGGCTTACGCATCAGAGTAAAAAAAAATTTTAAAGCAAAAACAATAAATATTTATATATTTACTTATATGTATTTTATATATTTACTTATATATAACACATAATATTAATAATTATTTCTGTTCTAAAGCAGATCTTGCAATAGACTATCTGAAATGCTAAGAAAAATTAAGAAAATTCTCTATGTTGGACAGGCCTAAATTCTAAAATACTGTTTGCATTAGGATTCTCCAATAAAAGGGGAAAAGTCTTGAAACAGTGCACAGGTAACGCGTGAACGCTTGCTCACCAAATTCACTCCGGGGCATGTCTCTTCGGCTGAGTGTGGCGGAGAGCGGTCTCGCGGGCAGGTCTCTCAGCGGAGGGGAGCACTCGCCCCCGCTCACGGGCGATGGGCCGAAAGAGCCGTTCTGGCTCAGGGGACCTGAACACGACAGTCCACCGTTACCACTTTCAGGAACCCTTTGTTTCTTTCCTAAGTTCTTAGGATTATTTCTAGGGCATCATTACAGGGACACACAGAAACAGGAAGTAATCTGGATACAGTTTGCGCCAAAATAGAGATGACCACCCTTCAGACGGGCCCCTACCTCGTCGTGGCTGGTTCTGTGCATTGGGTCTTCCTGGCATTGGTTTGACAATCACAGGTTCTTGTTGCAGCATGGCCATCTTTTGGGTTAATTCCAATAATCTTGAATATAGAGAAAGAATGGGCTCAAATATGAAATAGAAAATCAGTTCTTACCAGATACCACACAGCATAGCCTTAAAAAAATTCTGAAACGCTCTGAAAAAATAGGCATCAAGGTAACATACTTGTGTCTCAAGTTGGCCGCTTCCCTCTTCTCTTCGGCCATGGCCCTTTCTGCAGCGCGCGCCTTCAGCTATCGGGGGAGAAAATATCCCGCTTCAGTGGCAGCGGACAATGCACAAAATAAAGGGAAGGAAAAAATCTTACCCAGTTATCGTGAGCTTTCTTCTCATTAGCAGAAATCTGAAAAAGACAACACATCAAAAAATACATTTAGGGATTCATTACAACAAACTGTAGGACAGCCCAAAGAATTCTGCAGCTGCAGGGCAGTGTAATTACCTGGTCTTTAAAGGAGCGCTCTGTTTTCTGTAATTCATCCTCCAATTCTTCAATTCTCCACCTAAGAATTTCACTTGCTTTTATCGATCAGCACAACTGAATAAAATTTTAAACAATTTCACCATGTTCCTTTACCCTTGCTGTACCCTTAACGATTTCATCCATAATACAGAAACACATTTTACATGGTTCTAACAAGAGTACCATATGACAGAAACTAATACTGCATAATCTCCTTATTTATTACTCAATGGCTGGAGAGTGTGTTGATACATTATAATTTCTTTAACTGCTATGAGTATCTTCCTTCATAAAGTTTTTTGTTCCTTTAATTATATCCATAGAAAATCTCCCAGAGCGCTGAGTCCTGGGCCTGTCAGCACGGTCATGTCCAGGTCCCCGTGCAAACCGTCTTCCTAAAACAATTCCTCTGCCATGGAAAACCACCCAGAACTGTTGGCATGAACCAAGTTCCCTACAGTCTTGCCAGTGTTGGCTGGGTGTAGGGAAACTTTTGTTAAACGTTTTATTCCTTTGTTACTTAAAATTTTTTTTCTTGTGAGAATGAAATGGAGTCATGTCCTCTGACATTACTTATGCTTCGCTGCTACTTTGTTCTACAAACTGTAAAGCTGTCTGGTTTCTGTTAAAGCCGATAGGAGTTTCATTCTCCGGAAGCTGAACTCACTTGTAGGTCTTTATCTCCTCGGCCGCCGAGACCGCCTTTTCGTCGGCCGCCGAGAGGCGCTGCTCTCTTTCTCGCCGCTCATACTCTTCCTGACTCAGCTTCCTAAGAGAAAACCAGGCGTCAAGGGAAAGTGTTTCGCCTCCTTCCGAGCGGTCTGTCTGAGAGCCTCCATTCCAATGCTACTGCTTCCCATTCTCTCTCAAACACACAGACGTACATACAAATGTGTGTGACCCAAGGGCAACTTTCTTATGCCTGAGATGAGGAAAGCTCATTTTATTTCAATGTGGCACGCCAGGGCGAATCTACCTAACACAGTAAAGCCCACTGGGATAAAGCTGAAAATAATTCTCTCCATTTTACCAAGGGACGACCTATAATTACTTCCCTTACTTCTGTCTTAGAAGGACTATTTCTCAATTCAAGACTGGCACCATGATAAAGATAGTCTGCCGAAGACAGTCCATTAAAACATGGCTTCTGTCCATACAATCAACCACAGAACACGTCCAGACTTCAGATCCCAAACTGCTACTACCTATTTCAATGGGAATGTGACGAGGAAAGAGACAAACCTAAGGAGAAGCAGTGTCCACTGAACAGAAAAAGAATCCGAGTGTCCCACAATCAGGGTACTACCTACTGGGAACTGGGTTTAACCCCATAACCTTCAAGTTCAAGATGTCAATCACCTATAACATATATTACAAGGATAGCAATGCTTAATGGTTTAAAAATGCTACTTCTTACTGTTGGACCTCTGCACATAATTCAGATTCAAAAGATACTCAACCTGAAACTTAACTTGCTATGAATCAGAAGCAAAATGAGAGCTGTAGTAAAAAGGGTCAATAACACCAAAGAGAAAAAAGGTTTACGTATTCTTAACTGCCCTCTCAATACTTCAGCAAGTATTTCATGAGTGGCCACAATACACCGGTTACCAAGGACAAGGAGCTCCAACCCTAGTAACATGCTAAGATGGAACTGTGGACAGATACTATTATCAGAGGCGGAGTTCGCTACTCGACAAAACTGACAGGGTACTCTGCAACACCTGGGGATTAAATCTAAAAGACAAGCAAAATGGACCATCGGGTATCCTCATAATGGAATGAGCACAAAGACCTTGAAATAACTGTGCCTTATAGATTTAAGGAAGTAAATGTCAAAACTATGAATTTTAGCAGAGGAATAGAAACTATAGAATTGAAACCTAGTGAAGGTTTCACTCAGTGAATGATTCTAGCAGCAGATTTGGTGACTGAAGTGAGATTTTAGCACACTGGAAGATGGGTCAGGAGAAAAAGAATCTGGAATAAAGGAAAGAAAAATACAAGTTATGGAAAATGGGGTAGAAAGGGAAAATAACAATCCTATACTAATCACAGAGGGAAAAACTATTAATAATCTTTAAAAAAGAGACCGAATGATTTGTAACTGCACACACATTTAGTCAAACGACAGTACGCTTAACCCGTGAAAACCTCACTTTTGTAGCGCCATCTCCTTCTGCTGATAGAGTTCATTCAGAATCTCCACTTTCTGCTTCAGGGTTCTGTTTACTTCCTCCAGCCCGGCTTTGGCGGCCTGCAGAGAGCTGCGGTCACCTTCTAATTTCTTTATTTGGTCTGGAAAGGATAAAACATCTGCGCTTTGTGCGCGCACTAGGACTTGAGGACTTGAGGGGCTGGAGCGAAGAGGGGTGGGTGTGAAACATAAAAACTGGAAGCTACTTTTTCTTTCCAATGCAATTCTGTAGCGTTCCAGTATTTCACAACTTACCTTCCAGGTCACACTTTGTGGATATGGAGGCTCTCAGCTTCGACTGTAAAAGTTTTAGATCCTCTTCGATTATGGATATTTCCGTTTGTGTCTAAAAAGTGGGGCAGAGAGAAGTGTTCTTAAAAACGAGGCACAGTAAGAATTCCCCAGCACGTATGGTGTTATAAACAAAGGGTTCTACCCGAGACACGTCCATCATCTGCTGAATTTGACTTTTCATCTTCTCACTTCGGTCACCTAAAAAAACAAAAGGTTTCCGTTACTTTTTCATCCCATGCTTTTTAACTACAATTTCCTTATCCCCCCCCCACCCGCCGCAACTAAACAGTTACCACGTTTAAACATTCAAAGTGAAAACAAATGAACCAATAGAACTGATCAGGCTACTTGACTTTTAAGAGAAGCACAAACTTATGTTCAAAAAGTGAAGGTACAACAGAAATGTTTGTGTGATAAAAATGTTATCCGTGCTGTTCGTGAGCAAGGAGGTATGTACGAGGCAAAGCTTTCTGCCCGCTCACATCTGTCTCCACCTGGTCAAGTATCTTATTTAGAAAACACTCACTCCTCTGTTCTCGCCTTGGATCTGCTACCGGGGGGGTGGGAAACACCGCGTATGCAAGCAGTATCCAGCTAGAGAAACAGTATCCAGAAACATCTCATCATGAAACACAGCTTAGCTTTAGCTTCTGCTCACGACCCTCGTTAGCTTATGGCTCCCACCACCTCACTGCTCTGCAGATCGGTTGTGGGGCCTTAAAACCACACAGCTACAGAGATGACGAGCATTAAGTTCAAATGCCATCTCCAGGAAGGTAAGGAGCAAGTCTCTCCGACTGACTACCGTTCAGCACTGAGCTCCAGCGCACGCATCTAGTTCTGATGAGGTGGAAAAGCAGTCAGTGCTCCCTGTGTGCGCACTGTTCTCCCACAGCCCACAACCCACCTCCGCCCCACGCACAGACGTACAGACAAAGCCAGTGGTGTGTGTCCACAACACTAAAGCTTAAGAGGAGACTCTGTCAGCCTTAAGGGAGCATCAGTGTACATAACTAAAGACAGGAAGGCAAGGAGAGGACAAACCTCCCTGAAACCGTTCTTACCTCCCACTTCCCCATTTGCTAATTCATCTGAATCATTTCCTCTTTTATTTTGATGCCCAGATTCAGATTCACAATCTAACCGATTCAACTGTGTGATGCAGTTGGTCAAAGCCTAGAAAAGAAGCAAAAGGGTATTAGAAAGACCCTCTCAGTTTTAATTAACCAGATTGCATGGAAAGTCATGAGAATTCAACATGCATTCAAGAGAATGAACTTACATGGATATTATCATCTTTTTGAGTAAGAGTTACTTCCAAATCTTTCTGAGACTTCTCAAATGATTTGATTTGCTCAGTGAGCTCAGCAGATGATTTTTTCAAGTCTTTGATTTCCTGCTGCAACTGGAAAGTTAAAGCACATGAATTCCCAAATGTTAGGGCTTTTGCACGGAGACATCAGGACCACCTGAATGAGAGGTGAGGATGGAGCCCTGCCCCCTTTCTGCCCTGTCACAGTGGCCCCAGGCCTTGGGGAAGGGCCAAGGGAGAGGAGCCCCAACCCTCAGAGCTGCGGTGGGAACAGAAGGGCTGTCAAAAAAGTTGATCCAGTTTACTATATTCTTCAGAAAATTGTGGCCAGTTCCAATCACTCGCTTCCAATAGGAATGGAGGGGCACAATCTGGCTCCTGGGCTCCAGGTCATGTCTTCCCCCAGTCAGTGAGGCAGGAACTGCGCAAACTAATTCTTTAGTTCAAGAAGCAAACCCATCGCCTGCTTGAGGCTATTCAAGTTATTACCTGGTTGGTGTCTGACAGATAAAGACTAAACAAACACTCCGCTAGCTATAAGAAATCGTACAGAAGAACAGAAAAGCTGGGACAGATGGGGAATGTACAGATGTACTCCGTTTGGGGTCAGAGTTTGAACTCTGCATGTCTAAGAATAGAATCCTGCATACATATTTCATATCCTTAAAAAGAGGTTCTGAAAAAAGATGTTCAAGAGGACATAATATGCAGTTCTCTAGTTAACGTGATATATGACGTTAATTTTTCTTTACCTGGTCTTTCTTTTTCTTAAGTTTAGCATTTTCTTCTTGAACCCGATGGCATTCAGACTTCACCTTCTCTTCACTAAGTTTAGCTTCATTAAGGGCAATTTGAACCTAATGGGAAATACTCCCATTAGTGAATTAATCCCAAAGAAAAACAAACAAACAAAAGTTACCCTTTCCCAGTTAGACATCAGATAGTTTTCATTTTTTTGCAGATTCCAGCACACATAAATGTTGGCTCCTCAATAAAATTAAGACACCGTGTTCCTCTCTTGCAGGAACTGTAGGCAGCTTTACCTCTGAGAGTTCTGAGGCGTTCATTGCAATAACGTCCTTCAACTTCTCCAGAGATCGCTTGTTTTCCAGTATCTGTCACGTGGAAAAAGAATGCAAAAAATATATTAGGACTTCAGTAGGAACCCTGGGATATATGCTAAAAGAGAAGAGATAGCACGTAAAAGCAGGTGCCGCCTACAAGAACAATCAAGAATGCAGAAATGAGGAAAAAAGAAAATAATTAGAGGCCTAAAGTGTCTCATGCCACCCACGACCTTCTTGGCTACGAGGTTATGGGTAGATGACCAGACAAAAAGGTGAAAGCAAAGGAAACAAAACAACTTTCAAGTAAACCAGTTGAAATCAATGGTTTTTCCGAGGGATGGAGAAAAAAAAAATCCCCAAGGTCACTTTACAAATTCTCTGGCCTGAACTAAAAATGGTTCAACTTGAGAATAGACAAATCTCACACACAGAAGACTTCCAAATAAATTAGGAAGATACTGCCTCCCCTAGGAGGTGGAGCATATACTCTTCACTCTTTTTTTAACTGTGGGCTGTGTGTAGTGACTTCCTTCCGGAATACTGTAAGCAAAGGGTGAAAAAATGGGTAACTTCACAGTGGAGCAACCTCAGCCAGGGGATCAAGCAGCCCACCTGGGTGTGCGTCATACGGGGACCCTCTCGACTACTGATGCGTCTTTTATTTAATTCTGAAAGTGTTCTAATATTAAAAGTTTATTTTAAAAAAGAACCATACAAACAAAACAAAGCACTAGAACTGTCCAACTGGGCTAGTTTCTTAGTTGCTCTGCATGTTTCGGGGGTTGAGCCAAGCAATATGAGATTACCCAGGGCTGAGGACAGAAGATTTCCTAGAACCATAAAAGTAATAACTTGTAGTATTCACATTAAAAATTCCTCAAAAATGGATAGAAGTAGGTTCCATTTTCCTGATTCAGAATCTTACTTACTCTTGGAAAATGCAGAGTTCAACTCACCCAATCTACAAAGTAGTGTGGAAAAAAAAAAGTTTGAGACCCATTACGGTAACACCTAGCAGCAAAACTCTTACCAGGTCCTCATTCTTGGCGTTCTGTTCTCTCTCAGATTCTAACATCACACGCAGTTTTTTCGCTCTGTCATTCAGATTTTCCTTAGCTTCTTCAAGTTCCTTGATTTTATCCTACAGAAAAAGATATTAAGGTTAATAATAATTACTCATTATTTTCTTCTTGTTTTTAGAATGTAACCTCAAAAAGATAAGGGATTTTTACCTTACATCTACTTGCTTCATCAGAGAGAATCATATTGTGTTTCTTGGTTTCTTGAACATATTTCTTTGATTCCTTGATCTATTTAAATCAAGCATTCAAAATACAGAAATATGAATTATAGTGCTATCAGAACTTATCTCCGTTAAGTAACCCATTAGAAAAGAAAGTAGTATTTTACACATATGATGATTGCTTCAAATTTCGATGGTTGGTACGGAATAATGGCATTTAAGGGTATTACTTAAAAATAGCATAATAAGTAAACACTAAGACAGAGGGAGGAAATAATTAAAGTTGGAACCATGGAGCAGGGGACTAAAAGAATTATACCTTCTGTTCATAATTTGACAATTTTTGTACAAGGTCTGCATTTTCCTTCTTGAGAATCTTTAACTTCTCAGAAATCTGCTGTTCAGTGACTAAAAGAGGAGGAAAATACATAATATAATTATGATTACAAAATAAAACTGAATTAGCCAATGTATTAGCAACAAAGACATCTCATCCTGTACTGTGAAAGAAAAGAACTTTTTAGTATAACTACCAGCCTTTAAAAAGCAATCTGTAGTTAAGAGCAATAAGGATGTAAAAATATTATTTAAATTTAAGAAGAATGTAATTAGAACCTTTATTTCAATGAGTCTAGTTAAAATTATTTCAGAGATAGGAAATACACTAAAACTAAAGTATTTTAGCTTGCTATCCTTCCCTTCATGAGCACCTTTCATTGCAGAAACTGTGATCATTTCAAATACACATCACTTGCAAAGAGAAACAGAAAGCATAGCATGTTGAGTTGCATATCTTAGTCCTCAAAGTATCTATTTGAATCAATGAATATACTATATCGATCAACCCATTAGCACAGGAACACTGTTCACCTATATAAATTTGCATCACATCAACATTTAAAATCAACATGCCCCAAATTAAACCAATCATCTTCTTCCCACTTCCAGTCTGTCCCACCCCATCCTCTGTCTCAGTGGGTTGCATCACCACCCACTCTGTCACCCAAGCTACAACCTGGGATTAGTAAAATGTTCAGCAGGTAATAAGTCAATCAGACATCAGACATCACTATATCTACTTCTAGCTTGTAAAACTCCTATCAAACCCCAAGTTTGAGGGAACAGTAGAAACAAAAATAACAAAATCATCCCAAATATTTACCTTGGTACACGTGACTCTTTACCTAAAAGAGAGAGATGAAATGAAACTTGATGTCAAAGCATTTTATTATTGGAAATATCATAGGTCTAATACAAAAGTGAAATCATGACTACAAGAAAATTTAATAACAGTTGGTTCAGTCTAATGAGCCATAGGATTAGAAACAGGTTAAAAAGCATTTCAAATGTAACTAGTAGTGATTCTTCACAAATAGTTTCCGAAAGATAAAAAAGCAATAAGGTAAATGCCTCATTTTGCAACAAAAGGTACGTTTATATATCTATTAAGTAAGCACCAATCTTACTAAAGAAGCACCTAACTTTAAAAATGAAAATGGATAGTATTTTCATATTAAATACACTAATGCTTCATTAACCCAAAATTATCTGACAATCCCAAACAGCCAGAAGGGGGCGTGTAGAAATAATGATAGTTCGAAAAGACAAAATTAAATACATTATGTACTAAGATCTGCCTCTTCCTCTCACCAGAAAAGATCTTCGAAATCCTATTCAAAGCTGACTGCTGGCTGAGTTTAGAAATCTAACACGCTAGATCATCTGATTTTCCCACGCCCCTAAACACAGTGGTCATAAATCTGAAAGGGAAAAGAGAGCGCTACAGGAAAACGCACTAACAACAGAGACAGCTAACACCTAAATCACCTCCCAAACATAGCCATTATAGGATAATAAAATTTAAGCAACGGTCCAAAAAAGGATGTCTAAATGTCTTTAGGACCCATAACTTATTTCTTTTTCAAGTGTCATAAATGGTGGTGAAATACTGAACTGCACAAGAAACAGAAGGGCCAGTGATTATAAACCATTCCTTATATTGATGAGTCAAGGCGTACGTTAATTTCATTTACTTACAGCGAGGATGGTTCTCCAGAAGAAAATGACAAATGAAACAATCCCCAGGAAGGCCGTGATCAGCACAGGCTCCCAGGGCAGTCCATAAAAATCAGGCGCAGGCTGGCCCTCCCCAGGCACAGTAGAAAGCAGCTGAAACAGAAATGTTAGCAATAATGGGAAACCGGAAAGAAATTCTGTATCAACCTCCATCAGGTAACTTAACTGCCCCCTCAAAAATCTTCAGTCGACACTGGCAGCCTCACGTTTCTCGTTGTCTAACACGTCTAGAGTCCCTCTGGGTCACGCTCTTAGTTTAGCTGATTTTTAGGACTTAAAAAGTCACATAAAACAAAAAACTGAAATGCTACAGGAAGAAACCAACTTCTACAGCTGCAAGGAAAACCGAAATGGCAATAAACAACACAATGCGCTTTGCCAAGATCTCCAGTCTTCGTTCTGTTTCACCCGTACATGAAGACCAAGGCTGAGGAGGTTCAGAGGGACGACACCCGGTCTAGACGCCTCTGAATTGAACTGTCACCTATAACGCGCAATGCCCTAGTTTCAAATGCTCCCTCAAAGGCAGCGCCACGCGCACCTGCCCGCTGCTCCCGTCTCCAGGGCCCCCTCTGCCAAGTGCACAAGGAACTGTCAGGCCGGCCCCTCCCCCAGCCTGCCAGGGTCGCTGCAAAAGGAGGCCCCGCAGCGGCGGGGTGGTCGCTGCCAGGCCCGCGATCGCACACCGGGCAGTGACACAGCGCCTGCTACACCGCGCAGGGACGGCCGAGGACACACTCCCCGGCCCCCTGACCAGCACCGCGGGGTCCTGCCTGCCCCGGGCCTGCCGCTCCGCTTCCCCCTCGCCCCGTCCGCGAGAACGCGTCCGCCAGATGCCGGCGCTGGGGTCCCTCCCCGGGAACGGGGACCGTCACCTCCAGGAGCTTGGCGATGAGGGCCGCGTAGAGCACCGACAGGGGTCCCAGAAGATCCGAGTCCCCCGGGGAGGCGGAGACAGAAGGCACAGTGGCGGGGACTGAGTCCATTGTGTGGGGACAGGCGAGCGGAGGCGACGCTTCCCCGCGCTGCAGCACTGGACCCCCGTCTCCCGTCTCCGCTTCCTGCTTCGGAAGGGACCCGAGGGGCGGACAGTGGGAGTGAACTTCGCCTTCCCCGGCTCGGACACCTTCCACCAGGCACCTTCCGTGAAACACGTCATCCGACCCGGCCCCGGGGCGGACGGAAAACTGCCGGCGGGGGCCGGGCCGCAGTGGGCGGGGCTCCGGCGGGAGGAACCAATGGCCGAGCGGGGCGGGGACAAGCGCGAGCGGACCTGCGCGGAAGCAGCCACGCACCCGCGCGGGGAGGGAGCGGCCCACCTGCCCCGGGACCGGGAGGAAGGGAGGGCGACCCCAAGGGCCCCCCAGAGCTACCGGGAGGAGAACGCGCGGGGCCGGCCACTCAGGCCCGCCCAGGGCCGCGCCCTCTGTCCCTGCGTGCGGGACGCAGACACCTGTCGCCTCTCCTGCCCGCTCTGGCCCGGCGCGGCCTTTCCCCCGCGTCTCGGCGCCGCGCTCACGGCTTCCCTTCCCGCCTCCCGAGGCTCACGCTGGCCGCCGTGGGTGCCGATACCCCTTAAAGAGCCGCGTCCTAAGGAACTCTGCCCATTACTGAGGCCCACGCCAGAGGGTTCGGTCCCGGGTCCCACCTCTGACGGTTTACGGGCCTTAGGGAGAGAGCCGAGGATTATGAAGAAACTGGGGACATTAACCTGGAAGAAAAAACAATCTTTCGCAGCTCTTCAAAGGTATGTCTCTGGGTGGAATATAAAGTCAATTCAGAACAATAAAGCAAGAACAAGCAGGGAAATCCTGAAAAATCAGGGAATGGGGGGTGGGGGGGTGGGACGGGAGGTGAAGCCAGGCGCGGTAATTATGAGTGCTTCTGGCCCAAGAACACAGACAGAGGATGGAGCAGAGCAGAACACCCGGAGGCGGACCCAGCAGCACTGGAAATTTGGGATACGGTGTAAATCATTTGGGGAAAACGACGTTTTAATAAGTGGTGTTGGCATAACTGAATACCCGTATGGAAAATGGTAAAACAGCGGCCTTTTTCTCACTGTCCATATGAATTCTAGATGATCAGACACCTGAATGGAAAAATAGAAACGAGTAGTAGGAAAACTATGGGTGAATTTCTCAATGTAATTATGTCTTAAAATCGAAGGGAAAAGATTTGTAAAATGTCATTACTAAAAAATAAGAAACTTGTCTAGCCCCTGCACACACAAAATAAGCTGTTTGACAATGACAACCTGAGAAAAAATATTTGTAACATACATAGACAAAGGCTTAATATTCCTAAACTTTAAAGGACTTTACAAATAAATAGAGAAGACAACAGCCAGCAAGCCGAAGGAAGAGAAAAAGGAACAGCTGACGAGCACGGAGAGCGCGCTCTGCCTTGCTCAGCACGGCGAGCCTGCGCTAAGATGCCACTTGTCACTTATATATTGGCAGGATCCAAGCATGTGACAACACACCCTGTTGGCGAGAGAATGGAGGGGGAACAGCAGCTCTCACACACTGCTGTCCATTCTGTAAATGATACAACCCCTACGCATGGGAATCCGGCGATATCTCCCGAAATGACCTGCCTATTCACCTACCGACAGAACAAGCCCACCTCTAAAGCCCCCATTTGACAAAACAGCAGGTGTTGAAGAGATACATGCACAAAACTGTGTTACTCCAGCACTATTTCTAATAACAAAAGACCGGAAATAACCAAAATGTCCACCGAAAGAACACATTTCGATGAATTTGCATACACAAAGTATACTATGAAACCAGAAAAAAAAAGGAATCAAATGATTCTATACACTGCTACGGTATGGTTCCCAGAATCTTTTTAAAGGCAAGGTGGAGAAAATATAAAGTACTATTACCTAAGAAAGCAAGAGAGATAAACATATATTTTTATGGGTTTGAGGTGAAACTGACATGCAATAAACTACACGTAAAGTCCACAGTTTAAGTTTCGACAGTCAAGATCATGAACATAAATCCTTCACGTCCAAGTCCCCACATCCCCTTGGCAATCCCACCTCCTGCCACTGGCCACCCCTCCCCAGCTCCACAAGCAGAATTTCTGTCCTAATAGGTTAGTTCGCATTTCCTGAAGGCGTACAGGTGGAATAATACAATGTGCCTTCTATTTTTGTCTGCCTTCGCTCACTCAAAGTAGCTTGAGAGTCACCCAAGTCCCTGCCAACATCAATAGGGCATTCCTTTTTATCGCTCAATGGCATTTCATTTGTGGCTATAGTACTATTTATTTATTCCCCTGTTGATGGAGATTTGTTTTTATTTCCAGTTTTGGCTTTTACAAACACAATTGCTACAAACAAATCCTTCTATGAATGTGTAATTTATTTTCTCCTGGATGAGTGCTTAGCAGAGGAGTAGCTGGATCATTGGGCAGGTGTGTCTACCTTTTTAAGAAACTGACGAACTGTTTTCCAAGGTAGTTGTACCATTTTGCATCCCCACCTACAGTGTATGATATTTCCAGTTCCTCCACATCTTCTCCAACACCTGGTACATCAGGTTTTTTAATTTTAATCATTCTAGTTAAGTGAGTAGTCATAACTCATGGTGGTTTAAATTCACATTTCCCGGATAAATGTTGATGTTGAGCATTTTTTAATGTGCTTATTTGCTACCCATATACCTTCTTTGGTGAAATGTTACTTTACTGGGTTATCTGCTTTCTTATTAATGAGCTTTCAGAGTTCTTTATATATTCTGGATATGTCTATTATCAAATATGCTTTGCAATGATTTCCTCCCAGTCTATGGCTTGTCTTTTCATTTACAGTGTACTTTGAAATGCAGAAAATTTTATTTGATGAAATCCAAATTATTAAATTTGTATGAATCATGCTTTTGATGTCAAATCTGAGAATCTTTGCCTAACGTTTTCCTAGAAGTTTCATTGTTTTAGGCTTTACATTCACGTCTGTGAGCCATTTTGAGTTAATTTATGTTTATGGGTTAGTCTTTTGCACAGGGTGTTTCCAATGGTTCCAGTTCCATTTGTTAAAAAGCACCCCCTTTTCCCACTTAACTGTATTTCCACCTTTGTCAGAAGTTCACCTATGTATGGACCTATTCCAAGATTATCTATTTGTTCCAAAGCTAATTGCTGTAGCTTTATAATAAGTCTTGAAATCAGGTCATGTTTGTGCTGTTCTAGGTCCTTTAAATTTTTATATGAATTGTAGAGTCAGACTGTCATTTCACACACACACACAAAATCCTGTTGGGATTATGTTGACTCTAGCGATCAAATTGGGAAGCTAAACAATATTTGACACATTGTTTCCATAGTGACAATATGATAGTTTAACAACAGCCATCCAACTCATGAAGAAGGTATATCTCTCTGTATATTTAGGTCTTTGTTGTAGACCTGTCTATTTTACCATGCAGTTTTTCAATTTTTGCTGCTGCATGTTGAAGACCTGTTATTAAGAGCACAATATTCAGGATTGTTATGTTCTCTTAACTGACTCTTTTTATCACTAGAAAATAAACTCCTTCCTCCCTGGTTCTCAGGCCTTCGGACTCTTCCTGAATTGCACCACTGAATTTCCTGGCTCTCCAGCTTGCAGACTGCAGATTGTGGGACTTCCAGCTCCGTATGCACGTAGGTCAATTCCCTGTAATAAACCCCTTCCGATATACAGGCATACCTCGCTGGATTGCACTTCACAGATACGGCATTTTCGTCAACACTGAGGCAAGACCCTCCACTAGCAAATTATGATGACTCAATGAAGGCTCAGATAATGGTTAGCATTCTTTAGCAATAAATTATTTTTAAGGTATATATTATTGCTTTTTCAGACATAATGATATTGTGCACTTAACAGACTACAGTATTGTGTAAATACAACTTTTATATGCAATGGGAAAGCAAAAAATCCAAGTGAATCACTTTATTATGATATCACTTGATTGCAGTGGCCTGGACCCAAACCCGCAATGTCTCTGAGGTGTGCCTGTGTATGACCTACTGGATCTGCTTCTCTAGAAAACCCTGACTAAGACAGTAAACACTCTTGAGCTTTGTTCTGGGGTGCAGGTAAACTACTGAAAAACAGTTTAATTCTTTTGGGTCTTGCTTTTAGATCTGTTAGGTAAGACATGAGCAGCATTTAGTCTTCTGAGGACTCTACCCAGTTTCCCTATAATTACAAGGTACTATTCTTGGCACTGTGTCGGGAACTGTCACCTCGAATCCCTTGATGGTTTCTCTGACCGTGGGTAGTTTTGTCACACGCGTGTGCCAATCCGTAGTCCACGGTTAAGCTAAGTGATGGGTCCACGGATTCATGTTACTATTTTCTCTACTTTGTAGGTTTGAAATGTTCCATGATACAGCACTTAAAAAAGAAATTAAAGCCTAACTTTAAATATTTAAAGGGTTACTGTGTAGAAAAGGAGTGAGAAGACATCCTATGGAGGAAAATTTGGAGTCCATACAAGAAATGAACCAGCCAAGACAGCCTTGTAAGGCAGGCTGCTCACTAGGAATTCGTGATGCCCAGATTTCCTAACTACTTGTCAGGGCTGTAGGAGAGGAAATTACTGCAATTAGTGAGAAGCTGGGCGAGTTGCCCTCTAAGGTCTCTCATAACCATGAACTTTAATTAACTGTTGCTCTCTGAAGCTGACTTCCAATGTAGTTTTGCCAATCAAGTCAGCACCCCGTTATTCCCCAGCCCTATCAAACAATTATCTATACTTCTTTGATATTTCACAAAAACTATTTCACATATTTCCCATTTTCCCAGTTTTCATATATACTCACTGTGACCTTAAGACTCAGAAATCAGCATTATGCCTTATAACTCCTAGAATCTTCTATTCCTAGCACGATACTTGGCAGGTATTGAGCCATCAAAATGCTTAGACAGTACCTTTCAGATCAGTGTTACTTTGTAACATCTTACCCTTTTCTCTCCCCATTGGCCTCTGTGTCTTCTCCCATCATCCCCCAGGCAGAGACTGTATCCTGTCTCACATCTGTGTCCCCCAGCCCTGGACTAGAACAGGGCTCTGTGCATATCTATACATAAAGTAAATACAGAATTCCTACCACACGTGGAGGCTGTTGAACTTTTGAAGTGATGATGATGCATTCTGACAATCAGGTTTGAATTCTGAAACTCCCTTAATCCCTGGAAATTTCATTATTTCACCTTACAGTCACACACACCTCCCCGAGGACACTGCCACCACAATAAACATGGAGAAACCTGAAAAAGGGTTCCTCCTCCTTTCCCTTCCTGGTGGCCTTTCTCCTGAATTCCTCAGTAGCCAATGCTTTTATACTGCCTTCTGACCACCCAAATGAGAAGTAGGCAGGGGTGATGCTGACAGAATGCCAGGCACTGCACTAGATATTTCATATTATCAACTCATTTAATTCTTACAACAGTTGGAGTGGGTATTAGCTGCATTTTAAAGAGGAGGAAGCTGATACTCAAAGTTCAGTAATTTGCCCTTGATTCTAATTGATGTATCTGGGTTTTGAAGCCAGATCATCCTGACTCAAAACCCATACATTTTAACAGAATGACAACAAAAAAAAGACCTCTCGCCTACACAAGCCTTGAAATAAAAGCACCCAGAGGAAACGTAGTTTTGTTCAGGAGGATACTTTATAGCTCCAAGGGCAGCTTGGCCTCTCACCCAAGAGCTTGATCATTTCAGTAATTTACCAAGAAAAAGACCCAATTTCAACAAACACCACCAGGGGGAGCTATGACCTTAAAAAGCCAAGATAAACTTGTAGACGGATTAAATGGCTCATTTGGATCCTGACTTCCTTTAAAGATAAATCTGAGTAAATATTCTAGCATAAGTGACTCTTTCTAAGAAACAAGTCTGACCGTACCCCTTTCCTGCTAAAAACTTCACAGGATGCTCATCCCCGACAGTCTGACATACCATGACACACAATTCCTCTCTGTTTGCCCATCTGCCCCTACTCTGCAGGTGAGCAGCACCGGCAAAACTTCCCTGGCCTCCCCACCTCGAGGCTGTCTTCAAAGGATCTGGAGTAATTTTCATAGACCGTTTTACGTTTTTCACCCCATTTCAGAATAAACTTAAAAACTGTAATAATCAACATTCTATTTAAAGAAACGATGGTTGTCAAACTTACCGGCTTAGTGAAATAAGACACGACTGACTGTAGGAGGAGAATCGCGCTTCCCAAAAGCGTGGCACCCGCTGGCTCTTCTGCAAGCACTTCTGGTTGCTTTTCCCCATCAAGAGCATGGTCGGGAGTGCTTTCTGTTACAGACAGCTCTAAAACTGAGGGGGAAAACTTGTATTTTATTTTATGCTTTAGAATAAGAATTTGTTTCTCTTCGCCTAAAACATTTATTGAGTGCCCGCTAAAGAGCAGCCACTGGGCCTGGATCTGTGGCTCTCAAAGACAATTACAGAGAGAGAGAAATTCAGAATTCCCATTAGAGTCATCATGCCCTTCAATTATAAAACGGGCACATCTCCAACACACTCTCCCCTCACCCCGGGAGCTGGATTCCTCTCCCTCCTGTGACCTGCCCTGTACTTGCAGGGATTAGGGAGACCAGCCCAGGGCCACCAGGCCCTGCGGTATCACAGGGCAAAGCTACACCCAGGCTTCTAGACCTTTAAAAACACGGCAACAATTACAAGGTCATGTCACCATTATGGAAAGACTAAGTAACACCATCAGCTGTTCTGATTTCCTGCTAAAATGAGCGAGCTGCATAAAAATTAGAAAGCCATTGACACCATTATTGGGGTTGTGTTTTTTAAAATTTTGGGTTTAAAACAACGTTCTCAATTCAAATGAAGTGAGTTATTCTCCATCTAGACGTTCGCTGTGCTCTGTGACCCAGTTACTCTTGGCGAGTGTCGGCCAGCCCTGGGCTGTTTCACAGGACAGCGCTCTGGACTGTTCTCCACACTCTTACAGGATAGAGGGAACATGGACACAAATATCCCCTTCCCGGTTAAAGAATACTTTTTTACCAAGTAATAAAAGAACTGGGCTACATTATATTCTATCTGGGGGTGAGGGGCGGGGGGCGGGGACTGAGCGTGTGAGGTTTGGAGCGGTGGTTCGCAAACGCTCACTGTTAACCAACCAGAGTTTCCTGGAGGGCCTGTCAGACGTTGGCGTCCACCCTCAGCGCTTCTCATGCTGCTGGGCCGGCTCAACACCGCTGTGTTAGAGCGTAAGGCTTTCAGAGTATACTTGAGTTTTAAGTTATTTGCATAAGCAAATGTTAGCCAGTCACTGGTGTGTGTTAGCTAGTGACGGCCTGTCGCCTGATGCCTACGATGGGCCACCATGTGCCTTAACTCCTGCTTTTCGTTCTGTTCTAGGATTTCTTATTATTGAAATTCGTCCATACCCTCACTGCTCTCCCGTCTGTTTCTTTTCTTTAACAACAAGTCTCTCAGAAGCCCTTCTTTATGACATGCCTCTACTTTGTAGAGAAAAATGAGCCAGCTTACCTGGGGGCCCATCTTTCTCGGTATTTGGCTTCTGTGACTCCTCTGAGACACCCATGTTACCGGTCACAGGTTGATCCGAGTGGCCGGGCTCGTCAGGAATCTGCATTTTAAGGTCTTCTGTGTTCTCTTGGGGGAAATTATCTTCCAGGGGTGGCTGTACCTCTACGGGGAAGAAGAAGGCACTGGCTGACAAAGCTTGGCTGACACTCCCCATTCAGCCCCCCTCACTGAGCATCACCCCAACCCCGCCCCTGCCCTCTGAGTGCTGGCAGCCACGGAGCCTAAGTGGGCAGGGAAACAGGAGTTTCAAATGCTGTTCCCTCGTTTCAAAGATGGCTAATCTGCATAATAACAATGACAGAAACCCTCATGCCAAAGTATTTCATAACTATTTCCAGTAGGGACCTCGATAACCAAACTTCCTTTGGCCCACACAGATAAACGTGCAGAAGAGAATCCCAATCAAGAGCCAAAATAGGAGACATCTCTTCTACACAGAAGTGACACGCGCTCTTGCGTACACAGCCTGTCTGTCTCAGAGCCAGCAGAGCGAGCGGCATCACACAAGTGCCAGCCTGCTGAAGGGCCTTTCAGGTACCTTCAAAGTACCTCTAGGAGTCAAAGAGAGAACCCATTTCCGTCCCTGCGAGGCTCCGGGCATAGCCCAGTGTGACCCACAACAAAGATGAATGAATGGCTTTGGAATCTCCTAATTTACCCTGAAAAGTCAAGTTTCACATTCCAATCCAATATATATCTGCTTTAATGAAATGCAAAGATGTTCCCTTCCCCAAATGCTCAGGCAAAAGTGGCACTCTGGGAGATACAGTTATCCTTTGCCTCCAAGGCCACCCACCTGGTATTCCTCTGCAGACCCTCAGTGGAAATACATCCGTTTGAAAAGCAAGGGGGCATTGAAAAGAGCGTGCAGCCAGGACCCGGCTGACATTCGGACATTGGCCCAGGGCCCCGTCAGCCCCTACTGACTGAGCGGCTGCTGTGTGTCAGGTGCTGTTAGAGTCGGCGTCCTGGTTCGCTGCCTGATCAGAATGCAAGAACCCAGGGCCCAGATGTACCTGGCCTGGGTGACTGCTCCAAAGAGGCAGAAAGGACATGACATCCACAAAAGACAGCAGCTGGGGGATGGAGAATCTCGGGCAAGGCAGCGATTGCAAAGTTAGGCCTGTCAGTCCCTGGCCCGACAGCGGTCACTTTACGACTAAGAAAATGTGTTCACAGAAGCGCTTTCATAACTTTACATGAAACGTCTACTTTGTTAACAGGTCTATGTTGCGCACCTTTTTCTTATAACTTTATCTTTTTATAAAGTTTCCTTTTGAAAATGCTACCATTCTCAACTACTCTAAGGAGAAAACGGGGTAAGAAATCCTTCTCCAAGCCTGAAAAAGACAGCAAGGGACGTGCGACGTCACTGCACTGTCTCTGGCCTCTAGACACTGTAAATGGGACCGACCTTTACAGACAGGGTACGAGGCGCCTCAGCACCCCCACACCTGTGTCTCCAGCCCAACTCGGCGAGGCCGCAGGCAGGACTTACTTTCCGCTGGTTCATCCCAAACTTCCTCTGAAGTCTGCGCCATCCCCAGTGGTCCGGTGTCCTCCCCTGCGGCGTGTTTGTACCTGACAAAGTAGATCAGGTCCTGAACGTCGTCTAGCACTGCAGCCTCTTCAATTATGTTACTTTCCTTCGTTCCCAAACTAAGGTCGGTCACACGAGTATCAAGCATTTTCTCTGCTACGTTCATAATTTGTGACTCAGACGCACGGAAGACCTTATCGAGGACTTTTTCCACATTATAGGGCAGGCTCTCCCGCTGGGCTGACTTCAGCTTTAATGACATTTCTTGGAACATGGCTTCCAGCTCGTGGACATCAAAGTACTTCTGGAACCGCCGCAAAGACTGCTGTTCCTTAAAGAAGCTGCTTATTATAGGCAAGTCAGCCGCGTGGTCACGGTGCCCTGGCTCTGCCGTTGGATGTGCAGTCTGGCGGAGCAGGTCACCTTCGCGCTCCTCGGAAGCAGCCCCCTGGCTCTGTGTGTCCATGAACTTCTCCACGTCCTCCTGGTCCTCTCGTGAGAGTTGCTCCCCAGGCTTCTGTGCAAGCCCAGAGGTCTTCAGGTGGTCCTTGGGGCTGTCTTCTGTAACATAACCAGACTCTTTATTCTGAAACACTTCACCTGGCTCTGGAGTCTGATACGTTTCCTTGTCAGGAGGGTCGCGTCCTTCAGAGGGCGTCTGCCCTTTCTTATCTGCAAGAGGGCTTTCTTCTTTTTCTGCCACCAGAGCGCCTGGCTCCTTGCCTAGCGTGCCTACCCCTTTGGCCACAGTTTCATTTTTTCTTTCAGTTTCCAAAATATTACTAGTTTTTTCTTTGTTTGCTTCAGTTTCGGCACCAGTATTCATGGCGCCTAAAATCCCTCTTTCAGGGGCTTGTGGATGAACTTTGAACCACCTGTCACGCATCCCAGGGCTTTTTTCTTTAGACTGTTTGGCACTCACAGCATTTTCATCCTCCAGTAGTTCCTCAGGAGCATCGTCATCTTCTGCTTCTGCTTTTTCAGGGCGGAGACCTGGTACTTGGGCGCTGTCAGGGTGGCTTGTTGTTTCTGCTTCCAGGGTGCCCGGCTTTGGATGAACAAACCCTTGGCCTACCGCATCCCCTGGGACGTCTTCCTCCAACAGCCTTGTCTTCTCTCTCCCTTGCTTAGTAACGGTTGCAGCCACATCTCTTTCTTGTTGCCAGGACAGATTTCTTCCCACAGCGGGGCCCTCATCTTCCAGCCCTGCTGACACATCCATTTCATCAGGAGAGGAGAACCGAGGTTGATTTTGAGTTTTAAGAAGCTGTTCGTCTTTAAATTTCTCACTTGGATGCCCCACTGGTTGTGGTCCATTTACTAAGATATCCACTTCCTTCTCCACACCGTCTTCAGATGCATTATGCTGATCACCTCCCAAGAGTGGTGGAACACCCATGGCTTCCCGTTTAATCTTTTCTTCCTTCATTTGATTCCCTGCAGCTTTCTGCTCCCATCCACGCTCTGAACCACCTTCCAAGACCGGCTCTCCAGGCTTCTCATCATGGGCCATGCCTTTTGAGACAGGTCTAGCTCCTCCTTTCAGAGCCTGCTCTTTGGTATCGAAGACTGATTTTAATGTTTCTTTACCCTTTCCAGTAGCTGGCAAAGAGCTGAGGTCACTACTTGGCATAGGAGCATGTGGAGTCCTGTCTTCTTTCTTTCCGTCCTCTAATCCTTTCTTACCCTGGCCCAGGGTCCTCTGGGAGTCCTCAGCTGGCCTCCCTGTTCCTTTAATGGGAAGTTCTGACTCCATTTCTGGGTCTTCGTCATTATCGGTTTTAGGAAGTTCTTCAATCAGAAGACCATCTTCTGCCCTTTTAGGGTCAGTATAATCTGGTGCTAACTGTGGTTTTCCCCATTTGCTCTCTGGAAGCAGTCCATCATCGCCTTCCTTTTCTTCCTCTGAATTAGAACTCTCGAAACCCATACCTGTTTGTTCCTTGCCCTCTGTGACAGCAGCGATGACAATATCCTCCCAGGTTGTTAGTATTTGTTCGTCCTCATTTTTGATGCGAAGGGGCTGGGTTACCTCCACCTTATCCTCTTCACTTGAATTCTGCTCTTGATCAGTGGAATATTTCCCAACATCAGATGCTGCTGGCATTTCCAGATCTTCCCCGTCTGTAAAAGTCAGTAATGGCACCTCATCGAAGTTTTCCTGATTCTCTTCCTCTTCTTCCTTCCCAACCACGTAATACTCATCCTCTAACTCCTCATCAAAATCGTCTTCAAGTGAAGTAACAAGTCTGGTTGTCTCGTCATCGGAGACGAGGGCATCAGCAGTTGAGCCGAATTTGGTTTTCAAGTCCAGAGTCATTTCCTTTTTCAAAAGTGTGTAAGCGTCCATCTTCTCCTGTTCGTCTGCGATCTGAGAACTGTTGCTGGTTTTGTTGTTTTCACCATCTGGCACTTTTAATTTATCTTGAAGCATCTCTTCAAATGGTTCAAATGAAGCCCGATCCCCCTGAGGATCGTCTGTCTGACTGTTCACATGGGGGCGGTTCTTCTGAGCCCCCTGGCTTTCCTTTTGTTCCTTAGTGTTTTCTGAGAAATCACGGTGTCTTTCCTCTGAGGTGGCCTGTACCGAATCAGGTCCAGGGTCACTTTCTTCAGAGCCTTCGGGAGGTTCTTCCACATGCTGGGAAGTTTTTTCGATAGCTTTCTTAGAGCCTCCAGTTGCAAAGTTACGCAATTCCAAAAACCCTAGAAGTTCTTGTACGTTATAGTTATCAAAGTTATCTCTTCCCCCATCAAAGCAAACGAAATCTGTCTCCTGCAAGGGAAAGAAAAACATTAGTATGTTGCTAGCCATGTATCCCAAGAGCAAACTCTTACCCACGCTAATGACCGGGATAACCTCGTATTCATGTTTGGCTCTAGAGGAGCTTTGGTGCCAGCCTTGGGCAGTTACTGTTTTGGGGGAGTCGGGAGATGGGAGGCTGGAACCCACCTTTCCCTGGCTTTCTGCTTCCCAGAGGAAGGACTTCTGAGTTACAGTCCTGGCTTCTCTCCATTCTCTCTTCCCCAGGGGAGGAACGATCCGCATGGCTGGTGAGTCTGCCCTGCGCCATCCCTGTTTTCTGTCTGGGACCAGCTGGAGAGAGCACGTATCCTCCCTCCTTTATGCTGCCGTTTTATAGGGACCGTTGCTGCCCAGCTCTGCCTCTGGCTGTGTCCGTCTGTCTGATTCTAGACCGCAATTTTGAGAGCCCATTGTCTCTGCACACTCAAGCCATGTTTGCCAAAAAGCTTTATCAATAAATCATGGTGACATCTTAGCCTTCGTCTGCCTGACTCCTGGGCCTCTCAATTTGTTCTGAGCACAGGTGGGGAAAAGTGGGGTGTCACTGATAGGGTCCCCCAACTTCCAGCACCTACACCTGATGCCCTGGGAGTTCACCACATAGTGATTTGTGCGGGAGAAGCTGGAGGACCGCCCAGCATCTCTGTCATTCCTTCTCCTAGGCTGTACTTCCCTGCTTACCGCCTCGCTGGCAGGCTCTGCATCTACCACATTATTCAGCTTATGTTTTCCTTGGATTGGGAAAGATAAATCAGCTTAAGAAGCATCTTACTGAAATGCAGGTGCGGGGGGAGTAAAAATTTACAAGGAACAAAGAACGGTGTCGGGGGGCTCCCACCGATTTAATTATTACCCCAGGTGTAACTTGAAAACAGGATTCAGTAAGGAATATTTTACTCTATATCAGGGTTCTTGGTATCATTAAAATCTGCTTTCAGGACAATCTGTAAATCTGTATTCTTCCTTTCCTCCCTTAAAAACCATACTGACATAAAAGAGGCCAGAAACAGGAAAAAGTTTAAAAAACAACAGAGATCATTTTTTACTCCTAGCTAAACGGTCACATTACTCTGGGGAGACCTGCCCAGTGTAGTACGGATGAGCGATTTCCTATTTCATTGCATGCATTTCTAAGCCACTTTCTTAACACTGGGAGAAGCTTTCACTGGGAGATGCAAGGACAGGGCAGAATCCAAAACAAGCGAGGCCCCTGTGACCAGTGAACTGCTGTTTTGCACCTATCCCAGAAGTCTCTTCATTAGGAGTGAGGCCAGACAGGCCACAGGGCTGATGTTATGACCCTTGGGATTACCAAGAAAATTTAAGACTAGCAATGGCTCTAAAACTTCATCCATCCTGCCAGTCTCGTCTAAGAATTGCCCTAGGCCAGCAGCTGGCAGGCTCGGCAGCAACTCAGCAAGCTGCTCAGGGGCTTCTCAGTGAAGGTGGGCATCAATTATTATAAATTTTAAAACTTCAGAAATAATCACTTGAATGAGGATCCCAGAACACAAAATCCTTGTCTTCACAAAGCTGTTAGGTCAGTGCACCCTAGAGGAATGCTTTATAGAATGTGCAGTTGGTCCCTTGTAGGTGTGAGACTGGACTTCATCTGAAACTCTCACGGTGCCTTTTCCACATCTGTGATACACCTAATCCCTTACATCACTGAAGAGTCACTACTAAGAAAATCCTTGTAAATTTGCACTTCTGGCCTAGTACATAATTTAGGATGTTTGATCAATTTAAACTGATTTCTATGTACTTAAATTGTAACCGCCATTCAATGAGTAGTTTTCAAATTGACATACCTCTTCCTTTTGCTTATAAAAAGAATTATTTACCTCTTAAATTTAGGAACTAAATGCAAAGATCTTGAATTCTTAAGTTTTTTTCTCATATAAAGAAGCAAAGAAAACCCCTGTGTAAGAGTACACAGCCTTGTATGAGAACACCTGCTTCAATGTATTAGATAACTATCGGATTATGATAAAGTCTCCTATAAATTCTTTACAATCTTTTTTTCCCTATTTTTAAAGGTAGTCTGATTCTAAATTAAAATCTGATACACAAACATTAACTTCTTTTATTGACCAAAACACATTCAAAGACTTTCAAAAATACAGCAGGTCCTTGACTAATATCTTGTTTGATGTCATTTCGTTATAACATTCATGAAATGACACGGAAACTTAACTCTTGCTTATATCAATTAACCTATGATAAAACAGGCTTTGTTATATGTCATTTTGCTTAAAGTCAAAGAACCTATAGACAATATTAAGTGAGGAATTAATGTCGTTAATAACTGATGAAATTTGTAAGCCAATTATAATAGAGAACCCAAAAAGAAAAAAAAAAAACCCACAACTTACATCTGCTGGAACTTGTAGCTCCTTTTTAGTATACTCATGTACTACCTGGATTAAATCCTTTGGAAAATATCCAAAAATACGTCCAACCTTTATAAAAGAATGGGTAAAAGAAACAAATATTAATCAAAATTCTGTACAAGAAATATAAATGAGAGAAATGAAAATGACAGGAAATAAACAGATAGGTAGGTAGATATAACCAAAGAAACACACACTCACTTTAATGATTACAGAGATTATGATTCTAATAAAAATTAAGTGCATAACACTGTAAAGTCAACTTTTCTAAAACCACTTAAGTTTTCTGTCAACATTCAGCTTAATTCTAAACACAGAGCACATGAAGTTAAGTTTTTGAAGTAGATAAAAGATCCGCATAAGGAGAAGATGGCTGTATATTATATGATTAAAACCATGCAAATCAAAGCTAATTGGAAACACAATTCCAAATACCTCTAGCAAGAATTTGCCTGCGCATTTCATGACATTGCTCATACGCTAGTACTTGTCTTTCTTAAACTAATAAACACCAGCCATAAAAAAATTAATAAGAGTGCAAAATTTCTGAAATGTATAACCAACACTACAAAAGGCAAATGTTGATATGAGCTATACTAGCTTTTTCAAAAACTAGGTTTTCAAGTATTTGGGGAGAAAATTCCTACTAATCTATATATCAAGCTTTAGTTTTATGCAAAGTAAACCCCTGTAGAAGATTATCCCATTATCTACTGAACTAACAGCGAAGGTTATACTAAGGGTGCCCTCTTGAGAAACATACACTGTCTGTTACCAGCTACAGTCTGAAAGGGAGTAGTAGATCTTTTCCCAATTTTTTTTTCTTTTTGTGCATTTGATCTGCCTATCTTATCACTAACTCCTAAAATATCCTCATTATGGGTGCTCTTGTTATATCTGGCAACTACCTGAAAGCCAGTACTAGTGACAGAATACTGCCTTGGAGATTAGATAAGCCAGGGCAATTAAAAATGCCACAGTGGCAGTTCAAGGCTGAAACTCTAAGAAACCAAAAAAAAAAAAAAAAAAAAAAAAAAGACTGCAGGATGAAAACTAAGAAATAGAAAGAAGAATCATTTGAAAGCTAAGGAGTTTTTAATTTCCTAAAGTATAAGGTTCACAAAAAAGAGAGAGCTGAGGGAAGATTCCCTTTTTTTCTTCTCAGGAAAATTTTATTTAGAGAAAATTTAGAAAAGAGAAGAAAATCAGAGTTCTGTAAAGAAAAGAAATACATTTATCTTGTGTAATCTTTGTCATATAAAACTCCATATTTTTATACTGGGTGGGGTCCCATGTCTTATGCCCTGACCCCTCCCCCTCCAAAACATGTTGCAGACTCATGGGCTCTCATAACTAGAAGTAACCTTTATGTCTAATTTGCTTCCATATATCATCCCTGCCAAGGGATGGCTGATGGGGGAGGGGGGAGCAGAATATTGTTTTAAGAGAACAAATTCTGCACAGCTATCAGGACAAATGGAAGTGCCACCGCCCTGAAAGGACATATTCGAGATACACATGGGCCCTCCCATGACAGAGCTTTAGATTTTTTAGGAGCTGAGACAGTACACACACTAACTACAATCCAAGCAGGAAAAAAAAAAATGTCACAGGAGCAATGCAAACTCAGTGCCTCGGAACAACGATCAGACTGCAAAGGCCTTGTCTAGTTGGGCACCTAGGGCAGGGCCTCCCTAAGAAGGCAGGTGAGAGCTGGGACCCAGAGAGATGGCAGGCGTCCCAGAGGTGGACCTGGCTGTGGACAGAAGTGTGGACATAGAAAAATGCAAGTTGTGTTCAGTGATTCAAATGCTCGGTCTTGACCACTGGATTGAAAATGCAGCCTGGGGACCTGGAATAACTCTCCAAGAATAAAGAGTGTTAAGGAATCGCACGGGGTAGACGTGAAAGAAACAGAATAGCTGCTTCTTTGTATCACGTGATTCAACTGGGATTCCTCCTAAATACAAGTGCTGTACCTGACCAGTTGGCCTTTCAATATCCCTCCCTAGGAATCTGGAATGCCAACAAAATCTTATCTGTTTTTCCCTCCGGAGGGTTCTCAGGGCTTCTTTTCTGTTGTTTGTTTTGGTGCCTCATGGAGATTAGAAGCTTTCACAGTTGGGACTGGGTGTTGCTCTAAGTTTGGATAAATCTAAGAACATTGAGGGCTCTTACTGCTCTCAATGAATACACAGTCCACACATTTTAAAAAGGACAGTTAACTCGTATACCTCCCAGTGTATGAATTAGCTCACTCCGGGTGAATCCCCTCATTCAAAACATCAGAGCAATGTATTCATTGATTTCAATCAGGGCACCCACAGAACTGGGTGGAACTGAGCTGCTGGGGGACCAGCGAGGGCCCGTGTCTGAAGAGCAGGAAAAGGATGCCCCAGAAGTTGCAAACAAAACAAACATACAAACAAGAAAACACAATGAAAATGACATTTTTCTTTTTAACAGACTAAGAACAGCACAGAGGATTAGGTAACTGTTCCCAGAGCTGCCAGGTTTTCACAAATATTAATAATTTAGAAAAAAGAAATGCACACAAAATCAACTTTAATCGTGAATGCCCCAAACACTGTCTCGCACATAGCTTATAGGAGTAAGTCAACGCCCATGAATCCTTCCATTTTAAAACAATGAAGTTAGGAATTTTCAGGTTGCACCATTTCAACCTCTACTATGTATGGAACACCCATGGCCCAGAAGGCCTAGAACTTGATGCTGAGGAGCGATGGCCGGAAGCAGTTCAGCTCTGTTTAAGAAACACTACTCTGCGCCAAGCCTGATGCCTGCTGGGGACACACAGCAGAGAGGACAGGTGAACGCCCTCAAGGACCCCAAGAACACAGATTTTTAAATCTATAATGCTAAACAAACCAATAAAAAGTCAGAAGAGAAAGGATGTCATTTTCTCCATCATTTTCCTGGCAGAATTTGCACGTGGCTCACCAAGTCTGCATGTTCTAAATTGCAATCCTTTCTTTTTCTTGAATAAATCCTTTTTTGGTGATGAAAAAGGAAAAAGAAAAAGTACATCAAATTTTTACTTACACTTCCGGCCCAAACTTCAGGCAATTTCCCTGCCAGTTTATAGTAGACGTAGACGTGGTCACCTTTTTTAAAATTCACAAAACGACAGTCCGGGCCTGTAAAGTCTTCTAGAGCCTCACCCCGGTACATTAACACTGCATATGAGGGAAAGAAATAGCCGGATATTAGGATTCAGCTCTCACAGTCCATGTTGATTTATCAGGAAACATAAGAACCCACTGTAAACAACTTTCTCCAGTCGTCTGGAATCAATCACTTTCAAGTCATCTGCTCAAAGTATCTAAAATCTTTAGAGTTATATCATTATGAATCATGACCCTCCCCACCCACCTCCGGCAAACGGGAGAGGGAACCTCTCACTAGCTGTCTATGGACAATGCAGAGGGGAAAAAAGCAACATGCCCAGAGCCACAAAAAGCTGTTCTCAGAAAACTCTTGGATCCCTCTCTAACCTTCTGGTCTTGATCTTTGCTGTTTCCTAATTATAAAACGCTTCCCTGTGTGATCAGGTAAATTCAAGGGCAGATGCTGACAAGTTTAAGTGTGGGTACCTGTGGAATAGGGAACTGGGAAGAGCACCCAGAAACCGCCAAGGGATCAATTAACTTTAATCACTACAAGGCACTCTCCGTGAGTGGCTCTGATACCACTAGCAGTAAACATTGTCAATTTCATTTGCCCCCAAGTTCTGTCCTTACAATATCTGGATGAATCAATGGGAAAGGATATCACATCGTATATGATGGATCCAGTCACATTACAAGGTAATATTTTCTGAAAGTAAATCGTGTTTACTGTAGCCAACATTAATAAGGCTTCCAAACAAAGTTAAAATATCCATGTTTATTTCTATAAACAAAATCAAGAGTGGACATCTCATGTGACAGGGACAAGCAAAACTTGTAAAAATTGTTCAGTAGTGACCTTCAGTATTAAAATGCAGGACTTCATCACACCTGATTTAGAAACTGGTAGAGGTGTTTTTCTGTTTGTTGGCTAAACACAATTTCTGATGTCAGATCAGAAGGACAAATAGCAGAGAAAAAGAAGGATGAAATGGAAATAACACTTTTCTTAAAGCCCATTAGCAATAAATATAGTAAAATGTATCTTTAAATACATGTTGGAGGGGCAGACGTTGATTTTAAGGGGGTTATTTGAATTCTAAAGCTAATAATCTCATTATTTAAATACATGTCGGCATCCTAATTCATATATAATTGGGTGAGAGGCCAGGGACTCTATCAGAATTGTAAACAGCAAGGTTTCTCTTGTTCTGCTCAGAAGAGATCATTGAGGATTTACAGTAATGAGTGAGATGACAACGCAATGCATTCTGTCACCCATCTTTCTGAACAGCACGCGCCACGCGACACAGCCCCAGATCCTGCTTCAGCTGCTTCCTGCTGCTTGGTTACATCTGTTTGGACACAAGCCATATGACGATTTAAGGGCACTGTCAACACCGTGTCGCCCACTGAGGAAGCATCAGCGATGTGATTCTCCAGGTAACAGGCTTTGACGAGCTCAGGTAGGATAATGCTTGACAGCAAAGATTGGCAAACATTTGCCATAGCCAGCCCTGCTTGCTAATAACTGGGTTTGCTCCAAGCAAACTAAAGGAAAAAGTCGTGGAAGTTGCTCCAGTTTTCGAGGGCTTATTTACTTCGGCCCTGGGGTTACCTCCAGGGATACCTTAACGCTAATGAGCGACTGCCTCCTTCTTTAATGGTGTTGCAGTCATACAAACTTCAAATTATGAAATTATTTTTTGAATGACACCAATCTGAATATAAGTAGCTAAACCGTAGGCCAATGGCCTTTTCAGAATGAACATTTTCTATACCTTTTGATTATAATTTATGAACACCCATCTGCGAAGCGATTATCAGTGAGGTGCTCGGTTATTTGAGACCTGCTGGGAGACTCTTGAGAATGATCCTGGTTCAGGAAACACACAAGGGGCTAAGGCTGGAGCTGGTTAGGTTTACAAAACCCTGAGAGTATTTATTATTGTTACTTTAATAATCCTCTTCATCGGAGTCTGAGAACTGCCATCTGCAATCTCCACCCCACCCCACCCCACCCCACCCCAGACCCCCACTCCGAGACTGGGGAACAATTCTGCTTCCTGCGCAAAGAAGAGGAGGCTGCAGGTCCCAGGTGGCCGATGCAGATCCTCCGCAACTTTCGAGACACGAATATCTTGGCCCTGCTGGTGCCCCCTCTGCCTGGCCGCTCGCAAGGCGACTTTCAAGCACAGAAATGACAGGACTCGGGCAGAGCCGGGCCGAGACCTTGTAACACACCAAATGCCTGGACTCCAAGATAGTCCCCGACCTAAACTCCAATATCTGTTCAAAAGGCGGTATGCGCCCCAAATCCGAGTGAAGCAGAAATGCGTAGGGGCAGCGCCGGGGTGCCCTTCCCGAGCCCCATCATCAGCCTTCCGCAGGGAATCCGCCCACCGAGCCCTGAGCGCTGCTGCCCACGGACAGCACCCACCCGGGTGCACGCAGCGGGGGCAGGAACGCGCTCCGAGTCGGCGTGGAAACCCCAGAGCACGCAGCGCGCCACCCCATCTCCTCTCGGAGCCGGGCGGGCGAGGGTAGCGGACTCCGGGAGCTGTCCTGGGGGAGACGGGGCCCCCTCCAACCTCCAAAGCCCCGCCTAGCTTGGCAAAAGAAAGATAAAACGCGGGCAACAAGTGGGAGGCGCAGCCCCCCCGCGGCCAGGGCCTGCCGGCCTGGGCATCCAGAGGCGCCGGCCCAACCGCAGGGGCCCGGGGCTCGGCCCCCATCCCGCTTCCCGGCGCTCTGCCCTCCAGCCCCGGCTGGGACTCCGTCGCCAGCGTGCGGGCTGCCGAGCTCCCGCCCCCGCTTGCCCGGCCACTGTCGCCCCCTAACCCGCGCCCGGCACTCACTGCTGCATTCGATGTCCGCGCAGAGTTTGTGCTCCGAGAAGCGCCGGTCCGTGTCAGGCTCCAGATGGCCGGGTACCCCCCAGGGCAGCCCGATCAGGAGCAGCCACAAGGGCAGCCCCGCCGCCGCAGCCATGTTGTGGTCACCGCGGGGAGCGGGTGACGCGCAGGACGAGGCCGGGCTGGCGCCAGCGGGCGGGGCAGGGGCGGGGCAATGAGGGCCTGTGCGGCACAGAGGGGCGGCGCCGGGGATCGTTGGCGTGGCTCCCGTCTGACACGTCAGCACCGGCTCCGGGAGGGGTGGAGGGGGTTTCAGAGGACGAGGACCGCTGCTCCATCCTTCCCGCCGACCCGGACCCCGACCCCGCCCGTCCAGGCTCTGGGAACCCAGATCCCCTAACCTCGCGCCAGCGTCGTGGTGGGATGTCACGAGGTTTCCGCAGCTTCTCATTTCCGATCGGCAACCCCCATTCTTGGTTTGGTACCTCCTTTTCCCAACTACGAGATCCCGCCAATGGTTTGCCACTGTCAGTCCCGGTTTCAAGGCTCCCTCTCCTTCAGACTCCCAGGGATTCTGGGGGCCCCACCCCAAACACCCCCCTTGATTAGGAAGGGGGAGTGTGAGTGGAATGGTCCATTGGTGATGAGGCCTGATCTTTTTAGGGGCCCTGGGAGATAGAGGTGGGCAATGAATAGGTCCCCATGCTGAGGTCTTAAGAGTCTTGTGTCTTTATCCATAAGAGAAGTAATTTTAATTCAACACAAATGTGTTGAGTTTCCACTTTATGCCAGGCACTAGGGTGGTTGGTGTCCGGGAATATGGAGATCGAAGGTCAGAGACAAGATACCTGGTCCTTGTCTAAGGAAGCCCACATTTAATGGAAACCAACTGCCATTAGGACGACTGACGTATCAAAGTCAGAGCAGGAGAACGCTAACTAATGGCAGCTAACGTCGAGTCTTTCTTCAGGCGCAGGAGTTATTCTAAGGTCTTTGTATGTATCAGCTCACTTAATCTTAACAACAATAATACCTAACAATAGTAGATCCTATTTCTACCTACCTTCATTTTTGAGATGAATAAACTGAGGCATTCAACCTCTAGTGGGTGATGGAGCGAAAATGCAAACCCATGTAGAACGCTCCTTGTTAAACACAACTCTTTAAAGCCCGCATCAAGCAACATGCAATTTCTGTGCTTTCTTTCTGACTGGGGTAAGCAAAATCTTGTTTAAATCACAGTAAAACCAAATTACCTACGTATGCAATTAAAACAAACAAACAAACATAAGCCCACAGGCCAGTTCGGGGAGGTGGGGCTTCCGTGTTCTGGCCCCGGTTGGAGCACTTCGGACTTGTCTCATCAGCCTGGAACACCAGTCACAACCACCAGTTGGTTTCCTAAACTACTAGAAAGAATGCGATTTGTCTGTGCAGTCCGTAATGTTGAATAATGGAAGAGACGGGGTCTTCCCAGAGATGTTCACCGTTTGTAGGGGCTGGCCCAGTGTAGTTCCCGTGCTGCCTGCAGAGAACGCACAGCAGATTAGACCACCGTGGACTGAAGTGGTAGTGCCCTCTGGAGTGCTTCACTTTTCTTCTCTGTGTTTGTTTGCTTTAGGTTCTCAGGTGCGTCTAACAGGCATCTCTGACTTAACATGTTAAAACTAAATTATTTTTCTCTCTCAAACCCTGCTCTGTTCAACTTTCCTATCTGCGTATATAATGACATTTTAATTCCTATCTTCCAGGTGCTCAGGTCAAAAATTTACAACCATGACCGACACCTCTTTCTCTCACTCCCCAAATCCAAAGCATCAGACAATCTTATGCACTCTGTATTGTAATAGCTTTATGGAGGTGCACCTGACATACATTAAATTGCTCATATTTAAAGTGTGCAATCTGATAAGTCTTGGCAGATGTATATACCCATGAGACTATTGCCACTGTCAAGATAATTAACATTATCATCACCCCTAAAAGAGTCCCAATGACCCTTTTAAATTCCTTCCTCTCCTCTTCTGCCTGTTTCCAACAACCTTCTGTTGCTATGGAGGGATTTGTAATTTTGAAAATTTCATGTAAGTGGAATCAAACAATATACATAATTTCTTTCTCAGATTCCTTTCACCCAGCATAAGCATTTGAAATACATCCAGAATCTGACCACTTCTCACCATCTCCGATGCTAATACTGAGGGCCAAGCGCCATCTCTCACCTAAGAGATTACAACACCCTCCTCAATGTCCTTCCTGCCCCTGTCCTTGCATCCCTAAAGTCTCATTAAGAGTTATAAACCAGGGAAATCCTAGTGAAGATCTTAGTTAAAAATTAAAACACTATGATTAACCAACAAACACACATTTCTTTACTCTGTCGGGTCAGCCTGCAGTTTCATTTCCTACTGGGTATCCTGAGATCTTCCTTTCTTCTCTAGTACCAGATTTCTGGCTCTCATGTCTACTGTCGTCCTGGGTGGTTAGTGTCTAGGAGATGAGTCCACCTTTTACACCTGTGCCCACAGAGCCTCAACCTTGGCTCCACCCCTGGGGGTAGAGAATGACTCTGGAGCCTCATGATATTCTTTATAGTGGAAACGCCTGTAAGATCAACAAATCTCTCATGCTAATACCAATCATCTCTCTCAGTAGGAAGGGGGGGATGGGAAGAAATAAAGAACCCTGCCACACAATAAGTGCTAAAATGTGTTTTGGTCCACATTCTAAACACTAATGAGTTCAATGAAGGAGGAAAGTCAGTGATGGTGATGGGGTTTGAGTTAGGTCTTGGTGAGTTAAGTAGGATCTAAACTCTGAAAAGAAAAAAAGGGCAAGTGAAGAAAGCAACATAAGATTAAAGAGAGCAGGAAGTAATTTTTAAAAAACAGTCAGGAGACCTAATCTGACTAGAGTGAAATGATACTATTAAAGAATAGTGGGAGATAAATTTGAGTGGCTAGGATAGGTCGGATTATGAAAACCAATCACATGAATTTAGACTTAGTAGAGTCAAAGACAGCTATCAGAATTTAAAGTAAACTTTAAGCAGGTACAGTATCCTGTTCTGGAAGCCAAGGAGAATGAAGTTTTGTGTTAAGCATGGCCAGTAGGGTTAAATCCTTCCCCACAATTAGAAAGCCATGTCAAAGTCACGTCCAAGGCTATGTTCTACTGGGAGTGAGTCATATGTAAGGCAAGGTCTTCTATCAGCATGTACTATTTGTCTAGTCTTGGTCAATATCCCAATTTCTACTGTACAAAGAAAGAAACTCAAACATCTGAAATGGCTGCCAATAAATAGGTTTATGCATAAGTTCCTGTTTGCGGTTGTACCTAATTTACCTTGGCACTGTTTTCACAGGAATCAAATATTTGGTGCTTTGAAACAAATGCAGCACAAATTGCAGGGCGGGGCCTGAACAACTCAATCTCCACACTGTAGACCGGTTTTATCCATTACAGTTTTCAGATATGCATTACAAGCTTCCTTACAGGGCAGCAGCAGCTGAAGCGGGGAACGTGGTCGGAAGCATTAAGCTAGGTATCAGAAGCCTGATCGTGGGACCTTAGGCAAGTCGTCGGTTTTTCTGTGTCTTAGATTTCTCATCTGTAAAACTGGGGCTCATGTTAACACTTCATGGCATTTCTTTAAGAAGCAAATAACATCACACATTAAATATTAAACAGCAACATATCTGGCTCTTCGCCAACAGGGATGGTTGATGGTGCAATAAGAGTCTCAGCAAAACAATGACTTTGTCACAAAGGAGACATCTTTAGACCATACCTACCCTGAGCACTTCCCTTTTTACTACAGGCAGCGCGGTAAGTAACATCCTCCCAAGCAAAGCTTGGCAGTTCAGAAGCGCCTCCTAGAGGAGACACTAAGAACTGAGAGGAAGAAAATAGGTTCTTGAGGATAGCATAAAAATGACAGCCCACCGGTTAACAGATCACACATGCAGGCAAAGCAAAGCTCCTGAATCCTCAGCATTTTAATTGATGCATTCAGTGTAAAATTAGGAACGGGTACATGAATACCATTATGAAGACTGTGACATCCACGCAGTTATACAAATACCTGATTGGAGCTGCAAGTTCCGAGAAGGCCTTCCTCTTATATATGGGATTAAGATGCTGACTTGGTTCCATGTGGCCTCTTTCTTCACATGGCTTTTCTCTCCAGTCGGATAGCCTTGACTTTTTCACATAGTGACTTAGGGAACCAAATGGGCAAAAAAATAAAGCTGAGCCTTTGAAGATGTAGTTTTTTTCCCTCAAGTCTGATCCTGGAGTATTTTAGGGAGTTTATAGTTGAATATTTTTCTCTGTATTATCATCTGATCTGTTTTTGTTCCTTTCAAAATTTTACTCATTGATTTGAGAGAGAGAGAGAGAGAGAGAGAGAGAGAGAGAGAGAGAGAGAGAAAGATTTGCAGCTCCACCACCCATGGGTTCCCTGGCAGCTTCACATATGTGCCCTGACCTAGGATCAAACCTGCAACCCTGGGGTATCGGGAGGACACCCCAACTAACTGGCTCACCCAGCCAGGGCTGTTTTTGTTTTTATGCTTTCATTTTGCTACATTCCTTTTAAAATCTTTCTTGTACCATTAGCTGTGTTATAATATAGACTATTTGTCTTTCCAATTGTTTGGTTGTCTGAAGCTTGTTCTTTATTGGATTTCAGGGAATGAGGCAAGGATTCGTGGAAATAATATTCTCTAAATAACAGTTTCCAGCTTTAAATTTATAATTAATTACATTAAGTTGCTCTTTAGTACAATGAAATTGTAAGAAAGTCCTTGTTCCTTAGGATATGTTTTCTTCTAGAATGAAGTCTAGAAAGCCTTCTGGTTGCTTTGTTTTATATTGTGTTTTTGTCATGCCATTTCTTTATCTTATTATTGTATTGGATGTGATATCATATAGTCATTTTTACTCTCTTCACCTAACACATTTTCTACCAGAATTGTACTGTGGGAAAGGGAAAGGTTAGGTAGGGCATACGAGTATAAAGATATTAGTTCTTAACTTTTTCTCTTTTATCTACTATTACCCAGAGTCGTCCTAAGAATGTTAAGGTAAATCAGAAAACTCTTCCATCATTTTTGTGAGAGCAGGAACTTCTAGCCATATAAAATCTGTTCTGGGTTGGTCTGGGTGAAATTATACTTCATGGTAAAGGAAGGAATGTAGCCATATCGAGCCTTTAGACCAGAGGCTATGTCTGTTATTTTATTTGTGTGCCTTCCTGGACCACATCATCATTTAGATCAGACTTGAGAGCAGAGTTAAGAGCACAGGCTTTAGTGAGGCCAAGGTCTTCGGACACAAGGAGCAGCAGAAGGGAATTTTCCTTGCAAGCTCACAGCTACTGCATGGTGTTAATGGGGACAACATGGGATCAAGTATTTGTAACATTTAAAGCAATTCCTGTACAAACTCTTATTATACCCTTCAATCAACTCTGCAATACTCGGATTCTGCTCATGCTCCGTGGTTCAGTTTCTGGGTAAGGAAAACTCAAAAGATGCCCGTGGCAGCCTAGGGCATTATTTGCGCGGCCTTACAAAATTCTGGCGATGTCCGCTTCCCAGCATTTCACATTTAGCTATCTTACTCTCGACTTCCAGTTCATAAGACGTTTGCCAACGTTCCTCATGACAATGACTCCATTGCTGAGGGGGAAAAAAATATTCTTGCCCAAATTTGGGGAACGGGGGTAATTCAAAGGGTCACCTAAATTCAGAGCTCAATTTTAATAAAAGGGAAGAATGACTTCATGGAAACAATTAGAAGGCTATACAGATGGATGGTCAGGACCACCAGCCAAGCAGAAACCTAAATCGGGTACAGTGAGTGACATTCTGTCTTTCTGACCCCCATCTCATCCGCTTGCCCTCCCGTCGCCCCAACAGCCACTTGCAAAGAGCCTCCCCCAACCCCTACTGCGGTCGATTAAGATGTAACTCTGGAGCCAACTCAATGGGGGGGCAGCAGTTCGCGGTCACTTCCGGGTTACTCGGGGCGGGGAAACAGGGGTGGGAGGCTGGGGGTCGGGCTGCGGAGAGCTACGGCTGCGCGGCGGAAGTTGGGGGTCGCAGCGGGTGTGCGCGGCGGAAGTTGGGGGCGCAGTGCGTCAGCGCGCCGCCGGAGAGCCCGCAGCGCGTTTGCGCATGCTCACACGCAGCCGTCCCCAGCTGCATCCGGTGTCGGCTCCCCCGGCGTCGGGTCCGGGGCCGCGGGCTCGGCGCTGCGGGGGAGGTCCGGCCTCCGGCAGGTCGGTGCCGCGGGTGTGGCCCGCCGGTCCCTGCGGGCAGTCAGAGGGGACCCCGAGGGCTGCGCTGGCGTTCCCCCGGGTTCTCCCGGCATCTTGTCCTGCTGGGCCAGACCCGGGGTTCTGAGAAGGCGCCCCGGGGCGGAGAAGCTTTGGTTAGCGTGGGAACCGCACGGCAGGCACCCTGTCGGCTCTGAGACTTTGGGAAGGCAGGGCTGCGTCTCCAAGGACGCCGTGAGACACGGGACGTGGGCTTCCAACCCGCGTGCTCTTTAAAGCCCGTGTTCCGAACCGCAGAATCTGACTTTAGAAGGTTCACGCCGGCTCTGATGGGGAGCAGCCACGTTTGAGGCAGGGTCCCTAGGCAGGGAGGCGGTGCCACCGGTGATCTAGACCCAGTTTGAAGGTGTTCCTAACGAGGCTGGTGGCGCAGGGTTGCGGAGAAGAGGGAGGATTGAAGCGGCGGCGGGGGTTATCAGCAGGACCGTGGTGAGCCGTCGGCTACAGAATGATGTCCTCACGTCCTTCTGAGGTTGGGCCAGCTGGTACTACTTCTCTGAGCCCTTCAGGTTTTTCAGCATCAAAGGAAGGAAATAACAGGGTGTCCGTAAGGATTAAATTCGGTGATTTATGTGCCTGGTGTATAGAAAGGGCCAGTAAATGTTAACTGGTATTATTGTTATTATTGCATTGTTTTTATTATTTTGCATTATTTTGCTGTTTCTTCCTTTAGACTTGGGGTTTTTTTGTTTTTTTAAATCAAGAGGTAATACCTATTTTTGTGTTTTCTTGAATGGATTGTTTATTTTGGCTGTTGCTGACAAATTTATTTTTTGAAGGAACTTCCAGTACAATAAATTTTGTTGATCAGATGATATTTATGAGATTTAAAAATGGCTGTTTTTCTGTATAACTCAGAAGACTGTGGATTAAGATGTACAGAAAGTAACTGATATTCTCATTTTGAACAGGTATGAGTGACTTCAGTGAAGACGTGCTGAGTCCCATGAGAGAGGACGCCCCAGGGGAAGCGAGTGTGCCCTCCGGGTCAGGAATGCGTTTTCCTTGGCTCCCAAAGCTTATAGAGAGTGTGGGTAAGCAATGTGGCGAACAGCCGTTCTGCCTTCAATGCAGGGGGGACGATAGGATTCAACATGGAGGGATATCAAATGAATAACCAGGCTGGTTCACTTTTCAAGGTAGGAGTAAATGAGAGTTTTTAATGCTGTAGCAAAAAAGAAATTAAAAAAACAAATTCTTTTTTTTCTTTTAAAATTCTCTTCATTTGAATTAATAACAGTCAATTATTTTTTCCGAGCACTTATTATATCCCTGGCTTTGGCTTATTATTGGGGCCACATAGATGAAGAAGATGAGGTCTCTGGCATGAGGAGTACATACCTAGGAGGTATTTTCAAGAAGTTTCTGTTGAATTACATTGGAATAATTCCTGATAGAATTGATCTATAATAGATTTTGAAAGAAGACTATTTCCTCCCGTTTTCATCTAATGTAAATATAAGCGAGTTTTTCTGTGGGATAAACTCCATATAAGAACATATAAAAGAGGCAGTTATCTGTACGTTGGCGTGTCCGGTGGTGTAATTCCAGGAATGCATTTAAACCAGCACTTTTCTTATTGCCCCCAAACACATCTTTCTTAGCCTAGTCTTCTCTCCCCTGACCGCCTTTTTGTGGCTGATGGGTTATAGGTGAGTCTTTCTTTCTTGCTTGATAAGAGGGAAAAAAAGTTTAATTAAATGGAAAAGAAAACGTGCCAGACTGAGAACACGTTCAGTGGCAGTCCTAATACCAGGCTCTCTAACTACTGGACAGTTACTGTTGTCAGGTAAAATAACAGGTCATAAGGCAGAGGGTGAAGAAGAGCTGTGAGTCACCCAGTGTCCTAACCTTTGATCTTGTGCCAGTTAGTCTCCTTTGTCAGATTATCTTGAGGTTCCTTCTTCCTTGATATTCTGTGTCCTAAAATATCCAAACACAGAAAGAAAAGAGGGCGTTTGAAAACAATTAGTCCCAAGTAAAATGCTAACTTATAAGTTAAAGTGGCTCATCTCTTTACAGTGAAGTGCATTTATGTAGTGGTGGCTTTAATCTGAATTTGTTGTTGACGTAATAAACGTCCAAACTCGTAAAGAATTTTTAGAAGAGTTGAGCCCAAACTGTGAAGCAAGAGCTCAAATGCTGCTTCTTTCCCCTTAGCTTCCAGAGTTCAGCTCCTGTTTCTTTATCTTTTGATCTAAATCTCATCTCATGTAACTATGTCAGTAAATTATCTAAATCTGTGTGCTAGGCATTTTAAAGGAGAGGAAACTGAATCTCAACCATTTAAGTGCTTTCCTGAGGAGTCAAAGCCTTGTCTGTCTCAAAGCCCATTCTTTTAATGACTGAAAATATGAGAAAAAATAAAAAACAACATGTAAAGTACCGAGCATAGAGCCTCATGCATTGCGAGTATTGGAAAAAGAATAGTTTCTTCCCTCTCGTCTTATTTTATATTTGCTAATTAACGCAGATGGCGTAAAGACTGTTCCCTTCCATCCTTCTAGTGACCGGAGGGAAAAAGGAGAAGGACTTTGCCCAGACAACAAGTGCTTGTCTAGGCTTCATCCAGGAAGCGCTGCTGCAGCACCAGTGGCAGCAGGCGGCGGAGTACCTGTGCAGCTACTTTCAGGTCCTGGAAGACTCCGACAGCAACAAGAGACACGCTGCGCCCGAGGCAAGTACAGGGCGCGGCTGTTGGGAGCGTCAGCCTCTGCAGCGCCACCCAGGGCAGCTTTGGCAGGGCCCCAGATGGATTTAGAAGTAGTTTTAGCGTTTGTATGGGGACATTGTTTTGCACACTCTTATAACTTACTGTGATTTTGAAGGAGATTCAAAGTAGTTTGGGCTCTGAATTCTCAGAGTCCCCTAATATTCGTTCATTTATTCTAATAGTTCATTTTCCCCCTCTCTGTAGGATGCTTCCTGTCATCATACAGACATGTTATTTATCCGTCTAAAAATCATCTCTGACCCCCTCTCTCTCCGTTGGCCGTGCCCCGTTCTTCCCCTCTCCCTTTCAGCAGAACTCCTTGAAAGAGCGTGTGTACCTGTTCCCCCCAGACAGTCTCCAGTTAGGCGTCCCTGACCACCAGCGTCACCATTTCCCCCAAATGCTTTGTCAAGGTCAGCAGTGCTCCCAGTTGTGAAATCCAGCGGCCAGTTCTCAGTGCTCGTCTGCCTTGATCTGTGGCAATAGAGCATTCCCCCCTGGCTTCCGGACCCCAGCCTCGCTCTCAGTTTTCTCTCTGGCCTCGCTGGCTGTTCCTCTGTCCCCTTTTCTCACTGCTCCTCTTGGCCTTTCACTCAGGAGTGGCCCAGATTCAGGCCGTAGTCCTCCTCTTTATCTGAACTCACTCTTGATGATCTCATCCCGTTTCATGGCCTTAAATTTGGTCTCTGTGAGGCAGATTCCCAGTTGTATACCTGTGGCCCTGATGTCTCTCTCTCTCATTTCCATGATAAAGAAGAGCTCCAAGTTCTGTCTCCAAAGCTTTGGTGCTCTGGGGAGGAAATATATTTCATCAACATTTGTCCATGGCTGATAAAAATTCTTAGATTGGAGTTCTACATCTAGGTTCCATGTAGTCAGTAGTTAGAAGGCTTGTTGAAGTCTCGGGCAGTATCTGGTTTGTAGATAATCAAGAGGAGATCAAGAGCAATGAAGAATGGAACCCAAGTTTTTTTTATTTTTCTCCTAATTAAAATTTTTATCTTCAGTGTGTATCTTAACTGCCCATCTCTTTAGACTACTAACTTAAAAAATGGCACTGTTGTAGTGATCTTGCATTTTGATTCAGTTGGTAGAAAAGATTCTACGACACAGTAATAGTTTCACTGGGGGAAGGACAGTAAAATGTTGGTGGAAGTGGTATCTAGGAAAAGAAATGATAAGTTGCTTTTTAATGTTGTAATCAGAAAAAAATGGTTTTCTTAGACGTTGGTTAAGGCTAAGATTTTAATTTTTGTTAGTAATTTCTGTCTTGACAGATTATTTGGAAACTCGGAAGTGAAATTCTCTATTATCATCCCAAAAGCAGTGTGGAGACTTTTAATGCCTTTGCTGACAGGATGAAAAATATTGGCGTCGTGAATTACCTAAAGGTGAGCATGTGGCGCCGTGACTTCGCCTGCACAGTGCTTGTGTGAACGCAGTAACTTGTCTCGGCGGTGAGGTCGGCACCCAGGTGAGAGGCAGGGCGGAGAGGTGAGAGAACCCGGAGGGAAACAGTGCGGTGAGAACCGTGTGCTTCTCCGTTTCCAGTTGTCTGCCCTGTTCTCTGGATGAGATGCCGCCTCTTCGTATATCTCGCTGCCAGCGCCCGTCCTTCGCGGGTGGCGCCTGTGTTCATTAGGGTGGTGGCCGCATTCTCACGCTTTGCTTACGTCCCCTGAGCTCTAGGACTTGGCGCTTTTGGAAGAGGGTAGAGCTAAACAGATTGGGAATTTGAATACGTGAAAATGTCTTCCCCCCAGCTTTATTAGGATGTAATTGACAGGTGGCATCACGCAAGTTTGATGTGCCCAATGTAACGATTTGATACGTGTATACACTGAAAGGATTATTACAATAAGGCGAGTGAACGCGTCCTTTACCGTTTTATTGTCAGTATGATGAGAACATTAAAGCTCTGTCCTCCCAGCAGCTTCCAGGTGTGCAGTTCAGTGTTAATCAACTACAGTTCCCACTGTGCGCGTTAGGTCCCCGAAACTTACTCATCTCATAACTGAAAATCGGTGCCCTCGGACCGACATCTTCCCTTTTCCTCCACCGTCAGCCCCTAGCAGCCCCCGCCTGCCCTCTGTTTATGTGGCTCTTGCTTAGCGTCGAAGGCAGGACACTGTCTTCAAAGCCCAGGTTCTTTTCTGTACATCTCGCTGTCTTCTCTCTGTGAGCTTAAATAGTTCTGCTCTCATTTACACGTGTGTCTCATGTATCTTCGCTCTTGGCTAGAGCGAGCTCTGATGACAGGGACGGTGTTGTAACATCATGTGTGTCCTTCCAAGGTCTCAGCCCAGCATACGCTGTGTTCACTGAGCTTTCCGGCGAATGGTTATCTGCGGACCTGTGAGTCAGGGGGCGTTTCTTACTGTTTCTGCAGATCTCCTTACAGCATGCGCTGTACCTGGTGCATCACGGGATGCTGGGCGACGCCAGCAGAAACCTCAGCCAGGCGGAGACGTGGCGGTACGGTGACAAGTCATCTTCCCAGGAGGTGCTGATCAACCTGATCCAGGCCTATAAAGGGCTTTTGCGATATTATACGTGGTCTGAAAAGAAGATGGAGTTATCCAAGCTCGGTGAGTGGACGTGAGCAAACTTTCTTATGGTGATGAGGCTGGACCACAGGGATCTTAAGGGGTGATCTGGCCCCCCAGCTGCCCGGCTGAGCTTTTCCCAGATGCTCCAGAGGATGGACGTATCTGTGGATGTAAAATTCTCAGTCATCCTTTATGTTTGTGATAGATCAAAGAACTTTTCAGACAGAAATTAGACAATTCATTAAGTTTACGGCCATTTTCGATACATTGGTTTTTTCAAACATGATTCCAAGAAGGTAATCGTTTTCTTCAGCAGACATTATTGCATATAGTCAGTGTTTCTTGTGGGTTTGGAATGGGGTTAGTGTGTTTTATAATGGTTCTAAGAATCCAATGGTCAAAGAATAGAGCAGGATAAAGTTGTTCCATCTCTGTACGAAGGTCCTAACAGACAGTTTTCTTGACCTCCTGATCATACCAAAAACTGACCATGTGTCCTCCTCAAACTGAGTCCCCTTTCTCTTCACTTCTCAGTGGGCATGGCACCATGCTCTTTAGAGCTGTAGATTCTCTGCGTTTTCTTTCTCTTGTTTAGTTTTTTTCTGCAGCTTCTCTGGGACTAACCCCTTTCTGTGTGCTCATTCTCCATTCAGATATCAGTCCTGGTATTTACTGTGCCCTGTGTGCTGAGCAGTGTTTCCTTGTTATGCTTATGGGGAAAGCAGTATTTCCTTGGTCTCTGGTCACGTGATTTTACTAATCCCAGCATTCCCTTCCCGCTTCCTGTTTTTGAGCTCTTCCAGGCCACCTCTGAAATGCTGTCTCATCAGGACGATCGGGTGTGACTTGTGCCCTCTGCCCTTCAGCCATTACACCCCTTCTTCTCAGCCCTTAAACCTAACAGACCAGCCACGTGTTCAGCCTGTGTTATTTGGTTCTTCATCTCTTGCTCTTTAGTTCTAAGTTTTTTCATGCGTATCTCCTTGTCTAGACCAGCCAATCCTTTGAAGTCACGTATCTGTCCTGCTTCTTCGGTTAATCTTGCCTTAATGCCTGCTGTAGTATATTTTAAAGGCTTGCTGATGTTGATTAGGTAAGTTTTCAAGTCAATATTGACTTCTCACCATGGTTAGGTAGAACTTACGCAAATATCTGGTGATGAAAGCCGTTGGAGCCTGGCATTTACACCGTCTCCTCCATGGACAGGTGATGCACTGCCTTCCTGCAGCTGACACTGTCCTGTGGCCACTGGAGGTCAAGATGGGATAATACGCGGAGCTCTAGATGATTTCCAACCTCAAGTGTCTATTTATTAGAAAAAAGTTAGGACTGACTTTATGTAACCAACATCATGAGACCATCACACATAAATGTAGGCTTAGAGTTGGCTTAGAATAATTTTCCGCTGCTCCCACGGCCCGGCCTGGTCGGATTTGATGCACTTGGTGACTGGGAACCACCTCATAGTAAGTTCACATGCCTTATACTTTCTCAGGGATCTGCCTTTTTTCTTTAAAAATTTTTCTCTCTCATTTCTTACCTACTTTCCCCTTACCATCTCATTTCCAAGTTCTTGTTGATGTTTATTCAGTGATCCACTGGGGAGATCGCTGTTACTTTTTGGCTAAAAGGTACATTGGTACTAAAAAGTATTTTGGTCTTCTATTAGTTGTTGCTTTTGAAAGATTGAGTAACTTTCTCTTTAAACCTTTAAGGCTGTAAAATATAACGTACGGTAAATCCTCACTTAACGTTGTCGATAGGTTCTGTGACCAAGTGAAATGCCAGGTAACAAAACCCGAGGCTCATTGACATAAACAGGAGTTAAGTTCCTGTGGCCTGTCATCAACAATTTATAACAAAATGCCATTGAACACAAGAGGTCATTTGAGGACCTGCTGTGTACAGAAAAAGTGTGTAAAACAGGTGTGTGATAGAATAAATCATTACACAACCAACGTCCACGAAATTGCCACCTGGATTCAGGAGCGCAGCATTGCTGTCACCCGGCAGGTTCCCCTGCTCCTTCCTGACCCCGCGGCCTCCCACTCCGCCTTCAGACAACCCCTGTCCTGACTTCGGCTATAATGATGTCCTTGCTTTTTAAAATGCTTAACCACTCAGGTGTGCGTCTGTGAACAGTGTAACGAGGTCTGGTCCGTATCTGAATGTCATATTTGCATATTTTGCTTAACATTAGTCTAACATGAATCCATATTGTCGAATTAGTTTTAGTTATGTTAATTTTTATTGTTTTAAAACATTTCATTGTATGATATTCATACAATTTACTCCTTTTCTGTATTGATGGCCATTTAGGTAATTAACAGTTTTTGGCTATTATAGATGACGCTGCTTCAGATTCTTGGGCAGGTGTACCGGCACACATAGGTGTGCGTTTCTAGAAGTAGGGCCATTGTCCCGGAGCGTGTGCATTTTCCGCTTTAGAACGTAACAGGCTGAACTCTTTCTAAAATGGTTTCTGATTCGCATTCCGCTGGTAGTCTGATCAGGGCTCTCCTCTGCCTGCAGTCGCCTTAATGTGTGTCACTGCCCGTGTCTTCATATCACCGGTTGGTGAGGTGTGGCGGCGATGCGAGGGGACACAGAGTCTGTGGTGAGACGCAGGGAGGGGAGTGACATGTCCCTGCGACGCAGTGGGAGGCTCCCCTGCTCCAGTGAGCGTGGCCCGCGGAGCCAGGACCCTGTCAGCGGCCAGCTGTTGGGAGCAGGCGGTGTCCACAGCGGGGCATCCTCAGTAGCTGAAGGTTTTTATGCTGCTCACCGTCGTGCCCAGTTCAAAACTTATGGACTTTATTTCTGGCATTTTCCATTTAATAGTTTTGGACTGCGGTTGGCTGAGGGGAACTGAAACTGGAAAGCGAAGCCGTTGGGAAGGGGAGGTCCACTATAGTGAATCCTCCACCGGTTTTCTTTTTTTGCTCATGGTATATAATCCCCTTCACATGTTGCTGGATTCAGTTCAGTTTGCTAGTGTTCTGCTGGGGAGTTTTGCGTCTGTGTTCCCTGAAATATTGTCTGCAATTACCTCGTGTTGTCCTTGACTGGTTTGGTGTTAGGGTAAGGCTGGCCTCATACGATGCGTGGGAAAGAGTTCCCTCTGTTCTTTTTTGGGGGAGAAGAGCTTTTGAAGACTTAACAGTATTCTTGAAATGTTATAATTCACCAGCACAGCCATCGGGGCCTGAGCTTGTCTTGTGGGTAGTTATTGATTGCTAATTCAGCAGAAGTCTTCAGTGCTGAGTGATTCTTAAAAATCTTTTATCTCTGAGCAGATAAGGAGGACTATACCTACAGCACAGCCTCTCAGAACATGCTCAGCCGCAGCTGGAAGACATCTATGAACTTTTCTGCACTGATACAGATTCCCGGAGTTTGGGACCCTTTTGTGAAGAGTTATGTAGAGGTAAGTAGACTTTTCATAAAGTTGTATTTGTTTCATTTTATTATAAACCTAATCCCTATTGATCAGAAGGAAACTAATGTTTAAAAAATTGTTTAAAAATATATGATGTATCTTTTTTTTGGTCTGAACAATTTTTGTTGATTTTACTAGTACACTGTAAATGGTACTTTGTGTTTATTTTTACCACCGGGTAATGTGTCCTAGCCAAATATTATAAGATAAATAGCAATATAGTTGTCAATGTCAACTCTATGTTATTGACCTTACAAGAAATGCAGAAAGAGCTTTTATGATTTGATGGGACATAGAAGGGAAAGAGACAGAAATCTGAAATTAGGTCACAATATATTGATTGAAGAATAACCGCTTTTAGGAAGTTCGGAAGAACGTCCGTTCACCCAGATTCATTGTGAAATGACAGACGGGCCTTGACACTGGCCACTGGGAGTAAATCATCAAAATAATTTGCTGTTTTAAATGTTTCATGAGTGTTCAAGTGATCATTGTGCTGTCAGAAGAGAGCCTGAGAAATCCCTGGGCAGGGGCAGGAATGAAAGGGAAGGAGGTGTAATTCTGCTGCGCGCCCCTTCTGGCTGGAGTTACGCGGGGCGCTGACGCTGGTTACGTCCCAGGGTCTTTTCCGGCGGCTAGTGCGCTCCGATTTGAGCACTTGACGTCTCATAGGAGCAGTTCCTATGGGGGGTTGCTGCGTTTTTCAGTAGCAAAGTGTGCCACGGGGAAACGGGAGCCCAGGCGGGCCTCTGTTGTCCGTGACCCTGCTCCGTAGAGGCTGCAGCGTGGGCTGCGGGGAGCAGACGCAGGCCTGACCCCTGTTGCCAGGCAGACGGGCTCTTTTTCAGTTTTGTGATATTCTCATACTCATCAGTAAGCATGCATTGTCTTCCGCAGAGCTGTCTCACAGCATTCAGCTAAGGTAGTTTGTCTCTATGTAGATGCTGGAATTCTACGGGGACCGGGAAGGGGCCCGCGAGGTGCTCACTAACTATGCCTACGACGAAAAGTTCCCGTCAAATCCAAACGCACACGTCTACTTATACAGCTTCCTAAAGAGAGAGAAGGCGCCAAGAGAGAAACTCATCAGTGTGCTCAAGGTATAGGGTGTCTGTGTCAGTGTTGGAGCAGGGTTGGGGAGCTCCTGAAAGCACCGCTAGTTCCTTGCTTTCCCGCTTCCGTATGGTAGCCCCCATAGAAAACGGCGGTGTCTGTGCGGCGCCCTGAGGTAAGCGGCGGGCTGCAGGTCCCAGGCTGCCCCTCGCCCCCGTCCCTGCCCCACTGAGACGCAAGGGAGAGGGTTGGTATTTCAGAAGCCCTTTGTCACCCCGCTTGGAAAGTTCTGCATTGCTATTTGTTTACAAATTGCGGTTATTGAAATTTAATTTACATACAATAAAACACATATTGTGCGTGTACACCGAGATACATTTTAGCAAATATATTCATCCATGTAAGCACCGCGATAATGGAAATACCGAGCATTTCCACCAGTGCCGAAAGTCCTTATTCTGCTTTACAGCCAGTCCACCCACCCACTCTGGCCCCAGGCAGTCACTGCTCTGCTTCCTGTCACTGTAGATTGAATCAATCTCTTCTAGAATTTCACGGAAATGAAATCTTACCCGGTGTACTCTTTTCTTGCTCAGCCTACTGTTCTTGAGATCCACTTATCCCATTGTCTCAGCAATTGTTCTTATTACTGCTGAGTAGAAGTCCATTTCCGTACATGTGTTTCTTGATGGACATTTGAGTTTTTCCCCCTTGCTCTGTGGCTGTTAGGAATGCTGCCTGAACATTCAGGTACAAGCCTTTGCGTGCACATGTACTTCCACGTTTCTTTTGGTATCTCCCAGGGAGTGGACTCCTGGGAGGTGTATGTGTGACTTCTCATGAAACTGCCCAACTGTACTGCTGACAGTCTCATTGTCAGTATCTGACAGATCAGTGTCTCCACACCTTTGTCAGCACTTGGTATTGTCAGTCTTTAATTATAGCCATTGGCTTTAGTGGTGGTGTCTCATTGTGCTTTTAATTTGCATTTCCCTGATGACTAGTGATGTTGAGCATCTTTTAATATGCCTGTTGGATATTCCTGTGTCTTGTTTTTTAAACTGTTATTTATAATTTTGACAAAGTATAATTTACACATCTTTTCTAGTTAGTACTTTTTGGCTAAGATAGCTTTCCTACCCCTAGTTCATGGAGATTCTCTTCTATGTTCGTTTCTAGAAGTGTTATAGTTTTATGCTTAGGTATATGATTTTTCAGCTAATTTTTTTGTGTGTGTGTAGTGTGAGGTAAGGTTCAAGGTCCATTGGTTTTCATGATTGTTCCAGCACCATTTATTGGAAAGAGTGTCCTTTCCCCGTTGAATTACATTGGTAACTTTGTTGAAAGTCAATACATATTATCTAACAAAAAAAAAAAACAAAAAAACTAGGTTGAACACTTACTTAGAGAAATTCAGTTTTTCCTTTAGAAAATTGCAGTGTTTGAAATTAAGAGCTCAGCAATAAGGTTAGCAGCTGGTGGGACACGGCGGAAGAAACTTAGTGAACGTATAGGAAATGTCAGGGTCACGCGCGGAAAGCAAAAAGGGTAAAAAGCACAGAAAGAGCGTGCTCATGGTGGAAAGGGCTGACGTAACGGGGCCTTGGAGCGAGGGGAGAACAGGGCAAAGGCAAACGGTCAAACCCGCACACAAGCCAAAGCCAATATTTGAGGAGCTAATGGCTAAGAATTTTCTAAAACTGACAGAAGATTTCTGGAGTTCTGGTAATGTTCTGTTTTGTTTTGTTTTTTATAAATCTGGGTGCTGATTACATTAGTGTGTATAACTTTGTAAATATTTATTGAATGATGCTCATAATTTGCATACATGTCTATTACATATGTTACATACGTATTTTTAAAACTTTCTTAATTTTTTTATTTTTAGAGAGAGGGGAAGGGAGGTAAAGAAGGAGAGAAACATCCGTGTGTGGTTGCCTCTCATGCGCCCCCAACTGGGGACCCAGCCTACAACCCAGGCCTGTGCCCTGACTGGGAATCGAACCAGTGACCCTTTGGTTCATAGGCTGATGCTCAGTCCGCGGAGCCACACTAGCCAGGGCACATATGTTATATTTTAGCAAAAAGGTTTTTGAAAAATCTTAAGTGAATTCATCCATATATAGAATTTCATATATAAGACAATGTGGTTTTGTAATAACCCAACTTACTTAATAATACTTTCTGATATTGGTATATTGATCTTGATTGATTTCCTTTTTAAAAGCTATTTAGAAGAAAAAAATTAAAAATTACTTTCTTTTTTATAGGTAACTTTTATTATTAAGTCAAAGAACCTCAGCTAGCAGACAGAATGAGTTCATTTTTAATGTGTTGGGATGAGAAATATAATTTTACTTTAAATCCTGTTTTTTGCATATTTATAAAAATAATCCTTTCTGTTCCTAAGAAGAAAAACTTAATTTCTCTCCATTGTGTAGAAAAGTTGTAAAATATTTACTTAAATATTCTTACTGTACTGTGTTCCTGAACACAGTGTTCCAAAATAGCTACCCTTCCTTGTCTTTTGTGATCAATAAATATTAAATGTCTATTCTGTGTGTTGACTTGTTTTTCCCTTCATTTTTTCTCAGTCGTGGCTTCTGAAAAGAAATTAAAATTTTAAGTGTGGTAAATAGTATAAAAATGTATAAGGAGAAAATAAATTTCCATCTTTTTCCCCTATCCCTCTGATTATCAGGGATTTTTCAAGAATAGCTTTATATAGAACACTTTCTGTATCTGAATTGAAACTGTATAGAAGCAAAGTCGCCTTTAAGTCTGTGATTCATTCACTGAGGGTCTGTTTGACAGTAAGAACTTGATTTGAAAGTAAGCTGAAATTTGAGAAGTGCCTTTGAATGTGTGAATATGACAAAATTATCCTTTCTTCCAGATTTTGTATGAGATCGTACCATCTCATAAACTGATGTTAGAATTCCATAGATTACTCAGAAAATCAGGTAAGTCACGTGTGTTTCGTGTCTCTTTTGCTGTAGACAAGCTGTAGACTGGGCGCTGGGGGTCAGCACATATGCCCGTGGGCCAAACCCAGCAGTCACGGATTTCATGACTCAGGCTCTCGGGAGCACAGCCACGCTGTTCACCTGAGCATTGGCTGTGGCTGCTCTTGCACGAGGGCAGCGGAGTTGCTCCTTGTGACAGAGGCCGCATGGCGCAAAGCTTACGTAGTTACTCTCTGGCCCGTGACAAAAAAAGGTTGTTGACTCCTGCTATAGAACATCAGACAATAGCAAAGGAGAAGTGGCTTTAATTTATAGAGTTCACCTCGTTTTAATCACTAGCGCATTGCAGCTCAGTGTGGAAAAGAACGTGTCTTCACAGGAAGAAATCGGCCTACGCCCAGTAGATGCCGAGGCCCTCTCAGTGCCGCTGCTGATAGGAGAAGCCGTGTGTGAAATGCCCAGATAGGGCAGGTGCTTTGAATAATGTTCTCGGTGTGTGCACTTGCTCCCGGGCAGCACGGGGCTGAACCGTGTGGGTCCACTCACATGCAGAATTTTTCCAGTAAACACTGTACATGCATGTTCTCCTCCCTATATTTAGTAACATTCTTTTAGCTTGCTGTATTGAAGGAATACAGTATACAGTACACAGAGCAGACACAATATGTGTTATCGATATGGCTTCTGGTCAGCAGTAGGATGTTAGTAGTTAAGTTTTGGGGGACACAAAAAGTAGACACAGAGTTTTGACTGTGAGGTTGGGAGCGGGGTGTCGGCTCGCGCATTCAAAGGTATAACCCTTTTAGAGAGCGGACTCAGCACCCCACTTCAGGAGCGTGGACTGAGTTACTGAATTTTTCGGATTCCCCCCAGGAGAGTATGAGTACAATGACTTGTTTTAAACTGTTAACCCACTCAGGGGGTTTGTGCTTCCGTACTGTGTTATCCCCTGAATATACTGTTTTGGCTCCGGGTACTTGCGTGCCTTGTGTAAACCCTGCTCCCTGTGACCTTTGCAGAAAAGGAAGAGCACCGCAGGCTGGGGCTGGAGGTGCTGTTCGGTGTCCTAGATTTTGCCGGATGCACTAAAAATATAACTGCTTGGCAATATTTGGCAAAATATCTCAGACAGACCTTAATGGGGTAAGTAAGAGACACATACTATTTATTACTAGATCAGCATCCGCAATATTTCTCAGTATTATAGCTGATATCTATCGATTTTTAAATAATCTTCTTTGCTTATGTTTTTGGATTTCTTGAACTCTGTATTCTGCTGTTCTGATTGCATCAGAAGCAAGGACATGCAAAGTCATAAGTATAAGCTACGAAAATTCTATCGAGAGTTTTTATGCTAGCAAAACAAGGACCACTACACTATTAGGGGATGTGTAGGTTTTCAGCTGGAAGTAAGGACTGGATGGGGTCACTCCCACTCTGCTAGGCGGTGGCAAAGCTCTCTGTGATTTTCACGCCATCCGTGTCTAAGATCACATGAGAAGCAGCTTTCCTCCCAGCTGTTTTCAGTAATTTTCAGTGGGGTTTTGGGGCCTCATAAATCATCCACTGTAGGTTATTTATTTAGCAGATATTCCTTAGGTCCATTGTGAGCTGGGTATCTGAAATGATACCTTTGATCATAATATCATTAGTGCCATACTTTTAGGAGAAGAAAAGGAGTGGCCCTTGTCATTTTTCCTTTGGGAGAAGAGATATCAAAAAACTGCTTAAGTTTATTTATTGTGTCCATTTTAGTTAGAAAATTCATTGTCAGTGGGAGTAGGTTTTAGGCTTCAGATCTGACCTGACCTTGGAGTTAGAACAGAGTGGATTATAAACTGTTGCTGGTGTGAGACGCTGATGCACTCACTGTAAACTACTTTGCAAATCCAAAGCACCGTCTAACCCCTTACTAACCGTAAAGTTCTTGAAGGCAGAGAAATGTGTGACTCATTTTCCCAACCTGTAGAAGGTCTGCCACAGGACTCCAGTAGGTCCTAAATATGTCTTTGCTCAGTTAGATTATTGATGAACGCTTAGCATTGTCCGGTGTGTTCATGTCTTTGTATAATAACAGCATCTGAATTTGGATAGTAATTTTTTATAGCATATGATCTAAAATAAGGTTTTAAAGTAACTTTTAATTAATAATAATAGTCAACATTTATGGACCATCACCACATATGCCAGGAGCTTTGTATGAGACCAGTGCCTTGCCGGACCAGTTTAGTCTTAATGAGAGTGCCGTGAGAGGGGTGCTGTTCATACCCTGGAGGAAACTGGGGCTCAGAGAGGTGGAACAGCTGCCAGGGTCGCATAGGTGGGGCCTGGGAGGGCCAAGATTTGAATCCAGGACTCTTGACTCCAGTCTGTGTCCTTAACCCTGCGCAGTACTGAACCGGCCGTTCAGTTGAGTGGAAAATGGGGCCTCCAGGCGAAAAGAAGTAAAAACGGAGGGGAGCTGGCGTGTGCGCCCTACAGAGGCCATGCTCAGACGTGCGCTGGGAAACGTCTTCCTGGTCAGCGCCCCGCAGACTCTCAAGTTCACGGCCTGAAAGCGGAGCTCTGTCTCCAACACAGACCTTCTGCCGACGTTTCCTTCTCCAGAAACCGCCCTGCCTGGGTTCACAAAGAGTGGGAGTCCAGGAAGAACTGGTGGCGGGGCTTTCACTTCAGCTCCTTCTGGGCAAAAAGTGACTGGAAGGAGGACAGAGCTTTGGCTTATGAGAAAGCCTTCGTAGCTGGAATGTTGTTGGGAAAAGGTACGTGTTTTCGCTTTCTTTTTATCTAGACATTGCCTTCAGGCGATTTTGAAGGTGCAAAGTATAACTGTTCCCTCACCTTATGGCTTACCTGGTGCCGTGCACAAGGGTGTTAGGTGCTAGGAAAAGCTGTTGAATAGGAAAAGGAGTCCTGGGGGGCCGGGTGATCTGCTGGTGGGGGGCTGGGTGGACTAGAAGCAGTGATTTTATGTTGCTGGTTGCAGTTGGTTTTCACGTTCGAACCTGAGCATCTTTAGTGGCCCTTAGATACAAGATACACACTGTTTGCGCAAGGAATAACCGTTTGCCTGTGCTGTGTAGAAACTGTCCTGAGATTGTCTGCTTTCTTAGAAGTAGGGAAACGTTCCTTATTGGCCTTAATGTTCTATAATAGCTCTATAATATATTGCTGCTTTACAAGCTGCCGTTGAGAGGGAATCTACTACAGTAACCGGCTTTGGGAGAAGGCTCATCGCATGTATGAATGTATATAATATGCACGTCACCTTAATTTGGGTTTGGGAGGCAGGGCGGAGGACAAGCTAAAGTTACACTTTAATTCTGATGGGTCCAAGCCATCTGTGTGTGTGTAGGAAGCAGTGCCTCCTATTGCTGACGGCTCAGAATATGCTGAGCACCGATGGGCCCAGATAATGCCAGCCGTCCTGTCTCTGTAATCGTTGGTGTGTCGGGATTGAAGCAAAATTAAAAATGTAGAAATGCATTTGAAGAGTTTGATCAGTATTAATTTTTCTTTACTTTGCTTTATTTTGTTTTTTTTTAGGTTGTAGATATTTTCATTATATTTCAAAACAAGATCATCAAGCCTTAAGGAAGAAAATGAAGCGGATGAAGAAGTTAGTGAAAAAATACAGTATTGTGAAGTCAGAACTCTGATATTGAATTTTTTTTTTTTTAGTTATTTCAAATTAGTAGCTACAGCGTAGTAGCTCAATAGATAATTATTAAATGTATTTTTTTATTTGATGTTTTAAGAAGGTAGTTTTATGTGTCTACAAAACAATTTTATATATATTTTTATATTTTTCACTGTTATAGCTAGACAGTCTCACTACCTTTACTCTGTAAATAAATGCTTTTCCTTTTTATACTGTTAAATATAACATTAAGGAATAATCCTCAAATAAAAAAGTATATCTGTTTAATCCGAGACTACACCTCTACAGCAGTCATTGTTATTTGCAGATAATTTGCCTCTTGTGTCATAGCATAGAACTGTGATCCTGTTACATGAATTTATATTCTTGTTTTCACATCTAAGTGTTAGATTCACTCCCACGAAGAATGTTTTGGTGATGAGTTCTGCTGAGGAAGTTGGGAAACAGAGATTTAGAACAGGACGCCCCCTTTCCTCTCGGGGTGAAGACCTGGCAGTGTGAGGCCGAGGGGCTGATTGCGGGCACAGCGGGACGGGGGGATGGCCGCGTGCAGCAGGCTGGGCTGCCGGGGCTCCCGGTCTGCCTGCTCGCCAGGCACTGCGGCGTTACGGCATGCTGTGGACCCCCCGCGTGCTCTCCTTCCTCTTGGAAACCGGGGTGCAGCGGCCGGCAGCTGGACGGGGGGAGACTGCCCGTGAAGTGGTGTCCCAGGTCCACACAGCAGGCCCGTGGGAAAGCCTGGCTCAGAAGCCAAGAGCAGCTTCCTTGGAATGTGAGCTGAGCTTTATCACATCTTGTGAAAACTGGTGCAGTGAGTGTTTCTCCAGATTTATTGTTCAAAGGACTAGTATTCAAATTCCGTGGAGGCTCACTGAGTTCAGAGAACGTCCCACAAGGCAAACCTTGCCTTAGAGTCACGCTAATTTTAAACCACCCACCAGAATTCTACTCTCCTTAGAATCCCCAGCGGCAGTTTGGTCCTTTCTCACTGTCTCTATAGTTACTATAGTTGGCCTACTTCAGCCTTTCTTCTCGGGCATAAACTCCCCAAAAAAGTTCATTTTCTGTATTAGTTTTCTGTTAAATATTCCTCTTCCAGCACAATACTTGGCACGTGATAATACACCCACCGACTCGACGGTCATCTATTGTAAAAATAATTATTGTGTAATTATTATATAATTATTGCGTATTATATAATCACATGTAACATGTCATAACTAAAGTATTTTGTAGCCCCACTACAGTGTTACGTATTTTAATAATCAGAAGCTCATGCTGTTGCTCTGAGGGGACCTGCTAGCTGCTCTTCTCCTACTAATTTTGTCATTATCTTTGCCCCAAACAGGAAGATCGGATTTGATCTTGCACGTCCTGTTTTACAATGGCCACGTTGTCCTTTGTGTAATGTGTGCTACAATTCTGTGAACAGACTCACTTAGAATTATTTTCCATAAAGGATATTTCTTTTGGACTCGCTGTTTTGCCCGGCAAAGGGAGCACTGGGGCATACCTGCCAATAAGAGATCAAAAAGTACCTCTCGGAGAGGCAGGTCTGAGAAGCGAAGGTGCTGCGAATTCACTGGCTGAGGGCAGTCCTGCTGTTTCTCCTCCGGCCCAAGGCTCCCAGCGCCATGACGTCGTCTGAGCTTGGGGCAGAGAACCCATGGAAACGGCACAGTCCCCAGTGGGTCACGGTGGCTGGGTTGTGTCCTACAAAGCCGCGTTCAGCTAGGTAGGATATCAAACAGCCCAGGTAGGAGAGCAGGGCCCTGTTGGTGGTCGTTCCACCTGCTCCCTCCTGACTTCTTTATTAGTTACAAAAAGGGTCATATTTTAGATACAATTTGGGGCTCTCCTAACCCAGAGCATGTGAGCACACACCGGCCAGGTGGAGGCTCCCTGTCGCCTTCACGCCGTCTGCAAGGGCTGTTTGTGGGAGAGCCGGGTGGGGAGCCCTCCTTGGAAGCCCGAGTGGACTAAGAATCTTCTATCTCATCTACGTTTCAAAGGGAAGCTTTTGCCGTTGAGGACATTTCAGGGTGGACTAGAAGCTTGGAAAGTACCAGAAGGAAAGTGAGCTCAGGTACCAAGTGTTTCCAGGGGCCCAGGCCCCTGGTCATGCCTCAGTTTGGGTTTGGGGCTGTGTGATTTGGGACCCCATGTCATTCCAGAAGTAGTTACCAGAGGCCTGTTACGTGCATGGGACATGCACGAAGCAAAAGCACATTTTCAAGTACTGAGGTTGAAACGTAGGCCAAGTGCAGAGCAATGCCCCTGAAGCAGGTATCGAGTTGGCAAAAAAGGGTCCAGATGTCTGTGCTTCCTGATGAAACTGTCCCCAGAGTCCTTTCTGTCTCCTTGTTTTCACTGGGTCACATGCCCCCCTTTTCCTTCACTGTCCCCTCTTGAGTCATGACATGGCTGTCTTCCTTTCTGAATACACGCTTTCCAGATCCCAGGACCCATACAGCTCCCCTGCCTCCCCCATAGCCCCCTCTGCCTTCCCAGGTCACCCTCAAGTCCCCGGGGGCCATTGAGCACTGAGAGCGCTGGAATCTGGGCTTCCACAGCCCGATGCTTGGGCTGCGGAAACCTGTTCTCACTCTGGGCGCTGAGCTTGGGAAAAAACGCAGACACAGCCTGAATTTCCTGGTCTCTGCCTCTCTTCCGCCCTTGTGGGAATTCTTTGCCATTTGAATGAATCACAGCACCTCTATATAGACCCTTTCTGCTAAGCACCATGCACCCCGGTAAGTCGGCAGGAGGTGCCTGGACTTGATCAGATTCATGTGTAGGGAATTGGAAGGGACAGAGACACCCCTCCCTGCTTTCACAAGAGACAGAAGGGACACTGCTCAGAAGCCACCTCAGTGAACTTGGTGGGGGGGCGGGGGGAGAAGGAAGGAAGAAAACCCCGGGTGGGGGGGGGGGGAGGCGGGAATTAGCCCAGAGCAGGGAAGCCAACCTGAGCAAACAGCAGGCTGAGCGTCACCCAGGCCAGAATGCGGAGGAGACCCACTCTCGGGGGTGGTATGTGTCTGCAGGGCCCCTGGCTCCTGACCCCTTCTGGCGTTTTCTGCCTCTGCCTCACATTCTTGCTGGGCCAGGTGGGCTTCCTGCAGGGGCACCCCCAGTGCCTGGATTATGGGCCCCCGTTCCAGCCCCCGCTGCACCTCCAGTTCTGCTCTGACTACGGGTCCTTCGGCTGCTGTGACCAGCACAAGGACCACCATGTCGCTGCTAGGTATCGGGATGTCATGGGCCACTTGGGTCTCCAGGACCATGAGCCGTGTGGCCGTTACATCAAAGACCTCCTTTGCCAGGTAGGCCTGAGTGTGAAAACATTACCCGGAGGGAAGTGAGGGAGCCGGTTCAGAAAAGTGCCTTCCAGCCCAGCGGACCTGGGTCCTGGGTGGCTGGCTGGGGGCCTGGGAAGAGAGATCCTTGGGCACCCGGGCTTTTAGCAGCTCAGCTGCCAGCTCCTTCTGAGCTTGGGGCTCCGGACAGGCACACGGGGGCGAGGAAGTGCTGAGTTTGGTGTCCACGGGTCCCCCAAAGCTCTCCCTCAGGTCCTGCGGGCCCCGGTGCTTTCTCGGGCCGGAGAGAACGAGCCAGTGTCCTTGTTCATGGTGATGCTCTTGGAGCAGCTGTGGTCAGGGTCCCCCCCACAGTGCTCCAGGAGCGGGGCCCAGCGCCCACCGTGGTGATTATGGGGAGCACAGAGGAAGTGTGGCCTCTGCCAGTGTCCTGGGTGCCAGAGGTCCTGCTGTAATGACTGTGGCAGCAGGGGCTGGGGGCTCCCCCCCGGCATTCCAGAGCTGGGCGGGGAGACCTTCCAGCAGCTGAGTGCAGTGATTCAGAGGTTCTGCTTCGGTGGCCCCCCCAAAGCCGGAACCCACCTCCCTGGCAGGTATCCCTCACACCAGGCGCAGGCTGCATGCCCCGGCCTCGTGGGAAGAGGGGTTCAGGAGCACAGGGGACCGTCAGCATTGGAGAGCTGGTGAAAAGGTTGCCGTGGGGGAGGGGGTCCCAGTGCCAGGCTGGGGGTGAGACAAAGGGAATCCAGGCAGACCTGGGGCCGGAGACTTTCTGGGGCCTCCCTGGGATTACACGGCTCCCCCGCTGCCACGGTTCTGGAGTGCAGTGGCCACCCCAACAGTCTGCAGGGCACACAGCAGTCTGGCACTGATGCCTGCCACCTGGGTGGCGTGGCCTGCGGCTGTAGTGTCACCTTGGCACCGGCCCTGGGCTGTTTCCTGGAGAATTAACGCTGGTAGAACCGTTGGGGCAGAAGCTGGCTGGGCTCTAGGAACAAGACTGAGAATTCTCTTAGTAAAAATATCTCCCCCTCCATCTCTCCTCCCTGCCCCTCCCCGTTGGGTGCGATTTCAGAAAGCCAAATTCAGAGCTCTCCTGTTGTAGGGCTTTGAAGAATCAGAATAACGCACACGTGTTTGTTTATTTAAAAATTCCAAGGCGCTCCCTTTCTCTTCCCCCACGGAGGTGAGTGTGTTCTCAGCCATGACTGCAGGCCGCTATTGGGGCCCTCATCTTACTGATGCGGAATCAGGAGTTTTCAAGGACTTGTCCAAGGTCAGACAGTGTGGGGCCTGACTCCAGAGGCTCAGACTTCCAAGCCTGGCGCCCCTTTGACGGCACCATTCCAAAGGAGAGTCCCAACACCTCCTTGATGGTTTTCTGACCCTGGGCCCATGGAGCTTCCTCAGGACACAGCCTCCTGCTCCCAGCGCGGCTCCAGAGGAGAGAGCAGTGTCTGGTGCGCAGTGGAGACCCTGCCTGAGCCTTAGTTTTCTAAGAGAAATGACGGTGACTGAGCTAACGGAGTGGAAGTAACTGGGCGCCCCCTGAGATTCTACATGAGAGGTGGCGTGGTGGTTGCGTTTCCACAGCCTGCTCTGTTCACTTATATTTCACCCGTCTTTCTGTCTCCTTTCTCTTCCTCCTGCTCCCTAGGAATGCCCAAATATTTGATAAGAACCAAATATTTCTATTGGTTTTTAGAGAGAGAGGAAGAGAGAGAAACATTCATGTGAGAGAGGAACACCGATTGGGTGCCTTCCATATGTGCCCCTACCTGGGAGTATGTGCCTTGACCAGGAATCGAACCCACCAACCTCTTTGGTGTACAGGATGGCACTCCAACCGACTGAGCCACAGCAGCCAGGGCTGCTTTTGATTTTTCTTTAATTTTTTTAATTAATAGAGAAAGAGACATCAATATATTGTTCCACTATTGTATTCATTGGTTGATTCTTACATGTGTCCTGACCAGGGATCGAACCTGCAACCTTGGCTGATGAGGGTGATTCTCTAACCATCTGAGCTACCTGGCCAGGGCTCAGTTTGCTTCTTGTCAGCAGCTCTGACAAGGCCCCTAAACTCAGATGCTGTGAGTTGCTGGGCTCTTTCTTCCCCCTTCTCCCCGTAACCAAGCCCTGGCTCCGCAGTCTGCAACCAGGGTTGAAATACGAGAGAATGGGGAACTCAGATACATCTGAGAAATGGTGCTGGTGCCTTTGTGTAGTGGAGACAACAGACTGTCCTGTGCCGGCCGCTGGCTGGGAGAGATGGCAGTGATGGGGGTCCCGGGCCAGCAGATGCCGTGCTGCGCAGCAGCCCCAAACAATATCCTTGAGGCGGCCTTATCACCTTTCCTCTCTCAGTGGCCTCTGCCTTCTATTACTGTTGGAAGTTGGTTTCTACCCACAATATTCTATTTATTTCCTAAAAATTGCTGTGGTTTAGGGAGCTCTGAATAGCGGGCGATCCTTCGTTCAGGCAGGCAGTCTGTGCATGTTTGTGGGAAGAGGGGTCGTATGCCCCTAAAGCCACAATTAAATTCCTAGCTCCCAGGAACACGTAAATATTTTTAAGAAATAAGCGATGACATCTCTATAGATGCCTAATCTCTGGGAGCAATAGATAAATTGTGAGTTCATTTTGATCATTTTACTTTTAAATTTTTTTTTAAAATTATTATTTATTTGTTTGTTTATTTATTTTATTTTTAGAGAGGGGGGAAAGGAGAAAGAGAGGGAGAGAAACATCACTGTGTGGTTGCCTCTCACTCGCGCCCCCAACTGGGGACCTGACGTGCAACCTAGTCATGTGCCCTGACTGGGAATCGAACCGGAGACACTTGGCTCGCAGGCCGACACTCAATCCACTGAGCCACTGCAGCCAGGGCTCATTTTATTTTTAAATTATAAAATATTTCAAACATGTAGAAAAGCGAAGAAAGATAATTCATACTATGTATTCAATATTCAGATTTCACAAATGTGAAACTTTGGCCTTGTTGCTTCAGATTTGTATAGAGAAGTCAAGTCTTATAGACAGGGAAAGATGGAGAAATTTATGAAAAAGGGGAAGATGGAGAAATTTGGTAATGTCTCATTTAAAAAAATTCATCACAGTGAAACTCTGTGTCAAGATCTAAGTTAAAGTGTTAGAGCTGTGGGGTGACTATGAGAGGTTTGTCCTCCCTTTCCACCCCCCAGGACATTAACTGGATGGAGAATTTGGGTCCCAGAGAAGAGGTTTATCAGGAGTTGGTAATAGAAGCTCCAGAATGCTGATCCTTTCCTAGACCATTTTTCCTTCTGCTTGCCCCAAACTTGGGACCAGTCCAGGTCAGGTGGCTCAGTTGGTTGGAGCACTGTCCTGTACACCAAAAGGTTGAGGGTTCGATCTCTGGTCAGGGCACATGCCTATGTTGTGGGTTTGATCCCTAGTTGGGGCACCTACGGGAAGTAACTGATAGATGTTTCTCTCTCACATAGATGTTTCTCTCCCCTCTTCTCTCTCTCAAAGCCAACAGACATATCCTCAGGTGAGGATTCAGAAAAGAAAAAGATTAACAAAAGTAACAGGAAAAGCTGGGACCAGCCCAATCGTGGCCAGTCTGACGGTGGGAAATTGAGCTTTCCGTCTCTCCTAGGAGTGCTCGCCCTACGCAGCCCACCTCTATGATGCTGAGAACCCTCACACAGCCCTCCGGAACCTTCCTGGCCTCTGTGCTGACTACTGCTCTGCATTCCACTCCAGCTGCCACTCTGCCATCCCGCTGCTGACCGACGACCGTGGCCTCTGGGAGTCCCATGGGAAATACGGCGCCCGCTTCTGCCACCTCCTCAGCCTTCCTGACCAGGACTATTGCTTCCCTAATGTCTTGAGGAATGAGCATCTCAGTCGTAACCTGGGCGTGCCGGCCAAGGACCGCCAGGGCTGCCTGCGGCTCTGCCTGGCCGAGGTGGCCAACGGGCTGAGGAACCCCGTCTCCATGGTCCATGCTGGGGACGGCACCCATCGCTTCTTCGTGGCCGAGCAGGTGGGGGTGGTGTGGGTCTATCTGCCTGATGGGAGTCGCCTGGAACAGCCCTTTCTGGACTTCAAGAACAGCGTGTTGACCACACCGTGGATCGGGGATGAGAGAGGCTTCCTGGGGCTGGCTTTCCATCCCAAATTCCGCCGTAACCGCAAGTTCTATCTTTATTATTCGTGCCTGGGTGAGAAGAAGGTCGAAAAGATCCGGATTAGTCAGATGAAGGTTTCTCGGGCTGATCCCAACAAAGCTGACCCACAGTCAGAAAGGTGAGGCCTCGCTGAGAACATCCGTGTACTGCGCTCTTGGATAATGTCGTCAGTCCTCCGAGGTGATGTGGGGCAGTGTCCGGGTTTTAGAGTCACTAGCTTATTATGTCATTGTTGATTAATGAGGACAGCTCAGGTTGGACGCTAGGGTCAAGGGTCTTCATGGGGTATCACCGTCGCCTTACAGTTACCTAATTGGAGCCATGCCTGCTTGACTTTATAGTAGGGAAGCAGAGGCCAGCAGCCATAATGGTTTGAAGGGTAATTATAGATATCAATATACATATAAGAGCAGTCTCTGATTATGGCGTGGCCATTAGGGCGCAGGCCCTTCACCATGAATGTGGGAATTCTCGTCCTCACAGGAAGCTAGCTGTCAGTGCATAGATGGAGCACTCAGTTCTAACCGACTCCAAGCTCACGTCCTTTCCACTGCTCTGTTCTGCTTTCTTACTTTTTTTCTTCTTCCTGACTTGCCTTTCTTTCTCCAGAGGGACAGGTGGGGGGATCAAAAAGAACATGAAGAACTGATAGACTAACCCCCACGAGGTTGCTCCAAAGAACGGATCTGAGGGCCCTGGTAGAGCAGAGGGTAAGGCCCAGCCTCGGAAAAGGACGCCTGTTGTCCTGGCTGTGCCTACTTCTCATGAAGTCATGATGTAAAAGAAAAATGAGGCATGAAGGAGTCCACACTAGGATACAAGGGGCATCCCAATGCTTTCTGCTTTGTGATCCTTGGAAACTTTGAAGCAGGTCTCGGCTGGTTTGGAGCAGTCATTTCTGAGTATCTCAAGACAATACAGGTTGAGCTTATATGAAAACCTAATGCATGGTTTCTTTTCCCCTTCCAGAGTCCTCTTGGAGATCGAAGAACCAGCCTCAAATCATAATGGCGGGCAACTTCTTTTTGGTCTGGATGGCTATCTGTACATATTCACTGGGGACGGAGGACGAGCTGGGGATCCCTTTGGCAAATTTGGCAACGCTCAGAACAAGTAAGCTGGGTGGAGGCCAGGCCCCTGGGCCCTTATGGAGAGCCCCTGGGGCAAGGAGCCCCCAGAGGGTCGCACTCAGACCACTCACTGCCAGACGTAGTTCCTTCTGCTGAGACGGGTGGGAGGGACATACGTTTCTCATCCAGTGTGTTTTAGGCATAGAGTACTTTGGTAATTAATATTATGGATGTCATTGTAATTTTCAGAGCACTTTGTAGAGATGAAGTTATAATGTTTAATATATATTATCAAGACATGATGTGCACACCAAGATATGACCTGCCAGTTCATACTCAGCCCAACAATGTTATTGAACACTGAGTTACAGGCACTGTGCTAGGCCCGAGACTTCTGACAGGTCAGTTAATAAGAGCGGATGTATATTAGCTGCTTACTGTTTGTCAGGTAATGTTCTCAATCCCTCATGTTTATTCTAGAATGTAACTCTAACAAGGGCAAGCATTTTTATCTGTTTTAATTGATGTATCCCCAGGACTGAGAATGGTGCCTGGCACGAGGGAGTCACTTCATCAATAGTTAGGGAAAGACTAAATCCTTTGAAGTGTCGTTGTTATGACAGCCATTTACAGACTAGACAATAGAGGCACAGAAGAGTGAAGCCGTTGTCCAGAGTCACACAGCGAGTAAGCGGCAGAACCAGAATTCAGACTCAGACAATGAGGCTGTGCTAGCTGGACAAAGGTCACGTGACCCTTCTTCCCTTCACACCCAGCAAGCATGCTGTATCACGATAACTCACTTAACCCTTACATTACAACCACATTACAAAGCCGTGTTACAGAAGAGGAAACCGAGGCCCAGAGGCCACAGTTGTTGGCAGAGTCTCTGAAAGCCTCTGTTCATTCTGCTGACCATATTGCTAGATGAGGAAGAATTGAACCAGCTTCTTTTTAAAAGTTCACAGTATTAGACCAAATCTGAGAGGAACCATCTCATTGTAAAAATTAAAAAAATATTGGTTCAGGGTCATGGGGACCAGAACTACATCAGACTTTTGCCTAAGTGGTTCATTGAACCAAAAATCAGGAAGTCTTAATACCTTGTGTGTATGTGTGTGTGTGTGTGTGTGTGTGTATGTGTATACATATGATTATCATGTGTCCCCAAGTGATTCCTAACAGTTGCTAGGCATCAACCATTAGCTGGTCCTCATGGGCTATCTCCTATGGTCCTGTGCCATTTTATTTTATTCATTGTATTTTTATTTTTATTTTATTGCTTTATTTTATTTTATTTTTGAATATTTAACATGAGATCTACCTTTAAAAAATGTTAAGTATACAACACAGTATTATTAATGATAGGGACAATGTTGTACAGCAGACCTCCAGAACCTACTCCCTCATCCAGCACACAGATGGCCCGCAGGTACATGAGAAAATGCTCAACATCACTAACCCTCAGGACATGCAAATCCAAACCATACTGAGATATCACCTCGCACCTGTTAAGATGGCTGTTGTTTTTTTAAAAAAAAGACAAGTGTTGGCAAGATGTGGAGACATTGGAACCCTTGTGCACTGTTGGTGTGAATGCAAAATGGTGCAGCATCTATGGAAAACAGTCTCAAAATATTAAAAGTAGAACCAGCCTGTGATCCAGCAATTCCACTTCTGCGTGTTTACCCCGTGCCCGGTTTTCGGCCTCTGTTCTTGCAGAAGTTCCCTGCTGGGAAAAGTGTTGAGGATCGATGTGAATGGGGCCGGCTCAGATGCCAGAGGGTACCGGGTCCCCCCGGACAACCCGTTCGTCTCTGAGCTGGGGGCCCACCCTGCCATCTACGCCTATGGAATCCGAAACTCATGGCGCTGTGCCGTGGACCGAGGGGACCCGGTCACACGCCACGGCCGGGGCCGGATATTCTGCGGGGACGTGGGGCAGAACAGATTTGAAGAAGTCAACATCATTGTTAAAGGTGGCAACTATGGCTGGAGAGCAAAGGAAGGCTTTGAATGTTATGACAAGAAACTTTGTCGCAATGCCTCTTTGGGTAAGAGGTGCTCTGGATGGTTTCTGGAAGGCGGGGGACGTGGGGGGATAAAACCTGGGAGTGTCCTTCCTGCGGGTCCTTTCAGTGCTTTTGCTCATGGCCTTGGGGGTAGTGCTGCGTATGGTGGTCCTCCTGTCCCTGACACCAGAGTCACCTCGTTCACGTCTTGGGTGGACTCGGGGAGCGAGACTGACCCAGGACTCTGTATTTTTAATACGTTACCCACGTGACTTTTGGGCATACTATTTTGAGAGCCACTGGCAGAGAAGAATTGGTGGCTGGGTGTTGGGTGTTTTTATTTTCCAGTTGGGATAGCCCACTGAAATGGTATTGCTTATATAATCAATTAATAGTACAGTCCCTAAACATCAGTGATCGAAGTGTCCTTTAGGGGTATGTGCTTTGTCACCACGGCTTAGTCTCTTTGGTCCTGTATGTTACAAAGCGTCCTTACAATATCTTCCAAATCCTGAAGCCTGGATATCTGCCGTGTCAACCTAGGGGAAAAACTCAGGTGTGTGTCTTCCAGGTCCCTGCCTCCCACGTGGGGGAGTTTTTGGCTTCCTCTGTGGCTACAGAGGCTAGTCAAATGGGAAGCTCCTAAATGCCATGGCTTGTCTGTTGAGCCAAATAAATGTGACTCTCTTAGTTGCCTGTCCTACTGAAGATCAAGGATAAATGTTCTCCACTCACTCAGGCAACTCCATTAGAAAGCCCTCTTCTTCCTCGGAGCACCCGGTTTGGAGCTACGACACTCACCCCCTTTTCCTTGTTCCGGGACAGATGACATTCTGCCAATCTATGCTTATGACCATGAACTGGGGAAGTCAGTCACTGGAGGGAATGTCTACCGTGGGTGTGAGTCTCCAAATCTCAATGGCCTCTACATCTTTGGGGACTTCATGAGTGGGTAAGGAAGGATTGCTGTCCCCTCTCTCTGTTTTATCTTAACATTTTTATGAACAAGTACGCTGGACGGAGGCTGGACTTTCACCTCTGTCTTTTCAGCTCAAGGAGCCTGCTAGGCTCTACCCATGTTTTCCCTTCCCAGATGGAAGCTCCTCCAAGGCCCGAGCTGGGGCAACTGTAGGGCTCACTTTGTCTATCTCCTGCCTCGTAGGGAGCACAGTCCTTCGCTGCTCCCCAGTGTCCTGTAAACCATTGTCATTCTATTTGTCTAGGTTTTTGTCCATTTGAGGTGGGAGGGTAAATCTGGTTCCTTTACCCAGCCTAGCTAGACAGGATGTTAACATTTTCATGCTGCAGTTCTCAGTTACAGAGATGGGGTAGAGTCATTAATTGTTCAGGTCCTTCACCCCGTTAGATCTTTGGGATTTAATTGTCCTTTCGGTTTTTTACCGTAACCCTTACCTCCCACTTCACCCCCATACATGTCACTTGGTTAATATGCAGTGATTTGTAATTGAAGCATATGCATTGGAGTCACCTGGGGTTGGGCATCTGTTTTGATACAACTTTTAGGTGACACCTGGTTTACCCAATTCCTTTCCCTTTTTTTCTAAAAACCTACCTTTATTTCAGATAGATGATGAGGTATATAAAGCATCTACCTTTATTAGGTAGACATAATAAAATTAATAATAATAATAATAATAATAATAACAATAGCTATTGGTTTTTGAGCCTTTACTAAATGCCAGGCACTTTGGTGACATATTTATGTATATAATTTAACCTTCCCAGCTCCCGCCTATGGTAAATTCTATTTCCGTACCCCATTTTACAGATGAGAAAACTAAGACTTAAATATATTTGAGAAACTAGCTAAAAATCACACAACTGATAAAAATTAAGTTAGCCTTTTGTAGGGGTGCAGTGTTCACAGGGCGCCAAACTCCTTCACATAGAAAATGAACTTCCCCATCCAGGGCAGGTGGGTGATGGAAGTATCTGTCAAGCAGCTTTTGGGTCCTTGGGAGAGGCAGTTATTGGGAGACCCAGACTTAGCACTTAAGGATGCTCTGATTCTAGGAGGGAGAATATCCCCTACAGGGTGGAAATATGGATCCCTAAAATATAAGGTTTTATTTTTCATCTAGTCGACTTATGGCTTTGCAGGAAGATAGAAAAACCAAGAAATGGGAGAAACAGGACATTTGTCTGGGTCACCCTGAGTCCTGTGCTTTTCCAGGACTGATCAGCACCTATAGCAAGTTCATCATCTCCTTTGCCGAAGATGAAGCAGGTAACAGATGTGCAGGGTCCCCTTACTTCTGCTTCCTGGGACTTAGACAATCACAGGCGCTGTGAACTGAACAGTTAATCAATTATTATTACAGTACTACTATTATTGTTATTTAAATATTTTATGTATTTATTTTTAGAGAGGGGGAGGGATGGAGAAAGAGAAGGAGAGAAACATTGATTGGCTGCCTCTCGTATGTGCACCAATTGGGGACTGAACCTGTAACCCATGCATGTGCCCTGACCAGGAATCGAACTGGCGGCCCTTCGCTTTGTGGAATGATGTCCAACCGACTGAGACACACCAGTCAGGGCACTATTTTGTTATTTAAAGAGCAGTGACCACTTCTCCTAGTGTCACTATCTTCTGGTCACCTTTTATAATATACGAGAGACTATTCTATGCCTTTTACATCTTTTATCTAATTTAGTAATCACACACCCCAATGTCATTATTCTGCTCCCTTCACCAATGAGGAAACATGGGCTATCCCGACCTGCCCCTTCCTGGCTGAGCGCATGCCAGCCAAGTCAAGGTCTTCACTACGGTCTTCCGCTTCTGGGACTATGAAGGAGTTGCATGGGGCCCCTCCTCCCTGATGTTATTCTGATCTGCTATGATAATACCATGGACAAGGCCAATAAGGGGGCAGACCGAATGGACAGGGAGTGTTTGTCCCGCCAGTGTTGCCAGGAGAGAGCTCCCCCGATGACCAGCCCCTGGCTGGGCCAGGCTCCTTCCTGACCCTGCATGAATTCGTAAGGTACCTGCTGAGAGTGAGCGAGGGACAGTCCCTTTCCTGAGAGACCAGAGGTAGCGGGCTACTCACCGGACAGATTAGGCATATGTTAAAGGCATCAGCAAAGCAGGGCATGTGTGCATATATATGAGAGACAGACTCCTTTCTAATACATTTCCCCACATTTTGTAACCAGAAAGGGGTTTTGTAATTTTCAGCTTTACAGAAATTACATTTTTTTAAATCCTTGAAGATATGTTTTATTGGTTTTAGAGAGAGAGGAAGGGAGAAAGAGAGAAAGAGAGAGAAAGCGAGAGAGAGAGAGAGAGAGAGAGAGAGAGAGAGAGAGAGAGAGAGAGAAAAACATCGATCAGCTGACTCTTGTATGCGCCCCAACAGGGTCAAGGCTACAACCTAGGGATGTGCCCTGACCCGGGAATCCAGCCCGTGACCTTTGGTGCATGGGGATGACGCTCCAACCAACCAAGCCACTGGGCCTGGGCCATAAATTACGTTCTGAACAACATCATTTTATTTGGCACTGGATCTAGCCATGCTTAGAGGCAAGGAAGCGGCTAAAATGACCCCTAGTGGGCCTTCCGGACCTGGGGTTCTCTGTACCTGAAGACCGAGCTGGTAAAGGAAGAAGCCTGCTTGGTTCCATGAACGTCAGCAGGACCAGACCTTTGCTAGACCACCCTCTGAGCTAGTTTTTGGGGGCTGTCAGTCGGGAGACCGGGTTCCCTCCCCGGGCCTCACGACAACCCAGCTCCACAAGACACCCTGAGGATTCTCTGTACCTCCAGCTCTGTGTCGGCCCAGCTTTGTGTCCCGTGTCCTCTGACTGCCAGTCCTCTTTTCTCAGGGGAGCTGTACTTCCTGGCCACCTCCTATCCAAGTGCCTACGCACCCCACGGATCCATTTACAAATTTGTTGACCCATCAAGGTGAGATTTGGTCTCATTTTCTTCTCGGGTGCATTTCTAGCAAGTCCCTGTCTTTGTGGCAGGTCATTAAAAGAGTCCTCGTTCCCCAGGAATGACCAGAAATTACCAAGGAAGCAAATCCACTTTTTAGATAAAAAGCAGTTTGGTCAAGCAAAGTAGAACGGTGGCTCTCTGGGAATTATAAACCTTTTGGGCCATGGTCTCTTTGCGGTTGGAAATGAGGAGTTTGAGTCTTGCCAGGACGGCTAGTCTAGGCCTGTGGCTCCCATTTTGTTTTTGTTGTTTAAATATGGTTCTGGAAACTTCTGTCTGGGATCATCTGACAGTGGGTGTTCACCTCTGGCCACCTGAGCACGTACTGCGGCCCCGGTTCCCAAGATCTTCGGCAAATATCTCAGACTGCCAGGTTTCTCAGGGTGTGTCCCCGGCCCTTGCTGGAGTCCAGTGGCAGTACTGACCTACTTGCTGTTCCTCCTGCTGCTTTGCCCGCCGCTGTCAGAGGCTCACGAGGCCCCAACGGGCACTCGGTAGCCCCACAATGCAGCTTCCCGAGCCTGGCAGGCTGCTGAGCGCGTTGTCTGTACCTGCTGTGTGCTCATCCTGAGCGCTCTGCGCAGGCGCTGCATCTGTCCTGGGGTTCTTGCCCAAAGCAAGGAATTCTCCCCACTGACCAGCTTGAGAAAGACCCAGAGAGAAGAGCTTCCCCTGAGGCTCACATTACCCATATCCGGGGTGGTGTTCAGAAGACATTTGGCAAATAGGTCCAGCTGCCGGTCAGGGCTCAGGAGCCAGGACGAAGTCATATCTCATCTCCGCGTGGCGACAGGGGTCTCAGTTGTGCAGTTGTCAGGAGCTCCTGGAAGAGCTCAGTCCCCGAGGCTGTGCCTGGTGCCACCCTGGCAGCAGGGTTGCCGGGGGGAACTGGGTGCTGGGCGCTCTGCACAACTGACCTGCTCCGCGCATACTTCCCGCGCTCAGGGGACAGGGCAAACCAGGGTCTATGAAGCACTTCCCATGGCTGATCGTGTCCGGTGGAGAGGCCTGCTCTTTGTAGTAGTGGGATTTTGTGTGTGGGTGAGTCCCATTTTCTTTGCTTTGTTGGTTTTCTGATACGGCTGGGGGAGAATTCAGCCCCCCTGGATCACAAGAGCAGCTGCGCTGAGAAGTCGGTCATCGAGTGGCTGTCCCACACCGGACTCGTTCACCTTCCTTCCCAGGCTGACATTGACTGAGGGGCTACCGTGTGCCAGGCACTCATGTAACGCAGACGCAACCCCGGGGAGGCGGGCTGACACCCTTGATCTACGGATAAGGCCACGGGGCCCAGCTAATGAGCGGGGGCCGCGGATAGGCGCTCCGTTTTCTTTGTGGGTTAACGCCATTTCTGCCCCATCCGTTCATGTTGGTGATAATTACATTGAATTGTACAGACTTTGAAAGAGCTTCTGTAGCAGTGGCTGCAAACCCTGCTTCTGCGTGCTTACTCAGGCTGACTCTGCACCGAATACATCCGTCCCCGCGCTCTGAGGGCCGACGATTAATTTATGTGTAATGTTCCCTCCCTTCCATCTTTTCCTCCTGCTCTCGCTTCGGGATCATAGAGCCTGGAGCCTGAGTTTGAATCTTGGCTTTGCCACCAACTACCTGTGCGACCTTGCGTCTGTTTCTTACTCTTTGTGTACCTCAGTTTCCGCTCTGCACAACAGGATAATAATAGCACTTCTCTTAGAGGGTTATGGTGAGGATTCAGTGAGTTATATTTCTAAAGCAGAGAACAGTGCCTCAGCGCGATATGTGTTCATCACATAAACACAATTACTTCCTTTATTCACCTGGGGCGGAGGTGATAGCAGCAAGACAGAGGTTCGGGAGGCAGAGAAGGCGGCAGCGGGACCTGGCCGGCAGTTCCATCCCTGCTCGGGGGAGCAGGAGTGTCCAGGGTCTCTTTTTATTTCAGAGGACGCAGCCAGGGGACAGCAGTTTAAGAATGAGTATACTAGAGGGCAGAGAGGCTGGCATTAATTAATGGACTGTGCCACCACTTACTTAAGGGATTTTATACATCATCATCATCATCACCATCTGCAGAGCACGTATGCACTTGGCACTGTTCCAAGTATTTAAAAAAAATCTTACTTAAAAAAGTTGAAAAGTGATTTATTAATCACTCATGGTGTGCCAAGTACATACACAGTTCTCATTTAATCCTCAATCTCCTCCTGCAAGGACAGGCACTATTACTTTTCCTATTTTATCGATGTGGAAATAACCCTCTCACGACACGGGTGTCCCCAGGCCTTCAGTGTCCCTGGGACGCCCACGTCCTTTCCTCTGTCCATCTGGGCTCCTTGCCCATTCCCGACTACATCTTACCCCATCCCCATAAAAAAGGGAGAGCTGAACCCAGTTCTTGCAAATGTATGCTTTCTGGTGACCTTGATTTTCTAGTCCCATCTTCAGAATCTTGTGTGCTCACTTCTTCTATCTGTTTTTAGGCGAGCACCCCCAGGCAAGTGCAGATACAAGCCAGTGCCGCTGAAAACCAAGAGTAAGCGGATCCAGTTCAGGCCACTCGCCAGTGAGTCCGTCCTTGTCTTTGACTCGGACCCAGAAACAGACACGGTGCCCTCTGCAGACACGCCAGTCCTGCTGGGTGGGAGGCCTTAACTTTCTCACCTATGGCTTGTCCTGTGGTGGAGGGTTGTAACTTATGGCTCAGTCTGTGCATCTCTGCATCCCAGAGAGAGTGGGGTCACCACCTGCTTATATGCCCTGTTGTCTGTCATTCATTCATTCATTAAATCATTCAATCACTCATGCATTCATTCATTCAATCACTCATGCATTCATTCATTCATCTGGATTCCTTCATTTAGTCTATCTGTGGCAGGCACTGTGCTAATCCCTGGGGATTAGCCGTGAACCTGACCTGGAGGAGTTCAGAGTCAAATGGAAGGGGAGCAGGTAGTGCAGGCAAACAAACAGATGCAGCACCGAGGGCCCTAGGGGAGGACTGCTTCCTTGGATGAGGGTGGGCAGTCAGGTAGAGGAAGGCCACTATCTTTAAGGGGACGAGCTATTCCAGAGCTATGTGCTGTAGGAGTGACCCTCTTAAAGAAGTGATATATTTAGATCAAGGCCAGTTAAGGGACTTAAAAAATGTAAATTTCCAAAGGACTTATATTAAGGAGGCCTCACATAGTCATGGGTCTCCTGGGTGGTGCTTTTCTTAGAACTACTTTTCCAGGACATGGATTTCTCACTAAATAAATGCTTGTTTCCCAGAGACAGTCCTGGACTTGCTAAAGGAGCAATCAGAGAAAGCTCCTAGAAAATTATCCAATGTGACTTCAGCTTTCCGTCCAGACCCGGCGTCCTCTCAGAAAGGGTCCTCTAAGAAGCTGGCTTCTCCCACAAGAAGCAGGAAGCCGTTTCGAGGCCCTGGGGCAGAGAAGGGAGCCTGAGTGTGGCCCCCGGGCCCCCAGGGCAAGAGGAGGAAGGGCCAGAGACCCCGCAGTGGCCGGGTGAGCCAGTCTTCATGGTGGGGGCGAGCTGGAAGGGGCCATCCTTGGCCTTCAAGGGGAGGACCCCCTCACCACACTGAACCTGCTGCTGCTGCTGCTGAACTGGGGCCTTAAGGAGCAGGTGGGGATGTGGTTGGGGTGGGGGGAATGGCCAAGAGAACTTGGCTTCGGGCTTGTGTGATTCTCTTTCCAAGGGAATCTTGCTACTGGAACAATGCTCCTTGTCTTCTTCTGGGGAGGTGGGGGGGAGGAGGGGACCAAACCCCAGGTTGCCAGTGCACTTAGGTCATGGGCACGGGTCTGTAAACCTGCTCAGATGTGGTACTGCACGCCTCTATTTACTTTTGTAAATGCCTGCGACCTAAGGTATTGTAATAAACCAGCACTTGCTTAAATGGCTGCATGTCTCTTGATCTCCCGAGTCTTTGGCATTAGCCCAAGAACCATATTTCACTCTCACGTCACATCCCAGGTCTAAGAGGAGGCCTGTGGTGACAGGTTTCCAAGGAAAGCCCCTCTAAAAAGGTCATCTGTTTTGCAGTCCAGAGTAAGTAGCCTTGATATGAAGACATTCAAGGGTCTGCAATGACTTGTAAAAAGAGAGCCTGTGTTGGTGAAGTGCTGACCCTTATGGGATAGTCAGGGGTATTTTTCTTGCCTCAGTGGGGCCTATTTCCTCAAGGCCCTGGAAATACTTAATGGTCACAGCAGATGTTCTGACCCCAGACAGGCAAAATAACCGGCAAAATATGTGTGTTTTTCCAGAGCTAAACTCTTGCAAGCCATGCTATAAAGTCTTACAATGGCATCGCTCAATTTAAGAGATATTCTCATTCTCTTGCTCTTTGTGGAGTTTAAAATTATGTTGGGGAGATATTTAATTTTATTTCAACTAATGCCATGTTTACCGATTGCCAGGCACAGTACTGGCTCTGGGAGCCCGAGGTGCCTCTGCCTACCACAGTTTACCTGGTTAAAAATGAACTAGAGCCCTGGCTGCTGTGGCTCTGGACTGAGCACTGGCCTGCAAATTGAAAGGTCACTGGTTCGATTACCAGTTGGAACACATGCCTGGGTTGTGGGCCAGGTCTTCTGTTGGGGGTGTGTGAGAGGCAACCACATATTGATGTTTCTCTCCCTCTTTCTCCCTTGCTTCCCCTCTCTCTCTTAAAAAAAAAAAAAAAAGAAAAAAAGAAAGAAAAAAAGAAAAAAGATGAACTAGAACTCAAGGTCACAAGGCTGGGAATCCCTAACCCTGCACCACCCAACAGAAATATGAGTGCTGCAACTGGGAGCTACGTATGTAATTAAAAAATTTTCGTAGCCACATTTAAGAAATAGGTAAAATTAATGTAATTATGTTTATTTAACCTACTGTATCTACAATATTAACATTTCAACATATAACCAATTTGAAAATTACTAACAGGATAGTTTACCTTTTGTTTTTTTCCCCTGAACTAAGTTTCCTGCGTATTTCACTCTTTCTGCACACCGCAGTCTGGGCCGGCCACATCTCAGGCGCTCCTGGCCGCCTGTGGCCGGTAGCTACTCTACAGACAGTCCTCAGTCCAGCTCCAGCCCCGAGATGTGGGGAAGGGACCGTGGGCGGGGCACAGTCATGCATTCAGCAAACGCTCTCATGACTCTGCAGTCACGCGCATTCTGGAATTCGGGGGAAAAAACCACAGCAACGGAGACATGACAATGGCTGCAAACATTGGCTCTCCAAGGAAACTGGGCTCTTGTTTCTCGGAGTGTCGTCCCCTCCCTCTGGAAGGGGGCAGGGCCTGGGATCCAGGCTGGGCTCCGAGGCCGGGGAGTGCCACGTGGCAGCCGCAGCGCGTGCTTTCTTCCGGGCCACGCAGGCCACGCTCTGGGTGCGGGCTGGCGTGGGCACGCTCACGCGCCGCCTGCGAGAAGCGCGAGGGGAGGCGGTGCCAGAGCGCCCCCCGCCGGCCGCGCGGCCGAACTGCAGGCGCAGCGTCCCCTCCGCGGGCCGGGCAGCGCTGGCTTTCGGGGGAGCGACTCCCTTTCACTTTCCGTCGCTCAGGGAGCCTCCCCCTTCCATTTCCAGGGCTTGGTCCCCGCAGGGGCCGGCAGCGCCAGGGGCGCTGAGGATGCCTTTTCTTTTCTTTTTTTCGCTGCTCTTTGTTGCGGTCCAGTATTTTCTCCTCCGGGTCACACCTAAAGCACAGCAAGGATGCCCATCATTTGCATTTCAGGAAGCGTAACTTTTAATCTCGCTGGGTAACGTTTTCTGAGATGACTTTTCCATTTTGGAGTCGCTCTTCCGTATTTACGCCGGATGAGTTAAAAAAACAAAAGAACCACCAGGAGGCCCCAGCGAGGATCGAACTCGCGACCCCTGGTTTACAAGACCAGTGCTCTAACCACTGAGCTATGGAGCCCATTTGTCACCTTGACTACTGTAATTCAAGGACATTGGGAACAACCTTGCTTTAGCTGGCGGGCTGTGGGAGTAACTGACTGACCTTAGGTATCCCATATGAATAGTGATTCTTATAAAGACGATGAAATGCCGGAGAAAAATGCCTGTAACATAAGCAGAAAAAAACCAAATCTCAAAATCTTAAGGTTAGGATCACAAAACACTGACTCACACCTACAGAAGTTATGCCTGTAGACAAAGGCTGGACGGGAAAAAGCAAAAATAAAATGTGCTACCTTTATGTCTTAGAAGAGCCTCCAATCTGTTGTTCCTATGACAACTTGTATCAACTTTGGTACTTATAGGGCAGTTGCGGGGGTGTCTTTGGTTCTCACGAGTTACTGGTTATGGATGAGTTAATTCAGCAGACACTTATGGAAAGTAAAGCTCTTTTAAAAAATGATCAGGATCATGAAGCAATGTACGCTTCGTTCCCTTTTGCTTAATGAACTATTTACCAGAAGAATGAGGTTATGGCCACGCCATGATCCATTAGTACAGGAAGCAAGCATGAAGATCGTGTGTTCCCAGTGAACACCAGGCCTCTCTGCTTTACCTCCTTCAAGTGTCTGCTCACATTCACCTCCTCAAGGAAGGCTTTCTGGACGCCTTATTTAAAGCTGCACCTCCCTCCTTATCTTCTCCCTTCTACCCCATTCTCCTTAACGTTCTTTTCTATTAGATAATGTGCTTATTATGTTTATTATTCTTTTCTGTCTCTACCTGTTAGAACGTCAGCTCTTTGTGGCCAGGGGCGTTTGATTTCTATTCAGCACCTAGAATAGTGTGTAGCACATAGTAGGTGCTCAATAGAGGCTGAACGAATGACATTGATGATGTCATCCTGTTGCTTTATAAACCCAAACGCAAACTCACATGTGGAAGTGGCAGCCATTGGAGGCTGCAGGAAACATAGAGTATGTGTTTGTTCGGGTACAGGAGAGTCCCAGTGAACAAGATGTGGGTAATCCCTGCCCTCCAGGTTCCATTTAGTGTTGAGAGGAGGGAGAGGAACCCAGCGCTATGTTCTTGGTGTCCAGGGAAGCTGGCCACCTGGTGCAGGAATTTGAACTCATCCCATTGCCTGTGGGGGGTGGGGCAGGAGGCCAGAAGGAACCCAGGACACGGGAGGGGCTGAGAACCCGGGATGCCGGGGTCAGGGGCTCTGGCCCCAGCTGACCCTCTCCTCCCATTTGCCTGATCTTTGGTGGCAGGGACTGTAGCATCCTCCAGCATGACTCAGGGCACACAGCCCTTCTCATCACCCCAGATGGGCAAAGGTGTCCCTCTGGGAGTGGGTGGTGACTGTCAGGGCTCCCTGGGGGGCAGCTCAATAGTGAGTGACTCCCCACTTTATGTGGGCCCGATGGAATACACCCACTTATTGAAACAGTAGTAAAACTCACCTCCTGGGTTTTGGTTCTGTCTCACACCAAATAGCCCTTCCATGGATATCTTTTTTAACATTTGTTTTTTCACATTCCCATTTCTTCATCTGCTCCCCTTTGGCAACCATCAGCTTGTTCTCTATATTTCTGAGTCTGTTCCTGTTTTGCTGTGTTTACCATATGTAAATGGGATTGCTTTTTAAATTATTTTTGACCATTGATTATTGGTGTATAGAAACACAACAGATTTCTGTATATTGATCTATATCATGCAAATTTACCAAAGTCACTTATTATATCTAATAAATTTTTTTGTGGAGTCTTTATGTCATTGAAAATAATGAGAATTTTAATTCTTCCTGTCTGATTTGGATGTTTTTTAATTCTTTGTCTTGCTCTGATTGCTTGGCTAGGACTTCCAATACTACATTGAATAGAAGTGGTGACAGTGGCATCCTGTCTCTTCCTGATCTTAGAGACAAGACTTCCAGCTTTCCACCACTGAGCACGATATTAACTGGGTTTGTCATATATGGCCTTTATTATTAGTGATGTACCATCCTTGCATTCCTGGGATGAATTCCACTTAGTTATGGTGTATAATATAATCCTTTTAACGTTTTGTGGAATCTGGTTTGTGAATATTTTGTTGAGAATTTTTGCATCTATGTTCATCAAGGATATTGGTCTGTAATTCCTTCCTTCCTTCCTTCCTTCCTTCCTTCCTTCCTTCCTTCCTCTTTCTTTCTTTCTTTCTTTCTTTCTTTCCTTTTCTTTTCTTTTCTTTCATAATGTTTTTTATCTGACTTTGGTACCAGGCTAATGCTGGCTTCATAAAATGAGTTGGGAAGAGTTCTTTCCTCTTCAATTTTTTTGAAATACTTTAAGAAGGATAGGTATAAATTCTTATTGAATGTTTGACAGAATTCACCTGTAAAGCCATCTGGTCCTGAACTTTTATTTCTTAGGAATTTTTTGATTACTGCTTAAATTTCATTGCTAGTAATTGGCCTGTTTAGATTTTGTATTTCTTCTGGTTCAGTCTCAGAAGGTTCTTTCTCAACATTTATCCATTTCTTTTAGAGTGTCAAATTTGATGGCATATAGTTGTTCATCATATTCTGTTATGATTCTCTGTATTTCTGTGGTGTTGGTTGTAACTTCTCTTCATTTATGATTTTATTTGGGCTCTCTTCTTTTTTCTCAACGACTTTGGCTAAAGGTTTGTCTATTCTATTTATCTTTTCCAAGAACCAACTCTTAGTCTTGTCAATCTTTTCTGTTGTTTTAATTTCTATTTTGTGTATTTCTGCTTTGATTTTAACTATTTCCTTTGTTCTGTTTACTTTGAGTTTTGCTTTTTCTTCTTTTTCTTGTTCCTTTGGGTGTAGAGTTAGATTGTTAAGTTGGTATTTGTTTGTTTGTTTGTTTCTTGAGGTAGGCCTGTGTAGCTATAAACTTCCTTATTAGAACTGCTGTTGCTTCATCTTGTAAGTTTTGAAAAGTTGTGTTTTTATTTTCATTTGTTTCAAAATAGCTTTTGGCTTCCCCTTTGTTCCATTAGTTGATTAGTAACATGTTCTTTAGTTTCACTTACTTGTGTGTGTTTTTTTTCCCACTTTTCTTCCCATAGTTGATTTCTAGTTTCATTGCATTATGGTTGGCAAAGATGCCTGATATGATTTCAGCCTTCTTGGGCTAATTGAAGCTTGTTTTGTGTGACCTAATATGTGATCTATCCTGGAAAATGTTTCATGCACACTTGGAAAAAAATGTGTATTTTCAGTTTTGGATTAAATTTTTATTAAGTTGAGCTTGCCTCATGTGGAATCCTGGTTTTCAAGGCCAGGGAACAGGACTCGTGAGTGTAGACATGTGTTTCCTCATTCGTAAAATGCAAATGATGATGATGATGATGATGATAACAAAAATAGCATTATTGCCTGTGGGTACCTGGGAGGAATAAATGAAATGATGCTGTAAATATTCACACAGGGCCTGACATCTGGGAGTACTTGATGTGAATTACTTTTATTACTGGTTGTACCTAAAAGTATTGTGTGAAGCACCCCTAGTCTAGGAGGGTGGCTCCCAGAGATGGGGATGGCAGGGCTTCAGGATGGGGGATGAAGAACATGGCCTCCAAGTGCCCCAAGCCCCTTTTCTGTAGCCAGGGCTCCTCTTAGGTGCTGGCTGAGTGAGATGTTATCACTCTGCTTTGGGAGCACTGAGTCATATTCAGAAAGCAGAGATTTTCTCACCTTCTGCAAGACCGTGGATTAGAACTAACCTTATTAAAGTTAGACAGGGCACACTCTCAACGAGGCCAGGAAGAGATAGTCTTTCAGTGGCTGCAGCTGTCCTCTGTCATTTCCCCTGCTCCTTGCAGCCGGGCATAGGAGGAGGGTCCAGCCCCCAACTACCATGGGACAGTGGGTGGGGTGTCTATGCTTGGTGGGTGGAATGAGATGCTAGGAATGATTAGTTCAGGGACTGAAGGGCAGTGGAGACACTAAGGGAGTCCCAGGACTTGTTCAAGACTTCTGGGACAGTCTTAGGTGACAGAGAAACTAGCCACCCCACAGAAGAGCTGCTTTGTGTCGTTTAATCCTCGCGGACCACGTAAGGGAGACAAGGCTCCAGTCCAAGTGGGGTGGAAACAGAGCTGGAGGGTCTTACAGTTCATCTGGTTGCAGGGGTCTCAATTCTGGCTGCACGTTAGTTATCTGGGGGCTTTAGAAACATGCCATTGCCCAGGCCCCTGAAATTCTGCTTTGGGGTGAGGTCTAGGCATTCTTTTAAAAAATACTCTCCAAGTTATGATAATGTGCAGCTGAGGTTGGGAACCAATCTCACAAACTCATTTCATCTTGTAGATGAATAAACAGAGCCTTTGAGGGCTTCCCTAGTTGACCCAAAGGAAAGGCCATACAGGCGATTTTTTGGCCACAGGGTCTGGACTCAGACCCGGGCACCCCTCTATTACCCTGCAGCGTAGCATCTTCAGCATTCATACCTGGGGTTGATTTCAGAGAACAGCCACAGTGTTTATGTCCCAGCCTACATCTGGGCATAGTATTTGCCTGGCACTTCCTTACTCTAGGAGGACCGTTGAGTGCTGAGATGGTCCCAGAAGCAGTGGTGATCTGGGGTCTCAGGTTCCAGCAGCAGCGACAGGCTCAGGTGTCAGGAAAGCCTGGTGACCTTGATCGCCTTACTTAACAACTTTCAGCTTCAGGTTCTTGATCTGCAACGTGAATAGTTCCTTAGAGAGTCAACACAGACCGGTTTCTGGGTTGAGAAGGTGACAGAAGGTAATGACATCAAGCTCTTAGTCCACAATTTGTGCCTTTTGAATGGTGGCAACAGTAGTGGTTGTTACTAGTGTTCGTGTTTTTGTATTTCTGTGCCCTGGCCTCTGAGAACAGTGGTTTCCGATCAGAGGTACTTGTGCATCGCAAGAGAACATTTGACAATGTCTAGAGATGTTTTGATCGTCTAAACGAGGGTGCTTCTGGGTAGAGGTCAGGGATGCTGCTAAACATTCACGGTGCACAGGACGGCCCCCGTGCCCCAAGAAAGGGTTATCCAGCCCAGTGGTGCCCAGGCTGAGAAGCCGGGCTCTAATGTCTGAAAGGAGTTGGGAGTCTGAAGGCCGGAGCTGGTGGGAGGTACTAGGCTGATGGATTTGGGCCCTGCACTGGCCAGGGAGGGGGCCGTGCCAGAGCGGCAGCCCCGTCTCGGGACCCAGTGGCCGCCTCTTTCCATGCAAGCTCCAGTGCTTACCTGCAGGTAATAACAACCGGGGGTTAGTCCTCAGAGGAGCTATGAGGATAAGCCCTCGCTGGATGTTTAGAGACGCTGGTGAGACAGGCTGAATAAAGCCCCGGCGACTGCATCAGGCCCCGCGGGAGGGCTGTCTTTCTCCGCGGTTGGGCTTTGGGCACGTGGGGGCTGCTCTCGCGTCTCCTGAACCCATCATTTATAAATGACAGCTACCCACGTTGGGAATTATGACCCCGAGTTGGCAAACGGATAACTTCCTCAGCTTGCTTTCTGGAGCCTTGTGTCTTAACTTCTTTATCTTAAAAATTAAGATAAATCCGATACTGCCAGGCACGCGCTGTTCGGTGCGGAAAGGAGGCTGCGTGTACAAACTCTCCTGGAGAGCGCACGGCCCCCTTCGTCAAGGTTATCACGGTTATGGGTCTGGGCTGCAGTGGAGCGAGAGGGCACTAGGTGGTGCTGCGTCCCCGCCCGAGGCGGAGCGCGGCCCTCCGCGGACGTTACTGATGTCCGGCTTGGAGGACACGCGCCCCAGGGTGAAAAAACCAAGTCACACGAAGGACTTAGTTCTCAACACAAGTCATCAGCCCAGTGAAGCAAATACTGCCACGGCAGGTACATTTTCTGGCTAGAACGGATGGGAAAGGGCATTGACTGCCTCCAGGCTTCTGGCTACAGATAGCAACGATAAAAATACACAATGAAATGCAACCTCGCAGCAGGCCTGGCCCCGGGAGAGAAGGAAGACCAGCTGGGCTCGATCTGGCGCCGGCGCTCCTCTGTAGTGACTGTTGCGTAAAAGGCCAGTGGCAGTGGTCGTGTGGACACCCTTTTGTCGGGTTGGCTCTCCCTGAATTAGGGGGCGATGCTACCTTTCCGAGTCTCGGTGTTTCACCTGTTAGGATAGGGATCACTGTGGTTACCTACCTGGGAAGGTAAGCAAAGTGGAGATGCAGCAGTGCATCCTGGGAGGGGAAAGGAGGAAGGAAGGTTTGAGTGTTGTCATGGTGATGAGCTGTCTCCAAGGAGACTCTCCAACTCAATTGTGAAGGGGACTCACGGGCCCCAAGCATGTTCCCAATCACTTTGCCACTTGACTCCAGACTCTGCAGACACCGTTGTCAGGCCCCAGGAGGGTCAGCCCGTTAGAAAGGGCGGGAGGTATGGGGTGGAAGAGGGGCTTTCCTCTGATAGTCCTGCATTCCAGTTCTGCCGCCAGCTAGCTCCTTGGGAATGCCCTTTCACACAAGCCTCAGCGCTCTTGTCTGTAAAATATTGATAGAATGGCAGGGAGGTTGCAGGAGGGGCCGAACTGCTGCAAATGAGTTCACATCAGCCAGAAACCGAGTCTGCAGATAACGTGGCCAGGCAGCCACATGTGTGAAACCCGGAAGAGGGACCTCGAATGCAGATGGGTTCATGCCATTCCCGCCATTTTAATCCCTTTCTCGTTCTGCTTGTGGTTGTCTAGACTGGGTCCCTACTCATACTTAATAAATTGTGACCATTGATTCTCCTGTTCTTCTGTTTATTGACTTGTAATAATGTGATGATTGCTATCATGGAGGAAGCAGCAGGTACCAGCATTTTAGGAACATTCATTTCCCCAATTTAATGCTCACAAGCACCTGCAAGGTGACTATTATCCCAGGCAGGGGGCATGTGAGGAAATGGAGGTGAAGCACCCGGAAGTCACAGGGCGGGTGGGTGGTGGAGTCAGGAGGTTATGCTGGGTCTATGTGAGAAAGCAGAGGTGCTGCCTTTTCCCTCAGATCATAAGGTGTCTAGAGGCTTCTCTGGAAAGAATATGCAATGAGTTCTTGCTCAATCATTGATTCTTCAAAGGACACACACACACACACACACAGACGCGCGCACGCGCGCATAACACTCCACACGGGTACAGAGCTCTATTTTTGTCTCGAGACGCACACATTCATTATTTATAAACAGCCATGGACTCAGCTGGGTGTCCTACATGGTGGCTCTCCTAAAGGCCAGGAAAGAAATTTGCCAACATGTATGGGGCACTGCTGGTCAAGGCCTGGCCGGGTTAGACTCCATCTTCCCCTATTTGCTTTAGAACAGGCCAGACCCCTAACCACTGGGCTGGTAAAGTAGGGCCAGAGACTCTTTGGGGTTGAACACTCACCCTCTAGCAGTGACAAAGTGGTGCACGGTCTCCAGCACCCCTCACTGGCCAAAACTTTGGGTTGAAAATGGTTCCTGAATTAACTGCAGTTGCCAACTTGTTAGCATGTCACCTTTACCTGAACCTCATTTCAGGTCCCCTTAGAGTCAAAGATCGTCTTGTTTTCATACCTCATCAAGAGCAGAGCTTCTTGGACCAGGATCTTGGTGCTTTGGAATGTAAACGACACCTGTCAATTTTGCCTTCCTCTTGCCAGGTCATTCTGTGCCCTCAGTCCCAGGCAGAGGGGCTGGGAAAGGAACCAATACTTGTTGAGGACACGCTATGTTTTGGTCACTTATTGGTAGTTTATATGCATTTATCCCCCTTACTCCTCACAACCGCCCTGTCCTGTAGCTGTCATTAGCCCTGACTCAGAGACGTCTTCAAGGGCGCCCTTGCTTCTAATTATGCAGCTCAATGTGTACTTGGGTTTTAAGCTCTGATCTGAGCTCTCCCCAGTACCTTGTACTGTTGAACTTTATACCTTAATCAACACATACTGATTTAAGCATCTTTTCTGCAAAAACTACTGTCTTTCTGGTAACGTAGAGCAATGCCAGGAAGTATAGGCCCTGGTTCTTGCCTGCAGCGTTAGAGGAAGAGCTCACACAGATGGGATTAATGAATAATGTGAAAAAGTATCATGAGCACCGAAAGAAGAGACGATACGGGTTAGTTCTTGAAATAAGAGTCAGATTTGGGTGAGGCCAAACAGCAGACCCACTACCACTGGAGTATGGCCACATGTGCCCTGAAAGCAGGAGTTGTTTTCTGATAAAAATGGGGGTGGGAGAGTAAGAAAGTTGGGCTGGAAAAGGGTCATTATCAAGAGCCATCGCCCCTGGGTCCAGGCTGTTTCTGCTGACCGAGTAGGTCCCAAGGGACATCTGGAGGTCTGGAGAACTGTGGTTGGCTATAGAGAGAGCTGGCCATGGCGGCAGGGGTGATTGGAAGCTTTTCTGTGCACAGCCTGTGCTGTCAGGGGCTCCAGCAGGGCCCCCAGGCTTCTGCCTTCAGGCAGTAAAGGGGCAGCAGCCGCAGAGACCAGCCACTGGGGGTGAGCGACTGTGAGAAGAGCCCCTCACCTTGGATGGGGTGTGCACACTTACTGTGCTTGGCGGTACCGGGAGAGAGAAATGATGGGAAAAGACAGACCATGCTGCTCCTCTGAGCAGGCGGGGGCTCAGCGTGATCGTGGTCGGGACATATTTTGTCCTAATTTATAGATAAGAAGACCTGTAACAGTTCAGTCCCGAGGGACAGCAGTAAGAACGAAAACGAGGCTGTAAATGCGATCAGTGGTACCTGGTGAGTAAAGGACCACCTGCCGTGATTGAGTCAAGACTGCAGGTGTCCGGAGTGGAGGTTAGAGACCACATTAGGGCTTTAAGGGAGAAGGAGTCAACGAGCGCTGTCTTCGCTCCCCTCTGAAGCCCCCTCTCTCTGTGGGGGCTCCGGCTCCTGGACCCTGTCTCCCATCCAGTGCTGTGGATCTGCAGTTACCCGGTAACCCAGACTTCCAGTCCTGCCAGCTCCACTCAAGGTAAGGGCCCGGCACCGGCGCGCCATTTAAAATCTTTCATGCTGTGTTGCTACTGTGCTCTTTCTCTGTTTAGATGCACAAATACTCACCACTGTGTTACAACTGCCTGCAGTTTTCAGTCCAGTCACGTGCTGTACAGGCTTGTAGCTCAGGAGCAACGGGCTGGACCATCTAGGTTTGCCTAAGTGCGTGCCGTCACCCGTCACGTCTGCACAATGACAAAGTCACTTAATGACACATTCCTCCGATAGGATCCCCGGTGTTAAGCTTTCTTTGGCTTTCTGATCCTTGGTGAGATTGTCACAATCTGAGTCTCCAAGTCATTTCCGTAAGCTTCCCCCTAGGGGTTTCAGGCGCCGGGTCAGGAAGAGCTTCTTCTCCGTTACGGCTTCTGGTTCTTTTGTTCCAAGTGGACGCCCTTTTTTTTTTTTTTTGAAAGATGAGGTAACCTCTTCCCTATAAAATGGGACCGCAATATTTTGATACGTCATTTCTCACAAAACAATGGGAACAGAAAGTAAAAGTGTGTGGGACTGATTGATATAAGAAATTAAAAAGTTGTTATGTACTTACCCTGTACTCTGTATTGTGCTGAGGCTGTGTGTGGCATGAATGAGAGGTGAATAAAATTTGGTCCCTCCATGCAAGGAGCTCTCCGTCTCGGGGGGCAGACTTTTGCCCCCCACCCCGAGAGCATAACCGCAGACTGGTCAAACCCGTGCCTTAGAGTTTAGGTGGCCTTTAGGGGCAGGCTGTCCTGTCTGGCTTTGAATTCTGGCTCTTCAACTTTTGAAAGGGCATTTGGTCTTCATGTACCTTAGTTTTTCCCCCTGTAACATGGGGGACAAGCATCATGTCCCGTTAACGGCTTGTCATAAGGATTAGATATGTAACATCTAAATTATGTTGACTGATGCCTGACAGACAGGAAGCATTTGATGAACGAGAGAAATTATTGTTGCAAGATTACCGTGGAGGCGTGACCCCAGTTTCATTTTCATTTTCAGCGATATTCACATTTTCTGGAACGGCCACCCCTCCGCTTTAGACATAGGGAGGTTGTCTGTCTGTCTTTCCGTCATTCTCAGCCTTGCCCTGATGTGAGTGTGGGGAGAGCACACTTGACTATGCTTTTAGCCTGTCTGAGCCTCGGTTTTGTCATCTAGGGAAGGGGAAGACACTGTTTTGCAAAGCTGGTGTCAGACTGGGACCCCCACGCAGGACTTTTCAGGATGAGTGCTCAACAGATGGCTCTTCCTTCTACAGAAATGCCTGTGCTCCACTGTTCCCCAGAGGAGAAGAACTCAGCAGGAGGGAGCAGGGCCGGGAGGGGGTGTGGGTGTGGGGAAGCAGGGAGAAGTGGAGGGTGAGGAGAGGCGGATTTTGAGGTTGAACTGTGGTAACATTAACCCTTATTTTCAAAGCTCTTTTTCCAGTCCCCCCAGCCCTCCGAGTCAATACAGATTGTGTTTTGCACTTGACTTAGCGGTGGCATTAAGTGTGCCTGCCCAGGCTTCCGGGGACAGGGGTGAAGGTGGGCATCTGACACTCTCATCTGCATGATGGGTCAACTGTCCTTGAGTCTTAGTCACAAGCTGAAGTGTAAAGCCGCCGGGCAGGCCCCTGGGCAGGGCTTTACGGGACCAGCGTGTTCAGAGTGGCTCTCCATACCTGGTAGATAGATTCGGAAAGGGTGAGTGTGAGCATTCCTTTCCTTCCTCTGCAACGTGAAATGTACTTGCAGGCCGATTGGCTTATTTCACCCCATGCCAGGACCCGTCGCTGGTGAGTGGAGGTGACGATGACAGGCCGAGTCCTTTCCCACGGTGGCCATGGGCTCTCTGCTTGAACTGCTCTGTCTGTTTCTAACTCCTGTGTGGGGCCGTTCACCTGCTTTCTTTTCAGGGGTGTGAAAATTTAATAAGATGACTGAAAACACCTCTGCAGCCACAAATCGGCCCAGGAATCCCTGTTGAGAGTAAATTTGTACGTGAACCACAAAATCAGACAAAAACCTAAAAAACACTCTCCTCTCTGCGTTAACTTCTGGCCCCGTTTCTGTCCAGAGAAGCAAGTGCTGGGGACGCGAGCGGAGCTATTTGAGCCGTGGGGGCCGGGCCAGCGGGCGCCGCGCGGTGGTCCGTCAGGAGGAAAACGTTAGGGTTGCAGCAAGCAGTCGGTTTCTTTGTAGCTCTGGATTCTCTTCTTTGGTGATGGTTTCCCTAAATGGAAACAGTGACCACTTCCAGGTTCCCGAAGAAGGGAGTCACGGGCAGTGTGACCTATACTTGCTGTGTTTTCTTTGAGTTACAGTATTCCTCCCTAAGGACATTCTCTGAAGAGGGTTTGGGGCACATGGGGCTCCTTGCCCTTGACCTTGGCTCTCTGATTCCATTCATTTGTACCCTTTTGTAAAGATGCTTTCAAAAGCACCATCTATAATTCTGAAGTTAATTTTGTAACACGAGGTAAACCCTGGTGGTCTTGCCCCTGAAATCTATCCAGAGGCAGGAATAAAGGACCAACACAAGGGAGCTATATTCTTTAAAATAAGAACTGCAAAATATTCAAGAAACATTTTGTATCAATAACCGGTCTTTTACGTATGTCTCTGCCTCCTAAAAAGTCTTTGGTGTCGCTGTAAAACTGCTCGGCCTCCCATATCTTCGTCCATCAGCAGACAATGGACTTAAATGGTTTTGGTGCTTGTACATCCGGTCTCTCCCCTGTGACATGGTATCTGTCCTTGGGGACAGGAGGAGCCAATAGTCATTCGTTCCTGCTATGCCTGGGTGCTTTGTTTTTATTTCACTTAGTCCCTCCTGTCTGGCCCTTATCCTCGACGCAGGGAGGTGTCTCTCCCTATTATGCAGGGGACGATGGTGAGGCTCAGAGTCTGGGTAACCTGCCCCGTTTCATCAGAGTTAAGGACGGGATTTAAGAAGGGTCCATGCTGAGATTGAGCCCAGACCAGACTGCCTCGGGAGACTTTTTTCTTTCCATTCCACCATGCCATCCTTCTGTGGCTTTGGTTCCTGCTTTAAAGGTCACAAACGCAAAATATTCCATCTTTTCAGGTCAGGTGTGCCAACATTCCAGGTTTGGCATCAGCTCTTTGGACTCTGTGAAGGCCTTCAAGGTGAAGGCTGTGATTTGCATCTCTTCCCCCTTGCCTCCCACAGCTGTGGGCTAAGTCGGGTTGGAAGGGCAGGTGGCGCATAAGGGAGCTAATTGATTTTCTTCTTATGAATATTCATCTGAGGTTACTTCTCCATCTGTTCTCCTTCTGTGATTTCACAATGGCCACTGAGTACGGAACAGGAGCGAGCCTGCCCCTCACCTTCTAGGTCACTCCTCTGACCACTGGAGGGACAGGACCGAGCCAGTTACCTCTGCAAGGCCTGGGCCCGAAGCACTGGGTCCATTGTCGGGGCTTGGAGCTTTTCCAGACAGCGTATCCTTCATTGCATTGAGCGCTCAGGGGCCGTCTGATGAACTGATTCTCAGCATGGCCATCTGCACAGAAACCCAGGGCTGCTTGCAGGATGGGAGACCGTCATGCCTGAGCTATGGGGCCAAGGCCCATGCAGCTCACAGGTCACCAATAATAGTCCATGATGGAGAGGAAGAATCATAAAGTGAAGAGGGCTCATTAGTTTTGATGGATCTGGCTCAAATCATGTAACATTTGAGTTCCTTGCATAAAATCCAGGCTAAGTACTGAAGAGGGAGGTCTCTTGGGGCCCATAGTAACTGCCTCTTGGGGGAGGGAGACTTTGGTGGCTCTTCTACTGTGGTCCTGGGGTTCAAAGTGACTATGTTTGTGTTGAAGCCACGTGTTTGCCACAGAAAAGGCTATTGATCTGGAGTTCTATCAGTAAGAACTGAATGTTACTTAAGTGGCTCACGGCCTACCAGTGAACAGTGGCCACTGGCGTTTCTAATAATGGCTCCTACAGATGGAACTACCGTATATGCCCCCTGCATTATTAAAGATGGACAAATTATATTCACGGAAGTTTTCATGTAAAACGCATTTCATAGGTCACTCCAGGACCAGTGATGATGGGTGGGTTTCCCCCCCCACAGCACCGTGTAAGTCTTGGATACTAGGTGGATGGCCTACAGTTCAACTCAGCTCTGACTACCTGGGGGTAGGGTCAGACCCCACAGCCGAAGGGCTCAGTCCCACAATGCTGCCCTGCATTCAGATGCCAACCGAAAGTCCAGGGGGCTCCCTGAGCTTCTGACCCACTGGGCGGAAGTCCAAGGTTCCCATGACCACCCCAAAATCACCTCATTCACATCAACGTGTTAGGGATCTAAAGCTGTTTCAGAACCTGAGGACAGGAGTCCAAAGGTCATCACCAAAGATATTCCCATAGCTCTTAGCGCTCAGGAACTTCCAAGGGTTTGGGGAACTGTGAGCCAGAGCTGTGGAAAACATGAAACTCTACATATTCATTATAAATCATCATATCACAATAGGGTACAAATTCTGTGACCATTGTTCATCTTTGTGAGACAGCACAGGGACCTGGGCTCAGGAACCCAGGGACACCAGATGGCCAGAAGGAAAGCTGAACAGAAAAAAATGTCAACCCCCACCCCCTAACTCCTTACTCAAAAGTGCAGAGGTAGCCGATTTTATCTCCCTTCTAAGGGCCTGCCTTAAACTATTGACCTGCATGCACCATTGATCCGGGCCTGACTGCTACATGACCTTCTCGGGTGGCGGTCACGAGCAGTCCGCCAGGAATGCAGTTGAAAAAGGAAGGTACCCAATCCTGAAATGGAAAATTCTGAAAACCTACCTTTTCATAGAGCTCCCCTTTTCCAGAGAGCCTGCCCGCTTTGTCCCCAGTTTATACCAGCAGCCAAGGAGAGCCCACCCCCCCACAACCAGTTCACAGAGCCTCCCCTTCCTCTGTGCTCCCTTCCTTGTGCTCAGCATCAACTTTATGAAATCTGGCTGAAAATGTCTCTGGAGCTTCCTCTTGATTTCTCTCTTGGGGAACCCAAGAACCCCATTGCATGTATTGGAATACTCTCAGTATTCAGATAATTAGTAAAATTCTGACCACGGTGAATACCGTGTAGCTTCTTTTAGGTTCCCAAGGCAACATTCATTCATTCATTCCTCATTTACTATTCAGTCTCTTCTTCTTCTTTTTATTTTTTTTTTAACACAGGGCATAGCACAGGGTAAACAATCCATAAACTTTAGATTTTAGAGTTATCTAAGCAAGAGCGTTCACTAAGCAGGAGTCTTAGGCACTGTGACAGGCACGGGATGCAGAGTGCTGGAGTGGAAGGCACCTGAGTGAGGGGACGGGCAAGCAAACCAGCCCTGGGTTCTAGCCTGTCGCAGAGGCTTCCGCTCTGACCCTCTGCCTTTGGGAACATGGGTGAGCTCAGCCTGCCCCAGGATCGCACAGGTCATTTCTTTATTAAAAAAAAAATCTTTATTGTATTATTTTTCACAGGCAATTCCTTTAATACATCTCTGAAGCTATGTAGCTCCTGCCGGTTCTGTTTCTCTGGCTGACCCTTGACTATGACAGTTATTATTTGTTGTGTTTCCTGCCAGCATGGCAGGAGGTATTCCAAGGTCCTTGGAACATAGTTAAAAAGTTTCTGCTCAAGCCCCCGTCCTCTCCCCCTTCTGAGCAGGGATGTATTCATATATGTCCATGGAGACCCCCAAAGACTTTCCAGGAAACTCTGAAGGGAATCAGCATCCTCATCCTCAACTCATAAACATATTCTCTCCTCAAGTTTCTTTCTCTTAAAACAAGTGATTAGGAGGCTAGACTCTGGGCCGGCTCACCCTCTGAGGAAGGACGGGGACTGAAGGCTGAGTTCAGTCACGTGGCCAGTGATTTCATCAATCATGCCCATGTAATGAGGTACCATAAGAACCGCACAGAAGCCCAGTGCAGCTTGCTGGTTGGTGAGCACCTTGATGTGCAGGAGCGTGAGCTTCTGAATCCACAGGGCAGGGCGCGGATGCTCTGCATTCCCTCCAGACCCAACCAGAAGTTAGCACCTCCCCAAGCTCTGTGAGTTGTTCCAGTGAATTATTGAACCCAAGGGAGTCGTGAGGACCCCAAGTTTGTAACCAGCTTGTCAGACGTGTGGGTGGCCAGGGGACCCTGGAACGAAGCTAGAGTAAGGGTGGCCTTGCAGGGTGTAGGGGCTCAGCCCTTCCACCCGCTGTGTCTGGTCAGTGTTGGAATTGAATTATTACAGCATGCACAGGTGGGGCGGAAATGGGGTACAGAGCTCCCCGATTTAACTAATCATCGGCAAGATCCCATTGGCCGGGGAGCCCCATTTCACTGTTGTTGTTCTGTGCAAACCGGGGACTGGGATTCCTGGCTGTCACCATACGCCCTTCACCCTCACTGTCCTCAGCCCCTGCTCTTTGGTCTTTGTGAAAAGTCAGCGGTAAGAATGACGGTGACACCACCCCGGTGCCGCTTTTCGTCTGTACCCGGGGATTTTTCTGCTTGCAGATGGAATGCAGCCCTTCTTGGCATAAAATCGCAATCACAGGTTTTCCTTTTTACCACTGACCTTCCCCAAGCAGAGACCCCCAGGGACATGCGTTTGCCGAAGAGCTGTGTTGCCTCCAAGACCTCCCCACTCTCTTAGGCGTGGAGCTGGGCCGTTGTCCTTAGCTGTCCTATTGCTGGGGTTGTTCCCGCCATGCTTCCTGCGGAGCTGTGTGCAGCCCTCTGGAAGCCTTCCTACTTTTATCCTGTTTTGGGACCCTGACCTGGTCGTTACTCACTTCGTCGTGGCCTAAGCCTCTGACTGTAAGAGAGGGATCTTCTGCTGAGGATTTGGTGGCGGAGGCACGGGAAGAGGGCTGCGGAGAGTGGGTAAATCAACCGGCTGCTTAGGCGAAGGCAATGGGGCTTGCCCAGTGTCCCTGGCTAAGTGTTCCCAGCAGAACAACCACATGCATCTGAGGCCGAAAATCCCCCAATTTATTTGTATAGATTTTCAGAAACACTTTAATTCTTGCCGGATATCCTTTTCTGCACTGCCAGTGGAAGGGAGGGTAATTCCTGACGAGGCATTCATTACGGAGGCCGTCAGTAATGCACTGGGTTCTGCCCTTGTTTTCTCGTCTTACTGTGATGATAGATGGTGAGTCTGTGCAGATGCAGTTAATGCCGCTGTGAAGTGTGAGAACATGAGGTGTTTGGAAAGGCCTAGAAGTAATCTTCACGCAGAGGCGTAAGGTAAAGGATGTCGTGATGGTGCCAAGGGAGTGGTAACTCGGCTATTTTATTAAGTCTCTAGAAACGTTAACTGCCCCCCCCCCCCCCCGGATCCTTAATTAACCACCTGTTTTCTTGGCCTCACTGTGTCCCTGTGGACTTGTTGAAAGTCTTCATATTTTTATTTGTAGTGAGTACAATGGGACAAAAAGCTGTTTTCTGTCAATGTTTATGGGGAAAGTAGAAATTGGAGTAGAGTTCTGGAGGCAATATATTGAATTTCATGGGGCCAATGGGGAACATTTATTTTGATCCATTGGAATGATTGTTTTTATTTATTAACTCAAATCTAATGAGATGAGTTCAAGTCCACTTCATGAGAGTGTTTATTGAGTGCCTACTACATGAAAAGCACGTAGCAGTTGCTATGGGTGGATCCATCAGCAATGGCTTTAACACAAAGCAGAACGAAATAACTACCAACAATAAGAGATGTTAAAAGTATCATTTGGAGTCAAAGAAAGAAGAGATCATATTTATTTAGTGTTTTAGCTGGATTCCCATGAAAAAAGAGCCCGAAACAATATCTTATATAGTAACATTTTTATTGGGGGTGCAACCCCAAGGAAGTCCGAGTGACCAAAAAGGGAAGTGAGGTCAGGAGCGAGAGCAAGTGCAAGATGGTGCATTGCCAAGGTGATTACAGCTTTGCAGGAAACCAGATGGCTGCTCAGCCATGTGGGCCATCTCTGGGGACAATGCAAGGAGCAGTTAGCTGTCCGTCCTCGAGATGGAAGAGGGAGCCATTGATTTGCTGGCTCTTGCCTCTCACTCCTCTCTTGTTAGTCAGAGTCTGCTCCAGGAGCACCAACTCCTTTACAATTTGGGGTGTGTCATCCCAGGAGGTTGCTGGGGCGGCCACAGATGCTATGGGCCAAGTCTGTCCGGTGCACAGACATGGTCTGTGCACTGACGGGTGCCTCTGGGTCTCTGGTGGCCGCAGTGGTAACTTGGGCGTTGTGATTATAGAAACAACACAAGCTGTCACTAGGGTTATTCTGGCCTGGAAGTAAGACAGGCATGTAAGGCTGGGGGCCAGGAGACGGTCAGGGCTGAGCAGATCCCGGGTGGGCTAGTCACGGTTAGGAAAAGCTTTAGGGAGAAAGATTGCACAGGAGATGACAGATACCAGGCTGGATAGGATTTTGATAGGCAGTGATAGAAAGAGATAATGTTGATCATGAGATCTGGATCAAACAAAGACGTGGTGGTGGGGAAGCAGGGTTGGTCAAGGACACAGGTGTCCACTTTGCTTGGACTCTAAGAGGAGAAGTGGGAGGTAAGGTTGAAAGTGCAGCTGAGGGCTTGATGAGGGAGGGCCTGAGAGCACACGTGTCAGCCAGCTAGCTGCTGCATAACAAACAGGCACAGGATCTAACCGGCAGGTAACAGGGTCTGCGGCCTGGCTGGGCAGCTTTGCTCTTTGCGTGTTCATTCTGGGGGCCAGGCTGAAGGGGCAGGAGCTCACAAGGGTTTGACCACCCATACAAGCTTTGCTGTCTGTCATACCCCAACCTAGGAAGTCACATGGCCAAAGCCAAAGTCCGTGGGGCCAGGAAATACACACAAGGATGTGGATGCAGGCTCTTCCTCCAGGGAAATAACAGAATTATGAGCAATGATTTGACCTAACAGAGTCAAGATGAGAAGCTCGTAGACACAAGGGAAAACAAGGTATTTTGTTCACTGTGTTTGTACTTCTAGAGCCCAGCCCAGGGTGTAGAAGGCAGTAGGCGCTCGGGGTTTGCGTCACGCGTGACTGAATGAATGCCGACGCCACGTACTCAGCACTGTGGTGAGCATTGCATTTTCTCCAGGTTCGGCTTCCAGGCATATAAAACTCACTTCCAGTTCGGTTAAAGCTCTTGTTTCAAGATAATCTTTCCAAACCTTTGCTTTTCTCTGCCCTTTTCTTATGCAAGACCTCATTGTAACCCTCTTCAGATTGCTTTGTGAAGCTGCACTTCTCCGCCTGCCCGTCCTTAATCTGCTGTCATTTCCCGTGACCCCCCTGACACAGGCTGTTCATGCTCTGCAAGGCCCGTCCCCGCCGGTCCCTCCCCACTCCCTATGCTGTCGTGGTCGGTGTTTGCTCCATGCCTCGGCTCGTACTGCTGCCTTTGAGAGGGGTGTCTCCTCTGTTCACAGATCTCCCCTTCTGCTATTTACTGCCCTGGCTTAGCCAACTGTCTTTTTCCCATAAAATCGCTGGGACTGTCCCAGGTCTCACCGACCCCTCCTCTTTCTGAACACCTGTTTACACCTGTGAATGTTTTAAATCTTTACCGCTCAGGAATTGTTTCATGTGGGGGAGTCTCTGACCAGAGGTTATTTCTGCCTCTGCATCCATTTTGTTTGGCCAAGCGCATGCCCTATATAAGAAGCCATGTAAGTTCCTGATAGGGCTTCCTCAGCAACCCTGTGACCACCAGTCTCCCCTGCCTCCTGGAGCCTTTCCCTTGTGTGCCTCCTAGGTAAGACCCCTGTGGAGTTTAACAAAACTCCTTTTTGGTTTGAATTGACCAATTCATCCCTAGCCTGGGAACCCCAAAGCACTCCACCCATGGACCCTAATAAAGGCATGTGCCCCAGATCTGGCCTCTTTCTCTGTCTGCGCTCCAGTTTGACCTGCCAGGCTGGCCCCTCGAGGTGTGCTCTGTATTTTCTCCAGGACCTCTGAGTAATAAACTTCTCTATTTCAGCCCCATTTGTGGTCTGTTGTTGAACCAGGAATTCACCATCAAACACCCCAGGCTCCACTTAACACATGTTAATATAATGACATCACAACAGTCCTGCTTCCCCAGCCAGTTTGTGAACATTGTCAGGGCAGAGCCTGAGTCTTTTGCTTTTTGAGTCTCTCGTCATGTCTATTGCGCGCGGTGCTTGATATGAGGTAGGTGAATAATAAATACGTATTATGATTCATCCTATGGGCACTACGTACTTGTTGATGAACTTGGCTATGGACGCTCTTGTGTACATTAGAAAGGAGACTCCTTGGGGGCCCCCATAACGCCTTCTGCACCCATGTGGCCTCCTTCAGTTCTCCTGACACAGCCCTGGACTCAGTCATGGGTGAACTTTTGATAGGTGGCCAGCCCATCTCGTCACAGGGCTTTATCATTTAGATGCCCCACAGTTAAGAGGCTGATGGAGGACCACAAAGTTAGTTTCAGCAAAACGAACTAAGGTCTTGGCGCCTACTGTACACGAGCCTACAGGAGTGTCGGCCCCATGGCTGGGGCTTCCGTGGGGGAGAGGACACCCAGTGTCCTCTGGGCCGTGTGCTACTTCTTGCCCACGATGCAAATGAGGTATGGAAATAAGAGGCGGTTTTTAATTTCTCCCTCTGAAACCATGAAAACAGCAAACATATGGTTCTCTCTGTGCCTGGGATGAAAAGGAGAGGCTGACTTTGTCCTCTCGGTGAGGAAGAACCAGTGTTTCCCTCGCCATCTCCTGAAGGGATAGCCTTGCCTAGTGCGCTGCCGACCCCGGAGGCACTGAGGGAATTGTTAGGTCAAAGGAGGCCGGCTTTTGGCTTGTGCTGCTGAGAAGTCTGAATAGAAGCATTAGCTCTGCCTCTTTCCCGCACCATTTACTGCAGCCTGCGGATTTGTTGATCTGGAAGATGACCCGTCAGAGTCGTGAAGCGTCTAATTTTATCCTGCGCACACCTCTGTCACACCCTTCTTTTTCTCTCTGTAGCTGCTCAGTGCCCTCTGTCCGGGGTCACCCCGGATACCTCCTCCACAGTTCCCCAGGACCACACTCCTACGTCCATGTAGGATGGGAGGATTGTGTGTTCCCAACCTCCTTATCTACCTTCTTCCCAGCTTCAAAGCTTATCTAACGGGTGCTTCCCTCTCCCGGGCCGGCTCTCTGCTGAGGCTGACGCGATGTGTCATGTCACGGTTTTAATGGTTTATACTCCTGAAACAGTCTCCTGGTGAAATGCAAAGGGAGGCGCAAGATAATGTTGACAGGCCATCTTCCGGCACCTCCAACACTTCCTGACATAATGGGAGGTTGTGCAGAAAGGCAATTGGAAAGGGTCAGGGTGAGTTCAGGGAACTAGTGACTCAAAGGCAGGATTAGTCTCTCTCCCAGAGGCAAAGCAGCCAAGGCTTGTATGGAAGTCACTCAAAGGAGCCTGGAATCCAAAAGGTAGGTGCTAGAAGTCAAGAAGGAGTCCAGTTGGAAACTGGGAAAAAAGTCAAAGTCTTGAGGACTCCCAGCTGATCTGACTAATTCACCTGCTTCTGCATGGGACGGGTTTTCTCCCACGTGACCTGGAGGCATGGTCTTTACATCGGACATACTCGTATATGTCCATGGAGACCCCCAAAGACTTTCCAGGAAACTTTGAAGGGAATCAGCATCCGCATCCTCAACTCATAAACATATTCTCTCCTCAAATTTCTTTCTCTTAAAATGAGCCCATAGGGTTTCTCTCCTAGTTTCGTATTTACAAAAGCCCTGTCTCACATCACAAAAGAAGGGAATACCTTGCACCCATTCTGAGGCTTACCGCGGTGCCTTGTCCTGGAAGAGAAACCTTCAGCGCTTCAAACCAAGATCGCACCTAACGGTTCTGAGAAGGCAGATGACTGACTGATGGCCGTGTCGCTACAACTTGGGCAGGTCGGGTGGCTTCCAAGTTTGCTTGCAGAATCGAGGAACCAACTCGAGTTTTCACTTCCAAGACCATTCAGATAAATTTTTATTGTAATTATTATGAGTTTTGACATAAAAACTCAGAACTTGAAAGACTAGAGTGACATCGCTGGGAGGAAACTTCCATCCCCATCACCGTCTGTGTGTGAGCAAAGTTTCTTTTCCATATAAAAACAAAAGGAAATGTAACTGATGATTACAGGAGAATTTCCAAAAAGGAAAAACCTTAACATATAATTACATATGTGTGTGTGTGTGTGTGTGTAATTATAATGCTGAAATGAATTTCCTAACAGGGACAAAACGGGTTGTCTTATAGGGCAATGAAAGCTAACGTTTGGAATCATATTTTCTAAAGAGCAGAAATCAATTGTATCTCTAGGGACAGAATTAATTTACATTTCTATGGACAAGAATCATTTTTATTTTTTTTAATGTGCTACAATTTGCAGAATTGTAAAGCCAGCTGTCCAAGAAAACCAAAAGCACACCCCTGCAGAATCAGAAAACGTTCCTGGGCGGGCGGGGACTTGTCTTTCTAGACAACGTCAATTTTTCATCGAAAGAACACCCAACAATCCTTTTGCCCAATTTACTTAACAGATCCTAAGCTTTCCAGGGGACGGAGAAGCGCAGAAGCAGGCGGCTGCCGCGGGTAACTCTCGAGTCCAGGGAAGAAGGCTTTGTTGACGGCAGTGTAGACACATGAGTGTCGATATCACTCCTTAAGCACAAAGCTGGGGCCTTCAGGGCAGGCTCTGGACCATGAGAAGCTCTTGTCTCCTTAATGTCTGAAGAGCTGGTCTTGCTGTTTGGAGTGTACTTTGCTTGAACTTAGATCAGATTTTTAAATTAATGCTTTTACCAAAGCCACGTGCAGAATGACAAAGGCACAGAAGGATGAATTGGAACTAAAACTGGTCTTAGCAGACAACAGTTGAAAGGGATGCTTATTTCTAAGGCCTGGAGCCCATGACCTCTTCCAGTACTTTCAAAGAGAAGGGACTTTAGAGTTGGAAGCGACCTTAATAGCAGATTAAATTCTCTAATCCACTCGCCTCATTATCCAAGTGAGAGAACTTCAGCCCAGAAAGGTTGAGGTGACTTTTCAGGTCACACTGTTCGTTTGTGGCCAGCCAGGGCACCGGACACAGGACACTAAAAAGACAGGACTTGTGAATCTGTCTGTCCACTGAATCTTTTTGATTTGCAGAATCCACTGTATCCACATTACCAAAGTTCTATTAATAGGGACTGTTAACTAGGACGTGGAAACGGCCTCATTAGGGAGAAATAGACATCAGAATGGTACCTGTTGAAGTGGGCTTTCTCATCTGTAAAATGAGCATGTCATAGCAGATGAACTCTACCCTCTTTTCTCCTTCGTCCCTGAGATCCTGCCGGGGTGCTTGAGGACCACAGGTGCGGGATTTGGACATCTCTTTGGTCACCTTTGGTTTGGAGTTGGTAGACTGAGTCCTACTTCTTGTCTTGTCACCATGGGTGATTTGCCTCCCTTGAAACTCGGTTTACACATTTGTACATTGGCAATAGTGATGTGTACTCGATCTGCCTCCTGCTTAACCAGGGAACAGAGAAAACGATTTGCGGGCAACTTTTCTCAGTCCTCTGTGGGACGGCACATGGATAGCACCCTGCGTGGAAGAGAAGTCCATTCATTGGGTGTGATGTGTGTGTATGAAGGTGTCTGCCTGTAGTGTAAAGCATCTCTCCTCTGGAATCCTAGCGGAGAGGGACCACCTTCCACACCGCACAGCAAACATACAAATGCAAGAGATTATTCTCCTTGGTATCCAACTCTTCTCTTTGTTAATTCTATACCCAAAGCCCTCTCCTGGAGTGTGGGGGTGGGAGTCTGATGGTTCCCCTACCCTAAGGAGGCGGTAGGACTCAAGGCCATGGGGGCGGGTTATGGTTGGGGATGGTGTGCAGGTGTGGCCTCTTTGCTCCTTCTCATTCTAATCAAAACCTCTGCTGTCTCGTAGTGGCTTTGTTCCCCTCAAGTTCACTTTTTTTCCATGAAGAACTTGGACAGTGAACATAGCTGGGTTTGAGATTGGCTGGCAAACCAAGCAAGGCTCATAGGTAGGGATGCGAAGCCTTTGGCTCGTAGACATCCTTGTATGAAGCCCTCAAAGCAAATACCTCTGATGGTCCTTGGTGGGCATGATCCTAGATCAGGTGATCTTAAATAAGTATGGCTCATTATTGACCGCCTTCCATGTATCAGGCTCTGTGCCAAGCACTTGGCATATAATCTAATCCTTAGACCAAGCTGGGTGTGGCCATTAGATAGTTACTTGATAAATAAAGAAAACAGAGGATCAGGATAGGTAAGCACTTGCTCTCCGAAGTGGTGTTGCTTTTTGTGACAATGTCAGAGGCTCCCCTTCCAAGTAAAGGTTTGGAGCCCTTGGGGGTTATGCCAGAATAATGGCCTGCCCCTTTCCTAGATCCGTGGGAGATCTTTGGGCTCATCCTCCTTCAAGTTTCCTTGCCCAGGCAGCTGAAGTTCCGTATCAACCTGATGTTGTATGCTTCCGATCCAGCTCCCACCCTCACGTGCCTGTGTGTGGCAGCCCTGGCTGTGGAGGTGACACCTCCGTCAGGAAGACTCTGCGGTAATGGATCAACGGAATCGCTGGGAGCGATTAAAGCTGCGCAATGGGATAGGCCTCTCGGAATCTCCGGGACCGGCATGTGCAGTTGGTACAAGCTTCCCAGGGACTTACTGAGATTCATTCTGCAAGTAAGAGCTTTCCTGCCTGGGTTCTTGTCCACCTGCGGATGGATCAGGTGTTGTAGAAGGCCCTGAACTGTCTGGGTCTTTACAATGGCTCTATAGTCTTAGCTCTTTCCAAGGACAAGTAGCATTTCTAGTCCTACAATCTTAGTAACTTATGTTCGCTCATCCACCTTCCCTTAACTCCTCCCCCTCCCCCACCTCACCAGATGCCACGAGCCTGGGTGGGCTCCCTGAATGTGCAGGCCTTTATTTCTCCCCCCTGCAGCCCTTCCAGCTGAATCCCAGGAGGGAAACCTCATGGTGCAAAAAATAAACCTGTAAAAGAGGCAACATTTTCAGAGCAGTAAATCTTGGCTCTGTGTGTGTGTGTGTGGGGGGGACATGCATGTGTACATGTGTGTTTCTGAAATCTGCGCTCTGTGTGTATATCTGTGTGTCTGCAGAGAGGACACCAGAGATGACAGCATTAAGGGCCTTTTGCTTTCTGGTGAGTCAAGACCACAGGAGGAAAGGACATACTCAGAGGAGCAAAGGGGTGTCCGACTGCTGGGAGAAAAAGGACCCAGCTGAGGGGAGGAGCATGCTGGGCAGGAAGTGTTGCCAGTGTGATTGACAGGCCGAGGAAGATGATGCCACTGTGTACGATTCTGATTCCGATTCCAAAGTGGCTGGGGAATGTCAGAATGAGCTGCCCCTCCCCCTCACTTGGTACGGGCTGATGTCTGCTGCTTTTGGGGAGGTGGGACTTCTGGCCTTCCTTGTGTACAGAGTCCTTTGCATCCCAGCCAGCCAGCCTCTGGGTTTTGTCTTCTCCACGTTGCATTTCCTCTATCCTGTCCAGGGGAAACGATCAGAAGAGAACCCTGGAGAAGACTCTGAATTGAGTTGAACCCTCCCATCAGCTTTCTGCAAAGTTTTGAATGAAAACAAAACTCTTCCAACCAACAAGCAATGAACTCACTAACCAGCCCCAAGCAGAGCCCAGATGTGGGAAGACGGAAAGATTATGGGGCTGAAATTGAGTTTATTGGCTCTGGGTCTTGTGGGCATGAATGGAATTGGGTGTGGTAGAGGTCAGCCAGGGGACCACATTAATTAGGATAAAGGTGCCTGTAGGGACCAGGGTCTCTCATCGACCACAGGACTTCTAATGAGCATGGACCACCCTTGATTCTGCAGAAACAATGAGGATAATTGAAATCTGCTGAGGGCTCCTCAACCTTATTTTAGCCCCCCCCCGCCCCACGCCCCACAAACGAATATGATGAAAGAAAGAGACCACAAGAATCCCATAGAAATCATGGGGGTGGCTGTTCAGTCAGGTCCAGGGGGCATATTGAGACCCCATTCCCGTATGTGGTTTGAGAAGAGTCTGCGTCCTTCTAACCCTCTGTGGGACATCCCCGCTGGTGTGAGTGTCAGGCAGAGGTGCAGTGGAGAGAAGGATAGGACTGAGTAGGATGGGAGAATAAGGAGGTGCTTTGGGGTTCCTTACTGAAGAGAAATGTGTGTTCAGAGACAGAACGAGAGGGCAAAGGGGACGCAGAGCACACGGCCTGAGCTGGGAAGAGGCCGAGAGGTCTCATCCAGGGGTGTCCAGAGGTGGGGACTTCTGTCCAAGCAGGCCAGACAGGCCACTGCCCATGAGAGGAAGGGCTTCCCCCAGGAGGCCAAGGTGAGCAGACTGCAGGCCAGACAGCCCAAGTCCTCGCTTCTCCAGGGACGGAAGAAGCCGACACAGAGAGGTCAGCTTGGGCTGGGAGGGACGTTGGCTGGGATGGCCAGGGATGCCCCCAAACTGTGGCCTGGGGGAGACATCGTGGGCTGGATAAGAGATGACAGAGGGGACTCCTGAAAGAAGTCTGTTCAGTACTTTGAACCTGAGCCCTGGTGGCTAAGTTGCATTGTATCATGGATTGTGGGCATACTCAGCTCTTCTGTATGGGTTTTGTTAGGTTCTGATGTGTAGCCTGGTGGCTGCGGCAGTTCCGAGGGCTGCCATGCCATTGTAGAGGGGGGACAGCTCTGTTTTGTGGGTACAAGTTCTGGTTTCCCCTCCAGGGTGGTCATTTTCCCTGAGATGCTCATTGTTTATGTATTCCGGCTCACCACCCAGTTTGAAAACATATGAAGCTGGTTGGTGTGTGACAAAAACAGCTTGGAGAGGCTAGTTGGGAAAGCAGAAATGTGTAAAAGTCACCCCACACAGCACGGGCCCCTGTTCAGGGTCACTAATCAAGCCCCGGCCCTCCCCTGTCTGGGGACAGCAGTGGGTTCTCTGAGCCTGTCATCCTGAATCACGCTGTCTCTATCAGAAAGCTAAGTAAAAGTCAATTTTAAAAAAATGATTATAGAAACCATATGTGTGTGCAGAAGCATACTTCCTTTTATTCCCTCATGGCTGGTAAAATTTCTTGCCCTTCTCCTTGGAGCCTTTCTCAATGGGAAACCACGTGACAGTCCGAGGGACAGGGTTACTTTTCAGGCAGCATGAGTTCAGCGAGAAGGGATTCACTGCAGTGATGAATTGTGGGCTCTTCCAACCACAACCCTTTCAACTGATGGCATTTAGAGACCTATTGGCCGTAAAATTATCCTGGCCCAAAAGAGAAGAAAGTCTTAACATTTTACCAAGTTCATTTTTCTTCCTGTTACTATTGACTGTAAATCTGAGCTTGTGAGGTCCCAGGTTCAAAACCAGCCATCTTAATGTTCGTTGATTGCAACCTAAACAATAGAGAGATGCCCCATTCCCCCAACCACTTTTCTGGTCAAGGACATTCAGTGCCAAATTATATCTTAAACTTTACATTTTATATTAATTAATCACTCTTTGTTGTTTCTTCCCACAAATACTTTAATTCTCCCCTTAAAATATAGCAAGAGGACGGATCAATGTTGTCAAAGCTAAGAGGAAAGGGCGTGCCAAGGACATGTGTGGTTAAGGCATGGAGGTTCGTGTTGGTAATTCTTTTCTGCTTTTATTTAAAATAATAAAAACTTGGTTTGCATCAAGAAATGAATTAGTATACATTGAATCCTCACTAGTAGATGATATGTATTATTTTTTTAAATACCAAAAAGTTATTGCTGAAATTAAACAGTCTATTGCAAATGAGAATTTAATAACTGAGTCAGGGAAGTGGGTTTTGAGACTTTTCCCCTTTTTTAAACAAAGTACAATATGTGTATATGATTAATATACATTGAACATTTTAAATACAGAGAAGCCTTTATTTGGCAGATATTGTATGTTTGAGATTCATTATCAATTCCCTCTCCATCTGGAAACGCTGTCCACATTTCCTTTAGGAAAGGCCCCCTCAGCCTTTCCTAACCATGTGATTTCGTTTGAATGGATCCACACCTGGCTCCAGGGCTGCACCCTGATTGGTTCAACCCAGCAGGCAGGTTTGCCGTCTCCCCACCACAGCGATTGGTTCAGGCGTGGTGATGTAATTCAGCCACAGCCAGTGAGAATCATGATGACACTTGCTGGAACCTCTGGGAATGTGACCTTGTTTGTCTCTCCTCTCCTGAACTCAGTGGTGGAAAGAGGAAATGTAAGCTGGGTGCCTCTTCGCTGAGCCCCAGAGAGGAAAGCCCAGTGAGGATGGGCCTGAGAAAAGCACAGAGTCCAGAGATGCAGAAAAACTGGGCCTGATATTTGGATAAAACAAGCCCTTGGACTTGGAGATACATGAGCCAACACATTCCTCTTTCTTGTTTGAATCAGAATGCTTTTTTTTTGGTCGTTTGTAACTCAAGGAATCCCAAAAGTCACAGCACTTAACACCAAAATGATGATGAATAAGAGTTACTTCCAGTTAGATCATTCAGAAGGCCCATCAGGAACTTGGAATGTCATTGTCCATGTAACAGTATTTTCTTATTTTCTGTATTCTTGATGCTCTGGCATCTGGGGTCTCACTGCTGGGGAGAGACTCCCCGCTTCCTTCTGGGGCTGGCCAGTGCTTAGATAGCAAAGCACCCCCCCCAGGAATGTGCCTTTCATATGCAAACGAACTGACGCAGAGTTGTATTCCAAAGCACCTCCTCTGTCTGGCTCGTAAACCCCAGGAGGCGAGAGTCCTCTGCCCTAGTCACCGGGAAGCCTGCTGAAATCGTTCACACCAGCCAGCCCTAAGCCTGCTTACCGGTCCTGCTTCCCCTTTTCTTCTGCCTTCTGATGGGCCCTGGTGCTTCCCCGAGTAGCCCTGCCTGAGAGGGCATGTTCCCTCTTCTCGGAAACTGTGAGTGACAATCTGTTGTTTTCAGTGACAGTCATCTCCTGATCTGTGGGCCTCACCACACCTGGATAGTAATAAAATCCGTATTTTAAAACGTCACCGTGAATTTCAGATAGCGCACTAAGAGGGACCCTGTGGATGCCAGCAGAGGCCATTTTCATGACTGTGCACCTCTTCCAGCTGACAGCCCCTGAGCTGTGACCTTTATAATAAACCGCCAGTCTAGTAAGGAAAACGTTTTCCTGCATGCTGTGACCTGCTCTAGCAAGTTCATCAACCCTAAGGAGGGGTCCTAGGAGCCCCCAGTCTATAGCTGGTGGGTCAGAAGCCAGGTGTCATGTGACCGGTGTCTGAAGTGGGGCAGGCTGTCTCGTAAGACTGGGTCCTTACTCTGTGGGGTCTGCTGCTGTCCTGCAGAGTGTCGTATTGGAGGACTACGCAGGGATGGGCAAGAAGCAGGTGTACAGCTGTTCGTATGGAAAAATACAAATTAATAAACAAGAGTGCAAGAATAAACCCTGTGTTTGGTGTACTCACAACCGTAAACCAACTTTTGCCCGCCCTGTGCGTGGCTCTCTGGTTCAGAGCCCACGCAGCATGCTCCGGGGCTGCACCCAACACCCCGGGGTTGTCTCCAAGTTAGCGTCGTAGCTGACGATCCCTTGGGCCACTGCACCCTTCCACAAGTGGGGGGGGGGGTTGCCTTGTAGTACCGTTGAGCTCCTCGGGCATCAGCCGGACAGCCTTATTTCTTTTCCTATAATGGGAACCCCTTGGTTAGGAAATGTACTAGAGGACCTCGTGGTGTACAGGCAGGCAGGAAGTGCAGTCATGGGCATCCTGGTAGAACCCTGTTGGATGGCAGAGAAAGCAAATTCACGTTCAGAAATCAGTCTATTCTCATGAGGACAGATCAATGCCTCTCTATGATGACAGGGGTTCCGATGGAAATACTGCCTAAATCTTGCCCTGCTGGAGCACACGGCTCAATCAGGGGCTGCTGGGCAGGAACTATTGAAGGAGGTAATAGTTCCCAACGGGGGAGAGGGTGGAAAATAGTGTCTTGAAAGGCGGGGCCGCAGACTACTAAGGGGCCATTGCGTGACAGCAGGGCAGTTTGCGTGGTCCTGAGCTTTTCTCCGGCTGTGTCCAGCTGTGCAGAGCAGGCACAGGGCTGGAAGGACTCACAGAGTCACTGGGGAGGCTGCAAAACCAGGTGGGGAAAGCGGTCCGTCGCCATGGGAGGCTCGGCAGAAGGAACGTCCGGGCCAGGTGTGGCCACTGCCACTGAAATGCAATGCTGCTAGCACCACATATGGCTGCCGGCGGACACTGTCCCCACGGGGTCCTACAGCTGGACGTGGGTGCAGGGCTGTGCAACTCCCTGGCTACCACAGCGCCGATCTCTCTGACCTTTGGTCTTTGTGCCACTTGCTCATGATTTTAAGTATTAGCCGGGGCCAGACCAGGACCACCACTCAAATAAAACCTTCAAGTAAATTTCCCTGCCAGAGTATTGTAATGATAAAGACACAAACCCAGGGTGACTTACAATGTGCACGGCACCCCCTAGAGTTGAGCCGTGTAAAACACGGCTGCAGCCCCTCCCCCTGTGGGGAAGTAGTATGTGATGTCACAGATAGGCCAGGGCATCCCGAGAGTATCCATGTGTGGTGGCAGATGAAAGCAACGTCACGTGCGTGCGGCTTGGTCTCAGTCTTTGGTAATGAACCTGTGAAATGCCGAAGTCTGCTCTCGTCAATGCACCGGGTAGTTGGGGTCGGGTTCACAGTGGGGTTCCATTGTATGGAATGAGCAACAACAGGCCAGCTAAGAGGTGGAAAGAGGCGGTTGGAGGATGACAGATGGGAGAGTTACGTGTTCACCAGGACAGATTTGTGCAGCAAGTCAGCCTTCCCTGGGAATGCCCAGAAATTACTTAATGAGAGGAAATCTAAAAAAAAAAAAAAAAAAAAAAAGAAAAAAGAAGGGATTTCCTAAGACCCATGGGATGTATGCTTGGACTATTTTTTATTAAAGCTTTATAGAAAGATGTCACTTTGAAGACTAGAGAGCTTGGTGGCACATTTAGGAGGCACATACTTTTATTGACCTTTGACCATGTGACAGGCACCTTTTTTGAGAACATGGGATAGACACTTGCATAAGATACAATTCTTATTCTCCTTCAACTCTGTTGAGGAAACTAGACTAGTCATGTACTAATCCCAGTTCATTGCCATAGGTTTTATAATAAACACCTCACATGGCATTTCCGGTTGTCTAGTCACGGCAAAGGGAGGCGAGTCCTCTAAGGTTATGCTACACCGGGCATCTCAGAGTTAGATTCCTTCCTCCTCCCCATCCTGTGTCCGCCAGCGGATTTCCTACAGCACCCACGTGGGCTGACGGGCCTGGTGCAATGCAGCCACATTAACATTCTGGTCATGCCCAGAGCTTGCCCTTCCCCGGCTGTGATATACAGCTCTCTGCAGCGCTGGTGGTGCAGTCACAGAGGCTGGGCGGGCACAGCTGGGCTGCAGGGGGACTCGCTGCCCCTGAGAGAGGCTGAAGAGCAGATCTGGAAAGCTCCTTTGCCTTCTGGAAGTGTCAGGAACAAAGGCCAGAGTTCAATATCAGCACAGGAAATGCTGAGACCCGGGGAGAATTGCGCCAAGGAGCCTTCCCTAATTTACAAAAGGTAAAAATTGTCATCTGGGGGTCTCATGGGGCCACACATGCTTTTCAGACCCTATCAGTGCAGCTCCAGGTGACAGGCGAGAAACCTGAAGACCAGGCCGTTTAACCAAACCGTCCGAGGCGCCAGTGCCGGTGATTAAAACAGAACCAGAACTGAAACTTGCATCTCGCTGACCCAAAGCCTTAAGACAGTCTTTCTCACCCAGAGGCGATTTACCCCCCAGGGGACATTTGACGATGTCTGGAGACATTTTTGATTGTCACCCTCATAACTCTGCGAGTGCTAATGGCATCTAGTGGGTAGATGCTGGGGTGCTGCTGAACACCCCACAGTGCCCAGAACACTCCCCTGTTGAGTAGAATTGCGTCTCTCCAAAAAGATGTGTTGGAGTATCTCAGAATGTGACTTGACCTGGAAATAGATTTGTCGCATATTAAAATGTCAGTACTGCAGTATGTGCGTGGACCCCCAATCCAATGTGACTGGTGTCCTCCTAGGAAGATGGCTGCCCTGGGTAGACCCAGGGAGAACCCTAGAAATATGGAAACAGGGATTGGAGGAACGCCAAGGATTGCCAGTCATTCCCAGCAGCTTGGAGAGGGTCACGGAGCAGATTCTCCCTCACAGGCCTTTGGAAGATCCGACCTGGCTGACCTTGGTTTTGGACTTCTGACCTGCAGAACTATAAGAGAATACATTTCCGTTGTTGTAAGCCACGCAGTGTGCGGTAGTTTGATATGGCAGCCGTAGCAAACCGACACGCACAACGAAGGATTATCCAGTCCAAAATGCCACTAGTGCCACCGCTAAGAGAACTAGTGCCTGCCTTAAGAGGACACTACCCTTCCCTACTCTGAACAAGCGCTCCGCCCCCTCCTCCCCCTTCCAGGGAAGCTTTGGAGCACTTATTTATGCCTCTCTCCGGCACGGGGGAGAGCAGCCTGTCTCAGAGAGTAAAAGCCTGCCTCCGAAAATGTTCAGTGTAGTTAGTGCATCTGGCAGCTTAATTAGCCTTGACCTACCTCAGGAGGGAGAGGTCCTGGCTGGGGCGCTGCCGATCGCTTGCGATAGCGCCGTCATGGAATAAGGCTCTGCGTCTTTTTCCCAGTCGGGCTGGAAAACCTCTGGCTTCCGGTGCTCGGCTGGGTGGTCTGAGTTTCCTCTCCCACGTCACATTCGATTTCATTAGTCTCTGTTGGTCTCACAAGCCAAAGCGGGGTATTCCTTGAGAACACGAAAAGAAAACCCTCTCCAGATTCTAACCGGAAAAGGGGCGGGGTGGGGGTGCCATTCGCGGATTCGCTTTCTAGTACAGTGTTACTGCCACAAATGGCATTGTCTCAGAGTCTAGACGGCCCCTCCATCTCTTGGGGGTAAAACGCATCTCGCCGATGAGCCCGGCTTCTGCAGGGCTACCCTGCGGTCTCTGGGCGCGCCAGGAGAGTACGCGGAGTGATGGAGGCGATGTTTCTTGCTTGCGCTCGGTGGGCGTCTGTCTCTCGCTATGAGCATGGATATTTTAGTGACATGTTGCTTCCAGGCAGAGACACAAAACCCAAAAACCCAGAACGCCTGCCTAAATGGGTCGGTCGCTTGTGTGGACTGGGGAGCTAGTAACTCTGAAAATTGGTGCAGAGGCTTTTAAAATGGAACTTTTGCGCCCACTGCAGGAACGTCGGGCTGGGTCCCACAATGACTGTGAAGTAAGCCACGACTCCTAAGAAACAGCAATGGTCAGTGAGGAACGGACCTTCTGGGAATGGCACGTCCAGATGCCATAGATGCAGCCGAGGCTGACCTCGGCTCTGTTAACAAACGCTGTTTGCATTGGGTGAGCCGTTGCAGGGCTGGACTGGGTTTTTTTTTTTATCATGTGTGCACCCTCTACCCGTCTTCCCTCGGCCCTGGTGTCTAGGGGGCACTAGTGATGCCTATACTGGCACTGAAACAGGATATGGGGGGCCTTGGAACTTTCTTCATTCATTCTGGGCCCCTCCACCAGTGTCTTTACGCTCAGTAGGTTTCCTGGAGAAATAGGTGACTGAGAACGTGACTCTTGGTGGAATTACAACATAGAGATGCTAAGGGGATGCCTTCTAGCATCGTGACACTCCATTTACTGACCTTTGACTTCAGCCAGTTTATTTTCGATATGCTGTTTGAAAAGCTTGACATCCTAATGCTTCCTGTAAGATATTTATTTGCTGCTATGTAGAGCTCATGACAGCAGGTTTTACATGAACAGGAAACGCTGAGATTGAAGCTTGGAGATCTGGGTGTAAAGCCCAGCTGTGTCACTTACTAGCTCTGCGACTGAGGGCCAGTCACGCGGCCACTGTGGACTTGAGTTTGCACATCAGTCAGATGGGGACAAGGTCTGTGTCGCCTGTTTCCAAAGGTCCTGAACATCCACTCTGACAGTTCATGTGGAAGGGCTTTGGAAGTGGCAATACTTAAAGGTCAAGTGTAACTATAATAGGAATGCATTCCTATTCATTGTCAGATTTTCACGGTTTCCTGAGATTGTTTTCCCAGTCAGCCCTGCGACCACAGAGCATGCTCCGGTGCAGCCTGCTTGTTGATTTTGACTTGGACATCTCGCTTGGTCTTCAGGGATCTGCTTCCGGTTGTACAGTCCCGAGGTTGGTTCTTTCTTCGAACATGTTTACTTCTCAGATGAGGACAATGATCGATAAGAGGCACAGGTGCCTGACACATATCCTGCTCCATTTCGAGGTAGCCTCTTGCGTTTGGGCCTGGGTTTAACTTACGGGCTAAAACCAGTCTATGTGTTTGCAGCATTTGGTGGTGTTTTCACGGTAAAATCTGCAGCTGCCATGGAGCACTCGTGAAGAGGGGGTTTGGCCACCGAATTCTGGGTGTCTGGTGCTTCAGAAACTGTTGAGAGGCTGGACGGGGCCTTGCTGCAGCATGCTGGCCCAGGTCACAGCAGACTTGCTGTTTGCGTATATAACAACTCTGTATGGATTCTGCCCCCTTGTCAAAATGTAGGACAGCGGTTTCTCTCACCCCTTTCTGATCCTGGCTGAAATCATACCTCTGTCTTCCTTCTGGAATCTCGTGGCAAGTGGGTTCCTTGTAGTCATTGGACCGTCCTGCCTTCCATCTGATCATTCTTCTGTCCTGTGATCTGTCATGGCATGGAGTGGTGAGCTAGCTTGCAAATAGCTCTGGGCCCTCAGTGACTCCGGGAATTGTACCTGGAGCAGAGTGACAAGAAGAAGCAGGAGGTCCTTTAGAGGGTTGCTGGGGGCTCCTCTTCTGATTGCAATTGACATGGTCTTCAGATCACTAACAGGCCAATAGAAGGCATTGCGTATTGACACGGGCCCACGGCATTCACATCCGAATTCCCAAACTCTATCCTATGATTTCCCTGAAACTTCCTTCCCACATAGGGATGTAGCTCCTTTACCCACCCATGCCCATGTCTGCAGGTGCCACAAGTTTGGATTGACTTGAACAGGGGGCTCATTGACTGAAATGTGTACAGGAAAATGCATAGGTGCTATAAGACATTTACAAATAACAGACATGGGTTTGCATAAGGCTCTTCCACAGGGCAGAGGTCTTCTGCGTAAATTATCTCGACAACCCTGTGAGCCAGGGAGGGTGTGAATCATAACGGTCCTTTACAGTCGCGTAGAGGCTCAGAGGCGGGGTGATTCGCACAGGTGGCGTCATTAGTAAGCAAAGGGACCAAACCTCTCCTGTATGCTTTTGACTTCTGAGATCAGGACTCTTTCCTTTGACCACAGGACCATGGGATTGTTGAACCGTGAAAGGAGAGGGGAGGGTAAATCAGACAGAAACTAGCAGTTTTTAAAACTATTTATTTATTTAGTTAGTTAGTTTTAGGGAGAGGGAAGGGAGGAAGATAGAGAGGGTGAGGGAGAGCAACATTGTTGTGTGAGAGAAACATCAATTGGTTGCCTCTTGTGTGCGCCTCGTCCGGGGACTGAACCATAACCCAGGCATGTGCCCTGACCGGGAATTGAACCAGTGACCTTTTACGTTGCAGGATGACACCCTTCCCACTGAGCTGCACCGGTCTGGGCAGAATCTAGCAGTTTAATTCCAGTTATGCTTACGTCAATGTTTTGGTTCCTGTTACAGTAAGAATTCCTATTCTCTGTGCTTTCTAGAACCATGATGTTCAACCTTTCCTTTCCTTTTTTCTTTTCTTTTTCTTCTTTTTTTGTTTTTGTGTGTGTGTGTCAGAAGACTTCCCCTTTTGGCCAAATGAAATTTGATATAAAGTCCCAGTATGTAAGACTCAAGTTGAATAGCTGTGATGGAAGCAAGTATGGAACTTTGCCTGACCCATCACCATCTGCCCCTCAGAGTGACCTCTAGCCATCCCTGGAGGCTTGAAGAAGCGAGCACGGAGCCTTCAGGTCACAGGGCTTTTGTTCTCTCCCTCTCTCCTGTCTGTCTCCCTAGTTTTGTCACCTGCCTGCACCTTAGCTGTCCTCCTGAAAACATTACCTAATGGCCTCATGGCATTTTCCCACTTTGCTTTTGTCAGGCACCCCAACACAGGCATGAGAAAGGGGTAGACCCCAACCTTTGTGTTACCCAGCTGTTGTTTATTTCTGCTACAGCCAGGACACAGAGGGCATAGCATTCAGTCCAAGGACACCCCACAACCCTATTCTCAGGCAGCTGGTCAACGAGCCAAGCCCTTGAACCTGTTCTGGCAAGTCAGCACCTTCTCTGGGTGTCATTTCTGCTGAGTCAGTGGCACAAAGCGCTGAACCGCGGCCCGTGGTTCTCCAACTACAGGCCGGCTACGAGTGCATTAAATACCTGCTTGTCACCATCTGCACTGGGACAGTCTGCTTAAGTCCAATGATTAGTGCCCAGGTGCTAACTGATCTAGGCTTAGCCTTTCCCTGCATATTATAGCATTTCCCCAAGGACTCTCCGGAGGCCCTGCAGTGGCAGGGAATCCCAGGTGACTGAGCCTTGTTACCCATACTATGGGCTCCCACCGTACCTTGAGTCCAAGTGGTTTTCTATAGAACTGAGGCATCTGATACCTTCCTGGCATATGGGCCTCCTACCTGCCTCCAGAAAGGACCTTCTCAGGAAGGCAGTTATTGGAAATAGAGGTATTTTTGCAAATGTATGTGACTTCAGTGTTTTCTCCTCATGTTTCAATGTCTCTGAACAGGAGGCAGCAAAGCCGGCCCTTGCCTTCTGTAGCGGAAGTACCGACGGGCACCGGACACCTGCTTTACCCGCTCCGCAGCTCTGTGCCCTGCTCGCCAGCATGCTGGGTATTGACTGGGTCTCCTGAGACAGATGGGTCAGCCCCTTTCAAATAGACTCCAGACCTCTTATGAAATTCTACCGTATTTCTCATGCTTGGAGTCTACACTCGAACAGTGGGGACTCACACTAACCATTGGGAGGAGGAGGTTGGTCCCAGTTGGGCCTTCTGTTCTGAGCCGCGTTCTCCCGTTCAGTTTCATCCACAAAGCCCTGCACTGTGGGCTGTCAGGTGCTGTCAGTTATGAATGAAATGGTTCTGCTCCCCGCCGAGACGTCGTTCCTTCTGAGTACTCGCTTTCTTTTGAGAATTCCCAGGGGAGGGTGAGGTGCGTGATTCAGGCACGCAAAGTCCTCCCCGTCCCCTAACCTTCTAAGGAACCTGAACGGCTTCTAAAATTCTGTGACCTCTGGGACACGTTCTCTTTGCTGTTGGATTTTGGACCTCAGGCCACCTTCAGTCATTCATTGTTGATTCCTTTTTAACGTTGCAAGAATGGCCACAGACAGCCGGGGCGGTCGCGTTCAAATGCGCGCAGTCTCCCCGAAACAATCGCTGATTCTGGACAGCTTATTTATTTTCCCTGCCTCCATTTCTCAGGGTCCGGTGGTAACTTCTCAGCTCTCAGTCCCACTGCCTGCTGTTCTTTGTCTTGCTAGGGTCAGAGGCCACAGGTATTTCCTGGAGGGCAACCTTGCCCAAGTTCATAGGAAAAGACAAACGTGGAGGCAAAATGACTGAGTATAGACTTCGTCCAGGGTCGACGCTGATCAGGATCCTCTAGAACGAATAGGCAGTTTTCCTTTCTTTACAGTGGTTTTTTTCTTCTCTTGGACAGATCTAAGTCATTCATTCTCCCTTGAAAATTTTCATTAGCACACTGTACTTAGCTGTGCAATAAAATGGTGACATTGAACTCTCCTGCAGCCGTGGTAAGAGAGTTGGGCATGGTCACTGCTGGGTCACGGTCATTGTGTTACAATGAATTCATGGAGGAAAATGATAGCGGTGGGGGAAGATGCTGCGAACTTCATCCTCAGTCTTTACTTTCTGAGCTGTTCCCCAGCTGTGGAGCAGATGAAGTATCTGCGGTCCCTCTCTGTTGTCCCCCTCGTCCTGTCTCGTCAGGTTCCCGCTGACACGTCCCCCTCTCCTTTCCCATCACCACAAACGTCTCCCACATCAATTGTTTACCCCAATGACGAGCTGCCTCACTCGGGACAACTGCACTTTCGTTTTGGTTCCAACCATGGACTGACTACCCTTGTGCCTTGTTCAAGACATTCTAGCACCTGTAAGGGAACTTATTATTTGGGGGAGATAGGGGATACTTTCTTGGAGTCCCTGATATGACAGTATTAAGAAAGCATCTTGAGCCCTGGCTGCTGTGGCTCAGTGGATTGAGCATTGGCTTGTGAGCCAAGTGTCACTGGTTCAATTCCCAGTCAGGGCACATGACTAGGTTGCACGTCAGGTCCCCAGTTGGGGGCGCGAGTGAGAGGCAACCACACAGTGATGTGTCTCTCCCTCTCTTTCTCCTTTCCCCTCTCTTTAAAAATAAGATAAACAAACAAACAAATAAATAAATAATTTTTTTAAAAAAGCATCTTTGCTGACCCCTCCTCACTCCATCCATAGGATAATCTGCTGATCTCTGTTCTTTTCCCAAAGCATTGCTAACAGCCCTCCCCACATCCCCCCAACATCTGGACTCCAGGGCAGTCCTGGGCTTCTCATTGTCTAAGGCCGTGTGTGCTCTGCAGGATGTCCCCAGTGCCATCCCCAAAGCATCTCCAGCATTTTATAGGGCGCCTGCATCAATCACCGTGGGAGCAGTCCAAAGGCTCCTGGGTAGGTGTCAGTGGATGCGAATCGGTATGTGCCTTCCCCTCCTCGGGGCTTTGTGGGCATAGTGGTTCCACTGGGGGACCCTGCCAGCCGCTTGCACCTGTGGGAAGCAGCGGAGAAACCCCTGAGCACATCAAGTCCCTAGAGGGCCAGATTTACAGGCAGAGGAAGGCAGGGCAGGGCTGATGAGCTTTATGTAAGCTGTCCCCCAAGTCGCATGTCTCTGGCCGCCGTTGGAGGCATGAGCACACTGGCTGGGTAGACCGAACAGTTCTGTACTTCGGCTGATGGATGACTGATCCGTGGGCGGGTAGTGACGCATTTGGGGCTCCATCCAGACGAGGCAGCCCCAGGTAAACGGTCGTGGCTGCGATTCTAACAGGGAACGCATCTCTAAGCTCCGGTTCCGCCAGCCCTCTCAGCGGCCGACTGCAGCCGGGCGAGGGCACTGCCTCCGAGGACTATTTCTTGATGTGCTGCAGAGGGATTAACTTTGACGTCACGGAGTTTTGTTTTCACCGCTGTCACCTCGAGCAAATGGAAATGTGTGTGGCAATTTGTGCGCTTCCAGGAGTGACCGTGGACGGAGAGGGCTCCTGTGGAAGGAAATGGCATGTCTGCAGACCAGGGCTGTCTGGTGAATGATTTATGGGAAGCAGCGCTACGTGCAGGCTGAAGGCTGGGGAGGGCAGGTGCTGGAAAGGTGTGTCCCACTCATGGACAAGACGCCGAGGAATTTGGCTGGTGCCAATGACTGAGAATCATTTCAGGGGAGAATGACGGGGGTCAGCTGTCCTGCGGTGACAAAAAGAAAGGCTTCCTCAGAGTCTTCCTCCCCCCGCCCCGACCTCTCCTTGGAGACCCTGGCTGTTCCTCGGGACAGGCCAGGAATCTACATCACCTTCCCTCAGTGCCCTTTCTCCTTTGCCCTGCGCATCCCTCCCCTCGCCCACCTGCTCTTCTTTCCGTGACAAACTCTCTCAGCTCTGTTTCCCTGGAAGCCTTCCCTCTTCATTTCCCCGCTTCTTAACCAAAAAACAAAACCCCCAAACCTTGGGACAACTGCCAGTTTGATCATTGCTACTTACCGGTGTCTGGGTAACAGAATGTTCCCTGGAGTAGCCTCATGAGGCGCCCCAGATCCCAACTCTGCTCACTTCTACCCTCAGTGTGTCCAGGTCAGGCCTTCTGGTGATTTCTGTACTTGGCCTGGCCTGCAACCTGGTTCCATAATCAAATAAAATAAAACCTGGTTGTCCTTTGAGTTTCCATCTGTCTCACCCAGGCATAGTCAAGCACTGAGAGAAGGAATCTGGGTTACTTTTGGATTTATTTACAAGGCCAGAATTCTCTGTGCTAAGACAGAGGGGTTCTGAGACCCAAGGGTGGGGCCTTTGGCCCTCACACCCACAGACAGGGGTCAGTAGTTGTACTAGGACTCAGGAAAGGGGCAAGGTCCTGAGGGGTCCTGTGTCCTCAGCTGTATTCCTCCCTGTGCTGGGAAGAATTTGGGGTAGGTATCCTTCTGCTTTCACTCTGGAGATTAATAGAAGTGCCCCTTACTAGGAGGAGTGTAGCGTGACTGATACAGAGCACTGGCTTTGGAGTCAGACTGAACTGGATTGAGCTCTAGCTCTGGCTCTTATTTGCTGCGTGACCTTGGGTAAGTTCTTGACCTCTCTGTGGCAGATTAAAGATGACCACAGATTCTTTCATACTCTCCTATGAAAGGATAGGGTCTATTTCTCCACTTGAATCGAGGCTGGCCTGAGATGGCTTTGACCAATAGAGTACGTCCAGGAAGATTCTAAGCCAAGGCTAGGCCTAGCCTTCCAAGGATTTACAGCTCTGCCTTGGTCTTTTGGGGCCCTGAATTGCCATGTAGGAAGTCTGAGTATCTAGCTGGAGGTAGCAACCACGTGACGGCACCCTGAAGCACCAGACCTGTGAGTAAAGAAGCCACCTTAGACGTCTGGCGCGGTCAGGCTATCCGGAACTGCGGCCCCAGCTGACATCTGATTGCAACTGAATGAGAAGCTTCCAAAGAGAACTGGCCAGCTAAGCCCCAGTCAACTCCCAGAGCCCTGAGAGATCACGACAACTTGTTTTAAGTCATTAGGTCCTGGGGTGGCTTGCTGTGCTGTAGCCAGAGCTGCTCTCTAAGTTTCTATTTTCTTATCAGCCAAACTGAGGTAACACCGGGACTCTTTTACAGAGTGGGTGCAAGGATTAGATAAGCCTATGTTAATTTTAAAAAATAGCCAATGCATCTCAGTGCTTAGTGCTTTTATGTATTCCCTAATCAGGCTGTCTACAGATCTTCAAAAGTATTGTTGATTTTGAGTACAGGGCATTAGAACCCCGGTTGGATTCTGGGATGGAGGGTCAAGATCCGTGCGCCCTTGTGAAATCAGAATGGCTTAGATTATGTCTGAGTTAATGGCTCCATCTTAGGTTCTGCTCAGTAATTGCTAATGAATGACAGCCATCAGCTTGGTTTCGGGGTTCCAGACTAGGAGGTCCCCGTCCAGGGAAGTCTAGGGCTGCTGGGAATGGGCTCACACATCTGACTGTGTTGGGTTTAGGGACCTCTTTGCAGACCCTACAAAGTCAAGAGGACAGTTTTTATTTTATCACTGCTTCCTGGATAGTACCTGAAGGAGGAAGAGTGAGTCAGAGCATGGGTATTAAATAAATTAGTTAACCATCTTATCTAATTAGTGTATGCTCTCCAATGTTAGGGAAGAAAGCAGGTCAGAGCGTCTTCCTGGCTGGCTTAAATTTTCATCTCTGGGGTTGTTCATATGGGAGCTGCCAATGTTTGTTAGGTACCTGGGCTTCTCAGGTAAGAACTGCCTACAAGTGAGGTCAAGTTAAAAGGGCAATGGACAGGCCTGGACAACGCAGCGCACTTGACCTTGGACCATTGTGTCATGGTTCAAAGTAGTCTTGTTTATTTCTTCCATGTTTTTCTTTCTGGTGGAGAACAAAAATGGGCTTATTGCAAAGCAAAAGAAGTCAAGCAAATATGACCAGAAGGCACTTTTTTCTTCCCTCCTTCATTGAAAATAGCTCTCTGTCACGGGAGGAAGAGAAGAACATTTGCAACGCTCTTGCTGTCTCAAGGCTTCTTTGAGGGAACCATGCCAGCTTCCTTTTCTCACAGTTATTGCAGCGCTGCCACAGCTCCAGCCCGCGTGCCTGCCCTAATGAGAAGATTAAAGGCCAATTAAAGCCATTTGTTTTGTTCCTCAGCAGCAGGCGACAGGAGAGCGAAGTAATCTCTCTGAGTTGATGCAGTGGTTCTAAAGTCCCAGGGACCAAATGGCTGCAGCGACCTTGCTTTTTATGTTCAATTAAATGGACCAGAGATAAGATCTATATTGTTTCTGAAGTGCTGAGATCCAGAGACAGGGGATGAGAAATCTCTTTGCTGGTGCCAGTGAGAAAAACAAATGAAACACACCAGGAATTCAAATGGGACTCTCAAGCTGCTCTTTTTTTTCTTTCCTAACCACGCTGTTGCTTTTATTTGATAGCAAGGCTTGGTGGGTGGGGGCTGGCGGCACCTGGGCAGGGCCAGGGATTCATGGGCTTAGGTTTGCTTGTGTACAATATTGTTAAAAAGTACTCATCGAGTATCAGTTATGTGTGTGACACCGGGGTGAATGCTAGAGGGGTTATAAAGAGGCCTACGATGTGCCTGCCGTCAGAGTTTGTAGCATCTCTTTTGGAAGCAGAGCTTTGGGCATTGAAAGAGAAAATGCTCCGTGTGGGAGGACTCAGTTGCCAGCCCCCTCTCTTCCTCTACTGTTCTAGAGAAATCATGAAGGCAACGTTGCCTAAATGAGAAATGAGGTACTGACTTATTACTCTGGGTCAAAACCCCCAAATGGTGCTTCTGGAAGGTTGAGTGGGGGACTGTGAATCCGACCTGAGGTCACGGTGGGGACTCACTGCGCCCCTGCCCCCTGATAGGACGGGACCTAAGCAGGTGATTCGAGATGCTCTTACTGACAGGTTGAATGAACAAGGCCCGCCGAGAAGAGTGTAATATTCCCATGAGTGCGCACTGCATGGGGACAGGACATGGAGAAGAAATTGTCACCGATCAGTTTCTGAAAACAACAATGGACCTGGCTGCCAATTTTGAGGCACAGTGAACATCCTTCCTAGTAAAACATGCGCCGTTAATTGTTAGGTTTCGCTCAGTTCTGGGGGCGACTCTTCTTCTCCTGGAGATGAGTCAACATAGAAGGAGTTTGGATTTGTTTCTCACAATAATCCTTCACGTGGGGAGAGGGCTTTGGAGTGGAAATGTCTTGGAAGTATGAGTAGATAGAGAGAAGTCTTTCTCTTCCAACGATGTGTCAGGTGTGTTAGAATAATAACAGAGTAGCATGCTTACATGAGATTTTTAGTTTTGGATCATGAGTTTGTTCCAGTGTGTATCTCCATTGTGGGATCTTTGTAACGCCTCTATTGAGGGTATATCCCTGGAGAGAGAATTTTCATTTATTTCTGCTGGGTACCCCAAGATACCACCAAGTTTGAATCAACCAAGGATATATATTTATGGATTTTTAGAGAGAAGAAGGTGGTGGGTGGCGGGGGTGCGGGGAGGGACGGAACGGGGAGAGGGAGAGAGAGAGAGAAAGAGAGAGAAACATTGATGGGTTGCGTCCTGTATGCGCCCTGACCGGGGATTGAACCCACAATCTAGGTATGTGCCCTGGTCAGGGATTGAACCCACAGCCTGGTGTACAGGATGGTGCTCCAAACAACTGAGCCACGCAGTCAGGGAATGAATTTCCTTTTTGATTTATTGACATTTTATAATATAATCTCTATATCTATCTTTATAAATGTTTAATTCTGGGTTCTGGTTTTCACAGGTCAGTGCAATCCTTTTATATTTTCCCCTTATCAAATTGAACAAATATCAGCTAGCTTTATAGTATTCTTGGAATTATCTTCGTTTTACAGATGAAGAGCTAAGATTAGCTAGGTGAGTAGGTCATTTAAGTGTGAAGCAGAGAACTGGGCTGTAAATTCAGGTTTCTCTAGTCTAGCCCAATCCTGTTCTTTCTATAAAACACTTGGGTTTGTTATTTGCAAGCTAAAACAATGAACAAGACCGTTTGCTGCCTTGTGATCAGGGGCTGGGGAAGAATACTCCTGCCTGGCTTTATGGTCTGTGGCTACTTGAACTCTCAGGTGATACGGTTTATTATTTCCTAGTTCCTTGCTCCTTCTACATTCTGTATCTTTTTGATCATAATTCGAATTGTTGCTGCTTTTGCTTTTAGAGAGATGAAATAATCGGTCAAATGAATGTAGAACGAATCTGCCATGCTCCACCTGCCTTGCTCAGTGGGACAGATGGTGGCACGTGGCTGAGGCGCTGACCTGGCACTGACCTGGCACTCCAGCCCTGTTCTGCCCAATTTCTTTCATGTGAGAAGTTCAGATCAGAGGCCTTTGCCAGGCGTGGAATCCATTTGGGTTATCACCTCTGATTACTTGGACTGTTTTCTTCCAAAGAAACCAGACTTTCATGTGTAAAGAAAAAATAAAGACCCCCCAGACTGTTAAAGTGGCGCATGCAAATGTTCGTGCAGTTATCCGGATGGCCACTGCATGTTCCTAAAGCAGCGCTGGGGCTGCTGAGTTGACAAGGCAGAAACAGATGGCCTGGGTTTCTCTTGAAATGTCCTGAGCAAGAGAAAAAAGGTACTTGGCCCTTTGTCGTAGAGATTATGCCAAATGCACCCAAGCAAGAGACCCTGGACGTCTGGCCTGAGTTCCACAGCGGGCGGAACAGGTCCCTCCCGGCCTGTGATCTCCGGTACTTGTGGAGTGTTTGACTGAACAACTTGCCCTTGGCCACTGTGCCAGTCTCCCGTGCGCTGTCATTTTTCCATCTCACTTCTGCTGCCTCCGGCCAAACAGGCTCCGCCACTGGGCGGCGGGAAGTTCTCAGGGACCTCTCCCTTGCTTCTTCTTGTCCTCCTGTCTCCCTCTTGTTCTTCCTGGTTGGCAACACCTTACGATGGAGGAATCCTATTCTGGCTGCTTGCCCACATGACTGTTCTGAGCTTTTCACTCATTAATCAGCACCTCCCGGAGCTCAAAGGCAGCACCTGACCCAGATCATAGAGACAGGACCCTACAGCCTTGTCTGTAAATACGACACAGTGCAGAACAACCATCACTGCTGGGAAATATGGCCTTACTGCCAGACTTTCACAAGTCAAGTTGTCTTGAGTCTTTCCCCACTGAAGCCAGTCAGTATAAATTACCCCTAGTAAACTCAAAGAACATTTAAAAGTCGCTCTATCCTAAGCTTAGTTTGAAAATGGAAATTCATTTAACCATATGAAAATCTTTTCATTTTTTCCCCCAAGAACTTATTGGTTGACTTACGTAGTACATTTTAGCAAAATAAGAGTCCCCAGCTCCTTCCCTTTCTTACTCCAGCAAAGGGATGTCTCTGGGGTGATCCATTGGGATGGTGATGACTCTTCCCTGGGAGTCAGTCCTAGACCAGACTTATTCTCAAAGTCAAGTTTGTGCCTCCCTTGTGGACATGTCCAAAGGTGAGCAGAGGAAAATGGGGAAGCGGAAGGACAGTTCTGTAGAGACGCCCTGACAGTCACCAGGAAGGGATTCCGCATATTCTTTTTGGATTTGCAAAGCATTTGACGGTTTATGCAGCCCCGTTAAGAACCAAGTTAGTTGATCTTCACAACTATCCTGAGAGGTATTTTGATTATTCCAGGAAGAAATCAGGACCAAGAGAGGCCTTTGAACTTGTAGGTGAAAGGCAGCTGTGAATCGGGTTTTGGGTTCAGACCCTGGGCACTCTCTGGCGGCCCCCCCCCCACATTCCATTCTGTCTCCTTCTCAGCTCTGTGTGTGGTTCTGAACCCACCTGCCAGAGCCCTTCCTTCTCACTCTGCAGTGGCAGGGGTGCACGCGGGGTTGGGGGCTGGGGTGGTGGTGCCTGCGATCACGTTCATCTTTACTGAAATCCTTACCCTCATTTTGTCTGCACGCTACTTTTCTCTTAATGTTCTTTTTTTTTTTTTCTGTTCCAAGTAAGGAAATGGTTTCCCCTCTGGCTAGCTGTACTCTCCTCTCCTTACATTGCCATGGTCGCTCTCCACCACCTTTGATAATATTTACTCACTGTGTTCTGCATGCAACTTGCCCTCACTGGTTCGAAGACCTCGTTCATGCCGTTCACCAGTGCTCCTTCCAACCTCCGGCTAAACCATCTCCCTTCTTACTTCCATTGCCTTATTGGATTGGGAATTTCTTGAAGCCTGGGACTCATTCTCAGTAATTAACTTATTCATTCATTAAACCTTGCAGCCAAGTTTTAGGGGGGCGATAAATCATATCGCTCCTCCTCTGATGATGTGATGAGTTTGGTATCCACTGAGAGGTAGACATGGGAATCAGAGAGATGGAGATAAAAATATCCCGTTTACTAAAAAAACAAAAGCAAGAAAAACACTGGGTCTGCAGCCAAGTGCCTTCCCTCTTAATTAGAACGACATGCCCAGCCCTGGCCTGGGCGGGCCGGTGCAGGCCTCCCGCACAGAGCAGGCTGGAGCACACGCTTGCAAAGGGCAGACGCGCGCTGACCACCGGTGGGAAACTGCCCTGTGGAAAGGGGGCGGCTGGCGCTGGAGGGGCTGCCTCTTTCAGGAAGACCAGGCGGGGCTCAGGGACTCACCTCCGGACCAGTGTGGCATCTGTAAATCACTTCAGCTTCCTGCAAACCCGTAGACATTTTTTCAATTATAGGCTATGGCAGCCAAAAACTTGTAAAAATGTTTTTTTTTTTGCATTTGTAATCATTTGTGATATGAAAAAAAAAAAAAAGACATTTAAAACCAAAGGACTCGAGGTCCCAGGTCAGCACGAGGAAAGCAAGGCTAAGAGCTCCGTGGGGAACAGGTTTAGTGGTTTCCCGTTCCCGCGGTTCCCTCCATCTCAGGTCTGCTCTCAAGTTTCCTGACGTGGAGGTGTTTTTCCTCTGTTGGTGATTCCGCCCAAAACTCTGATGGAGGGATCTGAGAGGTCTCTTCAGTCTCAGGCAGGATCAGGGAACCTCTGACCTGCTGTCAGCGTCTGAAAACTAATGGAGCGACTCTGCGCTCCTAGGACGGAAGGAACACTCGCCTTTGCTTCAGCGGGTCTTGCTCCTTGGCGAACGAGGCACTTAATGCTCCGAGAGACGGGCAGGTCACGGTCAGGGCTGCACTGGGGTCTAGGACGGGACTGAACGAAGGGAGCCACATTGCCTGTGACCTCCTGGTAGGCAGGGATGTGTGGTCTCTCCTGTTTTCTGAAATGGACTTTTCCCCCCGCTACACTTTGCAAAATGGAGGATCGTTTTCTACGTCTGTGCCTTGGAAATGCAAGGACGACTCCGTTCTAACCTATGAAGTTTCCCGTTTGCATTCCTCAGCAGCGGGAGCTGCTGCTCCTCTCCCAGTTTAGGTGGCCAAGTGTGAAGATGAGGCTTTTTAACCTCAGTGGTAAACCTCCATTTTCTATTGTCCTCAGATTCTTTGTGGTCGAGCGTAATTTACTGATGATGATAACGTCACTGGCTGTGGGTTCCACCGATGTCCCTTAAAGTGGTGAGGTGTCATGTCATTTCCTCCCTTTCTCTGCTTGTAGAGGAAGAAGAGGCAATTTGTCCTTGAACCTTGGACCCGGTACCATGCTGATTTTTAGGCAAAGCTGGATGATGAGCCAAACCTCGTTCAGCCGCCAACTTGATCTGTGGTTACAATCACCTCATTTCAAATCCATCAGGGAAATAGTATGGAGACTCTGTTACCATAGGAACCATTTTTGTTTACCTCAGAATTGTCACTCATGGCTCAGTGCTTCCTTCTTTTAGGGGGACTCCACTTTTGGTCATGACTGAGGGCTTACTGATGTGATCGACCCCAAGGAAGGGTGTGAATGGGGGTGAGTCTAGATAAAGTACAGGTTCTTCTCAGGTAAGTCACCTAAACAGTGAGGTGTGTTCAAGGAACCTGCTTGAATGTTTCCAAGTGCCCTTCCTCCTGCTCCAAGTCACAGTTGTTCCCACTGCCCCCTTAGTTTTTTTTGTTGTTGTTATTTTCTAAATATTGGTTCCAACACAAGATAATAACTTCCAGGAAAGTTTCCTTTTAGGTATCGCATTTGGATTTCTCCTGGAGAAGCTTTCTTCTTTAAGTTTTCTGCTCTGATGTCAACTTCGAGGACTGTAACTAATGAGCCCAATCTGAAGCTTCCTGTTGTTTAACCAAAATGTCTGCAGAGATTAATCAAATTGACTCTCTTCTGGGCAAGTCTGATAGCACTAAGTGGACGCTGTGGGCGGGGAGGTATCCTTTTATTTCACTGTTGTCTGAATGTCCATATTCCCTCTTTTAGGAGCTTTTATATATGTTTGGCTTTGATGCTTTGGAATGATGTTAGAACTTGTCTTAGTTGAAAGACCAAACAAAAGCTAAATTGCCCGCCTATATCGATACAAGGTAAAGGTACTTTTGGAGCAGTCTGACATGTCCTGGAAAATTTCCACGTTGCTCTCTGTTCTGTGCATTTCATAACAGAATTTTGAAGTGACCATCTTCAGCTATACGACAGTGGAAGCTCACGGTCTTCAAAAGGCATCCAGATCGAACTCCATCAGATCACAGCAACGAAGACCAGGGTCCTCTGGCCGTGTGTCTCCCTGGCCTTGGTTTCTACCACCTGCCCCTTGGTCATTATACTGTAACCTTCCAGGTGCTCCCTCTCCAAGAAGCCCAGCTCCTTTCTGCCTCGGGTCCTTCCCAGGGTTTGCTTATTTTATTTTGAATGCTCCTGCCCATTACTTCTCTTCCCACTGTTCCTCTTTGCTTGACATCCGTTATCATCTTCTGGGTTACAGTTGAAATGTCTCTTGCTCAGAAAAGCTGCCTCTGAGTTCCCTGAAGATGTAGGGATGGTAACCCCAGCAGTTATAAGCTCTCACAGCACCTCGAAATTCTCCTTGATAGCATTTGTCAGAGTAGTCATTGTATTCACACATGTAATTGTGTGCACAACTTTTTGTTTAATAGTTGTATTATTCCCTAGGCAGTATACTCAAGAACCAAGTCTGCCACATTTTCTCTGCAGTGCCCAGCCTAGTGCCTGAAGTGTGACAGGAACTCAATAAATGATTGTTGAATGAATCAACAATTGCACTCTTGGGTACTTTTGTGACAAAGAGGGTGATGAAGGAGAGAATGTGTATGAATCACTACAAATCCATCAACAACACTGGAGAGAGAGAGAGAGAGGGAGAGAGAAAGAGAGAAAGAAAGCGAGAAGAGAGTTATATATTCTTCTCATGACAGGTAAGGTGGATGACAAGTTGTCACATGAATGAGGAGGATCTTTCATGTAATAAGATACTGCCACATAGCCCTGAACAGAACTATGTCTGCTCTGATTGCTTTAGGCTCACCTGCTTTGTCCTGGACATCTGAAATGACAGTGCTGTCAAGAGGGTGACAGTGAGAATATGAGGTTGACAGCAGTAATAGCAAGGGGTCAAAGTCAAAGCTAAAAGGAACTGGCTGACCCTGGATAGTGGCTTTGTTCATTTCATCTTGGAGTGACTTTGATACCTGTGTCAATGACGTGCAGAATGGAAATGCCCCAGAAGGAGCAGGGATTTTATTCACCGAAATATCTTTTTTTTTTTTTCTTTTTCTAAGAGGTAAAGGCTCAGCTGTGTTGCAGTTGCCCAGATCTTGTTGGCCATTTACTGAGGCAGAAGCATACAGTGTAGCTTCTTTTCCACCCTTCCAGATTTTTCTAAGCTCACAGCTGGCGGTTTGTAGCTGTGAGTGGAAGGGAAGTGTTGACATTGGGCACAAGGGATGGAACTTGGATAATGGAGAAGCCTTTTTGCCCTCACGCCCTCCATTCTTTGGAGCCAGAAAGTGTAAAACAGGACACTCTTTACAAAGTTCTCAGAGTGTTTTCTGTACTTTCCTGCATCTCTCTATTTTCTGGAAAGTATATGTGAAAATGCCTTGCCAACGTGTTTATTATATACCCGAATCTCTTAACTTTGATTTCTTAGTAACATATAAGAGTTTGTCTGAAAATAATTTAGTAGGATATGCGGGGTAGGGCAAAACTAAGTTTACAGTTGTTCATATGGAATATAATACACTGAATAATAAATAATAATCTAAGAATGAACTGTATGTTTACAGCTGTGAGTCCATGAAACATAGGAAACAGTAGAGAAGTGGAGAGGTGGGACTGGGAATGAGGAAGAGCAAGTGAGGGTGTGTGATGTTCTGTCCTCTGGAAAATGAATTTGGCTGGTTCTGCAGGGAGTTGCAGGGATAGCGTAGCTCACACCTCAGATTTGCCCTGGTAATGGGGTAAGGGAGTATTTCTACCTCCACCTCCAGCAGCCATTGGTTAGGGGCTCCTCCTGAGCTCTGTGGTAGGTCCTCCTACCTTGGAGGGAGGGAAAGCAGTTGATCCAGGGATGAGAGAGAGGCAGTTATGGGGCTCACTGGGCACATTAGACCTAGAGCTGAAGAGGCAGTTATTAGAACAAAGGTGCCCGATGGAGGTTTGGGGTAGAGGTGAGCCACAGACCCAGAGGCCAGATGGATTCTTTTACATCAATCCTCGCCATTTGAAAGAGACAGAGAGAGATGTCACTCAATTTTACCGACTTCTGTGGAATATACCAATGAAACATCTAGGATTTCCAGTCTGGAAGAAATATGAGGACCTCTCTGCTTTCAGTGTGGGGATGTGGGGGCCCCTCCCACCCTTAGTGACCTCTGCTTCTTCAGATCAGCCCATAGAACCCTGTAATGTGTGACCAGTACCTGACAATGGCCCTGCTCCACTCATCTTGGGTGTCCTGGGACAGATGGCCTTGCCCCTGCCTTGCTTCTCATCCTCTTATCTCCTGGGCTCCTGACTGCCTGAGCTTGTCCGTCGTCTTGACAATGGACTTGGTTTCACCCAGATCAACCTCTAGCATTTTATTTGGGCATGGTATGTACTTTCTTACTAGTTTTTTCCACCTTCTTCTTTTTAGGACATAAATCTGTCTACTCAAACCCTAGCCCGACCTTGGCCTTTTTGGCTGTGGGCGCATGTGGCCTGGCTTCACCTCCCAGGGAAGCTAAGATAACATAATCACCTTGGGTTCAGCTTATTATAAATATATGTGCCTTGCTATTTCATGAGCTCTAAGCATTGAAAAAATCATTATGGGAAAAGCAAATAAAGCATCTCGGTATCTTTTATCATTTCGAAGATCAGTCTGCAGGGGAGTCTATAAAAAATACCAGCAATGCAAACATCTGGGTGAAAGAGCAGCAAATCAGGTTCTAATTCCTTTTCATATGAAAATATTTCTGTTCTCCAAGGCCCTGGCTCCTCAGTCCGCGTCTGATGTAGAGACAGAGGAATGTCTCACTACATTTAGTGATGAGCGTGGGGGATGAACCGTAGGTCTGACACCATCTGCACAGCAGTGTGCATTTCAAGTTTGTTGACAGGACTTCCTGGAGGGGAATTGGAAAAAGATGCTCAATTCCTAATAAAAGAGTATTTCGCATTTTCCTTCCTCTAGGAGAAGAACCATTGGTAACTTTTTCCAATTTTAACACTAAGACTTCAGGTCTGTTTGGGGAAATCCTAACGGGTCTGGAGAGTTGTTTTCCCAGAAACCCCCCGTACAGTGGGGAGGGAGATGTGGTCCAGTCCCGGAAACATTAGCATCGTAGGAAAGGGGGACCCACCTTGACTTACATGTTTACGGTTAGCTTTAGAAAGACTGATCTGGGGATAGAAAGAAGTCTGTCCCATTTGTGTGGACCCAGAGCAGAGGTAGAGCCAGGGAAACAGGAGGACAGAGAAGCTGAACAGCACAGTTAGGAACAAGGAATGTAGAAATGGTGATTAATTCATAATTAGCAGACTGACCTAATCCCCTGTCGCTCATACGTAAGGGGAACCTCAAAGAAGAGTTCTCTCAGAGCCCAAAGCTGGCTCAGGTTATATTTATTATAATAGGACAAAGAGGGGAGGAACAAAAAGGTACCTATGAGTGTATTATGCAATAGCTTTTAATTAAAATGTAGGCATAGCAAATTAAAAAAGTTACATACAGACTTGCAGTTATGGTTCAGAAAGGTACAAAGGAATGTGGCTCTGATCCTAACGTCATGAGAAAGCTGGATTAGTTACCAAACAGTCATTTCAAAAGCCCATCAGAGAGTTGAAGATGCAAAGAAATCAAAATGACCTCCAGTTCAGCAAAGACCAACCCTTCCAGGAGAGGAGAGGCCTCGGCGGGCACGCTAACCCCGCTGGCTTTTCCCAGTTAGCCTGAGACGATGAGAGAGCATTATTTCTTCACTTTGAAGTTTTTATAACAACACAGAGCCCTCATGTACTGATTGAAGAAGTGGACCTGTTTTCATTGTTTAAAATCTGATGTTTTTGACAGGAGAAAGAATCGCTGGTTTATGACTGGTTGAAGATCTTTATAACTGGTCCAAGAATTCAGTCTTGGTGTCACATGTAAAGTCAGTTAGCTGCTGTGTCAAGCTCGTGGCTGTGAGCTTCCTCGTCAGTCCACTAGCACTTAAACGTGGTCACCCCAGGTGACCTTTGGTGCTCACAGGATCCTGAATGCAAGCACGAATGTGGGCTCTAGAATGTGGAGTTGCTGAACTGGGAGTGGTCATCCAGATCACCCAGAATATGCTTAACATAATTTAGGTTTGGCATTGGAATGAACACACACACACACACACACACCCCACACCCCACACCCCACACACACAGCTGTAGGACCCTTGAGATGACATCCACAAACCTTGCGTGGACAAGCCGGAATCCCAAGGGTCACCCCACACAGCTCCTTTTCCTACAGTTCCCATATCCCGCTCATCACTAAGTCCTTTTGATTTTCCTTTCTAAATACGTCTCAAGTCTATTGTTCTCCATACCAGCCCCACCCCCCACCCAGCCACAGCACGTCTTGACTGGACTATCGACAATTGATGGGTCCCTTTCCTTGGCTCGCACTGTCCTGAGCTCCCTTCCGTCACTACACTTGTCGTTAAAGTGATTATGCATTTGTGTGTACGAATATATAATTAATGTCTTCCTCAGTAGCTGCCTCTGACCTGAGGCCGTTGTCTTCTTTGATTCATCATTTGCATCTTCAGTGGCATCACATATTAATAAATGGATGAGAACGCTGCCATTATTCAAAGGAACTGTTAAAAGAAGTGGAGAATGATGTCTCTCCTTGGAGGGGGGGTTCTCAGGACTCTTCTAAGTAGAATCATGTGTATCCTACGATATCCTTTTCCTGACTTAAGTAATATGTTGGAATATGGATTCAATTGGTGGATGCCTTGTAATAGGGAGGAAATATGATCGGATGGGGATAAAAATATTTTAATAGGTTGCAACAAAGCAGTAAATTTAGCAAATGAGTGGAACATGATGTTGGGCGCCCGCACTATTAAAATAATGATTTTTATCATTTTGGGGGAATCAATATGTTTATAGCAAAAACGGAGAAAAGCAAAAAGAGAGAAAGAGCCCAAAATTTTATCAACCACATAAAACCACTTTTAACCATTTTCTAGATGTTGGGAATAGTGTAGGAAATAACTCAGACCTTGTAAGGTTTGATTTCTGGAGAGGATATGGATTGTATGTGATGAAACAGACAAAAATTGACTACTGTGGTAAGTGTTCGAGGACACTCCTCATACCGGAAGTGCCATGAATCATACATGGTGGCCCGCAGTGTGATGCAGGCGAAAAAGGTAATTTACTTAGGAATGCTTTTAGCTGCACTGACCAGCATGTCAACTAATAGTGGCGTCAGCGGGAAGAGTATATCATTATCTTAATAAGTCTGGAGTTTGGCAATTCAGGGTGGAAGGAGCAGCTCAGCCATGCTCTCAAAGACCTAATCTTTTTCCGTCCATCCTGTCTGCCTTACCTGGTTGGTTTGATTCCTCCTGGTTGGAGCTGCAGCTTCAGCCATGACGTCCGTGTTCCTGGCAGGGAGGAAGGGGAAAGCAGCTATCGCGTATCTGTCCCTTCCATCAGGAATGCCAGAGCCTTTCCCGAACTGCTCCCCATCCATCCACATCTCAGTGCTTAGAATTGGACCTGGCAATCACCCATAGGGAGGCTCAGAAGCTGGGGAGTGGGATTGCTATGTGTCCCTTAAAGTAACCATCATCCTGGAGCTGAGCGTGCTGCTCTTCCAAGTTTGAGGCTGTGTTGACAGGAAGGAGGATACTAGGTTGATGACAAATGTCTGCCACACCGGGAATGGTTGGAGCATAGCTGTTGGGGGCAAGGGGAGGTGAGCCAGGTCAGATCATGAGGAGGGACTGGGTTTGAACACTTCATTTAAGGGGGCTCTCACTCTGGTGTGCTTCTGGACCAACAAAGAAGAAGAGTCAAGATCAAGGATCAAGCGAGTGGATGGGGTCCCCCCCCCACCTTCTCCCTTCTCTTCACAGAGATATGGTCCATGTGACCTCATAGAATGAGGTACCTTCTAGGACAGAGGATCCCAGAGCTCTGGGCTCCTTGCTGTTTATATCAGGGGCTGGGAGAAAGGCCATGTCAATGCTTGGTCATCTAACTCCACAAAGCAGTTTTTGCTGCGGTACAGCAGGTGCTTGCTTTGGCAACCCGAATATTAACATTCAATGGCACTAAAGAGATGGGTGGCAATACTCTGAGCATGTGAGGATGATGCACAGATAGGAGGCAGACAAATGAAGAACGTTACTTCTATGAATCTGCCCTAGAAGCCAAGGATGGGGTTTGGGGGAGGGAATTGAACCTAAGACAAGTTTGACACGTAAAGATGCCATCCAAGTGTCCGGTGCACAGAAAAGCCCGAGATTTCAGCTACCGCTGGCTGCCCGGCTCGGATCCCCTCTGTACTCCTGGGACTTCTGTCTTTCAAAATTGACTGTGAATTTAAAAATATTTTTTATCAAGCATTTAACATGCTTTTTAGAGAGGCCTTTCTTTCTTTTTTTATCCACTCAGGGCGCCATGTTGTTAGAAACCTCCGGAAGATGTTTTGACTCAGGGAAAGGACAAATATTCAGATCAGGGAGAAAGCTCTTCAGCGGGGACCCCTGCTCAGCAGGGCCCTGGAGGGAAGCAGGGAAACAGGGAGTGCTGGGCAGATGGCAGAGCTTATATATCGCAGACTCTTGGTCACTTCCCTCCCCCTTCTCCTCTCTCTCCTACAGGGGTTCCCTTCCATTTTTTAAATGCTCCCAATATATTAAAACATAAAAGTCTGAAGCCTCTTATTGTCTGTTATAGAGATTTACATTGAACAAATTAATGCTATAAAGCACAGCAGCCAAGACAATTCTTTCTATTTGGGGCTTAATGGCAGCTCAATTGCAATTCATAGTGCATTAAGGGCGGTGTGTCCTGGAGATTGGATATGACTGTACATCGGGGTGATAAATTTCTTCTTTCAATCATTCAGCGTTTCTTTTTACAACCGATGTACGGCTTCGTCTGGAGGTGACTTCAGGTCTGAGTTGGAATCCCTTCGGCGATATGAGAACTTGTCCAGACCACTCTCCTGGCGCCCTGCCCCTCTGTGGGGGTGAGGATGGTGTGTCAGAGCTCACGCAGGTGCCAGCTCATGTTTACTGACCGAATGAAGACATGATGTGCTGTAGACAGTCAGAACAGACCGCTCAGGGGACCTGGAAGGCAGAAGTGCTCCCGAGTCTGCATTGCCCAGCAGTGTGCATGCACGCACGCAGAGTCTGCTGAGGTGTGGCTACACACACAGCGTGCCCCCTCGGATTAACTGAGTCCCCTCTGGGGCAGGGGTGAGTGCTAACTGCTCACTTGATAGCCCATCACCAGGGGAGGGCACACTTCCAGCTCAGTGGCAGTAGCTGTGAAGGTGGCCGTGTCACCGGAGCAGATGGCCTGGAGTGGACAAAGAGCAGGTGTACAGGGGCTCAGTAGTTCCCGTCCCCCCAGGATGCTGCAGTGAGCCACGGCGTGGATGCTCATGGTCAGGTCACATTTGTATTCTTGTGGATTCACATCCGCCAGGAAGCCTCTCGAGAAAGTGGCAGCTACACTTGAACTATCCCAAGATGCTCTGAACAGTTTTTCAGACTTCGCTGCCATTTTGTGGGGAAGGATTTATTTTGGAGGAACGGGCGGGGTGGGGGTGGGCTGGATTGAGTGGTTCTCTCCACTCTCTTGTTTGTCAGGGGCCGCTGATCTATACACGCAAAACTCAATACGTGCTCCCTCCCTGCGGTGGCTTTCTCATCCAAACACTGGCGCGGGGGAGAGACATCTCCTTTATTCAAAGTGTAATTGACCAGTTTAATATACTAATAAAGTGGGCAGTGTCAACCTGCGTCCCAGGGAAAGACGTATACCAATCTAGATGGTTACTGTTTGCAATAATCCATCAGCTGGTCAGAGTGCTGCTTAAACTCACAGGGTTTGTTACTAGGGAACAGGAGCTGAGGTCTACATTTTTTCTTGAAATGGAAATTGACTAGTAAGAGAGACAAGGTATGGTGAGGCTGACCACAGAAAATAACGCAATATCCTACAATCGTTCTCCCAAGGGGTGGAGAACGTGCCGTGATTCTTCTCTGCTTGGAGATAAATTGAAGGAAAAAAAAACACAAGTTTAACCTCTCTTGAACTCAGCCAACAGCCCCTGGCAGCATCACAGCTGTGTGAAAGGGGACATCTTACGTGGGGCTCTCTGCACAGAAATCATACATGTTTCCCTGTTTTTCCTCATCCTGACATGCCCTGTCCCAGGGAATTTGTGAAGCACATAAGGGGTCCTAGGACAGCATTAGCTCAGGGCCCGATAAAGAGGTTTCTTTTGCAGATGTCAGTAATTAGGAGTGACTCGCTCACTGCGGAGTGTAGGGGTGAAAGTGTTATTATTGTCTCATTAGACGTGATGAGGCATGGGCGAGAGTATTTGCCTGGGAATGGGCCTACGGACAGCGTCTGGTACCTCTCATCTCTGATTCAAATTCTTAATTGATTCTAGAGCTCGGGTGCTAAAATCCCTGACTCAGACTAGGGCAAGAAAACAGTGCTATTTTGCTACATTGATTTGAGAAGGGCTTGGGAAAAGTGCTGGGAGTGACGGATATGTTTCTTATGTCAAAGGGGTGGTTATATGGGCGTTTACATTTGTTAAAACTGATGACATTGTACGCATTCAATATTTGCACTTTATCGTCTATGAATTATGTCTCAATAAGACTGCTTAAAAATATTTAAGACAAAAATTTAAAAAATCATTTAAGAATAAGATAGCAGCAGTGTAAGCTTGTCTGAACTCCAGAACAAAAGTGGACACTTTGTTAGACATATAAGTTGCCGCTGGTTTACAAAGTGCTTCTGCTAATGTTCCCTCAGAAGAGTCTCCAAGGTGGAAATTCAATGTAAGGGAATGTCAAGGAGGTGCTAACCCACCCAGTCACCTGCTAAAGCAGACAGTGTGGGGATTCTGGAATCTTGAAGGTAGAAGAACCCCAAGAGGCCACACAATTCCTGGAGGAAATTCTTCTTAAAATGAACCTCGCTTCTGAGGGGGAAAATGGGAACGATGAGAGCATAAATCTTTACTTGACTTTTTTTAAAAAATGAGAACAGTGGTTCTGCTGTTTTCTTCCCCAGGAACAGAGCCGCCCCCAGTCTGCAGGTTTCTGTGTTGAAGAGAGGAACAGGGAACTTTCCAGGCCCAGGCTGTTCCTGGGTGGGGACTTGTGTGCCCCTTGCTTCCTGGGAAGGACTTGGCGCAGAGGAAGGAGGCAGGAGGCCTTTTCTGATCCCTGGCAGGTAGCTGGACTTCAGAATCGTTTGATCTATTATCTTCCTTCTGGGAATACATGACTAAAATGAGTCAGCAGGGAGGCGCATTAGAGAAGTTTCCAAAAAAACAATTGAAGCTGTGAAGATAAAAAATAAAAAGCATTGATTTTCAGATTTAGGATGAAGGAGATGAGGGGCTTTTCGTGGATCCTCATGGACTGTGGACCCCAGGAAGCGCTCAGGAGGTCCCTTGGCTCCATGTCACTTGGCAGAAGGTCTGGCGCTCCTGTTCCCTCTCTGTGGCCAGCAGGACCTCTTCTCTTTGGGTTCCTCTCATCACACCAGGAGTGTTTCAGTTGCTAGAAAGAGGATAAGGATGGGCAGCTCCCCAGGAGGTAAACACTTTAGAGCAGGGAAGGTACTCCCCGTTCTTTAGAGAGCACTTCACATTGGAGCCAAGGACAGCAGGCTGGTGTTCTTTGAGTGCTGTGTTTCCATTTAAAGGAAGATGGGAGCTCTCTCTATTTGTGACTTCCCCCCACCCCAAGTTGCCTGGAAAGTGGGTTGACCTTTAGTGTCATCGTTTTTGTCTCATTGTGGGAGTTGCCCTTAGAGAGCCTGATTCTGAGCCCTGGGATCTCCTTCGGAGGACCTCAGTCATAATGTTGCCCATTACCACTGACTTATCAGGAAAGAACAGGGCTATCTGGTCAACCCCTGGCAACTCACCCCATGCTCTTGTTGGGAGGGGTGGAGTGGAGTGGGCAGAAGCCAACCCTGAGAAGGACAAGGCATCATGCGTGGAGAAGAGTGAGTGTTGTCATTGCCACTTAGTGTCAGGGCACCTTCTGAGGATCCCGGAAGACACATGGAAGAGGCAGGTTCCTGTGGTGAGGTCAGCGCCGGCACATCTTGGAATTTCACTTTTCCTTAAGAATGCTGTGTGCACAAAAGAGATGGTAACATCCACAAAAGAAACTTTGGCCGCAGATGGAAAGGGTCTCCCTTCGTTTTTAGTGCTGATTTTATTTTCATGCTTAATTATTTATTCGTAAATCTTGCCTCAGAGATTTTATTTTGGTGCCCAAAGTGATAAAAGCGCAAGGTCACAAGGGAAAGTGTTTTCAAATGCTAAGTGATCCTCCTCCAGCCTAATGTAGAATTTTAATTTATGGAGTAGTGTTGCTCACAGGAAGGATGACGGCTTAATTTTCACTCCCAAATGAAATATTGACTTCGGTGCTAATGAAGGATGGCGGGCAGCTCTGATAAGGGTAACGAGGGTCAGGGCTGAGCTGTCTGCACCTTGACTTGGCAAGCCCTTCATTGTGGGATGATCTTTGCAAGATGATGATGATGATGATGATACGTGTAGGGGAGAGGCCAGGAGTTTCAAGGATGCTAGGCTACTGCCGATAAATTCTTGCTTTCTCTAGACACAAACAAAACATCTATTGGAGAAAACTCTGATTTTCCTTGCACCTTCTTTGAAAATTATGGATATGTATTCCAAAAATAGCTTTGCTTTCCATCCATTGATAACAATGGCTTAAAAAATGCAATTTTTTTTTCTCATGGCACCATTTGGGTTATGGTCACCCAAATAGGGTGAAGTTAATTCATATGTGGTGAAGGGTTAATATCTAAAATTCTAGCCACCTCTAGCAGTTTAGTTTAGATTGACTTATTTTTTTCTAAGTTTAAATATGATTCTTTTTGAATAGTTGCAAATAGTAACATGCAAAAGGCATCAGATATAAGTTTTCTAGTTTCCATCTCCAAAGGCAACCACTCTTAACAGTATTCTTGGTACTCTTCCAGAAATATCCTATGCTTATAAGCTTTGCGTGTGTAAAATATTTTAGAAGTTAACTAATGATAGCATATTAGCCATTTGTATAGCAATTACTTTATATCAATACAAATAGCAGCTCTAACATTTTATGATATTGGAAGTCCCAGCATTCTGTGGCATAACTGGATCTGGAACTGAGAGTTCTTTTTTCTTTTTTTTTTTAATTTTTAAATTTTTATTGAATATTTTAAATTTTAATTTAATTTTTGGGGGAATCTCACTCTGTGACAATTACCCCCTCTCAGACTTAAGACCCTTTATAATCTATGAAGGACAATGGGCAAAGGTCTTGTGCTCCTCTAGCTGCTTCAAGCTGGACATGATTATCATCCTACCTACCCTTGGGTCCAGAAATCCTTAATAAGAGTCGGGGTGTGGTGGGAGGGTGGTCTTCCCACATGGGGAAGGATCGTGCAGACTCCAGGTCATTTGACTGTCTCCAGGCAATGGCATGCTCGATTTAACAGGCTGGCATCCTTGTTGTATTCTTGGGGCAACAGATTGGGCAACAGGGTTAAAAGGCATCATTCAAACCATAACCACTAGATGACAAAAGGCAGGGATTAATTTTTCAATGTCCCACATTAGGGAAAAAAAAAAGACCTCTTTGGAGGCAGGTGTTCAGAGCATGTCACACCTGTCCAAAGCCCTTTTGCCCACTATACTTAGTTTGGGCTTAGGGGAATATTTTAGGTTTCCTCCCTCTCAGGCCTCTGGGCCCCTTCTGTCCATGCCATTAGGACAGAAAAGAGAAACCAGTTTTAAAGTGAAGCCCACAGACCACCCCATACTTCACCAACCCAACCACAGTTCAGCCAAACCACTGTGGAACTCAGAGTTCTTAATTCCTTCCCTACTCCCTTTCCCATAACTCTCAGTTATTTTCCTTTGATCCTGAAATTCTTTCTGGCAAGAAAGACATTCCAAGTGCACTGGTATCAGTATATTGGCCTAACTGCTGTAACAAAGAAACCCCAAGGCATGATGACTCAAATAACTAGAGATTTCTCTATTGCTCCTATGATAGCTCAGTGGGGAGTGGGTCAGGGCTTGTACAGTAGCAAAGGTGACCTCCATTTAGAACTTCCTCCTCTGAGTCCAGAGCAGATGATTAATTCTTGTCATTTCCCTAACAGGGGCTGGGAGCAGTTGGGGAGGCACATGCCCATTTTCTTTAAGGGGCACTACCTGTGGGTGCCACACATCACTTCTGCTCATGTGCTGTTGGCCAGAGTTTATCCACCTGGACTTCCCAGCTAAAACTCAGGAGTTCTTTTATTAAAGAAAGCACAATGGGCATTGTTGGCAAACCTGTAGTCTTTCTCACAGTTGGATGGTCCCAGCCCCAGCTGAGCTCCTAACACCGGGCCATGAGGCTGACATTTCCTTCTGCCCCTTCATCCTCATCTTGGCCCGTGATAACACATGTGTACATCTTGGGTCTGTTTGGCTGAGAAAAGAGGTCTGAGAATTTCTGTGTTTCTTTTTCCCTCCCACTGTGCGTGGTGAGGGAGAGTATGTTTTGAGGCAATCATTAATACATTATTTTTGAGGCTAATTCAATTTAAAAGACATCTATTGACTGGGGAATAAGACAGAGGAGACAGATACATGAGCAAATAGCTATAATGCAATGTGACAGGAGCCCTAATAGGAGCATGGGAGGGTAGACCGGGGAAAATTCATCTCGGGCAGGGAACTCCTAGCCTCTTTCTTTTCTCACTAGAAGAGGCTTGGAGAAAGCATTGGATCTGGAGTTTGGAGACCATTACTCAGGTCCTGGTCAACAGCTGGCTGTCTTTGTGGGAAGCCTCCCTGCCCCTCCTCACCTGGCCAACTCCTGCTCACATGTGAACGCTCAGGTCAGGTGTCCTTTCTCCATGAAGCACTCCTCCTGTTCTGTCTCCATAATTAAAACCAAATGCATCATGTTATACTTACCTGCTTATGTGTGTTTCTGCCACTAGACTGTGAGTTCCTTGTGTTTGGGGTTTTGCTTCATTCATGACATATGCACCTAGCCCCAGTCTGAGCACTTGGCATGCAGTCAATAATTTGACCATCACTGAATGATATATGAATGAAGGAAATAGTGAACGTATAAATATATTTGTTAATGTTTCTGTCACATCTATGTTTGTATTCCTGCATTCATTCTAGCCAAGTAAAATTTCCTTCTAAATCACCAGACATGGAAAGTACCAGGTGATATTAATTCTGTTCTCTTGACTTCTGCTGGTTCTCAGATGCAAAATAAATTCTTCCTGCACTATCATTTCACCATTGTGTGTTTTAAGGCTCCTACACTTGGTCCCAAGGGCTGGTCTTTCCTCCCTGTGATTCCACAGTGCTATCATATTGTGAATTTGGCAGCAGCGGAGACTTCTGGTTGATTTCTGTCACTTCACCACTGAGTCCTTCCTCTGAGCTTGCTGGGGTTCTGTCCTGAAGCCAGGATCGGCTGAACCAGTGGAAGCGCTTTTTAGAAACTCTGCTCACTCCCTCCTTAGGGCTTCTGCATGCTGCTGAGTAGACGCATATATTTCAAAGTGGAAAGAAGTACACCTCAATACTGTTTGACTGTATTCTGATTTCCTCCTCTATTTGGAAGCCCATGTCTTGTCTGCATCCAAGGAAGACAGTATATGCAGAGAAGTTTGGAAACGTGATATTGAGTCATCCCATGTAAAATAACACAAACAGAAAGCAAGACTGGGTCCCAAAGTAATTTCTTGCTTTCTTCTGCATGCGTGCAGCACCTGAGTGATTCAAATCTGCACACCTGCCGTCATGTCTGCTACAGGTTGTGTACTCACAGGTGCTCAACCAGAGGACACTGTCAGGCCATGCTGGTCTGGCCACATGCTTCTGCCCACTTCCCTCTTGTCATCCCAGATTGCGGTTAGAAATGTACCATCTGGTGATGGGCTTAGGTAGAACAATAATAAAATTAGCAAATAAAATGGTAATAATTAATTTCATGTTTTAGGTGTTTTGTATTTTTCAATAGGCTTTCTCTGTAATTTCATATTTTTTTATTCCGATAAGCCTGGAAGGAAGGTGGTGAGGCACATTGTGGAAGTGACTTTATTTCGGACTTATCCACAAGGGCGCGGTGGCAGCAAGTACTGTTTCCCAAGGTGACATAGCAAGTCACCCGAGGACCTGGAATAGAACGTCTTCCAATTCTCATTCAGTTACTGGTTAAGAAGGAGCCAGGGTAGAAGTTTCCAGATGGCAGATTGTTCAGTGGAGTGTGCAGTGGTTTGTGCGGTGACGTTGGCTGGTGCCCTCGCATGGATGCGGAGGGGGGTCAGGTTCAAAGCTGAGATTCTGAGTCAGGCCCAGGTACGAATTTCAGCTCCTCCTCCTGCGTAACTGTGTGCACCGAGCTGCGTAGTGGTGTGACTTAAACTCCCTGAACCTCAGTTTCTGCCTCTGTAAATGGGAAAAACCGTAATAACTATCCCATGTGGTCGTTATGGGTCTTAGATACGCTCGCATGTAAAGAGAGCTTAAAATTATGCCTGGTGCATAGAAGTACTCAATAAATGTTAACTCCTATTATAATTGCATTCAAAATTCCTCTAGGAAGACTTCTCTGATTATATCAATGAATCAACATTTAATCTTTTTCTTCTCTGAATCATAGCCATTAAGGACTTACTATTTTCTAATGATATAATTTAGCATTTCAAAATATTTTTGCCAATACTCTTTAATAATTATTAAAGGTGTATTCATCTTGTCTCCCTAATTATGTTGCTAACTCTAGAGGCAGACTCTATGCTATATACACCTCTGACTCACTGCCAAGCCCTTAATTAATATTTTGATGAATGATCTTTAGATAAAAATGCTTATATTCCCCTTTTCTCCAAAGATAATTTTAAGGACATACAGTTGCCTGGCATATTAGATTTTTATATGATGATTGTGTATAAATTACCTGACTTATGTTTCACGACACTGTGCATATGAGAATGTTTTATTATATTCTCTTTACAGATGACTAATGTGACCATGTGAGAATCTCAATGATGTGGTTATTAAGTACATGGGTCATAATTTGAACCCAGGTCTTCTTACTCCAAAACTGAGCATTCTTTCCACTTCATTTGAATTCTTTGGCCGATTTAGACTGGTCTGGACAGCTGGCAGTCTTTTGCATCACACATTTCTCCTCTGGTTTCCTATTTCGAGATGTCTGTTTAGAGAGTTAAAGCAGACACATTCAGAAGGAATGGACGTAAGGATTTCGATTAGAAAGCAATACAAACAGAGTTGGACCATGTCATCCAAGCCCTGTCAGACCTGTGGGTCAAGGCCAAACTGACCAGCAGGATGGGTGGCAAGCATTTTCTTTCTTCTTAGACACTCCTAAGAAGAGCTGAGATCTTAGTAGCATAGCCAAACAGGCGTAATTTGTTCTCAATGACTTAAAAAAATAAAAACAAAGGAAAAAACCTGAGAAAAACACAATTTCGTAACATTTTCAAATGCTGGGTAGGGAGGAAGGTCTCAAATATTTCAGAAAAATGCTTCTGAAATGCAAACATTTGTTTTGCAGATTCTGCATTGAAATCAAATAGACAGTCCATCTCAGCATTTTATGTCCAGCAAAGATGGGGACCAGTGCTTTCTCCTATTTTGCAATTCAGAATATCCTGGAGTGACCATTAGGGACATTTCCTCCTTGTCCCGACCTCACTCTTCCATGCGCAGCCCAGCCCTGGCGTCCGGGCTACTGCTCTCCTCTTTTTCTGAGAGATTATTCTCGTCACTGCTAGGGTCCGAAACTCAACAGCAAAGTGTGAGGGGATGGACAGTGGGTATTGGAAGGGTGTTTAATAAATGCGCTATTTTCAGAGGAGAAGGCAGGATGTGAAAAGCCACAGGGGACAGCGTGGACCTCCAGAGGCAATAATGGAGGATGAAGGGTGCAGGGAGAAGCCGGTGGAGGCGAAGAAAGACGTGGTTACTGGAACCCACAGAGAACGGTGTGGCTTCCGTCTCAAGATCAGCCAGGACCCTGCAGACAGGGCGCACTGAGCAGTCGCCCCCCCTCCCCTCCCTTCCTGCCAGGGTGCCCACTGACTGGACCCATCCAGGGGCCGGAAACCCTACTGATGCCAGCATACTAGTCAGCCTCCCTGGACACAAGGAGGGCGGAGGAGGTGCCCAGGTGATAAGGGCAAAGGGAAGACGGCAAGCAGAGCGTTAGTGAGTCTTCACCAGGGGGGAGCATGCATTTTCCTGGTTTATGCAGCACAAGACTCTGAGGGCCCAGCAGCCCCCTGTTTTATCTGGGTGTGTCTCCCGTATGCAGCGGGTCCCCTACTTGCAATCGTCCTGGGAGAACGGCTCTGCCTTGGCGTTGGGGAGGAAAAGAGTGTGTTGAATACTAAAATCTATTTCCCTAAAGTCTCTGTAGTCTCTAAGACGTCCTTCCAGGTCATGAGCCTAGATGAATAAGGAGTGAAAACGTTGTTTCTCCTGCCATCCGATAAAGTGCTTGGGGGCTTCCTACCCTGTTTTGTCTAAAGAACCCCTCGTGCCTGGGCTCTGTCTTCTCTGGATGCCCCTTCCTCGTCTCGGTGCTTCTGTCTTTCCCTTTCTCCTCCCCTGTACTTCCCGCCATGCCAGCTCCTGGACGAGAGCCTCAGCCAGCTGACCCTGCTGTGCATTCAGCTGCACCTGAACTTCCACGGTGGGCTAGTTTGGCCGTGTGTGGAAGGCACACACCCTCCATTGGAGAAGTGGGGGTGGGGTTGCTGCGAGTTCTGGGGTTCTCACCATGACTCGTTCTTTCTGGTTAGCCGCCCCACTCAGGGGTCGCTTCATTGGAACCGAGGGATGCTCCTAGGTAGGGTCCTTAGCTAGCACTTAGGGGTTTACAAGGTGTTCGGGGCCCTGTGTCAGGGACAAGGTCCGAGACCAAATATTGGAGGCAGAGATGCCCCTGGTGTATCTTATCATTTAGGAAACTACAAGGGCTTCAGGGCCTCATGCCAGGAACCAAGGGAGAAACCCATATATTTATGTTTTCTCTTATTTCACAGTGTGTGACTGTGTTCCAATAAAACTTTATTGGCAGAAACAGGCAGCAGCCTCAATTTGGCCTGTAAGCCAGAGTTTGCCGGCCTCTGGCTTAAACAAATACCTGACACATAGTAAGTAATATATAAGTATTGACAAATAAAAGGAACTACATGAATAAAGTTTAGGTAGAAGGGTTTTTGAAAAGATGATGATCAAACACACTGCGTGACACTCAGGAACATAATGCCTCCCCCCCCACACACACCCTCACGCACACACACACACACACACACACAGTTTATCACACATCATGTTACGGCCCATCAGTCCTGTTGAATACATTTCTCAGGGACTCTCTCTTGCCACCGACACATGCTGCATCGCACCCCTCCATGACCGGGCTCAGGGTACTGGGTGAACGTAAGCTCAATTTAGGGGGGCCTGAGCGCCCATCAAATCACTGCATAAAAAGCACATCACAGTCCTGAGGCAAATATCCACGGTGTCTTAATTAGGTTCTGCTTTGAATTAACTACTTTCTTCCTTTCTTTTTTTTAATTAACAAAGATAACAGAGACTTGCTTATATCTTTTTAATGTGTAATTCTCACAACTGTGTTGTTATTACCGTGTCCCAAGGTGTCTTCCCATCAATGGCCGTTTGGCAGCAGTATGTTGGGGAATGACTTCGGGTTGGGTTTCACTTGACTTTTGATTAGAATTCGCCTCTGGATTGTGCATGGCTGTGCAGGGCAGTGTGATGAGCAAAAAGGAATAAGTCGCCGTGTGTCCAGGGCAGAGGCTCACGGACTGCAGAAGTGCATGCTTGACACACCTGCGCCATTAATTCCAGTTCCGTGTGGCAAAGGAGACTCAAAAAAAGGTGCAGCAGGTGACCTGGGGAGGAGAGACTGCCTCCTCGTATTGGCACAACCCCAGAGAACATTTCACAGGCACAAGGGCGTTTGATTAATTCCTTTGGGTGATAACTATGACAAGGATGATGAAGATGCATATGGAGAGGAAGAATAATGAGGTTTTTCTGTGGCTGAATCTCAAACAGGGAGAAGAGGCTAAGCTGGGCCACATGATGAGTTTTGAACTTGAACTTCTGGGTTTCCCAAGCTGCCAGCTGATTTTAGAAGTCCTACCTGCCTCACGAGTGTCTTTGCTTCCCTGGGTGCAATGCCAGGCTTGCTCTGACACAGCTAGAAAATTCGCTGACTGTAATCAGGGAGTCGACCAGCTGTCCCTAAAGCAGGCAGACTGTTTGTGTGCCCTCCTGGTTCAGGCAGACTCAGTGTGGAAGAATAAGGAGTCTGTTCTGTAATAGCTGAGCTGGGTTGTTTTTTTTTTTTTTTCCTTCTCAAATTTAAAGGCGGAATTAAAGCCATTCAACATTTTTGCCAGAACCATTCTGTTCTGAAAGGATGAATCATTCTTATGTTTGTACTCAAAGGCATCTAGTTAGGTGCAGGATGATTTGCAGACTAATTCTGTGCAGGAATCACCTTTTGACAGCAGATCAATACTAGTGTGAGTGTTTGTTCTGGGGAAGAATAAAAAAGCACCCATCTTGCTGGTCAGGAGAAAAACTCCATTTGCTTCTTCTCAAATATGTTACAATTTTTTCCCTAAGTTAAAAGGTCATTTACAATGACAGTTCAAAAGCTAGAAAGCAATAAAAACAACAACAACAAAAAGGAACAAACAAAACCTTTATTTATGTTTTGAGTAAGATCTAAAAAATAGCTTTTGGCTTTGGCCTTGGCTCTTGTCCCATGAGCTTCAGGTTCAAGTCAGCGCTTTATTTGGTGCACAAGGCACAGCCCTGCGTTAGGATCAGTGGGAGCGGCTGCGGAAGCTGTAGGGCAGGTGTCGTAGCCGTAGCCCTTGTACCAGCTCTTCCCTTTTGAATGCAGCTCTCTTCCCACGCCAGCCCCAGCGGAGACATCCTGTGAGTGGGAGGGGCTGATGTCATACGACCCTCTTGACCCGGAGAATGGCCCTACCTCACAGTGCACGCCCCCATCAGCCTGCAAAAGCATGGTGTATACTTGCATAATAAACACCTTTTATTTCGTATCCTCTACACACTGCACAGGTTTATTTTTTTTAATTATATTTTATTGGTTATATTGTTACAATAATTCCAATTTTTTTCCCCTTTGCTCCCCTCCCCCAGCAATCCCCCACCAAATCCATGCCCATGGTTCGTACATATAAGCTCTTCCGCTTCACCCTTTCATATATTCTTCTTCTTTTTTTTTAAATAAATAAGTGATTAATTACTTACTTTAACAATGAAAAAGAACAATCCCTTCCTCTCAGATATTAAGACCCTTTATAATCTTATAAAGGACAATGGGCGAAGGTCTCAAGCTCCTTTAACTGCTTCAAGCTGGACAACTGCACAGGTTTATTATTAAGTGCTCCGAAGCTCTGAATAGGAGCTAGAGGTGCCAAAATAAATATGATAGATTTCCTGCTCTTAACTGGCTTGTCTGGGTGTGGAGACAGGCAAGGAAATAGATGTTCAACATACAGTGTCAGAGGGGCAAGAATAAAAGTACAAAGGGAGGCCAGTTCAGCGCTAGGTATGTTTCTTCAATGGCATGCTTTTCCTGTTTTTCTTCAATATTGGAAAATTCTCAGCTATTATTTTTCTTTTTCTTTGAGGAATTTCTCTTCTTTGTAGTTGACTTTTGCTTCAGGAGAGTGTAGGGAGTCTTTGTATTCTTTCTTCTATGCTCATAAACACCTCACTTTTCATTGATACCTCCATGCGTCTTTTCAATGCATCAACTGCCTCGTCAGGCATTTCTAGGCTGTGGCTATCAATTGATTGTGTGAGAGCAATGGCTTGAAACTGGACCACAGAAGCTCTGTTTTCAAATACGAAGCCACTTGGACAACCAAAAAGCTTGTAAAAATAAACTCTTACCTCAGACGCAAACCCCAAACCAGAATTTGACGTGCAAGTGATTAGATTCTCCAAGGGAAGAGATCTTACCTGGGGGGTGATGGAACAGACAGGAGGAACTAGGGGTCACGCTGCTGGATCTCACGGTGCCCCGTAGCAAAGGCCTACCTAGCTGAGACATTCTGCAGGAAAAGACTTCTTAAGACTTTGCTTTAAAGGGAAATAGACATGGAGAGGCCAAGGGCCAGTCCCGGCTTCAGTGAGCACACAGCAAACAAAGCCCTGGGTTGGTGCAGACAATAGGAAAACGCCGTAAGCCAGGTGAGGACATAAGTCAGATGAGTTACTCTATTAGGAAATTAGCAAGAAGTCCCAGCAGGAACAGCCTGGTGTCACTTAATAAGAGCTTATCTCCAAATGGCCTGATCGACCAACTTTTTAGCAGCAGATAAACACACCAACCTGCTTTGCCGTTGTGACGCCAGCGCTGAGCTGTTAACTGCCGGGCACTCACCAGTGGGCAGGGATCAAAGCCCGCTTCATTCCCGGATGTTAAATGGGGATCACGGGCTTGGAAGAGAAATGTGATGACCTCACAGCTGGGGAGACTTCAGAACCTCACTTTCAGTTCTTTTTGGGTCTCTTTTTCTGTTTTTAAATTGAGGTAATTGGTGTGACACTGATCCAGATTTCAGGTGTACAACTCAACCCAATACCCTTGGCACACTGCATTGTGCGCCCATAACCCCAAGCAAAGTCTCTTTCCAGCTTCATACCCCCACTTTGCCCACCTCCACCTACCCTCCACCTCCCTTTCCCGCTGGCTATCACCACTCTGTTGTCTGTCTGTCTGTCTCTCTATACATCCATTTGAATTATTTCATCCAGCCACCCCCCTAATCCCCTTCCTTTCTGGCAGCTGTAAGTCTGTTCCATGTGTTGGATCCCTTTTTGTTATATTGACTGTTCTTCTGGAATCCTTGGGAATCTCCTGACCTTGGTGTAGGCTCCAGCTTCTCCTCATCTCTAAAGTACTACTGACCAGGCTGGGTAGGTGTGAGGTCCCAGGAGGTGATTCACGTGAAATCATAGTTAATGCACTGCATAGTGGGTCAGTAAATGCTACTTCTTTCCTCTTGGATCTATGCTTGCTTTTATAGATGGATATGAACTATCTATTTTAAAGCTCCACCAATCCAGTTCACATTCTTCAGGTCTAATATTGGATATTTTCCAATATGTTTGTGTACACGCACACGTGCTATCTGCTCTATTTCTTACTGGACTATAAATGCCTTACAGGCAAAGGTATTCTTATTCCTTAATGGTGACTATTTTAGCTTCAAATTTGTTTCCTGACATATGCAAAAAAAAAAAAAAGAAAAAAAAAAAAAGAAAAAAATCTACATCTTTGTGTGTCAAAACCTCCAACATAAAAATACCCAGCAAGACAGCAATGCATCTGACTATTAGATCTCTGGACTCATGAATTCTTTTCTTGGTTAAATGCTAGGGAATACGACATTTCTGGCAACATTAATGGGAATGAAGAGATAACAAAATGCATGTTAGAGATGCTCCTCCCTCCTCATATGTCTACTCAAAAATTATGGATCACTGGAATGCTATAATCCTTAGTGTTGTGATTCTCATCTGCAAATTACTTTTGGAAATTCCAATCCAAGTAGTGAGATCGGAACTAATGTTAACACTATGTCAACAAGTTAGAAACATCTCAAGTGAAGCCAAGCAGAGGCTTTCTTTAAGAAACAAACAAACAAAAAAATCGTGAAGGGTGGGCCTTTCTTCAATCTAAAAAAGAAAGTTCATATTTTCTGCTATGTTCAATGTCAGAGATTTATGTTCTAAGGCCATGGTAATTCTAGCTAAAATAGTAGACTGCTCCCAAATATGTTTAAATAAACCCTATGACTAAGCCAATGACGATCAAAACATTTTGCCCATCATATGAAAGAAATTCTCTCAAAACCTCGGGAAAGCATTCACCATTTTTCATGGCCTTTTGGGAACGTGAGCTCCATTTGGCGTATGCTCAGAGGCAGCCTTGTTTGGGTTCCCAGAACACCTCGTATCTAAATGTTACCACATACCCAGGTGTTGGGACTCAAGAAAACAGCTGCAGAGCTTGATGGGTTCTTAATCAGCCGCTTGGATAAGTGAGTGTGTTGCAGTGAGGTGACCATAGTGTCTGGAAGTTGACTTATTCCCAGGCATTGGATGGGGTGGGGTGGGGTGGGGGGACAGAAGAAATCTGAGAAGAGACTTCCAGGAAATTTCATGCTTGGCTCGTCCTGGGCTGAGTTTCTGTTTTTGTTTTTTTTGAATCACAGAACATTTTGGACTTTCAAGAGTTATGTAAAATCTTTTAAAATGCTGCTGTTTGTAACTCTCAATCAAGATCCTTAGTGTGAACCAGCTGTAACCCTTGCCCTCTCACCCTAACTTGTTTTTCATTTTTTGAAGGTTCAATGTCAAATATTTTCTCTTCTAATGACTCAACTATAATAGAGTGCGATTGGGTCATCTAGCTCCTTGCCAACTTTGGAAACAAGGATTTCTTTTCTTTCTTTCTTTTTTTAAAGAAAGCTGTAACCTCAAGTGACTACAATAATATTACTGATACTGAATAATTAGAGTACTGCGCTTATAAGATGCTAGACATTGATTTAGGCATTAAATATATATGAAGTCATTTAGTTCTAGCAACAATGTGATGAGGTAGGTGTTATTATCTTGAGCGTTTACCACATGGGGAAACTGAGGCTCAACATATGTAATTGACATGGTCAATGTCACATAGCGGATAAGTGGCTGAGTTGGAGATTGAACCCATTGACCAGATGATGGATAACAGTCATTCATGGAGTGTCAGAGCTGGGCGTACCTATCAGTGGATGTGGGGGGATATCAGAAGGCTAAGCTCATTCTGCCAATTTGGAGGTGACATAAGTCTTCAGGGATTTAGGGAGAAGTATTAGAATTTCCTGAGCTGGACTCCTGTTCGCTCTGAGATTTGCTCTCTTTCCTATTCAGGCTGCCGTTTCTAAGCTTGACTGGCAGGACTTAAGGAAAGGAATTGATTTCTTATGTCAGTCTAACAGGTTCTTGGCTCTTAGGTTTCTCCTTTGGACCAATGATTCCTGGAAACCTTCTTGGGGTGACTTCATAGGCTTCAGAGAGAGCCAGCCCTTGTTTGCAAGACATCTTGCCTTACAGTAATGACACGCGCTGAGTCCAGCTCTGTGGAGTACATCCAAGCTCCTCCAATCACATTTCTTAATGTGGGACTTGGGTCTTGTGTCAAGTGCAGGGAGGGTGGTCTTATCCTGGAATTCGGGGCTCCAATATCTTTCTCTCCACTTTCTAAAATAAATCCAATTAAATAAGATTAGATTAACAAGGGGAAACTTGCCTTATAAGTTTCCTGCCAAAGAAACAAAGCATGTTCTTTTCAAAGCGTCTTGTCTTGAAAAGCAAGTGCCTTTGAAGTGACTGAGGTCAATGAGAACACAGGCAGGAGTAACCACAAACAAGTGCTGGGCAGGAGAATAAAGGAAGCAAATAGAATTTGGACAATCCTATATTAAAATGAAAGAAAAAGTCAAAGTTTTCAAAGTCCATGGGAGAAAACAGAGAGCGTTCCAGAAAAGGGATATTGCTAAGAAGCCATGGATTTAAAGCATGGCCAGAGCCCAGGGGTGTGCAGCCAGCCAGTTACGCATTCAGCTTCTATTTACACAAGTAACTTTTGGAAGCAGGTGCCATGGGAGAAAATAACACATGACATCAAGGTCAGGAAATGAGGAGAACTACAGTACCTCTCTGTTGAGAGGAAGAGGGAGAAATGCGTATGCATATTAGAGGGACCTGCTCTTTAGGAACTTAAAGAAGGGGCAACTTCAGTGTTAAAAATAATGTCGGCCTGACTGGTGTGGCTCAGTTGATTGGGCGTCGTCCTGCAGAGTGAAGGGTCATGGGTTCAATTCCCAGGCAGGGCACATGCCTGCCTTCCAGGTTTGGTCCCCAGTTGGGGCGTGTGTGAGAGGCAACTGATTCTTATTTCTCTCTCACAGTGATGTTTCTCTCCTTCTCTTTCTGCCTCTCTTTCCCTCTCTCTAAAAATGAAATGAACAAATAAAATTTTAAAATGTCATTGATAATAGTGCTTAATCATTGCAAAATTTTGTGACTGCAGGAGTGCGTCATGGGTCCCTAAGACCTTCCCAGTTTCAGCGATTTGTCAGGAGGACTCGCAGGATTCACCGTACGGTGGTCCTCATGGCTGTGACTTGTTTCAGCAGAAAGATCAGAAGCAAAATCAGCAAAGGAGAAAGGGGAACGAGTGAGGCCCAGAGGAAACCAGGCACAAGCATTCAAGGGTGCTCTCCCAGTGGGGCCACATCGGACCTGCTTAATCCCTCCAGCAGCAGGTCGTCACAGCACATGCGAAACATTGCCCATGGGAAGCTTTTTACAGGCTCAGTGCCCAGGGTTTTTACTAGGGGAGCATCCTGTTGGTGACTTTGACCAAACAGATGCCCAAATCCCAGACTTCCAGAAGGACAGCAGGTCTTCAGCACACACCATATTGTTGTATAATCACTTTAGGCACAGCGAGCTGTTCATGAGTTAGGATGGTGGAAACCCCCCCTGAAATCTCAGTTCCCAGAGGCCCGCCGAAGGCCAAGGTTGTGAGAAGGCCTTTCTAAGGATGGCCTGCTATGGTAACGCTTTTCTGCACAAGTGACAAGTAGCAAGATTGTTGGAGAAACTGACATAAAGGTAAATGCTCATTGTAAATGCTCAAGCAGCGGGATTTCTGAAGCTGAGCTCGAGTCTCCTAAGAAGGGACAGATCTCAAGTCATAGCAGCCCTTGACGTAATATGATAAAAATGGCGGTGGGGTCAAACTCTCTCCCACTTCCATGAGGTTTCCAGATCGATGGTCATCTCTGCTGCTCTCTGACTCCCATCTTTGTTTGCTCTGAGCATGACTGGGCCAGTCACTTGAATGTGAACTCCTGTATTTAAAATAACACGAGACATGCTCTTCTGGGATAACATTTGCAAATTCTTTTGATTATTGGGATGAAAGTGATGATTTCAAGGTAGAGTTCTTACTCAATGCTCAGAACATGTAGGCATTTCAAAGCTGCACCACAAATGTCCATGTAGGGCTTTCTCTTCATGTGATTGTTAGCTGTGAATGTCACACATTCCAACATCACGCCTAAGTTTGTTTCTACGGAGACTCCGGATATGGTATGTCGAGTGTGTCATTAAACCTGAACTTCTCTAAATTCCATCCTTCTGGCCTCATAAACAGCGACACGAGATTTTTTTTTTCAGTCTTTAGAAAGTAACACATCTATTCTAGAATGGGAATAGAAACGGCACGGCTGTAAGCGAGATTCTATAGCTGAAAACGCCCTTATTAGGGCACTAGCTTGCAGCGGGGTTTTCCTCCGCGCAGCTGGAGTGTTTAAACAGGGCCAGACTCAGTGTTCTGGTACATCTCTGGGAAGGCCCTGCTGCCATCTGAGGAGGCTGGAGAGCTCACCTGGAAGGTAATTGTGCCGCCTATCAAGGGGCACCTCCCTATAAATGATGAGGAAGGTTACGTTTTATTTACTTATTTTATTGTCATTGGAGAACGTTTTTTCATTCTTTTCAGAGAGAGGGGAGAGGAAAGAGAGTTTAGAGAGTAAGGAAGGGAGGGAGAAAGAGAAGGAGGGAAACGTCGATGTGTGAGAGAAACATTGATTGGCTGCTTTCCGAACACCCCCCCGCCCCCCCCAGGAACTGAACCGGCGACCTAGGCTTGTGCCCTGACTGGGAATCAAACCCATGACCTTTCAGTCTGCAGGATGACTTCCAACCAACTGAGCCACATGGGCCAGGATGAAGGGTACATATTAATGGTGATCAGGAGGACAAGAGCTGGAGCGAGGGCATCTGGGGGCGAGTGGGGGAGCCTGAATGAGTAGTCCACAGGCTGGGCCCTGGGAAGGGGAAGTTGGAGGTGCAGAGGTAGTGAGTGAGGCTCGCTGTGCTGAGCGCTGGGCACTGAGGGAGACATAGAGGTAAGGGAGGGAATAGCTTCTGCCCGAAAGGAATTATTATCAAATAAATGTAACAGGAAAATACAAAAGTGAATTTAAGAACAATACAGAAAATTCTTTCTCCTTCCATCTTCCAAACTGGTGCATTATAAAATTCAATTTTACCTCATCTATTATTTATAATGCCACTCACCCACTGTCATTAAGCCACGGGCATATTTTCCCTTAAATAGTAAAGGGACTAGATCCGAGCTGCCCCAGTGCATTCCCTTGCCCAGTCTTTCTGGTGTCCCTTGATGTATTTCTGAGATAGAGAAGTAGACTGAGTTAGTGTCCAGCCTGTTTGAATTAAAGCCACGTGGCTATCCATACCATTATACCTTACGTCAGTTTAACATTTTTACAGGTACGTTAGTTTACCATGTAAGGAAAAGCAACCTATACAATTTGTGACATTTCAGTTTTATTGGTACGCCAAGTAAGGACTTGGGAAGGTGACAAGGAAGGATCCTCAGGGTTTTCTCCTTCTTTCTTTCCTCCCTCCCATCCCCCCTTTCTCGTCCCTTAATTACTTCATGCAACTGTTACGTAGGGAATCACTTCTGTGCACCAGGTACTGTCCTCGGTGCTGAGTTCGTGCACTCTGAGAACTTTTCCTCTAATGGGAGATCGAGTATAAAAGCAATGATAATATCATGTGGTAAGGTCTATGAAGACGAAAAATGGGGTGCTGGGGGAAATACATAAAACAGTTCCTAACTCAGTTTATCGAGCTCAAAGAAAAGTCCTCATGGGAAGGGATACCAGGCTGACACTAGATGCATAGGTAGCAGTGAGCCATGTAAAAGGGGGGCGACAATATTGGACATTGGCAAAGGATACAGCAGTTGAGAGGGTCTGTAGGTCTGGAAGACCAAGGTCCAGGTGGGGCATTGCAACAAGCCCAGTGTTCCTGGAGTATAGAGCAAGGGTGGTCAGATGATCGTGGCGGGGTGTGGAAGGAGAGAATATTGAGAGAGAAGGGTGAAAAGGTTATGAGAACCCAGATCAGGAAGTTGTGCTTAGTAGGTTGAGTTTTCTCCAAAAAGCAAACTCATTAAAGAAGGATAAGGAAGACAAAACCAGAATAAAATCATTTGAGAAATATCACTAGGGTGCTCCTGCATGTAATGAACTTGCTGAAGAGGTTAAACTGGTGGGACTCTGTACTTAGGAGTACAGACAGTGGAGGTTAGGGGTCCCATCAGAGTAAGAGAATTAACTGAAGGCTGATGTTCTGAACAGTGAGTTCTAGTCCCTCAATCCCTCTCTCTCCCTGGCCTTCTGAAGTCATCACAGGTGAGTTTATACTCATCTCACACCCCCAACCTTCTGGCAGGAAATTGAAAGATTTCTTTCTGGAAAACACCTGAAGGGGAGAAAAGCACTACATATAATGCTGTTTAGGGGTCTGCAAGAAAACAGCTATAGCCCTGCTGTGCATCACTCACTCTGTGGTGAGGCCTCCTGGATGATCAAGTTCAGACCTGTGTGCATCTCCTTCTCAACCATGAAGATGGAACCCGCCATCAACAAATACAGTTGATGAAAGTCTCTGATATGAAAGACTGAGTCCAAAGTAGAAAAAAAAAAACCTTTGAAAACAGAGAAAGGGTAGAAAAGTAGATTACTTTATAAAAGTATTTTATTAGGGAAATGAGATGACATTTTATCTATTAAAAAATAGACAAATCTGCAAAATAAAGGGGCCAAACATTCAGTAAAAGGTCTGGAAGACAAAGTGAGGAAATATTCCAGAAAGTAGAGTAGGAAAAGGAAAAAAAAAAAAGAGAGAGAGATGAAGAATACAAGAGAAATAGGAAGAAAGCTAGAGGTCTGTCCTTGAAGGTCCAGCTTCCAAGAAGATGAGTTTTAGGACACAGAAAATTGAGGGAAATCATCGAAGAGGTAATTATCACAGAAGAAAATGTCCTAGACCTGAGAAATTTGAGGTCCAGATAGAAAGAGCTCCGTGGATCAGATAAGACTCATTCCAGGGCACAGTCATCTCACAAGGACGTTTGTGGTTACATGTAAGGCCCCCCGGGATAATCCAGGATAATCTCCCCATCTCTCAAGATCCTTGACTTAATCCCATCGGCGGAGTCCCTTTGCCACATAAGGTAACGTTCACAGAAGGTCACATTCACAGGCTCCAAAGGCTAGAACCAGGACATGATTGGGAGGCACCCTGCAGTCTACCACATCGTTACCTTCTCGAGGCTGGTGGAAAGGAAGGTGATTTTCAAGTATACATGGTTGAGTACCGCCTGGGGCTCATGGCAAGAGTAGAGAGACACAGCCCAAGGGCCACAGAGGACTAGGAATGAACGTAAGCATACACTACCCCCCCCTCCCCCAGTGCCCCCGCCTAGAGGTGTTCACACTTTTGAGATAGGAAAAATGAGGGCCCAGTACTCCGTGGTCACAGTGTGGCTTCCTGTCTGCCTCAGGACAGCGTTGTTATTTTCCTCAAGCTGATGCCTTATAAAAATTTTTTAAAAAGGCCTGTTTTCCCTCAGTGAGGACTTCTCAGAGTCCTGTGTGCTCCCGGCGGAGACATCTCGCCTCGGCCTCTGGCAGGTTTGTTTCTGCTGCGTGAACGTTCGCCCACGGAGCTTTCCTGACCACCTTCACTATTTGGGCCGACTGGTTATATGAAGATCCTCTCGTCTGTCCCTGTCAACCGTGGAAAAAGGTGTACTTTCTCCTGTCACCACCCCTCTAATTCTTCATCCCTGTTCCTGATTTAATGTCCCCACACAGGGCATCTCTGAATTCTGGTCCCGATGTCCTCTGTCCACCCCGTGCCCCCACCTATCTCTTCATCTCCGACACCAGCTCAGGGCTGTAGCAGCATCCTGCGGGGTCGGTCTTCTGTCTGGTCTGCGAGGACTGGGGAGCCCTGACATTTGCTGTTAGAGACGTCCTACCACGGGGACTCACACAGCTTGGCTTGAGCAGTTCTCTCCACCCTGTCAGCAAACGTGTTTGAGCATGAAGATACGGGCATGTATGTTCGTTCGGCACTTACTCAGCTACGGTTTATTAGCATCGCCATAGGGCTGGCAGTTTATTAGTCCCAAGGGCTGGTTGAGTCCTAAAGGAGTTTATCATGTAAAATTAAAAATAGCTAAACATTTATTGAGCATCTACTAGGTCCTGGGTGCCTTCTACATGGATTTCATGTAATCCTCAGAATGACCCTGTAAGTAGGTATTTTTATTTCCATTTATGGATGAGAAAGAAAAGTACTTGGCCGATTCTTTGTAGGACTATAATCTGTGCAGCGGGGCTCCCTATCCCCACAACAAACAAGAGCTCGGCTCACAGTGCCGTGAGGGTCAGGGTCGATTTTCCTTGATCCGATTGCATGTCCCATGCTCATTTCTTCTAGAAACGTGAGGGAGTTCTTGGGCCATAGGGCAAAGCGGCCAGCTACTCGCGCACACGTGGCTTTGGAGAGTCGGAATTGCTGCACTGGTTTGAAAAGCAATCTGGCAGAATATATGCAGCTGCTTTTAACCTTTCTACCAATGACAGCACTTCCGGGACTCTGCTCTGGAGAAGAACGCTGTGTGGGGATGTCACTGCAATGTCACAAAAAGAGCCAGAAAGTTCACTCACTTTGTATTCAGACGTGCAGAGGGAGCATGACTTTCTTCTTCTGTTTCCCAGTAACGCACCTAATCTTCCTTCTGGGTGCCCCTCCTGCTCTCCTTATTCCCTCCAGCCTGTGGCTAAGGGGCAGATCTAAATGTATTATTCCCATCTGGTAAGTTTAACTCACTCTCCTTGGGATCGGTTCTCCCATCCCTGCTCCACCGCCTGGTCCTCACCAAGAGGGAGTGAATGTGACAGCTTGGAGCACAGGCCCGTTCTCTGGATGTCTTGCTGTCATTTGTTGTGGAAGTTTTGTGGGGGGGTGGGGGTGACTTCATGGTGGGTTCCTTGTGCAAGGCCTGGGCCTTGTGGCTGACTCAGTCCCACAGCCCCAGAGCTGGACACTGGGGTGTGTGTGAGAGCTCATGGTGACGGCCACTCAGGTTTCAGCAGGGCTAGCGTGCCCTGTGGCCCTCAGCGCCAGGGTCACCGGCCTGTCCTGCAGTCAGCCTCTGGGCCTGCCCAATCTGGGTCTCAATGGCCTCTGTGCCTCGCTGGGGGCAGAGAGGAACATCCATCCACCCTTTGCTCTCTACATGGAGGTACCAACCTAGGCTGCTGTGACCTTGGGACCATGATGCCCCATTGGAGTGTCAGTGGGCAGCCGGGCTCAAGTGCCCCCTTGCTCCCCAGCTTTCCCCTCGGTGAGTTCATGGTGGGGTGGTGAGGTGAGGGGTGACTTTTCTTTCCGATTTGTCTATGTTCCTAAATATGAGCACAATACTTTCAATACAGCACCCATGTCTTTGAAAGAAGAAGGCGACTTTTAAATGAGGACCTATCAAAGTGACTGATTTACATCCTTAAAAAGGGGAGCTCTTTTTGCGATAAGCCTGTTTCTAAAAGTACAAGAAGTCAAGCGGCATAGAACTGACTCTTTAAAAAAAAATTTATTTATTTGTTTTTTGTTTATTTATTTATATTTAGAGAGAGGGGAAAGGAGAAAGAGAGGGAGAGAAACATCACTGTGTGGTTGCCTCTCACTCACGCCCCCAACTGGGGACCTGATGTGCAACCTATTCATGTGCCCTGACTGGGAATCGAACCAGCAACACATGGCTCGCAGGCCAATGAGAACTGACTCTTGAAGTGTGTAGTTGACAGCCAGTGAGTGGGATACTCATAGGTGATAGTTCTGGGAAAGGAGACAGAAGCTATAATCACACCCTGATTGTCTTGGTCACACCTCCTCCCTCCCTCCCCCTCCTCCCTCCCTGGGACACAGACCCATGCATCCCTTCAGTCGAATAAGAAGATGAAGTTCATGTATGATTCAGTGATGATCACCAATCAACTCTCCTGCCCTCGCTGAAGCACTTGCTTTTCAGAGAGCAGGGCTCTGTGGCATTTTTGAGAGAGGGGCTTCTAAGATTGGCTGAGAACAGAAGGTGCAGGAGGCCGGGCACAGAGCCAGGCAGCCAGGGAAAGGCAGAGATCCAGGGTTTGGGCCGCTGGACGGGCCATATCTCTGGGTGAGATGCCCTCATGAAGACCCTGGCCCATCACAGGACCAGCTACATGCCTGTATTTACCTTCTTATCTATGATTCTAAGGGGCCCTCATTTCAGGACGCCAGTCCTTGTTTGCTGTTGCAGTCGTTTCTCGAATTTAATTCGCTGACAGCATTACGTAACTATTCAGCAGAAAATGGCTGTCATACATTCTGCAGACACCAGAAATGCCCCGAGGACAGAGTTAATGGGGGAGAACATAATAGGCCTTTCTGTGAAGAGTAAGATGTGGGGGTATATTTTATCTTAACAGTTTTCAATGAAGTCCCTGGGGGTTGTTTTTATGTGGGTAGAAGTTTTTCATTAAAGTAGAAACCTTTTATTTTATTTTTTAAATGTGAAACATTTTTGCCTTAAATATTTTTGTGCCCAAAGGCAACCTCAGGCCAAGCCCCCTCATCGCCTTTGATCCCCCAATTATATTGGTTAATCTTGGTTGTAGACAAGTATTGCAAAAGGCTTCTTTTTATTTTCCATGAGGGTTTTCCTTCGGGAAGGAGGTTCTCTTAAGTAAAAGCATCTTCTCAAAAAGACCCTGAGAGGTGCAAAAATTCTGTGACCTTGAGCACATCTTCCTGTCATCTCAGATGAAACAAATCAGAATCTGATTCATGGGGTGGTTTGTGTACGCACGTGTGTACACGCATGTGTGTGACATGTGAAAAAACACAAATCAGGCCAGAATAGAAGCTCATTAAAGGTGTACTTATGGGGGGGGGGGTCACTGTTTCCACAATGTCCTTAAACATCATTTTGCAGACACACCAGCACCCTGAAATTCCCTTCACATTTCCCTTGTAGTGGCTTCTCCAAGTCTTCATTTTGATTCAAATGACACATAATTCAAGTTTTTTAAATTAATTTTTGGCCATATAAATGATTCTCACTTGGCACCATTAAGTAAAAACTCTTGAATTTGAGAACTGAAATGTATCTGAAATGTAAAAACCCAACAGTGAAGGTTCTCCTTTACTATGCCAATAAAGAATTGTGATAAGTTTGGAGAAAGAGGAATGGGGGTGAAATCCATGCTCAGTCTCTGGGTAACTGTGATTTCAGGAAATCGTTTTATATTTTGCTTTTCTTTGCAAGTTGTGTCTGAGAATTTCTTAATGGAATATATATATTTAAAAAAAGTTAAGAAGCTTTGGGAAAAAATGGTGAGTCAGCTTCAAACAAGAAAGATCTGTAACAATTAGGCACCCAGGCTGACCTGGCATGGCAGGCAGTGCATGTTAATTGCTAGTATGTATATGGAGTTCTGTATTTGGTGTAGCGGTGCGTTGGCCGGCTTATAGAGTTCCAACCAGCTTTATTACAACCAAGAGTCAAAATATCAACTGCATTTTCTACCAGATCATCCTTAAATACAACAGCTCTCCCAGTCTGAAGTGGGAAGGAAAAGGTTCATTGTGCCCATGAACACACACACACGCCACGTACAGTTTGCCTTCTACGTTTTCCCGTCGTACCGCCTCATTCTAACCACTGAGCTTTCGGCCGAGTACATTCCCGATTCATCTTTGCTGATTGGGTCTCCTGGTAAAAATGCTCTTTGTGAAAAGTTAATCTGAGGCTCAGAAGCAGGATGAATCGCAGAGGCAGTATCCGGGGTCTAGAGACATCTCTCTGCTGCCAATGTCCTCACATGGAAAATAAGGATAGGAACAGAAACAGGGACAGCTGCATTATTAGCAGAGAACACTTGTTGCCCTCCTGACCCAGCCTCAGGGAGCTGTTATAATTGGTTTCGCAGCTGAGGAATGGCTTTGTATTGATCCTTCTGCATAGCCTCCCAATCCAGCAACCCTACGAATAGTCATTGGCATTATGTGAAGGGGCTTCTCTCTGGGCAGAGAAGCCAATTTCCCATTGATAAAGCTAAGTTAGCTGATTCATGTATCAATGAAACCAAATCTGTGTGTTTACTCCCAACTGCAGAGTGGTCAGTTAAGAAAGGCTGTGGGCAATACGGAGTACAGGATCCGAGGCGTGTGCATCTCCTTGGCTGGTAGAGATTGCCTCCTTGGTAGAAATGGAAAATGCCAGACTCGCTTTCCCCGGCTTCCCTTCCAACGGGTGGGCAAGCTGGCCAGTGGATCTTGAGCTGAAGTCTGCTGGGGAGCTTCTGAGAACAGGAAGTCTGAGGAAAATCTCCTCCCTGTTTTTTGACTCAGGGTGAGGAGCAGTTCCTTGGCAGCCATGTTGGGCTCACGAAACAAAGATGGAGGATGAAGGGCTCTATGCGGAGGCCGGCAGAGCAGAGAAATGGAAACACCTGGATCGTTGATGACATCATCATGCCATTGAGTTCATTGATCCTGGGGACATCTCTATTATTTGAGATCAAACAATGTTCTTTATTTTTTGACAATGTTCTTTTTTTTATCATTTGATATGCAATTTATTTATTTATTCCATTTTTTAAATTGTTGTTCTGTTACAGTTGTCCCATCTTTCCCCCATGGCTCTCCCCTGCTCTGCCCATCTCCCGCCTCTCCCACAGTCAATCCTCATCCTGCTCTCTGTGTCCATGGGTCATTTACATTAATTCCTTGACTAGACCCTTTCCCTTCTTTCCTCCCTTCTCCCCTTCCCCCTTCTCCTCTGGTCACTGTCGTTCTGTTTTTTGTTTCCATTCCTCTGGTTCTATTTTGCTCATCTGTTTTGATCATAGGTTCCTGTGTTAGGTGAGATCATACGGTATTTTTTTTTCACTGCCTGGCTTATTTCACTAAACATAATACTCTCCAGTTCCATCCATATTGCTGCAAAAGGCAGGAGTTTCTTCTTTCTTTCTGCTGCATACAATTCCATTGTGTAAATATACCACAGTTTTTTGATCCACTCATCTACAGGCTGGTTTGGCTCAGTGGATTGAGCGTCGGCCTGCGAGCTAAGTGTCGCTGGTTCGATCTTCCAGTCAGGGCACATCAGAGAAGGAAAACTCTGACTCCAAAAAACCTCCGCTGCCTTGCGGCATACCTCTTCAGGGGAAAGGCTAAGGGAGTAAACCCCGACAGAAAATCCGGAGCCGGAGTCCCTAAGGCGGTTTGACGTTGTAGTCAACACCGGCAACTCCTGCGGCGCACCTGAAGCCAAGCTGTATTGACTCCGTCTTTCCCTTGGACCCTTCAGCTGCGAAGAGAGGGGGGGTCTGCTGCATGGGCAACAGCAGACCCTCCATATCACCCTGCCCAGGCTCTGTAGCTTCAGCTTCACTGGAGAGGACACTCCAGCGTCATCGCAAGATGTCGATTCAACACGGGAGGAGACAGATACCGTGTCACTCCCGAGTCGGACTGCACAGCCATTCTTGGCGGTGCAGATAGACTCTTAAGAAGCTACACCATCGTCTCTCGAGACGGACGGCTGCCGACGACGACGACATCTACAGATGGGCACTTAGGCTGTTTCCAGCACTTGGCTTTTGTAAATAGCAGTGCTATGAACACAGTGGTGCACAGGTTCTTCTGAATTGGTGTTTCAGGGTTTTTCAGGTATAAGCCCAGCTATGGAATTGCAGGATCAAAAGGCAGTTCCATTTTGTTTTTTGAGGAAATTCCATACTGTTTGGATTGTCTGTCTTCCTGGCGTTGAGTCACGTAAGTTCTTTATATACTCTGGAGATCAAGCCCTTGTCCGAGGTATCATTGGCAAATATGTTTTCCCATACAGTTGGTTCCCTTTTCATCTTCCAGATGTTTTCTTTAGCAGAGCAGAAAGTTTTTAGTTTGATGTAGTCCCACTGGTGACTCATTCCTCATGCTGCAGGCAGACCACTTCCCTCCAAGTGGTGTCAGCCTGAGAGGAAGCAATAGCCCTGCCCACGGGAATTAATCTGCGCCCCCACCCTGGGTGCTTAAGCCTGAGGGCAGATCACAGGTTGAATAGATTAACAACTGAAGGAGACAGACAAAGGCAGTAGATCTCTGGTCGTCTCTAACAAGCTGCCTAGGCCCAGCCTAGAACAGGATCTGACGTAAAGGAAGTGCATCTCTATAACAGTATAGAGGACGTGGTGGGAGGAGTGACTGTCAGTCAGCTAGCTGGAGGGAAGGACCCACTGAAGAGCACCACAACCATGACCAAACCCCAAGTCCAACCAGGCAGCCCAAATAAACGGCATAAAGGGCATCCCAAGGGCTTCAAGTTCAGGAGATCAAGGAGACTGCACCACTGAGTCCCACAGGTCTCCTACCACAGAAGGTCACACCACAAAGACAGGAAGTCAAAGCAGATCAATCTAAGAAGCAGAAACAATCAAGAAGAGTCACAAAATATGGGGAGACAAAGAACCCCCCATCGAAAGGAAAGGAGGAATCCTCAGAAAGAGTGCTAAGTGAAATAGAGGTAAGCAAACTATCATACATGGAATATACTTACACTAAACAATTATTTCTTGTGTATCTGAAATTCCAGTTTAACTTAACAGCTTATATTTTTATTTGCTAAGTTGGGCAACTCTATCCCCAAGGACTCAGCTTTCTAACTCCTCACTTTAAAAGAGCTCATGCCTCCTCCTCTTGGGAATGTCCACAGCCCCAAATTCTCCCTCAGCGTCCCTAGTCCTCTCTGCCCTCCCTCTGCTGGAGCCCAGAGTAAGTGGGTGCCGATATATTTTTGTACAAGATCTCTTTAAGAGCCCTTTTTCTCCAGCTGTTTCTCTCAGGCTAGCAAAAAAGCCCCGCAGCTTTTCGCTTTTCACAGCTGGATGCTATTTTACTTTCCACTCTGTTGCTGTAGGCTGGGAAGCCCAGCTGGGAATTTAGACCCCACCCTTCTCAGGGGGAACCCCAGCTGCTGAGATGTTTCTCTCTCCCTTCAGCTGCCACCCGTGGGAGCCCAGCCAGCCCTGTCGCATCAGTCACATTGTGATGAAGCGGCCTTTTCTGTCTCTCCGTGGTTATAAAGCTTCTCTCCAGCTAGTGTTCAGTTGGTTATTCCAGATGATTTCTCCACAATTAAGTTGTAAGTCCAGACTGGTCCTGGGAGGAGGTTAGTGTAGCTTCCACGTACTCCTCCGCCATCTTGGATCTTCACAATGTTCTTAATGTGTCAACATTTATTATTTTCCTACTTGCAGCTGGTAACATGCTAAAAAGATATAGAAGGAGCTCTTGAGATAGTTTTGTTATGGGAGAAATTCCCAGAAATTTGCTTCTGGCTGACACAGTAAAGAATTATAGATCAGCAAGTCTATTAGCATGCAAACTGGGTTTTCTGGTGATCCATTCTCATGAAACAACAGGCCCAGCTAAGGCGGGGGGAAAGGCATAGGCAAAGGAGGGTAAGGGCAGTGAAAGGCTAGGCTGCAAGCCCACGAGCTGAGGTGGCCTGAGGCGGGATGGCCAGAGAGTCCTTTGTTCTAAGGACTTATATAGTTGGTAGGATGGGGTGAAGAAGTTACATATTGATTGACTTGTAAAAGTGATGTCGTCAGCTTTTCCAGGGGGACATGATTACCCAAACTGAGGTATGTGTGGGAGTCTGTTAGCCCAAGGCCTTATTTTGCTCCAGACTCCATTTGTTCATCTTGTTGTAAAACCGATACGTGACAGGAGGCAGTTAATGAAAGTTGGGGCAGTTACCCAAAGTTATTTATGGGCTCTTTCTCTAAGCACTGGGGAACTCCCTCATAAAACGGATAGTGACCAGAGGTAGGCAATTAACCAAGGTTGTTTTATGGGTCTCTCGCTTTGGGCACTATGGACCCTTTCCCGCCTTCCAGGCCTTGGGATAAATGCACAGTTGCAAAGGCTTTCTTTCCCAGCATGTGGAGACGATACATAGAATGTCAAGGACTCTCCTTGTCCCTTGTTAGCGTGGCATTTCCTGTGGTGTTGGAACACCTGGCAGTATTATCGGACCAGGCTCAGGACCGCTGACCTAGCGGGTGAGACGTGGGTTCCTCCTCCTCTCTGCCTTGGTTTGCTCTCTATCCTACCTAACAGTTGCAGCTTAAGATAAGTGGAAAATAAAGCACATGTAACTAGAACATAAAAGATAAAAGTGGGAAATGGCCTTACAGTATTATATGCTGGGGTGGTTGGCGTCACTGCAGGGATCAGAACCAGGCCTGAGGATACGCCATCAGGAATGATGTTATTTCTTTTTGGTGCTAGGCTTCTAAGCTCAGTGGCCGCTGTCTCAAAGCCTGTCATTTCCACTCTGGGTGTTTTTCATTAAGACCATTATCCTGTTACCAAGCATGGGAGCAGAGAGTGCTGGCAGGGGACTGGATATGCTGTTAACAACTAAAATATTTTTAGATGTTCCTTGGGTGCAGAAAATGTTCCATTAGGTCAGAGAATCATTACATCCCAAGATTCCATTGCTTTCAGACCTTGTTCAAATGATAACTTCCTGCAATGTCACACGCAGCCTCAGGGGACTGTCAGCACCGCTTGGTAGTGACGGGATCAGTTTATTCATTCGGGAGCCCCCGTATGCCTCACCCCACTATTGCTTTGATGCCTCTCATGCCCCAGGTCATCTGGAGAATGAGGGGAGGGGAGCCTCACCGGAGCTCTTGATCCGATAAAGCTCCGATTTTCCCTTCATGTAACACAGCTCTTCTATCTCCTTAAGTCACGGTTTTCATTAGTGGGTCACAAAATCAATGCATTGGGGTGAGATCAGCATTTAGAAAAGACAAATGGAATACAATGGCATGGAATTAAATAAAACAGAGCGGAAGATAATTGAATAGACCAGAAGCGCCAGGGAATAAAAAGAATATTGAAAGTGCAGACAGAATGTCCCAAAAGTCTTCATGTGGTTTTAGATGTATTCTCAAAAATCCAATTTTAATTTTAATTTTTGTTTTGTTTTAGTCCCTCTGATTGAAGCTGAAACAGAGACTGAAAAAATAATTAAAACTTTGTCTTTCAAAGTTCACAGAACTAAATAAATATGTAATGAAATTAAATGTTCCAATGATGCAGTTCTAAGTTAGTAGCATTTATCCTTCTGAAGTTCTGACCCTGAAAACTGTGTGAGGACTTCTGGGACATGAGGGCTTCTGGGACAACTCTGTGTTGCTTTGTGAAAGTGTGTGCGTGCGTCTTCATAAAACCATTTTTGGAAGCCACTGTGGTAATATATTGGGGATCTCTACTTAGTTCTGGCACATGGATCCAGTCTGATTTTTCTCATGTCTTATTTCCGTCATCTGCGAGTATAGGCATCAATTACCCTTTGAGCCAGAATCCGGTGATGTTGTTTCTTCCTTTTGTCTGCTCTTTCTGGCATCTGTTGTCTTCCTTAAAAAAAAAAAAAAAAAAAAAAAAGAAAGAAGAAGGAAAGCAAATCCCATTCTCCCCAGTGTTATATTGCAGGAGTGAGTTGAATAAAAATAACCTAGGATGATTAAAAAAATGTTTTTTCAGTTCATTTCCTCTTGCTATAGATTGATTTTCTGAGCACCTGTTTGACACCGGAAGTCTTAACATCTAGTATGACTTTGGGGGTTGACTTATTAATAGGCCGCTTATGCACTTTCTAAAAATGATCGTGATTTAGATCATAGGTACTGAAATGAACAACTGACGGACACAGTTCTTTTGGAGGATGGTCTGAGGGGTGTCTCAGTTTACAAAGAACTTAGTATGTGGGCATCTAGGGCCTGTTGGCTTACTTCTCAAAAGTCCAATTCTCAAGGACTCAGTATGAGGACTGAGTCAGACTCAGGCTATTGGGCAAGAGAGGGCCCTTGCTGGGCACTGGGCATGGATGGCGCCTTTGTCCTGACACTCTCTGCGGGTTTTGTGGGACACATGGACGTACGTTTGATTCATGGCTTGGCACCACCCCAAGAGCCCCTTGGAGGGAGCAGGTACCCACCTTGCTGGCACTAACATTTCTCTGCATTTTACTGTTTCTTTGTCTTCCTGGTGAGATTCTATATCTGCATTTGCATTGGCAGTTAAATAGATACATTAGAAAATCAAAACTTGGCTTTCAGTCAACATTGAGAATGCTTTTGAAGGTGACTTTAGCTTGACCCCTTTGGGCAAAGCTATACTTAATATTTATTATGAGCCAGGTCCTGTTCTAAGATTATTTTATTTAATCCTCCAAACAGACCTGTGAAGGAGGCACCATGACTGAACACATTCACAGGTGAAGAAATGAGGTTAAGTCGCTTGCCTAAGGCTGCACAACCAAGAAGTGGTGGGCAGGGATGTGTACCACAGTGGGCCCCAGAACCCAGCCTTTTCAGTCCCTCTGTGGAATGTGTCTTCCAGCACTCTCCTTACTCTAAAAAAGGGCTTCCTGTCTCCTGGGAAAGAGCAGACCACTCATTGAAGTCACCATGTGAATAGCTTTTGTTCTTTGCACAAATAGACTAAATCCCAAAGTCAAAAGAACAAATGGAATTCCTGGTACCAGGAGTTGAGACAGTTCATTCCCCCAAATGTTTGTGGGTGTCAGCAGTGAGCCAAGAGCTATGCTGGGCTCTAGGAATTCAGGAAGACAGACGGCCCCCTCTCCTCCGGGAGCGAGCCGGGAAGAGTGGGGTGAGGACTTGGGGGTTATTGCCTTCCTGGGTAGACTGGAAGGCCCCCTCTCTACGCTCTCTACCCTTGGGTATGAGTCAAATTATTCATAGAAGCATAAGTGTGTTTCTCTCAAGCAATTTTGAAACTCAAAAGAAAGTAAAAAAACATGCCCAACTGGTTTTTTCTTTTAAACAGGCGATCACCTGAAGAGTTACAATCCCAGTAAGAAACAGGCAGGCCCCAGAGATGTCATGTCGTAGTGGTCTCCTGACACTAGACTCTGTAGGGCCCTTTCTATAAGATGCATCAAGGAATTGCTTTTCCCCTGCAGCAAACTTCTCCTGAATGAGGACACAGTGTTTTTTATGTCCTAACCAAGAATGCAGATTGCAGGGCATTAGGAAAGTTAGACAGACAGGAAAGACTGGGACAGAAATGGTGTTGGAGCTGAACGAGGGCTGGAGAGTCATGTTTTTGTCACCTCTGGGGTCTCTGGCAGGTCACTTAACCTTTTAAGCATTAGTTGACTTCCTGTGAAATGATGCAGCAAATTGTACATTGTGAATTTTTTTTGTGGGTGTTGGAGGTCATTTTTAGAAAGGTGCTAGAACACCTAAAGTAGGTGTTTAATAAATGCCCCAATGGGCTCTTTCAGGGTTTGATTTGACCCCATTTTTTCTTGTTCATACCTCCACCTCACCTGCACAGAGGTGTGCTGAATGACTTCTTGTACAGGGAACTTGGAATTGCTGGTCATGCTCCAGTGTTAAATTATTCTGGCTATACGCTCCAGTCTCAGTTCTCCCCTGAATAGGGTTGCCGGATAAAACCGTCTCCGGGACTCCCACCATGCCCTGTGGGGTATACTTACACTAAACAATTGGTTCTTGTGTAGCTGGCATTCCAATGTAACCACACACCCTATATTTTTATTTGCTAAGTTGGGCAGCTCTATCCCCAAGGACTTGAGCTTCCTAACTCCTCACTTTAAAAGAGCTCATGGCTCCTGCTCTTGGGAATGTCTAAAATCAACACAGCGCTCCTGAACTGCTGCTTATTTCCAGATCTCCTTCCAAACTTCTTCCTGGTGGGTCAAGGGTCTCTATTGGCTTTGCAGGTTTCTCTCCATCTCTGTAATTCTCTACCCCTTTGGTCTTTCCAGGGTTCTCTATCATATCCCACTTGTCCACTGAAGACACCGAATGGCATTGGCCTGCCTCAAAGGAGGGTAAATCCTTCCTCTGGAAACCTCGGCTTTAGAGTGGTTTGTTGTGGGGAAGGGAAGGAGCAGACAGTACTTATTTGATATTCCCCAGATTGCATACATGTACCGTTGCTTTCCCATGCTTACAGTCCGTTGTTCTGTCGATGCCTTCCTTGCTCAGTTCCGTTCAGCATTCCTGAGAGTAATTCCCTGGAGGTATTGTTCCAGAACCTGGGGACACGAAGACAAGCAGGGCACTGTGTGATCTTGGGGGTGTCACCAATGGGTGGAGGGGACAGACAAGCAGAGGATGGCAACGCTGAGGCTGAGAAAGGCCAAGGATGCTGCAGGAGCCCCAAGGGGCCCATGGCCCAGGAAGGGAGGTCGTGTGGGAGCAGACTCTGTGTTGACCAGGTGATGAACTATCAGAAGAAGAAAGGGGGGGGGGGCAAGGCATTCCAGACACATGAAACCCATGAGTAAGGGGGTGGCTTCTCACCACCGAGACCCATGATTGACTGCTGTTGAGTCCCAGTCCCAACAAGTCTTATTATTGGTATTATTTTTCACTTTTATCTCCAGCTCCAGAAAGGGAGATCAAAGGAAGAGAAGAAAATGATTTGAAATTGCACATTACTATATTCTTGATGTCTAGCTCATCAGTTAGCTTACACTGTAAACTTCTGGAAGTCCAGAAAGCAAGAATGAGGACTTCAGAAGTACTTAGGTGTCAGGGCAAGTCCTGCTACAAGAAAGAGCAGGCAGTTGCATGATAGATACCAGCTTCCTTAAAGCCGACCTGAGTCACAGCATTGCCAGGTCACGTTGTCAACGCGCTGTGGCTTCAGCATCACAATGACCAGCTCCAGCCCCCACCACTTGCTGGAGCTCTAGCTTCTTGGGAGGCAGTGGCATCAGACTGTCCCTCAGTGTTTAGCAGTTACATCCATCTGAGGCTGGTGCCTCTTTCTCAGGCATTGGAAAGAGCTGAAACGTCAAGGTCCCTGGCCTTGCAGAGTCTGCTTTTCAGGAAAACAATAGGTGAAGACACAACCAAGAAGGTGATGCGTTAAGGAACGATCCAGGCCCGTTAACAGGCTGACTCACCTCCTTCGCACGGATCCCAGTGGGAGTCAGCCCTGTTGCCCTTGGGAAGGAAGAGCGGTGAGGTGAAGGAGCCCGGGATTGGGCAAACGAACCCTTGGAGCCTTAATTTCCTCCTCTACGCAGTGGAGATGCAGTGCTTATCTCTGCGGCTGTGGTGCGGGGATTAAGGGATGCCTGCCCGGTTCTTAGCAAAGTGCTGGACACGGGGTGATAACTTAGTGCGCGCCAGTCCTTTAGCAGGCGGTCTGAGGCCGCATAACCTTGAGCTTGGGGAAGTACTTGATTCCACACCCCCGCTGAACTGCCTTCTTCCCACGACTTAAGCTATTCTTCCTTCCTTTACCCCAAACACACGCACCCCCAATCTGGTGTTGCATTTGGCATGCCCTCCAAGTCCCAACCCGCTGCTTGGAGGTGTCTTCCATTGAGTCCCGCATTATTTATTTTGACCCTTCAGTGCCCAGAAACAGATGACTCCTCACACTATTTATCTTTGTGGAATATTATCTAGGAGGTAATTCAGCTGGTTGATTTTACACCCTGTTCCACATTTCATGTGTGTCATGCCTGGACTATAGGGTTGGAATATATTTGGACTAATTAATTGCACTAATTGTTACATATGGGAGGTTAGGGCCAGTTGAATATATTATTCAAATTTATGCAAAATAGACAGAAATAGCCTGATCATTGTACTCGTAAAACACAATTATGGTACTGGCTCTCACCCAAGAAATGTGTTTTAAAGACCGTGTTAGAATTCTCTCAAAGGTCGGCTTTGTCAACAGAGACATAGCCCAAATCTTTTGTATCATCTGTTCAACTGATTTCTATTGTCTGTTTAGAATCTGTTCTTAATTGTGTTTCTAGTAACCCTAGAAGACACTTATATACATACCTAAGACAATTCGAGGGAGAGAGGAAGCATTGAGGTGAAGATTTAAACGTTAATATGCTTTACCATCTGGGTACAATAGACAAATAACGGATAAAACCTACAGAGAGGTCATGCTTTAGACAAACATGGCAGATAAACATTCAGCCTTATAAACTGGATTAGGGAATAAATGACCATACGGAAGGTGAGCACCTCACAAAATAATTCACCTTAGGTACATTAAATACCACCTCTCCTGGCATATTTCAAATGTGAGTACCATTTGGAAAGTAAATAATTTATATGTAGACTTTTCAGGAAATTACATAAAATCATCTGTCGTGAGGTGTAACCCATCCAGGACATTTTATTTATGACTCATTTAGAATTATGGATCGAGGAAGGCTGTGAAATGAAATGTGAGGGAGAGTGCAAACTTGGCATTGCCTGGGGGAGGAGAAGAAGAAGATAGTGTTATTATTGCTGTCCCTAAGACACACGTGCAACAAATACACACCCCTCAAGAAGTGGGGGAGCTGAGGCAGGTGAGGACATGGGAGAGAAGGTGTCACGATTTGGTGAGACTTGGGGCAGTGAGGGCTTGAGACCGAGGGAGGGTACCAGTGTGGAGGTGGCAATGAGGACAGTGGCCGGCAAAGATGGTGACCTTTTGATGGATGATGTCTGTCAGTTCTCATCCTTGAGTTGGGATAATATCATTACCCTTTTCTTTCACAGCTGTGGAAACGGAGGCTTAGTGAAGTCGTCCAAGGACGGACCTATGGCTAGAGATTCACAAACTTGGGTCCATTTGACTCGAAAACCCAATACTTGCAACCATTATACAGAGTTAAAAAATGTATGGTAGACCCAAGGAAGACTCTCCCATGAGGGAGAGTTTAAAAATTCTGATAAACTACTAAAATTATTAAATGTCAGGGAAAGTGTATTTAAAGAGGAATTGACTCTTACTGGCCTTGGAGGAATCATTCAGGGAGGACCAGGGTCAACATCGGGGAATTTACAGCTTCTGCATTTCCTGAGCGTGTGGCAGAGGAGCAGCTGCACCTACGGGGATATTGGGAGTGAGCCCAAACCCTGAGTGATCAGATGTGCCAGCGGTACCATTTCCTGTGATTTAAAATGACTGTATTTTCTGGGGGGGGGGGGGAAATATAGATGCTGTGGTTGGCCAATGTCTCATTTATTTGATTTTTTCTCTGATTTGTGACGTGTTTCACAAAACGTCTCAGCAAGCTCTAAAAGTGAAATCGTGTTTAGCCGTGTATTTACGGACTCTCGTTGTTCAGCGTAAACTTACACGACACGTCCAGGCTGTTTTGGAAGCGCCGCTGCGCGTCAGTCCTGGAGACCCTCCGACCCCACCTCCTTCCAGAGCCACCGGGCAGCAGCTCTGATTTTGAAATCCTTGAAGGGCCTTGTGGCCCTGCCCTTCCGCCTTTATCAGCAGCCTCATGATGGAGTGCTTTAATTTCGTTGCCGTGAAATGACTCTCCATCACACCAGTGGTTTTGGTCATTTGTACCCCACACTGTCATCTGTTTTGAAAATTTTAATATGGTAAAACCCTCCCATTGCAGTGTGTATGGAAAAAAAAAAAAAGCGATACAAAAGAAAATTGTACTGTATCGATTTCTCTGGATTTAATTGTTTTCTTGGAGGCTACTGCAGATGATGAAAGTTTAAGCACTGCCTTTTGAGGCTGTCAGCATGAACTAGAACCCTTGGCAGGAAACGCAAACCTGTCTGCTCTCGGTCCTTCTGGACGATGGCTCTGATGATTGCGGTGGTGGAAGAGCGTGTGGAGCAGAAGGGCACTGGAGAAGACGCTGGAAAATTGGACTAGAAATTCTGGTTTTAAGTCTTTGAGCTCATCTTAGGTTTAACAGCCTGTTCCCATGATGCCACTGGGTACCGTGTGTTCAGCGAAATTACCCAACACTTCTATGGGGTAGAAGGTTCACCATCTCCTTAATTCAGGGACTTCAGGAGGCGCCCTGCTCTGGACTGTCTCAGAGAGAGTACCATCTACTTTGCTGGCATTGATGTGGTCCCTTGGGTTCTTTGTCCTTATCACTCCAGATAGAATGGACTCCAGCAGACAGAGGCCTGTCCTGTCCTTTGTGTCCCCCATCACTGGAAGTGACCCACACTTAGTAGGAGCTCCTCCTGTGGATTGAGTCAACCTTGGCAGTGATTTTTTTTTTTTTTTTTTTTTTTTTAATTTCTTGCTTGGAAAACTGCTAATCATGGCGACAGATGGCAGCTTCTCTTTCTAGTCAGCTCTGAAACCCCAGCACTGTTCTGGGATGCCTAATTGTTCTTCACGGGTAGTTAAAGCCTGCTTAATTTATTTCAGCTCTAAACAGTGGCTCTGATTTATAGGAGTTCAGTCAGGCAGTAGAGTGGGTGACTGGCAATCACAGTTCTCTGCCGCAGCCCCATGGCCTAGAGTTCCTCACCTGTGTACCCACCAGCGTGGGTGCTGTGGGTGCACTTGGAATGGCAGGTGGATTTCTGCCCAGTGGGCCAAGAGCTAGGGGTATATAAAACACCAAGGCACTGTCCCTGCCCTGGAGGGCCTTGCTGTGTTATCCTACAGAACCTACAGGTGCAGGCTGAACCCCTTTTGGACTGTGCCCTGATTGGGTGGGACCAGGGATGCAGCCTGTTGGGTGGTGGCAGTGGCAGGGGAGGGGGGGGGTGGGGGTGCGTGACACAGGACAGGGGCCTGGGGAAGAGAATGGCTGTGAGCCTGCGCTGTGGCGCTAGAGGGATGAAGTTTACATCAAGACCCTACTCCTGCCCTGGCCGGTATGGCCCAGTGGGTTGAGCATCGTTCCTCAAAGTGAAAGGTTGCCAGTTCAATTCCCTGTCAGGGCACATGCCTGGGTTGTGTGTTCGGTCCTCCCCTCCGGGCACATGCCGGAGGCAACTAATCAATGTTTCTATCTCACATTGATGTTTCTCTCCCTCTCTTTCTCCCTTCCCTCCCCTATCTCTAGAATCAATTAAAAATAAATAAATAAGACCCTACTCCTCACCAGCTACTTGATCTCTCTGATTCACATCATTATTCCTCACCTGCAAAATGAGCATTGTAATAGCTGCTTCCTGTAATTGTTATGAGGGATAAATGAGATCATAGATGTAAAACATTGAACTGAAATCTGGCCTGTGATAATTATTTAATAGGTGACCATGTCCAAACACTGTGTTTTTATTTCAGAGAATGGTGGCCTGGCCTTCTGTATGTTTTGCCAGCCCCTGCCCTGTGCCCTGCCTGGCGAGGTTCTTAACCCTGTTCTTGCCTCCTGTAGCTGCGTGTCCTTGTGCTCACTTCCTGGGCTACCTTTTCCTGTTGACATTACCGTGGTGACTGGCGTTTCTCTTCTGCCCAGAGCCCTGTCATCAAGGGGCAAATGCGACCCCTTCATTCCATTTCTTAAAATAGATGTTTCCATAAACCCGTCATCCCCCAGAGTCTTGCCCCATCGTTGTGAGAGAGGGCTTCGGTTTTAGTGGGGTTTGGGTTCCCTCGCAGTGTTGAACTGCATCATCTCATGGCATCCTGACAGAGGGTCTATTCTGCCCTAAAAAAAAAAATCCTACAGCTTAATATAATTATTTTTTAGGTGTGTGAGCCAGTGATAAAAGTTCTAATCTCTGCAAAGCCTGAGAAGAGGTGTAAAGGCTGCCTGGGAAAATACCCCCCCCCACCCCCAATTTCCTGGCTTGCTCCCGTCCCTCGCCAGCGCGGAGCTTATCTTGTAAAGACAGTGGATTCCAGAATGACACATTTTGAACAGAGAAATGGAATCTATTTTTCCATTGCCTACAATTTTCTTGCAGTATTTTGGGGAAGCGGTTAGATCTCAGAGGGGAAAATTTATTAATTTGGACAGTCCCTCTTTCTCTGTTCTTTCCTGTTTGCATTTTTTTTTGTGTGTGTGTGTGGAAGTTTTACCAGAGTCATTGGCTTTATAAGGGCATCAGAAGGGAATTTAATTTTGAGAAAAGAGAAAGGAAAATGCTTGAAAAGCTCTTCCTGGAAGGAAATGACCATATGTGGCCACTGAGCTGGATCCCTCAGGGCTCCGTCGTCAGAGTTGCCGTCCTTGGACATTCTAGTAGGATGCTCAGCCTGCGGGGCTCCATGTGGGTGCTAAGTGTGGGTGCAGTAAGGGTGGGGGCTTCGTCCTATTTGTATGTAACCTCAGCACCTCATCTAGTTACTGGAGGGCTTGTTGGGAGAATGAATAAATGATGTGTTAGATACAGGTCCAAGCAAAGGCTTGTCTTTAGACCCATTTGCCTTTCCTGTGTCTTAGGTCTTCACACAGGTTTTTATTCATTTATTCACTGTTCCCTGAGCATCTCCAGAGTGATAAACACTTCGCCAAATGCAGTGGGAGCAAAGGCGGAGAAGGGAAGGTCTTTGCCCTGAAGCAGCTTGCGCGAGAATTTTCCCGCTTTCCCCAAGACTATTCTGTATCTACAGTGTTTTCCTTTGATATATCTTTCTATGTAAAAAAAAAAAAAAAAAAATTAAAATATTAAAGTAATAGAAAAATTCATGTATCTTGGTAACACTTGGTCATATTTGCTTTAATTTTCTAAAGGTAAAATATACACAAAACTGAAGTTGTATTTGATACCTTCCTCATCAGTCCAATTTTTTCTCCCGCCCATTGAATTTGTTGTATATTCAGTTCATATGTCTATGGTTTTACTGCCTGGTGACTGAGTACACAATAAATTATAGTGGAGATATTATTTTTGTAAATACTAAGCCAGTGCCTTTAATTCTAACCCTTAGAGTCTTAAATGTTGCAGCTGGACATAGAACTCAGGGTTCTAGTTTTTCACTCTCAGGACTTTGGAATGCTTCCTGAGTGAAGTGCTCTTTCAATCAGAAACCCATGTCTTTCTTCAAAAATTATTAGCCTATATCTCTTTGAATATTGCTTCTCACCTTCCCTACTATTCTTTCCATCTGATACTCACATTACGTATAGTTAGAAGACGCTTATTCTGATACTGATGCTGGGGCTACCCCTGCCCGAGATCTCAAAAGATTCAATGTTTTGGCCTAATTTTGAGTTCAGAAAGCACTGTGCTTGCTCTTCTTGCCCAGCGTCACTGGTCGAACTGGGGTGGAGGCAGCAGGATGTAAGCTCAGGCCGAGAGGTTGGCTCCTGGTTAGAGGTGGTCCCCCCATGTTGTCCCCACCAGCTTTTTTGACATCAAGGTTTTCCTCTGGGGTTGACATGACCATTTTCAATGTGTTTCTTAGAATCATTACGTTTATTATATGTTACGTTTTACGTTGCAAGCAGAGGGGGAGCCTGTGGATGATTATACACATGTTCTCCCCAGCCCAGCGTGCCCCACCTCTCCACTGTCCCCAGCTCCCTTTTCGGAGATGTGCAAAAGCAGGAAGCCTCCCAGGAGGCTTTGACAGTGTTGTATATATTGCTACTGCTGTTACTAATGCTTCTGCAGGGCAATCCTGTGACGTCACATTGTTGACACGTGTCTCCTGTCACTGCTACTGTACTCTCCCAGGATTGGCTTGACAGCTTCGGGAATCAGACATTTACAAAGAGAAACCACCGTCTGGGCCCTCCCCACATCGCTTTCCTGGGGCTCCACTCCCTGTACATTTGCCTAGCCAGCTGTGACAGCCAGGTCTTCCTCGTGTCTCTCCCACTACCTGGGTCCCTTCCAAGTTGGAGGAGAGGTGAGGTGACACTCCCAAAGAAGTCTGGGAGGACTCCTTTGCTGGTAGGCATCTGAGTTTCCTTGGCGCACCAAGCAGAAAGCATTCGCATGTTATCTAACCAGCCATGTGCTGTCACCTGGGGGTGGGGGGTTGGCCAGATAATACCGACCTGGTTTCTAGACAAGGAAGGTCACATGACCCTTCTAGGCTTCAATCTAGACAATGTCCCAACTAGGATTTCAACCTCTGCTCTTTGGATCAAAGACTGCCATTCCACCATATCATTCTGTAACGTATTAATAACACCCTTTCCCACATGTCTAGAACTTTAAAATTTCCACAGCTTGTATTCGGGCCTGTGAGGCAGGCAGGGCAAGTGTGACAATGCCCATTACTTCCCGGTACGTGGTCATTACTTCTAACCAGCTTCAATCGGCGTCTCAGCTTGCCACTGCACCACGATGTGGATAACCGTATCATTAGTCATTCTAAACAGGGCATTTTGCTAGTAAAAGCAGTACTGTTAGTAATGACCCTGGAACTAGCATGTAAGCTGGGGCCGCTCCAGAAAGCTGGGACACCCAGTCATTCTTAACGAATAGAAAAGGGGAAGAGAGGGAGCAGGGAAGAACATTAACGTTATTCGAGCCCTGATATATGTTAGCTAGTGTGCTCAGTATTTAAACATAGTTTAGCTTAAGACATAGATATGGTTAATGTCTACTCTACAGATTTGGAGGAATCAAGAAAGTTCTAGCAGAAAGTATAGGCTAGTGATTAAGAGCCCCGGCAGAAAGAGGGGCTCCAGCATATTCACTCCTCAGACAAATATTTACTGAGCATACATATTCCATCACAGTTCTGGTTGCTGTGGATAAGAGTTTCTAAAGACTAAAATTGAATAAATAAAATACAGAATTATGCATATTTTCATAACCAGGTGGTGACAAATGTGATAAAAAATAATAAAGCAAGGTAGGGGGTAGAGAATGCAGGAGTGCTATTTGGAGACTGAGTAGGAAAGGCCATTTGAACAAGTCAGCTGAAGAGAAACCTGCAGGAAATGAGAGACCAGACCGTGTGGGCGACCGAGGGAGGAGTGTCCAGGCAGAAGGAGAGCCCCGGGCAGGTGTGCTGAGGACAGACAGTGAGGGGCCGGTGGTGGGTGGAGGGGAAGGGAGAGAGCGGAAGGTGGTTGGGGGCAAGGAGGTAACAAGGGGCTACATCAGGGGGCCTGGGAGGCCCTTGGAAGGACTCTGGACTTGACCCTGAGAGGGGAGGCCCCTAGGTATTTGGAGCAGAGGAGGAGTGCGATCTGACTTGTGTTTTTTTGAGGCCCCCTCTGGCTGCCGCAGTGTGATCTGGGCTGCGTGGTAGACATGTGTGCTTAGCCGTGATTAGATCCTGGATCTAGTTTAAAGTTACAGCCAGCGTGCTGTGCTCATGGATTGGGTGTTAACTATGAGAAACAAGAACTGGTGATGACTCCAAGACTTATTTTTTTGTGTTTTATTTCATTTTGTAATGTTTTATATGTAGTATCACATTTTAAAAACTTTTATTAAATTTATCGGGGCGACATTGACTCGTAAGATTATGTGAGTTTCAAGTGTACGTCTCTATCAGACGTCATCTGGATCGATTGCGTGTTCACCGCCCCACCAGGTCTCCTTCTGTCACCTGGTATTTGACCCCCTTGACCCCCTTCTACCTCCCCCGCCCCCATCTCCTCTGGTCCCCACCATGCTCTTGTCTGTGTCTATGAGGATTTTTGTTGTGGTGGTAGTTTTATTTGTTCCTTTGTTGCTTTCTGTTTTAGATTCCACACAAAGAGAGAGCTCTTATCTTTTTCTGTCTGACTTACTGACATGAGCAAACTTGAAGATTGAAATTGCTATTTCCAAAGATAGAGAAGATGGTACGAAGATGAGAGCTAGGGGTCAAAGTCAAGGGTTCTGTTTTGGGCATAAAAGCTCCCAGAAGCTCATTAGACTTCCAAGCGGAAACGGTGTGTTTGCTTCGTAGTTATTTTGTAAACGGTATTTGTACACCTTACCCATTTTCCTCTACGTACAATGCAATATACTTTCAATACAACAGAGAAACGTCAGAATGAGAGGAGCAGAGTGGAGGTGACTGTAGGCCAAGCTTTCAAGAGTTTTGCTGTAAGAAAGGAGCAGCAGGAAAATGGGGGGTTAATGGGAAGGGCTTGCAGGCATCAAAGCAGGTTTTTGGTTTTCCGGTTTTCGTTTTGTTTTTAGAGACGGAGAGTATGTATGTGCACCGTTGGGAAGTACTGAGCAGTCGGGGGTGAGCTGCCGATGCAGAAGTGAGAGGGGCCCTTTGCGGGAACGGTGTCCTCGGGTAGATGAGAAGGCTGCGTTCCAGTGCACGGTGGCAGGGCTGGCCTTTGACAGCGACCTGGAAAGTTCATCCGTGGGAAGGCAGGGAAGGTAACGGATGTGGACACAGGTACCGAGGTGAAATGTCCAGAAAGGCCATTTTGATGGCTTTGGTTGTCTCGGTGAAATGAAAAGCAAAGTTCTCGGCCGACTTTGAAAAGCAGGGAGGGGAGAGAGGTTAGAGGAGATGAGAAGGCATGAAACAGCCATTTAGGAGCGTGGGGAAAAAGGAATGGACCGGGCCCGCAGAGAAGCCCGTTGAGATGAGCTGTCACGAATGAAAGCAAGACCGCTCAGTGTGCCTGTGTGTTTTTCTCCGTCCGTGTGCCTGTGTGTTTTTCTCCTTCCGTGTGCCTGTATGTTTTTCTCCGTCCGTGTGCCTGTGTGTTTTTCTCCGTCCGTGTGCCTGTGTGTTTTTCTCCATCCGTGTGCCTGTGTGTTTTTCTCCATCCGTGTGCCTGTGTGTTTTTCTCTTTCCGTGTGCCTGTATGTTTTTCTCCGTCCGTGTGCCTGTGTGTTTTTCTCCATCCGTGTGCCTGTATGTTTTTCTCCGTCCGTGTGCCTGTGTGTTTTTCTCCATCCGTGTGCCTGTGTGTTTTTCTCCGTCCGTGTGCCTGTGTGTTTTTCTCCGTCCGTGTGCCTGTGTGTTTTTCTCCGTCCGTGTGCCTGTGTGTTTTTCTCCGTCCGTGTGCCTGTGTGTTTTTCTCCGTCCGTGTGCCTGTGTGTTTTTCTCCGTCCGTGTGCCTGTGTGTTTTTCTCCGTCCGTGTGCCTGTGTGTTTTTCTCCGTCCGTGTGCCTGGAGTTCACAAAGTAAATAGAGTTGAGGTAATAAAATTTGAGGCTTTGCCAGGGGAGGGATGCTCCATGGAATTGGTGATATATTTATTCAACAGAGTGATTATAGTCGTATAACAGAATGTCAAGGAGGGAAGTAAACACACATGGCACGTGTGGATGATGGTGGTTCTAGGGCAAGAAAAAACGTTACGGGTGTGGTGGCCTAGATCTCTCAGTGGGTCCCAGCACTGTCGGGAGCAGGAAATTAGGGGGAGCAGGTCAATACATTGAGTGTAGGCTGCATGACATTGAGATCACAGAGAAGCTGTAAATACTGCTGAAGACAAGGTTTATGATATAATCACGAAAGGTGATAATGAAGTGAGGTGGAAGATTAGATAATTAAAGGAGAACTAAAGCAAAGAGTTGAGAGGCCAGGGTTTGGGAAGGATTGTTTTGGTATACGTTAAAATAACAAAGGATGAAGACAGGAGTGGTGCTGGAGTTAAAAATAAAATTACCAGGAGAAAGGGAGGATGGTTTGGGGACCTGTGGGGCTTTGCTGCCGGCGTGTTATTGGACCAGCCGTCCCTGCACCGCCTGGGAGCTGGTGAAAAACGCAGGCTCTCTGGCCTCACGCCCCGCACCGCACACCTGCCGAAGCAGAACCCGCAGGTAGCACGCGCCTCTGTGACTCGTAAGCACATCAGAGTCGGAGAAGCGCCTCTGTGGATAATGACTCCATCCGTGAGAAGCAGCAGCAGGCCTGGTGGCCTGAGCTTCAATGAGCTGTTGAGACTTTAAGGAAGGAGAGAGGGACTGTTGCCTGAAGCCACGGTGACGAACAAGCACCTCTGCCCCAAGTCCAGCAGCAGAGTTCAGAGGGATGTGGGGAGAGGGTGGTGGGAGCTTAGTGTCTCCAGCCCACCCTGTCCAGGGCAGGAAGGACAGCAGCAGGGTGAGGCCAGGAAGAGCCAAAATGGCAGCTCACCTGAATGCACTACCGGGTCCATTCCTTCTCCTTCCTGTCAACTCACTTCATAGACCCTGGTGTGTACCTTGACAGTTCTTTGCTTGCCTGTTCCCTGCTGGGGTTGGTATGCTGCTGTGAACTTGACTCTGACAGTTTCAATGGGGGTGGGTGACTACCCTTTTTATTTCGGCCCTAACAGTGGTTCTGCTGCCAATGGCAAGACCACCCCCAATCTGACAGCCACACCTCCCTGCCTCCCTTGAGAAACTCCCTGGATTATTAAATTATCTGAGCTCACTGTAGCCTGAAGCCCAAAGAATGAAGGTTTGAAATGGGCTTTGCTGGATCCCCACTCCTGGCTGCCGGACCCTGCAACTGGGTGGGTGTCCCTGTCTGGACCAGACTCCTTGCCCCATAAAGTTGCCGAGGACATGCCCTGAGCCTTTCACAGACTACATATGACATTACTCCAGGGTGACATCATTCCTGCCCAGGGCACCTCGCCCAGCGAGCCTCTGAGTGCAGACAGGATGATAAAAATACTTTGTCAACAGTACAGTGCTCTGTGCATGCAAATTGCTATTTCCAATGGCACGCATTTCCTTGTTTACTGCGGACCTCGCCCCGATGCCCCCCAGTCCAGCCCTGATTCAAAATCCATCAATGGGACACCTCCAACGGGAGGACTCCCTGCCAGAATGTTTTGAATGGGTGGACTGAGCAGGGAGGGCCCCTGAGTTCTCCTCCTCATACTGCTCGCCCTCTCCAGCCCTGCTCTTTGGCCATAATATCCTTCGCTAGGAGTGAGAAAACTGGGTGGGATTGCATTTTAAAACTTCTTTTTGCTTATGCATTTATTTGACTTGTCCGCCTTGCTTCTCCCTCAGCTGCCCTTTCTTCCCTGTCCCTGGAGCTCTTTTGCTGTGAGCAGGGCTCTGGGTCTGGAATTGGAATGGATAGGGTCAATTAAGTTTTAGCTGTGTGACCTCAAACCAGTTTCAGATTTTCTTTTTGTTAACTCGGGACTCTTCACCCAGAAAATATGTGCAGCGCTCTTTTACGGGTTGTAATGAAATGCACTCAGTAAATGTAATGCAAGGCTTATTCCTGTAATGAGCCTTATTCATTGGGGTAGATATCACCAAAGCTTACCAGTTTGTCAGTATTCCTGGCTCTCTACCTCTTCCTGGACAACCAGAAGGCTATATTTCTCAGGTCCCCTAAGTGAGGTAGAATGGAAAATGACATGTGACATATCTGAGCAGAAGCACTTAGGAGCAGGGACATGAAGGCACATGTTGGTATAGTGGTGCCACAAGACCACCTTGGAGCAACCCCATGTAGGGGAGCTGCCCTGTGGAGCTACCCAGAGGAGCTACCCAAATCCATAGTAGACTTTGTGTGGATGAGAAAAAAAAAGACCTTGTTATGCTAAGCAACTGACATTTTGGGTGCTGTTTGTTACACAGCACAGCCTATTTTATCCTGACTATTACACTTCTTGCCTCCACATGAAGGACTTTCCAGTTAACTCTGGAGTCCTTTAGTTCCCTGGGGAGGGAGGGAGGAGAACAAAAGAAAATGAGTGAGCAGGCTCCTTCTCAACCAGAGTTTTGTTTGTTATCTCATCTATATATTTGGGGTTCCCAGAAAAATTACTTTTGAAGGAAAGTTTGATTGCTAAGTTACTTGGTAAGTCACTGCACTATTGCCATGATTCCCCCTAAACTCTTAATTCCCTGCAGCCACTAAAGTTATCTATTGTGTTCTTGACTTTGTGGTCCACGTTTCATCCATGTCCTGATTAGAACCAAGATTTCAACCCTTTGCTGTGAAGCCCACCCTTGTGCTGCGCCTGATCCTGGGCATCTCCTGGCTGTCCCCAATACCCACACCTTATCTGCTGTCCTCTACCCTGGCTCCTTGGTCCAGGCCTCCTCTGTCATTGCAGGGGGATTGGCAGCATTGCAGAGTATGGGGGCTAGAAGCAGGCAGGTGTGGGTATCAGGGACAGCTAGGAGATGCCCAGGATCAGAACTTAGAGGAGGAAGGTCAGGGAAAATGATACCCATCTGTATGGAGTCAAAGGACTTGGAAAAGTATCACACCTTGACTACAGAGCACCTGTTCTGCCACTGACCAGAGAGGAGCTTGCATCTGATTTATGATGTTTTGGGTCCCCAGTTTCTTTGTATGGCAAATGAAGGATCAAACTTGGTACATGATGTTCAAACCGTGGCCATGGGACCCTAAGTACCCAGTATCCACAGGCAGGGCTGGACCCCTTCCCTTAACACAGTCAAGCCTGTTGTGGGTTGTTATGGCTGCCGATTCCAGCCTCCCAGAACTGGCACCTTTCTGGATCTGCTTCTGTCCTTGCTCACCTCATGCTGTCCCAGTTCTTCTTGTTTTTAAATCCTCACCTGAGGACATGCGCATTGATTTTAGAGACAAAGAAGAGAGAGAGAAAGGGAGGGAATGAGGGGGAGAGAGGGAAGGAGGGAGGGAGGGAGAGAGAGAATGAGAGAGAGAGAGAGAGAGAGAGAGAGAGAGAGAGAGAGAGAGAGAGAGAGAGAGAGAGAGAAGTGAGAGAAAGTGAGAGAGAGAAAGTGGGAAGAGAGTTATACATTCTTCTGATGACGGGTAAGGTGGGTCACAAGCTGTCACATGAATTAGGGAGATCTTTCATGTAATAAGATACTTTCACATAGTCATGAACAGAACTGTGCCTGCTCTGATTGCTTTAGACTTACCTGCTTTGTCCTGACACATCAGAACCAGCCTGTAACTGGAGCCCCCTGTCGTGGTTCTCCCCACTCACTCACTGGGCACCAGCGGATCCTCTGGATGAGCACAGCAGGCAAGTACGGCAGGGAAGATAAATGGGTGAGGTCAGACTACTGGCAGGGATCCCACAACGCGGACTTCTTACAGGCTGAGGCTCCCCCAGCGTTGAGGGTTTACGGGAGGGTGACCTGCGTATCACACAGCAGATCACAGCCTCGCCTCCAGACCCAGCTCTTGGCAAAGGCACCATTTCCTTTGGAGAACAATCTCCCAGCCGAGGCCGGAAGCCTGCGTGCAGAAAGAAGCTCTGATGAACGTGGACCTGGAGAAAAGAGCAAAACCCCACCACTTGTGTTGAAATTTGTTGTTTTTGCTTTTTTCTGCTTACGGGTCAGCTGTTAGTCCCGGAACCTTCGTCACCGGTGCACGGATCCTGCCAGTCCAGACTGAAAGAGCTGTGACTAGGCGCTGTCACTGGTCATTAAGACACCTGAAATAGATTTGTCTTCAATGACTGGATTGATTACTTGGTGCTCAGCTGCAGTCTAGGTCTTTCTGTGTCTCCACTTCGGTTGCTTCATTAAGATGGATGGGCTGATAATGCCATCCCATGGGAGACTGGGCTAGAAGTTTCTTCCTGAATGCAGCCTTAGAGATCAAAACACAATGGGCATACCAGGGGCAAAGGGGCAGAGAAGCAGGATGCTCGGTTCACACCCCCTGGTGCCCAGGGAGCCATGCAGCCTGGCACTTTTTCATGCATCATTGGTTTGTTCTTGTATGTGGCCTGACCGGCGATCAAACCCACACCCTTGGCGCATGGGGGCGACACTCTAACCAAACGAGGCACCTGGCCAGGGCTGTGTTGGGTTTGTTACTTCACCAAGGCTGGAAGCCCACTAGAGACGAACTGGTTGAAGTTCTCGGTGTGAATTCCCAGTCTCTTAGGGCAATTCCAGAACTACCCTCTTCCCCTCTGGGGGGAGGCCTGGCTGGGAGTCCCCAAGAGGCCCAACCTGCTTTAGGAATGGAGCTCCAGTGTCAAGTCTGAACACAGGGTTCCTGCTCCAACTCTGCTGCCCATCGGGTCTGTGACCTTGGACAAGCCAATTCCTCCTTTAGCACCAAAGGAGGAGGAAAAAGCGTTCCCTGAGCCTCTTCCATGGGCTCAGCCCTGGGCCAGGTGCTGACAGTGCGTGATAACCTAACACTTAGAACCGCTCCGTGGGGTGGCCATCTCTCCATCTTACAGGAAAGGCATCGTAGACTCAGAGAGCTTCACTGCGTGATGCAGACACTGGACTGGTCCATGGGTAGGGCAGGTTTTGAAACCAGAATCCAGCGTGTCTGCAAAGGCCACACGTTTGCACCGCCTCGCTTAGCCTGGGCTTATTCTTCTGGACGATGCATTCAGTGCTGATCCTCCGAGGGGCCTCCAGCTTCGGCAGTTTGTGACTGAGTGCAGCTGGATTCTGCCAGCGCAGGAATTCATGACCTAGCGCAGGACCTCAACAGTGATCCCATCAAATCCCCGGTCCTTCCTCTGACCAAAAGGCGGCACTCGTGAAGGCGGGCCCCACCTCCCACCTGGCCCATCACCCTTACTTCTCATCACTCCTGTCCGCTTCCCACCAGCCAGTGATGCTTTTGTGCTCCTGCTTGTCTGCAGCCTCTTTGTCCTCAAAAGCTTGTCTTTCTTCACCTACCTATGATTTTCCTCCTCCAATGTATCCGTATGCAAGACTCGCCTCCTCTTTTTCTACACTCACCTCCCTTATGCCTGGAAGCTTTCCAGTTAAGTAAATAATTTGCGGAATGGGCTTTGGCAGAGCCATTCTCTCTGTGTCTCATTTTTATTTTCGAAGTGACAATGCTGCCTTAGACGGTCACCCAGAGCCTTCCAGTGCGATGTCCCATGATGACAGAGAAGCCTCATCTCTTTCTTTCCCTGCATTCCCTCGGCAGCTGTGGGCTTTCCCCATATTGGGGTGATTTGCTGTTGCCACCCTGCTGCTTGGCGTTTATTCCTGGATTTCTGGCATGCGTAACATTTAGGTAGTCCTGTTAGACTGCAGGCTTTTGGAAAGGGAGAGGGGCATGTGGCTTCCTTCTCTTACCCCCTCCACTCCTGTCCCCAGGCCACAGGACAATACACGGACTCATGGGTTTTTTGAACAAAGCCATCAAGTGTTGGACAGAGGACAGATGACCAGTCTCATTCAGAGCCTTGTTTTCTGGGTGCCTCTGCCACGCTTCTGCCACTCAGCTTTTTAAAGCATAGCTTTAGTTGTGTTTAGGTCTGAGAATAGACCTTAGCTGTTGGCTTTTCTATGGTTGGTTCTATGAACACATAACTTGCTAAATGTCTGTGCCCTTGATTGGGGTGAGTGAGCTGGAGAGACCTGTCTTCCTGTAATAGCCTGTGGATTTAAGGAATGAAGTTTGGGTCTTCTTGGTCAGTGGAAAGCGTAACACTTTCATATTCATCAGGGGGCTATCAGCACGTTTAGTTGGATCGACATGTTTTCTAAATGCTGCTCTCTGCAGGGTCTGATGTTTGTATTTTGATAAAAGGCAAGATTTCTTTATTCAGTCATTTATTCAAAAATGATTCTATTTAGCATTTACTATGTGTCAGACATAGGGTAAAAAGTAAAATCTGGTCTTGCCCTTAATAAGTACTTGGCCTCACAAGTAAATTGATACTAAAACAGTTACTATAATTCAGAGAGATACTCTGTCGTAAAGGTATAAATAATAAGGTTCAGAGGGACTAGGAATTCCAAGGGGCACCATGGAAGATGTCACAGAGGAAGTGAATTTGGGACTAAGCCCAAGTGAGATTCAGCAGCAAAGGACTGAGGACATGCCAGGCAGAAGGAACAGCTGCATAAAGATGAGGGGTAGAGGGCACAGGGGGACGGGACTGGTAAAAATAAGATTAAAAAGTCGGCAGGGGCCAGATGATGAAAGCCTTCAACACCCTGCAGGGGAGACGAGGCTGGTGGCCCTCCAGGTTTACGGAGCGGAAGGCTTATCCAGGGACCTGAGTGACTGTACACTTCTGGGACCCACTGATTTGATTCTCTTTGAAGTGAGGGTCAAGAATCTGTATTATAAGCCAACTTCCTGGGAGATCCTGATGTAGGCCGGCTGGTCACCTTGGGCAAACCTTGCTGTTCTGCACGTGGCAATGGGAAGTACTGCGGACGGGCATCACCATAGTGGGGTGTTCGAAAGGCAAGTCTAACAAAGGGTGGCAGGTGAATTGAAGAAGAAGGGGCTCCCTGTGGGGTGTCAGTTAGCATTTTATTGCGTTGGTTCCCATGGGAAATGCCCAACACAGGCCCTGGCAGCAGGTGCTGGTCATGCCTAAGGACTTCTCACTGGAGGAATTAGAATTGGGTGTGGCATTAGCAGAGAATAAATTCCATCGGAGAGAGAAGACGAAAAGTTGGTTGTGGGACTTACTGGGTGTTTGGTGTCTCTGGAATCTGCAAAGGGATGTTTAATTCAGGCGTCCAGATTCGCCTTTGGGAATTATGAGCGTGCATTATGATACTTATGGCGGTGGGATTCCATGACATAACGCTGGGAGAGAGACGAGAGAAGGCCAAAGACCGTGCCTTTAGAAGAAAAGCAGAAGGGGGAGGGGTCTAACCAAGACGGTAAAAGTAGCTGAGTGGAAGCTCACAGTGATTTAGGAGAGGGGAGAATTCTGCGAAGGCCTCATTCCCTCAGCATCAGCCGGGACTGAGGCGCCATGTGCCCCCTGGAGGCAAGGAGGGACGTTGTAGTAAAGAGAACCAGATACTGTGCTGGAAGTGGGGTAGGAAGAAGCCCACACCTGGGTGAGTCCTGAGGAGCATGTGAGAAATGAGTATGTTGACCTGTGTGTGTGTGTGTGTGTGTGTGTGTGTGTGTGTGCACCTGGGTGTATGTGTGGCTATGAAATATGTGTTCATTTATGCAATACTCAGGCATCAAGAGGCAAAGAGCAAGGGCAAATGAGAGCCAGGAGGCATGGGACAGACAGTGGCCTGGAGCGCGGGGGTGGTGGTGTTGGGTGTGTGTGTGTGTGTGTGTGTGTGTGTGTGTACACACACTGGCAGACCGGAGAAAATTGAACGTGGCCAGGATGAGACTAACTGTGGAAGGCAGCATGCCAAATGCCACAGAGGGATTAAAAGACTAAGTGGCCTGGAGATTGGCATGAGGGAGGTCACCGTGGTTGATTTCAAGCTCCCAACATGTCACTGACCATGGAGTTGGGAGGATAGCTGTGCACAGTCAGCCAGTGTAAGCCCATACATGCCAGCCCCAACACACTGTTGACCCTTTATGCAGGCAGAGAAATACTAATAATTTCTTATACTTATGGAGCTGTTTGTGGTCCACCAGGAACTTGGGTATATTTTTCTTTACCTGCACAATACCTCGAGTGTGATGTTACAGGGTGTGCTTTGAAGAATGTGAAAATTTCTGGCCGCAGACCTTAAATTACTGCCAAGGAAACGCTCTTTGGTTTAACATTCATGAGTAGATGCTATATCTTTTAAGGAATAGAACACAGGGTATATACATTTTGGTAAACCAGGATAAGACAGGAAAGATCTTAGTTGTAGGATATCACTGAAGAGAAAAGATCTATAAGGCCACAGAGATGGAGGGTTGGGTAAGTCAGGTAGGAAAATGTCCAAAAAGAGGTCCTAGAATATTAAGATATCATTTTTCCTACTTCGTAATTTTGCTGAGATCCTTGCCTGCTCCTAGATCACAGATCTTGCCAAATATAGTTCATGCTCCATTATCCATTCTAATGGAGGAAAGTTGGCCAACATAATTCAAAAACAATGGATAACCTTGAAAGATACACTCAATTGGATTTGCAGAGGATATAATGCTTGTATCTTAGTATCTTTACCATCTTGTGGTTGGTTTACCTAGTCTTCCTCTGGAACTTAGCCTACTCATGACAAGTCATATTGTAGAGATTTGAGCAAAGCCCCACTATTAGTACCAACCTAGATTTTTTTTTTTTTTTTTTTTTTTTGTATAATCATGGGATTGGGGTGGTTATGTCTTCTTATAAACAATTTAATTAAGTTTTATTTAAGAGTTACTTCTGATTAAAAGATGAAAAAACTCCTATCCTAGAAAATGAAGGTACCTTTTCTGAAACATATTTAATTCATTAGGTCATGAGCTTTAAAGCATACTGTACACGCACAATTTCAACTACTGCTGACTAGAAAAATCAATAGCTCACCACTGGTGGTTGTGGGCTCTTATCACTTGGTGACAGTTGATATATTGGTGGCTGGCAATGAGGAGAACGGTGGGCATGCCTCCTATCAATTTTTAGAGCATATTTTATCTGTCCAAGTATTAGGGGCTCAGCGTTCCATTTGTCACTTCTGCCCTTGGAAGTAGGAGTTGATAAATGGCCACATGTTTTGGCCACCAAACCACATGTTTGTCTCCGTTCCCTCGTTCAGTCTCAGGATAGGAGGAGAGCAAGAAAACTCCTGACCTCTAGTAGAAGTTGGGGGCGTTGGGATGTAGAACCGGGTAAACAAATGCAAACAAAGTGGGGGTTTCAGTGACAGAGGCTACTGTTCTGATGGCTGTAAGCCCATTCATTGAGGTTTGTTTCCTTTCATTGTTGTTAATGGAAAACAATTTTTAAAAAAATCCTTAGCTCTGTGGCCCTATCCCGCACCCATCCAATCAACAACCAGCTTTGGTTTGGTCAGTATCTTTCACTTCTGTTTCTTCTTGTCAATCAATGCTTTATTGCCACTCTATTCCAGGATTACGTTATCTCTTATAAGGATAAGGACAGCATTGTCCTAATGGTAATGATAATAACAATGTCTAGCATCTAAATGAAAAAAAAAGATTTTATTTAATTATTTTAGAGAGATGGGAAGGGAGGGAGAAAGAGAGGGAGAGAAACAATGATGTGCCAGAGATAGATCAATCAGTTGTCTCTTGCACACCCTCAACTGGGGACCTGGCCCGCCATCCAGGAAACCTGGCCCTGACCCAGAACTGAACCAGTGACTTGTCGGTTTGTAGGCTGGCACTCAATCCACTGAGCCACACTAGCCAGGGCTAGTACCTATATTTGAGTAGTGTTCATAGTTGGCAAAGAACCTTAACTTACCCTGTCTCATTTGATCTCTACAGCTCCCCTGTAAGGGGGGAAACTGAGTCCCAGCGGGCAAAGTTATGTGCCTGGCTTACAGCATTAGCAAGTTGGGGTGAACTTTAAATGAGGTACATTATCTCCCACCTGGACTTCTCCAGATTGTCTTGGTGCTCTTAGCCTCTCCTTGTTCTGACCTGATTTATGCACAGTTGCTGGGACAATTGTCTATAGATTCTTACTTCCTATAAGAACCCTTTCTTAATAGAACCTGCCCACTCCCCTGGCCTCGTTCTGCAGAATCCTTGACTCACTGTGCACTAAACAAGTCTTGGCCACTGGTTTTCTCCCACACGGGACTTCCTGCCCTTGTTGAATCTGTGACCAATTAAAAGTCCTGCACCTTTTTCATGGGAACTTATAAATCTTTTGGTCATGTGACAAATAGGTACTGATAATATTGAGAAGAAAATTGCCTATCAGAAAAATGCCATGATCTCTGCTTGCAAACATACTCTCTTTGTCTATCTTTGTGATGGAAATCTACTCATTCTTCAAGGCTTATCTCAAATGCCACTTTTTTTTTATGATTCTCTGATCAAATGTGATCTCTTTATCTTTGGACATGTTACTTGTTTGCTTGCATTTATTTTTATTATTTGTCTCATGCTACATATGAGCTTATGTTGACCTTGGGGTCAGTAACAACAAAGAATTTCACAAATAAGAGATGCTCAGTAAGTATTTGTTGAATTCAGCTGAAACTAATTACTTTGAAGGCACTTCAAGTATAATAGAAGCTCTTTTAGCTGATGCAATTGCTACAGAATTTGGGGGTAATCATAAAAAGTAGGAGCAGACCCCAGCGAGCCCCGAGAGGCTCCACTGCTATTGCTGGCTAAGTACCTCCACTTATCATCAGCGTGACCCGAGTGGCAGGCCCACACCCAGCCTGGCACCATGGGCAGTGGCCCAGGAAACAGGGACAGGAAGGTCGCTGCAACAGGAATTTTGAGAACAGTGAAAATTGTCCAGGGTAAGAAATGATATAGCCCCATCAACAGGAATGACAACAAAGAAGATGGATTTGTCCCCAGACCGCCCCAGAGAAGAATCCCCCAGGAGGACCTTCGCAGGGCAGGAGATGGAGAGAAGGTGGAGCTTGATGTTGTGGAAGGACAAGGGCGTGAGGAGACACAAATGTTCTAGGCCGCGGTGGAGTTCCAGGCAAGGCAGGAAATACCCATGCAGCAGACGTGACCCTTACAGACGCTGCGCATGTTGCAAGGGTCCTCCGTGCAATGATCAGCAGAATGACTAGAAGAGTGAGAGTGGGGAAGGAGCGTGGAACTGGACACGGCTCCCAGAGGCCAGGCCCAGCAATGCCCAGGCCACCACGCCCGCCTTCCTGTATGCTCCAGCCCTCCTCTCTGCACAGGGCGGCTGGAATATTGACCGCCGTGGCTCCGTTGGGCATTGTCCCGCAACGCAAAAGGTCACCGGTTCAATTCCCAATCAGGACACATGTCTAGGTTGTGGGTTCAGTCTGCAGTTCATGTTTCTCTCCCTCTTTCTCCCTCCCATCCCCTCTGTCTCTCAAAAAAAAAAAAATCTGTAAGTTTTTAGGATTGCAGGTGAAATGCTAATAGTTTGGCTATATTGGGTTAAATAAAATATATTAAAATGAACTTCACCTGTTTCTTTTGAAATGTGACTACTAGACAGTATAAAATTACATACGTGGTTTGCATCTTACTGCGATTGGACTGCACTGCTTTAGAAAGTCACGTTTATTGATCCCATTAAAACACCCAATGTCACTTTCATAGAAGCACTACTCTTTCTTCTGAGAGTCACATTTCTTAAATGTACTTAATATTAAATTAAATCATCATAGGAATAAGAACAAGCATCACAATCCAGTTTAGGAGCAAACATGGTCACTTTTCAACTTGCGGGAGCAGAACTAATCCACAAACAATTCAGAGCCACCTCCTTGTGCCTCTAGGTACCAAGGTCTCAGCCAGCCTGTTGCACGGAGCAGAGGTGACTGATTTACTTCACGGGGCACGAACACTGGTAAAGAACACATCTACTGATCTCTAATCCTGATGTATAAAAGAACCACAGCCTGGAGGGGCTCCCTTCTGGATATGCTGTTCTAAAATGACTTTATCCCAGCTCTATTTTCCATTAACTTCCCTGACACCCTCATAATTATACACTTGAGAAATGAAATTCAGAAACATCTTCATCAAGGTGAGAGCAAGTTTATTTCATTATGGGAAGACGAAAGGTCCCACCAAGTGAATACTGGTTGTCTCAAAGAATACGGCTATGCATAGGTAAGGGATCTGGAGTAAGGAATTGTCCTTATCCCACTAGCAAGTAAGTAGGCTTGCTGGCAAGTTAATAGGCTATTGGGGTTTTGGTTTGCTTTCAAGTTGCAAGGGCGGGGGAAGGAGGTACTAGCTCTCTTGAAGAGGAATTTGCTTGCGGTCAGGATCTGGTCTGCAATATAAAGCCATCTCTCATCCCTCTTGCTCCATCGTGGTCTGCTGGAGTCATGATGAAGTGCTGACTTCCATTTGAAGAGACAGCTCTCCTCACCCACAGCCTGTCTGTCCAGAGGGATAAGTAGTTGGCCAGTTATGTTATGTCTCTAAGGCATGTGAAAGGATTGTAGAATCTGCTTTCTCGTCCCAGCTGTGACCAGGGCAAGCACCATGAATTGTCTTCTCTGTGCTGGGGGTGGGGATGGGTTGGATGGGGGAACCGCTGAGTATACAGGGTTCATATACACTGATCCATCCATACCTACTTCCCTATGCCTGACAATGCCTCACTGTGGTCGAGGGTCTGTGCATAAAGCAGTACAGTTTCAGATCCTGGCTGGATAGCTCTGTTGGTTAGAGCATCATCCCAATATGCGAAGGTTGTGGGTTTGATCCCCAGTCAGGGTAAATACAAAAATCATCCAATGAATATATAAAATAAATGGAAGGATAAATCAATGTTTCTCTCTTTCACTAAAAAAAAATTAATCAATAAGAAAATTTTAAAAAACAATGCAGTTTCATTGTCTCAAGAGTTTGGCAGTTGAAAACTAACCTGAGCTCCCCAGCTTTTGGCATAGAGGCAGGACGATTGTTATTCCTTCCACGATCCCCCCGAACTAAACTTCCTCCCTGAGTACCCAGTGCTATGGAAGAGGGTGATTTAAACCTGCACGAAGGAGGTGTGCAGATCTTACCCTGACCTAAGCAAATGGCAAGTCTGGACCACGGGACTTATTCAGGCCACCAAACCAACACGAGGAATACCCATCAGAAGTCAAGTGGATGTCTGAAAAAGAACATTTCTAAGGAGATGATTTTGTCGTGCACCACTGGTTGGCTTGCAAACAACACTAAAGAAAAGAAAAACCAGGAGAGTATAAATGGAGCTAACTTTTGTCCTGCTCTGTTTTGTAATAACAGAGGAACCAAGAATATTCCATTTCTGCGCTGCTGTTTATTTTATACGTGTTCTGCGTCATAGACTCCTCCAGAATGGTGGACGAGACAGCAGGTTGCTGGTTGGAAGAGGCTGTGCTGAGGAAGATGATGAAGGTCACTGGGTTCTCGCAGAGATGAGAAATGACATCCTACGCCTTCAGCTCTCCTTCAATAAACTGCACTCTCCAGAGAGCCAGGAGACCCCAACTCCCTTCTCCCACTCCAGCTGGGACCCGGAGGTTGAGAACCTGAGGCTGGCACTGTGACCAAGTCTTGGTTTTATGGGTCTCACCCAAAAGCTGGCCCCGATTTTCCCTGATGTTTAGGTGAAAACAGGCTAACGGGAGGGCAAGCCTTGTGTAATGCAGCTGGTGAGGGACCATGCTATGTGCTTCTTGGCTGCGATCAGCAGAGTGACAAAGAGAAAGGAACTCTGTGGAAGAGTTGGCGAGACACGAAGAAGAAGCGATATTCAGCATGGACATGCACTGCTTTTCTCAACGTTAAGTGTGGGGAAAATATCTTGGGATTTGTTTCTCCATCCCAAACCCGAGAAAGGGAAGGCGAATGTCTCTGTGTTGCTGCTGAGACACCTATAAGCTCTCGTCTGCGTAAAGGTTACACACACAATTCTCAGACTGTGGCCAAAAGAAAAACTGACTATTAGGCAGAGGCATGTTAACGATGGTCAAATAAATAATGTACGTGAAAGTTCATGGCAAACATTTACAGACTACGGCCTGTGATAGTTACTACTATAATCATGGTTTTTCAGTGGCTATAGAATTTGCCATGATGCTTTTAGTGCCATTCTGTCCTTTTTATTCTTCAGGGTGATCACACCTGATGGGGGCAAGGGTGGGGGTGAAGAGGAGGATGCAGCCTACTATAAGATTGTCCCCAAAGGATCACTAATGATATGTCTCCTCCCTCCCTTATATACTGTGTAATTCCTCTACTCAACCTAGGGCACGAGCTAGTCCCATGAAGACCACAATAAATTTGGAAAAGTGTTGGGGACCCCCTGACCCGCAGAGATCCCCTGGTGTTGTGGATGATATGAGGACTTCCCAGGCAGCTTGTGCTTGGGGAGAGAAGGCCAGCAAATGTCTGGGAGGCAAAGGCCCTGATTGCCCTCCTCCAAGGTCTTTTACTGAGTGCAGTAAGCTTAAGGGCATAGAGCATGCAGGTAAAGCTCATCAATCAATGTTAAACAGTGCTGATTACAGAAAACAGATATTGTTCAGGGGTAACAATTGAAGGAACATTGAGATCTCCCTCAGGTCAGGGTGTGTTGGGCACAAAGACTTCAGATGGCCGTAAAGTAGGGAGGGTGAGTTCATTCTGAGTTAAAGTTAAAACCTCTGCTGCTGGTATGATAAAGTGATCAAGTGACGTAAAAGAGCAGGGCAAGCTTCAAAGGACAAAAAGCATTTTCTCATTGCCTGATTCCCGCCGGGGCCCACTGGCTATAGCACCGAGGCACGCACGCACCCAGCTTTCCCGGTTTTCCGGTCAGGTCTTATAGGCTTTGTTTCCTTCACCCTGTGTGGGGCTCCAAGTCTTGATACTTTCCCACGGGGGACCCTGACAGAGAAGGGCCTTAGAGAAATTATGATTGTCAATAATAATAATAGTACCAGTAGTAACTGTATTATTATTGCAACCACCTTATGCTCCAAGATTGGTTAAACACTTTCCTTTTTTTTCTTTCAATTTCATTTTGTACTGGTTTCAAGTGTACAGCTTCGTGATTAGACAGTCATATACATTACACTGTGTTCTCCTTGATATTTTCAGTACCCACGGGGCACCATACATAGTTATTACAATATTATTGACCCTATTCGTGATGCTTTACTTACATCCCTGTGACAATTCTGTGACCACCAATTTGTGCTTCTTAATCCCTTCACCTCCCTTACCCAACCCCCTAACCCCCTCCCCTCTGGCAACAATCAGTTCTCTCTCTGTGTCTATGAGTCTGTTTCAGTTGGCTGAACACTTTCTATACAAAAATTTTATTTAATTCACTCCTTAAACAACTGTCCAAACAGGGAGGTATTGTTATTCAGAGGTAAGATAATTTGCCCAAGGTCATCAAGCTTAGAAATGATGGAAGCGGGATTTTAATTTGCTCTCAACACTAAAATCACAGGAAACAGGTTTCCTTCTTTAAAATCAATATTTCACACAAGAGTCAAAATCAAGTCCAAAGGCCGATTTACAACCAGATTCCTTCTTGGCCGTGTAACGCTGAGCGAAATTGCTGAGCCTTCAGTACGGAAGGAACATTTGAAGTGCAATACAGGAGGAAATCTTGAGGCCAAGAGCTGTCTCCTCGTGTTTGCCTAGAGACTGTAATGGCTCAGAGCTCAGATTTATTCATCACCCACCGTGTGCCAGGTACTGCGGTCCCTTTCTTGGATGGAAAGTGCTGGCTTTACAGTTGACAAAGCACATTTGCCTAACATAAATCCCCACAGTGAAGCTTGGATCCAACTCAGCATTAAACAGCAGAGCAGGAAACTAAGGCTCAGAAAAATTAAGATTCAGACTTACAAAGAGGAAGAGAAAGGACTCGGACGGCATCTTCGGCTCCGGCTCCGTGTCTGAGGGCTGATGCTATTCCTTCAGGCTCCCTTGTGAGGGATGCAGAGTTCACGCATAACTTTGCCCATCCCGTCCCCATCCAAGAAAGTGCTGCTTATTTTTTTGATGCTTTCTGATCCTCCTGTGAATTGAGTTCCTCCGTATAAATAGGGTCAGTTTGAACTGCCTTACTCAATGTGTATGTTGCTAAAACCACATACCATATTTTTTTTCTTAAAAAGAACCAATTAGAATGACTGTAGTAGGCATTTCTATTTCTCTTTGAATCTCTATATAGGATCTAATGGTACTTACAGTTATTTAACTATTGCCTGCTTAAATATAATCTTCATTCAGTTTTCTTTCCCTTTTGGACTTAGTCTCTAAAAGATCAAGAGGTTAGTTAGCATCCCTCAGTGGGCCACATGGCTTGCTGGGCGACCCTGTCTTTGTGCCCAGTTTAGCCTCCTTCCCCCTCAAATGGTATAGTGCTTTCCTAGTTTCATCATAGGTATTGTTTAAAAACAATTATTTTTTCTATTACGCCGCCTCTTTACATTTTTCATTATGGAAAATATTTTTAAAAAATAATTTGTTTGTTTGTTTATCTTTAGAGAGGGGGAAAGGAGAAAGAGAGGGAGAGAAACATCTCTGTGTGGTTGCCTCTCACTTGCGCCCCCAACTGGGGACCTGACATGCAACCTAGTCATGTGCCCTGAATGGGAATCGAACCAGCGACACTTGGCTTGCAGGCTGATGCTCAATCCACTGAGCCACACCAGCCAGAGTTTTCAAAATTTTTAAACAGGGGTCAAGAACCCACATTCCAGTCCTAACTTTGCTGCTAACTTGTTTTGGAACGTGAGGGAGCCTTAGAACTGCTTGTCTGTCCATCTGAACTTAACTGCTTATCTCACTTCCAATGCTGTTCTTCTCTCTCTCGGCTACCACGTGTCGCAATGATAATGGTTTGCAAGGAGCCTTAGTAAGTGACTGTCAACAATTATGATCTTCTCATTGTACATACAGTTCTTGACATTCTTTCCTGCGACGAGCCCTGGGCGAGGTGCTGCGTGGGTACCAGATTAGTCAGCTTTGGTGCAGTAACAGCCCCCAGATCTCAGTGGCTGACAACAAACACTCGTTTCTCACCCGTGATCCAGGTCAGCATCAGCGGGTTGGCCGCTCTGCCTGTCCTCCGTATACCTCCACATTCCAGGGCCCAGGTCCAAGGGGCAGGTCTCATTTGCCATTATTTTGGCAGAAGGAATAAGCAAGAGCGCTGGCAAAAAACCTCACAATGCCTTTTAAAGCTTGTGTTTGGATGTGACGTACATCACGTTTTCTTATATTCCGTTTGCTGGAGCGTATCACTTGGTCGCGCTCACATCAGTGGAATGGGAAAACACATCGCTCTTTCTCGCATGGGCATTGCAAGTCCTATGGAAATAACCAGGATATTAAAATCTGCTCATCGTGAAGGGTGGGGAGGAAAGAACTGGGAAATACTACCATCTTCTGTAGTTCCAAAGTTAATCAGACAGAAACCCTGACTTCTAGGGGCTTAGAGTCTAGTAGGGGCGAGAACATACGTACACAGTCAGAACACAGAGTTGACTGTAACAAGAGCCATAGCGAAGCCAGAGGTGAACTGCTGGGTGCAGGGAGCACGGAATGATGTCAACAGGACTGAACTTGAACAAAATCGCCCAGGGGATTGATGCTGATATGAGAAGGAACTTTCCCGGAGACTTGGTGCTTGATCAGAAATTGAAGGGAATTTTAGCATTGCTACACCTCAAAAACAATACGAACTTTAGAGGTGAACGTATTTTTGTTGAAATTCCAACTTTGCCACTTAATAGTTAGGTGATCTTGAGCAAATCACGTAACCTCTCTGTACCTCAGTTTTCTTATATGTAACATAGAAAACATCCTTCATTTCTAAGGCTGTTGTGAGGAACCCACACGATCTGATGTGCGTAGCATCTAGTTTAGCGCTTCACAGCGGACATATTTCCTACTCTGGGCCTCTCGCAGCAAAGAGCCAGGTAGATTTAGGTACCAAATAAATGTTTATTTTCTTTTCAAAATGCAAAACAGATGGTTTTCTTCCTGACTACTTACTTTTCTAAATGTCAGTGGAACCATCTGCTTTATAGAAACTGTGATTATTGATTCTTTAAGGGCAGAGACCAGCTCTGTGTTATGACAGGTTTTAAGTGCCTGGAATAATAGTCACTTTGCAGGGGTGGGGGATGTGGAGTGGGAAGGAATATGACAAACAACAACAGGCTAAACTTCCTCAACATATTGAGACCCTGTGGTTTGCAGGAATAATACTGAGAAATAATTAGTAAATGTGATTTCCAGGTAGATGGCTGTTTGTCAACCCCAGGGGTACCATTTCCATAAGTGAGGGTGAGAAAGTCACCTCCAGCAGGTGCCACTCAGGGCTTCCTCAGATCTGATGCACTTTATTCCTCATCTGTAAACTGGGACTGATCATAAGTGTTGGGTGACATTAATCATAATGCAGTCAATCCCCCTAATTTGCGATTCCACGTTTCCAAATTCACCCACTCACTGAAATGTATCTGTAGCCCCCAAATCAATGGTCTCTGTGCTCTTTTGATCATTCACAGATACATGCAGAGCAGCGGAGAAACATTCAAGTCCATGACCACGTGCTCCCAGATGAGGTCAGACGAGGTGACTTGGCCTTCTTGTTCCAGCTCTCAGACTGTAAGTGTGTCCTTTCTGCCATCTATGGAGTTCCATGTGTTCCTCATTTTTGTGCTTTTTGTTGGTGATGTCACTGTTAAAATGGCCCCCAAATGTAGTGCCAAAGGGCTCCCTGGTGATCCCAAGTGCAAGAAGACTGTGATGTGCCTGATGGAGAGAATCCGTGTGTTGGGTGAGCTTTGTTCAGGCGTGAGATGCAGTGCTGCTGGACAGTGTACAATGTCAATGAATCAGCAATATATAGTCCATGCGTGTCTCTAAAGGGGAACACTGATAAGATATGGTTATGTAGCGATTGATGAAAATGTTACTAGAGGCAGAATCCTAGCCAGGTGCAATGGTTCAGTATTTGCCAATTCATTGTGTTATGAGGACTTTCTGGACCATAACTACTGTGGTTAATAATCTTTATGAGGCCCAGGGCCAAGAGCTTTACATGCATTTTTTTAACTATAAAAACGACTCAATGAGGTAGGTAGTGTCTTTATTCCCATTTTACAAGCGAGAAAACTGAAATACAAAGAGGTTAAAAAACTGGCCTAAGGTCCCAGGGCAGGGAGGGAGGAGCCAGAGCCGGACACAGGCAGTTTGGCCCCGGAACCTACAGCCTCAGCCCCCACCCCCTCGTCGGCCTCAGCTGAGCCACGGTGGTGACCCGGTGCTGTCTATGCAAGCCTTTAGAAATGGATAATGCTTTATTAAACAGGACTTATCGTTATTATTATTAACTCAGAGATGGTCGTTTTATCTCATATCAATCTTTGAGTGATGGAGAGGGTCCCTGAAGTTCTCTCCAGCTTGGTCATGAAGATGTTACCATGTTGTCCTCTACAGCCGCAGCTGTCCCGACAAGCTGGATGCTCAAGATCCAGGTCTCCTCTTAGTCCTGGATTTGTGAGAGCCAGTCTGAGGTTTGGTTTAATATGGGTGCCTTGTGAGAACGAGGGACCTAGGAGGGACTGCCAGCCAGGGTTTCCCACTTGCCAGTTATGGTGCCCCCCACCCCCACCGTCATCACCCCAAAGCATTGGCTTTTCAAAAGCCACATGTTGTCAGCAATTTATGAACATGAATAAAGGCATTTACATTCCTTTGATTTCATATCACAATTAAGGTTCTTTGTCTTCTGTTCTGAATCACTGAAATGAAACAATGCATTTTCTTTAAAAAAATCCTTTGTCTTTTATTAGTAATGTTCCCCTTTCCCAATTTGCTTGGTTTTGGCAAGTGAAAGAAAGACAGATACATTTTGCTTTGATTTGGTGGCACAGAGAGCACAAAAGAGAATTAAAACATTAGTTAAAAGGCACAAAGAGATTGAACAGGGAACAGGAATTAAGTTAGTTGAAGCAAATTAAGTTGAACAGAAATTAAGTTATGGTTGTAAATCAACAGGGGCTCAGATGGATGTAAAGAGTTCATTTCTGCTTCCAAATAATTGTTTTTGCTTTTCAACAATAGCACTGGGCTGTGTTCCTGTGGGTATTCAGCACTTTATGGCCAATCTTTAATTACATGGAGGGGCCCCTCTGATTATAAGTATAATCTGATCAATTTCTTGTGGCTGAAATTCGGGAAGGATCATACTTTTCTCCTCTCCCTCCTGATCTTTGGGTGACCTAGAATTTACTCCTGAGTGAATTCCTCCTTTAATAAAATATCAAAGAGAAAAGATGTAAAGAGAGACTTTAGAGAAGCCTAATAAAAAGACTCAAAAGGTCTTATTGCAAAGGACCCTTTGAAATGGAGAATGGGGCCATTGAATTGGAAGGCTGGAAGCGAAGGAGCTGGAATAGGTATTTCTGTATTTCTCCTGGTGAAGCCTCCTGGATGTTTGGGCTCTAGGAGGAAGGGCAATGAGTGGGGCAAGAGGAGGGAGAATGTTCCAGAGACTTTCACATCTGTACAGAAGTGAGGGGCAGAACTGGACTGATCAAGAGAAGTGGACAGACGTCCCTCTGTCTTTCTGTCCATTCCCTCTGTCTTTCTGTCCATTCCAGCCACATATGCCAGAAAGGAGGTGGGAACGGCTACAGATCCCAGTTCCAGCTGGGGTGCTGGGCGAAGAGTTTGGACTCTGGAGTCTCCATTCCCTTGTCTGCCAAATGGGACTCGTATTTTGTGCTCTGCATAGCCAAAGGTTTTTGGTGTGGGTCAGATAGACAGCATGTGTGAAAATGCTTTGCAAAGTTTAAGATGTTTACAAAAACATCCTACCTTGCATGTAAGAACATTGTTCTTGAACCTGGCTTTGTATCACAGTCACTCAGTATGAGCTTTTAGAAATTGCAGCTTGCCCTGGCTGGATGGCTCAGTTAGTTGGAGCGTTATCTGTTTAATACACCAGAAGTTTGCAGGTTCGATTTCTGACAGGCACATACCTAAGTTGTGGGTTCAGTCCCCAGGCAACCAAAGAATGTTTCTCTCTCTCCAACCCCCTTCTGCTCTCTCTAAAATCAATAAAAACATATTCTCAGGAGAAGATTAAAAAAATAAAAATAAAACTCACATCTTATCTGCTCAGGCCCTATCCCCAAATCACAAAGCGTAGAGTCTGAAATCATTTTAAAAAACCCCCAAAAACAGAATGATAGAAATAAAATAATAACAACAGAAACCCTTTGAACATTGTTGATGATAATGATGCAATAATAATTATGATGGCCTTTGGGACAGAAGTATTTCAAGGTTTTGCTTTTGCTAATCCAGTGGCACCTGGCCTCTCCCAGGCTCTGGGTGGTGAGGAGCCGTAGGTAACGGGCTTTCCTAGGGCATAGACTTTTCTATGGGGGCTTGATTACTCTTTCATGAAACAGAAAGGTAAGAAAATAAACATATACTAGAGGACTTCTCCGTGCTGGGAATAACGGTGGTGGGTAATTGGGCGATTTTCAAGCATTCCGGTGGCCCCATGAACTCTCGGGCCATTGGACAAATGCCCAGCTGGTCCCAGAGGGATGCAGGGCCTGGCCAGAAGAGGGGCTCTGTCTTTCTGAGTAGAGCTGGGGCTTGTTCATTCTGCTGTCTTCTCTCACCTCCAAGCGGAGCTGGCAGGATGCCCGCCACCTTGCCAAAATTGCTCCTCTCTTCCCTAGGAGAGATACGGTGCGTCATCAGCTCATTCTATTAAAAACTTGGACGAGGAGACAAGGTATTGTGATTGGAGTTTCCACAATCCCACAGAGAAAAGGAAGCAGAAATGAGTGGCCTGTGTTTTAGCCTAAAGATCAATGCAGCATCAACTTGAAATGCCCTGCCAAGCACACCATCAGAGCAGGCAGGGCTCAGTTTGGAAATCGGCTTCCACTTAAATCTAAAGATCAGAGCAGCCTAGTCTTTTGGGGGTTCGTTTAGTCCTGCAGGATCACAGCTGACTGTTTCAAAGGAGCCGCAGAGAACTGTTTATTCGTTTGCTCAGTCAGTCTGTGATAAGTTCGTATTAGGCATCACTCCAAAACCACTTTTTCTATTAGGATTGCATAGGTCACAGCAGGACATTTCAAAACAGAATTCTCTAAGAACATTTAGAAACAGGTTGCAAATGCACATTGATTGTTTTCAGTTGCTTTAAGAACCCAATGGGACTGGAACTTCATTTTTTTTTTTCTTTTAATAAAGTAACTGCTGGTTGAAAAACATCCCCCGGTAAAAGACAAACTCAAACCAAATTGCACGTCCTCTCCTCTAGTTATGAAAGAGGATGTATTGGAGATGTGCCAATTGTAAGAGTCAGATTTAAAGAGCTAGGAGTTCCGCAGGGGTATGGAAATGAAGGGATAGTTTAGATTCAAGAGACAGTGACTATATAATGAGCTACAGGGTCTTGTCCTCCTTGTCAGTAATCTCACTTGAGTCTCTCAGACCTGTCAGTAAACAGATTTAAACCTTGATAATATATCCTTTCTTGTAGAATATCATTAAATTAGTATCATATAAATGCTGTCTGGGTCAATGCACTCACTTGGTGAAGTTCACGGTCTAATTCAATTTTCTCTCTGTTTGCTGTCCTTTCTAACTGCCAAGTGTCCTCTGAATCTATTCTTGTTCCTAAAATGCCTACCACCATCGCCTCGGGCATTTGTTTCTCACCTGGGGTATAGCTGCAGCCTCATTACTGCTGTTTCTCCTTCCTGTCTTGCCTTGCCTTGATTCTTCTCTTTATACTGGACTTCTCGTTATGGGCTGGATGTCTGTGCCCCCCACAATTCACATGTTGAAGCCCTCACCCACAGTGTGTTGGTGTTAGGAGGGAGGGTTTGGGGGGGGTGATTAGGTCACGAGGATGGGGCCCTCGTGCGTGGGATTAGTGTCCATTTAAAAGAGACCCCACGGAGCTCCCTTGCCATCTTTCCGCTGCATTAGGACACCGAGAAGTCATTAGTCTGCAACCTGGGAGGGGGCTCTTGCACGCACGCTGGTCTCAGGCCTCCAGCCTCCAGTCAATGGCACTTTGTGATGGCAGCCTTAACTAAGACACTTACTGAATGACAAATTCTCCTGGCAACTCTTCTGGGTCTCCCCCTCCCGCGCACAGGACCCAGATAGTTCATCTCTGCCTACAAGATGCTTCGTGAACAGATGGCTACCTGTCTTAGGTTTAATTTCCCAATACTCTCTTCTCACGACAATCTACTGTCATTCCCAATTTTTCTCTCATTCCCACGTTAAAGCGTTTCCCCTAAATCATCAATTCTCTCACATTTTCATGCAGTTTTACAGAAAAAGCTATTAGACTTCCTCTTTAAGACTGCCACTCCAGCAATGCCTTTTCTTCTTCCCCTAAACTTGGATACGTGCGAGCCAAGTGTCGCTGGTTCGATTCCCAGTCAGGGCACACGACTAGGTTGCACGTCAGGTTCCCAGTTGGGGGTGCAAGTGAGAGGCAACCACACAGAGATGTTTCTCTCCCTCTCTATCTCCTTTCCCCTCTCTCTAAAAATAAACAAATAAATAAATTATTAAAAACAAACAAACAAAAAAACCTGGATAAGTTGTCCTTTTTCAGTTATTTCTTTGCTGTGCAATGGTTTGTCCTCTATTAGCTTCTTTTGCCAAAGAGAAGACAAGGATCGCTTCCTTTAGCCTCCTGCCTCCACTATCTGCTGTCCTTTTGGCTTTTCTTCAATAGCCAGTGATCTCAAAGGGGTGTTCCCTATTCTACTGAAAGTCCTCTGACATGACATCCTTATGGCATCCCAAGGGACCCTTATGACAACCCAAGGGGCCATTTCAGACTTCACTCTCTATGCACGCTCTTCATTTTTTGCCACACCCACGTTCTTCATCTTTTTCCCTCCCTCGGTTGCTGTGACTCAGTATTGGATGGCTCCTTCATCTCCCTCTTGTATTCTAGTGCCACGTCCCTGCGTGTTCTTCCACGGCCCCGCAGGTGCTTGTCCCATGGGCACTTCCCAGTGAAGTTCCTGCATGTGGTCTTTGTCTCGGAGTCTGCTTCTTGGGGAACCCAGTCAGTAATGGCAGCCTTCCTTGAGTTTTCTAAGGGGAACTATTGAGGTCTATTCTGAGCTGCTATTGCATTTTGTTTATGTGGGTAGAATAGAATTCACCCCTTAAAAACAGAGTTTATTTTAGACTTCTGCCTCTCCTCTAGGTTCCCAGCTCCTAGCTGGCAGCAGGCTGCCTTCCCTGTACTGGACTGCTGTCATCTGCTCAGCAGTGGGCACCTGTCTATTGGTGACTGAGCAGGAATACCCCTTACAACAGCTCCACATCAAAAACAGGCTCCCTCTGCACCTCTCAGCCCCATGAGAGCTTAACACATGGAAATCCAGAAAACCCCTTTCCAGCAGGTGGATCTCAGGGCACACTTGCGTCATCACAATCACAACAGGGAGACCAAAGGCTTAAGGAATTGCAGGTGCTGGGCGGCTAAGGTTAAAGACAAAATCTGAGTTAAAGACATCCCACTACTCAACACAGAGTGAATGTGATTCAACATTGTGCTTCATTTAATGTGGTTCATTTCCTTTGAACTAATGTGACTCACATTTAAAAAGAAAAGCCATTACTACCAAGTCATGTGACTGACTTGTATACACCCATGGAGGAACTTAAACATCAAAATGCACTTTTCCCTTCAAACTAGATCCCTCAGGAGGGGAGGTGCTTATTGGAACAATACCACCCTGATGTTTCCGTTTATCTTTGAGCAGATAGTAAACACATCCTTTGAATATTCTTCATGATTGTAAACAACCTAAGTATTTGCTGGTGGGTTCAGTGTGGAGCAGTGGGTAATGACAACGATTAGAAAGTTTCACTTTTTTTCTCCCTTTTTATTTTGGAACAACCAGAATTCATTCAGAGTCATGCAGGTGAAGAAAAGCTGGATGATAACATTGGGCGTCAGAACTCGGGCCCAAATCTGCTGCTTTACTTAATGTCATTTAATCTACCCAGCAACCACACAACCTAAGTGCGGGGGCAGAGCAGAGCATCCCCTCTCCCAGGCGCTAAGCTAAGGGAGCTGAGTGCCGAGCGGGCCACACTGCCAGGAGATGAGTCACTGTGGGTTAAAGGATATGGAGTTAGTAGTATTCCTCCTCTTCTCCTTCTAGGTGGCAGGAAGGGTAGGAGGGCCTGGCATCCTTTTGCCAAGTGAGGAAGCCTGGTAACTCTTAAAAAAAATTTTTTTTTTTTTTTTTTATATATTGGTTTTAGAGAGAGAGAGGAAGGGAAGGAAACATCAATTCATTGTTCCATCCATTTATGCATCATTGGTTGATTCTCACATGTGCCCTGACTGGGGATAGAACCTGCAACCTTGGCTTATCAGGATGATGCTCTAACCAACTGAGCTAACTGGCCAGTGTAAGCCTGGTTACTCTTGCCTCTCTCTTGTATTCATGCCACTGGACCAGCCCAGGCCTTGCTACCACAGGGAAGGACTGGTCAAACCTTTTGTAGTTATTCCTTTTTCCTCATTCTGTCTCCTTCATGGGGCTGGCACAGATCCTTGGATGTGGCTTTGGGCTTGGGGTAGGAAGAGATGACAGGATAAGATGAACACCAGCCTTGATCCCATGATACAGTGCATCTTGTCAGATTCTTCCCAGTGGAGTTCAGAGGCATAGGTTGCGCTTCCAATAAAGTGTTCCTTTGCCTCCCTCTGCCAGAATGCTTTGTGTGTGCAGCTGCCCTGGAAATGGGGTGGGGCGACCTTGTTCTCTGCTGATACCCTCTACTCATGCCATCATTTCTGATGGCATCACAGACGTGGAAAGTGATACTCAGAAAGACCCGGTGGCTTGCTCCAAGTCTTACACTGGGGAGTCATGAGCTGGGATTAGAATAGGGTCTGCTGGCCCTATTCATATAGGAATTGGCTGGTACTTGCTCTCGAGAGTCAATTATTGTCATGTCTTACCACCTCTGAGTTCAGTGACATCATCTTGGTATCTGGAAATGAGCCACAGTGGGAGTAGGTATACCATGGACATTGACAAATGCTACAGATCAGAGCTCCCTCACACCAACTGGAGAGCTAGTTATTAAACATCTATCAGAACACCACTGGGTTGTTATAACTTCATGGCCCATCTTTTTTTCATTGTTCCATGAGACACACCTTGATCCTGAACTGTCCTTCCATACCCAGCCTCTCTGGCTCCATAAATGTATGCTCCCCACAGTGGGAACTGGGAGAGAAAGGATAGCATTCCACTCCTGGTGGTCTTGGGCAGTTAATAGTGCTCACTTCCCATTCATAAAATGATAGAACTCATCGTTGTATAGGAGGCGCACAGAGAATGTGGAAAGTCTGGATCACGAGTTATATGGCCTTGACAAAGTCACTTAAGCTTGTATGCTTCAGTTTTCTCTTATCTGAAGTGTGAAATCATCATTGAAGCAAAGGATTGGAGATACTATATGAGTCAAACATAGCTAGCTCAGTGGTTTTATTGGGCATATAGTAAATACTCAATAAAACATGACTTCTACCTGTGGACTTGTAACACACTGAGTTCTCCCAAAGCTGATGGCTAAATTCTTACATATCCTGGTAATTTAGAATCTGTCTGTGTTTGTTCTTCCAATTAGAAGATGTATTACTGACAAGGATCTGATGCCAAGATCACACTTGAGTTAAACTACTAGCTAGAAGTTCATGCTATTTGAATTGGATGCTAGAGAGGGGTCTCGGAAATTCATTTCCAAATTCCAGCCCTGCTGTTATGGTCTTTGGGTTTCTAAAATTCTGTTTCCTCCTGTGTAAACTGTTAGGATTAACTGAGATTTTTACAAACATGCTCTGCACATTTCTTGATATATAGCTCAACACAACCTATGTTAGTGGTTATTTTTGCTGTTATTATCATGGATTTTTAAAAGTCTGTGTGGTGATCCACACATTTAGAGGCAACTGTATTTCAGAGGTCAGCCTGGTGGACAAGGAGTGTTAGAAAGAGCACTGAGAGAGACCCTACCGCCCACAGCACTTGGGAAGGGTGCAGGCCAGCAGGCATCAATAAAGATCCAAGCTCCTGACCTAATTACAAGGTTGGTTTATTTGTGGTAATTCTATAAGACAGAGGAAGAAAAGCAGGTTTGACTCCATGTGGTGTAGATAAGGGTCAGGATACACCGTGTTAGCGTGCAGGATCATTTGTTACTAGTGATCTATGTTTGGGGTGATGGTGTGGGAATAGCTCTTGCTTTTTGCTCTGAATGTTTCCTGGAAGCTGTGATACTAAAGGGAGGCGAGGCAATTCAATACAAACAGACAACGCTGTTGTGCTGGTTTCAGTGTGGGAATAGGCATCTGCTTATAATTTAATAAAAATGCTCCTGGGGACATTGATGCACTGCCAGTTTTCTAGCCTCTTTGAAGAATTCCCCAAGTATCAAGAGACTGAGAAATTAGACTTAGTGGCTCACATAATGACGAATTTGGTTGTGAGGTTCTGCCCACTCCCATCAAGCTGGCCTGCTTTCCCAGGCCCCTCTGCGGCCCAAGCTGATGGCACATTTATCTGGCTTCTTGCTGGGCAGTGACAGATCAGGAGGTGTGGCTAACCTTTCACAGAGGTCCCCAACTCTCTCTAAAGTTAGGGATGCTATTGAAAGGTTGCAGTGGAAAGTAAGACACCAGAGTCTGGTGGAAAGTAAGAGACCAGAGTCTGGTGAAAATTCTGCAACTATTCTATTGTGTGTCCCTTTTCTGGGTGTCAGTTTTCCTCCATAAACGAAGGGCATTGAGAACCAGGGCAATAGTAAACACCTTTCAGATTCTGATGGAATGTATGGCTTCTCGCTCTGTCATAAAGCACATAGGTACATGTATGTAATCTCAGGGGTTCCTGGAGTCCAGGCTTTGGACCTTTGCTTAAATTACTGCAGGAGCTTGACACAGTTGCAGGGCTCCTGAGAGGAAAATCATCCTACAGTGTTAGAAACATTTGCCTCCAAGTTCAAATCCCACCTCTACCATTTTCTAGCTATGGGATTTTGGGCCTCTCTGTGATTGTTTAGTCCTCCTGAACCCCAGTTTCCTCATCTGAACAATGGGATAATTGCCTCATGGGACTGCCTTGAAGATTGGGAGGAAAATGATAATCAAGCATCTCGCACAGGCCCTGTTACGTAATACACAAGGCATGAGGGCAAGACCCCCCTTCACAGACAGACTGTTCCAGAAAAATACATAGGACAGGGATTCCCAACTTATTTTGAGTACAGGAAATATCTTTTATCATCTAATATTTCAGAGTCGCATGTGATGGCCATTCTTTCCTAACTGCTGGGGGCGAAACCATGTAATGATCACGAGACTTTAAAAATGAGTTTGTAATTCACAAATCCTATGAGCGCCTGCACACATATAAAGGTACAGTCCGCATTTGGCGGAGGTGTGGCAGTCCACGAATCAGCTGGCCCACGCGGGATTCTCAGGGCTCTGTGACCCAGGGCTCTGACCGTGCCCGGGAGTTGTCCTGGAGGATTTACTGTGTTATGGGTCCAAGCCTTCTTGCTCCTGCTCTGGCCCCCTTCCGCAGCCCGTTAGAAGCAGGCCATGTTGTTCCGATCACCACTTCTTAGGAGCTAGGGCTTCATCAAGTCACCACTGGTGACCTGCACTTTCTTGGGGATATTCATCCACTTCATTGCCATGTATAGTGGCTTGAATAATGTCTCCCCCCAATTCATGTCCACCCAGAACCTCAGAATAGGACCTTGTTTGGAAATAGGGTCTTAGCAGATGCAATTAGTTAGGATTAGGATGAATGAAGGTGAGCCCCACCCCCAGCGAGCCCCACCCCCAGTGACCAGTGTCCTTAGCAGAAAGCCATGTGGAGACAGGGACACGCACACAGGGAGGGGCCTTGTGAAGGTGGAGGGAGAGACCGGAGTGATGTGTCTACAAGGCAAGGAGGACCAGGGACTGCCAGCAGCCACCAGAAGCCAGGGAAAGGTGCAGAACAGATACTGCCTCAGGGGACCCAGAACGGACCAGCCTTGCCAACACCTTGATTGTGAACACACATCATCCAGAGCTGTAGTATCTGCTGTTTGAAGCCACAGTTCGTAGTTCTTTGTGACAGCAACCATAACACAGGGTGCTCCTTTTATTCTAAGTGTTTATTGATTGATTATTTCCTTAGGGCCACAGTTGTAAATCTCTATCATGGGTAATATTTATCTAAATATACAAAAAGAAAGATAAATCACCTTTTATCCACTGCTTGAAGAGAACTATTGTAAATACTTTGCTGTTTATTCACCTGGCCTTTTCCGTGTGTGCACGTGTGTGTAAATTATTTTTAACAAATTTCAAATTACCAGTATCTATGCTTTTGCACTTTTCTTCTGTATAACTCAGTGCTTTTTAATATCCTCAGACAACATTCCAGATAATTTTCAGTCTTTCCCTAAACCAGAGTGGCCCGATTGGCAGGCAGGCCCTCCGGTTTGCGCCCGACAGATGTTGACATATGTCTCATGAATTTAGCGCTTCGCTGTGGCGCGTGTTCCACTGCGCTGTGCCCAGGAGATAAGACAGAATTGGCCGCATGTAAAACCCTCAATAACTTTTGGGCCCCAGGACTTAGCGTGTCTTTATCATCACATCTGTTGACAAAGAAAATTCTTTTGAAGGGTTTCCCTGTGGAACAGGGTTATTTCTAAACGGCATATGGTGAAAATGTTACATGAGCTTGTCGGCTCGTGACAGGTTACAGGGGAAATTGCTCTTGGCAGCTCAGGGGTGCCCCTTGAACCCGACCTGTTAGTCCCCAGGCTGTGCTGATGGTGGCAGAGCAGGATGAGAACCAGGAAGCAGAGTGCACCCCCCCCACCCCCCTCCCCGGACTAGCAGAGAGCTCAGCACCAGCTTCCCCTGGACACCGAGGGCGTCTGTTTTGCCCCCCGAAGTCCAGCGGTGGCCTGAAGGGGCTCCGGTATTAGCCACGGTGGGCTACGGAGTCTCCAGCACTCTGCTATCCAAGGGGACGTCCCCACAAGTGCAGAGAAATTGAACTGCCTCTGCGAGGAAGGGCGGGCCTGCTGAGGACGGGGCGTCCGTCTGCAGGGCAGCTGGTGGTCGGCGTGGGCGCTGCCGGCTGCCGGTGCTCGCCAGGCCCCCGGGCGGTCGTGGCAGTCCTTAGGGGTCTCCTTTCTCTCTCTTTCCTCCCACCCTCCCTCTGCCTCTCCCCTTCTCCCCTCCTTTCTCCCTCCCTCTCTCCCTTCTTTTTTTTTGCTTTCCTTCATGAAATTTGAATTTATTGTCAAAATGTAAGAAGTAAGAGATTTTGTGCCAAAAGAGAGAGGGCATTCCTCTCTGGCTTTCTATGGAGGTTCGGCGCCTTGTCTGAATTCCTCTTTGACGGCTCCTGGTCGAAGCTAAGTAGCAGCTTTGCCTTCGGAGGGACCTGCGCTGTCCTCTTCTCCACAGCCTCCTGCCCAGCCCTCCCCTTTCTGTTATTACCTGGCCCCAGGGGACATTTTGAGGGCGTCCATGTCATGATGCGCCTCCCCAGTGTGGAACATTGCTGTCCCTCCCACAGAGGAACCTCGGGTTCCTCAGCTGGGCTGGAGGGGCCTGGTCTGGACGGTGGTTTGGGGACCCTCCGTGCCCAGGGAAATGCAAATCCAACGTTTCAGTCGGGACCGATGACAGGCTCAGGGCTGAGCGGCTGGTGGGAGCCCCCCACCTCCGATCCAGGCGCTACGGGGAGGTGTGGTCTGTAAGAAACGTGAAACTAATAAAGCCAACCACGAGTCCGCCTGCTGCTTTGTACCGGTCAGCGAGCAAGTAAACCAACAACCAACCAGAAACTCCTCCTCCAAAAAAGAAAGTATGTTTGTCTAACTTCTGGGCAATTACTGTGGGTGCCGCTGAGTTGGGATAATATATAAGCTTAGAAAATTTATTCGTTACCCTTTGCAGACCATTGGTTATCTTGCACCTAACACTGCGAGTTGCAGGAGGAGCTCATGGTGACACAGGTGTCCCTCACCGCAGAGACTCCGTGGACAGTGTCTGTCTGGAGAGTGTCACCCTTGCTTGGACTCTTCAAGGGCTCTCGGTCCCGGTGTCCCTGGGGTACTGCATTTTCCTGTGTCTACACAGTCGTTTCTTCTTTATTCTTCTTGGCTCACTTGGCAGTCATATGGCATCTGCATGAACGTTAGTCTCCTTTGAAGAAAACATTCAGGTAAATTTGGCAGGGCTGCATGGCCCTGCAGAGTTCACGATGTTAAAGTAACATGTTCAGGCATGTTCACAGCGCACACAACACCATTTGGCTCCGCCTCTCCTCCTGCTTCTTAATATCATTTAAAAAAATTAGATGACAAGTGTGTTTTATCCTGTAGCCCTGTCACCTGAGGTCATCACCATAGGACTGTTTTCAGGGAAAATAAATCCCATCCCCACGAGGGGCCGGTAGTCTGCGAGGATGAGTCAGGCAGAGCTCGCGAGGAGTTTTCACAGGAAACGCTGCTCCTCTGTTTGTAATTATAACCTTCACTCGGGGCCCACGGCTGGGCCGCAGGACCGCGGCAAATGGCCCCAATTAGAAAATGACATGTTGGGTGAAAATTCCCCCAAGCAAAGGCCCGTCACTTCCTGACACTCATCACTCTCTCAGGAAAACAACTGATGGTACAAAAATGTATGTGTGGGGGTGGGGGGGTGGGGTAGGGGACAGCAAAAGGTTTGGTTTGCTTTCCACAGGCCCATCCAGGGACCAGAGAACTTGAGGGTCCCCACCCGCCGACGGTGGCCTGTGCGCCCCACTCCTTATGGACAAGGGATGTAGGTGCCTTCAGAGCGAAGACCCTCTGTCCCAGCTGGTTTCCTGAGTGGAGCTTAAAGAATGGGACATTTTTTGTGTGTTGGTCCCCTGGGGAACTGGGAGGGCCGCTGGTGGAGGTGAGCGAAAAGAACCCTGAAAAAAAAATCCTTTTCTCTTTCTCTTTTCCCGCAGCAAGCAAGGAGATAAAAATCTGGTTCCTGTCTATTTTTGTTATGAAAATCACCCTCCTGAGCCCCCCTGATATCAGAATTGAAGTTGGATGTTCACGATCAGCTTGAGAGTGACAACATTGGTTATAGACTCAGGCCCAGGAGGGTCAGACACCCCAGGGTCCACTCACATGGCAGAACGAAGCCATGCTGCTGGGAAAACATCGCAGCACTGCCCTTGTGGCAGAGGCAGCAGGGAAGTGACAGGGAAGAGCCTGAAGGGCCCTCTGCGGAGCCAGCTCCTTTGTTTCTTGATCTTGGGGATTGTGACCCAGGTCTGTTCTGTGAAAACCCACGGAGCTGTGGGCTTGTGACGGGTGACCTGGTCTCTTGTCTATGCGTGTGATGTTGCCATGAATCGTTTAAGACTGTGCAGTCCTGGGCACTGGGCAAAGTTAAGGCTTCTCCCCAGCTCTAGTGAGGCCCTGTTACAGGTGGGCCTTTCTTTGCCTTTTAGAAAGGAAGTGTTGTGTGTGTGTGTGTGTGTGTGTGTGTGTGTGTGTGTGTGTGTCCATGCATGTGTGGGACTCAAGACAAACACTCTAAAGCCTCTCGGAAGAGGCTTTGAGGGTGGGGTGACATTATCCAACGGCACAGCCTTCTCCCCAGAGAGGGTCATGGAAGCGTGCAGTCGTTACTGGCGGCCTTTCTGAGATGTTTGCATCTGGTATTTATGTCTCGATACTTCAGTGAAAGCTTCCACTTTAACATCCTGTTGTGCTCACGTGTTTGACGCATGCCTTGGAGCGTCCCAGGACGGGTCCTTCCCTCGTGCGTGCGTTACTCAGGAGGCCCCGGGCCAGCCCCCCGCTGTTCTTCTGCTGTCGTGTCCCTAGGGGGCGCATCAGACACTCAGAATCCCCCAAATAAATTCTGGACGCTCTTTCCCAGCTTCGAGAGGACCCTCCTAGACACAAGGACCCAGGATGCTGCTCTTACCATTGGTGACACTCCAATTCTTGTCTCTCACACTGCATTATATTTATCAGATTGGACATGAAGATGCTGAACCAGGCTCTACCTCAAGGTGCCAGTAGCTTGTTGGGGAGTGTGACAAACTAGAAAGGGCCCAGAAAGACTGCCTTCGAGTCCTCGCTCATCCTCCAGCAGACTCCCAGTGCTCAGTTCCCTCAACTGAAAGCGAGGGGGTTGTCCTCTGCACGCCCCCAAATCCCCTTCAGCTAATATTCTGATGTTAATGATCTTGAACTCAGCTGTGAGACTGAATCAGCCGGTTAGTTTGGGAAAAGACAGTTGGAACCACATCCATCTTCAGACACGACCTCAGCCAGCTCAGCCAGTACTTGTCATGACAAGAAGGTGTACAAATGTCACCCTGGGTGGTGCGGCTCTGAGCCTTCATTTAGCTGCCTTGGAACAGTCTTGAAAAAAAAAAAAAGTTTAGCAATGACCTAGGTCAGACAAGTAGGGCTGCATTACAAATAGCAACCCCGTGGGTTCACATCAACAGATGGGAGGCAGCTTCTATTTTAACCGAATCACCCACTTGGCAACTAAACAACAATAGTAAACTGCTCATTGCTGGCTTCTGTCTCTGTCATACGAAAAAAAAGTGTGCTCCCAAAGGCTTCTGAGCTTTTTGCTTTATTAAGAAACTTGATAAATATAGTTCAGTAAGTGTGTGGTCTGTCTCAGATTTATATGCGAATAGCCAGCTTTCTAACTTTGCCAGAAGGGGCCACAGTGTAAAAAGCTCTGCCTCAATTTTGCTTTGATTAGAGAAAACTCCCAAGACGGGAAGCCCAAGGTTCCTGACTCAGTCTCCCAAGTCTGGGGTGGTTACAGTTCCAACCCCTCCTTCACCCCGTTCTCTCCCCTCCCCTGCTGGTGGCTGCTTCTGCCCTTCTGGGGCAGCCCAGGCCTTTGCTCATGTGTGTAACCTTTTCAGAGGCCTGTTGACAGGTTTGAAAATAAAGCAGGCAATGTATGTAAAGAACAACACGCAAGTCATAGATATATGAAAATCACCCAGTTTGGCTCTATGGTGGGTGGATTAGTGAGGATCAGCTGTCCAGCCAGGCGGGGGGCAGGTGAGCATTCTCTGCCCCAGCTGCCCGGCTGCTGCTCTGGGCCATCTCTGTCCCCTCTCAGACGCCCCTGAGCCATCCCAGAATGCTTCTTGATTGCCCAGATGACCCCCAAAAGTAGGCTTGTGACCTGGGGCTTAGAGGGAGCCTTTCCCTGCCGCCTCGGTCACTGTCCCCTCACAGTGTGCAGCTGGGGCGGAGCCCAGGGACTGGATGGGAGTGTGAGGTGGGCAGAGAGTGGCGAGACTCGCGGGGCTAAGTGACTCCGGGACAATGGCTGGCTTTGTTCGGGGTCAGGTCATGCGCTTCTGGATGTTGGGAAGAAGACAACAAATATGACCTCAAAGCCACCCTTGGGGATTCTAAGGCACACGTGAGGTGACAGTACCCCGCCTCTGGGGGGGGACAGCATGTCTCCTCATTTTCCTGCTGCCTTCTGCTCTTTATCCCCAGGGTGTGCAAAATCATTGTTCTTCCTCCCAAAGGTGGTGGGAGGTGAGGTGGGCACCGGCATTTCTCTGTGCAGCTCGGTTACATGCTCCCTGGAGGTGGGGAGAATGTGCTGTAAAAGATTCCTGGTATCGGTCCCCGTGTATGTTCTGAAAAGAACCCAAATGGTGATGGGAACAATGGGAACGCCTCAGGGTGGCAGGTCATTTATAGGTCGCTGATAAAGAGTACTCATGGTGATTGCCTTTTAAACATGTGTTGATCCTTTCTGAAAGGCCTGCCTGTGACTTGTCCCTCAGCTCCGCCCTTGTCCCTGTGCCATAGAACATGGAGGTCATGTTCAGATGAAACAGGCCCCCTTCTAGACTGGGCATTGGGATTTGAGGGGTTACACAAAAGAATGGGGGGGCCCCAGACAGAAATTTTCCCAGCATGCTCCTCCCCCTAACCAGATGGAGTGATCCCATTGCTTCATGAACCTGGGGGGTTCATCACAAGGTCAAGAATTGTCCAGTGATCTTGAAAAATGATGAAACCAGAGTAGTTTGAAAACAGGAATGCAAAATGACTCCCCTTGGGAAGAGAAGGCAGGGGAGACCTCTGAGTAGTCACCACGGAGCTTCTGTGATTAGAGAACTTGTCAGCTTGGCAGAGGGATTGAATGTCTGTTGATGAAAATGTAGAAAATGTCACAAGTGAATGCAGAGACTAACTCAGTGAGGCTACATGCAACCCTGCCTTTCCTCTGCTGATATGTTCCATGATTCCGTTGAACTAGGACATGAGCTATTCCTTTAATTATCCTGCACATTCTCCTCTTTGCTCAAGTTGTTTTCTCTTCCAGAAGGTTCTTCTCACAATACTGTTAACAGTCAACATTTCGCGAGCAATTACGTTGTGACAATGTGCTAAAGACATGTGCATCGTGTTAACTGTCTCATTTAATCCTCACAACATATTACGGGGCAGGTGTTCTAATTATCTTCCTCTTACAGCTGCCAACGAGGTATAAATCTTTAGGGACCTGTCCAAGGTTACACTGGTACGTAGAGGCAGAGCTGGGTTCCATCTTAGGCAGCTGTGTCCTTAACCCGCGCCTGGGCCAGTAGAGAGGGCATGACTGCTCTAGAAATCCTTCAAGGACCGGCTTGATTTCATGAGACTTTCTTCCTTCAGGATAGAGTGCTCCCTTGCTGGTGGCCCCAGAGACCAGGCTGGTGTCTCAGGTCCAATGTGGCATTCCACGCTGCCCTGAGGCAGGGTTATCTGTGGCTCTGTGTGCCTTCTTCATCTGGGTCTGACATTGCTATATCACGTTCCCTGTGTGGCCTTAGTCAGTGCTCAGCAAATGTCCCTACTGCGTTGACTAGTATAAGAGCAAGTTAAATTAAAAAATAACATGATAATGTATATAAATTGTTTTATTTCATTCAGACACATTGACTTTTCGCATTTTTCAATGAGGACCCGTACTCAGAAAGATGAATAACTTGCCCGAAGTCACAGAGGCAGAAGGGCAGAGGGAAGATCCAGCTGCCAATTTGTCAGAACCTATAGCTCTTCCCCTGGGTGACCTTGGCTTTTAATCACCAGGAAGGAAGGATGTGTCAGGGTCGGATGAGACCTTGGAGGTGAATGCCTCATCAACAGGGCTGTCTGGGACCGCTGATTCTGCGTAAGTGACACCAAATGATCTCAAACCGGGGTCCCCCTGGTGGAACTAACTCCAGCCCAGAACGAGCTAATTGAGCCCAAGAGCCCCCAAAGGCAGTCTAGTAGCCGCTCTTGAAAAATAAAATGTAGCAATCCCCACCTTGCTCTTACAGCAGATACCAAATCCACGAAACGGCCTGTGTAATCAGAGTACATGAGCATCGGTGTCACTCTGCACAATTAAAACTAGGTTCTGCTATTCCTGGGAAATGTATTTTTAGTTTAAGCTGGGGTGTAATGAGATCTCTCAAAACAGCGCTGTGAAAGGTGAGGCTAAGTGGAGGGGCCGACTTTACCCCTGTGCCAAGGCAATAAACCATTATTCACAGTCCATTTAAAGCTGTGCAGCCCCGGGCCAACTTTTTTGCTTCAACAGAAGTTTGGTTCATCCTATTTGGACTTCACTCAGTGCTATCGGAATGGTGGTGGTCTGAGCGAGAAGGCAGAATAGGCCCCCAGAGGGTTTTAATAGCTGCTGCGGCCCCCCAGGCTGGTTGTCTCTGAGGGGCTCTGGTTACAGTTGGAGGAGAGGCTTGGCTCTCAGGTGTTGAGACCACCCCGCAGCCCGGCCAGCTCACTGCCCTGCAATGTGCTAGCTTTGCTCAGAACCCTGCTCCTGAGCTTTGGCTGTAATATTAACTAACAGATGATCTCCAGGCTTGGCAGTGGGGAGGGACAGGGCTCATAACAGCTAGGAGAAACTTCAAGATTTTAACAATTCAGGGCTTTGGAGGGGATATGGCGTTCCTGGACAGAAAAGCACTGTATTATTAGGCATACCACACACAAGGACTTTGAACACACTTGCGCTGACACCAACCAAAACACATCCGTGTGTGTGCCCGTTACCAGGGCTCCTGCTTCCTCACTGGAGGTAGACCTGACACCAACAGCAGGTGGTCATTATCAAGTTTCTTATCTCACCCTTGTCATCCAGAAACATCATTTCTCCTGTCCTTGGGGCCGGGCTAACGAAGCTGAAGTTACAGGCTGCGTTCTGTGGATGGTTCCGTTGACTTCATTCTCTTTAATGGTCAATGTTGTTTGCTTGCTTGTTTATCTGTTTAAAAAAAAAAAAAAATTCAACTTTCACCAAGTACAGAATTGGAGTGAGATCATGAACTTCATCCTATCCATTGGCCCACAAATATCTCACCTTAGATACTGTACGTAAACATGGTTCGATACAAGCCAGTCTAGGACTGGAAAGCTGAGTCTTTATTGCTGATGCTAGCAGGGTTGAGAAATGGATGTTATGACCATGGGGACTAAACCAACCCCGATTCTATACATGCAATTTTAGCCAAAGGCAAGGCTCCGAATGGCTTCTGTGACCTCTGATGTGTACAGGCATATGACTGTGCTTATAGTGCCTTCTCCAGAGACAAGGAAGAGCCATTTTTAATTCTGGTGAAAATTTGAATAAATTTAAAATATTCTTGCTTTGCTGTGCTAGGGTGGTTGGATAATGCTTCCCTGGGCTGATGCGACCAACCACGTATTTGCAAATGTGTGACCATGTGATTTGAAAAGGACTGTCTTCTCTGCCCTCCCTGGTTGGAGAAGTCATTGCCTTGTCCCAGAAGCCTTGACTTGAAAGGCAGCAGGGCATTCTTAGGTGATCAAGTCCACATCCACCATTTTTATAGTTGATATCAAAATTCAGGTTGGAGAAATGACTTATTCAACATCACTGGGCATTCAGCTTGGATTTGGAGTTGCTTAAAGACGCAGTTAACCCTTACTGAGCCTTTTTACTGTTCAGTTCCATTGAGTGAGACCTAACCTACATAGATTTTCAAGCAGTGTATCTTTATTTTTTATACAGACTGGTTTTCTTTTTGAATCCCCTTCCTACTTAGTCAGCTGTTAGTACATATTTTCCCCAAGAAAGGTATGCCTTTGTGTGTGTGTGTGTGTAGAATTTTTTCCAAAGGAACTCATAAGTGATCCAGTTCTGCTTCTCTGGTTTGATCAATAAGAATTTTTTAACAGCTAACACTTGATGTTCCTAACTACCAGTTTTTCTTTTCCCCAAAGCAAAATTAAACAAGATATATTCTAATTATTAATAATAGAGACCAGAGCAGTAATATTAATGACCATTAGGGTGAGAAAGGAGAAGCTGTCTCCCTTTCCACCCAACCCAGATGGTCACTGAAGCAGAGGAAATCTCGGGGCCAGTGCCCTTTATGGGACTGAGAATAAGCAGAGGGTGGCAGCCAGACATGATCAATTTCTCAGTCTCACTCTCCTCATATATTTTAACTGCAAAATAGGGATCATAGCTCACTTCTTATCATTGTTTTAAGGGTCAAATGGGCAAATACACGTGGCAAACAGGCAATTGATATCAGTGTATAAGAAACAAAATAATCTAGCAAATGTACAGAAATAGAGTTGGACTGTCAGCCATCAAATAGGTCAAAGAACAAGTTTTGTGAATGCCTATTTGATTTTCCATGTAGTTGTAATTTCTCCCTATCCCATAAAACCTGCCCAAAACAAAACAAAACAAAACAAAACAAAAAAGACACTAGGAAGGAGAACAGTCCCAAATACGAATCTCCAATTTCCCTTCTGCTGGGAGATACCAACGCTTGCGTTTTATCTAGACTTGAAAAGAGTTTGTCACTTTTGCTGTTCAGGTGTTCCCCTGCATAAAAGGGGCTGTGACATCCTGGCTGGGTTTAAGGAAAAGGGCTTGAAGTTGACGTGCCAAGGAAAGTCTGCTTCCAATCTGGATCCAAATCCACATCCAAACACACAAGCCCCATTTGCAAATTGAAGCCTGAGTCCGATAAATCCCCTCCGAGGCTGGCCTATCTCTAATTAGCAGTATTTAGCCCCTGTGCCTGGCTGGGGACTGCCAGCCTGGTGTGTGCCATTGGCAAGATAAGGATTTATCCAGGAAAAAAATGCCTTCCCTCTTGCAAGCAATGTACCTCTTCCCCCATTGCAGTGCAATTGCTTTGGAGAATATGGGAGGAAAAGAAGGTATTTTAGGTGGTGGAATGTAAATCTGAGAGAGAGGATATGCCTTCAATTAAGAGGACAGTAAAAAATGGAAATGAGTTGAGTCAACTGTAGCTTCTCCTAAAAATTCTTGAGGCAAAATTAAGAAAGTTCCCCCATAAAAGAGCCTAAGGGAGTAAGGCAAGGAAAAGGTGTTGTCTAATAGAAGTAGCAATCTGTGGCCTTTTAAGGGGTTAAAGACAAAGATAAGACGTTCGTGTTCAATGGTGGGATAGATTCTGGAGAAAGCCTTTATATCTTCAGAGAAACACAGTGCTTATACCAGTTAGCCTTTGCAGGTCAGGCAACTCCCCAAATATAATGGCTTTAAACAGTGATTCATTATTTCTCATGCTTCTTTGGGCTGTTGAGCTCAGCTGGGTGGGTATTTCCCTGGTCTCACCTAGGGGCCACCCAGGTGGCTATAGCCACCTCGCAGCTTCACTGGGTGTCACTCACCTGTCTGGAGCCTTGATACCGGTTGTCAGCTTCACTGTCTTTCTAGATGGTTCTCATCAGCAGTCTATCCTGGGTTTCCTTATATAGCGATGGGAATTCCAAGAGGGTGCAAGTGGAAGGTGCCAGTGCTCATAAGTCACCTGCAAATGTCATACAGTGTCACTTCTGCAGCATTCTGTTGGTCAAAGCAAGTCACAAGGTCAGATTTAAAGGGAGAGGGAATGATTCCATCTCTTGATGCAATGAGTGACAAACTCATAATGCAAAGAGGCATGGACATCGGGGAGCCATTTATTAAAACAATCTGCATGCTTTACTCCCAATGCATGAAGCCTATTACAGGAGAGGGTGGACACTTCTGGACAAATGTCCCCAACCCAGAGGGTTAGACTCAGCCTTAGGCAGAAACTGACCTTTAAGGTGTGCTATCTCCATTCCTTCCGCCAAAACACTAAAGCTTGGGATTGAGTGATAGACTCTTAAGATTCACAATTCTTTCAGATAAACTCCTGGTTTCACCCATGGTTCCCTGGAGTAAACCAAAAGTTTCCTGATGCTTTTTGACTCCAAAGTACAGTAGCAGTGACTTTTATTTCTACATGACAGGATCTTCTGAGATGTCACCTTATTTTCCTGTCTTGTTTTCCTGAGGGATGTAGTTTGGTGTAAGGGCCAAGTAGCCCTTTTGACTTGTTCGGCCTGGGTGGGACAGGTGTCACCAGGACACAAACTTGTGCAGAAAAACCATATGGAATGGAAGTGCTGAAAAGTCCTCTCTCAACAGAAAAAAATGAAAGATGAACATGCGTGTCTGTTTGTTCTTTGAAAATTTAACAATCACGTAATTTAGTCCTCCTTACTGGGGCAGAATAAATAAAATGGACAGAGAAGGACTAGAAGTTTCACATGAGCAGAGTTCCTTCCATCTGGAAGAAGACATTAAACATGCAGACGTGCTTCTCCAAGCTTCGGCCCAGTTGAGCTATTTTGGAATATTATTGAATTAAGTCAATATGACTGGTTTGCTCAAAACAAGCATATCTGAAGAAGATGCTCTGGATCAAGGTCAGATGGCAGAGACCTTGTGTGTCCTTTTGGATGGGCCAGGACAGTTCTCTGAAACACCCTATGGGCTTCTGAGACCAGGTCTTGGGAGAAGAGAGAAGGGGGCTTTGCGTAATTTAATAATGTCTGCCCTGGGCACAGTAACGGGAATGGTGTCAGACTGGCCGATATTTGTCAGTCCTGGTAGAGACTGTAAAATACCTTTCCCCACCTTGGCCTGGGACACTTTACCAACTTTTCAAGGTCCAGTTCAATCATTTACCTCCCCCTCCATAGTAACCTTTGCTGATCACCATTCATACTCCCCCAATATCCGTGTATGTCAGCCTATTATACCACCCGACTCATATTATGCCAGTTGTTTACATTCTCACTCAGTTTGGTTTCCTCGGTGCCTAGCACTCTGCTTGGCACAATTGAGAACACAATACCAGTTTATAGAATTTTTGACTGGACCTTTTCCCCTAAGCTTTGTATAATTCCACTTGGCCAATGTTTTTTGGAGTCAGCCCTGGAAAGCTGTGAACACCAAGTCCAGTATTTCCTGCATCGAAGCAGCCTGTGCTGGGGAGAATCTGAAGCGAACTAGAGTGGGATCAGTTTGATCCATTGGCTTAGAAGAAATACACAGAATCCCATGAGCCACGCTGGTAAAACTGAATGAAAAATGACAATAGAATAATTTAAAAGCTTAACTAGGAAGCATGGCATTGGACCTTTAATTTCTTACAGATTTTTGGGAGGGTGGTGGCTACATTCCTGATGTCTCTCGGTTTCTTTTTTGTAATTTTCTGAAGACTGGAAGCAGCCTCTGCGTAGTGACTGGGGGGCTACATTTCCAGCAGTGTCCGATCACTGTGAAATTTCAGTGCATGGGGGAGTGACTAGTTTCAGGTGATTAGCTAGTATAAGCCTTCAACAATCTTGCAATGTGCAAGGTGAGAATTTTTCACAGTCTAGCAGTGTGTACAGGGGTTAAAATGTGGTGTTGGAACTGCAGAGCCTGGATCCGGTTAAAGTTCAGCACTTGATAGCTGTCTCAGTGGGAGGCTGATGTCAGCTGCCCAGGGCCTCCTTCCTTATCGGCAAATCAGAGAGGGTGGTGAGCCCTTCCATGCCTGGCTGTTGTCATGCATTGTTGAAGAGGACAGAGCCTCAGGGTCTTCTGAGAACTCTCTGAAATCTGTATCACGTTTTTCTTGTTTGGCAAGTCATTGTGGTGTTTTTCCGAATAGTTCTGAGTGTTTGCTGTTTTCTGTGTCACCATATACTGTAATTCTGCCTCTGATTGCATTCCAAATGCAGCTTCCTGTTGGGGGGATCACAGTATCTACGCCTTCTCTCCTTCCCAGTGGTGCAGCTGCAGTCCTGTACACGCGTTGATAAGCTGTCATCCTGTTTGCGTACAAATCACTGGAGAGGCTGGAAGCTGCGTGAGCCCAGGAAAGCCAACAGCACTGAACATGTCTGACCCGGGTCTCCTTTTCCCTGAACTGGGTGTATGGCCGCGTGTCCTTCCCTCCAGCCAGTGTTAGTCTGTCTGAAGGGTTTTATCTATAAACCTCTGTAAGGAGCTGTTACGGGAACCCCTGGCCTAGCTGGGGCTGAAGGCCTGGTCACATAGCCCAAGTTCCCACCACACATGGATGGGAACCCCAGGATGTGAATAGTTCACCCCACAGCCTTTCCCTGCAGTCCGAGTCCAGGATGAGCTTCCCAGTGTAATCGAACAAGGGGAAGCAGCGGGGCCCGGCCCTTGTGGAAAGCTTTCTTGTTTATCTACAGTGTAAATGGTTTTGAGTTTGAAATGGTTTGAGTTCTACAGAGCACCGTTTCCCAAACTTAATACACAGAGGAGTCCCCTGGGCATCTTCTTAAAAAGGCTCGACTCTGATTCCGTGGGTCTGCGGTGGGACCTGAGGTTCCTGCATTATGAACAGTCTCTAGTGCTTGGACTTCCTGTGGAAGAGCCATACTCTACAGGGAAGACAGCCTCTTTCATTCACAGAATTTTCTATAATTGCATCTCTGGATACTGTCACTTTCCTCTCGGCTGGTACGTGAACTGTCCAAGGCAAAAGATGCACGTGAATGGAGAGTACACACGTACAGATGGCCCGGTGTTTTTAGCTAGACAGCTTTGGGGGTGGGGGGGGGGTACATGAATGGTCCCCATCTAGAGAATGTCAGTCAGGACCCCTCACCTTTTTTTTTGTTTGTTATTTAATCTGTTGTGTTGAGTCACCTGCTAAGAATGAACGCTATTTATTTGGAAAGTTTGTCCTCAAATCTCTCTTTTTCTATCAGTGAAACTTAAAAATAGTTTTTTTATGCATGTAAATGTTTTTGGCTCTGCCAAAAAAGCTTTTAAATTTTTTTTGGTGGGGGGAGGAAGAGGAGGTTCTATATCTGTGTTCTGGAAACATCCAGTTGGAAGATGAGAAAAAAAAATTAACACGAACAAGTTGATTGTTTGCCTTGATGCCATAAAACCTTGTTTGAGTGATTTATATTTATATGCTTCAGGCAAGGATTAATTTCTGGTTTGGGTTTAATAATATGAAGCTTTAGTCTCTCCGTCACCATGTTTGCCACGTCTTTTCTTCCAGGAGTTATTGTAAAATTTGGCCAAATCGTGAACATAATCTCAAAGAAGAGATTAGGCAGTCATCTAAGCATTCAGTCCAATTTCTTCACCTTCTTCATTACCAGCTCTGCTAGAAGCATTAACATCTTATTAGCATCTTAATTGATCATTAACACCTTTGCTTTGATTTCTCTGCATCTTCATAGAAGAAAAATTCTAGGGCAGATTTCTTGTAGACCCCAGATGTGTTCCTGAAAATCTCTATGAATCAAATACTTTTCCTGTTAGTGTTCAAGAGATACCTGCAATTCTTTCTACTTCCTAACATTTAGATTCAAGATCCTCTGGCCTCCCCTCTCACTGACAAGTAATTAACGATCGATGAAGCAATGTCATGTGTAGTGTGTCAGTGCCGGCTAACAAATCCTGCAGAGTTCTGTTGTCCTTTGAATTGCCACCCTTGCACTAACTTGTTTTTACGCTTCCCATTTTCATATTCTGGACTATCCTAAAGAGAGGCTAGAGGTTTCAAAAATATGTTCTCACATTCCTGGTTACTCCTTCCTTGAACAAGCAGAGCCTGGTTTCCCCCATGCCCTCACCTGTTGGGCATGGGTTCAGCTTTAGGGACTCCTTTCTCAGGAATAGAATATTCTAGAAGTGACCATGTATGGCTATTGGAACTAGATCATGAAAGGCCCAGTGGCCTCCTTCTTGATCTCGGCCACGGGATCACTCACTATAGCGGAGCCAACTGTCACCCTGTGTTGATACGTAAGCAGTGCTATTGAAAGGGTCACATGGTGAGGAGCTAAGACCTCCTGTCAGCAGCAATGCAGAATCTGGCCCTCTGGCCACCAGCCATGTGACTAGACCCATTTTGTACGTGGATCTTCCAGCCCCAGACGAGCCTTCGGATGGCTCAGCCCTGGTCCACATCTTGATGGCAACCTCATGGGAGACCTGAAGCTAAAACCACCCGGCTCCCAAATCCCGACTCCCAGAGACTCTATGGGGTGATATGCTCATTGTTTAGCCACCGAGTGATTTGTTATGCCGCAATGGATAATGAATGCAGGGACTGTCCCTACTGTGGTTATCAAAGAGGCATCCATGGAGGGTCGGCGGTCTCCTTGAATGTTTAGGGAAACTGGGCATCTCAAGTATAAATATGGATATAGCAAAATATCCAGACTCAATAAAGCAAAGGAATAGAATCAGCGTGGCTGAAGATGCCTTCAATAAAAAGTCCCAAATCTCTTAACGATCATAAGCCATTAACTAGCATACAGTTTCCTGTATCTCCCAGGACTAGGTGTGTGACGAGGAGAACAAGAGTCTGGGAGACCACAAGCGGGGGAGGAAGGGGGAGGGGTGGCTGTGGACGCACCTGTCACGTGAATGCAGTGCTCTTAGGCTCTGTTGCCTCATGACACAGGAATGAAGCGGCCCCTTTAACTCCCGAGGCTTCCCCATTGATATTCTGGCGCGAAGGCTGATTTGAGTGAATCTCTCTGTTCGATTTGCATGAGCTCACAAAGCAACCAACGAGACAAACCTGTTCGGAGGCCAGAGGGTTCATACTGAGCATATTTTCTCTCCAGGGTCAGAACTGTCTCATAGGGCAAGTCGATCCTGCAGGCTTCAAGTGGAAGGACGTTTATATGATGAGCAAGTCGCCTGGAGCATTCCGTCTCTTTTCCCATCGAAGGGGCTTGGTGCTGCGCGTGCCGCTCTTCAGAGGGGAGACGGGGGCTCTGGCAACACCCCCAAACTGCTAACCACTTCTCTCGGACTCTGAGTCAGAGCGCGGCCATTCTTCCTCTCTTGTTATTTTCTTTCTCTCACCTTTAAAATGACACAACTTGGATCAATTTCCACAGCAATGAACCTCAGGAGCACATGATAGAGCTGGAAACATAGGACTCTGGTTGTTGTTGCCTTTTTCACGTATTTCATTTAGAATCCTAGAATGTTTGTCCTGGAGAAGGTCTGAGACCTCACTGGGTCTCCTGGTTTGCACACTGAGGTCCACAGTGCCCTCGGGTTCTTCAAGAGTTCTCTGGGGCTCCCCCAGTTTTATTTCTTTTCGTACACTCGTGTTCTGGCCATGTTTTTTTACACATTGGTTCTGAGCCTCTGATTTAATTACTGCCCTCACATGGAAGGTGCTTGAGCTAAGGCTCAGAGTGATAAACGGATTTGTGCAGTCGCGAGGTTTGCAGTGGGTGGCTGGAGGCGAGCCTCTAAGCCGGGGTTTCAGACCGCTTGGACGGTGATCTTCCAACACCCACACCGTCTTCCAAAGGCCAGCATACATGTTACACCTGGGGTCTTACAGGCAGAGCGGGTTTTGAATGTGAAACAGAAGGACATGGCCCGTTTTGGGTGTTCTTCATCTCCCCCTGCTCCCCATTCGTTAACTTACATCATCAGTGGAAAGATACTTATTTCTTTATCCTGGTTAGATTTTTAATCACTAGAGCCTTCTGGCATTCTACATATTGAGTCAAATTCTTTTCTTGGAGGATTGTTACACCAGATTAAAAGAGTCCCTTTCTTAAAGCCATGGATATATTTTATATTCTGAGAATGTCAAAAGACATTAAAACAATATTTCAAATTATTTTAAAAAGTCATTCTTCCTCCAAATGTCCAGTTTTTCACCAGCGTGGACGTGGACAATGTGACAATAGCACAGTAGGTGGCTCTCTTGAGCAGAAGGAAATGAAACAACGGATTCCTTGTCCTACAGCTCCGGAGTTCCGGGTGACGTCCCTGGCTGAGGGCTTGAAAATATAATTGACTCAATGTGATTCCAAAAAGTAAATACAAGACTATGATAGAAAAATAGCTTTGGAAGAAAGTAAATAGGCATCAAAGGATTATTTCCACGAAGACTCTTGTTTTATTGGTAATTTTTTCTCTAAATTGTCAAGACATTACTAATTCTGATGCTCTGTAACTTAACAGGAATTTATGGGAAGCTGTTCAAGTTATTTATTCTGCCAGCTTAACCTTGATATCAAATTCCGAATGAGGTAAAATAGAATGGAGGATTTCAATGTGTTTCTCGGCTACCTACGTGAAATTTATTGGGAATATTTGTCAAAATTTCAGGTTCCTGGGCTTCACTCCTCACCATTGGATCAGAACCGTTAGGGATGGGGCCCAAGAATATGGTTTCAAATTCTTATTATCAGTTAATACAGAAAAGTATGTGGAAGAAAAGAATTGAAACTCTTAGGAAATCTTTGCTGATATTACATCTTAGTAAAGTAACATGGAGGATTTAAGAAGTGCAGAACCTACCTGTCCCTCCGGCTCTCTACCGCCTTATCTAAATGTGTCCCCCAAGGTCACATTCTGGTAAAAAGAAAACAATAAAGATGCCCCTCCTAGTATGTATCTTTATCTAGCCATCTTCTGTTTTATCTACAAAAGAGGCCAGAATGTACTCACTCTTCTGAAATTGTTTCTTCATTTAACAATTTTTATTGAATTTTCCATATCAGTACACACAGATCAACCTTTTCTTTTTTAATGACAACATACTCTTCCATCAAAAGTATACATGTCTTAATTTATTCACTCAATCTTCTGTTGATGAATATATTGGTTGTTTTGGTTTAGTTTGGCTCTTCCTACATATATTTTGTGAATACCTCCATAGGGTAAATTCTTAGCAGCAGAATTGCTGGGTCTAATATACATGGATTTTCAGTTTGATGACTATGGCCCAACCCTTCTTTAGAAACATCTCCTTGCTAGGATTGGGTGTCATCATCAAATGTTTGGAATCATGCTATTTTAATAGGTTTAAAATAATATCTATTATAGGTCTGAATTGTATTTCTTTAATGACCAAAGAGGTTGGACATTGTTTCAAATTTTGTTATCCATTTATAGTCTTTTCCTTGTAAGCTGTCTGTTTGTAACAATTATTCACTTTACTATTTGATTTCTTTTCTTTTTGAAGTTGATTGCTTGAGCACTTTGTAATAGATGAAACTGATGTGTCAATATGCTATTTTTAACAAATTTCTATTTGTCTTTTGGCTATGGAGCACTTTATTCTATTAGATAATTAACATTATTTCAATAATCAAATGTATCTTTCTATTCTGTCATGGTTTCTTACTGGGTTGTGTAATCTTCATTGTTAAATTATTTCCCAGGTAATACTTCTGCCCTCTACCATTTGAGAACCTATAATAATCTTAATTATTAATATGTACCTGAAAATCCATATTTCTGTAAAGAATCAATGCAACTCCCCCACTATAATGAAATAATCTATACTAGAACTCAAGAATGGTTTGATATTAGAAAATCTATTACTATATTGTATCATAGCAATATTTCAAAAGGGTCAAACATATGGTAATTTCAACAGATGTAAAAAATATGTGATACAATGCACCATATTTTTCACAGATGAAAAAGAAACTCTTAGAAAACTAAGAACATAATATTTCTGTAGCTGATTAAGTGTCATAAAATATTAGCCAACATAATGCTTAATGGGGAAGCACTAGGGATAATTCCAATTAAAATCAGGAACCTGACCAGAGTTCCTGCAGCGGCCACTCTTATTTCGCATTGTGATGAACACACTGTCCAACACCACGTGGTAGGAAATGAAAAGAGGATTCATAAATATCTGACAAGAACAAAGTTATCAATATTTGCAGAGGACGTGAGTACAGGGAAAATACAAAGAAATACAACTGGAAATCTCTTAGAATTAATGTAATTTCAGCACGGTAATGAATGTCTTAGTTCATCTGGGCTGCTCTAAAATAGTTTACCATAGACTGAGTGGCCTGAACAACAAACATTTATTTCTCCCAGTTCTGGAGACTTGGAGGTGCAAGATCAAGGCGCTGGTAGATTTGCAGCCCAGCGAGGGCTCGCATATTGGTGCATACTTTCAAGTGAGGAAGGAATTATAAACATAAAAGTGCAGAAGAAATTGCTAAGGAAAAGCGAAGATCTGACTACAATTAAATTATAAATTTTGAATATTAAAATCATCAGCAAAATTAAAGGACAAATGGTGATAAAAATTGTAGCATAGATGACAAAGAATTAATACATATATGTATGTACATACTATATAAATATATAGCTCCTATAAGTCAATAAGAATGAGTGGAAAAAGTGTAAAAAATTGTAAATTGCGAGGGTTCTATAAACATATGAAAAATGTTTACAAAATAAGTTCAAGGGAATCCTAATGGAAAGGTTGAACTATCAATGTTTTGCCTATAATAAAGTTCTAATCATTATAAAACATAACTTTTAATGTTATCAAAGGTGTGCTATTTATACTGTCAATAGAAGTGTATATTTTTGCCACTGATCTAGAAAACTTTTTGACAACTTATTCATGAACCTGAAAAATCTTTGTGCCCTTTGACTCTGAAATTAATTTTTAAAGGCATCTTTTCTCAGGGAAAACTCAAAAATTCAAAGAAACATTTATGCAGGAGGATTTTCATTGTCATATTATCTAAAATAATCAAAGAATTGGAAATAATATCTCAAGAATATAGAAGTGCTTAATAAATTATTACACATAAAATTAAAGGTTGGGACATTAATAAATAACATTAGAAAAACTAAATGATATAAAAGTTCTTACAAGATTGTAAACTATAAAACTATGTATGGAACATCTATTATCTACCTATATCTTTCATCTATTTCTTTATGTATGTATGTATCTATTTATTATCACCTATTTATCACGATATATTGCCTATCTGCTCAGAAGAGAGAATTAAAAAGAAATAAACCAGAATGACAGTGCTGCTTATTTCTGGGTGTTAGAGTATAGCTAATTTGCATTTTCTTTATCCCTTTACTTCATTTTTCTAGTGTATAGTGAACATGTTACCTTGATAGAAAGAAATCAAAATTTATTGTAAAATAAAACAGCACTCAGAACTTTGTGCCCTGTACTGTTACATAGGCATTTTCAACCTTTATGAACAGAAGAAACTTCGTACAGCATCTTGACTCGGCCACATCAAATTTACCCCTAAGCTCACCTGAGATGCCTCCGCTGACTGATAAGGGGTAAATGGGGATGAGGAGTCTGTTAAAGACTTGTCCCCAGAGGGGTAATGGAGCAGAGCAGGACATGGGTCCCAGGACATGGTCACAAAGAGCCTTGAGACATGCCCTTCTTCCCCTTTACATTCCAGAAGAGCTGGCAGGCCCGTGGAGCAGGGATGCAAAGGGCAAGCCATGGCCCCCTTGCTGTGGGGTTCTGTCTTGTGTTATAAACGCCCAAGAGGGTCTCCTTAGTGACATGCCACCCACAGGTGAATCCAAGTGATAGCAGAACCCGGAGAGGATGCCGTGGCTGACCATGTGGGCTGAGCCTCTCTGGGACTGAGACCCTGATCCTACTTGGTCTTGAGGTTCTCAGCCTCCTAAGTATCTGGCAATGATTCCCATTCCTTCCTACAGTCCCCAGGGGTGTCCATCTTTGGGCCATTGCAGCGTTAATCACACAGACCAGCGCAGTGCGACTGTGGCCAACACACAGGCCGTTGCTTAATGGACTAGAGTCGGCCGTGTTTGCACCCCGGCCTCGGTGCTCCCTCTTCCTAAGGCTTCCCAAGTTAACCTCTCTGTGCCCATTCTGCTAACCACCTAATGGGTGCTCAGTGAGCACTGCCCAAACCAAATATTAGACTGTTAGTCAGACTGGAATGTTCTTCAGTCACGTATAGGAACAGTGTTTACAGTTTGAGGTTATCCACATGATCCGTCTTTCATTATCACAGATGACAAAGAACCAAGTGTGTTCATAACCATATGAACATTACTCACACAAGCTAGATGTTATAAGCAAGAAAAAACAGAGAAAGGAAAAAAATTATTAAAATAAATGGAGTAGAAGCTGGGAGGCTGAGAGAAAGAAACAAATGAGCAGTTGTTATAACTGGAAGGGACCAGAAAGGGCAGTTTTCAATTCCAACCCCATTAGTTCATGGTTTTCTTTCTTCCTGACACGCAGACAGAGCGCAGGCAGCTTGGTCAGAGCCAGTAAGTGGCAGAGGCGGGGCTAGAACTCACGCAGGTCCTCTAACTCTTAGTGAGCGGTGCAAGACCCACGCCACCCTTCTAAGTAGTGGGAGGAAAAGAAGGGATGTGGAGGAAGCTGGAGAAGAAAAGTGAGTTTTTGATCGAGGTAAAGATGATGTCAGTCTCTTGGTTCTCACAATGAACAGGAAATGTTGTCACTTTCTGATCGCACTTAGAGTCATTGCAGCTGCTCACACCTCACTTTCCCCACGTCCCCTTGGCCTCTGTCGGGGTTCCCCGGGGCCCCATGGAGTGCGACGGCTCATAAAGTCGCTTCTCCGCTACCATCCTCCCGGACACCCCCTCCAGCTCTCCTCTGGCTCCACGGGGTGGCCTGCACTTCAGCCCATCTTCGTGCAGGACTGCTGTGGCCCCATGACGCAGGCCATATAGTCTAAAAGGACTGGTGTCTAAGGCAACTGGTTCTCTTACTGTGTCAGGCAAGCACAGTTGGGGGCTGAGAACCCTGCCCTTCTGGACGATGCCAGCTTCAGAGGCCTGGTTGGGCAGGGACAGCTCTTCCTTCTACTTAGAGGACGTGTAGTTAGAAGAGTTCAGAGACATTTGAATCAGGTTTCCCTGGGTTCCTCTCAAAGGAGATCAGAATCTTCCATGGGCCTTAAAGCTTTAGGACCAGGTCTGTTTATAGTTGAAATTCATACCTAGTACATGGTCCCATAATCTTGGCCAAAGGGGTAGGAGACAGACCTCCTGACAACTCCTAGAATTCCAAGTACACTCTCCTTGGGGTCTCCTCTAGTTACGGACATGGTGCAGACAGGGGAGCAAGAGCTTGGCTCAAGCCTTTGTCATCTCTCTTCTGGGCAGCGGCCATCACCTCCTTAGTGGCTCTCATCTCCTCCAATACCACGTCATCGGTGCCTGGAAATCTCACTCTTTTCCAACCCATCCTTCCTGTGGTGTCAAAGCAGCAGCTTTCAGGGGCAAAATCAGATCAAGTTGTGCCCCATTTCCATGATTCTCACTGCCTGGAGCAACATGCAGAAATTTGGGGTTTCTCTCCACCCACCCCCCAACCTTCCCACCTTGTCTCCTGACACTGCCTACATCTGCCTTTAAGTGGTAGCCTCTAATCTGATCTGATGTCCTGGTTTTGTTCATTTAGTTCCCTGTGCTTGAGAGCGCTGCCCTCCGTGCTGGGGGAAATCTCAGTGATAGTTCAAGGCCAGGTCAAGTGTCGTGTCTTTGGGAGGGAGCGCTTTGGTGTCCAACACACATTGTCTTGAACTCCGGCCCTTCCATATACTAGCTCATAAGACACGTGAGGATATGTGTTATGCCCAACTTTGCTTAGCTTTAAATTGTGTGTGTGTGTGTGTGTGTGTGTGTGTGGCAGGGAATCTATCTTTTCACCTTGATGAAAGGATGAATAGATTCATGTATGTATAGCAGCCAGATTGGTACCTGGCAAGATGAGTCATCAGGCCTTTCTTATGGCTTATTAGCCATTGTTTCTTTTTTTTTCTTCTGTTCTTTGAAGGTCTTGCCAAGTCACAGAGGGATTGGCTGTGCTCTTGTGCCGCCTTTCTCCAGGACCTGCCGCTCTTGCTAGAGCCGAGCGCCTTGAAGGCAGGACCTTGTCTTATCCTATTCCCAGCTCTAGCTCAGCCTCTAGCACGTGAGGTCTTGGAAAACCTGAATGAACTAGTGAATGGATGTTACAGGGAACGCGGAAAAAGGACTGGTGCCGGCGATGCTGTTGTCTCTTAGTGGGACCGAGAGCTATTCTCTTCCTTTCTGTGTCTTTGAATTCTTGGCCACATTGGAGAGGACCTCACGGCTCAGTTTAGGACCTTGGGGTGTCAGACTCCTGGAAGGGGGGTCAGAAATCATCAGAGCTTTAGCCTGGGAGAGGGGTGGGCCCTGGTGAGAGAGCCAGAGCCAGTGCAGGTGTCCTGCATTCGGGTCCCTGGGCCAGGCCTCTCCCTGCCCCCCCCCCCCCCCGGTTCTGCTTGCCCCTCACCTCAGGGAGGGGGAGGATTGTGACTCAGCAAAAGTGCTTACAAAACCCTCATGACCTTGAATGTTTCTGAACTGCAGGCTTCAGACGGGTCAGGGTCTAGTCTTGACCTGCCTCACTGGCTGCCGCTAAGCATTCGGTAAGGCTTTCCAGATGGTGGAGGAAGGATGCGCCTCTCTAGTTAGGGTCACATGACTCCCCACCTCCGAGGGCTTCTCACACAGTAACTTTTCTGTCCTCAGAGGTGTCCTGCTAAAAAGGTGATCTCTTCCCCCATTGGGAGAAAACTCAAGTCCAGAAGTGAAGGCGTTTTCCTAAGGTGCCCCCATGAGTCAGTGGGGAGGCTTTAAATAGAACGGAACCCCCGGCCCTCACCGCTCCCACTTCCTACCCAGTAGACCACACTCTCCTCTGAGCACAGGAATGCGAGGAGCGCATTCCTCTTGAGAACAAAATGTACCCCTTAGAATTAGCTACAAGACTCTAGATTGAGGGGCATGAGTAAGGGAGGGATGGAATGAGGACCCAGAAGACGGAAGTGACTTTCTTTTCTTCTCTATTTGGGCAATACATTTGTAGGAGGCCGAGATGTCGGGGGGCGGTGACCTAATCCTGACACTGCATTGAAATGGTCCCCCATCTGAGCCAAGGCCGAAGATCCATAAACGCCATCTGGCATTGATCTTGGCAGCCTGGGCTACCTGCGTGGCTAGTGGTGACTAACAAGACAAAACTTTCTTTAGCCCTTAAAACGACACTGAGCTTATTCCCAGCCTATTTTTATAACTGAGAAAACCGAGCCTCTCGGAGGGCAAATAAGCTCCCTGGGTCTCTCTGCTGTCAGGAGCTGAATTCATAATGAAGTCAAATGAGTTTGGTCCCCAAGTTTGTTTTCCCCTCTTTACCAGTTTTTCTCAAAGTGTGTGCCCTGGACCAGCAGTATTTGCATCGGCTGGGAAAATCCTTAGAGAAGTAAATTCTTGAGCTCTGACCCAGACTTACAGATCAGTAAGTCGGGGGGAGTGGCCCACAGGAGGGGGATTTCGATGAAGTTGAAGTTCAAGAAGCACGTGGGAGGTGGGATTGCCTGGGTAGGACAGTGTGTCCCCAACAAGGAGGAGGCAGCTCAGATGAGTCCTTGCCCCACTGTGGTAAGTGGGCAGCTAAAGAGCATCGCAGTGAAGGTGCTGATATGGGGTGCAGAGGGGCATGTGCGGGGGCAGGGGAAGAGAAGGGGGCACCAAAATAAGCCAGTGACAAAGGCAGCTTCTTAAGGCCGCACTGATGGGCCCTGCGAAGTCCACAGGGAATAACAGGCAGGAGAGAAGGGGTGAAGGGAAATGAATGAAAACAGAGTGAGGAATAAGGTCAGGCAGGAAACAAGGGGAGAGAGAGGTGTTGAAGAGGGTTTGGTATGAAAATTGTAAGGAGGAACGTGTTGAGTACCCTGCCCTGCAAGGAAGTCTAGATTGTTCAGCTTTCTACTTCTAAACAAACTCTTTGAGAGAGAGGGCTTTACTAATGTTTTGTTACTGGTTCCCTCAACTGGAGGGAGAGTGTCAGAATTACCCAGGACTTTCGGTCACCAAGTCCATGAGCGTTTAGGAGGGGACCAAGGACTGAGGCCAGCTCTTCTGCAGTCAAGACAAGAGCGAGGCCTCCAGAGTCGCTTTGGTTATTCATCCTCTCTCCCGCCCCCCACCTATGCTTGTGGTCAGGCCCTGTTTCTCTCTCTCCTGTGCTAATGGGTAAAATTAGGAGAGCGGAGATTATTAAGCAGCAGATCTTCTAGCTAGCAGCTTTCGAAGGCTCACTGCTACAGGACAGGGACCGTGCTGAGCACCGTGTGTGCATTCTGTCACTGCAACTCTTCCTTGACAACCGACCGAGGTAGGGGTCATTATTACCCCATCATACAGAAGAGGACACCAAGTCCATGTACATGAGTTACCATGTAACACACATTCGGTAAGTTATGGGGCTGAACCCTGAACCCAAGCTGGACCTAGTGACCGCTTAGATGCTTTTGACTAGAATGATCCAATGACGTAGTATGTAATTTCCAGGGCATTTCCTAATGTCTTTGGGGGTTTCGTGACACAAAGAATAGGCTTTGCTCTTATGAATAAAGGGAAAACGAGAAGAGACCAATACTTACTGAACCTGGTGTCAGAAGAGTATCACTAATGTCCTTTCATTTAATTATCACAACAGTCTCCTAGACAAGCAGTATTACCTCTGTTTCTGCGAAAGGTGATGTAGACTCTCAGGGAGGCACGAGCCTAAGTTTTCAAGGCTGATCTGTGGCTGAGGTGACACCGAATCCTTGGTGTGTCATGACTTTTATGTAAGCTTCTGACATTGGTCATTTGTGGTTCTGACGTGGCATTTCCTGTGGTCTCAGATGGTCCAGCTGCTTCTATGAGATTCTACGTGATGTGGGTTCCAAGACCCAGGGACATACAGGCCCTGGGACAAACGGAGGGAGGGTATTTTATGCTTGTTTTAGATTGTCAAGCTTCTGCCCCCTACCCACTCGAAACACTACCTTGAGCTTCAGTAAAATCCAGAGGATGGCTCAGGAATAAGATTTTATTATTTCCTCTTTTCTATAAACACAGAAAAGAAAGCCAAATTTAAGTATCCAGCCTCATGGGGTATGCTTTTTTTTCCGATTCCAAATATTTTAGATAAAAAAACAGCAAACTCCCTAATTGACAACCGTGTGACAAAACCGACATGCGTGTCACACACATACCCCTACATCATATCAAGACCTAAAACCAAGGCTGGACTCAATGAAAATCCACACCAGCTTCTGAGACCCAGGGTGACAGATGTCACGGTGATTCATGCTCATGAATCACTCATCTCAGCTCACTGAGGAATGGCATGACGCAGCCCACACTACAGAACACATTTGTTCTTTTTGGTCAACCCATACAATTTCAAGCAGCTGTTTTCTTCCTTCCATGTTCCATCCTGATAAGGGGGGGAGTGTAGAAAGTGGCCGGTGTGTATTTTGGGTGCAGTTAGAGTCCATCGTAGTCCCCTTCCTGCTAGAGAGCGGCCCCCATGCTCCCCTCGGCCCCTGTCGCAAACTTGTCCTGCTTTGCTGGGTTTGGTGCATGCTTGCTCCCGTGCATTTCCCGTCTGTCCCTGGGCAATGTCAATGTCGACACACATAGCCCATCCAAGGCTGGCCTTCACAGTCACTCCATCTCCTCCGCGCCCAAGTCCTTCAGCTCCCCTTAAGCCAGATGAGCAAACCCATGGCCACACTCTTAAGAGTTGTCATAACCCAGAATGCCTTTACTCCTGAAAGTGTAAAGCCTTTGACAATATTCTGTCCTCCCAGCCCTGGCACTTCCTTATTCCCTCCGATTATTCTGCAACTGTACGGAGACCTCCCCTTTCTCACAGTGTCCCAGCCCTTTTCTGATGTGTCCCTTCCGGTTAGACACTGTGCCTTATTATTCCATGAAACCTGCTCTTGTCAGACACTTGTGACCTGCATGTAACCATATCCAAGGGTCAGTTCTCAGTTGTGACCTTACTTGACCTTTCATTCTTCGTCACCATTGGTCACTCTGTCCTTTCGGAAAGGCTTTCTCTAGTTTACTTCCAAGACACACCCCTTCTTGGTTTTCCTCTTATCGTCCCTTTCACGGTTCTCAGTCTCCTCTGCTGGGTTTTCTTATCCTCCCAACCTCAACACGGGAGCATCTGAGAGCTCAGCGCTGGTCCCTCTTCTCACTGGCGTCTCTACCCAGGCCCTGCTAGCATCAGCTGGTAAGAGCAGCCAGTCTGATGGCTCTAATCAGCAGGCGTAGTCTGAGAACCTTCGCAAATAGCATCTCAGTGAGCTCCCTGCTCTTATATCCAGCTGCTTCATGTCTCCAATCGGATGTCCAATTAACCTCTCTAACTTGCTTTGTCCAGGATTTGACTCCTCATTCCTCTCTCCCTTTACCCACCGATCCTTCTCGGCACAGAAAAAATGAAATTTCATCCTTTCAGTTGCACTGGCCAAGATATTGTCATCATGTGGACTCCTTTTCTTCTCTCACGCCCCCAGCCCATCTGCCAGGGAATTTACCTTTCACAACATGTCCAAAGTTCAACCGCTTCTCACTAGACCCATCAGATGTGTTGTTAAAGCCCACAAATTCCTCATCTAGATTGTTGGGTCGTCTCATAATCGATCATTCTGTTTCTGTCACTGTCCCATGCAGCATGTCAGCAACTTGTTGAGTGATCCTTTTAAAATACAGATCAGATCAGATCACTTCTCTACTTAAAGCTCTCCAACGGATAGACCTTCCAACTGAGCATTAAAATTAAAGCTATATTCCCCCCAGAAGAAAATATTTTAAAAGTACACTATTAAAATTAATAGAAAAGCTCAGAAATCATAAGCCATATCTCTTTGTGGGCAGCTCAGGTACTTTGTTATTGTTGTGGCTACCAAGTGTATCTTTCATTCCCCGTTCTGTGACAAGGATGAGTCCTGTTAATGCGTGTCCTATGTCAGCTGCCGCAATGCCAAGCTTATCAGTAGGAAGCACTAGGGGAATATTGTGGTGAGAAGGGCTTCTCCTTCTGGTTCCAGCCTGAGCCTTTCCCAGCCTCCTTTAGCATTCCCGTTTTCTCTAGTGCCCAGCTTCTCCAGCCCAGGAGCTTCTCTAGCCCTTGGCTCCGGAAGCACAGGCAGATTTTCTAGCACATTCCACTGCACATGGGGGGATAGCAGTACTCAACAGCCAGCAGCTGCTTTGCGGTGAAGAACTACCAGGGAGGTACCTCCCCATGAACAGTCTCCCATGTCTAGAATTCCCTACTCTTTCCCTCCAGAAATCCAATCCGTAAAGCCCCAATGTGAAAGTTATCACCGCTGGCCTCCTTGATCCTTTCACTGAGAAGGGACTGCTCTCTTCTTCTAAATGGCCACAGAAGTTACTGCTCTTTGATATATGTTCACCTTCTACTTGGTGTCATACTTTTTTTGTGTAATTATCTGCCTGGGTCCATTATAAACTGAGGGTTTAGGAGGACAGTTGGAAAATGGCAGGCGCCCAGTCTGTGTTGGTCAATAAATGAATTGATTAATATGGAATAATGCCGTGTTAGTTAAACAACAGTGGAGTTGTCCTGGGTAGAGTGTGCTTTTGTGAAATAGTGAGATGTGTGTGGACTGGTGTAATCCAAGAGATTTTCACAGGGAAGTAAAAAGTGTTTCTAGAGAGGTCCATGGGATCTGGAGAGGAGGAAGGGAGGGAGGTAAGTCTGGAATGGACTCCATGGTGTGCAAAGCAGAATGACTAAGAGCTCTGTGTTATCATTTGTTTGAGGGACGAGAGAAGACTGACGCAGCTAGAGTGGGAACAGTGGAAGTCGGCCTGCAACGGGGGGCAAGCGTGGGCCTTGGAGGGCTGCAGAACGTCTTAGGGGCTGGTCAGGCAAACCTTCCCTCGCCACTCACGTATTTTACCTGAATTGTGCCTTCTTTCTGTCACACCTACACAAAGGAAGGAAAGCAAAGGGGCTACCACTCCTCGGCCCAGCATTTTCCCACCCCTGTTCCAGGTAGGAACAATGGAGACTCTTCTGAGTTTTTCCAGACAGATACGGTCAGAGGCCAATTCTGTGTTTGCAGCCGCATCTGGACCGTGATGTAAATGCCCTAGGCTCACATACAAAGATTTATTCAGGGAGGCAATCAAAGAATGTGCTTGCAAAGCTACCCCAAAGCAGCCACCAGGGCCACTCCTTTCATTGTGGGCATTTTATCCTCCCCCGTGTGCCCATCCGGAGCCAACTCAGACCAACTTTCCTCTTTCTCGGCTGTGACATCAGGAAGGTGGGGTCAGCAGCTGCCTAACTTACTCTGTGATCGGCAGACAGATGGGCATGGGATGTAAGAACTACTGCCGAAACTACTTTATCCTATTTGAGATACAAACCCACTAAACCAAAGCAAACCTCTCCCAGGATCTTGATGGCCAGTATAAAAAATCTCCTCTGCTTCGTGGCATATCTTTTAGAAAACCATATCCAACATGTAACCCTGAACCTAAGGCCTGTGACTTCTTTTCCCAAGGGAGATCCTTACAAGAGAAATCTAGGAAACAAGCCCTGGACACCCCTCATATAAGCCCCTCCTGGAGCTCACCAAAACCCAGCTCTTTGTTGTTTGAATTGGCCAATCTGGGCCTAGCCCAGGAGCCCCAACACACTCACCCATGGACTCTGATGAGGGCATGCACCCCAAGTTCTGCCTTTCTCTCCCTTTGCCTGCACCCTGCCTTTTCCTCCCCATGTGGCCCCTTGAGGCGTGCCGTGTACTTCCTCCAGGACCTCTGAGTAATAAACTTCCCTGTTTCCATTTCTTTTATGGTCTGTGTTGAACCACAATTCATGATCTCACCATCTGGGCTCTACTTAACGGTGCCATAAAAAAGTGGGAGCGAACCAAATGTCCACCCTAGGAGAACAGATAAAGAAAATGTGGCCCATACATACAACAGAATATCGTTCATCCTTAAAAAGGAAGGGCGTCCTGACACATGCTACAACATGCATGAACCTTGAGGACATCATGCTGAGTGAGATAGGTCAGTCGCAGAAGATAAACAGCGTGTGAGTCGATGTCTGTGAGGTACCTAGAGCAGTCAGATTCACAGAGACAGATGGTGTGGTGGTTGCCAGGGGCAGGAGAGGGAAATGAGAAATTGTTTAACTCTCGTAGAGTTCCAGTTTTGCAAGATGGAAAGAAGGATGGCGATTGGTTGTTCAGCAAAGTGAGGTGTACCTAACACTACGGAACTGTACCCTTACAAAGACTGGGTATGGTGAGTTTTATATTATGTGTTTTTGACCCTGATAATAATAAAAGTGCAAATATGGTTGTGTTAAAAAAAATAAATAAATAAAGAGACACAACAGATCCACAGAGAAGTCACTTATTCCCAGACAACAAGTCAAGATTTAATGGCTATTTTGGCCCCTCCCAGGAGTGTGATCTGAAGCCAGTCAGTGCAGACTTTCCTGATCAACACTTGGGAGATAAGAAGTATCCCAAAGAAGGCGCCCTTGCCTGAAACAGCCTTTTCTTTTATTTCGCTAATAACTTTCTTGTCCTGGCCAGTTTCTGCCGTATGCACCTCCCATTTTCGTACAACTTCTTGCTCCTCTCTGTTTACTAGATTGGTTGCTGCCCGATTCACGAAGCGTTCAACAATGCCAATTAGATACTCAAAACAGCACCGAGGCATGGCGAAAAGTCCAGGAGAGAAAAGATACTTGAAGTTATCTGAGAGGGTGGAGGAAGGAATAGAACGCGGGTACCCATCTCTCTATTTTGTGAATCATACTCAGCGACAGGAATTTCAGAAGCAATCTCTCTACTTCACCATTATTAAAACCCTGTAGAGTAGATATTCTTTTACCCATTTCTAAAGGTGAGATTAGCGATGTTCAGAGGGATTAAATAATTTGACCGGGCCCCCCGCTGGCCGATGGGGACGCCAGGCTCTCGGCTCCATGAGACATGATGTCCCCAGATGCCATGCCATCTCATCTCTGTGGAGGAAAAAGGGCTGAGGGCTGAGCGTGGAGAACCACAGACAGGTCCAGGGGGAAGAGGGAAGTCAGAAAGGACTCAGCACAACAGAGGTAGGGGACGGAGAGACGCTGGGGTCAGGAAAGCGCAGTGTCGTGGGGGTTCAGGAGAGAGTTCCAGGAAGGCCATGAATGGTCCATTTGTGTACCTGCCTATTTCTCTGTGATTGCTGAGCAGCCTACCTTTGCGCTTAATGACTCCAATTTTGCACAGAAAAGAAAGCTAAATGAGCCTCATTTGCTTTAATTCTGTTTCTATTATGTTTACTCTTTTGAAGTCCCACGGTAAAAAAAGTCACTCTGTGCTGCTTTCTACTTAACGCTTTCTTATATTGTTTGATCCCCCCTGCAGATACTCACAATAGTGTTTTCAGATAAAGAGTCCGTGCCCTGGGCACTGGCAGAACCACACACTAGACCCCGAGAACTGCAGTGCATAAATGCTGGCTATTTTATGGTGAATGGCGCTACCCGGGAGCTTGCGAAGCTAATGCTCAAAAGCCTGAATTCCCCGATGGTGTGTAGGTGGGTTACAGATTATACAGGGAAAAATCACAAGACACCGGGGATTAGGGATCCGGGATTGTGCTGGGAGCCGATTTTGTCAGAGGTGAGGTAAGGGTCATGAGTCATTTCTTTAGGTCTCGAGGACAATTCTGAGGTCTGTTCGCTTGTACCTCTGTCTAGCTTCATGGGAAGGCAGCCAGGCAGTTGGTCATTCCACCTGAGGGCTCCAGAGCTGAAAGAGAATTTAAGGCAGGATGTCATCTTTAGCCTGCCAGAGGTCCAGCCTTGGGATCGTTAGTCAGGTCTGGGATATGGTCTTCTGCTTCCTGGGGCTTTGCTGATTATCTAGGGGAAAGGCTAGGTCTCTGAGAGAGAGAGAGGTGATTTCTAGAGCTAGGATTTAAAGCTACATTTAACCAAAGTCATAGGGACCCTTGATTTTAATAGGTGTCACTTAAAATGTATTTTCGCTTAATTATCTGATGCATTACCCTAGAAAAAACAAATTTATGCAGGTTGGATTCCATGCTTCCCTTCCCTCTGACCCTCCCCTCCCAGAACCCCCCCCCCCCCCCCATACAGTGATGTACCAGATGTCTTCAGGTAGTCCGATTATTCCTTAGGACTAAAGAACAGGAATGCTTTCTAAGGGTAGCAGAATATGCTACCCAAAATAGGTTTCCTTGGCCTAAGGGTCATTTTGAAAAACTACAGGCACAGGAGAAGCTCTAACAACAGAGTAGAAGTTACCCTTTCACAAGGCAAATGTACAGTCCTAAAGGAAAGCTCCATCTGTCAGGGTGTCTCCCCCTCTGTACCAGGAAGAGGAAGATGAGTCTGAATCACAAGAAACTCATCCATGAGCAAGGCCCCAACTGAAATCTGCATAACGACCTTACCCTTGTTTTCCATGCTTTTCCTGGTCACTTCCCATAACTAGTCTCCCCCCCATTCCCCAATGTCTTCTGTGTTTAGCTGAAGTTGTATTTAAGGGGATGGGTTGGGTCATCCTTGGGGAGTTACTGAAGTGCCCATGCAAATAAGCTTCTGTTTGTTTTTCTCTTGTTAATCTGTCTTGCACATGGGGGATCTCAGCCAAGAACTCAGAAGGGTAGAGGAAAAATCTTTTTTTTTCTGCCCTATACTTTCAAATCCCTGGCTTTCTGCTTAGCTATTTTAACTGTTACACAGTAGATGATTGGCTAAGATGCTGTCATTGTCTTAGAAGTACTGCTAAGAAGAAAAGAACCCTGCCAAATATAGTTGTAAGATTCTATCAAGAGATGTTAAAATGTTAAAAAATGTGCACTTTAAAATCAATGAAATATGGTTTTATAAAACTACCATGATTAGAAAGAATTTACCTTCTCTAAGGACTTAACATAGACCAGAGAAAATGAACACACGGGTGGCCCAGAGAGAGGAGCTTCCGTCCCACTGCCACCACCACCACCTCACCGGCTCTCACCTCCTCCCCAAGGAAGCCAGAATGTGTCACCCCAGTGTCTGCCAGGTTGGCACATTGGTTATTTTGCATTAAAGGCACTTAAGAAACAGCAGATGCAAGGACACTCTGACCCCGTTTTTTCTTACTGAGAGTAGGAGCTAATGCTCCCAGGTGGAAGTTACCCTCTCTGTTCCAAGAGGAAGGAAAACATTCCATCACCAAAGATGGGGAACAGGGCTGAGAAGTCTGGACATAAAGTCTTGTTAAATGAGCCTTGATCCTCCTAGTTATTTCTTCTCTATTTACAATCCTTAGCCGAAACCTCTTTGTCTTGTCAGTTTTTCACAAATGTATTGTTTCTTTGTCTAAAAGGTATGAAAGCTTCCTGCTCAGGTTACGGCTTCGGTTTTTCAATCTCTTGTGAAGGTTCCCATGTACATGTACAAATTTAATAAATCTTGTGTGTTTCTCCTGCTAATCTGTCTTATGCCAGTTGAATTCTTAGGTCCAGCCAGAGACCCAAAGAGGGCAGAGGAGAATTCTTCCTCCCCCTCATCACCCACCAGTGCCTCTTGCCCTCCACACAGGCTGGGGAGGCAGGATCTGGGTTGGGGAGGACCTCCGGGGCTGGAGACCACTTAACGTACTGTCACCATCCTGATGTGTCCTGCAGGGTAAGGTTTCCACTTGGGATTTTGAATGAGGTGCACACAGTGGTCTCTGAGTTGGTTGCCTTCATCTGTGTTCTCAGGAGCGTTCTTTCTAAATTATTAGGCATCTCAAATGGCTGAAAACTTCAAGTTCAGGCCACAGGTTTTGATTCTCTGTCATTTCTTTGTCTTTTCCATCTGAGGGTGTCATGGCCTTTGGCTGCATGTCAGCAGGTTTTCTTATTAACAAGAAGTTCCCTTTGTTCTTTAGCTTTTGCCTTCTGCAGGCAAGGAGACATTGGCCCAGAGAATAAAGAGGGCTTTCTAGAACATTGTCTGTCGAGTCTGTTTGAGTTCAGATGAGACTCTGCCAGCGGTGTGAGCTTGGGTGGCTTATCCTGCCATACTTGCCCTTGAAGATGAAGCTCTTAGCCCTCACATCACGGGACCGTCTCTGGGTTAAGTGAGTCACTGCCTGAAAGTGCTTAGGGCAGTGCCTGGCCCAGAGGAGGAGCTGTTATTGCAAATAAAAGAGCCAAACAACGCAAATCATGGTCAGCCTGAGTAAAATGTCAAGAGGAGCCCAAATGGGCAGTCGAAGGACCAGAGGCGCTTGGATCTGATACAGCTGTAAGGCTTTTTAAGGACTTTTTGTTTTCTGTTCCAGCCACTGGAACAGGGAGTCTCTGGGTGTAAAGAGAACATGGCAGGTAAGGTCGTTGGGAGCCGCTAGACAGAAGTGATATCAGCGTAGGGGAGCGCTATGGGAATCTGCTCTGTTCCAGGCAGGGAAGTTTCCTCCAGGCTCTGCGGCCAAGGCCCTGACCTGTCTTGCTGGGGGTTGTGTCCCTGGTTGGAATGAGTGAGTCCCACTTCCTCCTGGATTCAAACATCCTGTTGCACAAAGGAAGGCATTAAGGTGTAGTGTTGACACTAAGGTTGCTGCTCAGATTTGAGCCGTGGGCTGACATGTGTTTGAGGACACACTTTAGGTCCTACACTCAAGGATATTGTTGAACGTGGGGCATGTTCTTGCTCTGGAGAGCCTCATAGCCTCTGCCACCATGCTTCAAACTGTAGGAATGCTGCGTTCAGATATACGGGAGAAATGATGTCAGTAAATGCTATGGTACTGAGGTCTACTGAGGGGAAA